>NC_140045.1:5686071-6886071 GCF_963513975.1 Fringilla coelebs | reverse complement strand
GGGTCCTGAGGCCTTAAATTGCCGGGTGCCTCCTGGAGATCCGCCTCTTGCAGGATTTTTCCCAGACGCTATGCGGCACCATTGCCCACTTAGTATGGTTTGAGAGTGTCAAGTGGGTCCTGCAAACTTAAACCAAGAACAGTGGCTTCTGAGTTTTGTTTCCCAGGGAAAAAGCCTGTACAGTGGTTCAGGGTCCTGAGGCCTTAAATGGCCAGGTGCCTCCTGCAATTCAGCGTCTCGCAGGATGCCTCCCAGACGCAATGTGGCACCTGTGCCAACATGGTCTGGTTTGAGAGTGCCTAGTGGGCTGAAAACTGACACCCTGAACAGTGGCTTCTGAGTTTTGTTTCCCAGGGTAATACCCTGTGGAGTAGGTGCAGGGTCCTGAGGCATTAAATTTCAGGATGCCTTCTGAAATTCGGCCTCTCGAAGGATGCCTCCCGGACGCAAGGTGGCAGCCCTGCCAACTTGGTCTTGTTTGAGAGTGCCAATTGGGTCCTGCAAACTGACACCCAGAACAGTGGCTGCTGAGTTTTGTTTCCCAGGGAAAAAGCCTGTACAATGGTTCAGGGTCTTGAGGCCTTAAATATCAGGGTGCCTAGGTGAATTCCGACTCTCGCAGGATGCCTCCAAAACGCAAGCTGGCACCAAGGCATACTAGGTCTGGTTTGACAGTGCCAAGTGGGTCCTGCAAACTGACACCCAGAACAGTGGCTTCTGAGTTTTGTTTCCCAGGGAAAAAGCCTGTACAATGGTTCAGGTTCCTGGGGCCTTAAATTGCCGGGTGCCTCCTGGAGATCCGGCTCTTGCAGGATTTTTCACAGACGCTATGCGGCACCATTGCCCACTTAGTCTGGTTTGAGAGTGCCAAGTGAGTCCTGAAAACTGACATCCAGAAGAGTGGCTTCTGAGTTTTGTTTCCCAGGGAAAAAGCCTGTACACTGGTTCAGGGTCCTGAGGCCTTTAATGGCCAGGTGCCACCGGGTATTCGGCCTCTCGCAGGATGCCTTTCAGACGAAGGGTGGCAGCAGTGCCAACTTGGTCTTGTTTGAGAGTGCCTAGTGGGTCCTGCAAACTGACACCCAGAACAGTGGTTTCTGAGTTTTGGCTCCCAGGGAAAGCGCCTGTACAGTGGTTCAGGGTCCTGAGGCCTTAAATGGCCAGGTGCCTCCTGGAATTCCGTGTCTCGCAGGATGCCTCCAAGACGCAATGTGGCACCTGTGCGCACATGATCTGGTTTGAGAGAGCCAAGTGGGTCCTGCAAACTGACACCAAGAACAGTGGCTGCTGAGATTTGTTTCCCAGGGAAAAGGCCTGTAGAATGTTTCAGGGGCCTGAGGCCTTAAATGGCCAGGTGCCTCCTGGAATTCCGCCTCCCGCAGGATGCCTCCCAGACGCAAGGTGGCACAAGTGCCAACTTGGTCTGGTTTGAGAGTGTCAAGTGGGTCCTGAAAACTGACACCAAGAACAGTGGTTTGTGAATTTTGTTTCCCAGGAAAATACCCTGTAGACTGGTTCAGGGTCCTGAGGCCTTAAATTGCCGGGTGCCTCCTGGAGATCCGCCTCTTGCAGGGTTTTTCCCAGACGCTATGCGGCACCATTGCCCACTTAGTCTGGTTTGAGAGTGTCAACTGTGTCCTGAAAACTGACACCAAGAACATTGTCTTCTGAGTTTTGTTTCCCAGCGAAAAAGCCTGTTAAGTGGTTCAGGGTCCTGAGGCTTTAAATGGCCAAGTTCCTCCTGGAATTCCGCCTCTCACAGGATGCCTCCCAGACACAAAGTGGCAGCAGTGCCAACTTGGTCTGGTTTGAGAGTGTCAAGTGTGTCCTGCAAACTGACACCAAGAACAGTGGCTTCTGAGTTTTGTTTCCCAGGGAAATACCCTGTGGAGTGGTTCAGGGTCCTGAGGCAATAAATTTCAGGGTGCCTTCTGAATTTCGGCCTCTCGAAGGATGCCTCCCAGACGCAAGGTGGCAGCAGTGCCAACTTGGTCTGGTTTGAGAGTGTCAAGTGTGTCCTGCAAACTGACCCCAAGAACAGTGGCTTCTGAGTTTTGTTTCCCAGGGAAAGAGCCTGTACATTGGTTCAGGGTCCTGAGGCCTTAAATTGCCGGGTGCCTCCTTGAATTCCACCTCACACAGGATGCCTCCCAGATGCAAAGTGGCACCAGTGCCAACTTGGTCTTGTTTGAGAGCTCCTCATGGGTCCTGCAAACTGACACCCAGAACAGTGGCTTCTGAGTTTTGTTTCCCAGGGAAAAAGCCATTACATTGGTTAAGGGTCCTGAGGCCTTAAATGGCCAGGTGCCTCCTGGAATTCCGTGTCTCGCAGGATTTTTCCCAGACGCAATGTGACACCAGTGCCAACTTGGTCTTGTTTGAGAGTGCCTAGTGGGTCCTGCAAACTGACACCAAGAACAGTGGCTACTGAGATTTGTTTCCCAAGGAAAAAGCCTGTACAATGGTTCAGAGTCCTGAGGCCTTAAATGGCCAGGTGCCTCCTGGAATTCGGCCTCTCGCAGGATGCCTTTCAGACGAAGGGTGGCAGCAGTGCCAACTTGGTCTGGTTTGAGAGTGCCAAGTGGGTCCTGCAAACTGACACCCAGAACAGTGGCTTCTGAGTTTTGTCTCCCAGGGAAAAAGCCTGTGGAATGTTTCAGGGGCCTGAAACTTTAAATGGCCGGGTGATTCCTGGAATTCCGCATCTCAAAAAATGCCTCCCAGACGCAAGGTGGCTGCAGTGCCAACTTGGTCTGGTTTGAGAGTGCCAAGTGTGTCCTGAAAACTGACAACCAGTACAGTGGCTTCTGAGTTTTGGTTCCCAGGGAAAAAGCCTGTACAATGGTTCAGGGTCTTGAGGCCTTAAATATCAGGGTGACTAGGTGAATTCCGCCTATCGCAGGATGCCTCCCAAACGCAAGCTGGCACCAATTCATACTAGGTCTGGTTTGAGAGTGCCTAGTGGGTCCTGCAAACTGACACCCAGAACAGTGGCTTCTGAGTTTTGTTTCCCAGGGAAAAAGCCTGTAGAGTCGTTCAGGGTCTGGAGGCCTTAAATGGCCACGTTCATCCTGGAATTCCGCCTCTCGCAGGATGCCTCCCAGACGCGAAGTGGCACCAGTGCCAACTTGGTCTGGTTTGAGAGTGCCAAGTGGGTCCTGCAAACTGACATCCAGAACAGTGGCTTCTGAGTTTTGTTTCCCAGGAAAATACCCTGTATAGTGGTTCAGGGTCCTGAGGCCTTAAATTGCCGGCTGGCTTATGAAATTCGGCCTCTCGAAGGATGCCTCCCAGACGCAAGGTGGCAGCAGTGCCAACTTGGTCTGGTTTGAGAGTGCCAAGTGGGTCCTGCAAACTGACACCCAGAACAGTGGCTTCTGAGTTTTGTTTCCCAGGGAAAAAGCCTGTACAATGGTTCAGGTTCCAGCGGCCTTAAATTGCCGGGTGCCTCCTGGAGATCCGCCTCTTGCAGGACTTTTCCCAGACGCTATGCGGCACCATTGCCCACTTAGTCTGGTTTGATAGTGCCAAGTGGGTCCTGAAAACTGACACTCAGAACAGTGGCTTCTGAGTTTTGTTTCCCAGGGAAATACCCTGTAGAGTGGTTCAGGGTCCTTAGGCCTTAAATTGCCGGGTACCTCCTGGAGATCCGCCTCTTGCAGGATTTTTCCCAGACGCTATGCGGCACCATTGCCCACTTAGTCTGGTTCGAGAGTGCCAAGTGGGTCCTGCAAACTGACTCCAAGAACAGTGGCTTCTGAGTTTTGTTTCCCAGGGAAAAACTCTGTAGAGTGGTTCAGGGTCCTGAGGCATTTAATGGCCAGGTGCCTTGTGGAATTCAGCCTCTCTCAGGATGACTCCCAGACGCAATGTGGCACCCGTGCCAACTTGGTCTGGTTTGAGAGTGCCTAGTGGGTCCTGCAAACTGACACCAAGAACAGTGGCTGCTGAGATTTGTTTCCCAGGGAAAAAGCCTGTACAATGGTTCAGAGTCCTGAGGCCTTAAATGGCCAGGTGCCTCCGGGAATTCGGCCTCTCGCAGGATGCCTTTCAGACGAAGGGTGGCAGCAGTGCCAACTTGGTCTGGTTTGAGAGTGCCTAGTGGGTCCTGCAAACTGACACCAAGAACAGTGGCTTCTGAGTTTTGTTTCCCAGGGAAAGAGCCTGTACATTGGTTCAGGGTCCTGAGGCCTTAAATTGCCGGGTGCCTCCTTGAATTCCACCTCACACAGGATGCCTCCCAGATGCAAAGTGGCACCAGTGCCAACTTGGTCTTGTTTGAGAGCTCCTCATGGGTCCTGCAAACTGACACCCAGAACAGTGGCTTCTGAGTTTTGTTTCCCAGGGAAAAAGCCATTACATTGGTTAAGGGTCCTGAGGCCTTAAATGGCCAGGTGCCTCCTGGAATTCCGTGTCTCGCAGGATTTTTCCCAGACGCAATGTGACACCAGTGCCAACTTGGTCTTGTTTGAGAGTGCCTAGTGGGTCCTGCAAACTGACACCAAGAACAGTGGCTACTGAGATTTGTTTCCCAAGGAAAAAGCCTGTACAATGGTTCAGAGTCCTGAGGCCTTAAATGGCCAGGTGCCTCCTGGAATTCGGCCTCTCGCAGGATGCCTTTCAGACGAAGGGTGGCAGCAGTGCCAACTTGGTCTGGTTTGAGAGTGCCAAGTGGGTCCTGCAAACTGACACCCAGAACAGTGGCTTCTGAGTTTTGTCTCCCAGGGAAAAAGCCTGTGGAATGTTTCAGGGGCCTGAAACTTTAAATGGCCGGGTGATTCCTGGAATTCCGCATCTCAAAAAATGCCTCCCAGACGCAAGGTGGCTGCAGTGCCAACTTGGTCTGGTTTGAGAGTGCCAAGTGTGTCCTGAAAACTGACAACCAGTACAGTGGCTTCTGAGTTTTGGTTCCCAGGGAAAAAGCCTGTACAATGGTTCAGGGTCTTGAGGCCTTAAATATCAGGGTGACTAGGTGAATTCCGCCTATCGCAGGATGCCTCCCAAACGCAAGCTGGCACCAATTCATACTAGGTCTGGTTTGAGAGTGCCTAGTGGGTCCTGCAAACTGACACCCAGAACAGTGGCTTCTGAGTTTTGTTTCCCAGGGAAAAAGCCTGTAGAGTCGTTCAGGGTCTGGAGGCCTTAAATGGCCACGTTCATCCTGGAATTCCGCCTCTCGCAGGATGCCTCCCAGACGCGAAGTGGCACCAGTGCCAACTTGGTCTGGTTTGAGAGTGCCAAGTGGGTCCTGCAAACTGACATCCAGAACAGTGGCTTCTGAGTTTTGTTTCCCAGGAAAATACCCTGTATAGTGGTTCAGGGTCCTGAGGCCTTAAATTGCCGGCTGGCTTATGAAATTCGGCCTCTCGAAGGATGCCTCCCAGACGCAAGGTGGCAGCAGTGCCAACTTGGTCTGGTTTGAGAGTGCCAAGTGGGTCCTGCAAACTGACACCCAGAACAGTGGCTTCTGAGTTTTGTTTCCCAGGGAAAAAGCCTGTACAATGGTTCAGGTTCCAGCAGCCTTAAATTGCCGGGTGCCTCCTGGAGATCCGCCTCTTGCAGGACTTTTCCCAGACGCTATGCGGCACCATTGCCCACTTAGTCTGGTTTGATAGTGCCAAGTGGGTCCTGAAAACTGACACTCAGAACAGTGGCTTCTGAGTTTTGTTTCCCAGGGAAATACCCTGTAGAGTGGTTCAGGGTCCTTAGGCCTTAAATTGCCGGGTACCTCCTGGAGATCCGCCTCTTGCAGGATTTTTCCCAGACGCTATGCGGCACCATTGCCCACTTAGTCTGGTTCGAGAGTGCCAAGTGGGTCCTGCAAACTGACTCCAAGAACAGTGGCTTCTGAGTTTTGTTTCCCAGGGAAAAACTCTGTAGAGTGGTTCAGGGTCCTGAGGCATTTAATGGCCAGGTGCCTTGTGGAATTCAGCCTCTCTCAGGATGACTCCCAGACGCAATGTGGCACCCGTGCCAACTTGGTCTGGTTTGAGAGTGCCTAGTGGGTCCTGCAAACTGACACCAAGAACAGTGGCTGCTGAGATTTGTTTCCCAGGGAAAAAGCCTGTACAATGGTTCAGAGTCCTGAGGCCTTAAATGGCCAGGTACCTCCGGGAATTCGGCCTCTCGCAGGATGCCTTTCAGACGAAGGGTGGCAGCAGTGCCAACTTGGTCTTGTTTGAGAGTGCCTAGTGGGTCCTGAAAACTGACACCCAGAACAGTGGCTTCTGAGCTTTGGCTCCCAGGGAAAAAGCCTGTACAGTGGTTCAGGGTCCTTAGGCCTTAAATTGCCGGGTACCTCCTGGAGATCCGCCTCTTGCAGGATTTTTCCCAGACGCTATGCGGCACCTTTGCCCACTAAGTCTGGTTCGAGAGTGCCAAGTGGGTCCTGCAAACTGACTCCAAGAACAGCGGCTTCTGAGTTTTGTTTCCCAGGGAAAAACTCTGTAGAGTGGTTCAGGGTCCTGAGGCCTTTAATGGCCAGGTGCCTTGTGGAATTCCGCCTCTCTCAGGATGACTCCCAGACGCAATGTGGCACCAGTGCCAACTTGGTCTGGTTTGAGAGTGCCTAGTGGGTCCTGCAAACTGACACCAAGAACAGTGGCTGCTGAGATTTGTTTCCCAGGGAAAAAGCCTGTACAATGGTTCAGAGTCCTGAGGCCTTAAATGGCCAGGTGCCTCCGGGAATTCGGCCTCTCGCAGGATGCCTTTCAGACGAAGGGTGGCAGCAGTGCCAACTTGGTCTGGTTTGAGAGTGCCTAGTGGGTCCTGAAAACTGACACCCAGAACAGTGGCTTCTGAGTTTTGGCTCCCAGGGAAAAAGCCTGTACAGTGGTTCAGGGTCCTGAAGCCTTAAATGGCCAGATGCCTCCTGCAATTCCGCCTCTCGCAGGATGCCTCTCAGACGTAAGATGGCACAAGTGCCAACTTGGTCTGGTTTGAGAGTGTCAAGTGGGTCCTGAAAACTGACACCCAGAAAAGTGGATTGTGAATTTTGTTTCCCAGGGAAATACCCTGTAGAGTGGGTCAGGGTCCTGAGGCCTTAAATTGCCGGGTGCCTCCTGGAGATCCGCCTCTTGCAGGAATTTTACCAGACGCTATGCGGCACCATTGCCCACTTAGTCTGGTTTGAGAGTGTCAAGTGGGTCCTGCAAACTTAAACCAAGAACAGTGGCTTGTGAGTTTTGTTTCCCAGGGAAAAAGCCTGTACAGTGGTTCAGGGTCCTGAGGCCTTAAATGGCCAGGTGCCTCCTGCAATTCGGCGTCTCTCAGGATGCCTCCCAGACGCAATGTGGCACCTGTGCCAACATGGTCTGGTTTGAGAGTGCCAAGTGGGTCCTTCAAACTGACACCAAGAACAGTGGCTTCTGAGATTTGTTTCCCAGGGAAAAGGCCTGTAGATTGTTCAGGGTCTTGAGGCCTTAAATGGCCAGGTGCCTCCTGGAATTCGGCCTCTTACAGGATATCTCCCAGACACAATGTGGCACCAGTGCCAACTTCGTCTGGTTTGAGAGTGCCTAGTGGGTCCTGAAAACTGACACCCAGAACAGTGGCTTCTGAGTTTTGTTTCCCAGGGTAATACCCAGTGGAGTAGGTGCAGGGTCCTGAGGCATTAAATTTCAGGGTGCCTTCTGAAATTCGGCCTCTCGAAGGATGCCTCCCGGACGCAAGGTGGCAGCCGTGCCAACTTGGTCTTGTTTGAGAGTGCCAAGTGGGTCCTGCAAAGTGACACCCAGAACAGTGGCTTCTGAGTTTTGTTTCCCAGGGAAAAAGCCTGTACAATGGTTCAGGGTCTTGAGGCCTTAAATATCAGGGTGCCTAGGTGAATTCCGACTCTCGCAGGATGCCTCCAAAACGCAAGCTGGCACCAAGGCATACTAGGTCTGGTTTGACAGTGCCAAGTGGGACCTGCAAACTGGCACCCAGAACAGTGGCTTCTGAGTTTTGTTTCCCAGGGAAAAAGCCTGTACAATGGTTCAGGTTCCTGCGGCCTTAAATTGCCGGGTGCCTCCTGGAGATCCGCCTCTTGCAGGATTTTTCACAGACGCTATGCGGCACCATTGCCCACTTAGTCTGGTTTGAGAGTGCCAAGTGAGTCCTGAAAACTGACATCCAGAACAGTGGCTTCTGAGTTTTGTTTCCCAGGGAAAAAGCCTGTACACTGGTTCAGGGTCCTGAGGCCTTTAATGGCCAGGTGCCACCGGGTATTCGGCCTCTCGCAGGATGCCTTTCAGACGAAGGGTGGCAGCAGTGCCTACTTGGTCTTGTTTGAGAGTGCCTAGTGGGTCCTGCAAACTGACACCAAGAACAGTGGCTACTGAGATTTGTTTCCCAAGGAAAAACCTGTACAATGGTTCAGAGTCCTGAGGCCTTAAATGGCCAGGTGCCTCCTGGATTTCGGCCTCTCGCAGGATGCCTTTCAGACGACGGGTGGCTGCAGTGCCAACTTGGTCTGGTTTGAGAGTGCCAAGTGGGTCCTGCAAACTGACACCCAGAACAGTGGCTTCTGAGTTTTGTTTCCCATTGAAATACCCTGTAGAGTGGTTCAGGGTCCTGCCGCGTTAAATTTCAGGGTGCCTCCTGGATTTCGGCCTCTCGCAGGATGCCTTTCAGACGAAGGGTGGCAGCAGTGCCAGCTTGGGCTGGTTTGAGAGTGCCAAGTGGGTCCTGAAAACTGACACCCAGAACAGTGGCTTCTGAGTTTTGTTTCCCATTGAAATACCCTGTAGAGTGGTTCAGGGTCTTGCCGCGTTAAATTTCAGGGTGCCTCCTGGAATTCAGCCTCTCGCATTATGCCTCCCAGACGCAAGCTGGCACAAGTGCCAACATGGTCTAGTTTGATAGTGTCAAGCAGGTCCTGAAAACTGACATCCAGAACAGTGGCTTCTGAGTTTTGTTTCCCAGGGAAAAACACTGTGAAGTGGTTCAGGGTCCTGAGGCCTTAAATGGCCACGTGCCTCGTCGAATTCAGCCTCTCTCAGGATGCCTCCCAGACGCAATGTGACATCAGTGCCAACTTGGTCTTGTTTGAGAGTGCCTCGTGGGTCCTGAAAACTGACACCCAGAACAGTGGCTTGTGAGTTTTGTCTCCCAGGGAAAAGGCCTGTGGAATGTTTCAGGGGCCTGAAACTTTAAATGGCCGGGTGATTCCTGGAATTCCGCATCTCAAAAAATGCCTCCCAGACGCATGGTGGCTGCAGTGCCAACTTGGTCTGGTTTGAGAGTGCCAAGTGTGTCCTGAAAACTGACAACAAGTACAGTGGCTTCTGAGTTTTGGTTCCCAGGGAAAAAGCCTGTACAATGGTTCAGGGTCTTGAGGCCTTAAATATCAGGGTGACTAGGTGAATTCCGCCTATCTCAGGATGCCTCCCAAACGCAAGCTGGCACCAATTCATACTAGGTCTGGTTTGAGAGTGCCTAGTGGGTCCTGAAAACTGACACCCAGAACAGTGGCTTCTGAGTTTTGTTTCCCAGGAAAATACCCTGTAGACTGGTTCAGGGTCCTGAGGCCTTAAATATCGGGCTGGCTTCTGAAATTCGGCCTCTCGAAGGATGCCTCCCAGACGCAAGGTGGCAGCAGTGCCAACTTGGTCTGGTTTGAGAGTGCCAAGTGGGTCCTGCAAACTGACACCAAGAACAGTGGCTTCTGAGTTTTGTTTCCCAGGGAAAAAGCCATTACAGTGGTTCAGGGTCCTGAGGCCTTAAATGGCCACGTGCCTCGTCGAATTCCGCCTCTCTCAGGATGCCTCCCAGACGCAAGGTGGCTGCAGTGCCAACTTGGTCTTGTTTGAGAGTGCCTCGTGGGTCCTGAAAACTGACACCCAGAACAGTGGCTTGTGAGTTTTGTCTCCCAGGGAAAAGGCCTGTAGAATGTTTCAGGGGCCTGAAACTTTAAATGACCGGGTGATTCCTGGAATTCCGCCTCTCGAAGGATGCCTCCCAGTTGCAAGGTGGCTGCAGTGCCAACTTGGTCTGGTTTGAGAGTGCCAAGTGGGTCCTGAAAACTGACACCCAGAACAGTGGCTTCTGAGTTTTGTTTCCCAGGGAAAAAGCCTGTACAATGGTTCAGGTTCCAGCGGCCTTAAATTGCCGGGTGCCTCCTGGAGATCCGCCTCTTGCAGGACTTTTCCCAGACGCTATGCGGCACCATTGCCCACTTAGTCTGGTTTGATATTGCCAAGTGGGTCCTGAAAACTGACACTCAGAACAGTGGCTTCTGAGTTTTGTTTCCCAGGGAAATACCCTGTAGAGTGGTTCAGGGTCCTTAGGCCTTAAATTGCCGGGTACCTCCTGGAGATCCGCCTCTTGCAGGATTTTTCCCAGATGCTATGCGGCACCTTTGCCCACTTAGTCTGGTTCGAGAGTGCCAAGTGGGTCCTGCAAACTGACTCCAAGAACAGTGGCTTCTGAGTTTTGTTTCCCAGGGAAAAACTCTGTAGAGTGGTTCAGAGTCCTGAGGCCTTAAATGGCCAGGTGCCTCCGGGAATTCGGCCTCTCGCAGGATGCCTTTCAGGCGAAGGGTGGCAGCAGTGCCAACTTGGTCTTGTTTGAGAGTGCCTAGTGGGTCCTAAAAACTGACACTCAGAACAGTGGCTTCTGAGTTTTGGCTCCCAGGGAAAAAGCCTGTACAGTGGTTCAGGGTCCTTAGGCCTTAAATTGCCGGGTACCTCCTGGAGATCCGCCTCTTGCAGGATTTTTCCCAGACGCTATGCGGCACCTTTGCCCACTTAGTCTGGTTCGAGAGTGCCAAGTGGGTCCTGCAAACTGACTCCAAGAACAGTGGCTTCTGAGTTTTGTTTCCCAGGGAAAAACTCTGTAGAGTGGTTCAGAGTCCTGAGGCCTTAAATGGCCAGGTGCCTCCGGGAATTCGGCCTCTCGCAGGATGCCTTTCAGACGAAGGGTGGCAGCAGTGCCAACTTGGTCTTGTTTGAGAGTGCCTAGTGGGTCCTGAAAACTGACACCCAGAACAGTGGCTTCTGAGTTTAGGCTCCCAGGGAAAAAGCCTGTACAGTGGTTCAGGGTCCTTAGGCCTTAAATTGCCGGGTACCTCCTGGAGATCCGCCTCTTGCAGGATTTTTCCCAGACGCTATGCGGCACCTTTGCCCACTTAGTCTGGTTCGAGACTGCCAAGTGGGTCCTGTAAACTGACTCCAAGAACAGTGGCTTCTGAGTTTTGTTTCCCAGGGAAAAACTCTGAAGAGTGGTTCAGGGTCCTGAGGCCTTTAATGGCCAGGTGCCTTGTGGAATTCAGCCTCTCTCAGGATGACTCCCAGACGCAATGTGGCACCAGTGCCAACTTGGTCTGGTTTGAGAGTGCCAAGTGAGTCCTGCAAACTGACACCAAGAACAGTGGCTGCTGAGATTTGTTTCGCAGGGAAAAAGCCTGTACAATGGTTCAGAGTCCTGAGGCCTTAAATGGCCAGGTGCCTCCGGGAATTCGGCCTCTCACAGGATGCCTTTCAGACGAAGGGTGGCAGCAGTGCCAACTTGGTCTTGTTTGAGAGTGCCTAGTGGGTCCTGAAAACTGACACCCAGAACAGTGGCTTCTGAGTTTTGGCTCCCAGGGAAAAAGCCTGTACAGTGGTTCAGGGTCCTGAGGCCTTAAATGGCCAGGTGCCTCCTGATATTCCGCCTCTCGCAGGATGCCTCTCAGACGTAATATGGCACAAGTGCCAACTTGGTCTGGTTTGAGAGTGTCAAGTGGGTCCTGAAAACTGACACCCAGAACAGTGGATTGTGAATTTTGTTTCCCAGGGAAATACCCTGTAGAGTGGTTCAGGGTCCTGAGGCCTTAAATTGCCGGGTGCCTCCTGGAGATCCGCCTCTTGCAGGATTTTTCCCAGACGCTATGCGGCACCATTGCCCACTTAGTCTGGTTTGAGAGTGTCAAGTGGGTCCTGCAAACTTACACCAATAACAGTGGCTTGTGAGTTTTGTTTCCCAGGGAAAAAGCCTGTACAGTGGTTAAGGGTCCTGAGGCCTTAAATGGCCAGGTGCCTCCTGCAATTCCGTGTCTCGCAGGATGCCTCCCAGACGCAATGTGGCACCTGTGCCAACATGGTCTGGTTTGAGAGTGCCAAGTGGGTCCTTCAAACTGACACCAAGAACAGTGGCTTCTGAGATTTGTTTCCCAGGGAAAAAGCCTGTAGATTGTTCAGGGTCTTGAGGCCTTAAATGGCCAGGTGCCTCCTGGAATTCGGCCTCTCAAATGATACCTCCCAGAAACAATGTGGCACCAGTGCCAACTTGGTCTGGTTTGAGAGTGCATAGTGGGTCCTGAAAACTGACACCCAGAACAGTGGCTTCTGAGTTTTGTTTCCCAGGGTAATACCCTGTGGAGTAGGTGCAGGGTCCTGAGGCATTAAATTTCAGGGTGCCTCCTGGATTTCGGCCTCTCGCAGGATGCCTCCCAGACGAAGGGTGGCAGCAGTGCCAGCTTGGTCTTGTTTGAGAGTGCCAAGTGGGTCCTGAAAACTGACACCCAGAACAGTGGCTTCTGAGTTTTGTTTCCCATTGAAATACCCTGTAGAGTGGTTCAGGGTCTTGCCGCGTTAAATTTCAGGGTGCCTCCTGGAATTCGGCCTCTCGCATTATGCCTCCCAGACGCAAGCTGGCACAAGTGCCAACATGGTCTAGTTTGAGAGTGCCAAGCAGGTCCTGAAAACTGACATCCAGAACAGTGTCTTCTGAGTTTTGTTTCCCAGGGAAAAACACTGTGAAGTGGTTCAGGGTCCTGAGGCCTTAAATGGCCACGTGCCTCGTCGAATTCAGCCTCTCTCAGGATGCCTCCCAGACGCAATGTGACATCAGTGCCAACTTGGTCTTGTTTGAGAGTGCCAAGTGGGTCCTGAAAACTGACACCCAGAACAGTGGCTTGTGAGTTTTGTCTCCCAGGGAAAAGGCCTGTGGAATGTTTCAGGGGCCTGAAACTTTAAATGGCCGGGTGATTCCTGGAATTCCGCATCTCAAAAAATGCCTCCCAGACGCAAGGTGGCTGCAGTGCCAACTTGGTCTGGTTTGAGAGTGCCAAGTGTGTCCTGAAAACTGACAACCAGTACAGTGGCTTCTGAGTTTTGTTTCCCAGGGAAAAAGCCTGTACAATGGTTCAAGGTCTTGAGGCCTTAAATATCAGGGTGACTAGGTGAATTCCGCCTATCGCAGGATGCCTCCCAGACCCAAGCTGGCACCAATGCATACTTGGTCTGGTTTGAGAGTGCCAAGTGGGTCCTGCGACCTTAAAACAAAAACAGTGTCTTCGTAGTTTTGTTTTCCAGGGAAAAAGCCTGTAGAGTGGTTCAGGGTCCTGAGGCCTTAAATGGCCAGGTGCCTCCTGCAATTCCGCGTCTCGCAGGATGCCTCCCAGACGCAATGTGGCACCTGTGCCAACATGGTCTGGTTTGAGAGTGCCAAGTGTGTCCTGCAAACTGACACCAAGAACAGTGGCTGCTGAGATTTGTTTCCCAGGGAAAAGGCCTGTAGAATATTTCAGGGGCCTGAGGCCTTAAATGGCCAGGTGCCTCCTGAAATTCCACCTCTCGCAGGATGCCTCCCAGACGCAAGGTGGCACAAGTGCCAACTTGGTCTGGTTTGAGAGTGTCAAGTGGGTCCTGAAAACTGACACCAAAAACAGTGGCTTCTGAGTTTTGTTTTCCAGGGAAAAAGCCTGTAGAGTGGTTCAGGGTCTGGAGGCCTTAAATGGCCAGGTTCCTCCTGGAATTCGGCCTCTCGCAGGATGCCTCCCAGATGCAAAGTGGCACCAGTGCCAACTTGGTCTTGTTTGAGAGTGCCAAGTGGGTCCTGAAAACTGACACCCAGAACAGTGGCTTCTGAGTTTTGGCTCCCAGGGAAAAAGCCATTGAAGTGGTTCGGGGTCCTGAGGCCTTAAATTTCAGGGTGCCTACTGGAATTCCGCCTCTCGCAGGATGCCTCCCAGACCCAATCTGGCACCAATGCACACTTGGTCTGGTTTGAGAGTGCCAAGTGGGTCCTGCAAACTTACACCAAAAACAGTGACTTCTGAGTTTTGTTTTCCAGGGAAAAAGCCTGTAGAGTGGTTCAGGGTCCTGAGGCCTTAAATGGCCAGGTTCCTCCTGGAATTCGGCCTCTCGCAGGATGCCTCCCAGACGCAAAGTGGCACCAGTGCCAACTTGGTCTTGTTTGAGAGTGCCAAGTGGGTGCTGAAAACTGACACCCAGAACAGTGGCTTCTGAGTTTTGGCTCCCAGGGAAATACCCAGCAGAGTGGTTCAGGTTCCTGAGGCCTTAAACTGGCGGGTGAATCCTGGAGATCCGCCTCTTGCAGGATTTTTTCCAGACGCTATGCGGCACCGGTGCCCAATTAGTCTGGTTTGAGAGTGTCTAGTGGGTCCTGCAAACTGACGTCCAGAACAGTGGCTTCTGAGTTTTGTTTCCCAGGGAAAAAGCCTGTACAGTGGTTCAGGGTCCTGAGGCCTTAAATGGCCAGGTGCCTCCTGGAATTCCGCGTCTCGCAGGATGCCTCCAAGACGCAATGTGGCACCAGTGCCAACTTGGTCTGGTTTGAGACTGCCTAGTGGGTCCTGCAAACTGACTCCAAGAACAGTGCCTGCTGAGATTTGTTTCCCAGGGAAAAAGCCTGTACTGTGGTTAAGAGCCCTGAGGCCTTAAATGGCCAGGTGCCTCCTGGAATTCGGCCTCTCGCAGGATCACTTTCAGACGAAGGGTGGCAGCAGTGCCAACTAGGTCTGGTTTGAGAGTGCCAAGTGGGTCCGGAAAATTGATACCCAGAACAGTGGCTTGTGAGTTTGGTTCCCAGGGAAAAAGCCATTGAAGTGGTTCGGGGTCCTGAGGCCTTAAATTTCAGGGTGCCTACTGGAATTCCGTGTCTCGCAGGATGCCTCCCAGACGCAAAGTGGCACCAGTGCCAACTTGGTCTGGTTTGAGAGTGCCAAGTGGGTCCTGAAAACTGACATCCAGAACAGTGGCTTCTGAGTTTTGTTTCCCAGGAAAATACCCTGTAGACTGGTTCAGGGTCCTGAGGCCTTAAACTGCCGGCTGCCTTCTGAAATTCGGCCTCTCGAAGGATGCCTCCCAGACGCAAGGTGGCAGCAGTGCCAACTTGGTCTGGTTTGAGAGTGCCAAGTGGGTCCTGCAAACTTACACCAAGAACAGTGGCTTCTGAGTTTTGTTTCCCAGGGAAAAAGCCTGTACAGTGGTTCAGGGTCCTGAGGCCTTTAATGGCCAGGTGCCTCCTGCAATTCGGCGTCTCGCAGGATCCCTCCAAGACGCAATGTGGCAGCTGTGCCAACATCGTCTGGTTTGAGAGTGCCAAGTGGGTCCTTCAAACTGACACCAAGAACAGTGGCTCTGAGATTTGTTTCCCAGGGAAAAAGCCTGTAGATTGTTCAGGGTCTTGAGGCCTTAAATGGCCAGGTGCCTCCTGGAATTCCGCCTCTCACAGGATGCCTCCCAGACACAATGTGGCACCCGTGCCAACTTGGTCTGGTTTGAGAGTGCCTAGTGGGCCCTGAAAACTGACACCCAGAACAGTGGCTTCTGAGTTTTGTTTCCCAGGGTAATACCCTGTGGAGTAGGTGCAGGGTCCTGAGGCATTAAATTTCAGGGTGCCATCTGAAATTTGGCCTCTCGAAGGATGCCTCCCGGACACAAGGTGGCAGCCGTGCCAACTTGGTCTGGTTTGAGATTGCCAAGTGGGTCCTGCAAACTGACACCCAGAACAGTGGCTTCTGAGTTTTGTTTAGCAGGGAAAAAGCCTGTACAATGGTTCAGGGTCTTGAGGCCTTAAATATCAGGGTGCCTAGGTGAATTCCGACTCTCGCAGGATGCCTCCCAAACGCAAGCTGGCACCAAGGCATACTAGGTCTGGTTTGACAGTACCAAGTGGGTCCTGCAAACTGACACCCAGAACAGCGGCTTCTGAGTTTTGTTTCCCAGGGAAAAAGCCTGTACAATGGTTCAGGTTCCTGCGGCCTTAAATTCCCGGGTGCCTCCTGGAGATCCGCCTCTTGCAGGATTTTTCACAGACGCTATGCGGCACCATTGCCCACTTAGTCTGGTTTGAGAGTGCCAAGTGAGTCCTGAAAACTGACATCCAGAACAGTGGCTTCTGAGTTTTGTTTCCCAGGGAAAAAGCCTGTACACTGGTTCAGGGTCCTGAGGCCTTTAATGGCCAGGTGCCACCGGGTATTCGGCCTCTCGCAGGATGCCTTTCAGACGAAGGGTGGCAGCAGTGCCTACTTGGTCTTGTTTGAGAGTGCCTAGTGGGTCCTGCAAACTGACACCAAGAACAGTGGCTACTGAGATTTGTTTCCCAAGGAAAAACCTGTACAATGGTTCAGAGTCCTGAGGCCTTAAATGGCCAGGTGCCTCCTGGATTTCGGCCTCTCGCAGGATGCCTTTCAGACGACGGGTGGCTGCAGTGCCAACTTGGTCTGGTTTGAGAGTGCCAAGTGGGTCCTGCAAACTGACACCCAGAACAGTGGCTTCTGAGTTTTGTTTCCCATTGAAATACCCTGTAGAGTGGTTCAGGGTCCTGCCGCGTTAAATTTCAGGGTGCCTCCTGGATTTCGGCCTCTCGCAGGATGCCTTTCAGACGAAGGGTGGCAGCAGTGCCAGCTTGGGCTGGTTTGAGAGTGCCAAGTGGGTCCTGAAAACTGACACCCAGAACAGTGGCTTCTGAGTTTTGTTTCCCATTGAAATACCCTGTAGAGTGGTTCAGGGTCTTGCCGCGTTAAATTTCAGGGTGCCTCCTGGAATTCAGCCTCTCGCATTATGCCTCCCAGACGCAAGCTGGCACAAGTGCCAACATGGTCTAGTTTGATAGTGTCAAGCAGGTCCTGAAAACTGACATCCAGAACAGTGGCTTCTGAGTTTTGTTTCCCAGGGAAAAACACTGTGAAGTGGTTCAGGGTCCTGAGGCCTTAAATGGCCACGTGCCTCGTCGAATTCAGCCTCTCTCAGGATGCCTCCCAGACGCAATGTGACATCAGTGCCAACTTGGTCTTGTTTGAGAGTGCCTCGTGGGTCCTGAAAACTGACACCCAGAACAGTGGCTTGTGAGTTTTGTCTCCCAGGGAAAAGGCCTGTGGAATGTTTCAGGGGCCTGAAACTTTAAATGGCCGGGTGATTCCTGGAATTCCGCATCTCAAAAAATGCCTCCCAGACGCATGGTGGCTGCAGTGCCAACTTGGTCTGGTTTGAGAGTGCCAAGTGTGTCCTGAAAACTGACAACAAGTACAGTGGCTTCTGAGTTTTGGTTCCCAGGGAAAAAGCCTGTACAATGGTTCAGGGTCTTGAGGCCTTAAATATCAGGGTGACTAGGTGAATTCCGCCTATCTCAGGATGCCTCCCAAACGCAAGCTGGCACCAATTCATACTAGGTCTGGTTTGAGAGTGCCTAGTGGGTCCTGAAAACTGACACCCAGAACAGTGGCTTCTGAGTTTTGTTTCCCAGGAAAATACCCTGTAGACTGGTTCAGGGTCCTGAGGCCTTAAATATCGGGCTGGCTTCTGAAATTCGGCCTCTCGAAGGATGCCTCCCAGACGCAAGGTGGCAGCAGTGCCAACTTGGTCTGGTTTGAGAGTGCCAAGTGGGTCCTGCAAACTGACACCAAGAACAGTGGCTTCTGAGTTTTGTTTCCCAGGGAAAAAGCCATTACAGTGGTTCAGGGTCCTGAGGCCTTAAATGGCCACGTGCCTCGTCGAATTCCGCCTCTCTCAGGATGCCTCCCAGACGCAAGGTGGCTGCAGTGCCAACTTGGTCTTGTTTGAGAGTGCCTCGTGGGTCCTGAAAACTGACACCCAGAACAGTGGCTTGTGAGTTTTGTCTCCCAGGGAAAAGGCCTGTAGAATGTTTCAGGGGCCTGAAACTTTAAATGACCGGGTGATTCCTGGAATTCCGCCTCTCGAAGGATGCCTCCCAGTTGCAAGGTGGCTGCAGTGCCAACTTGGTCTGGTTTGAGAGTGCCAAGTGGGTCCTGAAAACTGACACCCAGAACAGTGGCTTCTGAGTTTTGTTTCCCAGGGAAAAAGCCTGTACAATGGTTCAGGTTCCAGCGGCCTTAAATTGCCGGGTGCCTCCTGGAGATCCGCCTCTTGCAGGACTTTTCCCAGACGCTATGCGGCACCATTGCCCACTTAGTCTGGTTTGATATTGCCAAGTGGGTCCTGAAAACTGACACTCAGAACAGTGGCTTCTGAGTTTTGTTTCCCAGGGAAATACCCTGTAGAGTGGTTCAGGGTCCTTAGGCCTTAAATTGCCGGGTACCTCCTGGAGATCCGCCTCTTGCAGGATTTTTCCCAGACGCTATGCGGCACCTTTGCCCACTTAGTCTGGTTCGAGAGTGCCAAGTGGGTCCTGCAAACTGACTCCAAGAACAGTGGCTTCTGAGTTTTGTTTCCCAGGGAAAAACTCTGTAGAGTGGTTCAGAGTCCTGAGGCCTTAAATGGCCAGGTGCCTCCGGGAATTCGGCCTCTCGCAGGATGCCTTTCAGACGAAGGGTGGCAGCAGTGCCAACTTGGTCTTGTTTGAGAGTGCCTAGTGGGTCCTAAAAACTGACACTCAGAACAGTGGCTTCTGAGTTTTGGCTCCCAGGGAAAAAGCCTGTACAGTGGTTCAGGGTCCTTAGGCCTTAAATTGCCGGGTACCTCCTGGAGATCCGCCTCTTGCAGGATTTTTCCCAGACGCTATGCGGCACCTTTGCCCACTTAGTCTGGTTCGAGACTGCCAAGTGGGTCCTGTAAACTGACTCCAAGAACAGTGGCTTCTGAGTTTTGTTTCCCAGGGAAAAACTCTGAAGAGTGGTTCAGGGTCCTGAGGCCTTTAATGGCCAGGTGCCTTGTGGAATTCAGCCTCTCTCAGGATGACTCCCAGACGCAATGTGGCACCAGTGCCAACTTGGTCTGGTTTGAGAGTGCCAAGTGAGTCCTGCAAACTGACACCAAGAACAGTGGCTGCTGAGATTTGTTTCGCAGGGAAAAAGCCTGTACAATGGTTCAGAGTCCTGAGGCCTTAAATGGCCAGGTGCCTCCGGGAATTCGGCCTCTCACAGGATGCCTTTCAGACGAAGGGTGGCAGCAGTGCCAACTTGGTCTTGTTTGAGAGTGCCTAGTGGGTCCTGAAAACTGACACCCAGAACAGTGGCTTCTGAGTTTTGGCTCCCAGGGAAAAAGCCTGTACAGTGGTTCAGGGTCCTGAGGCCTTAAATGGCCAGGTGCCTCCTGATATTCCGCCTCTCGCAGGATGCCTCTCAGACGTAAGATGGCACAAGTGCCAACTTGGTCTGGTTTGAGAGTGTCAAGTGGGTCCTGAAAACTGACACCCAGAACAGTGGATTGTGAATTTTGTTTCCCAGGGAAATACCCTGTAGAGTGGTTCAGGGTCCTGAGGCCTTAAATTGCCGGGTGCCTCCTGGAGATCCGCCTCTTGCAGGATTTTTCCCAGACGCTATGCGGCACCATTGCCCACTTAGTCTGGTTTGAGAGTGTCAAGTGGGTCCTGCAAACTTACACCAATAACAGTGGCTTGTGAGTTTTGTTTCCCAGGGAAAAAGCCTGTACAGTGGTTCAGGGTCCTGAGGCCTTAAATGGCCAGGTGCCTCCTGCAATTCCGTGTCTCGCAGGATGCCTCCCAGACGCAATGTGGCACCTGTGCCAACATGGTCTGGTTTGAGAGTGCCAAGTGGGTCCTTCAAACTGACACCAAGAACAGTGGCTTCTGAGATTTGTTTCCCAGGGAAAAAGCCTGTAGATTGTTCAGGGTCTTGAGGCCTTAAATGGCCAGGTGCCTCCTGGAATTCGGCCTCTCAAATGATACCTCCCAGAAACAATGTGGCACCAGTGCCAACTTGGTCTGGTTTGAGAGTGCATAGTGGGTCCTGAAAACTGACACCCAGAACAGTGGCTTCTGAGTTTTGTTTCCCAGGGTAATACCCTGTGGAGTAGGTGCAGGGTCCTGAGGCATTAAATTTCAGGGTGCCTCCTGGATTTCGGCCTCTCGCAGGATGCCTCCCAGACGAAGGGTGGCAGCAGTGCCAGCTTGGTCTTGTTTGAGAGTGCCAAGTGGGTCCTGAAAACTGACACCCAGAACAGTGGCTTCTGAGTTTTGTTTCCCATTGAAATACCCTGTAGAGTGGTTCAGGGTCTTGCCGCGTTAAATTTCAGGGTGCCTCCTGGAATTCGGCCTCTCGCATTATGCCTCCCAGACGCAAGCTGGCACAAGTGCCAACATGGTCTAGTTTGAGAGTGCCAAGCAGGTCCTGAAAACTGACATCCAGAACAGTGGCTTCTGAGTTTTGTTTCCCAGGGAAAAACACTGTGAAGTGGTTCAGGGTCCTGAGGCCTTAAATGGCCACGTGCCTCGTCGAATTCAGCCTCTCTCAGGATGCCTCCCAGACGCAATGTGACATCAGTGCCAACTTGGTCTTGTTTGAGAGTGCCAAGTGGGTCCTGAAAACTGACACCCAGAACAGTGGCTTGTGAGTTTTGTCTCCCAGGGAAAAGGCCTGTGGAATGTTTCAGGGGCCTGAAACTTTAAATGGCCGGGTGATTCCTGGAATTCCGCATCTCAAAAAATGCCTCCCAGACGCAAGGTGGCTGCAGTGCCAACTTGGTCTGGTTTGAGAGTGCCAAGTGTGTCCTGAAAACTGACAACCAGTACAGTGGCTTCTGAGTTTTGTTTCCCAGGGAAAAAGCCTGTACAATGGTTCAAGGTCTTGAGGCCTTAAATATCAGGGTGACTAGGTGAATTCCGCCTATCGCAGGATGCCTCCCAGACCCAAGCTGGCACCAATGCATACTTGGTCTGGTTTGAGAGTGCCAAGTGGGTCCTGCGACCTTAAAACAAAAACAGTGTCTTCGTAGTTTTGTTTTCCAGGGAAAAAGCCTGTAGAGTGGTTCAGGGTCCTGAGGCCTTAAATGGCCAGGTGCCTCCTGCAATTCCGCGTCTCGCAGGATGCCTCCCAGACGCAATGTGGCACCTGTGCCAACATGGTCTGGTTTGAGAGTGCCAAGTGTGTCCTGCAAACTGACACCAAGAACAGTGGCTGCTGAGATTTGTTTCCCAGGGAAAAGGCCTGTAGAATATTTCAGGGGCCTGAGGCCTTAAATGGCCAGGTGCCTCCTGAAATTCCACCTCTCGCAGGATGCCTCCCAGACGCAAGGTGGCACAAGTGCCAACTTGGTCTGGTTTGAGAGTGTCAAGTGGGTCCTGAAAACTGACACCAAAAACAGTGGCTTCTGAGTTTTGTTTTCCAGGGAAAAAGCCTGTAGAGTGGTTCAGGGTCTGGAGGCCTTAAATGGCCAGGTTCCTCCTGGAATTCGGCCTCTCGCAGGATGCCTCCCAGATGCAAAGTGGCACCAGTGCCAACTTGGTCTTGTTTGAGAGTGCCAAGTGGGTCCTGAAAACTGACACCCAGAACAGTGGCTTCTGAGTTTTGGCTCCCAGGGAAAAAGCCATTGAAGTGGTTCGGGGTCCTGAGGCCTTAAATTTCAGGGTGCCTACTGGAATTCCGCCTCTCGCAGGATGCCTCCCAGACCCAATCTGGCACCAATGCACACTTGGTCTGGTTTGAGAGTGCCAAGTGGGTCCTGCAAACTTACACCAAAAACAGTGACTTCTGAGTTTTGTTTTCCAGGGAAAAAGCCTGTAGAGTGGTTCAGGGTCCTGAGGCCTTAAATGGCCAGGTTCCTCCTGGAATTCGGCCTCTCGCAGGATGCCTCCCAGACGCAAAGTGGCACCAGTGCCAACTTGGTCTTGTTTGAGAGTGCCAAGTGGGTGCTGAAAACTGACACCCAGAACAGTGGCTTCTGAGTTTTGGCTCCCAGGGAAATACCCAGCAGAGTGGTTCAGGTTCCTGAGGCCTTAAACTGGCGGGTGAATCCTGGAGATCCGCCTCTTGCAGGATTTTTTCCAGACGCTATGCGGCACCGGTGCCCAATTAGTCTGGTTTGAGAGTGTCTAGTGGGTCCTGCAAACTGACGTCCAGAACAGTGGCTTCTGAGTTTTGTTTCCCAGGGAAAAAGCCTGTACAGTGGTTCAGGGTCCTGAGGCCTTAAATGGCCAGGTGCCTCCTGGAATTCCGCGTCTCGCAGGATGCCTCCAAGACGCAATGTGGCACCAGTGCCAACTTGGTCTGGTTTGAGACTGCCTAGTGGGTCCTGCAAACTGACTCCAAGAACAGTGCCTGCTGAGATTTGTTTCCCAGGGAAAAAGCCTGTACTGTGGTTAAGAGCCCTGAGGCCTTAAATGGCCAGGTGCCTCCTGGAATTCGGCCTCTCGCAGGATCACTTTCAGACGAAGGGTGGCAGCAGTGCCAACTAGGTCTGGTTTGAGAGTGCCAAGTGGGTCCGGAAAATTGATACCCAGAACAGTGGCTTGTGAGTTTGGTTCCCAGGGAAAAAGCCATTGAAGTGGTTCGGGGTCCTGAGGCCTTAAATTTCAGGGTGCCTACTGGAATTCCGTGTCTCGCAGGATGCCTCCCAGACGCAAAGTGGCACCAGTGCCAACTTGGTCTGGTTTGAGAGTGCCAAGTGGGTCCTGAAAACTGACATCCAGAACAGTGGCTTCTGAGTTTTGTTTCCCAGGAAAATACCCTGTAGACTGGTTCAGGGTCCTGAGGCCTTAAACTGCCGGCTGCCTTCTGAAATTCGGCCTCTCGAAGGATGCCTCCCAGACGCAAGGTGGCAGCAGTGCCAACTTGGTCTGGTTTGAGAGTGCCAAGTGGGTCCTGCAAACTTACACCAAGAACAGTGGCTTCTGAGTTTTGTTTCCCAGGGAAAAAGCCTGTACAGTGGTTCAGGGTCCTGAGGCCTTTAATGGCCAGGTGCCTCCTGCAATTCGGCGTCTCGCAGGATCCCTCCAAGACGCAATGTGGCAGCTGTGCCAACATCGTCTGGTTTGAGAGTGCCAAGTGGGTCCTTCAAACTGACACCAAGAACAGTGGCTCTGAGATTTGTTTCCCAGGGAAAAAGCCTGTAGATTGTTCAGGGTCTTGAGGCCTTAAATGGCCAGGTGCCTCCTGGAATTCCGCCTCTCACAGGATGCCTCCCAGACACAATGTGGCACCCGTGCCAACTTGGTCTGGTTTGAGAGTGCCTAGTGGGCCCTGAAAACTGACACCCAGAACAGTGGCTTCTGAGTTTTGTTTCCCAGGGTAATACCCTGTGGAGTAGGTGCAGGGTCCTGAGGCATTAAATTTCAGGGTGCCATCTGAAATTTGGCCTCTCGAAGGATGCCTCCCGGACACAAGGTGGCAGCCGTGCCAACTTGGTCTGGTTTGAGATTGCCAAGTGGGTCCTGCAAACTGACACCCAGAACAGTGGCTTCTGAGTTTTGTTTAGCAGGGAAAAAGCCTGTACAATGGTTCAGGGTCTTGAGGCCTTAAATATCAGGGTGCCTAGGTGAATTCCGACTCTCGCAGGATGCCTCCCAAACGCAAGCTGGCACCAAGGCATACTAGGTCTGGTTTGACAGTACCAAGTGGGTCCTGCAAACTGACACCCAGAACAGCGGCTTCTGAGTTTTGTTTCCCAGGGAAAAAGCCTGTACAATGGTTCAGGTTCCTGCGGCCTTAAATTCCCGGGTGCCTCCTGGAGATCCGCCTCTTGAAGGATTTTTCACAGACGTTATGCGGCACCATTGCCCACTTAGTCTGGTTTGAGAGTGCCAAGTGAGTGCTGAAAACTGACATCCAGAACAGTGGCTTCTGAGTTTTGTTTCCCAGGGAAAAAGACTGTACAGTGGTTCAGGGTCCTGAGGCCTTAAATGGCCAGGTGCCTCCTGGAATTCCGCGTCTCGCAGGATGCCTCCAAGACGCAATGTGGCACCTGTGCCAACTTGGTCTGGTATGAGAGTGCCAAGTGGGTCCTGCACACTGACACCAAGAACAGTGCCTGCTGAGATTTGTTTCCCAGGGAAAAAGCCTGTAAAATGGTACAGGGTCCTGAGGCCTTAAATGGCCAGGAGCCTCCTGGAATTCCGCCTCTCGCAGGATGCCTCCAAGACGCAAGGTGGCACAAGTGCCAACTTGGTCTGGTTTGAGAGTGTCAAGTGAGTCCTGAAAACTGACACCCAGAACAGTGGTTTGTGAATTTTGTTTCCCATTGAAATACCCTGTAGAGTGGTTCAGAGTCCTGAGGACTTAAATTGCCGGGTGCCTCCTGGAGATCCGCCTCCTGCAGGATTTTTCCCAGTCGCTATGCGGCACCATTGCCCACTTAGTATGGTTTGAGAGTGTCAAGTGGGTCCTGCAAACTGACACCAAGAACAGTGGCTTCTGAGATTTGTTTCCCCGGGAAAAAGCCTGTAGATTGTTCAGGGTCTTGAGGCCTTAAATGGCCAGGTGCCTCCTGGAATTCCGCCTCTCACAGGATGCCTCCCAGACACAATGTGGCACCAGTGCCAATATGGTCTGGTTTGAGAGTGCCAAGTGGGTCCTTCAAACTGACACCAAGAACAGTGGCTTCTGAGTTTTGTTTAGCAGGGAAAAAGCCTGTACAATGGTTCAGGGTCTTGAGGCCTTAAATATCAGGGTGCCTAGGTGAATTCCGACTCTCGCAGGATGCCTCCCAAACGCAAGCTGGCACCAAGGCATACTAGGTCTGGTTTGACAGTACCAAGTGGGTCCTGCAAACTGACACCCAGAACAGTGGCTTCTGAGTTTTGTTTCCCAGGGAAAAAGCCTGTACAATGGTTCAGGTTCCTGCGGCCTTAAATTCCCGGGTGCCTCCTGGAGATCCGCCTCAAGCAGGATTTTTCACAGACGCTATGCGGCACCATTGCCCACTTAGTCTGGTTTGAGAGTGCCAAGTGGGTCATGAAAACTGACATCCAGAAGAGTGGCTTCTGAGTTTTGTTTCCCAGGGAAAAAGCCTGTACACTGGTTCAGGGTCCTGAGGCCTTAAATGGCCGGGTGCCTTCTTGAATTCGGCCTCTCGCAGGATGCCTCCCAGACGCAATGTGACACCAGTGCCAACTTGGTCTTGTTTGAGAGTTCCTAGTGGGTCCTGAAAACTGACACCCAGAACAGTAGCTTGTGAGTTTTGTTTCCCAGGGAAAAGGCCTGTAGAATGTTTCAGGGGCCTGAGGCCTTAAATGGCCAGGTGCCTCCTGGAATTCCGCCTCTCGCAGGATGCCTCCCAGACGCAAGGTGGCACAAGTGCCAACTTGGTCTGGTTTGAGAGTGTCAAGTGGGTCCTGAAAACTGACACCCAGAACAGTGGTTTGTGAATTTTGTTTCCCAGGAAAATACCCTGTAGAGTGGTTCAGGGTCCTGAGGACTTAAATTGCCGGGTGCCTCCTGGAGATCCGCCTCTTGCAGGATTTTTCCCAGACGCTATGCGGCACCATTGCCAACTTAGTCTGGTTTGAGAGTGTCAACTGTGTCCTGAAAACTGACACCAAGAACATTGTCTTCTGAGTTTTGTTTCCCAGGGAAAAAGCCTGTTAAGTGGTTCAGGGTCCTGAGGCTTTAAATGGCCAAGTTCCTCCTGGAATTCCGCCTCTCACAGGATGCCTCCCAGACACAAAGTGGCACCAGTGCCAACTTGGTCTGGTTTCAGAGTGCCTAGTGGGTCCTGAAAATTCACACCCAGAACAGTGGCTTCTGAGTTTTGTTTCCCAGGGAAATACCCTGTGGACTGGTTCAGGGTCCTGAGGCAATAAATTTCAGGGTGCCTTCTGAATTTCGGCCTCTCGAAGGATGCCTCCCAGACGCAAGGTGGCAGGAGTGCCAACTTGGTCTGGTTTGAGAGTGTCAAGTGTGTCCTGCATAGTGACACCAAGAACAGTGGCTACTGAGTTTTGTTTCCCAGGGAAAAAGCCTGTACATTGGTTCAGGGTCCTGAGGCCCTAAATTGCCGGGTGCCTCCTAGAATTCCACCTCACACAAAATGCCTCCCAGATGCAAAGTGGCAGCAGTGCCAACTTGGTCTTGTTTGAGAGTGCCTAGTGGGTCCTGAAAACTGACACCAAAAACAGTGGCTTCTGAGTTTTGTTTCCCAGTGAAAAGGCCTGTAGAGTGGTACAGGGTCCTGAGGCCTTAAATTGCCAGGTGCCTCTTGGAATTCGACCCCTAGCAGGATGCCTCCCAGACGCAAAGTTGCTCCCGTGCCAACTAGGTCTGGTTTGAGAGTGCAAGCGGGTCCTGCAAACCGACACTCAGAACAGTGGCTTCTGAGTTTTTTTTCTCTGGGAAATAGCCTGTACAGTGGTTCAGGGTCTTGAGGCCTTAAATTTCAGGGTCCCTCCTGGAGATCCGCCTCTCGCAGGATGTTTTCCAGACGCTTAGCGGCACCGGTGCCCACTTAGTCTGGTTCGAGAGTGCCTAGTGGGTCCTGCAAACTGACACCCAGAACAGTGGCTTCTGAGTTTTGTTTCCCAGGGAAAAAGCCATTACATTGGTTAAGGGTCCTGAGGCCTTAAATGGCCAGGTGCCTCCTGGAATTCCGTGTCTCGCAGGATGCCTCCAAGACGCAATGTGACACCAGTGCCAACTTGGTCTTGTTTGAGAGTGCCAAGTGGGTCCTGCAAACTGACACCAAGAACAGTGGCTTCTGAGATTTGTTTCGCAGGGAAAAAGCCTGTACAATGGTTCAGAGTCCTGAGGCCTTAAATGGCCAGGTGCCTCCGGGAATTCGGCCTCTCGCAGGATGCCTTTCAGACGAAGGGTGGCAGCAGTGCCAACTTGGTCTTGTTTGAGAGTGCCTAGTGGGTCCTGAAAACTGACACCCTGAACAGTGGCTTCTGAGTTTTGTTTCCCAGTGAAAAGGCCTGTAGAGTGGTACAGGGTCCTGAGGCCTTAAATTGCCAGGTGCCTCTTGGAATTCGACCCCTAGCAGGATGCCTCCCAGACGCAAAGTTGCTCCCGTGCCAACTAGGTCTGGTTTGAGAGTGCAAGCGGGTCCTGCAAACCGACACTCAGAACAGTGGCTTGTGAGTTTTTTTTCTCTGGGAAATAGCCTGTACAGTGGTTCAGGGTCTTGAGGCCTTAAATTTCAGGGTCCCTCCTGGAGATCCGCCTCTCGCAGGATGTTTTCCAGACGCTTAGCGGCACCGGTGCCCACTTAGTCTGGTTCGAGAGTGCCTAGTGGGTCCTGCAAACTGACACCCAGAACAGTGGCTTCTGAGTTTTGTTTCCCAGGGAAAAAGCCATTACATTGGTTAAGGGTCCTGAGGCCTTAAATGGCCAGGTGCCTCCTGGAATTCCGTGTCTCGCAGGATGCCTCCAAGACGCAATGTGACACCAGTGCCAACTTGGTCTTGTTTGAGAGTGCCAAGTGGGTCCTGCAAACTGACACCAAGAACAGTGGCTTCTGAGATTTGTTTCGCAGGGAAAAAGCCTGTACAATGGTTCAGAGTCCTGAGGCCTTAAATGGCCAGGTGCCTCCGGGAATTCGGCCTCTCGCAGGATGCCTTTCAGACGAAGGGTGGCAGCAGTGCCAACTTGGTCTGGTTTGAGAGTGCCTAGTGGGTCCTGAAAACTGACACCCAGAACAGTGGCTTCTCAATTTTGGCTCCCAGGGAAAAAGCCTGTACAGTGGTTCAGGGTCCTGAGGCCTTAAATGGCCAGGTGCCTCCTGGAATTCCGCCTCTCGCAGGATGCCTCTCAGACGCAATGTGGCACCTGTGCCAACATGGTCTGGTTTGAGAGTGTCAAGTGGGTCCTGGAAACTGACACCCAGAACAGTGCATTGTGAATTTTGTTTCCCAGGGAAATACCCTCTAGAGTAGTTCAGGGTCCTGAGGCCTTAAATTGCCGGGTGTCTCCTGGAGATCCGCCTCCTGCAGGATTTTTCCTAGACGCTATGCGGCACCATTGCCCACTTAGTATGGTTTGAGAGTGTCAAGTGGGTCTGCAAACTTACACCAAGAACAGTGGCTTCTGAGATTTGTTTCCCAGGAACAAAAGCCTGTAGATTGTTCAGGGTCTTGAGGCCTTAAATGGCCAGGTGCCTCCTGGAATTCCGCCTCTCACAGGATGCCTCCCAGCCACAATGTGGCACCAGTGCCAACTTGGTCTGGTTTGAGAGTGCCAAGTGGGTCCTGAAAACTGACACCCAGAACAGTGGCTTCTGAGTTTTGTTTCCCAGGGTAATACCCTGTGGAGTAGGTGCAGGGTCCTGAGGCATTAAATTTCAGGGTGCCTTCTGAAATTTGGCCTCTCGAAGGATGCCTCCGGGACGCAAGGTGGCAGCCGTGCCAACTTGGTCTGGTTTGAGAGTGCCAAGCGGGTCCTGAATATTGACACCAAGATCAGTGGTTTGTGAGTTTTGTTTCCCAGGGAAAAGGCCTGTACACTGGTTCAGGAAGGAGAAAGAGTGCCAGCACAGCAAATGCCTCCCGGACTTTCCCTGCAATTCAGCAAGTGCTTTGCAGCTTGAAATTGGAAGGAAAGCCTCAGATTTAGCAACCAGAGCTTCAGGAGGAGCAGCAGCGAGCACAGCATCGCTTTTGCAGCAGCTCCTTCCATGTGCATGTTTTTGGGAGTGGAAAGGCTTGCAGAGTGTTCAAGTAGCTTTTTCTCTCCGCTGGAAAGCTGCACGCTCAGTGCCAGTGTTCTGCAGCTTCTTTCTTCACGTTTCAGCAGCTAGCACGCTCTCCGTGTGCAGGAGAAGCGGCTGAGGCTTCCTTGCCGGAGAAGCGGCACCTTCGCCGGCAGAGAGCATCCTGCCGGCCGCGGTGCGCTCCGGAGCGGGGGCTTGTGCCGAAAGAGGCCGGCCACAGGCGCTTACCTTCGGACAGCTCCGGATGCCGTCTAATGCGTCTCTTGTCGCCTACACGGCAGGGAAAAGCTTTTCCACTCTGTCTAGGAAGGAGAAAGTGTGCCAGCACAGCAAATGCCTCCCGGACTTTCCCTGCAATTCAGCAAGTGCTTTGCAGCTTGAAATTGGAAGGAAAGCCTCAGATTTAGCAGCCAGAGCTTCAGGAGGAGCAGCAGCGAGCACAGCATCGCTTTTGCAGCAGCTCCTTCCATGTGCATGTTTTTGGGAGTGGAAAGGCTTGCAGAGTGTTCAAGTAGCTTTTTCTCTCCGCTGGAAAGCTGCACGCTCAGTGCCAGTGTTCTGCAGCTTCTTTCTTCACGTTTCAGCAGCTAGCACGCTCTCCGTGTGCAGGAGAAGCGGCTGAGGCTTCCTTGCCGGAGAAGCGGCACCTTCGCCGGCAGAGAGCATCCTGCCGGCCGCGGTGCGCTCCGGAGCGGGGGCTTGTGCCGAAAGAGGCCGGCAACAGGCGCTTACCTTCGGACAGCTCCGGATGCCCGTCTAATGCGTCTCTTGTCGCCTACACGGCAGGGAAAAGCTTTTCCACTCTGTCTAGGAAGGAGAAAGTGTGCCAGCACAGCAAATGCCTCCCGGACTTTCCCTGCAATTCAGCAAGTGCTTTGCAGCTTGAAATTGGAAGGAAAGCCTCAGATTTAGCAGCCAGAGCTTCAGGAGGAGCAGCAGCGAGCACAGCATCGCTTTTGCAGCAGCTCCTTCCATGTGCATGTTTTTGGGAGTGGAAAGGCTTGCAGAGTGTTCAAGTAGCTTTTTCTCTCCGCTGGAAAGCTGCACGCTCAGTGCCAGTGTTCTGCAGCTTCTTTCTTCACGTTTCAGCAGCTAGCACGCTCTCCGTGTGCAGGAGAAGCGGCTGAGGCTTCCTTGCCGGAGAAGCGGCACCTTCGCCGGCAGAGAGCATCCTGCCGGCCGCGGTGCGCTCCGGAGCGGGGGCTTGTGCCGAAAGAGGCCGGCAACAGGCGCTTACCTTCGGACAGCTCCGGATGCCCGTCTAATGCGTCTCTTGTCGCCTACACGGCAGGGAAAAGCTTTTCCACTCTGTCTAGGAAGGAGAAAGTGTGCCAGCACAGCAAATGCCTCCCGGACTTTCCCTGCAATTCAGCAAGTGCTTTGCAGCTTGAAATTGGAAGGAAAGCCTCAGATTTAGCAGCCAGAGCTTCAGGAGGAGCAGCAGCGAGCACAGCATCGCTTTTGCAGCAGCTCCTTCCATGTGCATGTTTTTGGGAGTGGAAAGGCTTGCAGAGTGTTAAAGTAGCTTTTTCTCTCCGCTGGAAAGCTGCACGCTCAGTGCCAGTGTTCTGCAGCTTCTTTCTTCACGTTTCAGCAGCTAGCACGCTCTCCGTGTGCAGGAGAAGCGGCTGAGGCTTCCTTGCCGGAGAAGCGGCACCTTCGCCGGCAGAGAGCATCCTGCCGGCCGCGGTGCGCTCCGGAGCGGGGGCTTGTGCCGAAAGAGGCCGGCAACAGGCGCTTAACGTCGGACAGCTCCGGATGCCCGTCTAATGCGTCTCTTGTCGCCTACACGGCAGGGAAAAGCTTTTCCACTCTGTCTAGGAAGGAGAAAGTGTGCCAGCACAGCAAATGCCTCCCGGACTTTCCCTGCAATTCAGCAAGTGATTTGCAGCTTGAAATTGGAAGGAAAGCCTCAGATTTAGCAGCCAGAGCTTCAGGAGGAGCAGCAGCGAGCACAGCATCGCTTTTGCAGCAGCTCCTTCCATGTGCATGTTTTTGGGAGTGGAAAGGCTTGCAGAGTGTTAAAGTAGCTTTTTCTCTCTGCTGGAAAGCTGCACGCTCAGTGCCAGTGTTCTGCAGCTTCTTTCTTCACGTTTCAGCAGCTAGCACGCTCTCCGTGTGCAGGAGAAGCGGCTGAGGCTTCCTTGCCGGAGAAGCGGCACCTTCGCCGGCAGAGAGCATCCTGCCGGCCGCGGTGCGCTCCGGAGCGGGGGCTTGTGCCGAAAGAAGCCGGGAACAGGCGCTTACCTTCGGACAGCTCCGGATGCCCGTCTAATGCGTCTCTTGTCGCCTACACGGCAGGGAAAAGCTTTTCCACTCTGTCTAGGAAGGAGAAAGTGTGCCAGCACAGCAAATGCCTCCCGGACTTTCCCTGCAATTCAGCAAGTGCTTTGCAGCTTGAAATTGGAAGGAAAGCCTCAGATTTAGCAGCCAGAGCTTCAGGAGGAGCAGCAGCGAGCACAGCATCGCTTTTGCAGCAGCTCCTTCCATGTGCATGTTTTTGGGAGTGGAAAGTCTTGCAGAGTGTTCAAGTAGCTTTTTCTCTCCGCTGGAAAGCTGCACGCTCAGTGCCAGTGTTCTGCAGCTTCTTCGCGTTTCAGCAGCTAGCACGCTCTCCGTGTGCAGGAGAAGCGGCTGAGGCTTCCTTGCCGGAGAAGCGGCACCTTCGCCGGCAGAGAGCATCCTGCCGGCCGCGGTGCGCTCCGGAGCGGGGGCTTGTGCCGAAAGAGGCCGGCAACAGGCGCTTACCTTCGGACAGCTCCGGATGCCCGTCTAATGCGTCTCTTGTCGCCCACACGGCAGGGAAAAGCTTTTCCACTCTGTCTAGGAAGGAGAAAGTGTGCCAGCAGAGCAAATGCCTCCCGGACTTTCCCTGCAATTCAGCAAGTGCTTTGCAGCTTGAAATTGGAAGGAAAGCCTCAGATTTAGCAGCCAGAGCTTCAGGAGGAGCAGCAGCGAGCACAGCATCGCTTTTGCAGCAGCTCCTTCCATGTGCATGTTTTTGGGAGTGGAAAGGCTTGCAGAGTGTTCAAGTAGCTTTTTCTCTCCGCTGGAAAGCTGCACGCTCAGTGCCAGTGTTCTGCAGCTTCTTTCTTCACGTTTCAGCAGCTAGCACGCTCTCCGTGTGCAGGAGAAGCGGCTGAGGCTTCCTTGCCGGAGAAGCGGCACCTTCGCCGGCAGAGAGCATCCTGCCGGCCGCGGTGCGCTCCGGAGCGGGGGCTTGTGCCGAAAGAGGCCGGCAACAGGCGCTTACCTTCGGACAGCTCCGGATGCCCGTCTAATGCGTCTCTTGTCGCCTACACGGCAGGGAAAAGCTTTTCCACTCTGTCTAGGAAGGAGAAAGTGTGCCAGCACAGCAAATGCCTCCCGGACTTTCCCTGCAATTCAGCAAGTGCTTTGCAGCTTGAAATTGGAAGGAAAGGCTCAGATTTAGCAGCCAGAGCTTCAGGAGGAGCAGCAGCGAGCACAGCATCGCTTTTGCAGCAGCTCCTTCCATGTGCATGTTTTTGGGAGTGGAAAGGCTTGCAGAGTGTTCAAGTAGCTTTTTCTCTCCGCTGGAAAGCTGCACGCTCAGTGCCAGTGTTCTGCAGCTTCTTTCTTCACGTTTCAGCAGCTAGCACGCTCTCCGTGTGCAGGAGAAGCGGCTGAGGCTTCCTTGCCGGAGAAGCGGCACCTTCGCCGGCAGAGAGCATCCTGCCGGCCGCGGTGCGCTCCGGAGCGGGGGCTTGTGCCGAAAGAGGCCGGCAACAGGCGCTTAACGTCGGACAGCTCCGGATGCCCGTCTAATGCGTCTCTTGTCGCCTACACGGCAGGGAAAAGCTTTTCCACTCTGTCTAGGAAGGAGAAAGTGTGCCAGCACAGCAAATGCCTCCCGGACTTTCCCTGCAATTCAGCAAGTGATTTGCAGCTTGAAATTGGAAGGAAAGCCTCAGATTTAGCAGCCAGAGCTTCAGGAGGAGCAGCAGCGAGCACAGCATCGCTTTTGCAGCAGCTCCTTCCATGTGCATGTTTTTGGGAGTGGAAAGGCTTGCAGAGTGTTAAAGTAGCTTTTTCTCTCTGCTGGAAAGCTGCACGCTCAGTGCCAGTGTTCTGCAGCTTCTTTCTTCACGTTTCAGCAGCTAGCGCGCTCTCCGTGTGCAGGAGAAGCGGCTGAGGCTTCCTTGCCGGAGAAGCGGCACCTTCGCCGGCAGAGAGCATCCTGCCGGCCGCGGTGCGCTCCGGAGCGGGGGCTTGTGCCGAAAGAAGCCGGGAACAGGCGCTTACCTTCGGAGAGCTCCGGATGCCCGTCTAATGCGTCTCTTGTCGCCTACACGGCAGGGAAAAGCTTTTCCACTCTGTCTAGGAAGGAGAAAGTGTGCCAGCACAGCAAATGCCTCCCGGACTTTCCCTGCAATTCAGCAAGTGCTTTGCAGCTTGAAATTGGAAGGAAAGCCTCAGATTTAGCAGCCAGAGCTTCAGGAGGAGCAGCAGCGAGCACAGCATCGCTTTTGCAGCAGCTCCTTCCATGTGCATGTTTTTGGGAGTGGAAAGTCTTGCAGAGTGTTCAAGTAGCTTTTTCTCTCCGCTGGAAAGCTGCACGCTCAGTGCCAGTGTTCTGCAGCTTCTTTCTTCGCGTTTCAGCAGCTAGCACGCTCTCCGTGTGCAGGAGAAGCGGCTGAGGCTTCCTTGCCGGAGAAGCGGCACCTTCGCCGGCAGAGAGCATCCTGCCGGCCGCGGTGCGCTCCGGAGCGGGGGCTTGTGCCGAAAGAGGCCGGGAACAGGCGCTTAACGTCGGACAGCTCCGGATGCCCGTCTAATGCGTCTCTTGTCGCCTACACGGCAGGGAAAAGCTTTTCCACTCTGTCTAGGAAGGAGAAAGTGTGCCAGCAGAGCAAATGCCTCCCGGACTTTCCCTGCAATTCAGCAAGTGATTTGCAGCTTGAAATTGGAAGGAAAGCCTCAGATTTAGCAGCCAGAGCTTCAGGAGGAGCAGCAGCGAGCACAGCATCGCTTTTGCAGCAGCTCCTTCCATGTGCATGTTTTTGGGAGTGGAAAGGCTTGCAGAGTGTTAAAGTAGCTTTTTCTCTCTGCTGGAAAGCTGCACGCTCAGTGCCAGTGTTCTGCAGCTTCTTTCTTCACGTTTCAGCAGCTAGCACGCTCTCCGTGTGCAGGAGAAGCGGCTGAGGCTTCCTTGCCGGAGAAGCGGCACCTTCGCCGGCAGAGAGCATCCTGCCGGCCGCGGTGCGCTCCGGAGCGGGGGCTTGTGCCGAAAGAAGCCGGGAACAGGCGCTTACCTTCGGACAGCTCCGGATGCCCGTCTAATGCGTCTCTTGTCGCCTACACGGCAGGGAAAAGCTTTTCCACTCTGTCTAGGAAGGAGAAAGTGTGCCAGCACAGCAAATGCCTCCCGGACTTTCCCTGCAATTCAGCAAGTGATTTGCAGCTTGAAATTGGAAGGAAAGCCTCAGATTTAGCAGCCAGAGCTTCAGGAGGAGCAGCAGCGAGCACAGCATCGCTTTTGCAGCAGCTCCTTCCATGTGCATGTTTTTGGGAGTGGAAAGGCTTGCAGAGTGTTCAAGTAGCTTTTTCTCTCCGCTGGAAAGCTGCACGCTCAGTGCCAGTGTTCTGCAGCTTCTTTCTTCGCGTTTCAGCAGCTAGCACGCTCTCCGTGTGCAGGAGAAGCGGCTGAGGCTTCCTTGCCGGAGAAGCGGCACCTTCGCCGGCAGAGAGCATCCTGCCGGCCGCGGTGCGCTCCGGAGCGGGGGCTTGTGCCGAAAGAGGCCGGCAACAGGCGCTTACCTTCGGACAGCTCCGGATGCCCGTCTAATGCGTCTCTTGTCGCCTACACGGCAGGGAAAAGCTTTTCCACTCTGTCTAGGAAGGAGAAAGTGTGCCAGCACAGCAAATGCCTCCCGGACTTTCCCTGCAATTCAGCAAGTGCTTTGCAGCTTGAAATTGGAAGGAAAGCCTCAGATTTAGCAGCCAGAGCTTCAGGAGGAGCAGCAGCGAGCACAGCATCGCTTTTGCAGCAGCTCCTTCCATGTGCATGTTTTTGGGAGTGGAAAGGCTTGCAGAGTGTTCAAGTAGCTTTTTCTCTCCGCTGGAAAGCTGCACGCTCAGTGCCAGTGTTCTGCAGCTTCTTTCTTCACGTTTCAGCAGCTAGCACGCTCTCCGTGTGCAGGAGAAGCGGCTGAGGCTTCCTTGCCGGAGAAGCGGCACCTTCGCCGGCAGAGAGCATCCTGCCGGCCGCGGTGCGCTCCGGAGCGGGGGCTTGTGCCGAAAGAGGCCGGCAACAGGCGCTTACCTTCGGACAGCTCCGGATGCCCGTCTAATGCGTCTCTTGTCGCCTACACGGCAGGGAAAAGCTTTTCCACTCTGTCTAGGAAGGAGAAAGTGTGCCAGCACAGCAAATGCCTCCCGGACTTTCCCTGCAATTCAGCAAGTGCTTTGCAGCTTGAAATTGGAAGGAAAGCCTCAGATTTAGCAGCCAGAGCTTCAGGAGGAGCAGCAGCGAGCACAGCATCGCTTTTGCAGCAGCTCCTTCCATGTGCATGTTTTTGGGAGTGGAAAGGCTTGCAGAGTGTTCAAGTAGCTTTTTCTCTCTGCTGGAAAGCTGCACGCTCAGTGCCAGTGTTCTGCAGCTTCTTTCTTCACGTTTCAGCAGCTAGCACGCTCTCCGTGTGCAGGAGAAGCGGCTGAGGCTTCCTTGCCGGAGAAGCGGCACCTTCGCCGGCAGAGAGCATCCTGCCGGCCGCGGTGCGCTCCGGAGCGGGGGCTTGTGCCGAAAGAAGCCGGGAACAGGCGCTTACCTTCGGAGAGCTCCGGATGCCCGTCTAATGCGTCTCTTGTCGCCTACACGGCAGGGAAAAGCTTTTCCACTCTGTCTAGGAAGGAGAAAGTGTGCCAGCACAGCAAATGCCTCCCGGACTTTCCCTGCAATTCAGCAAGTGCTTTGCAGCTTGAAATTGGAAGGAAAGCCTCAGATTTAGCAGCCAGAGCTTCAGGAGGAGCAGCAGCGAGCACAGCATCGCTTTTGCAGCAGCTCCTTCCATGTGCATGTTTTTGGGAGTGGAAAGTCTTGCAGAGTGTTCAAGTAGCTTTTTCTCTCCGCTGGAAAGCTGCACGCTCAGTGCCAGTGTTCTGCAGCTTCTTTCTTCGCGTTTCAGCAGCTAGCACGCTCTCCGTGTGCAGGAGAAGCGGCTGAGGCTTCCTTGCCGGAGAAGCGGCACCTTCGCCGGCAGAGAGCATCCTGCCGGCCGCGGTGCGCTCCGGAGCGGGGGCTTGTGCCGAAAGAGGCCGGCAACAGGCGCTTACCTTCGGACAGCTCCGGATGCCCGTCTAATGCGTCTCTTGTCGCCTACACGGCAGGGAAAAGCTTTTCCACTCTGTCTAGGAAGGAGAAAGTGTGCCAGCACAGCAAATGCCTCCCGGACTTTCCCTGCAATTCAGCAAGTGCTTTGCAGCTTGAAATTGGAAGGAAAGCCTCAGATTTAGCAGCCAGAGCTTCAGGAGGAGCAGCAGCGAGCACAGCATCGCTTTTGCAGCAGCTCCTTCCATGTGCATGTTTTTGGGAGTGGAAAGGCTTGCAGAGTGTTCAAGTAGCTTTTTCTCTCCGCTGGAAAGCTGCACGCTCAGTGCCAGTGTTCTGCAGCTTCTTTCTTCACGTTTCAGCAGCTAGCACGCTCTCCGTGTGCAGGAGAAGCGGCTCAGGCTTCCTTGCCGGAGAAGCGGCACCTTCGCCGGCAGAGAGCATCCTGCCGGCCGCGGTGCGCTCCGGAGCGGGGGCTTGTGCCGAAAGAGGCCGGGAACAGGCGCTTACCTTCGGACAGCTCCGGATGCCCGTCTAATGCGTCTCTTGTCGCCTACACGGCAGGGAAAAGCTTTTCCACTCTGTCTAGGAAGGAGAAAGTGTGCCAGCAGAGCAAATGCCTCCCGGACTTTCCCTGCAATTCAGCAAGTGATTTGCAGCTTGAAATTGGAAGGAAAGCCTCAGATTTAGCAGCCAGAGCTTCAGGAGGAGCAGCAGCGAGCACAGCATCGCTTTTGCAGCAGCTCCTTCCATGTGCATGTTTTTGGGAGTGGAAAGGCTTGCAGAGTGTTAAAGTAGCTTTTTCTCTCTGCTGGAAAGCTGCACGCTCAGTGCCAGTGTTCTGCAGCTTCTTTCTTCACGTTTCAGCAGCTAGCACGCTCTCCGTGTGCAGGAGAAGCGGCTGAGGCTTCCTTGCCGGAGAAGCGGCACCTTCGCCGGCAGAGAGCATCCTGCCGGCCGCGGTGCGCTCCGGAGCGGGGGCTTGTGCCGAAAGAAGCCGGGAACAGGCGCTTACCTTCGGACAGCTCCGGATGCCCGTCTAATGCGTCTCTTGTCGCCTACACGGCAGGGAAAAGCTTTTCCACTCTGTCTAGGAAGGAGAAAGTGTGCCAGCACAGCAAATGCCTCCCGGACTTTCCCTGCAATTCAGCAAGTGATTTGCAGCTTGAAATTGGAAGGAAAGCCTCAGATTTAGCAGCCAGAGCTTCAGGAGGAGCAGCAGCGAGCACAGCATCGCTTTTGCAGCAGCTCCTTCCATGTGCATGTTTTTGGGAGTGGAAAGGCTTGCAGAGTGTTCAAGTAGCTTTTTCTCTCCGCTGGAAAGCTGCACGCTCAGTGCCAGTGTTCTGCAGCTTCTTTCTTCGCGTTTCAGCAGCTAGCACGCTCTCCGTGTGCAGGAGAAGCGGCTGAGGCTTCCTTGCCGGAGAAGCGGCACCTTCGCCGGCAGAGAGCATCCTGCCGGCCGCGGTGCGCTCCGGAGCGGGGGCTTGTGCCGAAAGAGGCCGGCAACAGGCGCTTACCTTCGGACAGCTCCGGATGCCCGTCTAATGCGTCTCTTGTCGCCTACACGGCAGGGAAAAGCTTTTCCACTCTGTCTAGGAAGGAGAAAGTGTGCCAGCACAGCAAATGCCTCCCGGACTTTCCCTGCAATTCAGCAAGTGCTTTGCAGCTTGAAATTGGAAGGAAAGCCTCAGATTTAGCAGCCAGAGCTTCAGGAGGAGCAGCAGCGAGCACAGCATCGCTTTTGCAGCAGCTCCTTCCATGTGCATGTTTTTGGGAGTGGAAAGGCTTGCAGAGTGTTCAAGTAGCTTTTTCTCTCCGCTGGAAAGCTGCACGCTCAGTGCCAGTGTTCTGCAGCTTCTTTCTTCACGTTTCAGCAGCTAGCACGCTCTCCGTGTGCAGGAGAAGCGGCTGAGGCTTCCTTGCCGGAGAAGCGGCACCTTCGCCGGCAGAGAGCATCCTGCCGGCCGCGGTGCGCTCCGGAGCGGGGGCTTGTGCCGAAAGAGGCCGGCAACAGGCGCTTACCTTCGGACAGCTCCGGATGCCCGTCTAATGCGTCTCTTGTCGCCTACACGGCAGGGAAAAGCTTTTCCACTCTGTCTAGGAAGGAGAAAGTGTGCCAGCACAGCAAATGCCTCCCGGACTTTCCCTGCAATTCAGCAAGTGCTTTGCAGCTTGAAATTGGAAGGAAAGCCTCAGATTTAGCAGCCAGAGCTTCAGGAGGAGCAGCAGCGAGCACAGCATCGCTTTTGCAGCAGCTCCTTCCATGTGCATGTTTTTGGGAGTGGAAAGGCTTGCAGAGTGTTCAAGTAGCTTTTTCTCTCCGCTGGAAAGCTGCACGCTCAGTGCCAGTGTTCTGCAGCTTCTTTCTTCACGTTTCAGCAGCTAGCACGCTCTCCGTGTGCAGGAGAAGCGGCTGAGGCTTCCTTGCCGGAGAAGCGGCACCTTCGCCGGCAGAGAGCATCCTGCCGGCCGCGGTGCGCTCCGGAGCGGGGGCTTGTGCCGAAAGAGGCCGGGAACAGGCGCTTAACGTCGGACAGCTCCGGATGCCCGTCTAATGCGTCTCTTGTCGCCTACACGGCAGGGAAAAGCTTTTCCACTCTGTCTAGGAAGGAGAAAGTGTGCCAGCACAGCAAATGCCTCCCGGACTTTCCCTGCAATTCAGCAAGTGCTTTGCAGCTTGAAATTGGAAGGAAAGCCTCAGATTTAGCAGCCAGAGCTTCAGGAGGAGCAGCAGCGAGCACAGCATCGCTTTTGCAGCAGCTCCTTCCATGTGCATGTTTTTGGGAGTGGAAAGGCTTGCAGAGTGTTAAAGTAGCTTTTTCTCTCTGCTGGAAAGCTGCACGCTCAGTGCCAGTGTTCTGCAGCTTCTTTCTTCACGTTTCAGCAGCTAGCACGCTCTCCGTGTGCAGGAGAAGCGGCTGAGGCTTCCTTGCCGGAGAAGCGGCACCTTCGCCGGCAGAGAGCATCCTGCCGGCCGCGGTGCGCTCCGGAGCGGGGGCTTGTGCCGAAAGAAGCCGGGAACAGGCGCTTACCTTCGGACAGCTCCGGATGCCCGTCTAATGCGTCTCTTGTCGCCTACACGGCAGGGAAAAGCTTTTCCACTCTGTCTAGGAAGGAGAAAGTGTGCCAGCACAGCAAATGCCTCCCGGACTTTCCCTGCAATTCAGCAAGTGATTTGCAGCTTGAAATTGGAAGGAAAGCCTCAGATTTAGCAGCCAGAGCTTCAGAAGGAGCAGCAGCGAGCACAGCATCGCTTTTGCAGCAGCTCCTTCCATGTGCATGTTTTTGGGAGTGGAAAGGCTTGCAGAGTGTTCAAGTAGCTTTTTCTCTCCGCTGGAAAGCTGCACGCTCAGTGCCAGTGTTCTGCAGCTTCTTTCTTCGCGTTTCAGCAGCTAGCACGCTCTCCGTGTGCAGGAGAAGCGGCTGAGGCTTCCTTGCCGGAGAAGCGGCACCTTCGCCGGCAGAGAGCATCCTGCCGGCCGCGGTGCGCTCCGGAGCGGGGGCTTGTGCCGAAAGAGGCCGGCAACAGGCGCTTACCTTCGGACAGCTCCGGATGCCCGTCTAATGCGTCTCTTGTCGCCTACACGGCAGGGAAAAGCTTTTCCACTCTGTCTAGGAAGGAGAAAGTGTGCCAGCACAGCAAATGCCTCCCGGACTTTCCCTGCAATTCAGCAAGTGCTTTGCAGCTTGAAATTGGAAGGAAAGCCTCAGATTTAGCAGCCAGAGCTTCAGGAGGAGCAGCAGCGAGCACAGCATCGCTTTTGCAGCAGCTCCTTCCATGTGCATGTTTTTGGGAGTGGAAAGGCTTGCAGAGTGTTCAAGTAGCTTTTTCTCTCCGCTGGAAAGCTGCACGCTCAGTGCCAGTGTTCTGCAGCTTCTTTCTTCACGTTTCAGCAGCTAGCACGCTCTCCGTGTGCAGGAGAAGCGGCTGAGGCTTCCTTGCCGGAGAAGCGGCACCTTCGCCGGCAGAGAGCATCCTGCTGGCCGCGGTGCGCTCCGGAGCGGGGGCTTGTGCCGAAAGAGGCCGGCAACAGGCGCGTACCTTCGGACAGCTCCGGATGCCCGTCTAATGCGTCTCTTGTCGCCTACACGGCAGGGAAAAGCTTTTCCACTCTGTCTAGGAAGGAGAAAGTGTGCCAGCACAGCAAACGCCTCCCGGACTTTCCCTGCAATTCAGCAAGTGCTTTGCAGCTTGAAATTGGAAGGAAAGCCTCAGATTTAGCAGCCAGAGCTTCAGGAGGAGCAGCAGCGAGCACAGCATCGCTTTTGCAGCAGCTCCTTCCGTGTGCATGTTTTTGGGAGTGGAAAGGCTTGCAGAGTGTTCAAGTAGCTTTTTCTCTCCGCTGGAAAGCTGCACGCTCAGTGCCAGTGTTCTGCAGCTTCTTTCTTCACGTTTCAGCAGCTAGCACGCTCTCCGTGTGCAGGAGAAGCGGCTGAGGCTTCCTTGCCGGAGAAGCGGCACCTTCGCCGGCAGAGAGCATCCTGCCGGCCGCGGTGCGCTCCGGAGCGGGGGCTTGTGCCGAAAGAGGCCGGCAACAGGCGCTTACCTTCGGACGGCTCCGGATGCCCGTCTAATGCGTCTCTTGTCGCCTACACGGCAGGGAAAAGCTTTTCCACTCTGTCTGGGAAGCAGAAATTGTGCCAGCACAGAAAACGCCTCCCGGACTTTCCCTGCAATTCAGCAAGTGCTTTGCAGCTTGAAATTGGAAGGAAAGCCTCCGATTTAGCAGCCAGAGCTTCAGGAGGAGCAGCAGCGAGCACAGCATCGCTTTTGCATCAGCTCCTTCCGTGTGCATGTTTTTGGGAGTGGAAAGGCTTGCAGAGTGTTCAAGTAGCTTTTTCTCTCCGCTGGAAAGCTGCACGCTCAGTGCCAGTGTTCTGCAGCTTCTTTCTTCACGTTTCAGCAGCTAGCACGCTCTCCGTGTGCAGGAGAAGCGGCTGAGGCTTCCTTGCCGGAGAAGCGGCACCTTCGCCGGCAGAGAGCATCCTGCCGGCCGCGGTGCGCTCCGGAGCGGGGGCTTGTGCCGAAAGAGGCCGGCAACAGGCGCTTACCTTCGGACAGCTCCGGATGCCCGTCTAATGCGTCTCTTGTCGCCTACACGGCAGGGAAAAGCTTTTCCACTCTGTCTAGGAAGGAGAAAGTGTGCCAGCACAGAAAACGCCTCCCGGACTTTCCCTGCAATTCAGCAAGTGCTTTGCAGCTTGAAATTGGAAGGAAAGCCTCAGATTTAGCAGCCAGAGCTTCAGGAGGAGCAGCAGCGAGCACAGCATCGCTTTTGCAGCAGCTCCTTCCATGTGCATGTTTTTGGGAGTGGAAAGGCTTGCAGAGTGTTCAAGTAGCTTTTTCTCTCCGCTGGGAAGCTGCACGCTCAGTGCCAGTGTTCTGCAGCTTCTTTCTTCACGTTTCAGCAGCTAGCACGCTCTCCGTGTGCAGGAGAAGCGGCTGAGGCTTCCTTGCCGGAGAAGCGGCACCTTCGCCGGCAGAGAGCATCCTGCCGGCCGCGGTGCGCTCCGGAGCGGGGGCTTGTGCCGAAAGAGGCCGGCAACAGGCGCTTACCTTCGGACAGCTCCGGATGCCCGTCTAATGCGTCTCTTGTCGCCTACACGGCAGGGAAAAGCTTTTCCACTCTGTCTAGGAAGGAGAAAGTGTGCCAGCACAGCAAACGCCTCCCGGACTTTCCCTGCAATTCAGCAAGTGCTTTGCAGCTTGAAATTGGAAGGAAAGCCTCAGATTTAGCAGCCAGAGCTTCAGGAGGAGCAGCAGCGAGCACAGCATCGCTTTTGCAGCAGCTCCTTCCATGTGCACGTTTTTGGGAGTGGAAAGGCTTGCAGAGTGTTAAAGTAGCTTTTTCTCTCCGCTGGAAAGCTGCACGCTCAGTGCCAGTGTTCTGCAGCTTCTTTCTTCACGTTTCAGCAGCTAGCACGCTCTCCGTGTGCAGGAGAAGCGGCTGAGGCTTCCTTGCCGGAGAAGCGGCACCTTCGCCGGCAGAGAGCATCCTGCCGGCCGCGGTGCGCTCCGGAGCGGAGGCTTGTGCCGAAAGAGGCCGGGAACAGGCGCTTACCTTCGGACAGCTCCGGATGCCCGTCTAATGCGTCTCTTGTCGCCTACACGGCAGGGAAAAGCTTTTCCACTCTGTCTAGGAAGGAGAAAGTGTGCCAGCACAGCAAATGCCTCCCGGACTTTCCCTGCAATTCAGCAAGTGCTTTGCAGCTTGAAATTGGAAGGAAAGCCTCAGATTTAGCAGCCAGAGCTTCAGGAGGAGCAGCAGCGAGCACAGCATCGCTTTTGCAGCAGCTTTTCTAATGTGCACGTTTTTGGGAGTGGAAAGGCTTGCAGAGTGTTCAAGTAGCTTTTTCTCTCCGCTGGAAAGCTGCACGCTCAGTGCCAGTGTTCTGCAGCTTCTTTCTTCGCGTTTCAGCAGCTAGCACGCTCTCCGTGTGCAGGAGAAGCGGCTGAGGCTTCCTTGCCGGAGAAGCGGCACCTTCGCCGGCAGAGAGCATCCTGCCGGCCGCGGTGCGCTCCGGAGCGGGGGCTTGTGCCGAAAGAGGCCGGCAACAGGCGCTTACCTTCGGACAGCTCCGGATGCCCGTCTAATGCGTCTCTTGTCGCCTACACGGCAGGGAAAAGCTTTTCCACTCTGTCTAGGAAGGAGAAAGTGTGCCAGCACAGCAAATGCCTCCCGGACTTTCCCTGCAATTCAGCAAGTGCTTTGCAGCTTGAAATTGGAAGGAAAGCCTCAGATTTAGCAGCCAGAGCTTCAGGAGGAGCAGCAGCGAGCACAGCATCGCTTTTGCAGCAGCTCCTTCCATGTGCATGTTTTTGGGAGTGGAAAGGCTTGCAGAGTGTTCAAGTAGCTTTTTCTCTCCGCTGGGAAGCTGCACGCTCAGTGCCAGTGTTCTGCAGCTTCTTTCTTCACGTTTCAGCAGCTAGCACGCTCTCCGTGTGCAGGAGAAGCGGCTGAGGCTTCCTTGCCGGAGAAGCGGCACCTTCGCCGGCAGACAGCATCCTGCCGGCCGCGGTGCGCTCCGGAGCGGGGGCTTGTGCCGAAAGAGGCCGGCAACAGGCGCTTACCTTCGGACAGCTCCGGATGCCCGTCTAATGCGTCTCTTGTCGCCTACACGGCAGGGAAAAGCTTTTCCACTCTGTCTAGGAAGGAGAAAGTGTGCCAGCACAGCAAACGCCTCCCGGACTTTCCCTGCAATTCAGCAAGTGCTTTGCAGCTTGAAATTGGAAGGAAAGCCTCAGATTTAGCAGCCAGAGCTTCAGGAGGAGCAGCAGCGAGCACAGCATCGCTTTTGCAGCAGCTCCTTCCATGTGCATGTTTTTGGGAGTGGAAAGGCTTGCAGAGTGTTCAAGTAGCTTTTTCTCTCCGCTGGGAAGCTGCACGCTCAGTGCCAGTGTTCTGCAGCTTCTTTCTTCACGTTTCAGCAGCTAGCACGCTCTCCGTGTGCAGGAGAAGCGGCTGAGGCTTCCTTGCCGGAGAAGCGGCACCTTCGCCGGCAGAGAGCATCCTGCCGGCCGCGGTGCGCTCCGGAGCGGGGGCTTGTGCCGAAAGAGGCCGGCAACAGGCGCTTACCTTCGGACAGCTCCGGATGCCCGTCTAATGCGTCTCTTGTCGCCCACACGGCAGGGAAAAGCTTTTCCACTCTGTCTAGGAAGGAGAAAGTGTGCCAGCACAGCAAATGCCTCCCGGACTTTCCCTGCAATTCAGCAAGTGCTTTGCAGCTTGAAATTGGAAGGAAAGCCTCAGATTTAGCAGCCAGAGCTTCAGGAGGAGCAGCAGCGAGCACAGCATCGCTTTTGCAGCAGCTCCTTCCATGTGCACGTTTTTGGGAGTGGAAAGGCTTGCAGAGTGTTAAAGTAGCTTTTTCTCTCCGCTGGAAAGCTGCACGCTCAGGGCCAGTGTTCTGCAGCTTCTTTCTTCACGGTTCAGCAGCTAGCACGCTCTCCGTGTGCAGGAGAAGCGGCTGAGGCTTCCTTGCCGGAGAAGCGGCACCTTCGCCGGCAGAGAGCATCCTGCCGGCCGCGGTGCGCTCCGGAGCGGGGGCTTGTACCGAAAGAGGCCGGCAACAGGCGCTTACCTTCGGACAGCTCCGGATGCCCGTCTAATGCGTCTCTTGTCGCCTACACGGCAGGGAAAAGCTTTTCCACTCTGTCTAGGAAGGAGAAAGTGTGCCAGCACAGCAAATGCCTCCCGGACTTTCCCTGCAATTCAGCAAGTGCTTTGCAGCTTGAAATTGGAAGGAAAGCCTCAGATTTAGCAGCCAGAGCTTCAGGAGGAGCAGCAGCGAGCACAGCATCGCTTTTGCAGCAGCTCCTTCCATGTGCATGTTTTTGGGAGTGGAAAGGCTTGCAGAGTGTTCAAGTAGCTTTTTCTCTCCGCTGGAAAGCTGCACGCTCAGTGCCAGTGTTCTGCAGCTTCTTTCTTCACGTTTCAGCAGCTAGCACGCTCTCCGTGTGCAGGAGAAGCGGCTGAGGCTTCCTTGCCGGAGAAGCGGCACCTTCGCCGGCAGAGAGCATCCTGCCGGCCGCGGTGCGCTCCGGAGCGGGGGCTTGTGCCGAAAGAGGCCGGCAACAGGCGCTTACCTTCGGACAGCTCCGGATGCCCGTCTAATGCGTCTCTTGTCGCCTACACGGCAGGGAAAAGCTTTTCCACTCTGTCTAGGAAGGAGAAAGTGTGCCAGCACAGCAAATGCCTCCCGGACTTTCCCTGCAATTCAGCAAGTGCTTTGCAGCTTGAAATTGGAAGGAAAGCCTCAGATTTAGCAGCCAGAGCTTCAGGAGGAGCAGCAGCGAGCACAGCATCGCTTTTGCAGCAGCTCCTTCCATGTGCACGTTTTTGGGAGTGGAAAGGCTTGCAGAGTGTTAAAGTAGCTTTTTCTCTCCGCTGGAAAGCTGCACGCTCAGGGCCAGTGTTCTGCAGCTTCTTTCTTCACGGTTCAGCAGCTAGCACGCTCTCCGTGTGCAGGAGAAGCGGCTGAGGCTTCCTTGCCGGAGAAGCGGCACCTTCGCCGGCAGAGAGCATCCTGCCGGCCGCGGTGCGCTCCGGAGCGGGGGCTTGTACCGAAAGAGGCCGGCAACAGGCGCTTACCTTCGGACAGCTCCGGATGCCCGTCTAATGCGTCTCTTGTCGCCTACACGGCAGGGAAAAGCTTTTCCACTCTGTCTAGGAAGGAGAAAGTGTGCCAGCACAGCAAATGCCTCCCGGACTTTCCCTGCAATTCAGCAAGTGCTTTGCAGCTTGAAATTGGAAGGAAAGCCTCAGATTTAGCAGCCAGAGCTTCAGGAGGAGCAGCAGCGAGCACAGCATCGCTTTTGCAGCAGCTCCTTCCATGTGCATGTTTTTGGGAGTGGAAAGGCTTGCAGAGTGTTCAAGTAGCTTTTTCTCTCCGCTGGAAAGCTGCACGCTCAGTGCCAGTGTTCTGCAGCTTCTTTCTTCACGTTTCAGCAGCTAGCACGCTCTCCGTGTGCAGGAGAAGCGGCTGAGGCTTCCTTGCCGGAGAAGCGGCACCTTCGCCGGCAGAGAGCATCCAGCCGGCCGCGGTGCGCTCCGGAGCGGGGGCTTGTGCCGAAAGAGGCCGGCAACAGGCGCTTACCTTCGGACAGCTCCGGATGCCCGTCTAATGCGTCTCTTGTCGCCTACACGGCAGGGAAAAGCTTTTCCACTCTGTCTAGGAAGGAGAAAGTGTGCCAGCACAGAAAACGCCTCCCGGACTTTCCCTGCAATTCAGCAAGTGCTTTGCAGCTTGAAATTGGAAGGAAAGCCTCAGATTTAGCAGCCAGAGCTTCAGGAGGAGCAGCAGCGAGCACAGCATCGCTTTTGCAGCAGCTCCTTCCATGTGCACGTTTTTGGGAGTGGAAAGGCTTGCAGAGTGTTCAAGTAGCTTTTTCTCTCCGCTGGAAAGCTGCACGCTCAGTGCCAGTGTTCTGCAGCTTCTTTCTTCACGTTTCAGCAGCTAGCACGCTCTCCGTGTGCAGGAGAAGCGGCTGAGGCTTCCTTGCCGGAGAAGCGGCACCTTCGCCGGCAGAGAGCATCCTGCCGGCCGCGGTGCGCTCCGGAGCGGGGGCTTGTGCCGAAAGAGGCCGGCAACAGGCGCTTACCTTCGGACAGCTCCGGATGCCCGTCTAATGCGTCTCTTGTCGCCTACACGGCAGGGAAAAGCTTTTCCACTCTGTCTAGGAAGGAGAAAGTGTGCCAGCACAGCAAATGCCTCCCGGACTTTCCCTGCAATTCAGCAAGTGCTTTGCAGCTTGAAATTGGAAGGAAAGCCTCAGATTTAGCAGCCAGAGCTTCAGGAGGAGCAGCAGCGAGCACAGCATCGCTTTTGCAGCAGCTCCTTCCATGTGCATGTTTTTGGGAGTGGAAAGGCTTGCAGAGTGTTCAAGTAGCTTTTTCTCTCCGCTGGGAAGCTGCACGCTCAGTGCCAGTGTTCTGCAGCTTCTTTCTTCACGTTTCAGCAGCTAGCACGCTCTCCGTGTGCAGGAGAAGCGGCTGAGGCTTCCTTGCCGGAGAAGCGGCACCTTCGCCGGCAGAGAGCATCCTGCCGGCCGCGGTGCGCTCCGGAGCGGGGGCTTGTGCCGAAAGAGGCCGGCAACAGGCGCTTACCTTCGGACAGCTCCGGATGCCCGTCTAATGCGTCTCTTGTCGCCTACACGGCAGGGAAAAGCTTTTCCACTCTGTCTAGGAAGGAGAAAGTGTGCCAGCACAGCAAATGCCTCCCGGACTTTCCCTGCAATTCAGCAAGTGCTTTGCAGCTTGAAATTGGAAGGAAAGCCTCAGATTTAGCAGCCAGAGCTTCAGGAGGAGCAGCAGCGAGCACAGCATCGCTTTTGCAGCAGCTCCTTCCATGTGCATGTTTTTGGGAGTGGAAAGGCTTGCAGAGTGTTCAAGTAGCTTTTTCTCTCCGCTGGGAAGCTGCACGCTCAGTGCCAGTGTTCTGCAGCTTCTTTCTTCACGTTTCAGCAGCTAGCACGCTCTCCGTGTGCAGGAGAAGCGGCTGAGGCTTCCTTGCCGGAGAAGCGGCACCTTCGCCGGCAGAGAGCATCCTGCCGGCCGCGGTGCGCTCCGGAGCGGGGGCTTGTGCCGAAAGAGGCCGGCAACAGGCGCTTACCTTCGGACAGCTCCGGATGCCCGTCTAATGCGTCTCTTGTCGCCCACACGGCAGGGAAAAGCTTTTCCACTCTGTCTAGGAAGGAGAAAGTGTGCCAGCACAGCAAATGCCTCCCGGACTTTCCCTGCAATTCAGCAAGTGCTTTGCAGCTTGAAATTGGAAGGAAAGCCTCAGATTTAGCAGCCAGAGCTTCAGGAGGAGCAGCAGCGAGCACAGCATCGCTTTTGCAGCAGCTCCTTCCATGTGCACGTTTTTGGGAGTGGAAAGGCTTGCAGAGTGTTAAAGTAGCTTTTTCTCTCCGCTGGAAAGCTGCACGCTCAGGGCCAGTGTTCTGCAGCTTCTTTCTTCACGGTTCAGCAGCTAGCACGCTCTCCGTGTGCAGGAGAAGCGGCTGAGGCTTCCTTGCCGGAGAAGCGGCACCTTCGCCGGCAGAGAGCATCCTGCCGGCCGCGGTGCGCTCCGGAGCGGGGGCTTGTACCGAAAGAGGCCGGCAACAGGCGCTTACCTTCGGACAGCTCCGGATGCCCGTCTAATGCGTCTCTTGTCGCCTACACGGCAGGGAAAAGCTTTTCCACTCTGTCTAGGAAGGAGAAAGTGTGCCAGCAGAGCAAATGCCTCCCGGACTTTCCCTGCAATTCAGCAAGTGCTTTGCAGCTTGAAATTGGAAGGAAAGCCTCAGATTTAGCAGCCAGAGCTTCAGGAGGAGCAGCAGCGAGCACAGCATCGCTTTTGCAGCAGCTCCTTCCATGTGCATGTTTTTGGGAGTGGAAAGGCTTGCAGAGTGTTCAAGTAGCTTTTTCTCTCCGCTGGAAAGCTGCACGCTCAGTGCCAGTGTTCTGCAGCTTCTTTCTTCACGTTTCAGCAGCTAGCACGCTCTCCGTGTGCAGGAGAAGCGGCTGAGGCTTCCTTGCCGGAGAAGCGGCACCTTCGCCGGCAGAGAGCATCCTGCCGGCCGCGGTGCGCTCCGGAGCGGGGGCTTGTGCCGAAAGAGGCCGGCAACAGGCGCTTACCTTCGGACAGCTCCGGATGCCCGTCTAATGCGTCTCTTGTCGCCTACACGGCAGGGAAAAGCTTTTCCACTCTGTCTAGGAAGGAGAAAGTGTGCCAGCACAGCAAATGCCTCCCGGACTTTCCCTGCAATTCAGCAAGTGCTTTGCAGCTTGAAATTGGAAGGAAAGCCTCAGATTTAGCAGCCAGAGCTTCAGGAGGAGCAGCAGCGAGCACAGCATCGCTTTTGCAGCAGCTCCTTCCATGTGCATGTTTTTGGGAGTGGAAAGGCTTGCAGAGTGTTCAAGTAGCTTTTTCTCTCCGCTGGAAAGCTGCACGCTCAGTGGCAGTGTTCTGCAGCTTCTTTCTTCACGTTTCAGCAGCTAGCACGCTCTCCGTGTGCAGGAGAAGCGGCTGAGGCTTCCTTGCCGGAGAAGCGGCACCTTCGCCGGCAGACAGCATCCTGCCGGCCGCGGTGCGCTCCGGAGCGGGGGCTTGTGCCGAAAGAGGCCGGCAACAGGCGCTTACCTTCGGACAGCTCCGGATGCCCGTCTAATGCGTCTCTTGTCGCCCACACGGCAGGGAAAAGCTTTTCCACTCTGTCTAGGAAGGAGAAAGTGTGCCAGCACAGCAAATGCCTCCCGGACTTTCCCTGCAATTCAGCAAGTGCTTTGCAGCTTGAAATTGGAAGGAAAGCCTCAGATTTAGCAGCCAGAGCTTCAGGAGGAGCAGCAGCGAGCACAGCATCGCTTTTGCAGCAGCTCCTTCCATGTGCACGTTTTTGGGAGTGGAAAGGCTTGCAGAGTGTTAAAGTAGCTTTTTCTCTCCGCTGGAAAGCTGCACGCTCAGGGCCAGTGTTCTGCAGCTTCTTTCTTCACGGTTCAGCAGCTAGCACGCTCTCCGTGTGCAGGAGAAGCGGCTGAGGCTTCCTTGCCGGAGAAGCGGCACCTTCGCCGGCAGAGAGCATCCTGCCGGCCGCGGTGCGCTCCGGAGCGGAGGCTTGTGCCGAAAGAGGCCCGGAACAGGCGCTTACCTTCGGACAGCTCCGGATGCCCGTCTAATGCGTCTCTTGTCGCCTACACGGCAGGGAAAAGCTTTTCCACTCTGTCTAGGAAGGAGAAAGTGTGCCAGCACAGCAAATGCCTCCCGGACTTTCCCTGCAATTCAGCAAGTGCTTTGCAGCTTGAAATTGGAAGGAAAGCCTCAGATTTAGCAGCCAGAGCTTCAGGAGAAGCAGCAGCCAGCACAGCATCGCTTTTGCAGCAGCTCCTTCCATGTGCATGTTTTTGGGAGTGGAAAGGCTTGCAGAGTGTTCAAGTAGCTTTTTCTCTCCGCTGGAAAGCTGCACGCTCAGTGGCAGTGTTCTGCAGCTTCTTTCTTCGCGTTTCAGCAGCTAGCACGCTCTCCGTGTGCAGGAGAAGCGGCTGAGGCTTCCTTGCCGGAGAAGCGGCACCTTCGCCGGCAGAGAGCATCCTGCCGGCCGCGGTGCGCTCCGGAGCGGGGGCTTGTGCCGAAAGAGGCCGGGAACAGGCGCTTACCTTCGGACAGCTCCGGATGCCCGTCTAATGCGTCTCTTGTCGCCTACACGGCAGGGAAAAGCTTTTCCACTCTGTCTAGGAAGGAGAAAGTGTGCCAGCACAGCAAATGCCTCCCGGACTTTCCCTGCAATTCAGCAAGTGCTTTGCAGCTTGAAATTGGAAGGAAAGCCTCAGATTTAGCAGCCAGAGCTTCAGGAGGAGCAGCAGCGAGCACAGCATCGCTTTTGCAGCAGCTCCTTCCATGTGCACGTTTTTGGGAGTGGAAAGGCTTGCAGAGTGTTCAAGTAGCTTTTTCTCTCCGCTGGAAAGCTGCACGCTCAGTGCCAGTGTTCTGCAGCTTCTTTCTTCACGTTTCAGCAGCTAGCACGCTCTCCGTGTGCAGGAGAAGCGGCTGAGGCTTCCTTGCCGGAGAAGCGGCACCTTCGCCGGCAGAGAGCATCCTGCCGGCCGCGGTGCGCTCCGGAGCGGGGGCTTGTGCCGAAAGAGGCCGGCAACAGGCGCTTACCTTCGGACAGCTCCGGATGCCCGTCTAATGCGTCTCTTGTCGCCTACACGGCAGGGAAAAGCTTTTCCACTCTGTCTAGGAAGGAGAAAGTGTGCCAGCACAGCAAACGCCTCCCGGACTTTCCCTGCAATTCAGCAAGTGCTTTGCAGCTTGAAATTGGAAGGAAAGCCTCAGATTTAGCAGCCAGAGCTTCAGGAGGAGCAGCAGCGAGCACAGCATCGCTTTTGCAGCAGCTCCTTCCATGTGCACGTTTTTGGGAGTGGAAAGGCTTGCGGAGTGTTCAAGTAGCTTTTTCTCTCCGCTGGAAAGCTGCACGCTCAGTGCCAGTGTTCTGCAGCTTCTTTCTTCACGTTTCAGCAGCTAGCACGCTCTCCGTGTGCAGGAGAAGCGGCTGAGGCTTCCTTGCCGGAGAAGTGGCACCTTCGCCGGCAGAGAGCATCCTGCCGGCCGCGGTGCGCTCCGGAGCGGGGGCTTGTGCCGAAAGAGGCCGGGAACAGGCGCTTACCTTCGGACAGCTCCGGATGCCCGTCTAATGCGTCTCTTGTCGCCTACACGGCAGGGAAAAGCTTTTCCACTCTGTCTAGGAAGGAGAAAGTGTGCCAGCACAGCAAATGCCTCCCGGACTTTCCCTGCAATTCAGCAAGTGCTTTGCAGCTTGAAATTGGAAGGAAAGCCTCAGATTTAGCAGCCAGAGCTTCAGGAGGAGCAGCAGCGAGCACAGCATCGCTTTTGCAGCAGCTCCTTCCATGTGCATGTTTTTGGGAGTGGAAAGGCTTGCAGAGTGTTCAAGTAGCTTTTTCTCTCCGCTGGGAAGCTGCACGCTCAGTGCCAGTGTTCTGCAGCTTCTTTCTTCACGTTTCAGCAGCTAGCACGCTCTCCGTGTGCAGGAGAAGCGGCTGAGGCTTCCTTGCCGGAGAAGCGGCACCTTCGCCGGCAGACAGCATCCTGCCGGCCGCGGTGCGCTCCGGAGCGGGGGCTTGTGCCGAAAGAGGCCGGCAACAGGCGCTTACCTTCGGACAGCTCCGGATGCCCGTCTAATGCGTCTCTTGTCGCCTACACGGCAGGGAAAAGCTTTTCCACTCTGTCTAGGAAGGAGAAAGTGTGCCAGCACAGCAAATGCCTCCCGGACTTTCCCTGCAATTCAGCAAGTGCTTTGCAGCTTGAAATTGGAAGGAAAGCCTCAGATTTAGCAGCCAGAGCTTCAGGAGGAGCAGCAGCGAGCACAGCATCGCTTTTGCAGCAGCTCCTTCCATGTGCATGTTTTTGGGAGTGGAAAGGCTTGCAGAGTGTTCAAGTAGCTTTTTCTCTCCGCTGGAAAGCTGCACGCTCAGTGCCAGTGTTCTGCAGCTTCTTTCTTCACGTTTCAGCAGCTAGCACGCTCTCCGTGTGCAGGAGAAGCGGCTGAGGCTTCCTTGCCGGAGAAGCGGCACCTTCGCCGGCAGAGAGCATCCTGCCGGCCGCGGTGCGCTCCGGAGCGGGGGCTTGTGCCGAAAGAGGCCGGCAACAGGCGCTTACCTTCGGACAGCTCCGGATGCCCGTCTAATGCGTCTCTTGTCGCCTACACGGCAGGGAAAAGCTTTTCCACTCTGTCTAGGAAGGAGAAAGTGTGCCAGCACAGCAAATGCCTCCCGGACTTTCCCTGCAATTCAGCAAGTGCTTTGCAGCTTGAAATTGGAAGGAAAGCCTCAGATTTAGCAGCCAGAGCTTCAGGAGGAGCAGCAGCGAGCACAGCATCGCTTTTGCAGCAGCTCCTTCCATGTGCATGTTTTTGGGAGTGGAAAGGCTTGCAGAGTGTTCAAGTAGCTTTTTCTCTCCGCTGGAAAGCTGCACGCTCAGTGCCAGTGTTCTGCAGCTTCTTTCTTCACGTTTCAGCAGCTAGCACGCTCTCCGTGTGCAGGAGAAGCGGCTGAGGCTTCCTTGCCGGAGAAGCAGCACCTTCGCCGGCAGACAGCATCCTGCCGGCCGCGGTGCGCTCCGGAGCGGGGGCTTGTGCCGAAAGAGGCCGGCAACAGGCGCTTACCTTCGGACAGCTCCGGATGCCCGTCTAATGCGTCTCTTGTCGCCTACACGGCAGGGAAAAGCTTTTCCACTCTGTCTAGGAAGGAGAAAGTGTGCCAGCACAGCAAATGCCTCCCGGACTTTCCCTGCAATTCAGCAAGTGCTTTGCAGCTTGAAATTGGAAGGAAAGCCTCAGATTTAGCAGCCAGAGCTTCAGGAGGAGCAGCAGCGAGCACAGCATCGCTTTTGCAGCAGCTCCTTCCATGTGCATGTTTTTGGGAGTGGAAAGGCTTGCAGAGTGTTCAAGTAGCTTTTTCTCTCCGCTGGAAAGCTGCACGCTCAGTGCCAGTGTTCTGCAGCTTCTTTCTTCACGTTTCAGCAGCTAGCACGCTCTCCGTGTGCAGGAGAAGCGGCTGAGGCTTCCTTGCCGGAGAAGCGGCACCTTCGCCGGCAGAGAGCATCCTGCCGGCCGCGGTGCGCTCCGGAGCGGGGGCTTGTGCCGAAAGAGGCCGGCAACAGGCGCTTACCTTCGGACAGCTCCGGATGCCCGTCTAATGCGTCTCTTGTCGCCTACACGGCAGGGAAAAGCTTTTCCACTCTGTCTAGGAAGGAGAAAGTGTGCCAGCACAGCAAATGCCTCCCGGACTTTCCCTGCAATTCAGCAAGTGCTTTGCAGCTTGAAATTGGAAGGAAAGCCTCAGATTTAGCAGCCAGAGCTTCAGGAGGAGCAGCAGCGAGCACAGCATCGCTTTTGCAGCAGCTCCTTCCATGTGCACGTTTTTGGGAGTGGAAAGGCTTGCAGAGTGTTCAAGTAGCTTTTTCTCTCCGCTGGAAAGCTGCACGCTCAGTGCCAGTGTTCTGCAGCTTCTTTCTTCACGTTTCAGCAGCTAGCACGCTCTCCGTGTGCAGGAGAAGCGGCTGAGGCTTCCTTGCCGGAGAAGCGGCACCTTCGCCGGCAGAGAGCATCCTGCCGGCCGCGGTGCGCTCCGGAGCGGGGGCTTGTGCCGAAAGAGGCCGGGAACAGGCGCTTACCTTCGGACAGCTCCGGATGCCCGTCTAATGCGTCTCTTGTCGCCTACACGGCAGGGAAAAGCTTTTCCACTCTGTCTAGGAAGGAGAAAGTGTGCCAGCAGAGCAAACGCCTCCCGGACTTTCCCTGCAATTCAGCAAGTGCTTTGCAGCTTGAAATTGGAAGGAAAGCCTCAGATTTAGCAGCCAGAGCTTCAGGAGGAGCAGCAGCGAGCACAGCATCGCTTTTGCAGCAGCTCCTTCCATGTGCACGTTTTTGGGAGTGGAAAGGCTTGCAGAGTGTTCAAGTAGCTTTTTCTCTCCGCTGGAAAGCTGCACGCTCAGTGCCAGTGTTCTGCAGCTTCTTTCTTCACGTTTCAGCAGCTAGCACGCTCTCCGTGTGCAGGAGAAGCGGCTGAGGCTTCCTTGCCGGAGAAGCGGCACCTTCGCCGGCAGAGAGCATCCTGCCGGCCGCGGTGCGCTCCGGAGCGGGGGCTTGTGCCGAAAGAGGCCGGCAACAGGCGCTTACCTTCGGACAGCTCCGGATGCCCGTCTAATGCGTCTCTTGTCGCCTACACGGCAGGGAAAAGCTTTTCCACTCTGTCTAGGAAGGAGAAAGTGTGCCAGCACAGCAAATGCCTCCCGGACTTTCCCTGCAATTCAGCAAGTGCTTTGCAGCTTGAAATTGGAAGGAAAGCCTCAGATTTAGCAGCCAGAGCTTCAGGAGGAGCAGCAGCGAGCACAGCATCGCTTTTGCAGCAGCTCCTTCCATGTGCATGTTTTTGGGAGTGGAAAGGCTTGCAGAGTGTTCAAGTAGCTTTTTCTCTCCGCTGGAAAGCTGCACGCTCAGTGCCAGTGTTCTGCAGCTTCTTTCTTCACGTTTCAGCAGCTAGCACGCTCTCCGTGTGCAGGAGAAGCGGCTGAGGCTTCCTTGCCGGAGAAGCGGCACCTTCGCCGGCAGAGAGCATCCTGCCGGCCGCGGTGCGCTCCGGAGCGGGGGCTTGTGCCGAAAGAGGCCGGCAACAGGCGCTTACCTTCGGACAGCTCCGGATGCCCGTCTAATGCGTCTCTTGTCGCCTACACGGCAGGGAAAAGCTTTTCCACTCTGTCTAGGAAGGAGAAAGTGTGCCAGCACAGCAAATGCCTCCCGGACTTTCCCTGCAATTCAGCAAGTGCTTTGCAGCTTGAAATTGGAAGGAAAGCCTCAGATTTAGCAGCCAGAGCTTCAGAAGGAGCAGCAGCCAGCACAGCATCGCTTTTGCAGCAGCTCCTTCCATGTGCATGTTTTTGGGAGTGGAAAGGCTTGCAGAGTGTTCAAGTAGCTTTTTCTCTCCGCTGGAAAGCTGCACGCTCAGGGCCAGTGTTCTGCAGCTTCTTTCTTCGCGCTTCAGCAGCTACCACGCTCTCCGTGTGCAGGAGAAGCGGCTGAGGCTTCCTTGCCGGAGAAGCGGCACCTTCGCCGGCAGAGAGCATCCTGCCGGCCGCGGTGCGCTCCGGAGCGGAGGCTTGTGCCGAAAGAGGCCGGGAACAGGCGCTTACCTTCGGACAGCTCCGGATGCCCGTCTAATGCGTCTCTTGTCGCCTACACGGCAGGGAAAAGCTTTTCCACTCTGTCTAGGAAGGAGAAAGTGTGCCAGCAGAGCAAATGCCTCCCGGACTTTCCATGCAATTCAGCAAGTGCTTTGCAGCTTGAAATTGGAAGGAAAGCCTCAGATTTAGCAGCCAGAGCTTCAGGAGGAGCAGCAGCGAGCACAGCATCGCTTTTGCAGCAGCTCCTTCCATGTGCATGTTTTTGGGAGTGGAAAGGCTTGCAGAGTGTTCAAGTAGCTTTTTCTCTCCGCTGGAAAGCTGCACGCTCAGTGGCAGTGTTCTGCAGCTTCTTTCTTCGCGTTTCAGCAGCTAGCACGCTCTCCGTGTGCAGGAGAAGCGGCTGAGGCTTCCTTGCCGGAGAAGCGGCACCTTCGCCGGCAGAGAGCATCCTGCCGGCCGCGGTGCGCTCCGGAGCGGGGGCTTGTGCCGAAAGAGGCCGGCAACAGGCGCTTACCTTCGGACAGCTCCGGATGCCCGTCTAATGCGTCTCTTGTCGCCTACACGGCAGGGAAAAGCTTTTCCACTCTGTCTAGGAAGGAGAAAGTGTGCCAGCACAGCAAATGCCTCCCGGACTTTCCCTGCAATTCAGCAAGTGCTTTGCAGCTTGAAATTGGAAGGAAAGCCTCAGATTTAGCAGCCAGAGCTTCAGGAGGAGCAGCAGCGAGCACAGCATCGCTTTTGCAGCAGCTCCTTCCATGTGCACGTTTTTGGGAGTGGAAAGGCTTGCAGAGTGTTCAAGTAGCTTTTTCTCTCCGCTGGAAAGCTGCACGCTCAGTGCCAGTGTTCTGCAGCTTCTTTCTTCACGTTTCAGCAGCTAGCACGCTCTCCGTGTGCAGGAGAAGCGGCTGAGGCTTCCTTGCCGGAGAAGCGGCACCTTCGCCGGCAGAGAGCATCCTGCCGGCCGCGGTGCGCTCCGGAGCGGGGGCTTGTGCCGAAAGAGGCCGGCAACAGGCGCTTACCTTCGGACAGCTCCGGATGCCCGTCTAATGCGTCTCTTGTCGCCTACACGGCAGGGAAAAGCTTTTCCACTCTGTCTAGGAAGGAGAAAGTGTGCCAGCACAGCAAACGCCTCCCGGACTTTCCCTGCAATTCAGCAAGTGCTTTGCAGCTTGAAATTGGAAGGAAAGCCTCAGATTTAGCAGCCAGAGCTTCAGGAGGAGCAGCAGCGAGCACAGCATCGCTTTTGCAGCAGCTCCTTCCATGTGCACGTTTTTGGGAGTGGAAAGGCTTGCGGAGTGTTCAAGTAGCTTTTTCTCTCCGCTGGAAAGCTGCACGCTCAGTGCCAGTGTTCTGCAGCTTCTTTCTTCACGTTTCAGCAGCTAGCACGCTCTCCGTGTGCAGGAGAAGCGGCTGAGGCTTCCTTGCCGGAGAAGTGGCACCTTCGCCGGCAGAGAGCATCCTGCCGGCCGCGGTGCGCTCCGGAGCGGGGGCTTGTGCCGAAAGAGGCCGGGAACAGGCGCTTACCTTCGGACAGCTCCGGATGCCCGTCTAATGCGTCTCTTGTCGCCTACACGGCAGGGAAAAGCTTTTCCACTCTGTCTAGGAAGGAGAAAGTGTGCCAGCACAGCAAATGCCTCCCGGACTTTCCCTGCAATTCAGCAAGTGCTTTGCAGCTTGAAATTGGAAGGAAAGCCTCAGATTTAGCAGCCAGAGCTTCAGGAGGAGCAGCAGCGAGCACAGCATCGCTTTTGCAGCAGCTCCTTCCATGTGCATGTTTTTGGGAGTGGAAAGGCTTGCAGAGTGTTCAAGTAGCTTTTTCTCTCCGCTGGGAAGCTGCACGCTCAGTGCCAGTGTTCTGCAGCTTCTTTCTTCACGTTTCAGCAGCTAGCACGCTCTCCGTGTGCAGGAGAAGCGGCTGAGGCTTCCTTGCCGGAGAAGCGGCACCTTCGCCGGCAGACAGCATCCTGCCGGCCGCGGTGCGCTCCGGAGCGGGGGCTTGTGCCGAAAGAGGCCGGCAACAGGCGCTTACCTTCGGACAGCTCCGGATGCCCGTCTAATGCGTCTCTTGTCGCCTACACGGCAGGGAAAAGCTTTTCCACTCTGTCTAGGAAGGAGAAAGTGTGCCAGCACAGCAAATGCCTCCCGGACTTTCCCTGCAATTCAGCAAGTGCTTTGCAGCTTGAAATTGGAAGGAAAGCCTCAGATTTAGCAGCCAGAGCTTCAGGAGGAGCAGCAGCGAGCACAGCATCGCTTTTGCAGCAGCTCCTTCCATGTGCATGTTTTTGGGAGTGGAAAGGCTTGCAGAGTGTTCAAGTAGCTTTTTCTCTCCGCTGGAAAGCTGCACGCTCAGTGCCAGTGTTCTGCAGCTTCTTTCTTCACGTTTCAGCAGCTAGCACGCTCTCCGTGTGCAGGAGAAGCGGCTGAGGCTTCCTTGCCGGAGAAGCGGCACCTTCGCCGGCAGAGAGCATCCTGCCGGCCGCGGTGCGCTCCGGAGCGGGGGCTTGTGCCGAAAGAGGCCGGCAACAGGCGCTTACCTTCGGACAGCTCCGGATGCCCGTCTAATGCGTCTCTTGTCGCCTACACGGCAGGGAAAAGCTTTTCCACTCTGTCTAGGAAGGAGAAAGTGTGCCAGCACAGCAAATGCCTCCCGGACTTTCCCTGCAATTCAGCAAGTGCTTTGCAGCTTGAAATTGGAAGGAAAGCCTCAGATTTAGCAGCCAGAGCTTCAGGAGGAGCAGCAGCGAGCACAGCATCGCTTTTGCAGCAGCTCCTTCCATGTGCATGTTTTTGGGAGTGGAAAGGCTTGCAGAGTGTTCAAGTAGCTTTTTCTCTCCGCTGGAAAGCTGCACGCTCAGTGCCAGTGTTCTGCAGCTTCTTTCTTCACGTTTCAGCAGCTAGCACGCTCTCCGTGTGCAGGAGAAGCGGCTGAGGCTTCCTTGCCGGAGAAGCGGCACCTTCGCCGGCAGACAGCATCCTGCCGGCCGCGGTGCGCTCCGGAGCGGGGGCTTGTGCCGAAAGAGGCCGGCAACAGGCGCTTACCTTCGGACAGCTCCGGATGCCCGTCTAATGCGTCTCTTGTCGCCTACACGGCAGGGAAAAGCTTTTCCACTCTGTCTAGGAAGGAGAAAGTGTGCCAGCACAGCAAATGCCTCCCGGACTTTCCCTGCAATTCAGCAAGTGCTTTGCAGCTTGAAATTGGAAGGAAAGCCTCAGATTTAGCAGCCAGAGCTTCAGGAGGAGCAGCAGCGAGCACAGCATCGCTTTTGCAGCAGCTCCTTCCATGTGCATGTTTTTGGGAGTGGAAAGGCTTGCAGAGTGTTCAAGTAGCTTTTTCTCTCCGCTGGAAAGCTGCACGCTCAGTGCCAGTGTTCTGCAGCTTCTTTCTTCACGTTTCAGCAGCTAGCACGCTCTCCGTGTGCAGGAGAAGCGGCTGAGGCTTCCTTGCCGGAGAAGCGGCACCTTCGCCGGCAGAGAGCATCCTGCCGGCCGCGGTGCGCTCCGGAGCGGGGGCTTGTGCCGAAAGAGGCCGGCAACAGGCGCTTACCTTCGGACAGCTCCGGATGCCCGTCTAATGCGTCTCTTGTCGCCTACACGGCAGGGAAAAGCTTTTCCACTCTGTCTAGGAAGGAGAAAGTGTGCCAGCACAGCAAATGCCTCCCGGACTTTCCCTGCAATTCAGCAAGTGCTTTGCAGCTTGAAATTGGAAGGAAAGCCTCAGATTTAGCAGCCAGAGCTTCAGGAGGAGCAGCAGCGAGCACAGCATCGCTTTTGCAGCAGCTCCTTCCATGTGCACGTTTTTGGGAGTGGAAAGGCTTGCAGAGTGTTCAAGTAGCTTTTTCTCTCCGCTGGAAAGCTGCACGCTCAGTGCCAGTGTTCTGCAGCTTCTTTCTTCACGTTTCAGCAGCTAGCACGCTCTCCGTGTGCAGGAGAAGCGGCTGAGGCTTCCTTGCCGGAGAAGTGGCACCTTCGCCGGCAGAGAGCATCCTGCCGGCCGCGGTGCGCTCCGGAGCGGGGGCTTGTGCCGAAAGAGGCTGGCAACAGGCGCTTACCTTCGGACAGCTCCGGATGCCCGTCTAATGCGTCTCTTGTCGCCTACACGGCAGGGAAAAGCTTTTCCACTCTGTCTAGGAAGGAGAAAGTGTGCCAGCACAGCAAATGCCTCCCGGACTTTCCCTGCAATTCAGCAAGTGCTTTGCAGCTTGAAATTGGAAGGAAAGCCTCAGATTTAGCAGCCAGAGCTTCAGGAGGAGCAGCAGCGAGCACAGCATCGCTTTTGCAGCAGCTCCTTCCATGTGCATGTTTTTGGGAGTGGAAAGGCTTGCAGAGTGTTCAAGTAGCTTTTTCTCTCCGCTGGAAAGCTGCATGCTCAGTGCCAGTGTTCTGCAGCTTCTTTCTTCGCGTTTCAGCAGCTAGCACGCTCTCCGTGTGCAGGAGAAGCGGCTGAGGCTTCCTTGCCGGAGAAGCGGCACCTTCGCCGGCAGAGAGCATCCTGCCGGCCGCGGTGCGCTCCGGAGCGGGGGCTTGTGCCGAAAGAGGCCGGGAACAGGCGCTTACCTTCGGACAGCTCCGGATGCCCGTCTAATGCGTCTCTTGTCGCCTACACGGCAGGGAAAAGCTTTTCCACTCTGTCTAGGAAGGAGAAAGTGTGCCAGCACAGCAAACGCCTCCCGGACTTTCCCTGCAATTCAGCAAGTGCTTTGCAGCTTGAAATTGGAAGGAAAGCCTCAGATTTAGCAGCCAGAGCTTCAGGAGGAGCAGCAGCGAGCACAGCATCGCTTTTGCAGCAGCTCCTTCCATGTGCACGTTTTTGGGAGTGGAAAGGCTTGCAGAGTGTTCAAGTAGCTTTTTCTCTCCGCTGGAAAGCTGCACGCTCAGTGCCAGTGTTCTGCAGCTTCTTTCTTCACGTTTCAGCAGCTAGCACGCTCTCCGTGTGCAGGAGAAGCGGCTGAGGCTTCCTTGCCGGAGAAGCGGCACCTTCGCCGGCAGAGAGCATCCTGCCGGCCGCGGTGCGCTCCGGAGCGGGGGCTTGTGCCGAAAGAGGCCGGCAACAGGCGCTTACCTTCGGACAGCTCCGGATGCCCGTCTAATGCGTCTCTTGTCGCCTACACGGCAGGGAAAAGCTTTTCCACTCTGTCTAGGAAGGAGAAAGTGTGCCAGCACAGCAAATGCCTCCCGGACTTTCCCTGCAATTCAGCAAGTGCTTTGCAGCTTGAAATTGGAAGGAAAGCCTCAGATTTAGCAGCCAGAGCTTCAGGAGGAGCAGCAGCGAGCACAGCATCGCTTTTGCAGCAGCTCCTTCCATGTGCATGTTTTTGGGAGTGGAAAGGCTTGCAGAGTGTTCAAGTAGCTTTTTCTCTCCGCTGGAAAGCTGCACGCTCAGTGCCAGTGTTCTGCAGCTTCTTTCTTCACGTTTCAGCAGCTAGCACGCTCTCCGTGTGCAGGAGAAGCGGCTGAGGCTTCCTTGCCGGAGAAGCGGCACCTTCGCCGGCAGAGAGCATCCTGCCGGCCGCGGTGCGCTCCGGAGAGGGGGCTTGTGCCGACAGAGGCCGGCAACAGGCGCTTACCTTCGGACAGCTCCGGATGCCCGTCTAATGCGTCTCTTGTCGCCTACACGGCAGGGAAAAGCTTTTCCACTCTGTCTAGGAAGGAGAAAGTGTGCCAGCACAGCAAATGCCTCCCGGACTTTCCCTGCAATTCAGCAAGTGCTTTGCAGCTTGAAATTGGAAGGAAAGCCTCAGATTTAGCAGCCAGAGCTTCAGAAGGAGCAGCAGCCAGCACAGCATCGCTTTTGCAGCAGCTCCTTCCATGTGCATGTTTTTGGGAGTGGAAAGGCTTGCAGAGTGTTCAAGTAGCTTTTTCTCTCCGCTGGAAAGCTGCACGCTCAGGGCCAGTGTTCTGCAGCTTCTTTCTTCGCGCTTCAGCAGCTACCACGCTCTCCGTGTGCAGGAGAAGCGGCTGAGGCTTCCTTGCCGGAGAAGCGGCACCTTCGCCGGCAGAGAGCATCCTGCCGGCCGCGGTGCGCTCCGGAGCGGAGGCTTGTGCCGAAAGAGGCCGGGAACAGGCGCTTACCTTCGGACAGCTCCGGATGCCCGTCTAATGCGTCTCTTGTCGCCTACACGGCAGGGAAAAGCTTTTCCACTCTGTCTAGGAAGGAGAAAGTGTGCCAGCACAGCAAATGCCTCCCGGACTTTCCCTGCAATTCAGCAAGTGCTTTGCAGCTTGAAATTGGAAGGAAAGCCTCAGATTTAGCAGCCAGAGCTTCAGGAGGAGCAGCAGCGAGCACAGCATCGCTTTTGCAGCAGCTCCTTCCATGTGCACGTTTTTGGGAGTGGAAAGGCTTGCAGAGTGTTCAAGTAGCTTTTTCTCTCCGCTGGAAAGCTGCACGCTCAGTGCCAGTGTTCTGCAGCTTCTTTCTTCACGTTTCAGCAGCTAGCACGCTCTCCGTGTGCAGGAGAAGCGGCTGAGGCTTCCTTGCCGGAGAAGCGGCACCTTCGCCGGCAGAGAGCATCCTGCCGGCCGCGGTGCGCTCCGGAGCGGGGGCTTGTGCCGAAAGAGGCCGGGAACAGGCGCTTACCTTCGGACAGCTCCGGATGCCCGTCTAATGCGTCTCTTGTCGCCTACACGGCAGGGAAAAGCTTTTCCACTCTGTCTAGGAAGGAGAAAGTGTGCCAGCACAGCAAACGCCTCCCGGACTTTCCCTGCAATTCAGCAAGTGCTTTGCAGCTTGAAATTGGAAGGAAAGCCTCAGATTTAGCAGCCAGAGCTTCAGGAGGAGCAGCAGCGAGCACAGCATCGCTTTTGCAGCAGCTCCTTCCATGTGCACGTTTTTGGGAGTGGAAAGGCTTGCGGAGTGTTCAAGTAGCTTTTTCTCTCCGCTGGAAAGCTGCACGCTCAGTGCCAGTGTTCTGCAGCTTCTTTCTTCACGTTTCAGCAGCTAGCACGCTCTCCGTGTGCAGGAGAAGCGGCTGAGGCTTCCTTGCCGGAGAAGTGGCACCTTCGCCGGCAGAGAGCATCCTGCCGGCCGCGGTGCGCTCCGGAGCGGGGGCTTGTGCCGAAAGAGGCCGGCAACAGGCGCTTACCTTCGGACAGCTCCGGATGCCCGTCTAATGCGTCTCTTGTCGCCTACACGGCAGGGAAAAGCTTTTCCACTCTGTCTAGGAAGGAGAAAGTGTGCCAGCACAGCAAATGCCTCCCGGACTTTCCCTGCAATTCAGCAAGTGCTTTGCAGCTTGAAATTGGAAGGAAAGCCTCAGATTTAGCAGCCAGAGCTTCAGGAGGAGCAGCAGCGAGCACAGCATCGCTTTTGCAGCAGCTCCTTCCATGTGCATGTTTTTGGGAGTGGAAAGGCTTGCAGAGTGTTCAAGTAGCTTTTTCTCTCCGCTGGGAAGCTGCACGCTCAGTGCCAGTGTTCTGCAGCTTCTTTCTTCACGTTTCAGCAGCTAGCACGCTCTCCGTGTGCAGGAGAAGCGGCTGAGGCTTCCTTGCCGGAGAAGCGGCACCTTCGCCGGCAGACAGCATCCTGCCGGCCGCGGTGCGCTCCGGAGCGGGGGCTTGTGCCGAAAGAGGCCGGCAACAGGCGCTTACCTTCGGACAGCTCCGGATGCCCGTCTAATGCGTCTCTTGTCGCCTACACGGCAGGGAAAAGCTTTTCCACTCTGTCTAGGAAGGAGAAAGTGTGCCAGCACAGCAAATGCCTCCCGGACTTTCCCTGCAATTCAGCAAGTGCTTTGCAGCTTGAAATTGGAAGGAAAGCCTCAGATTTAGCAGCCAGAGCTTCAGGAGGAGCAGCAGCGAGCACAGCATCGCTTTTGCAGCAGCTCCTTCCATGTGCATGTTTTTGGGAGTGGAAAGGCTTGCAGAGTGTTCAAGTAGCTTTTTCTCTCCGCTGGAAAGCTGCACGCTCAGTGCCAGTGTTCTGCAGCTTCTTTCTTCACGTTTCAGCAGCTAGCACGCTCTCCGTGTGCAGGAGAAGCGGCTGAGGCTTCCTTGCCGGAGAAGCGGCACCTTCGCCGGCAGAGAGCATCCTGCCGGCCGCGGTGCGCTCCGGAGCGGGGGCTTGTGCCGAAAGAGGCCGGCAACAGGCGCTTACCTTCGGACAGCTCCGGATGCCCGTCTAATGCGTCTCTTGTCGCCTACACGGCAGGGAAAAGCTTTTCCACTCTGTCTAGGAAGGAGAAAGTGTGCCAGCACAGCAAATGCCTCCCGGACTTTCCCTGCAATTCAGCAAGTGCTTTGCAGCTTGAAATTGGAAGGAAAGCCTCAGATTTAGCAGCCAGAGCTTCAGGAGGAGCAGCAGCGAGCACAGCATCGCTTTTGCAGCAGCTCCTTCCATGTGCACGTTTTTGGGAGTGGAAAGGCTTGCAGAGTGTTCAAGTAGCTTTTTCTCTCCGCTGGAAAGCTGCACGCTCAGTGCCAGTGTTCTGCAGCTTCTTTCTTCACGTTTCAGCAGCTAGCACGCTCTCCGTGTGCAGGAGAAGCGGCTGAGGCTTCCTTGCCGGAGAAGTGGCACCTTCGCCGGCAGAGAGCATCCTGCCGGCCGCGGTGCGCTCCGGAGCGGGGGCTTGTGCCGAAAGAGGCTGGCAACAGGCGCTTACCTTCGGACAGCTCCGGATGCCCGTCTAATGCGTCTCTTGTCGCCTACACGGCAGGGAAAAGCTTTTCCACTCTGTCTAGGAAGGAGAAAGTGTGCCAGCACAGCAAATGCCTCCCGGACTTTCCCTGCAATTCAGCAAGTGCTTTGCAGCTTGAAATTGGAAGGAAAGCCTCAGATTTAGCAGCCAGAGCTTCAGGAGGAGCAGCAGCGAGCACAGCATCGCTTTTGCAGCAGCTCCTTCCATGTGCATGTTTTTGGGAGTGGAAAGGCTTGCAGAGTGTTCAAGTAGCTTTTTCTCTCCGCTGGAAAGCTGCATGCTCAGTGCCAGTGTTCTGCAGCTTCTTTCTTCGCGTTTCAGCAGCTAGCACGCTCTCCGTGTGCAGGAGAAGCGGCTGAGGCTTCCTTGCCGGAGAAGCGGCACCTTCGCCGGCAGAGAGCATCCTGCCGGCCGCGGTGCGCTCCGGAGCGGGGGCTTGTGCCGAAAGAGGCCGGGAACAGGCGCTTACCTTCGGACAGCTCCGGATGCCCGTCTAATGCGTCTCTTGTCGCCTACACGGCAGGGAAAAGCTTTTCCACTCTGTCTAGGAAGGAGAAAGTGTGCCAGCACAGCAAACGCCTCCCGGACTTTCCCTGCAATTCAGCAAGTGCTTTGCAGCTTGAAATTGGAAGGAAAGCCTCAGATTTAGCAGCCAGAGCTTCAGGAGGAGCAGCAGCGAGCACAGCATCGCTTTTGCAGCAGCTCCTTCCATGTGCACGTTTTTGGGAGTGGAAAGGCTTGCAGAGTGTTCAAGTAGCTTTTTCTCTCCGCTGGAAAGCTGCACGCTCAGTGCCAGTGTTCTGCAGCTTCTTTCTTCACGTTTCAGCAGCTAGCACGCTCTCCGTGTGCAGGAGAAGCGGCTGAGGCTTCCTTGCCGGAGAAGCGGCACCTTCGCCGGCAGAGAGCATCCTGCCGGCCGCGGTGCGCTCCGGAGCGGGGGCTTGTGCCGAAAGAGGCCGGCAACAGGCGCTTACCTTCGGACAGCTCCGGATGCCCGTCTAATGCGTCTCTTGTCGCCTACACGGCAGGGAAAAGCTTTTCCACTCTGTCTAGGAAGGAGAAAGTGTGCCAGCACAGCAAATGCCTCCCGGACTTTCCCTGCAATTCAGCAAGTGCTTTGCAGCTTGAAATTGGAAGGAAAGCCTCAGATTTAGCAGCCAGAGCTTCAGGAGGAGCAGCAGCGAGCACAGCATCGCTTTTGCAGCAGCTCCTTCCATGTGCATGTTTTTGGGAGTGGAAAGGCTTGCAGAGTGTTCAAGTAGCTTTTTCTCTCCGCTGGAAAGCTGCACGCTCAGTGCCAGTGTTCTGCAGCTTCTTTCTTCACGTTTCAGCAGCTAGCACGCTCTCCGTGTGCAGGAGAAGCGGCTGAGGCTTCCTTGCCGGAGAAGCGGCACCTTCGCCGGCAGAGAGCATCCTGCCGGCCGCGGTGCGCTCCGGAGAGGGGGCTTGTGCCGAAAGAGGCCGGCAACAGGCGCTTACCTTCGGACAGCTCCGGATGCCCGTCTAATGCGTCTCTTGTCGCCTACACGGCAGGGAAAAGCTTTTCCACTCTGTCTAGGAAGGAGAAAGTGTGCCAGCAGAGCAAATGCCTCCCGGACTTTCCATGCAATTCAGCAAGTGCTTTGCAGCTTGAAATTGGAAGGAAAGCCTCAGATTTAGCAGCCAGAGCTTCAGGAGGAGCAGCAGCGAGCACAGCATCGCTTTTGCAGCAGCTCCTTCCATGTGCATGTTTTTGGGAGTGGAAAGGCTTGCAGAGTGTTCAAGTAGCTTTTTCTCTCCGCTGGAAAGCTGCACGCTCAGTGCCAGTGTTCTGCAGCTTCTTTCTTCGCGTTTCAGCAGCTAGCACGCTCTCCGTGTGCAGGAGAAGCGGCTGAGGCTTCCTTGCCGGAGAAGCGGCACCTTCGCCGGCAGAGAGCATCCTGCCGGCCGCGGTGCGCTCCGGAGCGGGGGCTTGTGCCGAAAGAGGCCGGGAACAGGCGCTTACCTTCGGACAGCTCCGGATGCCCGTCTAATGCGTCTCTTGTCGCCTACACGGCAGGGAAAAGCTTTTCCACTCTGTCTAGGAAGGAGAAAGTGTGCCAGCACAGCAAATGCCTCCCGGACTTTCCCTGCAATTCAGCAAGTGCTTTGCAGCTTGAAATTGGAAGGAAAGCCTCAGATTTAGCAGCCAGAGCTTCAGGAGGAGCAGCAGCGAGCACAGCATCGCTTTTGCAGCAGCTCCTTCCATGTGCACGTTTTTGGGAGTGGAAAGGCTTGCAGAGTGTTCAAGTAGCTTTTTCTCTCCGCTGGAAAGCTGCACGCTCAGTGCCAGTGTTCTGCAGCTTCTTTCTTCACGTTTCAGCAGCTAGCACGCTCTCCGTGTGCAGGAGAAGCGGCTGAGGCTTCCTTGCCGGAGAAGCGGCACCTTCGCCGGCAGAGAGCATCCTGCCGGCCGCGGTGCGCTCCGGAGCGGGGGCTTGTGCCGAAAGAGGCCGGGAACAGGCGCTTACCTTCGGACAGCTCCGGATGCCCGTCTAATGCGTCTCTTGTCGCCTACACGGCAGGGAAAAGCTTTTCCACTCTGTCTAGGAAGGAGAAAGTGTGCCAGCACAGCAAACGCCTCCCGGACTTTCCCTGCAATTCAGCAAGTGCTTTGCAGCTTGAAATTGGAAGGAAAGCCTCAGATTTAGCAGCCAGAGCTTCAGGAGGAGCAGCAGCGAGCACAGCATCGCTTTTGCAGCAGCTCCTTCCATGTGCACGTTTTTGGGAGTGGAAAGGCTTGCGGAGTGTTCAAGTAGCTTTTTCTCTCCGCTGGAAAGCTGCACGCTCAGTGCCAGTGTTCTGCAGCTTCTTTCTTCACGTTTCAGCAGCTAGCACGCTCTCCGTGTGCAGGAGAAGCGGCTGAGGCTTCCTTGCCGGAGAAGTGGCACCTTCGCCGGCAGAGAGCATCCTGCCGGCCGCGGTGCGCTCCGGAGCGGGGGCTTGTGCCGAAAGAGGCCGGGAACAGGCGCTTACCTTCGGACAGCTCCGGATGCCCGTCTAATGCGTCTCTTGTCGCCTACACGGCAGGGAAAAGCTTTTCCACTCTGTCTAGGAAGGAGAAAGTGTGCCAGCAGAGCAAATGCCTCCCGGACTTTCCCTGCAATTCAGCAAGTGCTTTGCAGCTTGAAATTGGAAGGAAAGCCTCAGATTTAGCAGCCAGAGCTTCAGGAGGAGCAGCAGCGAGCACAGCATCGCTTTTGCAGCAGCTCCTTCCATGTGCATGTTTTTGGGAGTGGAAAGGCTTGCAGAGTGTTCAAGTAGCTTTTTCTCTCCGCTGGGAAGCTGCACGCTCAGTGCCAGTGTTCTGCAGCTTCTTTCTTCACGTTTCAGCAGCTAGCACGCTCTCCGTGTGCAGGAGAAGCGGCTGAGGCTTCCTTGCCGGAGAAGCGGCACCTTCGCCGGCAGACAGCATCCTGCCGGCCGCGGTGCGCTCCGGAGCGGGGGCTTGTGCCGAAAGAGGCCGGCAACAGGCGCTTACCTTCGGACAGCTCCGGATGCCCGTCTAATGCGTCTCTTGTCGCCTACACGGCAGGGAAAAGCTTTTCCACTCTGTCTAGGAAGGAGAAAGTGTGCCAGCACAGCAAATGCCTCCCGGACTTTCCCTGCAATTCAGCAAGTGCTTTGCAGCTTGAAATTGGAAGGAAAGCCTCAGATTTAGCAGCCAGAGCTTCAGGAGGAGCAGCAGCGAGCACAGCATCGCTTTTGCAGCAGCTCCTTCCATGTGCATGTTTTTGGGAGTGGAAAGGCTTGCAGAGTGTTCAAGTAGCTTTTTCTCTCCGCTGGAAAGCTGCACGCTCAGTGCCAGTGTTCTGCAGCTTCTTTCTTCACGTTTCAGCAGCTAGCACGCTCTCCGTGTGCAGGAGAAGCGGCTGAGGCTTCCTTGCCGGAGAAGCGGCACCTTCGCCGGCAGAGAGCATCCTGCCGGCCGCGGTGCGCTCCGGAGCGGGGGCTTGTGCCGAAAGAGGCCGGCAACAGGCGCTTACCTTCGGACAGCTCCGGATGCCCGTCTAATGCGTCTCTTGTCGCCTACACGGCAGGGAAAAGCTTTTCCACTCTGTCTAGGAAGGAGAAAGTGTGCCAGCACAGCAAATGCCTCCCGGACTTTCCCTGCAATTCAGCAAGTGCTTTGCAGCTTGAAATTGGAAGGAAAGCCTCAGATTTAGCAGCCAGAGCTTCAGGAGGAGCAGCAGCGAGCACAGCATCGCTTTTGCAGCAGCTCCTTCCATGTGCATGTTTTTGGGAGTGGAAAGGCTTGCAGAGTGTTCAAGTAGCTTTTTCTCTCCGCTGGAAAGCTGCACGCTCAGTGCCAGTGTTCTGCAGCTTCTTTCTTCACGTTTCAGCAGCTAGCACGCTCTCCGTGTGCAGGAGAAGCGGCTGAGGCTTCCTTGCCGGAGAAGCGGCACCTTCGCCGGCAGACAGCATCCTGCCGGCCGCGGTGCGCTCCGGAGCGGGGGCTTGTGCCGAAAGAGGCCGGCAACAGGCGCTTACCTTCGGACAGCTCCGGATGCCCGTCTAATGCGTCTCTTGTCGCCTACACGGCAGGGAAAAGCTTTTCCACTCTGTCTAGGAAGGAGAAAGTGTGCCAGCACAGCAAATGCCTCCCGGACTTTCCCTGCAATTCAGCAAGTGCTTTGCAGCTTGAAATTGGAAGGAAAGCCTCAGATTTAGCAGCCAGAGCTTCAGGAGGAGCAGCAGCGAGCACAGCATCGCTTTTGCAGCAGCTCCTTCCATGTGCATGTTTTTGGGAGTGGAAAGGCTTGCAGAGTGTTCAAGTAGCTTTTTCTCTCCGCTGGAAAGCTGCACGCTCAGTGCCAGTGTTCTGCAGCTTCTTTCTTCACGTTTCAGCAGCTAGCACGCTCTCCGTGTGCAGGAGAAGCGGCTGAGGCTTCCTTGCCGGAGAAGCGGCACCTTCGCCGGCAGAGAGCATCCTGCCGGCCGCGGTGCGCTCCGGAGCGGGGGCTTGTGCCGAAAGAGGCCGGCAACAGGCGCTTACCTTCGGACAGCTCCGGATGCCCGTCTAATGCGTCTCTTGTCGCCTACACGGCAGGGAAAAGCTTTTCCACTCTGTCTAGGAAGGAGAAAGTGTGCCAGCACAGCAAATGCCTCCCGGACTTTCCCTGCAATTCAGCAAGTGCTTTGCAGCTTGAAATTGGAAGGAAAGCCTCAGATTTAGCAGCCAGAGCTTCAGGAGGAGCAGCAGCGAGCACAGCATCGCTTTTGCAGCAGCTCCTTCCATGTGCACGTTTTTGGGAGTGGAAAGGCTTGCAGAGTGTTCAAGTAGCTTTTTCTCTCCGCTGGAAAGCTGCACGCTCAGTGCCAGTGTTCTGCAGCTTCTTTCTTCACGTTTCAGCAGCTAGCACGCTCTCCGTGTGCAGGAGAAGCGGCTGAGGCTTCCTTGCCGGAGAAGTGGCACCTTCGCCGGCAGAGAGCATCCTGCCGGCCGCGGTGCGCTCCGGAGCGGGGGCTTGTGCCGAAAGAGGCTGGCAACAGGCGCTTACCTTCGGACAGCTCCGGATGCCCGTCTAATGCGTCTCTTGTCGCCTACACGGCAGGGAAAAGCTTTTCCACTCTGTCTAGGAAGGAGAAAGTGTGCCAGCAGAGCAAATGCCTCCCGGACTTTCCCTGCAATTCAGCAAGTGCTTTGCAGCTTGAAATTGGAAGGAAAGCCTCAGATTTAGCAGCCAGAGCTTCAGGAGGAGCAGCAGCGAGCACAGCATCGCTTTTGCAGCAGCTCCTTCCATGTGCATGTTTTTGGGAGTGGAAAGGCTTGCAGAGTGTTCAAGTAGCTTTTTCTCTCCGCTGGAAAGCTGCATGCTCAGTGCCAGTGTTCTGCAGCTTCTTTCTTCGCGTTTCAGCAGCTAGCACGCTCTCCGTGTGCAGGAGAAGCGGCTGAGGCTTCCTTGCCGGAGAAGCGGCACCTTCGCCGGCAGAGAGCATCCTGCCGGCCGCGGTGCGCTCCGGAGCGGGGGCTTGTGCCGAAAGAGGCCGGGAACAGGCGCTTACCTTCGGACAGCTCCGGATGCCCGTCTAATGCGTCTCTTGTCGCCTACACGGCAGGGAAAAGCTTTTCCACTCTGTCTAGGAAGGAGAAAGTGTGCCAGCACAGCAAACGCCTCCCGGACTTTCCCTGCAATTCAGCAAGTGCTTTGCAGCTTGAAATTGGAAGGAAAGCCTCAGATTTAGCAGCCAGAGCTTCAGGAGGAGCAGCAGCGAGCACAGCATCGCTTTTGCAGCAGCTCCTTCCATGTGCACGTTTTTGGGAGTGGAAAGGCTTGCAGAGTGTTCAAGTAGCTTTTTCTCTCCGCTGGAAAGCTGCACGCTCAGTGCCAGTGTTCTGCAGCTTCTTTCTTCACGTTTCAGCAGCTAGCACGCTCTCCGTGTGCAGGAGAAGCGGCTGAGGCTTCCTTGCCGGAGAAGCGGCACCTTCGCCGGCAGAGAGCATCCTGCCGGCCGCGGTGCGCTCCGGAGCGGGGGCTTGTGCCGAAAGAGGCCGGCAACAGGCGCTTACCTTCGGACAGCTCCGGATGCCCGTCTAATGCGTCTCTTGTCGCCTACACGGCAGGGAAAAGCTTTTCCACTCTGTCTAGGAAGGAGAAAGTGTGCCAGCACAGCAAATGCCTCCCGGACTTTCCCTGCAATTCAGCAAGTGCTTTGCAGCTTGAAATTGGAAGGAAAGCCTCAGATTTAGCAGCCAGAGCTTCAGGAGGAGCAGCAGCGAGCACAGCATCGCTTTTGCAGCAGCTCCTTCCATGTGCATGTTTTTGGGAGTGGAAAGGCTTGCAGAGTGTTCAAGTAGCTTTTTCTCTCCGCTGGAAAGCTGCACGCTCAGTGCCAGTGTTCTGCAGCTTCTTTCTTCACGTTTCAGCAGCTAGCACGCTCTCCGTGTGCAGGAGAAGCGGCTGAGGCTTCCTTGCCGGAGAAGCGGCACCTTCGCCGGCAGAGAGCATCCTGCCGGCCGCGGTGCGCTCCGGAGAGGGGGCTTGTGCCGAAAGAGGCCGGCAACAGGCGCTTACCTTCGGACAGCTCCGGATGCCCGTCTAATGCGTCTCTTGTCGCCTACACGGCAGGGAAAAGCTTTTCCACTCTGTCTAGGAAGGAGAAAGTGTGCCAGCACAGCAAATGCCTCCCGGACTTTCCCTGCAATTCAGCAAGTGCTTTGCAGCTTGAAATTGGAAGGAAAGCCTCAGATTTAGCAGCCAGAGCTTCAGAAGGAGCAGCAGCCAGCACAGCATCGCTTTTGCAGCAGCTCCTTCCATGTGCATGTTTTTGGGAGTGGAAAGGCTTGCAGAGTGTTCAAGTAGCTTTTTCTCTCCGCTGGAAAGCTGCACGCTCAGGGCCAGTGTTCTGCAGCTTCTTTCTTCGCGCTTCAGCAGCTACCACGCTCTCCGTGTGCAGGAGAAGCGGCTGAGGCTTCCTTGCCGGAGAAGCGGCACCTTCGCCGGCAGAGAGCATCCTGCCGGCCGCGGTGCGCTCCGGAGCGGAGGCTTGTGCCGAAAGAGGCCGGCAACAGGCGCTTACCTTCGGACAGCTCCGGATGCCCGTCTAATGCGTCTCTTGTCGCCTACACGGCAGGGAAAAGCTTTTCCACTCTGTCTAGGAAGGAGAAAGTGTGCCAGCAGAGCAAATGCCTCCCGGACTTTCCATGCAATTCAGCAAGTGCTTTGCAGCTTGAAATTGGAAGGAAAGCCTCAGATTTAGCAGCCAGAGCTTCAGGAGGAGCAGCAGCGAGCACAGCATCGCTTTTGCAGCAGCTCCTTCCATGTGCATGTTTTTGGGAGTGGAAAGGCTTGCAGAGTGTTCAAGTAGCTTTTTCTCTCCGCTGGAAAGCTGCACGCTCAGTGCCAGTGTTCTGCAACTTCTTTCTTCACGTTTCAGCAGCTAGCACGCTCTCCGTGTGCAGGAGAAGCGGCTGAGGCTTCCTTGCCGGAGAAGCGGCACCTTCGCCGGCAGAGAGCATCCTGCCGGCCGCGGTGCGCTCCGGAGCGGGGGCTTGTGCCGAAAGAGGCCGGCAACAGGCGCTTACCTTCGGACAGCTCCGGATGCCCGTCTAATGCGTCTCTTGTCGCCTACACGGCAGGGAAAAGCTTTTCCACTCTGTCTAGGAAGGAGAAAGTGTGCCAGCACAGCAAATGCCTCCCGGACTTTCCCTGCAATTCAGCAAGTGCTTTGCAGCTTGAAATTGGAAGGAAAGCCTCAGATTTAGCAGCCAGAGCTTCAGGAGGAGCAGCAGCGAGCACAGCATCGCTTTTGCAGCAGCTCCTTCCATGTGCATGTTTTTGGGAGTGGAAAGGCTTGCAGAGTGTTCAAGTAGCTTTTTCTCTCCGCTGGAAAGCTGCATGCTCAGTGCCAGTGTTCTGCAGCTTCTTTCTTCGCGTTTCAGCAGCTAGCACGCTCTCCGTGTGCAGGAGAAGCGGCTGAGGCTTCCTTGCCGGAGAAGCGGCACCTTCGCCGGCAGAGAGCATCCTGCCGGCCGCGGTGCGCTCCGGAGCGGAGGCTTGTGCCGAAAGAGGCCGGGAACAGGCGCTTACCTTCGGACAGCTCCGGATGCCCGTCTAATGCGTCTCTTGTCGCCTACACGGCAGGGAAAAGCTTTTCCACTCTGTCTAGGAAGGAGAAAGTGTGCCAGCAGAGCAAATGCCTCCCGGACTTTCCATGCAATTCAGCAAGTGCTTTGCAGCTTGAAATTGGAAGGAAAGCCTCAGATTTAGCAGCCAGAGCTTCAGGAGGAGCAGCAGCGAGCACAGCATCGCTTTTGCAGCAGCTCCTTCCATGTGCATGTTTTTGGGAGTGGAAAGGCTTGCAGAGTGTTCAAGTAGCTTTTTCTCTCCGCTGGAAAGCTGCACGCTCAGTGCCAGTGTTCTGCAACTTCTTTCTTCACGTTTCAGCAGCTAGCACGCTCTCCGTGTGCAGGAGAAGCGGCTGAGGCTTCCTTGCCGGAGAAGCGGCACCTTCGCCGGCAGAGAGCATCCTGCCGGCCGCGGTGCGCTCCGGAGCGGGGGCTTGTGCCGAAAGAGGCCGGCAACAGGCGCTTACCTTCGGACAGCTCCGGATGCCCGTCTAATGCGTCTCTTGTCGCCAACACGGCAGGGAAAAGCTTTTCCACTCTGTCTAGGAAGGAGAAAGTGTGCCAGCACAGCAAATGCCTCCCGGACTTTCCCTGCAATTCAGCAAGTGCTTTGCAGCTTGAAATTGGAAGGAAAGCCTCAGATTTAGCAGCCAGAGCTTCAGGAGGAGCAGCAGCGAGCACAGCATCGCTTTTGCAGCAGCTCCTTCCATGTGCATGTTTTTGGGAGTGGAAAGGCTTGCAGAGTGTTCAAGTAGCTTTTTCTCTCCGCTGGGAAGCTGCACGCTCAGTGCCAGTGTTCTGCAGCTTCTTTCTTCACGTTTCAGCAGCTAGCACGCTCTCCGTGTGCAGGAGAAGCGGCTGAGGCTTCCTTGCCGGAGAAGCGGCACCTTCGCCGGCAGAGAGCATCCTGCCGGCCGCGGTGCGCTCCGGAGCGGGGGCTTGTGCCGAAAGAGGCCGGCAACAGGCGCTTACCTTCGGACAGCTCCGGATGCCCGTCTAATGCGTCTCTTGTCGCCTACACGGCAGGGAAAAGCTTTTCCACTCTGTCTAGGAAGGAGAAAGTGTGCCAGCACAGCAAATGCCTCCCGGACTTTCCCTGCAATTCAGCAAGTGCTTTGCAGCTTGAAATTGGAAGGAAAGCCTCAGATTTAGCAGCCAGAGCTTCAGGAGGAGCAGCAGCGAGCACAGCATCGCTTTTGCAGCAGCTCCTTCCATGTGCATGTTTTTGGGAGTGGAAAGGCTTGCAGAGTGTTCAAGTAGCTTTTTCTCTCCGCTGGAAAGCTGCACGCTCAGTGCCAGTGTTCTGCAGCTTCTTTCTTCACGTTTCAGCAGCTAGCACGCTCTCCGTGTGCAGGAGAAGCGGCTGAGGCTTCCTTGCCGGAGAAGCGGCACCTTCGCCGGCAGAGAGCATCCTGCCGGCCGCGGTGCGCTCCGGAGCGGGGGCTTGTGCCGAAAGAGGCCGGCAACAGGCGCTTACCTTCGGACAGCTCCGGATGCCCGTCTAATGCGTCTCTTGTCGCCTACACGGCAGGGAAAAGCTTTTCCACTCTGTCTAGGAAGGAGAAAGTGTGCCAGCACAGCAAATGCCTCCCGGACTTTCCCTGCAATTCAGCAAGTGCTTTGCAGCTTGAAATTGGAAGGAAAGCCTCAGATTTAGCAGCCAGAGCTTCAGGAGGAGCAGCAGCGAGCACAGCATCGCTTTTGCAGCAGCTCCTTCCATGTGCATGTTTTTGGGAGTGGAAAGGCTTGCAGAGTGTTCAAGTAGCTTTTTCTCTCCGCTGGGAAGCTGCACGCTCAGTGCCAGTGTTCTGCAGCTTCTTTCTTCACGTTTCAGCAGCTAGCACGCTCTCCGTGTGCAGGAGAAGCGGCTGAGGCTTCCTTGCCGGAGAAGCGGCACCTTCGCCGGCAGAGAGCATCCTGCCGGCCGCGGTGCGCTCCGGAGCGGGGGCTTGTGCCGAAAGAGGCCGGCAACAGGCGCTTACCTTCGGACAGCTCCGGATGCCCGTCTAATGCGTCTCTTGTCGCCTACACGGCAGGGAAAAGCTTTTCCACTCTGTCTAGGAAGGAGAAAGTGTGCCAGCACAGCAAACGCCTCCCGGACTTTCCCTGCAATTCAGCAAGTGCTTTGCAGCTTGAAATTGGAAGGAAAGCCTCAGATTTAGCAGCCAGAGCTTCAGGAGGAGCAGCAGCGAGCACAGCATCGCTTTTGCAGCAGCTCCTTCCATGTGCATGTTTTTGGGAGTGGAAAGGCTTGCAGAGTGTTCAAGTAGCTTTTTCTCTCCGCTGGAAAGCTGCACGCTCAGTGCCAGTGTTCTGCAGCTTCTTTCTTCACGTTTCAGCAGCTAGCACGCTCTCCGTGTGCAGGAGAAGCGGCTGAGGCTTCCTTGCCGGAGAAGCGGCACCTTCGCCGGCAGAGAGCATCCTGCCGGCCGCGGTGCGCTCCGGAGCGGGGGCTTGTGCCGAAAGAGGCCGGCAACAGGCGCTTACCTTCGGACAGCTCCGGATGCCCGTCTAATGCGTCTCTTGTCGCCTACACGGCAGGGAAAAGCTTTTCCACTCTGTCTAGGAAGGAGAAAGTGTGCCAGCACAGCAAATGCCTCCCGGACTTTCCCTGCAATTCAGCAAGTGCTTTGCAGCTTGAAATTGGAAGGAAAGCCTCAGATTTAGCAGCCAGAGCTTCAGGAGGAGCAGCAGCGAGCACAGCATCGCTTTTGCAGCAGCTCCTTCCATGTGCATGTTTTTGGGAGTGGAAAGGCTTGCAGAGTGTTCAAGTAGCTTTTTCTCTCCGCTGGAAAGCTGCACGCTCAGTGCCAGTGTTCTGCAGCTTCTTTCTTCACGTTTCAGCAGCTAGCACGCTCTCCGTGTGCAGGAGAAGCGGCTGAGGCTTCCTTGCCGGAGAAGCGGCACCTTCGCCGGCAGAGAGCATCCTGCCGGCCGCGGTGCGCTCCGGAGCGGGGGCTTGTGCCGAAAGAGGTCGGCAACAGGCGCTTACCTTCGGACAGCTCCGGATGCCCGTCTAATGCGTCTCTTGTCGCCTACACGGCAGGGAAAAGCTTTTCCACTCTGTCTAGGAAGGAGAAAGTGTGCCAGCACAGCAAATGCCTCCCGGACTTTCCCTGCAATTCAGCAAGTGCTTTGCAGCTTGAAATTGGAAGGAAAGCCTCAGATTTAGCAGCCAGAGCTTCAGGATGAGCAGCAGCGAGCACAGCATCGCTTTTGCAGCAGCTCCTTCCATGTGCATGTTTTTGGGAGTGGAAAGGCTTGCAGAGTGTTCAAGTAGCTTTTTCTCTCCCCTGGAAAGCTGCACGCTCAGTGCCAGTGTTCTGCAGCTTCTTTCTTCACGTCTCAGCAGCTAGCACGCTCTCCGTGTGCAGGAGAAGCGGCTGAGGCTTCCTTGCCGGAGAAGCGGCACCTTCGCCGGCAGACAGCATCCTGCCGGCCGCGGTGCGCTCCGGAGCGGGGGCTTGTGCCGAAAGAGGCCAGCAACAGGCGCTTACCTTCGGACAGCTCCGGATGCCCGTCTAATGCGTCTCTTGTCGCCTACACGGCAGGGAAAAGCTTTTCCACTCTGTCTAGGAAGGAGAAAGTGTGCCAGCACAGCAAATGCCTCCCGGACTTTCCCTGCAATTCAGCAAGTGCTTTGCAGCTTGAAATTGAAGGAAAGCCTCAGATTTAGCAGCCAGAGCTTCAGAAGGAGCAGCAGCCAGCACAGCATCGCTTTTGCAGCAGCTCCTTCCATGTGCATGTTTTTGGGAGTGGAAAGGCTTGCAGAGTGTTCAAGTAGCTTTTTCTCTCCCCTGGAAAGCTGCACGCTCAGTGCCAGTGTTCTGCAGCTTCTTTCTTCACGTCTCAGCAGCTAGCACGCTCTCCGTGTGCAGGAGAAGCGGCTGAGGCTTCCTTGCCGGAGAAGCGGCACCTTCGCCGGCAGACAGCATCCTGCCGGCCGCGGTGCGCTCCGGAGCGGGGGCTTGTGCCGAAAGAGGCCGGCAACAGGCGCTTACCTTCGGACAGCTCCGGATGCCCGTCTAATGCGTCTCTTGTCGCCTACACGGCAGGGAAAAGCTTTTCCACTCTGTCTAGGAAGGAGAAAGTGTGCCAGCACAGCAAATGCCTCCCGGACTTTCCCTGCAATTCAGCAAGTGCTTTGCAGCTTGAAATTGGAAGGAAAGCCTCAGATTTAGCAGCCAGAGCTTCAGAAGGAGCAGCAGCGAGCACAGCATCGCTTTTGCAGCAGCTCCTTCCATGTGCATGTTTTTGGGAGTGGAAAGGCTTGCAGAGTGTTCAAGTAGCTTTTTCTCTCCGCTGGAAAGCTGCACGCTCAGGGCCAGTGTTCTGCAGCTTCTTTCTTCGCGTTTCAGCAGCTAGCACGCTCTCCGTGTGCAGGAGAAGCGGCTGAGGCTTCCTTGCCGGAGAAGCGGCACCTTCCCAGGCAGACAGCATCCTGCCGGCCGCGGTGCGCTCCGGAGCGGGGGCTTGTGCCGAAAGAGGCCGGGAACAGGCGCTTACCTTCGGACAGCTCCGGATGCCCGTCTAATGCGTCTCTTGTCGCCTACACGGCAGGGAAAAGTTTTTCCACTCTGTCTAGGAAGGAGAAAGTGTGCCAGCACAGCAAATGCCTCCCGGACTTTCCCTGCAATTCAGCAAGTGCTTTGCAGCTTGAAATTGGAAGGAAAGCCTCAGATTTAGCAGCCAGAGCTTCAGGAGGAGCAGCAGCGAGCACAGCATCGCTTTTGCAGCAGCTCCTTCCATGTGCATGTTTTTGGGAGTGGAAAGGCTTGCAGAGTGTTCAAGTAGCTTTTTCTCTCCGCTGGAAAGCTGCACGCTCAGTGCCAGTGTTCTGCAGCTTCTTTCTTCGCATTTCAGCACCTAGCACGCTCTCCGTGTGCAGGAGAAGCGGCTGAGGCTTCCTTGCCGGAGAAGCGGCACCTTCGCCGGCAGAGAGCATCCTGCCGGCCGCGGTGCGCTCCGGAGCGGGGGCTTGTGCCGAAAGAGGCCGGGAACAGGCGCTTACCTTCGGACAGCTCCGGATGCCCGTCTAATGCGTCTCTTGTCGCCTACACGGCAGGGAAAAGCTTTTCCACTCTGTCTAGGAAGGAGAAAGTGTGCCAGCACAGAAAACGCCTCCCGGACTTTCCCTGCAATTCAGCAAGTGCTTTGCAGCTTGAAATTGGAAGGAAAGCCTCAGATTTAGCAGCCAGAGCTTCAGGAGGAGCAGCAGCGAGCACAGCATCGCTTTTGCAGCAGCTCCTTCCATGTGCATGTTTTTGGGAGTGGAAAGGCTTGCAGAGTGTTCAAGTAGCTTTTTCTCTCCGCTGGAAAGCTGCACGCTCAGTGCCAGTGTTCTGCAGCTTCTTTCTTCACGTTTCAGCAGCTAGCACGCTCTCCGTGTGCTGGAGAAGCGGCTGAGGCTTCCTTGCCGGAGAAGCGGCACCTTCGCCGGCAGAGAGCATCCTGCCGGCCGCGGTGCGCTCCGGAGCGGGGGCTTGTGCCGAAAGAGGCCGGCAACAGGCGCTTACCTTCGGACAGCTCCGGATGCCCGTCTAATGCGTCTCTTGTCGCCTACACGGCAGGGAAAAGCTTTTCCACTCTGTCTAGGAAGGAGAAAGTGTGCCAGCAGAGCAAATGCCTCCCGGACTTTCCCTGCAATTCAGCAAGTGCTTTGCAGCTTGAAATTGGAAGGAAAGCCTCAGATTTAGCAGCCAGAGCTTCAGGAGGAGCAGCAGCGAGCACAGCATCGCTTTTGCAGCAGCTCCTTCCATGTGCATGTTTTTGGGAGTGGAAAGGCTTGCAGAGTGTTCAAGTAGCTTTTTCTCTCCGCTGGAAAGCTGCACGCTCAGTGCCAGTGTTCTGCAGCTTCTTTCTTCACGTTTCAGCAGCTAGCACGCTCTCCGTGTGCAGGAGAAGCGGCTGAGGCTTCCTTGCCGGAGAAGCGGCACCTTCGCCGGCAGAGAGCATCCTGCCGGCCGCGGTGCGCTCCGGAGCGGGGGCTTGTGCCGAAAGAGGCCGGCAACAGGCGCTTACCTTCGGACAGCTCCGGATGCCCGTCTAATGCGTCTCTTGTCGCCTACACGGCAGGGAAAAGCTTTTCCACTCTGTCTAGGAAGGAGAAAGTGTGCCAGCACAGCAAACGCCTCCCGGACTTTCCCTGCAATTCAGCAAGTGCTTTGCAGCTTGAAATTGGAAGGAAAGCCTCAGATTTAGCAGCCAGAGCTTCAGGAGGAGCAGCAGCGAGCACAGCATCGCTTTTGCAGCAGCTCCTTCCATGTGCATGTTTTTGGGAGTGGAAAGGCTTGCAGAGTGTTCAAGTAGCTTTTTCTCTCCGCTGGAAAGCTGCACGCTCAGGGCCAGTGTTCTGCAGCTTCTTTCTTCACGGTTCAGCAGCTAGCACGCTCTCCGTGTGCAGGACAAGCGGCTGAGGCTTCCTTGCCGGAGAAGCGGCACCTTCGCCGGCAGAGAGCATCCTGCCGGCCGCGGTGCGCTCCGGAGCGGAGGCTTGTGCCGAAAGAGGCCGGGAACAGGCGCTTACCTTCGGACAGCTCCGGATGCCCGTCTAATGCGTCTCTTGTCGCCTACACGGCAGGGAAAAGCTTTTCCACTCTGTCTAGGAAGGAGAAAGTGTGCCAGCAGAGCAAATGCCTCCCGGACTTTCCATGCAATTCAGCAAGTGCTTTGCAGCTTGAAATTGGAAGGAAAGCCTCAGATTTAGCAGCCAGAGCTTCAGGAGGAGCAGCAGCGAGCACAGCATCGCTTTTGCAGCAGCTCCTTCCATGTGCATGTTTTTGGGAGTGGAAAGGCTTGCAGAGTGTTCAAGTAGCTTTTTCTCTCCGCTGGAAAGCTGCACGCTCAGTGCCAGTGTTCTGCAGCTTCTTTCTTCGCGTTTCAGCAGCTAGCACGCTCTCCGTGTGCAGGAGAAGCGGCTGAGGCTTCCTTGCCGGAGAAGCGGCACCTTCGCCGGCAGACAGCATCCTGCCGGCCGCGGTGCGCTCCGGAGCGGGGGCTTGTGCCGAAAGAGGCCGGCAACAGGCGCTTACCTTCGGACAGCTCCGGATGCCCGTCTAATGCGTCTCTTGTCGCCTACACGGCAGGGAAAAGCTTTTCCACTCTGTCTAGGAAGGAGAAAGTGTGCCAGCACAGCAAATGCCTCCCGGACTTTCCCTGCAATTCAGCAAGTGCTTTGCAGCTTGAAATTGGAAGGAAAGCCTCAGATTTAGCAGCCAGAGCTTCAGAAGGAGCAGCAGCGAGCACAGCATCGCTTTTGCAGCAGCTCCTTCCATGTGCATGTTTTTGGGAGTGGAAAGGCTTGCAGAGTGTTCAAGTAGCTTTTTCTCTCCGCTGGAAAGCTGCACGCTCAGGGCCAGTGTTCTGCAGCTTCTTTCTTCGCGTTTCAGCAGCTAGCACGCTCTCCGTGTGCAGGAGAAGCGGCTGAGGCTTCCTTGCCGGAGAAGCGGCACCTTCGCCGGCAGACAGCATCCTGCCGGCCGCGGTGCGCTCCGGAGCGGGGGCTTGTGCCGAAAGAGGCCGGGAACAGGCGCTTACCTTCGGACAGCTCCGGATGCCCGTCTAATGCGTCTCTTGTCGCCTACACGGCAGGGAAAAGTTTTTCCACTCTGTCTAGGAAGGAGAAAGTGTGCCAGCACAGCAAATGCCTCCCGGACTTTCCCTGCAATTCAGCAAGTGCTTTGCAGCTTGAAATTGGAAGGAAAGCCTCAGATTTAGCAGCCAGAGCTTCAGGAGGAGCAGCAGCGAGCACAGCATCGCTTTTGCAGCAGCTCCTTCCATGTGCATGTTTTTGGGAGTGGAAAGGCTTGCAGAGTGTTCAAGTAGCTTTTTCTCTCCGCTGGAAAGCTGCACACTCAGTGCCAGTGTTCTGCAGCTTCTTTCTTCACGGTTCAGCAGCTAGCACGCTCTCCGTGTGCAGGACAAGCGGCTGAGGCTTCCTTGCCGGAGAAGCGGCACCTTCGCCGGCAGAGAGCATCCTGCCGGCCGCGGTGCGCTCCGGAGCGGAGGCTTGTGCCGAAAGAGGCCGGGAACAGGCGCTTACCTTCGGACAGCTCCGGATGCCCGTCTAATGCGTCTCTTGTCGCCTACACGGCAGGGAAAAGCTTTTCCACTCTGTCTAGGAAGGAGAAAGTGTGCCAGCACAGCAAATGCCTCCCGGACTTTCCCTGCAATTCAGCAAGTGCTTTGCAGCTTGAAATTGGAAGGAAAGCCTCAGATTTAGCAGCCAGAGCTTCAGGAGGAGCAGCAGCGAGCACAGCATCGCTTTTGCAGCAGCTCCTTCCATGTGCATGTTTTTGGGAGTGGAAAGGCTTGCAGAGTGTTCAAGTAGCTTTTTCTCTCCGCTGGAAAGCTGCACGCTCAGTGCCAGTGTTCTGCAGCTTCTTCCTTCGCATTTCAGCAGCTAGCACGCTCTCCGTGTGCAGGAGAAGCGGCTGAGGCTTCCTTGCCGGAGAAGCGGCACCTTCGCCGGCAGAGAGCATCCTGCCGGCCGCGGTGCGCTCCGGAGCGGGGGCTTGTGCCGAAAGAGGCCGGCAACAGGCGCTTACCTTCGGACAGCTCCGGATGCCCGTCTAATGCGTCTCTTGTCGCCTACACGGCAGGGAAAAGCTTTTCCACTCTGTCTAGGAAGGAGAAAGTGTGCCAGCAGAGCAAACGCCTCCCGGACTTTCCCTGCAATTCAGCAAGTGCTTTGCAGCTTGAAATTGGAAGGAAAGCCTCAGATTTAGCAGCCAGAGCTTCAGGAGGAGCAGCAGCGAGCACAGCATCGCTTTTGCAGCAGCTCCTTCCATGTGCATGTTTTTGGGAGTGGAAAGGCTTGCAGAGTGTTCAAGTAGCTTTTTCTCTCCGCTGGAAAGCTGCACGCTCAGGGCCAGTGTTCTGCAGCTTCTTTCTTCACGGTTCAGCAGCTAGCACGCTCTCCGTGTGCAGGACAAGCGGCTGAGGCTTCCTTGCCGGAGAAGCGGCACCTTCGCCGGCAGAGAGCATCCTGCCGGCCGCGGTGCGCTCCGGAGCGGAGGCTTGTGCCGAAAGAGGCCGGGAACAGGCGCTTACCTTCGGACAGCTCCGGATGCCCGTCTAATGCGTCTCTTGTCGCCTACACGGCAGGGAAAAGCTTTTCCACTCTGTCTAGGAAGGAGAAAGTGTGCCAGCAGAGCAAATGCCTCCCGGACTTTCCATGCAATTCAGCAAGTGCTTTGCAGCTTGAAATTGGAAGGAAAGCCTCAGATTTAGCAGCCAGAGCTTCAGGAGGAGCAGCAGCGAGCACAGCATCGCTTTTGCAGCAGCTCCTTCCATGTGCATGTTTTTGGGAGTGGAAAGGCTTGCAGAGTGTTCAAGTAGCTTTTTCTCTCCGCTGGAAAGCTGCACGCTCAGTGCCAGTGTTCTGCAGCTTCTTTCTTCACGTTTCAGCAGCTAGCACGCTCTCCGTGTGCAGGAGAAGCGGCTGAGGCTTCCTTGCCGGAGAAGCGGCACCTTCGCCGGCAGACAGCATCCTGCCGGCCGCGGTGCGCTCCGGAGCGGGGGCTTGTGCCGAAAGAGGCCGGCAACAGGCGCTTACCTTCGGACAGCTCCGGATGCCCGTCTAATGCGTCTCTTGTCGCCTACACGGCAGGGAAAAGCTTTTCCACTCTGTCTAGGAAGGAGAAAGTGTGCCAGCACAGCAAATGCCTCCCGGACTTTCCCTGCAATTCAGCAAGTGCTTTGCAGCTTGAAATTGGAAGGAAAGCCTCAGATTTAGCAGCCAGAGCTTCAGGAGGAGCAGCAGCGAGCACAGCATCGCTTTTGCAGCAGCTCCTTCCATGTGCATGTTTTTGGGAGTGGAAAGGCTTGCAGAGTGTTCAAGTAGCTTTTTCTCTCCGCTGGAAAGCTGCACGCTCAGTGCCAGTGTTCTGCAGCTTCTTTCTTCGCATTTCAGCACCTAGCACGCTCTCCGTGTGCAGGAGAAGCGGCTGAGGCTTCCTTGCCGGAGAAGCGGCACCTTCGCCGGCAGAGAGCATCCTGCCGGCCGCGGTGCGCTCCGGAGCGGGGGCTTGTGCCGAAAGAGGCCGGGAACAGGCGCTTACCTTCGGACAGCTCCGGATGCCCGTCTAATGCGTCTCTTGTCGCCTACACGGCAGGGAAAAGCTTTTCCACTCTGTCTAGGAAGGAGAAAGTGTGCCAGCACAGCAAATGCCTCCCGGACTTTCCCTGCAATTCAGCAAGTGCTTTGCAGCTTGAAATTGGAAGGAAAGCCTCAGATTTAGCAGCCAGAGCTTCAGGAGGAGCAGCAGCGAGCACAGCATCGCTTTTGCAGCAGCTCCTTCCATGTGCATGTTTTTGGGAGTGGAAAGGCTTGCAGAGTGTTCAAGTAGCTTTTTCTCTCCGCTGGAAAGCTGCACGCTCAGTGCCAGTGTTCTGCAGCTTCTTTCTTCACGTTTCAGCAGCTAGCACGCTCTCCGTGTGCAGGAGAAGCGGCTGAGGCTTCCTTGCCGGAGAAGCGGCACCTTCGCCGGCAGAGAGCCTCCGGCCGGCCGCGGTGCGCTCCGGAGCGGGGGCTTGTGCCGAAAGAGGCCGGCAACAGGCGCTTACCTTCGGACAGCTCCGGATGCCCGTCTAATGCGTCTCTTGTCGCCTACACGGCAGGGAAAAGCTTTTCCACTCTGTCTAGGAAGGAGAAAGTGTGCCAGCACAGCAAATGCCTCCCGGACTTTCCCTGCAATTCAGCAAGTGCTTTGCAGCTTGAAATTGGAAGGAAAGGCTCAGATTTAGCAGCCAGAGCTTCAGGAGGAGCAGCAGCGAGCACAGCATCGCTTTTGCAGCAGCTCCTTCCATGTGCATGTTTTTGGGAGTGGAAAGGCTTGCAGAGTGTTCAAGTAGCTTTTTCTCTCCGCTGGAAAGCTGCACGCTCAGTGCCAGTGTTCTGCAGCTTCTTTCTTCACGTTTCAGCAGCTAGCACGCTCTCCGTGTGCAGGAGAAGCGGCTGAGGCTTCCTTGCCGGAGAAGCGGCACCTTCGCCGGCAGAGAGCATCCTGCCGGCCGCGGTGCGCTCCGGAGCGGGGGCTTGTGCCGAAAGAGGCCGGCAACAGGCGCTTACCTTCGGACAGCTCCGGATGCCCGTCTAATGCGTCTCTTGTCGCCTACACGGCAGGGAAAAGCTTTTCCACTCTGTCTAGGAAGGAGAAAGTGTGCCAGCAGAGCAAATGCCTCCCGGACTTTCCCTGCAATTCAGCAAGTGCTTTGCAGCTTGAAATTGGAAGGAAAGCCTCAGATTTAGCAGCCAGAGCTTCAGGAGGAGCAGCAGCGAGCACAGCATCGCTTTTGCAGCAGCTCCTTCCATGTGCATGTTTTTGGGAGTGGAAAGGCTTGCAGAGTGTTCAAGTAGCTTTTTCTCTCCGCTGGAAAGCTGCACGCTCAGTGCCAGTGTTCTGCAGCTTCTTTCTTCACGTTTCAGCAGCTAGCACGCTCTCCGTGTGCAGGAGAAGCGGCTGAGGCTTCCTTGCCGGAGAAGCGGCACCTTCGCCGGCAGAGAGCATCCTGCCGGCCGCGGTGCGCTCCGGAGCGGGGGCTTGTGCCGAAAGAGGCCGGCAACAGGCGCTTACCTTCGGACAGCTCCGGATGCCCGTCTAATGCGTCTCTTGTCGCCTACACGGCAGGGAAAAGCTTTTCCACTCTGTCTAGGAAGGAGAAAGTGTGCCAGCACAGCAAACGCCTCCCGGACTTTCCCTGCAATTCAGCAAGTGCTTTGCAGCTTGAAATTGGAAGGAAAGCCTCAGATTTAGCAGCCAGAGCTTCAGGAGGAGCAGCAGCCAGCACAGCATCGCTTTTGCAGCAGCTCCTTCCATGTGCATGTTTTTGGGAGTGGAAAGGCTTGCAGAGTGTTCAAGTAGCTTTTTCTCACCGCTGGAAAGCTGCACGCTCAGGGCCAGTGTTCTGCAGCTTCTTTCTTCACGGTTCAGCAGCTAGCACGCTCTCCGTGTGCAGGACAAGCGGCTGAGGCTTCCTTGCCGGAGAAGCGGCACCTTCGCCGGCAGAGAGCATCCTGCCGGCCGCGGTGCGCTCCGGAGCGGAGGCTTGTGCCGAAAGAGGCCGGGAACAGGCGCTTACCTTCGGACAGCTCCGGATGCCCGTCTAATGCGTCTCTTGTCGCCTACACGGCAGGGAAAAGCTTTTCCACTCTGTCTAGGAAGGAGAAAGTGTGCCAGCAGAGCAAATGCCTCCCGGACTTTCCCTGCAATTCAGCAAGTGCTTTGCAGCTTGAAATTGGAAGGAAAGCCTCAGATTTAGCAGCCAGAGCTTCAGGAGGAGCAGCAGCGAGCACAGCATCGCTTTTGCAGCAGCTCCTTCCATGTGCATGTTTTTGGGAGTGGAAAGGCTTGCAGAGTGTTCAAGTAGCTTTTTCTCTCCGCTGGAAAGCTGCACGCTCAGTGGCAGTGTTCTGCAGCTTCTTTCTTCACGTTTCAGCAGCTAGCACGCTCTCCGTGTGCTGGAGAAGCGGCTGAGGCTTCCTTGCCGGAGAAGCGGCACCTTCGCCGGCAGAGAGCATCCTGCCGGCCGCGGTGCGCTCCGGAGCGGGGGCTTGTGCCGAAAGAGGCCGGCAACAGGCGCTTACCTTCGGACAGCTCCGGATGCCCGTCTAATGCGTCTCTTGTCGCCTACACGGCAGGGAAAAGCTTTTCCACTCTGTCTAGGAAGGAGAAAGTGTGCCAGCAGAGCAAATGCCTCCCGGACTTTCCCTGCAATTCAGCAAGTGCTTTGCAGCTTGAAATTGGAAGGAAAGCCTCAGATTTAGCAGCCAGAGCTTCAGGAGGAGCAGCAGCGAGCACAGCATCGCTTTTGCAGCAGCTCCTTCCATGTGCATGTTTTTGGGAGTGGAAAGGCTTGCAGAGTGTTCAAGTAGCTTTTTCTCTCCGCTGGAAAGCTGCACGCTCAGGGCCAGTGTTCTGCAGCTTCTTTCTTCACGGTTCAGCAGCTAGCACGCTCTCCGTGTGCAGGAGAAGCGGCTGAGGCTTCCTTGCCGGAGAAGCGGCACCTTCGCCGGCAGAGAGCATCCTGCCGGCCGCGGTGCGCTCCGGAGCGGAGGCTTGTGCCGAAAGAGGCCGGGAACAGGCGCTTACCTTCGGACAGCTCCGGATGCCCGTCTAATGCGTCTCTTGTCGCCTACACGGCAGGGAAAAGCTTTTCCACTCTGTCTAGGAAGGAGAAAGTGTGCCAGCAGAGCAAATGCCTCCCGTACTTTCCCTGCAATTCAGCAAGTGCTTTGCAGCTTGAAATTGGAAGGAAAGCCTCAGATTTAGCAGCCAGAGCTTCAGGAGGAGCAGCAGCGAGCACAGCATCGCTTTTGCAGCAGCTCCTTCCATGTGCATGTTTTTGGGAGTGGAAAGGCTTGCAGAGTGTTCAAGTAGCTTTTTCTCTCCGCTGGAAAGCTGCACGCTCAGTGCCAGTGTTCTGCAGCTTCTTTCTTCGCGTTTCAGCAGCTAGCACGCTCTCCGTGTGCAGGAGAAGCGGCTGAGGCTTCCTTGCCGGAGAAGCGGCACCTTCGCCGGCAGACAGCATCCTGCCGGCCGCGGTGCGCTCCGGAGCGGGGGCTTGTGCCGAAAGAGGCCGGCAACAGGCGCTTACCTTCGGACAGCTCCGGATGCCCGTCTAATGCGTCTCTTGTCGCCTACACGGCAGGGAAAAGCTTTTCCACTCTGTCTAGGAAGGAGAAAGTGTGCCAGCAGAGCAAATGCCTCCCGGACTTTCCCTGCAATTCAGCAAGTGCTTTGCAGCTTGAAATTGGAAGGAAAGCCTCAGATTTAGCAGCCAGAGCTTCAGGAGGAGCAGCAGCGAGCACAGCATCGCTTTTGCAGCAGCTCCTTCCATGTGCATGTTTTTGGGAGTGGAAAGGCTTGCAGAGTGTTCAAGTAGCTTTTTCTCTCCGCTGGAAAGCTGCACGCTCAGTGCCAGTGTTCTGCAGCTTCTTCCTTCGCATTTCAGCAGCTAGCACGCTCTCCGTGTGCAGGAGAAGCGGCTGAGGCTTCCTTGCCGGAGAAGCGGCACCTTCGCCGGCAGAGAGCATCCTGCCGGCCGCGGTGCGCTCCGGAGCGGGGGCTTGTGCCGAAAGAGGCCGGCAACAGGCGCTTACCTTCGGACAGCTCCGGATGCCCGTCTAATGCGTCTCTTGTCGCCTACACGGCAGGGAAAAGCTTTTCCACTCTGTCTAGGAAGGAGAAAGTGTGCCAGCAGAGCAAACGCCTCCCGGACTTTCCCTGCAATTCAGCAAGTGCTTTGCAGCTTGAAATTGGAAGGAAAGCCTCAGATTTAGCAGCCAGAGCTTCAGGAGGAGCAGCAGCGAGCACAGCATCGCTTTTGCAGCAGCTCCTTCCATGTGCATGTTTTTGGGAGTGGAAAGGCTTGCAGAGTGTTCAAGTAGCTTTTTCTCTCCGCTGGAAAGCTGCACGCTCAGTGCCAGTGTTCTGCAGCTTCTTTCTTCACGTTTCAGCAGCTAGCACGCTCTCCGTGTGCTGGAGAAGCGGCTGAGGCTTCCTTGCCGGAGAAGCGGCACCTTCGCCGGCAGAGAGCATCCTGCCGGCCGCGGTGCGCTCCGGAGCGGGGGCTTGTGCCGAAAGAGGCCGGCAACAGGCGCTTACCTTCGGACAGCTCCGGATGCCCGTCTAATGCGTCTCTTGTCGCCTACACGGCAGGGAAAAGCTTTTCCACTCTGTCTAGGAAGGAGAAAGTGTGCCAGCACAGCAAATGCCTCCCGGACTTTCCCTGCAATTCAGCAAGTGCTTTGCAGCTTGAAATTGGAAGGAAAGCCTCAGATTTAGCAGCCAGAGCTTCAGGAGGAGCAGCAGCGAGCACAGCATCGCTTTTGCAGCAGCTCCTTCCATGTGCATGTTTTTGGGAGTGGAAAGGCTTGCAGAGTGTTCAAGTAGCTTTTTCTCTCCGCTGGAAAGCTGCACGCTCAGTGCCAGTGTTCTGCAGCTTCTTTCTTCACGTTTCAGCAGCTAGCACGCTCTCCGTGTGCAGGAGAAGCGGCTGAGGCTTCCTTGCCGGAGAAGCGGCACCTTCGCCGGCAGAGAGCATCCTGCCGGCCGCGGTGCGCTCCGGAGCGGGGGCTTGTGCCGAAAGAGGCCGGCAACAGGCGCTTACCTTCGGACAGCTCCGGATGCCCGTCTAATGCGTCTCTTGTCGCCTACACGGCAGGGAAAAGCTTTTCCACTCTGTCTAGGAAGGAGAAAGTGTGCCAGCAGAGCAAATGCCTCCCGGACTTTCCCTGCAATTCAGCAAGTGCTTTGCAGCTTGAAATTGGAAGGAAAGCCTCAGATTTAGCAGCCAGAGCTTCAGGAGGAGCAGCAGCGAGCACAGCATCGCTTTTGCAGCAGCTCCTTCCATGTGCATGTTTTTGGGAGTGGAAAGGCTTGCAGAGTGTTCAAGTAGCTTTTTCTCTCCGCTGGAAAGCTGCACGCTCAGGGCCAGTGTTCTGCAGCTTCTTTCTTCACGTTTCAGCAGCTAGCACGCTCTCCGTGTGCTGGAGAAGCGGCTGAGGCTTCCTTGCCGGAGAAGCGGCACCTTCGCCGGCAGAGAGCATCCTGCCGGCCGCGGTGCGCTCCGGAGCGGGGGCTTGTGCCGAAAGAGGCCGGCAACAGGCGCTTACCTTCGGACAGCTCCGGATGCCCGTCTAATGCGTCTCTTGTCGCCTACACGGCAGGGAAAAGCTTTTCCACTCTGTCTAGGAAGGAGAAAGTGTGCCAGCAGAGCAAACGCCTCCCGGACTTTCCCTGCAATTCAGCAAGTGCTTTGCAGCTTGAAATTGGAAGGAAAGCCTCAGATTTAGCAGCCAGAGCTTCAGGAGGAGCAGCAGCGAGCACAGCATCGCTTTTGCAGCAGCTCCTTCCATGTGCATGTTTTTGGGAGTGGAAAGGCTTGCAGAGTGTTCAAGTAGCTTTTTCTCTCCGCTGGAAAGCTGCACGCTCAGTGCCAGTGTTCTGCAGCTTCTTTCTTCACGTTTCAGCAGCTAGCACGCTCTCCGTGTGCTGGAGAAGTGGCTGAGGCTTCCTTGCCGGAGAAGCGGCACCTTCGCCGGCAGAGAGCATCCTGCCGGCCGCGGTGCGCTCCGGAGCGGGGGCTTGTGCCGAAAGAGGCCGGCAACAGGCGCTTACCTTCGGACAGCTCCGGATGCCCGTCTAATGCGTCTCTTGTCGCCTACACGGCAGGGAAAAGCTTTTCCACTCTGTCTAGGAAGGAGAAAGTGTGCCAGCACAGCAAATGCCTCCCGGACTTTCCCTGCAATTCAGCAAGTGCTTTGCAGCTTGAAATTGGAAGGAAAGCCTCAGATTTAGCAGCCAGAGCTTCAGGAGGAGCAGCAGCGAGCACAGCATCGCTTTTGCAGCAGCTCCTTCCATGTGCATGTTTTTGGGAGTGGAAAGGCTTGCAGAGTGTTCAAGTAGCTTTTTCTCTCCGCTGGAAAGCTGCACGCTCAGTGCCAGTGTTCTGCAGCTTCTTTCTTCACGTTTCAGCAGCTAGCACGCTCTCCGTGTGCAGGAGAAGCGGCTGAGGCTTCCTTGCCGGAGAAGCGGCACCTTCGCCGGCAGAGAGCATCCTGCCGGCCGCGGTGCGCTCCGGAGCGGGGGCTTGTGCCGAAAGAGGCCGGCAACAGGCGCTTACCTTCGGACAGCTCCGGATGCCCGTCTAATGCGTCTCTTGTCGCCTACACGGCAGGGAAAAGCTTTTCCACTCTGTCTAGGAAGGAGAAAGTGTGCCAGCACAGCAAATGCCTCCCGGACTTTCCCTGCAATTCAGCAAGTGCTTTGCAGCTTGAAATTGGAAGGAAAGCCTCAGATTTAGCAGCCAGAGCTTCAGGAGGAGCAGCAGCGAGCACAGCATCGCTTTTGCAGCAGCTCCTTCCATGTGCATGTTTTTGGGAGTGGAAAGGCTTGCAGAGTGTTCAAGTAGCTTTTTCTCTCCGCTGGAAAGCTGCACGCTCAGTGCCAGTGTTCTGCAGCTTCTTTCTTCACGGTTCAGCAGCTAGCACGCTCTCCGTGTGCAGGACAAGCGGCTGAGGCTTCCTTGCCGGAGAAGCGGCACCTTCGCCGGCAGAGAGCATCCTGCCGGCCGCGGTGCGCTCCGGAGCGGAGGCTTGTGCCGAAAGAGGCCGGCAACAGGCGCTTACCTTCGGACAGCTCCGGATGCCCGTCTAATGCGTCTCTTGTCGCCTACACGGCAGGGAAAAGCTTTTCCGCTCTGTCTAGGAAGGAGAAAGTGTGCCAGCACAGCAAATGCCTCCCGGACTTTCCCTGCAATTCAGCAAGTGCTTTGCAGCTTGAAATTGGAAGGAAAGCCTCAGATTTAGCAGCCAGAGCTTCAGGAGGAGCAGCAGCGAGCACAGCATCGCTTTTGCAGCAGCTCCTTCCATGTGCATGTTTTTGGGAGTGGAAAGGCTTGCAGAGTGTTCAAGTAGCTTTTTCTCTCCGCTGGAAAGCTGCACGCTCAGTGCCAGTGTTCTGCAGCTTCTTTCTTCGCGCTTCAGCAGCTAGCACGCTCTCCGTGTGCAGGAGAAGCGGCTGAGGCTTCCTTGCCGGAGAAGCGGCACCTTCGCCGGCAGAGAGCATCCTGCCGGCCGCGGTGCGCTCCGGAGCGGGGGCTTGTGCCGAAAGAGGCCGGCAACAGGCGCTTACCTTCGGACAGCTCCGGATGCCCGTCTAATGCGTCTCTTGTCGCCTACACGGCAGGGAAAAGCTTTTCCACTCTGTCTAGGAAGGAGAAAGTGTGCCAGCACAGCAAACGCCTCCCGGACTTTCCATGCAATTCAGCAAGTGCTTTACAGCTTGAAATTGGAAGGAAAGCCTCAGATTTAGCAGCCAGAGCTTCAGGAGGAGCAGCAGCGAGCACAGCATCGCTTTTGCAGCAGCTCCTTCCATGTGCATGTTTTTGGGAGTGGAAAGGCTTGCAGAGTGTTCAAGTAGCTTTTTCTCTCCGCTGGAAAGCTGCACGCTCAGGGCCAGTGTTCTGCAGCTTCTTTCTTCACGTTTCAGCAGCTAGCACGCTCTCCGTGTGCTGGAGAAGCGGCTGAGGCTTCCTTGCCGGAGAAGCGGCACCTTCGCCGGCAGAGAGCATCCTGCCGGCCGCGGTGCGCTCCGGAGCGGGGGCTTGTGCCGAAAGAGGCCGGCAACAGGCGCTTACCTTCGGACAGCTCCGGATGCCCGTCTAATGCGTCTCTTGTCGCCTACACGGCAGGGAAAAGCTTTTCCACTCTGTCTAGGAAGGAGAAAGTGTGCCAGCACAGCAAATGCCTCCCGGACTTTCCCTGCAATTCAGCAAGTGCTTTGCAGCTTGAAATTGGAAGGAAAGCCTCAGATTTAGCAGCCAGAGCTTCAGGAGGAGCAGCAGCGAGCACAGCATCGCTTTTGCAGCAGCTCCTTCCATGTGCATGTTTTTGGGAGTGGAAAGGCTTGCAGAGTGTTCAAGTAGCTTTTTCTCTCCGCTGGAAAGCTGCACGCTCAGGGCCAGTGTTCTGCAGCTTCTTTCTTCACGGTTCAGCAGCTAGCACGCTCTCCGTGTGCAGGACAAGCGGCTGAGGCTTCCTTGCCGGAGAAGCGGCACCTTCGCCGGCAGACAGCATCCTGCCGGCCGCGGTGTGCTCCGGAGCGGGGGCTTGTGCCGAAAGAGGCCGGGAACAGGCGCTTACCTTCGGACAGCTCCGGATGCCCGTCTAATGCGTCTCTTGTCGCCTACACGGCAGGGAAAAGCTTTTCCACTCTGTCTAGGAAGGAGAAAGTGTGCCAGCACAGCAAATGCCTCCCGGACTTTCCCTGCAATTCAGCAAGTGCTTTGCAGCTTGAAATTGGAAGGAAAGCCTCAGATTTAGCAGCCAGAGCTTCAGGAGGAGCAGCAGCGAGCACAGCATCGCTTTTGCAGCAGCTCCTTCCATGTGCATGTTTTTGGGAGTGGAAAGGCTTGCAGAGTGTTCAAGTAGCTTTTTCTCTCCGCTGGAAAGCTGCACGCTCAGTGCCAGTGTTCTGCAGCTTCTTTATTCGCGCTTCAGCAGCTAGCACGCTCTCCGTGTGCAGGAGAAGCGGCTGAGGCTTCCTTGCCGGAGAAGCGGCACCTTCGCCGGCAGAGAGCATCCTGCCGGCCGCGGTGCGCTCCGGAGCGGGGGCTTGTGCCGAAAGAGGCCGGCAACAGGCGCTTACCTTCGGACAGCTCCGGATGCCCGTCTAATGCGTCTCTTGTCGCCTACACGGCAGGGAAAAGCTTTTCCACTCTGTCTAGGAAGGAGAAAGTGTGCCAGCACAGCAAACGCCTCCCGGACTTTCCATGCAATTCAGCAAGTGCTTTACAGCTTGAAATTGGAAGGAAAGCCTCAGATTTAGCAGCCAGAGCTTCAGGAGGAGCAGCAGCGAGCACAGCATCGCTTTTGCAGCAGCTCCTTCCATGTGCATGTTTTTGGGAGTGGAAAGGCTTGCAGAGTGTTCAAGTAGCTTTTTCTCTCCGCTGGAAAGCTGCACGCTCAGGGCCAGTGTTCTGCAGCTTCTTTCTTCACGTTTCAGCAGCTAGCACGCTCTCCGTGTGCTGGAGAAGCGGCTGAGGCTTCCTTGCCGGAGAAGCGGCACCTTCGCCGGCAGAGAGCATCCTGCCGGCCGCGGTGCGCTCCGGAGCGGGGGCTTGTGCCGAAAGAGGCCGGCAACAAGCGCTTACCTTCGGACAGCTCCGGATGCCCGTCTAATGCGTCTCTTGTCGCCTACACGGCAGGGAAAAGCTTTTCCACTCTGTCTAGGAAGGAGAAAGTGTGCCAGCACAGCAAATGCCTCCCGGACTTTCCCTGCAATTCAGCAAGTGCTTTGCAGCTTGAAATTGGAAGGAAAGCCTCAGATTTAGCAGCCAGAGCTTCAGGAGGAGCAGCAGCGAGCACAGCATCGCTTTTGCAGCAGCTCCTTCCATGTGCATGTTTTTGGGAGTGGAAAGGCTTGCAGAGTGTTCAAGTAGCTTTTTCTCTCCGCTGGAAAGCTGCACGCTCAGGGCCAGTGTTCTGCAGCTTCTTTCTTCACGGTTCAGCAGCTAGCACGCTCTCCGTGTGCAGGACAAGCGGCTGAGGCTTCCTTGCCGGAGAAGCGGCACCTTCGCCGGCAGAGAGCATCCTGCCGGCCGCGGTGTGCTCCGGAGCGGGGGCTTGTGCCGAAAGAGGCCGGGAACAGGCGCTTACCTTCGGACAGCTCCGGATGCCCGTCTAATGCGTCTCTTGTCGCCTACACGGCAGGGAAAAGCTTTTCCACTCTGTCTAGGAAGGAGAAAGTGTGCCAGCACAGCAAATGCCTCCCGGACTTTCCCTGCAATTCAGCAAGTGCTTTGCAGCTTGAAATTGGAAGGAAAGCCTCAGATTTAGCAGCCAGAGCTTCAGGAGGAGCAGCAGCGAGCACAGCATCGCTTTTGCAGCAGCTCCTTCCATGTGCATGTTTTTGGGAGTGGAAAGGCTTGCAGAGTGTTCAAGTAGCTTTTTCTCTCCGCTGGAAAGCTGCACGCTCAGTGCCAGTGTTCTGCAGCTTCTTTCTTCACGTTTCAGCAGCTAGCACGCTCTCCGTGTGCAGGAGAAGCGGCTGAGGCTTCCTTGCCGGAGAAGCGGCACCTTCGCCGGCAGAGAGCATCCTGCCGGCCGCGGTGCGCTCCGGAGCGGGGGCTTGTGCCGAAAGAGGCCGGCAACAGGCGCTTACCTTCGGACAGCTCCGGATGCCCGTCTAATGCGTCTCTTGTCGCCTACACGGCAGGGAAAAGCTTTTCCACTCTGTCTAGGAAGGAGAAAGTGTGCCAGCACAGCAAATGCCTCCCGGACTTTCCATGCAATTCAGCAAGTGCTTTACAGCTTGAAATTGGAAGGAAAGCCTCAGATTTAGCAGCCAGAGCTTCAGGAGGAGCAGCAGCGAGCACAGCATCGCTTTTGCAGCAGCTCCTTCCATGTGCATGTTTTTGGGAGTGGAAAGGCTTGCAGAGTGTTCAAGTAGCTTTTTCTCTCCGCTGGAAAGCTGCACGCTCAGTGCCAGTGTTCTGCAGCTTCTTTCTTCACGTTTCAGCAGCTAGCACGCTCTCCGTGTGCTGGAGAAGCGGCTGAGGCTTCCTTGCCGGAGAAGCGGCACCTTCGCCGGCAGAGAGCATCCTGCCGGCCGCGGTGCGCTCCGGAGCGGGGGCTTGTGCCGAAAGAGGCCGGCAACAGGCGCTTACCTTCGGACAGCTCCGGATGCCCGTCTAATGCGTCTCTTGTCGCCTACACGGCAGGGAAAAGCTTTTCCACTCTGTCTAGGAAGGAGAAAGTGTGCCAGCACAGCAAATGCCTCCCGGACTTTCCCTGCAATTCAGCAAGTGCTTTGCAGCTTGAAATTGGAAGGAAAGCCTCAGATTTAGCAGCCAGAGCTTCAGGAGGAGCAGCAGCGAGCACAGCATCGCTTTTGCAGCAGCTCCTTCCATGTGCATGTTTTTGGGAGTGGAAAGGCTTGCAGAGTGTTCAAGTAGCTTTTTCTCTCCGCTGGAAAGCTGCACGCTCAGGGCCAGTGTTCTGCAGCTTCTTTCTTCACGGTTCAGCAGCTAGCACGCTCTCCGTGTGCAGGACAAGCGGCTGAGGCTTCCTTGCCGGAGAAGCGGCACCTTCGCCGGCAGAGAGCATCCTGCCGGCCGCGGTGCGCTCCGGAGCGGAGGCTTGTGCCGAAAGAGGCCGGGAACAGGCGCTTACCTTCGGACAGCTCCGGATGCCCGTCTAATGCGTCTCTTGTCGCCTACACGGCAGGGAAAAGCTTTTCCACTCTGTCTAGGAAGGAGAAAGTGTGCCAGCAGAGCAAATGCCTCCCGGACTTTCCATGCAATTCAGCAAGTGCTTTGCAGCTTGAAATTGGAAGGAAAGCCTCAGATTTAGCAGCCAGAGCTTCAGGAGGAGCAGCAGCGAGCACAGCATCGCTTTTGCAGCAGCTCCTTCCATGTGCATGTTTTTGGGAGTGGAAAGGCTTGCAGAGTGTTCAAGTAGCTTTTTCTCTCCGCTGGAAAGCTGCACGCTCAGTGCCAGTGTTCTGCAGCTTCTTTCTTCACGTTTCAGCAGCTAGCACGCTCTCCGTGTGCAGGAGAAGCGGCTGAGGCTTCCTTGCCGGAGAAGCGGCACCTTCGCCGGCAGACAGCATCCTGCCGGCCGCGGTGCGCTCCGGAGCGGGGGCTTGTGCCGAAAGAGGCCGGCAACAGGCGCTTACCTTCGGACAGCTCCGGATGCCCGTCTAATGCGTCTCTTGTCGCCTACACGGCAGGGAAAAGCTTTTCCACTCTGTCTAGGAAGGAGAAAGTGTGCCAGCACAGCAAATGCCTCCCGGACTTTCCCTGCAATTCAGCAAGTGCTTTGCAGCTTGAAATTGGAAGGAAAGCCTCAGATTTAGCAGCCAGAGCTTCAGGAGGAGCAGCAGCGAGCACAGCATCGCTTTTGCAGCAGCTCCTTCCATGTGCATGTTTTTGGGAGTGGAAAGGCTTGCAGAGTGTTCAAGTAGCTTTTTCTCTCCGCTGGAAAGCTGCACGCTCAGTGCCAGTGTTCTGCAGCTTCTTTCTTCGCATTTCAGCACCTAGCACGCTCTCCGTGTGCAGGAGAAGCGGCTGAGGCTTCCTTGCCGGAGAAGCGGCACCTTCGCCGGCAGAGAGCATCCTGCCGGCCGCGGTGCGCTCCGGAGCGGGGGCTTGTGCCGAAAGAGGCCGGGAACAGGCGCTTACCTTCGGACAGCTCCGGATGCCCGTCTAATGCGTCTCTTGTCGCCTACACGGCAGGGAAAAGCTTTTCCACTCTGTCTAGGAAGGAGAAAGTGTGCCAGCAGAGCAAATGCCTCCCGGACTTTCCCTGCAATTCAGCAAGTGCTTTGCAGCTTGAAATTGGAAGGAAAGCCTCAGATTTAGCAGCCAGAGCTTCAGGAGGAGCAGCAGCGAGCACAGCATCGCTTTTGCAGCAGCTCCTTCCATGTGCATGTTTTTGGGAGTGGAAAGGCTTGCAGAGTGTTCAAGTAGCTTTTTCTCTCCGCTGGAAAGCTGCACGCTCAGTGCCAGTGTTCTGCAGCTTCTTTCTTCACGTTTCAGCAGCTAGCACGCTCTCCGTGTGCAGGAGAAGCGGCTGAGGCTTCCTTGCCGGAGAAGCGGCACCTTCGCCGGCAGAGAGCCTCCGGCCGGCCGCGGTGCGCTCCGGAGCGGGGGCTTGTGCCGAAAGAGGCCGGCAACAGGCGCTTACCTTCGGACAGCTCCGGATGCCCGTCTAATGCGTCTCTTGTCGCCTACACGGCAGGGAAAAGCTTTTCCACTCTGTCTAGGAAGGAGAAAGTGTGCCAGCACAGCAAATGCCTCCCGGACTTTCCCTGCAATTCAGCAAGTGCTTTGCAGCTTGAAATTGGAAGGAAAGCCTCAGATTTAGCAGCCAGAGCTTCAGGAGGAGCAGCAGCGAGCACAGCATCGCTTTTGCAGCAGCTCCTTCCATGTGCATGTTTTTGGGAGTGGAAAGGCTTGCAGAGTGTTCAAGTAGCTTTTTCTCTCCGCTGGAAAGCTGCACGCTCAGTGCCAGTGTTCTGCAGCTTCTTTCTTCACGTTTCAGCAGCTAGCACGCTCTCCGTGTGCAGGAGAAGCGGCTGAGGCTTCCTTGCCGGAGAAGCGGCACCTTCGCCGGCAGAGAGCATCCTGCCGGCCGCGGTGCGCTCCGGAGCGTGGGCTTGTGCCGAAAGAGGCCGGCAACAGGCGCTTACCTTCGGACAGCTCCGGATGCCCGTCTAATGCGTCTCTTGTCGCCTACACGGCAGGGAAAAGCTTTTCCACTCTGTCTAGGAAGGAGAAAGTGTGCCAGCAGAGCAAATGCCTCCCGGACTTTCCCTGCAATTCAGCAAGTGCTTTGCAGCTTGAAATTGGAAGGAAAGCCTCAGATTTAGCAGCCAGAGCTTCAGGAGGAGCAGCAGCGAGCACAGCATCGCTTTTGCAGCAGCTCCTTCCATGTGCATGTTTTTGGGAGTGGAAAGGCTTGCAGAGTGTTCAAGTAGCTTTTTCTCTCCGCTGGAAAGCTGCACGCTCAGTGCCAGTGTTCTGCAGCTTCTTTCTTCACGTTTCAGCAGCTAGCACGCTCTCCGTGTGCAGGAGAAGCGGCTGAGGCTTCCTTGCCGGAGAAGCGGCACCTTCGCCGGCAGAGAGCATCCTGCCGGCCGCGGTGCGCTCCGGAGCGGGGGCTTGTGCCGAAAGAGGCCGGCAACAGGCGCTTACCTTCGGACAGCTCCGGATGCCCGTCTAATGCGTCTCTTGTCGCCTACACGGCAGGGAAAAGCTTTTCCACTCTGTCTAGGAAGGAGAAAGTGTGCCAGCACAGCAAACGCCTCCCGGACTTTCCCTGCAATTCAGCAAGTGCTTTGCAGCTTGAAATTGGAAGGAAAGCCTCAGATTTAGCAGCCAGAGCTTCAGGAGGAGCAGCAGCCAGCACAGCATCGCTTTTGCAGCAGCTCCTTCCATGTGCATGTTTTTGGGAGTGGAAAGGCTTGCAGAGTGTTCAAGTAGCTTTTTCTCACCGCTGGAAAGCTGCACGCTCAGGGCCAGTGTTCTGCAGCTTCTTTCTTCACGGTTCAGCAGCTAGCACGCTCTCCGTGTGCAGGACAAGCGGCTGAGGCTTCCTTGCCGGAGAAGCGGCACCTTCGCCGGCAGAGAGCATCCTGCCGGCCGCGGTGCGCTCCGGAGCGGAGGCTTGTGCCGAAAGAGGCCGGGAACAGGCGCTTACCTTCGGACAGCTCCGGATGCCCGTCTAATGCGTCTCTTGTCGCCTACACGGCAGGGAAAAGCTTTTCCACTCTGTCTAGGAAGGAGAAAGTGTGCCAGCAGAGCAAATGCCTCCCGGACTTTCCCTGCAATTCAGCAAGTGCTTTGCAGCTTGAAATTGGAAGGAAAGCCTCAGATTTAGCAGCCAGAGCTTCAGGAGGAGCAGCAGCGAGCACAGCATCGCTTTTGCAGCAGCTCCTTCCATGTGCATGTTTTTGGGAGTGGAAAGGCTTGCAGAGTGTTCAAGTAGCTTTTTCTCTCCGCTGGAAAGCTGCACGCTCAGTGGCAGTGTTCTGCAGCTTCTTTCTTCACGTTTCAGCAGCTAGCACGCTCTCCGTGTGCTGGAGAAGCGGCTGAGGCTTCCTTGCCGGAGAAGCGGCACCTTCGCCGGCAGAGAGCATCCTGCCGGCCGCGGTGCGCTCCGGAGCGGGGGCTTGTGCCGAAAGAGGCCGGCAACAGGCGCTTACCTTCGGACAGCTCCGGATGCCCGTCTAATGCGTCTCTTGTCGCCTACACGGCAGGGAAAAGCTTTTCCACTCTGTCTAGGAAGGAGAAAGTGTGCCAGCAGAGCAAATGCCTCCCGGACTTTATCTGCAATTCAGCAAGTGCTTTGCAGCTTGAAATTGGAAGGAAAGCCTCAGATTTAGCAGCCAGAGCTTCAGGAGGAGCAGCAGCGAGCACAGCATCGCTTTTGCAGCAGCTCCTTCCATGTGCATGTTTTTGGGAGTGGAAAGGCTTGCAGAGTGTTCAAGTAGCTTTTTCTCTCCGCTGGAAAGCTGCACGCTCAGGGCCAGTGTTCTGCAGCTTCTTTCTTCACGGTTCAGCAGCTAGCACGCTCTCCGTGTGCAGGAGAAGCGGCTGAGGCTTCCTTGCCGGAGAAGCGGCACCTTCGCCGGCAGAGAGCATCCTGCCGGCCGCGGTGCGCTCCGGAGCGGAGGCTTGTGCCGAAAGAGGCCGGGAACAGGCGCTTACCTTCGGACAGCTCCGGATGCCCGTCTAATGCGTCTCTTGTCGCCTACACGGCAGGGAAAAGCTTTTCCACTCTGTCTAGGAAGGAGAAAGTGTGCCAGCAGAGCAAATGCCTCCCGTACTTTCCCTGCAATTCAGCAAGTGCTTTGCAGCTTGAAATTGGAAGGAAAGCCTCAGATTTAGCAGCCAGAGCTTCAGGAGGAGCAGCAGCGAGCACAGCATCGCTTTTGCAGCAGCTCCTTCCATGTGCATGTTTTTGGGAGTGGAAAGGCTTGCAGAGTGTTCAAGTAGCTTTTTCTCTCCGCTGGAAAGCTGCACGCTCAGTGCCAGTGTTCTGCAGCTTCTTTCTTCGCGTTTCAGCAGCTAGCACGCTCTCCGTGTGCAGGAGAAGCGGCTGAGGCTTCCTTGCCGGAGAAGCGGCACCTTCGCCGGCAGACAGCATCCTGCCGGCCGCGGTGCGCTCCGGAGCGGGGGCTTGTGCCGAAAGAGGCCGGCAACAGGCGCTTACCTTCGGACAGCTCCGGATGCCCGTCTAATGCGTCTCTTGTCGCCTACACGGCAGGGAAAAGCTTTTCCACTCTGTCTAGGAAGGAGAAAGTGTGCCAGCACAGCAAATGCCTCCCGGACTTTCCCTGCAATTCAGCAAGTGCTTTGCAGCTTGAAATTGGAAGGAAAGCCTCAGATTTAGCAGCCAGAGCTTCAGGAGGAGCAGCAGCGAGCACAGCATCGCTTTTGCAGCAGCTCCTTCCATGTGCATGTTTTTGGGAGTGGAAAGGCTTGCAGAGTGTTCAAGTAGCTTTTTCTCTCCGCTGGAAAGCTGCACGCTCAGTGCCAGTGTTCTGCAGCTTCTTCCTTCGCATTTCAGCAGCTAGCACGCTCTCCGTGTGCAGGAGAAGCGGCTGAGGCTTCCTTGCCGGAGAAGCGGCACCTTCGCCGGCAGAGAGCATCCTGCCGGCCGCGGTGCGCTCCGGAGCGGGGGCTTGTGCCGAAAGAGGCCGGCAACAGGCGCTTACCTTCGGACAGCTCCGGATGCCCGTCTAATGCGTCTCTTGTCGCCTACACGGCAGGGAAAAGCTTTTCCACTCTGTCTAGGAAGGAGAAAGTGTGCCAGCAGAGCAAACGCCTCCCGGACTTTCCCTGCAATTCAGCAAGTGCTTTGCAGCTTGAAATTGGAAGGAAAGCCTCAGATTTAGCAGCCAGAGCTTCAGGAGGAGCAGCAGCGAGCACAGCATCGCTTTTGCAGCAGCTCCTTCCATGTGCATGTTTTTGGGAGTGGAAAGGCTTGCAGAGTGTTCAAGTAGCTTTTTCTCTCCGCTGGAAAGCTGCACGCTCAGTGCCAGTGTTCTGCAGCTTCTTTCTTCACGTTTCAGCAGCTAGCACGCTCTCCGTGTGCTGGAGAAGCGGCTGAGGCTTCCTTGCCGGAGAAGCGGCACCTTCGCCGGCAGAGAGCATCCTGCCGGCCGCGGTGCGCTCCGGAGCGGGGGCTTGTGCCGAAAGAGGCCGGCAACAGGCGCTTACCTTCGGACAGCTCCGGATGCCCGTCTAATGCGTCTCTTGTCGCCTACACGGCAGGGAAAAGCTTTTCCACTCTGTCTAGGAAGGAGAAAGTGTGCCAGCAGAGCAAATGCCTCCCGGACTTTCCCTGCAATTCAGCAAGTGCTTTGCAGCTTGAAATTGGAAGGAAAGCCTCAGATTTAGCAGCCAGAGCTTCAGGAGGAGCAGCAGCGAGCACAGCATCGCTTTTGCAGCAGCTCCTTCCATGTGCATGTTTTTGGGAGTGGAAAGGCTTGCAGAGTGTTCAAGTAGCTTTTTCTCTCCGCTGGAAAGCTGCACGCTCAGTGCCAGTGTTCTGCAGCTTCTTTCTTCACGTTTCAGCAGCTAGCACGCTCTCCGTGTGCAGGAGAAGCGGCTGAGGCTTCCTTGCCGGAGAAGCGGCACCTTCGCCGGCAGAGAGCATCCTGCCGGCCGCGGTGCGCTCCGGAGCGGGGGCTTGTGCCGAAAGAGGCCGGCAACAGGCGCTTACCTTCGGACAGCTCCGGATGCCCGTCTAATGCGTCTCTTGTCGCCTACACGGCAGGGAAAAGCTTTTCCACTCTGTCTAGGAAGGAGAAAGTGTGCCAGCAGAGCAAATGCCTCCCGGACTTTCCCTGCAATTCAGCAAGTGCTTTGCAGCTTGAAATTGGAAGGAAAGCCTCAGATTTAGCAGCCAGAGCTTCAGGAGGAGCAGCAGCGAGCACAGCATCGCTTTTGCAGCAGCTCCTTCCATGTGCATGTTTTTGGGAGTGGAAAGGCTTGCAGAGTGTTCAAGTAGCTTTTTCTCTCCGCTGGAAAGCTGCACGCTCAGTGCCAGTGTTCTGCAGCTTCTTTCTTCGCATTTCAGCAGCTAGCACGCTCTCCGTGTGCAGGAGAAGCGGCTGAGGCTTCCTTGCCGGAGAAGCGGCACCTTCGCCGGCAGAGAGCATCCTGCCGGCCGCGGTGCGCTCCGGAGCGGGGGCTTGTGCCGAAAGAGGCCGGCAACAGGCGCTTACCTTCGGACAGCTCCGGATGCCCGTCTAATGCGTCTCTTGTCGCCTACACGGCAGGGAAAAGCTTTTCCACTCTGTCTAGGAAGGAGAAAGTGTGCCAGCAGAGCAAACGCCTCCCGGACTTTCCCTGCAATTCAGCAAGTGCTTTGCAGCTTGAAATTGGAAGGAAAGCCTCAGATTTAGCAGCCAGAGCTTCAGGAGGAGCAGCAGCGAGCACAGCATCGCTTTTGCAGCAGCTCCTTCCATGTGCATGTTTTTGGGAGTGGAAAGGCTTGCAGAGTGTTCAAGTAGCTTTTTCTCTCCGCTGGAAAGCTGCACGCTCAGTGCCAGTGTTCTGCAGCTTCTTTCTTCACGTTTCAGCAGCTAGCACGCTCTCCGTGTGCTGGAGAAGCGGCTGAGGCTTCCTTGCCGGAGAAGCGGCACCTTCGCCGGCAGAGAGCATCCTGCCGGCCGCGGTGCGCTCCGGAGCGGGGGCTTGTGCCGAAAGAGGCCGGCAACAGGCGCTTACCTTCGGACAGCTCCGGATGCCCGTCTAATGCGTCTCTTGTCGCCTACACGGCAGGGAAAAGCTTTTCCACTCTGTCTAGGAAGGAGAAAGTGTGCCAGCACAGCAAATGCCTCCCGGACTTTCCCTGCAATTCAGCAAGTGCTTTGCAGCTTGAAATTGGAAGGAAAGCCTCAGATTTAGCAGCCAGAGCTTCAGGAGGAGCAGCAGCGAGCACAGCATCGCTTTTGCAGCAGCTCCTTCCATGTGCATGTTTTTGGGAGTGGAAAGGCTTGCAGAGTGTTCAAGTAGCTTTTTCTCTCCGCTGGAAAGCTGCACGCTCAGTGCCAGTGTTCTGCAGCTTCTTTCTTCACGTTTCAGCAGCTAGCACGCTCTCCGTGTGCAGGAGAAGCGGCTGAGGCTTCCTTGCCGGAGAAGCGGCACCTTCGCCGGCAGAGAGCATCCTGCCGGCCGCGGTGCGCTCCGGAGCGGGGGCTTGTGCCGAAAGAGGCCGGCAACAGGCGCTTACCTTCGGACAGCTCCGGATGCCCGTCTAATGCGTCTCTTGTCGCCTACACGGCAGGGAAAAGCTTTTCCACTCTGTCTAGGAAGGAGAAAGTGTGCCAGCAGAGCAAATGCCTCCCGGACTTTCCCTGCAATTCAGCAAGTGCTTTGCAGCTTGAAATTGGAAGGAAAGCCTCAGATTTAGCAGCCAGAGCTTCAGGAGGAGCAGCAGCGAGCACAGCATCGCTTTTGCAGCAGCTCCTTCCATGTGCATGTTTTTGGGAGTGGAAAGGCTTGCAGAGTGTTCAAGTAGCTTTTTCTCTCCGCTGGAAAGCTGCACGCTCAGGGCCAGTGTTCTGCAGCTTCTTTCTTCACGTTTCAGCAGCTAGCACGCTCTCCGTGTGCTGGAGAAGCGGCTGAGGCTTCCTTGCCGGAGAAGCGGCACCTTCGCCGGCAGAGAGCATCCTGCCGGCCGCGGTGCGCTCCGGAGCGGGGGCTTGTGCCGAAAGAGGCCGGCAACAGGCGCTTACCTTCGGACAGCTCCGGATGCCCGTCTAATGCGTCTCTTGTCGCCTACACGGCAGGGAAAAGCTTTTCCACTCTGTCTAGGAAGGAGAAAGTGTGCCAGCAGAGCAAACGCCTCCCGGACTTTCCCTGCAATTCAGCAAGTGCTTTGCAGCTTGAAATTGGAAGGAAAGCCTCAGATTTAGCAGCCAGAGCTTCAGGAGGAGCAGCAGCGAGCACAGCATCGCTTTTGCAGCAGCTCCTTCCATGTGCATGTTTTTGGGAGTGGAAAGGCTTGCAGAGTGTTCAAGTAGCTTTTTCTCTCCGCTGGAAAGCTGCACGCTCAGTGCCAGTGTTCTGCAGCTTCTTTCTTCACGTTTCAGCAGCTAGCACGCTCTCCGTGTGCTGGAGAAGCGGCTGAGGCTTCCTTGCCGGAGAAGCGGCACCTTCGCCGGCAGAGAGCATCCTGCCGGCCGCGGTGCGCTCCGGAGCGGGGGCTTGTGCCGAAAGAGGCCGGCAACAGGCGCTTACCTTCGGACAGCTCCGGATGCCCGTCTAATGCGTCTCTTGTCGCCTACACGGCAGGGAAAAGCTTTTCCACTCTGTCTAGGAAGGAGAAAGTGTGCCAGCACAGCAAATGCCTCCCGGACTTTCCCTGCAATTCAGCAAGTGCTTTGCAGCTTGAAATTGGAAGGAAAGCCTCAGATTTAGCAGCCAGAGCTTCAGGAGGAGCAGCAGCGAGCACAGCATCGCTTTTGCAGCAGCTCCTTCCATGTGCATGTTTTTGGGAGTGGAAAGGCTTGCAGAGTGTTCAAGTAGCTTTTTCTCTCCGCTGGAAAGCTGCACGCTCAGTGCCAGTGTTCTGCAGCTTCTTTCTTCGCGCTTCAGCAGCTAGCACGCTCTCCGTGTGCAGGAGAAGCGGCTGAGGCTTCCTTGCCGGAGAAGCGGCACCTTCGCCGGCAGAGAGCATCCTGCCGGCCGCGGTGCGCTCCGGAGCGGGGGCTTGTGCCGAAAGAGGCCGGCAACAGGCGCTTACCTTCGGACAGCTCCGGATGCCCGTCTAATGCGTCTCTTGTCGCCTACACGGCAGGGAAAAGCTTTTCCACTCTGTCTAGGAAGGAGAAAGTGTGCCAGCACAGCAAACGCCTCCCGGACTTTCCATGCAATTCAGCAAGTGCTTTACAGCTTGAAATTGGAAGGAAAGCCTCAGATTTAGCAGCCAGAGCTTCAGGAGGAGCAGCAGCGAGCACAGCATCGCTTTTGCAGCAGCTCCTTCCATGTGCATGTTTTTGGGAGTGGAAAGGCTTGCAGAGTGTTCAAGTAGCTTTTTCTCTCCGCTGGAAAGCTGCACGCTCAGGGCCAGTGTTCTGCAGCTTCTTTCTTCACGTTTCAGCAGCTAGCACGCTCTCCGTGTGCTGGAGAAGCGGCTGAGGCTTCCTTGCCGGAGAAGCGGCACCTTCGCCGGCAGAGAGCATCCTGCCGGCCGCGGTGCGCTCCGGAGCGGGGGCTTGTGCCGAAAGAGGCCGGCAACAGGCGCTTACCTTCGGACAGCTCCGGATGCCCGTCTAATGCGTCTCTTGTCGCCTACACGGCAGGGAAAAGCTTTTCCACTCTGTCTAGGAAGGAGAAAGTGTGCCAGCACAGCAAATGCCTCCCGGACTTTCCCTGCAATTCAGCAAGTGCTTTGCAGCTTGAAATTGGAAGGAAAGCCTCAGATTTAGCAGCCAGAGCTTCAGGAGGAGCAGCAGCGAGCACAGCATCGCTTTTGCAGCAGCTCCTTCCATGTGCATGTTTTTGGGAGTGGAAAGGCTTGCAGAGTGTTCAAGTAGCTTTTTCTCTCCGCTGGAAAGCTGCACGCTCAGGGCCAGTGTTCTGCAGCTTCTTTCTTCACGGTTCAGCAGCTAGCACGCTCTCCGTGTGCAGGACAAGCGGCTGAGGCTTCCTTGCCGGAGAAGCGGCACCTTCGCCGGCAGACAGCATCCTGCCGGCCGCGGTGTGCTCCGGAGCGGGGGCTTGTGCCGAAAGAGGCCGGGAACAGGCGCTTACCTTCGGACAGCTCCGGATGCCCGTCTAATGCGTCTCTTGTCGCCTACACGGCAGGGAAAAGCTTTTCCACTCTGTCTAGGAAGGAGAAAGTGTGCCAGCACAGCAAATGCCTCCCGGACTTTCCCTGCAATTCAGCAAGTGCTTTGCAGCTTGAAATTGGAAGGAAAGCCTCAGATTTAGCAGCCAGAGCTTCAGGAGGAGCAGCAGCGAGCACAGCATCGCTTTTGCAGCAGCTCCTTCCATGTGCATGTTTTTGGGAGTGGAAAGGCTTGCAGAGTGTTCAAGTAGCTTTTTCTCTCCGCTGGAAAGCTGCACGCTCAGTGCCAGTGTTCTGCAGCTTCTTTCTTCGCGTTTCAGCAGCTAGCACGCTCTCCGTGTGCAGGAGAAGCGGCTGAGGCTTCCTTGCCGGAGAAGCGGCACCTTCGCCGGCAGAGAGCATCCTGCCGGCCGCGGTGCGCTCCGGAGCGGGGGCTTGTGCCGAAAGAGGCCGGCAACAGGCGCTTACCTTCGGACAGCTCCGGATGCCCGTCTAATGCGTCTCTTGTCGCCTACACGGCAGGGAAAAGCTTTTCCACTCTGTCTAGGAAGGAGAAAGTGTGCCAGCACAGCAAATGCCTCCCGGACTTTCCATGCAATTCAGCAAGTGCTTTACAGCTTGAAATTGGAAGGAAAGCCTCAGATTTAGCAGCCAGAGCTTCAGGAGGAGCAGCAGCGAGCACAGCATCGCTTTTGCAGCAGCTCCTTCCATGTGCATGTTTTTGGGAGTGGAAAGGCTTGCAGAGTGTTCAAGTAGCTTTTTCTCTCCGCTGGAAAGCTGCACGCTCAGTGCCAGTGTTCTGCAGCTTCTTTCTTCACGTTTCAGCAGCTAGCACGCTCTCCGTGTGCAGGAGAAGCGGCTGAGGCTTCCTTGCCGGAGAAGCGGCACCTTCGCCGGCAGACAGCATCCTGCCGGCCGCGGTGCGCTCCGGAGCGGGGGCTTGTGCCGAAAGAGGCCGGCAACAGGCGCTTACCTTCGGACAGCTCCGGATGCCCGTCTAATGCGTCTCTTGTCGCCTACACGGCAGGGAAAAGCTTTTCCACTCTGTCTAGGAAGGAGAAAGTGTGCCAGCACAGCAAATGCCTCCCGGACTTTCCCTGCAATTCAGCAAGTGCTTTGCAGCTTGAAATTGGAAGGAAAGCCTCAGATTTAGCAGCCAGAGCTTCAGGAGGAGCAGCAGCGAGCACAGCATCGCTTTTGCAGCAGCTCCTTCCATGTGCATGTTTTTGGGAGTGGAAAGGCTTGCAGAGTGTTCAAGTAGCTTTTTCTCTCCGCTGGAAAGCTGCACGCTCAGTGCCAGTGTTCTGCAGCTTCTTTCTTCACGTTTCAGCAGCTAGCACGCTCTCCGTGTGCAGGAGAAGCGGCTGAGGCTTCCTTGCCGGAGAAGCGGCACCTTCGCCGGCAGAGAGCATCCTGCCGGCCGCGGTGCGCTCCGGAGCGGGGGCTTGTGCCGAAAGAGGCCGGCAACAGGCGCTTACCTTCGGACAGCTCCGGATGCCCGTCTAATGCGTCTCTTGTCGCCTACACGGCAGGGAAAAGCTTTTCCACTCTGTCTAGGAAGGAGAAAGTGTGCCAGCACAGCAAATGCCTCCCGGACTTTCCCTGCAATTCAGCAAGTGCTTTGCAGCTTGAAATTGGAAGGAAAGCCTCAGATTTAGCAGCCAGAGCTTCAGGAGGAGCAGCAGCGAGCACAGCATCGCTTTTGCAGCAGCTCCTTCCATGTGCATGTTTTTGGGAGTGGAAAGGCTTGCAGAGTGTTCAAGTAGCTTTTTCTCTCCGCTGGAAAGCTGCACGCTCAGTGCCAGTGTTCTGCAGCTTCTTTCTTCACGGTTCAGCAGCTAGCACGCTCTCCGTGTGCAGGACAAGCGGCTGAGGCTTCCTTGCCGGAGAAGCGGCACCTTCGCCGGCAGAGAGCATCCTGCCGGCCGCGGTGCGCTCCGGAGCGGAGGCTTGTGCCGAAAGAGGCCGGCAACAGGCGCTTACCTTCGGACAGCTCCGGATGCCCGTCTAATGCGTCTCTTGTCGCCTACACGGCAGGGAAAAGCTTTTCCGCTCTGTCTAGGAAGGAGAAAGTGTGCCAGCAGAGCAAATGCCTCCCGGACTTTCCCTGCAATTCAGCAAGTGGTTTGCAGCTTGAAATTGGAAGGAAAGCCTCAGATTTAGCAGCCAGAGCTTCAGGAGGAGCAGCAGCGAGCACAGCATCGCTTTTGCAGCAGCTCCTTCCATGTGCATGTTTTTGGGAGTGGAAAGGCTTGCAGAGTGTTCAAGTAGCTTTTTCTCTCCGCTGGAAAGCTGCACGCTCAGTGCCAGTGTTCTGCAGCTTCTTTCTTCGCGTTTCAGCAGCTAGCACGCTCTCCGTGTGCAGGAGAAGCGGCTGAGGCTTCCTTGCCGGAGAAGCGGCACCTTCGCCGGCAGAGAGCATCCTGCCGGCCGCGGTGCGCTCCGGAGCGGGGGCTTGTGCCGAAAGAGGCCGGCAACAGGCGCTTACCTTCGGACAGCTCCGGATGCCCGTCTAATGCGTCTCTTGTCGCCTACACGGCAGGGAAAAGCTTTTCCACTCTGTCTAGGAAGGAGAAAGTGTGCCAGCACAGCAAACGCCTCCCGGACTTTCCATGCAATTCAGCAAGTGCTTTACAGCTTGAAATTGGAAGGAAAGCCTCAGATTTAGCAGCCAGAGCTTCAGGAGGAGCAGCAGCGAGCACAGCATCGCTTTTGCAGCAGCTCCTTCCATGTGCATGTTTTTGGGAGTGGAAAGGCTTGCAGAGTGTTCAAGTAGCTTTTTCTCTCCGCTGGAAAGCTGCACGCTCAGGGCCAGTGTTCTGCAGCTTCTTTCTTCACGTTTCAGCAGCTAGCACGCTCTCCGTGTGCTGGAGAAGCGGCTGAGGCTTCCTTGCCGGAGAAGCGGCACCTTCGCCGGCAGAGAGCATCCTGCCGGCCGCGGTGCGCTCCGGAGCGGGGGCTTGTGCCGAAAGAGGCCGGCAACAGGCGCTTACCTTCGGACAGCTCCGGATGCCCGTCTAATGCGTCTCTTGTCGCCTACACGGCAGGGAAAAGCTTTTCCACTCTGTCTAGGAAGGAGAAAGTGTGCCAGCACAGCAAATGCCTCCCGGACTTTCCCTGCAATTCAGCAAGTGCTTTGCAGCTTGAAATTGGAAGGAAAGCCTCAGATTTAGCAGCCAGAGCTTCAGGAGGAGCAGCAGCGAGCACAGCATCGCTTTTGCAGCAGCTCCTTCCATGTGCATGTTTTTGGGAGTGGAAAGGCTTGCAGAGTGTTCAAGTAGCTTTTTCTCTCCGCTGGAAAGCTGCACGCTCAGGGCCAGTGTTCTGCAGCTTCTTTCTTCACGGTTCAGCAGCTAGCACGCTCTCCGTGTGCAGGACAAGCGGCTGAGGCTTCCTTGCCGGAGAAGCGGCACCTTCGCCGGCAGACAGCATCCTGCCGGCCGCGGTGTGCTCCGGAGCGGGGGCTTGTGCCGAAAGAGGCCGGGAACAGGCGCTTACCTTCGGACAGCTCCGGATGCCCGTCTAATGCGTCTCTTGTCGCCTACACGGCAGGGAAAAGCTTTTCCACTCTGTCTAGGAAGGAGAAAGTGTGCCAGCACAGCAAATGCCTCCCGGACTTTCCCTGCAATTCAGCAAGTGCTTTGCAGCTTGAAATTGGAAGGAAAGCCTCAGATTTAGCAGCCAGAGCTTCAGGAGGAGCAGCAGCGAGCACAGCATCGCTTTTGCAGCAGCTCCTTCCATGTGCATGTTTTTGGGAGTGGAAAGGCTTGCAGAGTGTTAAAGTAGCTTTTTCTCTCCGCTGGAAAGCTGCACGCTCAGTGCCAGTGTTCTGCAGCTTCTTTCTTCGCGTTTCAGCAGCTAGCACGCTCTCCGTGTGCAGGAGAAGCGGCTGAGGCTTCCTTGCCGGAGAAGCGGCACCTTCGCCGGCAGAGAGCATCCTGCCGGCCGCGGTGCGCTCCGGAGCGGGGACTTGTGCCGAAAGAGGCCGGCAACAGGCGCTTACCTTCGGACAGCTCCGGATGCCCGTCTAATGCGTCTCTTGTCGCCTACACGGCAGGGAAAAGCTTTTCCACTCTGTCTAGGAAGGAGAAAGTGTGCCAGCACAGCAAATGCCTCTCGGACTTTCCATGCAATTCAGCAAGTGCTTTACAGCTTGAAATTGGAAGGAAAGCCTCAGATTTAGCAGCCAGAGCTTCAGGAGGAGCAGCAGCGAGCACAGCATCGCTTTTGCAGCAGCTCCTTCCATGTGCATGTTTTTGGGAGTGGAAAGGCTTGCAGAGTGTTCAAGTAGCTTTTTCTCTCCGCTGGAAAGCTGCACGCTCAGTGCCAGTGTTCTGCAGCTTCTTTCTTCGCATTTCAGCAGCTAGCACGCTCTCCGTGTGCAGGAGAAGCGGCTGAGGCTTCCTTGCCGGAGAAGCGGCACCTTCGCCGGCAGACAGCATCCTGCCGGCCGCGGTGCGCTCCGGAGCGGGGGCTTGTGCCGAAAGAGGCCGGCAACAGGCGCTTACCTTCGGACAGCTCCGGATGCCCGTCTAATGCGTCTCTTGTCGCCTACACGGCAGGGAAAAGCTTTTCCACTCTGTCTAGGAAGGAGAAAGTGTGCCAGCAGAGCAAATGCCTCCCGGACTTTCCATGCAATTCAGCAAGTGCTTTACAGCTTGAAATTGGAAGGAAAGCCTCAGATTTAGCAGCCAGAGCTTCAGGAGGAGCAGCAGCGAGCACAGCATCGCTTTTGCAGCAGCTCCTTCCATGTGCATGTTTTTGGGAGTGGAAAGGCTTGCAGAGTGTTCAAGTAGCTTTTTCTCTCCGCTGGAAAGCTGCACGCTCAGTGCCAGTGTTCTGCAGCTTCTTTCTTCACGGTTCAGCAGCTAGCACGCTCTCCGTGTGCAGGAGAAGCGGCTGAGGCTTCCTTGCCGGAGAAGCGGCACCTTCGCCGGCAGAGAGCATCCTGCCGGCCGCGGTGCGCTCCGGAGCGGGGGCTTGTGCCGAAAGAGGCCGGCAACAGGCGCTTACCTTCGGACAGCTCCGGATGCCCGTCTAATGCGTCTCTTGTCGCCTACACGGCAGGGAAAAGCTTTTCCACTCTGTCTAGGAAGGAGAAAGTGTGCCAGCACAGCAAATGCCTCCCGGACTTTCCCTGCAATTCAGCAAGTGCTTTGCAGCTTGAAATTGGAAGGAAAGCCTCAGATTTAGCAGCCAGAGCTTCAGGAGGAGCAGCAGCGAGCACAGCATCGCTTTTGCAGCAGCTCCTTCCATGTGCATGTTTTTGGGAGTGGAAAGGCTTGCAGAGTGTTCAAGTAGCTTTTTCTCTCCGCTGGAAAGCTGCACGCTCAGTGCCAGTGTTCTGCAGCTTCTTTCTTCACGTTTCAGCAGCTAGCACGCTCTCCGTGTGCTGGAGAAGCGGCTGAGGCTTCCTTGCCGGAGAAGCGGCACCTTCGCCGGCAGAGAGCATCCTGCCGGCCGCGGTGCGCTCCGGAGCGGGGGCTTGTGCCGAAAGAGGCCGGCAACAGGCGCTTACCTTCGGACAGCTCCGGATGCCCGTCTAATGCGTCTCTTGTCGCCTACACGGCAGGGAAAAGCTTTTCCACTCTGTCTAGGAAGGAGAAAGTGTGCCAGCACAGCAAATGCCTCCCGGACTTTCCCTGCAATTCAGCAAGTGCTTTGCAGCTTGAAATTGGAAGGAAAGCCTCAGATTTAGCAGCCAGAGCTTCAGGAGGAGCAGCAGCGAGCACAGCATCGCTTTTGCAGCAGCTCCTTCCATGTGCATGTTTTTGGGAGTGGAAAGGCTTGCAGAGTGTTCAAGTAGCTTTTTCTCTCCGCTGGAAAGCTGCACGCTCAGTGCCAGTGTTCTGCAGCTTCTTTCTTCACGTTTCAGCAGCTAGCACGCTCTCCGTGTGCAGGAGAAGCGGCTGAGGCTTCCTTGCCGGAGAAGCGGCACCTTCGCCGGCAGAGAGCATCCTGCCGGCCGCGGTGCGCTCCGGAGCGGGGGCTTGTGCCGAAAGAGGCCGGCAACAGGCGCTTACCTTCGGACAGCTCCGGATGCCCGTCTAATGCGTCTCTTGTCGCCTACACGGCAGGGAAAAGCTTTTCCACTCTGTCTAGGAAGGAGAAAGTGTGCCAGCACAGCAAATGCCTCCCGGACTTTCCCTGCAATTCAGCAAGTGCTTTGCAGCTTGAAATTGGAAGGAAAGCCTCAGATTTAGCAGCCAGAGCTTCAGGAGGAGCAGCAGCGAGCACAGCATCGCTTTTGCAGCAGCTCCTTCCATGTGCATGTTTTTGGGAGTGGAAAGGCTTGCAGAGTGTTCAAGTAGCTTTTTCTCTCCGCTGGAAAGCTGCACGCTCAGTGCCAGTGTTCTGCAGCTTCTTTCTTCACGTTTCAGCAGCTAGCACGCTCTCCGTGTGCAGGAGAAGCGGCTGAGGCTTCCTTGCCGGAGAAGCGGCACCTTCGCCGGCAGAGAGCATCCTGCCGGCCGCGGTGCGCTCCGGAGCGGGGGCTTGTGCCGAAAGAGGCCGGGAACAGGCGCTTACCTTCGGACAGCTCCGGATGCCCGTCTAATGCGTCTCTTGTCGCCTACACGGCAGGGAAAAGCTTTTCCACTCTGTCTAGGAAGGAGAAAGTGTGCCAGCACAGCAAACGCCTCCCGGACTTTCCCTGCAATTCAGCAAGTGCTTTGCAGCTTGAAATTGGAAGGAAAGCCTCAGATTTAGCAGCCAGAGCTTCAGGAGGAGCAGCAGCGAGCACAGCATCGCTTTTGCAGCAGCTCCTTCCATGTGCATGTTTTTGGGAGTGGAAAGGCTTGCAGAGTGTTCAAGTAGCTTTTTCTCTCCGCTGGAAAGCTGCACGCTCAGGGCCAGTGTTCTGCAGCTTCTTTCTTCACGGTTCAGCAGCTAGCACGCTCTCCGTGTGCAGGACAAGCGGCTGAGGCTTCCTTGCCGGAGAAGCGGCACCTTCGCCGGCAGAGAGCATCCTGCCGGCCGCGGTGCGCTCCGGAGCGGAGGCTTGTGCCGAAAGAGGCCGGCAACAGGCGCTTACCTTCGGACAGCTCCGGATGCCCGTCTAATGCGTCTCTTGTCGCCTACACGGCAGGGAAAAGCTTTTCCGCTCTGTCTAGGAAGGAGAAAGTGTGCCAGCAGAGCAAATGCCTCCCGGACTTTCCCTGCAATTCAGCAAGTGCTTTGCAGCTTGAAATTGGAAGGAAAGCCTCAGATTTAGCAGCCAGAGCTTCAGGAGGAGCAGCAGCGAGCACAGCATCGCTTTTGCAGCAGCTCCTTCCATGTGCATGTTTTTGGGAGTGGAAAGGCTTGCAGAGTGTTCAAGTAGCTTTTTCTCTCCGCTGGAAAGCTGCACGCTCAGTGCCAGTGTTCTGCAGCTTCTTTCTTCACGGTTCAGCAGCTAGCACGCTCTCCGTGTGCAGGACAAGCGGCTGAGGCTTCCTTGCCGGAGAAGCGGCACCTTCGCCGGCAGAGAGCATCCTGCCGGCCGCGGTGCGCTCCGGAGCGGAGGCTTGTGCCGAAAGAGGCCGGCAACAGGCGCTTACCTTCGGACAGCTCCGGATGCCCGTCTAATGCGTCTCTTGTCGCCTACACGGCAGGGAAAAGCTTTTCCGCTCTGTCTAGGAAGGAGAAAGTGTGCCAGCACAGCAAATGCCTCCCGGACTTTCCCTGCAATTCAGCAAGTGCTTTGCAGCTTGAAATTGGAAGGAAAGCCTCAGATTTAGCAGCCAGAGCTTCAGGAGGAGCAGCAGCGAGCACAGCATCGCTTTTGCAGCAGCTCCTTCCATGTGCATGTTTTTGGGAGTGGAAAGGCTTGCAGAGTGTTCAAGTAGCTTTTTCTCTCCGCTGGAAAGCTGCACGCTCAGGGCCAGTGTTCTGCAGCTTCTTTCTTCACGTTTCAGCAGCTAGCACGCTCTCCGTGTGCTGGAGAAGCGGCTGAGGCTTCCTTGCCGGAGAAGCGGCACCTTCGCCGGCAGAGAGCATCCTGCCGGCCGCGGTGCGCTCCGGAGCGGGGGCTTGTGCCGAAAGAGGCCGGCAACAGGCGCTTACCTTCGGACAGCTCCGGATGCCCGTCTAATGCGTCTCTTGTCGCCTACACGGCAGGGAAAAGCTTTTCCACTCTGTCTAGGAAGGAGAAAGTGTGCCAGCACAGCAAATGCCTCCCGGACTTTCCCTGCAATTCAGCAAGTGCTTTGCAGCTTGAAATTGGAAGGAAAGCCTCAGATTTAGCAGCCAGAGCTTCAGGAGGAGCAGCAGCGAGCACAGCATCGCTTTTGCAGCAGCTCCTTCCATGTGCATGTTTTTGGGAGTGGAAAGGCTTGCAGAGTGTTCAAGTAGCTTTTTCTCTCCGCTGGAAAGCTGCACGCTCAGGGCCAGTGTTCTGCAGCTTCTTTCTTCACGTTTCAGCAGCTAGCACGCTCTCCGTGTGCTGGAGAAGCGGCTGAGGCTTCCTTGCCGGAGAAGCGGCACCTTCGCCGGCAGAGAGCATCCTGCCGGCCGCGGTGCGCTCCGGAGCGGGGGCTTGTGCCGAAAGAGGCCGGGAACAGGCGCTTACCTTCGGACAGCTCCGGATGCCCGTCTAATGCGTCTCTTGTCGCCTACACGGCAGGGAAAAGCTTTTCCACTCTGTCTAGGAAGGAGAAAGTGTGCCAGCACAGCAAATGCCTCCCGGACTTTCCCTGCAATTCAGCAAGTGCTTTGCAGCTTGAAATTGGAAGGAAAGCCTCAGATTTAGCAGCCAGAGCTTCAGGAGGAGCAGCAGCGAGCACAGCATCGCTTTTGCAGCAGCTCCTTCCATGTGCATGTTTTTGGGAGTGGAAAGGCTTGCAGAGTGTTCAAGTAGCTTTTTCTCTCCGCTGGAAAGCTGCACGCTCAGGGCCAGTGTTCTGCAGCTTCTTTCTTCACGGTTCAGCAGCTAGCACGCTCTCCGTGTGCAGGACAAGCGGCTGAGGCTTCCTTGCCGGAGAAGCGGCACCTTCGCCGGCAGACAGCATCCTGCCGGCCGCGGTGTGCTCCGGAGCGGGGGCTTGTGCCGAAAGAGGCCGGGAACAGGCGCTTACCTTCGGACAGCTCCGGATGCCCGTCTAATGCGTCTCTTGTCGCCTACACGGCAGGGAAAAGCTTTTCCACTCTGTCTAGGAAGGAGAAAGTGTGCCAGCACAGCAAATGCCTCCCGGACTTTCCCTGCAATTCAGCAAGTGCTTTGCAGCTTGAAATTGGAAGGAAAGCCTCAGATTTAGCAGCCAGAGCTTCAGGAGGAGCAGCAGCGAGCACAGCATCGCTTTTGCAGCAGCTCCTTCCATGTGCATGTTTTTGGGAGTGGAAAGGCTTGCAGAGTGTTAAAGTAGCTTTTTCTCTCCGCTGGAAAGCTGCACGCTCAGTGCCAGTGTTCTGCAGCTTCTTTCTTCGCGTTTCAGCAGCTAGCACGCTCTCCGTGTGCAGGAGAAGCGGCTGAGGCTTCCTTGCCGGAGAAGCGGCACCTTCGCCGGCAGAGAGCATCCTGCCGGCCGCGGTGCGCTCCGGAGCGGGGGCTTGTGCCGAAAGAGGCCGGCAACAGGCGCTTACCTTCGGACAGCTCCGGATGCCCGTCTAATGCGTCTCTTGTCGCCTACACGGCAGGGAAAAGCTTTTCCACTCTGTCTAGGAAGGAGAAAGTGTGCCAGCACAGCAAATGCCTCCCGGACTTTCCATGCAATTCAGCAAGTGCTTTACAGCTTGAAATTGGAAGGAAAGCCTCAGATTTAGCAGCCAGAGCTTCAGGAGGAGCAGCAGCGAGCACAGCATCGCTTTTGCAGCAGCTCCTTCCATGTGCATGTTTTTGGGAGTGGAAAGGCTTGCAGAGTGTTCAAGTAGCTTTTTCTCTCCGCTGGAAAGCTGCACGCTCAGTGCCAGTGTTCTGCAGCTTCTTTCTTCGCATTTCAGCAGCTAGCACGCTCTCCGTGTGCAGGAGAAGCGGCTGAGGCTTCCTTGCCGGAGAAGCGGCACCTTCGCCGGCAGACAGCATCCTGCCGGCCGCGGTGCGCTCCGGAGCGGGGGCTTGTGCCGAAAGAGGCCGGCAACAGGCGCTTACCTTCGGACAGCTCCGGATGCCCGTCTAATGCGTCTCTTGTCGCCTACACGGCAGGGAAAAGCTTTTCCACTCTGTCTAGGAAGGAGAAAGTGTGCCAGCAGAGCAAATGCCTCCCGGACTTTCCATGCAATTCAGCAAGTGCTTTACAGCTTGAAATTGGAAGGAAAGCCTCAGATTTAGCAGCCAGAGCTTCAGGAGGAGCAGCAGCGAGCACAGCATCGCTTTTGCAGCAGCTCCTTCCATGTGCATGTTTTTGGGAGTGGAAAGGCTTGCAGAGTGTTCAAGTAGCTTTTTCTCTCCGCTGGAAAGCTGCACGCTCAGTGCCAGTGTTCTGCAGCTTCTTTCTTCACGTTTCAGCAGCTAGCACGCTCTCCGTGTGCAGGAGAAGCGGCTGAGGCTTCCTTGCCGGAGAAGCGGCACCTTCGCCGGCAGAGAGCATCCTGCCGGCCGCGGTGCGCTCCGGAGCGGGGGCTTGTGCCGAAAGAGGCCGGCAACAGGCGCTTACCTTCGGACAGCTCCGGATGCCCGTCTAATGCGTCTCTTGTCGCCTACACGGCAGGGAAAAGCTTTTCCACTCTGTCTAGGAAGGAGAAAGTGTGCCAGCACAGCAAATGCCTCCCGGACTTTCCCTGCAATTCAGCAAGTGCTTTGCAGCTTGAAATTGGAAGGAAAGCCTCAGATTTAGCAGCCAGAGCTTCAGGAGGAGCAGCAGCGAGCACAGCATCGCTTTTGCAGCAGCTCCTTCCATGTGCATGTTTTTGGGAGTGGAAAGGCTTGCAGAGTGTTCAAGTAGCTTTTTCTCTCCGCTGGAAAGCTGCACGCTCAGGGCCAGTGTTCTGCAGCTTCTTTCTTCACGTTTCAGCAGCTAGCACGCTCTCCGTGTGCTGGAGAAGCGGCTGAGGCTTCCTTGCCGGAGAAGCGGCACCTTCGCCGGCAGAGAGCATCCTGCCGGCCGCGGTGCGCTCCGGAGCGGGGGCTTGTGCCGAAAGAGGCCGGCAACAGGCGCTTACCTTCGGACAGCTCCGGATGCCCGTCTAATGCGTCTCTTGTCGCCTACACGGCAGGGAAAAGCTTTTCCACTCTGTCTAGGAAGGAGAAAGTGTGCCAGCACAGCAAATGCCTCCCGGACTTTCCCTGCAATTCAGCAAGTGCTTTGCAGCTTGAAATTGGAAGGAAAGCCTCAGATTTAGCAGCCAGAGCTTCAGGAGGAGCAGCAGCGAGCACAGCATCGCTTTTGCAGCAGCTCCTTCCATGTGCATGTTTTTGGGAGTGGAAAGGCTTGCAGAGTGTTCAAGTAGCTTTTTCTCTCCGCTGGAAAGCTGCACGCTCAGGGCCAGTGTTCTGCAGCTTCTTTCTTCACGTTTCAGCAGCTAGCACGCTCTCCGTGTGCTGGAGAAGCGGCTGAGGCTTCCTTGCCGGAGAAGCGGCACCTTCGCCGGCAGAGAGCATCCTGCCGGCCGCGGTGCGCTCCGGAGCGGGGGCTTGTGCCGAAAGAGGCCGGGAACAGGCGCTTACCTTCGGACAGCTCCGGATGCCCGTCTAATGCGTCTCTTGTCGCCTACACGGCAGGGAAAAGCTTTTCCACTCTGTCTAGGAAGGAGAAAGTGTGCCAGCACAGCAAATGCCTCCCGGACTTTCCCTGCAATTCAGCAAGTGCTTTGCAGCTTGAAATTGGAAGGAAAGCCTCAGATTTAGCAGCCAGAGCTTCAGGAGGAGCAGCAGCGAGCACAGCATCGCTTTTGCAGCAGCTCCTTCCATGTGCATGTTTTTGGGAGTGGAAAGGCTTGCAGAGTGTTCAAGTAGCTTTTTCTCTCCGCTGGAAAGCTGCACGCTCAGGGCCAGTGTTCTGCAGCTTCTTTCTTCACGGTTCAGCAGCTAGCACGCTCTCCGTGTGCAGGACAAGCGGCTGAGGCTTCCTTGCCGGAGAAGCGGCACCTTCGCCGGCAGACAGCATCCTGCCGGCCGCGGTGTGCTCCGGAGCGGGGGCTTGTGCCGAAAGAGGCCGGGAACAGGCGCTTACCTTCGGACAGCTCCGGATGCCCGTCTAATGCGTCTCTTGTCGCCTACACGGCAGGGAAAAGCTTTTCCACTCTGTCTAGGAAGGAGAAAGTGTGCCAGCACAGCAAATGCCTCCCGGACTTTCCCTGCAATTCAGCAAGTGCTTTGCAGCTTGAAATTGGAAGGAAAGCCTCAGATTTAGCAGCCAGAGCTTCAGGAGGAGCAGCAGCGAGCACAGCATCGCTTTTGCAGCAGCTCCTTCCATGTGCATGTTTTTGGGAGTGGAAAGGCTTGCAGAGTGTTAAAGTAGCTTTTTCTCTCCGCTGGAAAGCTGCACGCTCAGTGCCAGTGTTCTGCAGCTTCTTTCTTCGCGTTTCAGCAGCTAGCACGCTCTCCGTGTGCAGGAGAAGCGGCTGAGGCTTCCTTGCCGGAGAAGCGGCACCTTCGCCGGCAGAGAGCATCCTGCCGGCCGCGGTGCGCTCCGGAGCGGGGGCTTGTGCCGAAAGAGGCCGGCAACAGGCGCTTACCTTCGGACAGCTCCGGATGCCCGTCTAATGCGTCTCTTGTCGCCTACACGGCAGGGAAAAGCTTTTCCACTCTGTCTAGGAAGGAGAAAGTGTGCCAGCACAGCAAATGCCTCCCGGACTTTCCATGCAATTCAGCAAGTGCTTTACAGCTTGAAATTGGAAGGAAAGCCTCAGATTTAGCAGCCAGAGCTTCAGGAGGAGCAGCAGCGAGCACAGCATCGCTTTTGCAGCAGCTCCTTCCATGTGCATGTTTTTGGGAGTGGAAAGGCTTGCAGAGTGTTCAAGTAGCTTTTTCTCTCCGCTGGAAAGCTGCACGCTCAGTGCCAGTGTTCTGCAGCTTCTTTCTTCGCATTTCAGCAGCTAGCACGCTCTCCGTGTGCAGGAGAAGCGGCTGAGGCTTCCTTGCCGGAGAAGCGGCACCTTCGCCGGCAGACAGCATCCTGCCGGCCGCGGTGCGCTCCGGAGCGGGGGCTTGTGCCGAAAGAGGCCGGCAACAGGCGCTTACCTTCGGACAGCTCCGGATGCCCGTCTAATGCGTCTCTTGTCGCCTACACGGCAGGGAAAAGCTTTTCCACTCTGTCTAGGAAGGAGAAAGTGTGCCAGCAGAGCAAATGCCTCCCGGACTTTCCATGCAATTCAGCAAGTGCTTTACAGCTTGAAATTGGAAGGAAAGCCTCAGATTTAGCAGCCAGAGCTTCAGGAGGAGCAGCAGCGAGCACAGCATCGCTTTTGCAGCAGCTCCTTCCATGTGCATGTTTTTGGGAGTGGAAAGGCTTGCAGAGTGTTCAAGTAGCTTTTTCTCTCCGCTGGAAAGCTGCACGCTCAGTGCCAGTGTTCTGCAGCTTCTTTCTTCACGTTTCAGCAGCTAGCACGCTCTCCGTGTGCAGGAGAAGCGGCTGAGGCTTCCTTGCCGGAGAAGCGGCACCTTCGCCGGCAGAGAGCATCCTGCCGGCCGCGGTGCGCTCCGGAGCGGGGGCTTGTGCCGAAAGAGGCCGGCAACAGGCGCTTACCTTCGGACAGCTCCGGATGCCCGTCTAATGCGTCTCTTGTCGCCTACACGGCAGGGAAAAGCTTTTCCACTCTGTCTAGGAAGGAGAAAGTGTGCCAGCACAGCAAATGCCTCCCGGACTTTCCCTGCAATTCAGCAAGTGCTTTGCAGCTTGAAATTGGAAGGAAAGGCTCAGATTTAGCAGCCAGAGCTTCAGGAGGAGCAGCAGCGAGCACAGCATCGCTTTTGCAGCAGCTCCTTCCATGTGCATGTTTTTGGGAGTGGAAAGGCTTGCAGAGTGTTCAAGTAGCTTTTTCTCTCCGCTGGAAAGCTGCACGCTCAGTGCCAGTGTTCTGCAGCTTCTTTCTTCACGTTTCAGCAGCTAGCACGCTCTCCGTGTGCTGGAGAAGCGGCTGAGGCTTCCTTGCCGGAGAAGCGGCACCTTCGCCGGCAGACAGCATCCTGCCGGCCGCGGTGCGCTCCGGAGCGGGGGCTTGTGCCGAAAGAGGCCGGCAACAGGCGCTTACCTTCGGACAGCTCCGGATGCCCGTCTAATGCGTCTCTTGTCGCCTACACGGCAGGGAAAAGCTTTTCCACTCTGTCTAGGAAGGAGAAAGTGTGCCAGCACAGCAAATGCCTCCCGGACTTTCCCTGCAATTCAGCAAGTGCTTTGCAGCTTGAAATTGGAAGGAAAGCCTCAGATTTAGCAGCCAGAGCTTCAGGAGGAGCAGCAGCGAGCACAGCATCGCTTTTGCAGCAGCTCCTTCCATGTGCATGTTTTTGGGAGTGGAAAGGCTTGCAGAGTGTTCAAGTAGCTTTTTCTCTCCGCTGGAAAGCTGCACGCTCAGTGCCAGTGTTCTGCAGCTTCTTTCTTCACGTTTCAGCAGCTAGCACGCTCTCCGTGTGCAGGAGAAGCGGCTGAGGCTTCCTTGCCGGAGAAGCGGCACCTTCGCCGGCAGAGAGCATCCTGCCGGCCGCGGTGCGCTCCGGAGCGGGGGCTTGTGCCGAAAGAGGCCGGCAACAGGCGCTTACCTTCGGACAGCTCCGGATGCCCGTCTAATGCGTCTCTTGTCGCCTACACGGCAGGGAAAAGCTTTTCCACTCTGTCTAGGAAGGAGAAAGTGTGCCAGCACAGCAAATGCCTCCCGGACTTTCCCTGCAATTCAGCAAGTGCTTTGCAGCTTGAAATTGGAAGGAAAGCCTCAGATTTAGCAGCCAGAGCTTCAGGAGGAGCAGCAGCGAGCACAGCATCGCTTTTGCAGCAGCTCCTTCCATGTGCATGTTTTTGGGAGTGGAAAGGCTTGCAGAGTGTTCAAGTAGCTTTTTCTCTCCGCTGGAAAGCTGCACGCTCAGTGCCAGTGTTCTGCAGCTTCTTTCTTCACGTTTCAGCAGCTAGCACGCTCTCCGTGTGCAGGAGAAGCGGCTGAGGCTTCCTTGCCGGAGAAGCGGCACCTTCGCCGGCAGAGAGCATCCTGCCGGCCGCGGTGCGCTCCGGAGCGGGGGCTTGTGCCGAAAGAGGCCGGCAACAGGCGCTTACCTTCGGACAGCTCCGGATGCCCGTCTAATGCGTCTCTTGTCGCCTACACGGCAGGGAAAAGCTTTTCCACTCTGTCTAGGAAGGAGAAAGTGTGCCAGCACAGCAAACGCCTCCCGGACTTTCCCTGCAATTCAGCAAGTGCTTTGCAGCTTGAAATTGGAAGGAAAGCCTCAGATTTAGCAGCCAGAGCTTCAGGAGGAGCAGCAGCGAGCACAGCATCGCTTTTGCAGCAGCTCCTTCCATGTGCATGTTTTTGGGAGTGGAAAGGCTTGCAGAGTGTTCAAGTAGCTTTTTCTCTCCGCTGGAAAGCTGCACGCTCAGTGCCAGTGTTCTGCAGCTTCTTTCTTCACGGTTCAGCAGCTAGCACGCTCTCCGTGTGCAGGACAAGCGGCTGAGGCTTCCTTGCCGGAGAAGCGGCACCTTCGCCGGCAGAGAGCATCCTGCCGGCCGCGGTGCGCTCCGGAGCGGAGGCTTGTGCCGAAAGAGGCCGGCAACAGGCGCTTACCTTCGGACAGCTCCGGATGCCCGTCTAATGCGTCTCTTGTCGCCTACACGGCAGGGAAAAGCTTTTCCGCTCTGTCTAGGAAGGAGAAAGTGTGCCAGCAGAGCAAATGCCTCCCGGACTTTCCCTGCAATTCAGCAAGTGCTTTGCAGCTTGAAATTGGAAGGAAAGCCTCAGATTTAGCAGCCAGAGCTTCAGGAGGAGCAGCAGCGAGCACAGCATCGCTTTTGCAGCAGCTCCTTCCATGTGCATGTTTTTGGGAGTGGAAAGGCTTGCAGAGTGTTCAAGTAGCTTTTTCTCTCCGCTGGAAAGCTGCACGCTCAGTGCCAGTGTTCTGCAGCTTCTTTCTTCACGTTTCAGCAGCTAGCACGCTCTCCGTGTGCAGGAGAAGCGGCTGAGGCTTCCTTGCCGGAGAAGCGGCACCTTCGCCGGCAGAGAGCATCCTGCCGGCCGCGGTGCGCTCCGGAGCGGGGGCTTGTGCCGAAAGAGGCCGGCAACAGGCGCTTACCTTCGGACAGCTCCGGATGCCCGTCTAATGCGTCTCTTGTCGCCTACACGGCAGGGAAAAGCTTTTCCACTCTGTCTAGGAAGGAGAAAGTGTGCCAGCACAGCAAATGCCTCCCGGACTTTCCCTGCAATTCAGCAAGTGCTTTGCAGCTTGAAATTGGAAGGAAAGCCTCAGATTTAGCAGCCAGAGCTTCAGGAGGAGCAGCAGCGAGCACAGCATCGCTTTTGCAGCAGCTCCTTCCATGTGCATGTTTTTGGGAGTGGAAAGGCTTGCAGAGTGTTCAAGTAGCTTTTTCTCTCCGCTGGAAAGCTGCACGCTCAGGGCCAGTGTTCTGCAGCTTCTTTCTTCACGTTTCAGCAGCTAGCACGCTCTCCGTGTGCTGGAGAAGCGGCTGAGGCTTCCTTGCCGGAGAAGCGGCACCTTCGCCGGCAGAGAGCATCCTGCCGGCCGCGGTGCGCTCCGGAGCGGGGGCTTGTGCCGAAAGAGGCCGGCAACAGGCGCTTACCTTCGGACAGCTCCGGATGCCCGTCTAATGCGTCTCTTGTCGCCTACACGGCAGGGAAAAGCTTTTCCACTCTGTCTAGGAAGGAGAAAGTGTGCCAGCACAGCAAATGCCTCCCGGACTTTCCCTGCAATTCAGCAAGTGCTTTGCAGCTTGAAATTGGAAGGAAAGCCTCAGATTTAGCAGCCAGAGCTTCAGGAGGAGCAGCAGCGAGCACAGCATCGCTTTTGCAGCAGCTCCTTCCATGTGCATGTTTTTGGGAGTGGAAAGGCTTGCAGAGTGTTCAAGTAGCTTTTTCTCTCCGCTGGAAAGCTGCACGCTCAGGGCCAGTGTTCTGCAGCTTCTTTCTTCACGGTTCAGCAGCTAGCACGCTCTCCGTGTGCAGGAGAAGCGGCTGAGGCTTCCTTGCCGGAGAAGCGGCACCTTCGCCGGCAGACAGCATCCTGCCGGCCGCGGTGCGCTCCGGAGCGGGGGCTTGTGCCGAAAGAGGCCGGGAACAGGCGCTTACCTTCGGACAGCTCCGGATGCCCGTCTAATGCGTCTCTTGTCGCCTACACGGCAGGGAAAAGCTTTTCCACTCTGTCTAGGAAGGAGAAAGTGTGCCAGCACAGCAAATGCCTCCCGGACTTTCCCTGCAATTCAGCAAGTGCTTTGCAGCTTGAAATTGGAAGGAAAGCCTCAGATTTAGCAGCCAGAGCTTCAGGAGGAGCAGCAGCGAGCACAGCATCGCTTTTGCAGCAGCTCCTTCCATGTGCATGTTTTTGGGAGTGGAAAGGCTTGCAGAGTGTTCAAGTAGCTTTTTCTCTCCGCTGGAAAGCTGCACGCTCAGTGCCAGTGTTCTGCAGCTTCTTTCTTCACGTTTCAGCAGCTAGCACGCTCTCCGTGTGCAGGAGAAGCGGCTGAGGCTTCCTTGCCGGAGAAGCGGCACCTTCGCCGGCAGAGAGCATCCTGCCGGCCGCGGTGCGCTCCGGAGCGGGGGCTTGTGCCGAAAGAGGCCGGCAACAGGCGCTTACCTTCGGACAGCTCCGGATGCCCGTCTAATGCGTCTCTTGTCGCCTACACGGCAGGGAAAAGCTTTTCCACTCTGTCTAGGAAGGAGAAAGTGTGCCAGCACAGCAAATGCCTCCCGGACTTTCCATGCAATTCAGCAAGTGCTTTACAGCTTGAAATTGGAAGGAAAGCCTCAGATTTAGCAGCCAGAGCTTCAGGAGGAGCAGCAGCGAGCACAGCATCGCTTTTGCAGCAGCTCCTTCCATGTGCATGTTTTTGGGAGTGGAAAGGCTTGCAGAGTGTTCAAGTAGCTTTTTCTCTCCGCTGGAAAGCTGCACGCTCAGTGCCAGTGTTCTGCAGCTTCTTTCTTCGCATTTCAGCAGCTAGCACGCTCTCCGTGTGCAGGAGAAGCGGCTGAGGCTTCCTTGCCGGAGAAGCGGCACCTTCGCCGGCAGAGAGCATCCTGCCGGCCGCGGTGCGCTCCGGAGCGGGGGCTTGTGCCGAAAGAGGCCGGCAACAGGCGCTTACCTTCGGACAGCTCCGGATGCCCGTCTAATGCGTCTCTTGTCGCCTACACGGCAGGGAAAAGCTTTTCCACTCTGTCTAGGAAGGAGAAAGTGTGCCAGCAGAGCAAATGCCTCCCGGACTTTCCATGCAATTCAGCAAGTGCTTTACAGCTTGAAATTGGAAGGAAAGCCTCAGATTTAGCAGCCAGAGCTTCAGGAGGAGCAGCAGCGAGCACAGCATCGCTTTTGCAGCAGCTCCTTCCATGTGCATGTTTTTGGGAGTGGAAAGGCTTGCAGAGTGTTCAAGTAGCTTTTTCTCTCCGCTGGAAAGCTGCACGCTCAGTGCCAGTGTTCTGCAGCTTCTTTCTTCGCGTTTCAGCAGCTAGCACGCTCTCCGTGTGCAGGAGAAGCGGCTGAGGCTTCCTTGCCGGAGAAGCGGCACCTTCGCCGGCAGAGAGCATCCTGCCGGCCGCGGTGCGCTCCGGAGCGGGGGCTTGTGCCGAAAGAGGCCGGCAACAGGCGCTTACCTTCGGACAGCTCCGGATGCCCGTCTAATGCGTCTCTTGTCGCCTACACGGCAGGGAAAAGCTTTTCCACTCTGTCTAGGAAGGAGAAAGTGTGCCAGCACAGCAAACGCCTCCCGGACTTTCCCTGCAATTCAGCAAGTGCTTTGCAGCTTGAAATTGGAAGGAAAGCCTCAGATTTAGCAGCCAGAGCTTCAGGAGGAGCAGCAGCGAGCACAGCATCGCTTTTGCAGCAGCTCCTTCCATGTGCATGTTTTTGGGAGTGGAAAGGCTTGCAGAGTGTTCAAGTAGCTTTTTCTCTCCGCTGGAAAGCTGCACGCTCAGTGCCAGTGTTCTGCAGCTTCTTTCTTCACGGTTCAGCAGCTAGCACGCTCTCCGTGTGCAGGACAAGCGGCTGAGGCTTCCTTGCCGGAGAAGCGGCACCTTCGCCGGCAGAGAGCATCCTGCCGGCCGCGGTGCGCTCCGGAGCGGAGGCTTGTGCCGAAAGAGGCCGGCAACAGGCGCTTACCTTCGGACAGCTCCGGATGCCCGTCTAATGCGTCTCTTGTCGCCTACACGGCAGGGAAAAGCTTTTCCGCTCTGTCTAGGAAGGAGAAAGTGTGCCAGCACAGCAAATGCCTCCCGGACTTTCCCTGCAATTCAGCAAGTGCTTTGCAGCTTGAAATTGGAAGGAAAGCCTCAGATTTAGCAGCCAGAGCTTCAGGAGGAGCAGCAGCGAGCACAGCATCGCTTTTGCAGCAGCTCCTTCCATGTGCATGTTTTTGGGAGTGGAAAGGCTTGCAGAGTGTTCAAGTAGCTTTTTCTCTCCGCTGGAAAGCTGCACGCTCAGTGCCAGTGTTCTGCAGCTTCTTTCTTCACGTTTCAGCAGCTAGCACGCTCTCCGTGTGCAGGAGAAGCGGCTGAGGCTTCCTTGCCGGAGAAGCGGCACCTTCGCCGGCAGAGAGCCTCCGGCCGGCCGCGGTGCGCTCCGGAGCGGGGGCTTGTGCCGAAAGAGGCCGGCAACAGGCGCTTACCTTCGGACAGCTCCGGATGCCCGTCTAATGCGTCTCTTATCGCCTACACGGCAGGGAAAAGCTTTTCCACTCTGTCTAGGAAGGAGAAAGTGTGCCAGCACAGCAAATGCCTCCCGGACTTTCCCTGCAATTCAGCAAGTGCTTTGCAGCTTGAAATTGGAAGGAAAGCCTCAGATTTAGCAGCCAGAGCTTCAGGAGGAGCAGCAGCGAGCACAGCATCGCTTTTGCAGCAGCTCCTTCCATGTGCATGTTTTTGGGAGTGGAAAGGCTTGCAGAGTGTTCAAGTAGCTTTTTCTCTCCGCTGGAAAGCTGCACGCTCAGGGCCAGTGTTCTGCAGCTTCTTTCTTCACGTTTCAGCAGCTAGCACGCTCTCCGTGTGCTGGAGAAGCGGCTGAGGCTTCCTTGCCGGAGAAGCGGCACCTTCGCCGGCAGAGAGCATCCTGCCGGCCGCGGTGCGCTCCGGAGCGGGGGCTTGTGCCGAAAGAGGCCGGCAACAGGCGCTTACCTTCGGACAGCTCCGGATGCCCGTCTAATGCGTCTCTTGTCGCCTACACGGCAGGGAAAAGCTTTTCCACTCTGTCTAGGAAGGAGAAAGTGTGCCAGCACAGCAAATGCCTCCCGGACTTTCCCTGCAATTCAGCAAGTGCTTTGCAGCTTGAAATTGGAAGGAAAGCCTCAGATTTAGCAGCCAGAGCTTCAGGAGGAGCAGCAGCGAGCACAGCATCGCTTTTGCAGCAGCTCCTTCCATGTGCATGTTTTTGGGAGTGGAAAGGCTTGCAGAGTGTTCAAGTAGCTTTTTCTCTCCGCTGGAAAGCTGCACGCTCAGGGCCAGTGTTCTGCAGCTTCTTTCTTCACGTTTCAGCAGCTAGCACGCTCTCCGTGTGCAGGACAAGCGGCTGAGGCTTCCTTGCCGGAGAAGCGGCACCTTCGCCGGCAGACAGCATCCTGCCGGCCGCGGTGTGCTCCGGAGCGGGGGCTTGTGCCGAAAGAGGCCGGGAACAGGCGCTTACCTTCGGACAGCTCCGGATGCCCGTCTAATGCGTCTCTTGTCGCCTACACGGCAGGGAAAAGCTTTTCCACTCTGTCTAGGAAGGAGAAAGTGTGCCAGCACAGCAAATGCCTCCCGGACTTTCCCTGCAATTCAGCAAGTGCTTTGCAGCTTGAAATTGGAAGGAAAGGCTCAGATTTAGCAGCCAGAGCTTCAGGAGGAGCAGCAGCGAGCACAGCATCGCTTTTGCAGCAGCTCCTTCCATGTGCATGTTTTTGGGAGTGGAAAGGCTTGCAGAGTGTTCAAGTAGCTTTTGCTCTCCGCTGGAAAGCTGCACGCTCAGTGCCAGTGTTCTGCAGCTTCTTTCTTCACGTTTCAGCAGCTAGCACGCTCTCCGTGTGCAGGAGAAGCGGCTGAGGCTTCCTTGCCGGAGAAGCGGCACCTTCGCCGGCAGAGAGCATCCTGCCGGCCGCGGTGCGCTCCGGAGCGGGGGCTTGTGCCGAAAGAGGCCGGCAACAGGCGCTTACCTTCGGACAGCTCCGGATGCCCGTCTAATGCGTCTCTTGTCGCCTACACGGCAGGGAAAAGCTTTTCCACTCTGTCTAGGAAGGAGAAAGTGTGCCAGCACAGCAAATGCCTCCCGGACTTTCCATGCAATTCAGCAAGTGCTTTACAGCTTGAAATTGGAAGGAAAGCCTCAGATTTAGCAGCCAGAGCTTCAGGAGGAGCAGCAGCGAGCACAGCATCGCTTTTGCAGCAGCTCCTTCCATGTGCATGTTTTTGGGAGTGGAAAGGCTTGCAGAGTGTTCAAGTAGCTTTTTCTCTCCGCTGGAAAGCTGCACGCTCAGTGCCAGTGTTCTGCAGCTTCTTTCTTCGCATTTCAGCAGCTAGCACGCTCTCCGTGTGCAGGAGAAGCGGCTGAGGCTTCCTTGCCGGAGAAGCGGCACCTTCGCCGGCAGAGAGCATCCTGCCGGCCGCGGTGCGCTCCGGAGCGGGGGCTTGTGCCGAAAGAGGCCGGCAACAGGCGCTTACCTTCGGACAGCTCCGGATGCCCGTCTAATGCGTCTCTTGTCGCCTACACGGCAGGGAAAAGCTTTTCCACTCTGTCTAGGAAGGAGAAAGTGTGCCAGCACAGCAAATGCCTCCCGGACTTTCCCTGCAATTCAGCAAGTGCTTTGCAGCTTGAAATTGGAAGGAAAGGCACAGATTTAGCAGCCAGAGCTTCAGGAGGAGCAGCAGCGAGCACAGCATCGCTTTTGCAGCAGCTCCTTCCATGTGCATGTTTTTGGGAGTGGAAAGGCTTGCAGAGTGTTCAAGTAGCTTTTTCTCTCCGCTGGAAAGCTGCACGCTCAGTGCCAGTGTTCTGCAGCTTCTTTCTTCGCATTTCAGCAGCTAGCACGCTCTCCGTGTGCAGGAGAAGCGGCTGAGGCTTCCTTGCCGGAGAAGCGGCACCTTCGCCGGCAGAGAGCATCCTGCCGGCCGCGGTGCGCTCCGGAGCGGGGGCTTGTGCCGAAAGAGGCCGGCAACAGGCGCTTACCTTCGGACAGCTCCGGATGCCCGTCTAATGCGTCTCTTGTCGCCTACACGGCAGGGAAAAGCTTTTCCACTCTGTCTAGGAAGGAGAAAGTGTGCCAGCAGAGCAAACGCCTCCCGGACTTTCCCTGCAATTCAGCAAGTGCTTTGCAGCTTGAAATTGGAAGGAAAGCCTCAGATTTAGCAGCCAGAGCTTCAGGAGGAGCAGCAGCGAGCACAGCATCGCTTTTGCAGCAGCTCCTTCCATGTGCATGTTTTTGGGAGTGGAAAGGCTTGCAGAGTGTTCAAGTAGCTTTTTCTCTCCGCTGGAAAGCTGCACGCTCAGTGCCAGTGTTCTGCAGCTTCTTTCTTCACGTTTCAGCAGCTAGCACGCTCTCCGTGTGCTGGAGAAGCGGCTGAGGCTTCCTTGCCGGAGAAGCGGCACCTTCGCCGGCAGAGAGCATCCTGCCGGGCGCGGTGCGCTCCGGAGCGGGGGCTTGTGCCGAAAGAGGCCGGCAACAGGCGCTTACCTTCGGACAGCTCCGGATGCCCGTCTAATGCGTCTCTTGTCGCCTACACGGCAGGGAAAAGCTTTTCCACTCTGTCTAGGAAGGAGAAAGTGTGCCAGCACAGCAAACGCCTCCCGGACTTTCCCTGCAATTCAGCAAGTGCTTTGCAGCTTGAAATTGGAAGGAAAGCCTCAGATTTAGCAGCCAGAGCTTCAGGAGGAGCAGCAGCGAGCACAGCATCGCTTTTGCAGCAGCTCCTTCCATGTGCATGTTTTTGGGAGTGGAAAGGCTTGCAGAGTGTTCAAGTAGCTTTTTCTCTCCGCTGGAAAGCTGCACGCTCAGTGCCAGTGTTCTGCAGCTTCTTTCTTCACGTTTCAGCAGCTAGCACGCTCTCCGTGTGCAGGAGAAGCGGCTGAGGCTTCCTTGCCGGAGAAGCGGCACCTTCGCCGGCAGAGAGCATCCTGCCGGCCGCGGTGCGCTCCGGAGCGGGGGCTTGTGCCGAAAGAGGCCGGCAACAGGCGCTTACCTTCGGACAGCTCCGGATGCCCGTCTAATGCGTCTCTTGTCGCCTACACGGCAGGGAAAAGCTTTTCCACTCTGTCTAGGAAGGAGAAAGTGTGCCAGCACAGCAAATGCCTCCCGGACTTTCCATGCAATTCAGCAAGTGCTTTGCAGCTTGAAATTGGAAGGAAAGCCTCAGATTTAGCAGCCAGAGCTTCAGGAGGAGCAGCAGCGAGCACAGCATCGCTTTTGCAGCAGCTCCTTCCATGTGCATGTTTTTGGGAGTGGAAAGGCTTGCAGAGTGTTCAAGTAGCTTTTTCTCTCCGCTGGAAAGCTGCACGCTCAGTGCCAGTGTTCTGCAGCTTCTTTCTTCGCGTTTCAGCAGCTAGCACGCTCTCCGTGTGCAGGAGAAGCGGCTGAGGCTTCCTTGCCGGAGAAGCGGCACCTTCGCCGGCAGAGAGCATCCTGCCGGCCGCGGTGCGCTCCGGAGCGGGGGCTTGTGCCGAAAGAGGCCGGCAACAGGCGCTTACCTTCGGACAGCTCCGGATGCCCGTCTAATGCGTCTCTTGTCGCCTACACGGCAGGGAAAAGCTTTTCCACTCTGTCTAGGAAGGAGAAAGTGTGCCAGCACAGCAAACGCCTCCCGGACTTTCCCTGCAATTCAGCAAGTGCTTTGCAGCTTGAAATTGGAAGGAAAGCCTCAGATTTAGCAGCCAGAGCTTCAGGAGGAGCAGCAGCGAGCACAGCATCGCTTTTGCAGCAGCTCCTTCCATGTGCATGTTTTTGGGAGTGGAAAGGCTTGCAGAGTGTTCAAGTAGCTTTTTCTCTCCGCTGGAAAGCTGCACGCTCAGTGCCAGTGTTCTGCAGCTTCTTTCTTCACGTTTCAGCAGCTAGCACGCTCTCCGTGTGCAGGAGAAGCGGCTGAGGCTTCCTTGCCGGAGAAGCGGCACCTTCGCCGGCAGAGAGCCTCCGGCCGGCCGCGGTGCGCTCCGGAGCGGGGGCTTGTGCCGAAAGAGGCCGGCAACAGGCGCTTACCTTCGGACAGCTCCGGATGCCCGTCTAATGCGTCTCTTATCGCCTACACGGCAGGGAAAAGCTTTTCCACTCTGTCTAGGAAGGAGAAAGTGTGCCAGCACAGCAAATGCCTCCCGGACTTTCCCTGCAATTCAGCAAGTGCTTTGCAGCTTGAAATTGGAAGGAAAGCCTCAGATTTAGCAGCCAGAGCTTCAGGAGGAGCAGCAGCGAGCACAGCATCGCTTTTGCAGCAGCTCCTTCCATGTGCATGTTTTTGGGAGTGGAAAGGCTTGCAGAGTGTTCAAGTAGCTTTTTCTCTCCGCTGGAAAGCTGCACGCTCAGGGCCAGTGTTCTGCAGCTTCTTTCTTCACGTTTCAGCAGCTAGCACGCTCTCCGTGTGCAGGAGAAGCGGCTGAGGCTTCCTTGCCGGAGAAGCGGCACCTTCGCCGGCAGAGAGCATCCTGCCGGCCGCGGTGCGCTCCGGAGCGGGGGCTTGTGCCGAAAGAGGCCGGCAACAGGCGCTTACCTTCGGACAGCTCCGGATGCCCGTCTAATGCGTCTCTTGTCGCCTACACGGCAGGGAAAAGCTTTTCCACTCTGTCTAGGAAGGAGAAAGTGTGCCAGCACAGCAAATGCCTCCCGGACTTTCCCTGCAATTCAGCAAGTGCTTTGCAGCTTGAAATTGGAAGGAAAGCCTCAGATTTAGCAGCCAGAGCTTCAGGAGGAGCAGCAGCGAGCACAGCATCGCTTTTGCAGCAGCTCCTTCCATGTGCATGTTTTTGGGAGTGGAAAGGCTTGCAGAGTGTTCAAGTAGCTTTTTCTCTCCGCTGGAAAGCTGCACGCTCAGGGCCAGTGTTCTGCAGCTTCTTTCTTCACGTTTCAGCAGCTAGCACGCTCTCCGTGTGCAGGACAAGCGGCTGAGGCTTCCTTGCCGGAGAAGCGGCACCTTCGCCGGCAGACAGCATCCTGCCGGCCGCGGTGTGCTCCGGAGCGGGGGCTTGTGCCGAAAGAGGCCGGGAACAGGCGCTTACCTTCGGACAGCTCCGGATGCCCGTCTAATGCGTCTCTTGTCGCCTACACGGCAGGGAAAAGCTTTTCCACTCTGTCTAGGAAGGAGAAAGTGTGCCAGCACAGCAAATGCCTCCCGGACTTTCCCTGCAATTCAGCAAGTGCTTTGCAGCTTGAAATTGGAAGGAAAGGCTCAGATTTAGCAGCCAGAGCTTCAGGAGGAGCAGCAGCGAGCACAGCATCGCTTTTGCAGCAGCTCCTTCCATGTGCATGTTTTTGGGAGTGGAAAGGCTTGCAGAGTGTTCAAGTAGCTTTTGCTCTCCGCTGGAAAGCTGCACGCTCAGTGCCAGTGTTCTGCAGCTTCTTTCTTCACGTTTCAGCAGCTAGCACGCTCTCCGTGTGCAGGAGAAGCGGCTGAGGCTTCCTTGCCGGAGAAGCGGCACCTTCGCCGGCAGAGAGCATCCTGCCGGCCGCGGTGCGCTCCGGAGCGGGGGCTTGTGCCGAAAGAGGCCGGCAACAGGCGCTTACCTTCGGACAGCTCCGGATGCCCGTCTAATGCGTCTCTTGTCGCCTACACGGCAGGGAAAAGCTTTTCCACTCTGTCTAGGAAGGAGAAAGTGTGCCAGCACAGCAAATGCCTCCCGGACTTTCCATGCAATTCAGCAAGTGCTTTACAGCTTGAAATTGGAAGGAAAGCCTCAGATTTAGCAGCCAGAGCTTCAGGAGGAGCAGCAGCGAGCACAGCATCGCTTTTGCAGCAGCTCCTTCCATGTGCATGTTTTTGGGAGTGGAAAGGCTTGCAGAGTGTTCAAGTAGCTTTTTCTCTCCGCTGGAAAGCTGCACGCTCAGTGCCAGTGTTCTGCAGCTTCTTTCTTCGCATTTCAGCAGCTAGCACGCTCTCCGTGTGCAGGAGAAGCGGCTGAGGCTTCCTTGCCGGAGAAGCGGCACCTTCGCCGGCAGAGAGCATCCTGCCGGCCGCGGTGCGCTCCGGAGCGGGGGCTTGTGCCGAAAGAGGCCGGCAACAGGCGCTTACCTTCGGACAGCTCCGGATGCCCGTCTAATGCGTCTCTTGTCGCCTACACGGCAGGGAAAAGCTTTTCCACTCTGTCTAGGAAGGAGAAAGTGTGCCAGCACAGCAAATGCCTCCCGGACTTTCCCTGCAATTCAGCAAGTGCTTTGCAGCTTGAAATTGGAAGGAAAGGCACAGATTTAGCAGCCAGAGCTTCAGGAGGAGCAGCAGCGAGCACAGCATCGCTTTTGCAGCAGCTCCTTCCATGTGCATGTTTTTGGGAGTGGAAAGGCTTGCAGAGTGTTCAAGTAGCTTTTTCTCTCCGCTGGAAAGCTGCACGCTCAGTGCCAGTGTTCTGCAGCTTCTTTCTTCGCATTTCAGCAGCTAGCACGCTCTCCGTGTGCAGGAGAAGCGGCTGAGGCTTCCTTGCCGGAGAAGCGGCACCTTCGCCGGCAGAGAGCATCCTGCCGGCCGCGGTGCGCTCCGGAGCGGGGGCTTGTGCCGAAAGAGGCCGGCAACAGGCGCTTACCTTCGGACAGCTCCGGATGCCCGTCTAATGCGTCTCTTGTCGCCTACACGGCAGGGAAAAGCTTTTCCACTCTGTCTAGGAAGGAGAAAGTGTGCCAGCAGAGCAAACGCCTCCCGGACTTTCCCTGCAATTCAGCAAGTGCTTTGCAGCTTGAAATTGGAAGGAAAGCCTCAGATTTAGCAGCCAGAGCTTCAGGAGGAGCAGCAGCGAGCACAGCATCGCTTTTGCAGCAGCTCCTTCCATGTGCATGTTTTTGGGAGTGGAAAGGCTTGCAGAGTGTTCAAGTAGCTTTTTCTCTCCGCTGGAAAGCTGCACGCTCAGTGCCAGTGTTCTGCAGCTTCTTTCTTCACGTTTCAGCAGCTAGCACGCTCTCCGTGTGCTGGAGAAGCGGCTGAGGCTTCCTTGCCGGAGAAGCGGCACCTTCGCCGGCAGAGAGCATCCTGCCGGGCGCGGTGCGCTCCGGAGCGGGGGCTTGTGCCGAAAGAGGCCGGCAACAGGCGCTTACCTTCGGACAGCTCCGGATGCCCGTCTAATGCGTCTCTTGTCGCCTACACGGCAGGGAAAAGCTTTTCCACTCTGTCTAGGAAGGAGAAAGTGTGCCAGCACAGCAAACGCCTCCCGGACTTTCCCTGCAATTCAGCAAGTGCTTTGCAGCTTGAAATTGGAAGGAAAGCCTCAGATTTAGCAGCCAGAGCTTCAGGAGGAGCAGCAGCGAGCACAGCATCGCTTTTGCAGCAGCTCCTTCCATGTGCATGTTTTTGGGAGTGGAAAGGCTTGCAGAGTGTTCAAGTAGCTTTTTCTCTCCGCTGGAAAGCTGCACGCTCAGTGCCAGTGTTCTGCAGCTTCTTTCTTCACGTTTCAGCAGCTAGCACGCTCTCCGTGTGCAGGAGAAGCGGCTGAGGCTTCCTTGCCGGAGAAGCGGCACCTTCGCCGGCAGAGAGCATCCTGCCGGCCGCGGTGCGCTCCGGAGCGGGGGCTTGTGCCGAAAGAGGCCGGCAACAGGCGCTTACCTTCGGACAGCTCCGGATGCCCGTCTAATGCGTCTCTTGTCGCCTACACGGCAGGGAAAAGCTTTTCCACTCTGTCTAGGAAGGAGAAAGTGTGCCAGCACAGCAAATGCCTCCCGGACTTTCCCTGCAATTCAGCAAGTGCTTTGCAGCTTGAAATTGGAAGGAAAGCCTCAGATTTAGCAGCCAGAGCTTCAGGAGGAGCAGCAGCGAGCACAGCATCGCTTTTGCAGCAGCTCCTTCCATGTGCATGTTTTTGGGAGTGGAAAGGCTTGCAGAGTGTTCAAGTAGCTTTTTCTCTCCGCTGGAAAGCTGCACGCTCAGTGCCAGTGTTCTGCAGCTTCTTTCTTCACGTTTCAGCAGCTAGCACGCTCTCCGTGTGCTGGAGAAGCGGCTGAGGCTTCCTTGCCGGAGAAGCGGCACCTTCGCCGGCAGACAGCATCCTGCCGGCCGCGGTGCGCTCCGGAGCGGGGGCTTGTGCCGAAAGAGGCCGGCAACAGGCGCTTACCTTCGGACAGCTCCGGATGCCCGTCTAATGCGTCTCTTGTCGCCTACACGGCAGGGAAAAGCTTTTCCACTCTGTCTAGGAAGGAGAAAGTGTGCCAGCACAGCAAATGCCTCCCGGACTTTCCCTGCAATTCAGCAAGTGCTTTGCAGCTTGAAATTGGAAGGAAAGCCTCAGATTTAGCAGCCAGAGCTTCAGGAGGAGCAGCAGCGAGCACAGCATCGCTTTTGCAGCAGCTCCTTCCATGTGCATGTTTTTGGGAGTGGAAAGGCTTGCAGAGTGTTCAAGTAGCTTTTTCTCTCCGCTGGAAAGCTGCACGCTCAGTGCCAGTGTTCTGCAGCTTCTTTCTTCACGTTTCAGCAGCTAGCACGCTCTCCGTGTGCAGGAGAAGCGGCTGAGGCTTCCTTGCCGGAGAAGCGGCACCTTCGCCGGCAGAGAGCATCCTGCCGGCCGCGGTGCGCTCCGGAGCGGGGGCTTGTGCCGAAAGAGGCCGGCAACAGGCGCTTACCTTCGGACAGCTCCGGATGCCCGTCTAATGCGTCTCTTGTCGCCTACACGGCAGGGAAAAGCTTTTCCACTCTGTCTAGGAAGGAGAAAGTGTGCCAGCACAGCAAATGCCTCCCGGACTTTCCCTGCAATTCAGCAAGTGCTTTGCAGCTTGAAATTGGAAGGAAAGGCTCAGATTTAGCAGCCAGAGCTTCAGGAGGAGCAGCAGCGAGCACAGCATCGCTTTTGCAGCAGCTCCTTCCATGTGCATGTTTTTGGGAGTGGAAAGGCTTGCAGAGTGTTCAAGTAGCTTTTTCTCTCCGCTGGAAAGCTGCACGCTCAGTGCCAGTGTTCTGCAGCTTCTTTCTTCACGTTTCAGCAGCTAGCACGCTCTCCGTGTGCAGGAGAAGCGGCTGAGGCTTCCTTGCCGGAGAAGCGGCACCTTCGCCGGCAGAGAGCATCCTGCCGGCCGCGGTGCGCTCCGGAGCGGGGGCTTGTGCCGAAAGAGGCCGGCAACAGGCGCTTACCTTCGGACAGCTCCGGATGCCCGTCTAATGCGTCTCTTGTCGCCTACACGGCAGGGAAAAGCTTTTCCACTCTGTCTAGGAAGGAGAAAGTGTGCCAGCACAGCAAACGCCTCCCGGACTTTCCCTGCAATTCAGCAAGTGCTTTGCAGCTTGAAATTGGAAGGAAAGCCTCAGATTTAGCAGCCAGAGCTTCAGGAGGAGCAGCAGCGAGCACAGCATCGCTTTTGCAGCAGCTCCTTCCATGTGCATGTTTTTGGGAGTGGAAAGGCTTGCAGAGTGTTCAAGTAGCTTTTTCTCTCCGCTGGAAAGCTGCACGCTCAGTGCCAGTGTTCTGCAGCTTCTTTCTTCACGGTTCAGCAGCTAGCACGCTCTCCGTGTGCAGGACAAGCGGCTGAGGCTTCCTTGCCGGAGAAGCGGCACCTTCGCCGGCAGAGAGCATCCTGCCGGCCGCGGTGCGCTCCGGAGCGGAGGCTTGTGCCGAAAGAGGCCGGCAACAGGCGCTTACCTTCGGACAGCTCCGGATGCCCGTCTAATGCGTCTCTTGTCGCCTACACGGCAGGGAAAAGCTTTTCCGCTCTGTCTAGGAAGGAGAAAGTGTGCCAGCACAGCAAATGCCTCCCGGACTTTCCCTGCAATTCAGCAAGTGCTTTGCAGCTTGAAATTGGAAGGAAAGCCTCAGATTTAGCAGCCAGAGCTTCAGGAGGAGCAGCAGCGAGCACAGCATCGCTTTTGCAGCAGCTCCTTCCATGTGCATGTTTTTGGGAGTGGAAAGGCTTGCAGAGTGTTCAAGTAGCTTTTTCTCTCCGCTGGAAAGCTGCACGCTCAGTGCCAGTGTTCTGCAGCTTCTTTCTTCGCGCTTCAGCAGCTAGCACGCTCTCCGTGTGCAGGAGAAGCGGCTGAGGCTTCCTTGCCGGAGAAGCGGCACCTTCGCCGGCAGAGAGCATCCTGCCGGCCGCGGTGCGCTCCGGAGCGGGGGCTTGTGCCGAAAGAGGCCGGCAACAGGCGCTTACCTTCGGACAGCTCCGGATGCCCGTCTAATGCGTCTCTTGTCGCCTACACGGCAGGGAAAAGCTTTTCCACTCTGTCTAGGAAGGAGAAAGTGTGCCAGCACAGCAAATGCCTCCCGGACTTTCCCTGTAATTCAGCAAGTGCTTTGCAGCTTGAAATTGGAAGGAAAGCCTCAGATTTAGCAGCCAGAGCTTCAGGAGGAGCAGCAGCCAGCACAGCATCGCTTTTGCAGCAGCTCCTTCCATGTGCATGTTTTTGGGAGTGGAAAGGCTTGCAGAGTGTTCAAGTAGCTTTTTCTCTCCGCTGGAAAGCTGCACGCTCAGTGCCAGTGTTCTGCAGCTTCTTTCTTCGCGTTTCAGCAGCTAGCACGCTCGCCGTGTGCAGGAGCAGCGGCTGAGGCTTCCTTGCCGGAGAAGCGGCACCTTCGCCGGCAGACAGCATCCTGCCGGGCGCGGTGCGCTCCGGAGCGGGGGCTTGTGCCGAAAGAGGCCGGCAACAGGCGCTTACCTTCGGACAGCTCCGGATGCCCGTCTAATGCGTCTCTTGTCGCCTACACGGCAGGGAAAAGCTTTTCCACTCTGTCTAGGAAGGAGAAAGTGTGCCAGCACAGCAAACGCCTCCCGGACTTTCCCTGCAATTCAGCAAGTGCTTTGCAGCTTGAAATTGGAAGGAAAGCCTCAGATTTAGCAGCCAGAGCTTCAGGAGGAGCAGCAGCCAGCACAGCATCGCTTTTGCAGCAGCTCCTTCCATGTGCATGTTTTTGGGAGTGGAAAGGCTTGCAGAGTGTTCAAGTAGCTTTTTCTCTCCGCTGGAAAGCTGCACGCTCAGTGCCAGTGTTCTGCAGCTTCTTTCTTCGCGTTTCAGCAGCTAGCACGCTCGCCGTGTGCAGGAGAAGCGGCTGAGGCTTCCTTGCCGGAGAAGCGGCACCTTCGCCGGCAGAGAGCATCCTGCCGGCCGCGGTGCGCTCCGGAGCGGGGGCTTGTGCCGAAAGAGGCCGGCAACAGGCGCTTACCTTCGGACAGCTCCGGATGCCCGTCTAATGCGTCTCTTGTCGCCTACACGGCAGGGAAAAGCTTTTCCACTCTGTCTAGGAAGGAGAAAGTGTGCCAGCAGAGCAAATGCCTCCCGGACTTTTCACTGCAATTCAGCAAGTGCTTTGCAGCTTGAAATTGGAAGGAAAGCCTCAGATTTAGCAGCCAGAGCTTCAGGAGGAGCAACAGCGAGCACAGCATCGCTTTTGCAGCAGCTCCTTCCATGTGCATGTTTTTGGGAGTGGAAAGGCTTGTAGAGTGTTCAAGTAGCTTTTTCTCTCCGCTGGAAAGCTGCACGCTCAGTGCCAGTGTTCTGCAGCTTCTTTCTTCGCATTTCAGCAGCTAGCACGCTCTCCGTGTGCAGGAGAAGCGGCTGAGGCTTCCTTGCCGGAGAAGCGGCACCTTCGCCGGCAGAGAGCATCCTGCCGGCCGCGGTGCGCTCCGGAGCGGGGGCTTGTGCCGAAAGAGGCCGGCAACAGGCGCTTACCTTCGGACAGCTCCGGATGCCCGTCTAATGCGTCTCTTGTCGCCTACACGGCAGGGAAAAGCTTTTCCACTCTGTCTAGGAAGGAGAAAGTGTGCCAGCACAGCAAATGCCTCCCGGACTTTCCCTGCAATTCAGCAAGTGCTTTGCAGCTTGAAATTGGAAGGAAAGCCTCAGATTTAGCAGCCAGAGCTTCAGGAGGAGCAGCAGCGAGCACAGCATCGCTTTTGCAGCAGCTCCTTCCATGTGCATGTTTTTGGGAGTGGAAAGGCTTGCAGAGTGTTCAAGTAGCTTTTTCTCTCCGCTGGAAAGCTGCACGCTCAGTGCCAGTGTTCTGCAGCTTCTTTCTTCGCATTTCAGCAGCTAGCACGCTCTCCGTGTGCAGGAGAAGCGGCTGAGGCTTCCTTGCCGGAGAAGCGGCACCTTCGCCGGCAGAGAGCATCCTGCCGGCCGCGGTGCGCTCCGGAGCGGGGGCTTGTGCCGAAAGAGGCCGGCAACAGGCGCTTACCTTCGGACAGCTCCGGATGCCCGTCTAATGCGTCTCTTGTCGCCTACACGGCAGGGAAAAGCTTTTCCACTCTGTCTAGGAAGGAGAAAGTGTGCCAGCACAGCAAACGCCTCCCGGACTTTCCCTGCAATTCAGCAAGTGCTTTGCAGCTTGAAATTGGAAGGAAAGCCTCAGATTTAGCAGCCAGAGCTTCAGGAGGAGCAGCAGCCAGCACAGCATCGCTTTTGCAGCAGCTCCTTCCATGTGCATGTTTTTGGGAGTGGAAAGGCTTGCAGAGTGTTCAAGTAGCTTTTTCTCTCCGCTGGAAAGCTGCACGCTCAGTGCCAGTGTTCTGCAGCTTCTTTCTTCGCGTTTCAGCAGCTAGCACGCTCGCCGTGTGCAGGAGCAGCGGCTGAGGCTTCCTTGCCGGAGAAGCGGCACCTTCGCCGGCAGACAGCATCCTGCCGGCCGCGGTGCGCTCCGGAGCGGGGGCTTGTGCCGAAAGAGGCCGGCAACAGGCGCTTACCTTCGGACAGCTCCGGATGCCCGTCTAATGCGTCTCTTGTCGCCTACACGGCAGGGAAAAGCTTTTCCACTCTGTCTAGGAAGGAGAAAGTGTGCCAGCACAGCAAACGCCTCCCGGACTTTCCCTGCAATTCAGCAAGTGCTTTGCAGCTTGAAATTGGAAGGAAAGCCTCAGATTTAGCAGCCAGAGCTTCAGGAGGAGCAGCAGCCAGCACAGCATCGCTTTTGCAGCAGCTCCTTCCATGTGCATGTTTTTGGGAGTGGAAAGGCTTGCAGAGTGTTCAAGTAGCTTTTTCTCTCCGCTGGAAAGCTGCACGCTCAGTGCCAGTGTTCTGCAGCTTCTTTCTTCGCGTTTCAGCAGCTAGCACGCTCGCCGTGTGCAGGAGAAGCGGCTGAGGCTTCCTTGCCGGAGAAGCGGCACCTTCGCCGGCAGACAGCATCCTGCCGGCCGCGGTGCGCTCCGGAGCGGGGGCTTGTGCCGAAAGAGGCCGGCAACAGGCGCTTACCTTCGGACAGCTCCGGATGCCCGTCTAATGCGTCTCTTGTCGCCTACACGGCAGGGAAAAGCTTTTCCACTCTGTCTAGGAAGGAGAAAGTGTGCCAGCAGAGCAAATGCCTCCCGGACTTTTCACTGCAATTCAGCAAGTGCTTTGCAGCTTGAAATTGGAAGGAAAGCCTCAGATTTAGCAGCCAGAGCTTCAGGAGGAGCAACAGCGAGCACAGCATCGCTTTTGCAGCAGCTCCTTCCATGTGCATGTTTTTGGGAGTGGAAAGGCTTGTAGAGTGTTCAAGTAGCTTTTTCTCTCCGCTGGAAAGCTGCACGCTCAGTGCCAGTGTTCTGCAGCTTCTTTCTTCGCATTTCAGCACCTAGCACGCTCTCCGTGTGCAGGAGAAGCGGCTGAGGCTTCCTTGCCGGAGAAGCGGCACCTTCGCCGGCAGAGAGCATCCTGCCGGCCGCGGTGCGCTCCGGAGCGGGGGCTTGTGCCGAAAGAGGCCGGCAACAGGCGCTTACCTTCGGACAGCTCCGGATGCCCGTCTAATGCGTCTCTTGTCGCCTACACGGCAGGGAAAAGCTTTTCCACTCTGTCTAGGAAGGAGAAAGTGTGCCAGCACAGCAAATGCCTCCCGGACTTTCCCTGCAATTCAGCAAGTGCTTTGCAGCTTGAAATTGGAAGGAAAGCCTCAGATTTAGCAGCCAGAGCTTCAGGAGGAGCAGCAGCGAGCACAGCATCGCTTTTGCAGCAGCTCCTTCCATGTGCATGTTTTTGGGAGTGGAAAGGCTTGCAGAGTGTTCAAGTAGCTTTTTCTCTCCGCTGGAAAGCTGCACGCTCAGTGCCAGTGTTCTGCAGCTTCTTTCTTCGCATTTCAGCAGCTAGCACGCTCTCCGTGTGCAGGAGAAGCGGCTGAGGCTTCCTTGCCGGAGAAGCGGCACCTTCGCCGGCAGAGAGCATCCTGCCGGCCGCGGTGCGCTCCGGAGCGGGGGCTTGTGCCGAAAGAGGCCGGCAACAGGCGCTTACCTTCGGACAGCTCCGGATGCCCGTCTAATGCGTCTCTTGTCGCCTACACGGCAGGGAAAAGCTTTTCCACTCTGTCTAGGAAGGAGAAAGTGTGCCAGCACAGCAAATGCCTCCCGGACTTTCCCTGCAATTCAGCAAGTGCTTTGCAGCTTGAAATTGGAAGGAAAGCCTCAGATTTAGCAGCCAGAGCTTCAGGAGGAGCAGCAGCGAGCACAGCATCGCTTTTGCAGCAGCTCCTTCCATGTGCATGTTTTTGGGAGTGGAAAGGCTTGCAGAGTGTTCAAGTAGCTTTTTCTCTCCGCTGGAAAGCTGCACGCTCAGTGCCAGTGTTCTGCAGCTTCTTTCTTCACGTTTCAGCAGCTAGCGCGCTCTCCGTGTGCAGGAGAAGCGGCTGAGGCTTCCTTGCCGGAGAAGCGGCACCTTCGCCGGCAGAGAGCATCCTGCCGGCCGCGGTGCGCTCCGGAGCGGGGGCTTGTGCCGAAAGAGGCCGGCAACAGGCGCTTACCTTCGGACAGCTCCGGATGCCCGTCTAATGCGTCTCTTGTCGCCTACACGGCAGGGAAAAGCTTTTCCACTCTGTCTAGGAAGGAGAAAGTGTGCCAGCACAGCAAATGCCTCCCGGACTTTCCCTGCAATTCAGCAAGTGCTTTGCAGCTTGAAATTGGAAGGAAAGCCTCAGATTTAGCAGCCAGAGCTTCAGGAGGAGCAGCAGCGAGCACAGCATCGCTTTTGCAGCAGCTCCTTCCATGTGCATGTTTTTGGGAGTGGAAAGGCTTGCAGAGTGTTCAAGTAGCTTTTTCTCTCCGCTGGAAAGCTGCACGCTCAGGGCCAGTGTTCTGCAGCTTCTTTCTTCACGGTTCAGCAGCTAGCACGCTCTCCGTGTGCAGGAGAAGCGGCTGAGGCTTCCTTGCCGGAGAAGCGGCACCTTCGCCGGCAGACAGCATCCTGCCGGCCGCGGTGCGCTCCGGAGCGGGGGCTTGTGCCGAAAGAGGCCGGCAACAGGCGCTTACCTTCGGACAGCTCCGGATGCCCGTCTAATGCGTCTCTTGTCGCCTACACGGCAGGGAAAAGCTTTTCCACTCTGTCTAGGAAGGAGAAAGTGTGCCAGCACAGCAAATGCCTCCCGGACTTTCCCTGCAATTCAGCAAGTGCTTTGCAGCTTGAAATTGGAAGGAAAGCCTCAGATTTAGCAGCCAGAGCTTCAGGAGGAGCAGCAGCGAGCACAGCATCGCTTTTGCAGCAGCTCCTTCCATGTGCATGTTTTTGGGAGTGGAAAGGCTTGCAGAGTGTTCAAGTAGCTTTTTCTCTCCGCTGGAAAGCTGCACGCTCAGTGCCAGTGTTCTGCAGCTTCTTTCTTCGCGTTTCAGCAGCTAGCACGCTCTCCGTGTGCAGGAGAAGCGGCTGAGGCTTCCTTGCCGGAGAAGCGGCACCTTCGCCGGCAGAGAGCATCCTGCCGGCCGCGGTGCGCTCCGGAGCGGGGGCTTGTGCCGAAAGAGGCCGGCAACAGGCGCTTACCTTCGGACAGCTCCGGATGCCCGTCTAATGCGTCTCTTGTCGCCTACACGGCAGGGAAAAGCTTTTCCACTCTGTCTAGGAAGGAGAAAGTGTGCCAGCACAGCAAATGCCTCCCGGACTTTCCCTGCAATTCAGCAAGTGCTTTGCAGCTTGAAATTGGAAGGAAAGCCTCAGATTTAGCAGCCAGAGCTTCAGGAGGAGCAGCAGCGAGCACAGCATCGCTTTTGCAGCAGCTCCTTCCATGTGCATGTTTTTGGGAGTGGAAAGGCTTGCAGAGTGTTCAAGTAGCTTTTTCTCTCCGCTGGAAAGCTGCACGCTCAGTGCCAGTGTTCTGCAGCTTCTTTATTCGCGTTTCAGCAGCTAGCACGCTCTCCGTGTGCAGGAGAAGCGGCTGAGGCTTCCTTGCCGGAGAAGCGGCACCTTCGCCGGCAGAGAGCATCCAGCCGGCCGCGGTGCGCTCCGGAGCGGGGGCTTGTGCCGAAAGAGGCCGGCAACAGGCGCTTACCTTCGGACAGCTCCGGATGCCCGTCTAATGCGTCTCTTGTCGCCTACACGGCAGGGAAAAGCTTTTCCACTCTGTCTAGGAAGGAGAAAGTGTGCCAGCACAGCAAACGCCTCCCGGACTTTCCCTGCAATTCAGCAAGTGCTTTGCAGCTTGAAATTGGAAGGAAAGCCTCAGATTTAGCAGCCAGAGCTTCAGGAGGAGCAGCAGCGAGCACAGCATCGCTTTTGCAGCAGCTCCTTCCATGTGCATGTTTTTGGGAGTGGAAAGGCTTGCAGAGTGTTCAAGTAGCTTTTTCTCTCCGCTGGAAAGCTGCACGCTCAGTGCCAGTGTTCTGCAGCTTCTTTCTTCGCATTTCAGCAGCTAGCACGCTCTCCGTGTGCAGGAGAAGCGGCTGAGGCTTCCTTGCCGGAGAAGCGGCACCTTCGCCGGCAGAGAGCATCCTGCCGGCCGCGGTGCGCTCCGGAGCGGGGGCTTGTGCCGAAAGAGGCCGGCAACAGGCGCTTACCTTCGGACAGCTCCGGATGCCCGTCTAATGCGTCTCTTGTCGCCAACACGGCAGGGAAAAGCTTTTCCACTCTGTCTAGGAAGGAGAAAGTGTGCCAGCACAGCAAACGCCTCCCGGACTTTCCCTGCAATTCAGCAAGTGCTTTGCAGCTTGAAATTGGAAGGAAAGCCTCAGATTTAGCAGCCAGAGCTTCAGGAGGAGCAGCAGCCAGCACAGCATCGCTTTTGCAGCAGCTCCTTCCATGTGCATGTTTTTGGGAGTGGAAAGGCTTGCAGAGTGTTCAAGTAGCTTTTTCTCTCCGCTGGAAAGCTGCACGCTCAGTGCCAGTGTTCTGCAGCTTCTTTCTTCGCGTTTCAGCAGCTAGCACGCTCTCCGTGTGCAGGAGAAGCGGCTGAGGCTTCCTTGCCGGAGAAGCGGCACCTTCGCCGGCAGAGAGCATCCTGCCGGCCGCGGTGCGCTCCGGAGCGGGGGCTTGTGCCGAAAGAGGCCGGCAACAGGCGCTTACCTTCGGACAGCTCCGGATGCCCGTCTAATGCGTCTCTTGTCGCCTACACGGCAGGGAAAAGCTTTTCCACTCTGTCTAGGAAGGAGAAAGTGTGCCAGCACAGCAAATGCCTCCCGGACTTTCCCTGCAATTCAGCAAGTGCTTTGCAGCTTGAAATTGGAAGGAAAGCCTCAGATTTAGCAGCCAGAGCTTCAGGAGGAGCAGCAGCGAGCACAGCATCGCTTTTGCAGCAGCTCCTTCCATGTGCATGTTTTTGGGAGTGGAAAGGCTTGCAGAGTGTTCAAGTAGCTTTTTCTCTCCGCTGGAAAGCTGCACGCTCAGTGCCAGTGTTCTGCAGCTTCTTTCTTCGCATTTCAGCAGCTAGCACGCTCTCCGTGTGCAGGAGAAGCGGCTGAGGCTTCCTTGCCGGAGAAGCGGCACCTTCGCCGGCAGAGAGCATCCTGCCGGCCGCGGTGCGCTCCGGAGCGGGGGCTTGTGCCGAAAGAGGCCGGCAACAGGCGCTTACCTTCGGACAGCTCCGGATGCCCGTCTAATGCGTCTCTTGTCGCCAACACGGCAGGGAAAAGCTTTTCCACTCTGTCTAGGAAGGAGAAAGTGTGCCAGCACAGCAAACGCCTCCCGGACTTTCCCTGCAATTCAGCAAGTGCATTGCAGCTTGAAATTGGAAGGAAAGCCTCAGATTTAGCAGCCAGAGCTTCAGGAGGAGCAGCAGCCAGCACAGCATCGCTTTTGCAGCAGCTCCTTCCATGTGCATGTTTTTGGGAGTGGAAAGGCTTGCAGAGTGTTCAAGTAGCTTTTTCTCTCCGCTGGGAAGCTGCACGCTCAGTGCCAGTGTTCTGCAGCTTCTTTCTTCACGTTTCAGCAGCTAGCACGCTCTCCGTGTGCAGGAGAAGCGGCTGAGGCTTCCTTGCCGGAGAAGCGGCACCTTCGCCGGCAGACAGCATCCTGCCGGCCGCGATGCGCTCCGGAGCGGGGGCTTGTGCCGAAAGAGGCCGGCAACAGGCGCTTACCTTCGGACAGCTCCGGATGCCCGTCTAATGCGTCTCTTGTCGCCTACACGGCAGGGAAAAGCTTTTCCACTCTGTCTAGGAAGGAGAAAGTGTGCCAGCACAGCAAACGCCTCCCGGACTTTCCCTGCAATTCAGCAAGTGCTTTGCAGCTTGAAATTGGAAGGAAAGCCTCAGATTTAGCAGCCAGAGCTTCAGGAGGAGCAGCAGCGAGCACAGCATCGCTTTTGCAGCAGCTCCTTCCATGTGCATGTTTTTGGGAGTGGAAAGGCTTGCAGAGTGTTCAAGTAGCTTTTTCTCTCCGCTGGAAAGCTGCACGCTCAGGGCCAGTGTTCTGCAGCTTCTTTCTTCACGGTTCAGCAGCTAGCACGCTCTCCGTGTGCAGGACAAGCGGCTGAGGCTTCCTTGCCGGAGAAGCGGCACCTTCGCCGGCAGAGAGCATCCTGCCGGCCGCGGTGCGCTCCGGAGCGGAGGCTTGTGCCGAAAGAGGCCGGGAACAGGCGCTTACCTTCGGACAGCTCCGGATGCCCGTCTAATGCGTCTCTTGTCGCCTACACGGCAGGGAAAAGCTTTTCCACTCTGTCTAGGAAGGAGAAAGTGTGCCAGCACAGCAAATGCCTCCCGGACTTTCCCTGCAATTCAGCAAGTGCTTTGCAGCTTGAAATTGGAAGGAAAGCCTCAGATTTAGCAGCCAGAGCTTCAGGAGGAGCAGCAGCGAGCACAGCATCGCTTTTGCAGCAGCTCCTTCCATGTGCATGTTTTTGGGAGTGGAAAGGCTTGTAGAGTGTTCAAGTAGCTTTTTCTCTCCGCTGGAAAGCTGCACGCTCAGTGCCAGTGTTCTGCAGCTTCTTTCTTCGCATTTCAGCACCTAGCACGCTCTCCGTGTGCAGGAGAAGCGGCTGAGGCTTCCTTGCCGGAGAAGCGGCACCTTCGCCGGCAGAGAGCATCCTGCCGGCCGCGGTGCGCTCCGGAGCGGGGGCTTGTGCCGAAAGAGGCCGGCAACAGGCGCTTACCTTCGGACAGCTCCGGATGCCCGTCTAATGCGTCTCTTGTCGCCTACACGGCAGGGAAAAGCTTTTCCACTCTGTCTAGGAAGGAGAAAGTGTGCCAGCACAGCAAATGCCTCCCGGACTTTCCCTGCAATTCAGCAAGTGCTTTGCAGCTTGAAATTGGAAGGAAAGCCTCAGATTTAGCAGCCAGAGCTTCAGGAGGAGCAGCAGCGAGCACAGCATCGCTTTTGCAGCAGCTCCTTCCATGTGCATGTTTTTGGGAGTGGAAAGGCTTGCAGAGTGTTCAAGTAGCTTTTTCTCTCCGCTGGAAAGCTGCACGCTCAGTGCCAGTGTTCTGCAGCTTCTTTCTTCACGTTTCAGCAGCTAGCACGCTCTCCGTGTGCAGGAGAAGCGGCTGAGGCTTCCTTGCCGGAGAAGCGGCACCTTCGCCGGCAGAGAGCATCCTGCCGGCCGCGGTGCGCTCCGGAGCGGGGGCTTGTGCCGAAAGAGGCCGGCAACAGGCGCTTACCTTCGGACAGCTCCGGATGCCCGTCTAATGCGTCTCTTGTCGCCTACACGGCAGGGAAAAGCTTTTCCACTCTGTCTAGGAAGGAGAAAGTGTGCCAGCACAGCAAATGCCTCCCGGACTTTCCCTGCAATTCAGCAAGTGCTTTGCAGCTTGAAATTGGAAGGAAAGCCTCAGATTTAGCAGCCAGAGCTTCAGGAGGAGCAGCAGCGAGCACAGCATCGCTTTTGCAGCAGCTCCTTCCATGTGCATGTTTTTGGGAGTGGAAAGGCTTGCAGAGTGTTCAAGTAGCTTTTTCTCTCCGCTGGAAAGCTGCACGCTCAGTGCCAGTGTTCTGCAGCTTCTTTCTTCACGTTTCAGCAGCTAGCACGCTCTCCGTGTGCAGGAGAAGCGGCTGAGGCTTCCTTGCCGGAGAAGCGGCACCTTCGCCGGCAGACAGCATCCTGCCGGCCGCGGTGCGCTCCGGAGCGGGGGCTTGTGCCGAAAGAGGCCGGCAACAGGCGCTTACCTTCGGACAGCTCCGGATGCCCGTCTAATGCGTCTCTTGTCGCCTACACGGCAGGGAAAAGCTTTTCCACTCTGTCTAGGAAGGAGAAAGTGTGCCAGCACAGCAAATGCCTCCCGGACTTTCCCTGCAATTCAGCAAGTGCTTTGCAGCTTGAAATTAAAAGGAAAGCCTCAGATTTAGCAGCCAGAGCTTCAGGAGGAGCAGCAGCGAGCACAGCATCGCTTTTGCAGCAGCTCCTTCCATGTGCATGTTTTTGGGAGTGGAAAGGCTTGCAGAGTGTTCAAGTAGCTTTTTCTCTCCGCTGGAAAGCTGCACGCTCAGGGCCAGTGTTCTGCAGCTTCTTTCTTCACGGTTCAGCAGCTAGCACGCTCTCCGTGTGCAGGAGAAGCGGCTGAGGCTTCCTTGCCGGAGAAGCGGCACCTTCGCCGGCAGAGAGCATCCTGCCGGCCGCGGTGCGCTCCGGAGCGGGGGCTTGTGCCGAAAGAGGCCGGGAACAGGCGCTTACCTTCGGACAGCTCCGGATGCCCGTCTAATGCGTCTCTTGTCGCCTACACGGCAGGGAAAAGCTTTTCCACTCTGTCTAGGAAGGAGAAAGTGTGCCAGCACAGCAAATGCCTCCCGGACTTTCCCTGCAATTCAGCAAGTGCTTTGCAGCTTGAAATTGGAAGGAAAGCCTCAGATTTAGCAGCCAGAGCTTCAGGAGGAGCAGCAGCGAGCACAGCATCGCTTTTGCAGCAGCTCCTTCCATGTGCATGTTTTTGGGAGTGGAAAGGCTTGCAGAGTGTTCAAGTAGCTTTTTCTCTCCGCTGGAAAGCTGCACGCTCAGTGCCAGTGTTCTGCAGCTTCTTTCTTCGCGTTTCAGCAGCTAGCACGCTCTCCGTGTGCAGGAGAAGCGGCTGAGGCTTCCTTGCCGGAGAAGCGGCACCTTCGCCGGCAGAGAGCATCCTGCCGGCCGCGGTGCGCTCCGGAGCGGGGGCTTGTGCCGAAAGAGGCCGGCAACAGGCGCTTACCTTCGGACAGCTCCGGATGCCCGTCTAATGCGTCTCTTGTCGCCTACACGGCAGGGAAAAGCTTTTCCACTCTGTCTAGGAAGGAGAAAGTGTGCCAGCACAGCAAATGCCTCCCGGACTTTCCCTGCAATTCAGCAAGTGCTTTGCAGCTTGAAATTGGAAGGAAAGCCTCAGATTTAGCAGCCAGAGCTTCAGGAGGAGCAGCAGCGAGCACAGCATCGCTTTTGCAGCAGCTCCTTCCATGTGCATGTTTTTGGGAGTGGAAAGGCTTGCAGAGTGTTCAAGTAGCTTTTTCTCTCCGCTGGAAAGCTGCACGCTCAGTGCCAGTGTTCTGCAGCTTCTTTCTTCGCATTTCAGCAGCTAGCACGCTCTCCGTGTGCAGGAGAAGCGGCTGAGGCTTCCTTGCCGGAGAAGCGGCACCTTCGCCGGCAGAGAGCATCCTGCCGGCCGCGGTGCGCTCCGGAGCGGGGGCTTGTGCCGAAAGAGGCCGGCAACAGGCGCTTACCTTCGGACAGCTCCGGATGCCCGTCTAATGCGTCTCTTGTCGCCTACACGGCAGGGAAAAGCTTTTCCACTCTGTCTAGGAAGGAGAAAGTGTGCCAGCACAGCAAATGCCTCCCGGACTTTCCCTGCAATTCAGCAAGTGCTTTGCAGCTTGAAATTGGAAGGAAAGCCTCAGATTTAGCAGCCAGAGCTTCAGGAGGAGCAGCAGCGAGCACAGCATCGCTTTTGCAGCAGCTCCTTCCATGTGCATGTTTTTGGGAGTGGAAAGGCTTGCAGAGTGTTCAAGTAGCTTTTTCTCTCCGCTGGAAAGCTGCACGCTCAGTGCCAGTGTTCTGCAGCTTCTTTCTTCGCGTTTCAGCAGCTAGCACGCTCTCCGTGTGCAGGAGAAGCGGCTGAGGCTTCCTTGCCGGAGAAGCGGCACCTTCGCCGGCAGAGAGCATCCTGCCGGCCGCGGTGCGCTCCGGAGCGGGGGCTTGTGCCGAAAGAGGCCGGCAACAGGCGCTTACCTTCGGACAGCTCCGGATGCCCGTCTAATGCGTCTCTTGTCGCCTACACGGCAGGGAAAAGCTTTTCCACTCTGTCTAGGAAGGAGAAAGTGTGCCAGCACAGCAAATGCCTCCCGGACTTTCCCTGCAATTCAGCAAGTGCTTTGCAGCTTGAAATTGGAAGGAAAGCCTCAGATTTAGCAGCCAGAGCTTCAGGAGGAGCAGCAGCGAGCACAGCATCGCTTTTGCAGCAGCTCCTTCCATGTGCATGTTTTTGGGAGTGGAAAGGCTTGCAGAGTGTTCAAGTAGCTTTTTCTCTCCGCTGGAAAGCTGCACGCTCAGTGCCAGTGTTCTGCAGCTTCTTTCTTCGCGTTTCAGCAGCTAGCACGCTCTCGGTGTGCAGGAGAAGCGGCTGAGGCTTCCTTGCCGGAGAAGCGGCACCTTCGCCGGCAGAGAGCATCCTGCCGGCCGCGGTGCGCTCCGGAGCGGGGGCTTGTGCCGAAAGAGGCCGGGAACAGGCGCTTACCTTCGGACAGCTCCGGATGCCCGTCTAATGCGTCTCTTGTCGCCTACACGGCAGGGAAAAGCTTTTCCACTCTGTCTAGGAAGGAGAAAGTGTGCCAGCACAGCAAATGCCTCCCGGACTTTCCCTGCAATTCAGCAAGTGCTTTGCAGCTTGAAATTGGAAGGAAAGCCTCAGATTTAGCAGCCAGAGCTTCAGGAGGAGCAGCAGCGAGCACAGCATCGCTTTTGCAGCAGCTCCTTCCATGTGCATGTTTTTGGGAGTGGAAAGGCTTGCAGAGTGTTCAAGTAGCTTTTTCTCTCCGCTGGAAAGCTGCACGCTCAGTGCCAGTGTTCTGCAGCTTCTTTCTTCACGTTTCAGCAGCTAGCACGCTCTCCGTGTGCAGGAGAAGCGGCTGAGGCTTCCTTGCCGGAGAAGCGGCACCTTCGCCGGCAGAGAGCATCCTGCCGGCCGCGGTGCGCTCCGGAGCGGGGGCTTGTGCCGAAAGAGGCCGGCAACAGGCGCTTACCTTCGGACAGCTCCGGATGCCCGTCTAATGCGTCTCTTGTCGCCTACACGGCAGGGAAAAGCTTTTCCACTCTGTCTAGGAAGGAGAAAGTGTGCCAGCACAGCAAATGCCTCCCGGACTTTCCCTGCAATTCAGCAAGTGCTTTGCAGCTTGAAATTGGAAGGAAAGCCTCAGATTTAGCAGCCAGAGCTTCAGGAGGAGCAGCAGCGAGCACAGCATCGCTTTTGCAGCAGCTCCTTCCATGTGCATGTTTTTGGGAGTGGAAAGGCTTGCAGAGTGTTCAAGTAGCTTTTTCTCTCCGCTGGAAAGCTGCACGCTCAGTGCCAGTGTTCTGCAGCTTCTTTCTTCACGTTTCAGCAGCTAGCACGCTCTCCGTGTGCAGGAGAAGCGGCTGAGGCTTCCTTGCCGGAGAAGCGGCACCTTCGCCGGCAGAGAGCATCCTGCCGGCCGCGGTGCGCTCCGGAGCGGGGGCTTGTGCCGAAAGAGGCCGGCAACAGGCGCTTACCTTCGGACAGCTCCGGATGCCCGTCTAATGCGTCTCTTGTCGCCTACACGGCAGGGAAAAGCTTTTCCACTCTGTCTAGGAAGGAGAAAGTGTGCCAGCACAGCAAATGCCTCCCGGACTTTCCCTGCAATTCAGCAAGTGCTTTGCAGCTTGAAATTGGAAGGAAAGCCTCAGATTTAGCAGCCAGAGCTTCAGGAGGAGCAGCAGCGAGCACAGCATCGCTTTTGCAGCAGCTCCTTCCATGTGCATGTTTTTGGGAGTGGAAAGGCTTGCAGAGTGTTCAAGTAGCTTTTTCTCTCCGCTGGAAAGCTGCACGCTCAGTGCCAGTGTTCTGCAGCTTCTTTCTTCACGTTTCAGCAGCTAGCACGCTCTCCGTGTGCAGGAGAAGCGGCTGAGGCTTCCTTGCCGGAGAAGCGGCACCTTCGCCGGCAGAGAGCATCCTGCCGGCCGCGGTGCGCTCCGGAGCGGGGGCTTGTGCTGAAAGAGGCCGGCAACAGGCGCTTACCTTCGGACAGCTCCGGATGCCCGTCTAATGCGTCTCTTGTCGCCTACACGGCAGGGAAAAGCTTTTCCACTCTGTCTAGGAAGGAGAAAGTGTGCCAGCACAGCAAATGCCTCCCGGACTTTCCCTGCAATTCAGCAAGTGCTTTGCAGCTTGAAATTGGAAGGAAAGCCTCAGATTTAGCAGCCAGAGCTTCAGGAGGAGCAGCAGCGAGCACAGCATCGCTTTTGCAGCAGCTCCTTCCATGTGCATGTTTTTGGGAGTGGAAAGGCTTGCAGAGTGTTCAAGTAGCTTTTTCTCTCCGCTGGAAAGCTGCACGCTCAGTGCCAGTGTTCTGCAGCTTCTTTCTTCGCGTTTCAGCAGCTAGCACGCTCTCCGTGTGCAGGAGAAGCGGCTGAGGCTTCCTTGCCGGAGAAGCGGCACCTTCGCCGGCAGAGAGCATCCTGCCGGCCGCGGTGCGCTCCGGAGCGGGGGCTTGTGCCGAAAGAGGCCGGCAACAGGCGCTTACCTTCGGACAGCTCCGGATGCCCGTCTAATGCGTCTCTTGTCGCCTACACGGCAGGGAAAAGCTTTTCCACTCTGTCTAGGAAGGAGAAAGTGTGCCAGCACAGCAAATGCCTCCCGGACTTTCCCTGCAATTCAGCAAGTGCTTTGCAGCTTGAAATTGGAAGGAAAGCCTCAGATTTAGCAGCCAGAGCTTCAGGAGGAGCAGCAGCGAGCACAGCATCGCTTTTGCAGCAGCTCCTTCCATGTGCATGTTTTTGGGAGTGGAAAGGCTTGCAGAGTGTTCAAGTAGCTTTTTCTCTCCGCTGGAAAGCTGCACGCTCAGTGCCAGTGTTCTGCAGCTTCTTTCTTCGCGTTTCAGCAGCTAGCACGCTCTCCGTGTGCAGGAGAAGCGGCTGAGGCTTCCTTGCCGGAGAAGCGGCACCTTCGCCGGCAGAGAGCATCCTGCCGGCCGCGGTGCGCTCCGGAGCGGGGGCTTGTGCCGAAAGAGGCCGGCAACAGGCGCTTACCTTCGGACAGCTCCGGATGCCCGTCTAATGCGTCTCTTGTCGCCTACACGGCAGGGAAAAGCTTTTCCACTCTGTCTAGGAAGGAGAAAGTGTGCCAGCACAGCAAATGCCTCCCGGACTTTCCCTGCAATTCAGCAAGTGCTTTGCAGCTTGAAATTGGAAGGAAAGCCTCAGATTTAGCAGCCAGAGCTTCAGGAGGAGCAGCAGCGAGCACAGCATCGCTTTTGCAGCAGCTCCTTCCATGTGCATGTTTTTGGGAGTGGAAAGGCTTGCAGAGTGTTCAAGTAGCTTTTTCTCTCCGCTGGAAAGCTGCACGCTCAGTGCCAGTGTTCTGCAGCTTCTTTCTTCACGTTTCAGCAGCTAGCACGCTCTCCGTGTGCAGGAGAAGCGGCTGAGGCTTCCTTGCCGGAGAAGCGGCACCTTCGCCGGCAGAGAGCATCCTGCCGGCCGCGGTGCGCTCCGGAGCGGGGGCTTGTGCCGAAAGAGGCCGGCAACTGGCGCTTACCTTCGGACAGCTCCGGATGCCCGTCTAATGCGTCTCTTGTCGCCTACACGGCAGGGAAAAGCTTTTCCACTCTGTCTAGGAAGGAGAAAGTGTGCCAGCACAGCAAATGCCTCCCGGACTTTCCCTGCAATTCAGCAAGTGCTTTGCAGCTTGAAATTGGAAGGAAAGCCTCAGATTTAGCAGCCAGAGCTTCAGGAGGAGCAGCAGCGAGCACAGCATCGCTTTTGCAGCAGCTCCTTCCATGTGCATGTTTTTGGGAGTGGAAAGGCTTGCAGAGTGTTCAAGTAGCTTTTTCTCTCCGCTGGAAAGCTGCACGCTCAGTGCCAGTGTTCTGCAGCTTCTTTATTCGCGTTTCAGCAGCTAGCACGCTCTCCGTGTGCAGGAGAAGCGGCTGAGGCTTCCTTGCCGGAGAAGCGGCACCTTCGCCGGCAGAGAGCATCCAGCCGGCCGCGGTGCGCTCCGGAGCGGGGGCTTGTGCCGAAAGAGGCCGGCAACAGGCGCTTACCTTCGGACAGCTCCGGATGCCCGTCTAATGCGTCTCTTGTCGCCTACACGGCAGGGAAAAGCTTTTCCACTCTGTCTAGGAAGGAGAAAGTGTGCCAGCACAGCAAACGCCTCCCGGACTTTCCCTGCAATTCAGCAAGTGCTTTGCAGCTTGAAATTGGAAGGAAAGCCTCAGATTTAGCAGCCAGAGCTTCAGGAGGAGCAGCAGCGAGCACAGCATCGCTTTTGCAGCAGCTCCTTCCATGTGCATGTTTTTGGGAGTGGAAAGGCTTGCAGAGTGTTCAAGTAGCTTTTTCTCTCCGCTGGAAAGCTGCACGCTCAGTGCCAGTGTTCTGCAGCTTCTTTCTTCGCATTTCAGCAGCTAGCACGCTCTCCGTGTGCAGGAGAAGCGGCTGAGGCTTCCTTGCCGGAGAAGCGGCACCTTCGCCGGCAGAGAGCATCCTGCCGGCCGCGGTGCGCTCCGGAGCGGGGGCTTGTGCCGAAAGAGGCCGGCAACAGGCGCTTACCTTCGGACAGCTCCGGATGCCCGTCTAATGCGTCTCTTGTCGCCAACACGGCAGGGAAAAGCTTTTCCACTCTGTCTAGGAAGGAGAAAGTGTGCCAGCACAGCAAACGCCTCCCGGACTTTCCCTGCAATTCAGCAAGTGCTTTGCAGCTTGAAATTGGAAGGAAAGCCTCAGATTTAGCAGCCAGAGCTTCAGGAGGAGCAGCAGCCAGCACAGCATCGCTTTTGCAGCAGCTCCTTCCATGTGCATGTTTTTGGGAGTGGAAAGGCTTGCAGAGTGTTCAAGTAGCTTTTTCTCTCCGCTGGAAAGCTGCACGCTCAGTGCCAGTGTTCTGCAGCTTCTTTCTTCGCGTTTCAGCAGCTAGCACGCTCTCCGTGTGCAGGAGAAGCGGCTGAGGCTTCCTTGCCGGAGAAGCGGCACCTTCGCCGGCAGAGAGCATCCTGCCGGCCGCGGTGCGCTCCGGAGCGGGGGCTTGTGCCGAAAGAGGCCGGCAACAGGCGCTTACCTTCGGACAGCTCCGGATGCCCGTCTAATGCGTCTCTTGTCGCCTACACGGCAGGGAAAAGCTTTTCCACTCTGTCTAGGAAGCAGAAAGTGTGCCAGCACAGCAAATGCCTCCCGGACTTTCCCTGCAATTCAGCAAGTGCTTTGCAGCTTGAAATTGGAAGGAAAGCCTCAGATTTAGCAGCCAGAGCTTCAGGAGGAGCAGCAGCGAGCACAGCATCGCTTTTGCAGCAGCTCCTTCCATGTGCATGTTTTTGGGAGTGGAAAGGCTTGCAGAGTGTTCAAGTAGCTTTTTCTCTCCGCTGGAAAGCTGCACGCTCAGTGCCAGTGTTCTGCAGCTTCTTTCTTCGCATTTCAGCAGCTAGCACGCTCTCCGTGTGCAGGAGAAGCGGCTGAGGCTTCCTTGCCGGAGAAGCGGCACCTTCGCCGGCAGAGAGCATCCTGCCGGCCGCGGTGCGCTCCGGAGCGGGGGCTTGTGCCGAAAGAGGCCGGCAACAGGCGCTTACCTTCGGACAGCTCCGGATGCCCGTCTAATGCGTCTCTTGTCGCCAACACGGCAGGGAAAAGCTTTTCCACTCTGTCTAGGAAGGAGAAAGTGTGCCAGCACAGCAAACGCCTCCCGGACTTTCCCTGCAATTCAGCAAGTGCTTTGCAGCTTGAAATTGGAAGGAAAGCCTCAGATTTAGCAGCCAGAGCTTCAGGAGGAGCAGCAGCCAGCACAGCATCGCTTTTGCAGCAGCTCCTTCCATGTGCATGTTTTTGGGAGTGGAAAGGCTTGCAGAGTGTTCAAGTAGCTTTTTCTCTCCGCTGGAAAGCTGCACGCTCAGTGCCAGTGTTCTGCAGCTTCTTTCTTCGCGTTTCAGCAGCTAGCACGCTCTCCGTGTGCAGGAGAAGCGGCTGAGGCTTCCTTGCCGGAGAAGCGGCACCTTCGCCGGCAGAGAGCATCCTGCCGGCCGCGGTGCGCTCCGGAGCGGGGGCTTGTGCCGAAAGAGGCCGGCAACAGGCGCTTACTTTCGGACAGCTCCGGATGCCCGTCTAATGCGTCTCTTGTCGCCTACACGGCAGGGAAAAGCTTTTCCACTCTGTCTAGGAAGGAGAAAGTGTGCCAGCACAGCAAATGCCTCCCGGACTTTCCCTGCAATTCAGCAAGTGCTTTGCAGCTTGAAATTGGAAGGAAAGCCTCAGATTTAGCAGCCAGAGCTTCAGGAGGAGCAGCAGCGAGCACAGCATCGCTTTTGCAGCAGCTCCTTCCATGTGCATGTTTTTGGGAGTGGAAAGGCTTGCAGAGTGTTCAAGTAGCTTTTTCTCTCCGCTGGAAAGCTGCACGCTCAGTGCCAGTGTTCTGCAGCTTCTTTCTTCGCATTTCAGCAGCTAGCACGCTCTCCGTGTGCAGGAGAAGCGGCTGAGGCTTCCTTGCCGGAGAAGCGGCACCTTCGCCGGCAGAGAGCATCCTGCCGGCCGCGGTGCGCTCCGGAGCGGGGGCTTGTGCCGAAAGAGGCCGGCAACAGGCGCTTACCTTCGGACAGCTCCGGATGCCCGTCTAATGCGTCTCTTGTCGCCAACACGGCAGGGAAAAGCTTTTCCACTCTGTCTAGGAAGGAGAAAGTGTGCCAGCACAGCAAACGCCTCCCGGACTTTCCCTGCAATTCAGCAAGTGCTTTGCAGCTTGAAATTGGAAGGAAAGCCTCAGATTTAGCAGCCAGAGCTTCAGGAGGAGCAGCAGCCAGCACAGCATCGCTTTTGCAGCAGCTCCTTCCATGTGCATGTTTTTGGGAGTGGAAAGGCTTGCAGAGTGTTCAAGTAGCTTTTTCTCTCCGCTGGGAAGCTGCACGCTCAGTGCCAGTGTTCTGCAGCTTCTTTCTTCACGTTTCAGCAGCTAGCACGCTCTCCGTGTGCAGGAGAAGCGGCTGAGGCTTCCTTGCCGGAGAAGCGGCACCTTCGCCGGCAGACAGCATCCTGCCGGCCGCGATGCGCTCCGGAGCGGGGGCTTGTGCCGAAAGAGGCCGGCAACAGGCGCTTACCTTCGGACAGCTCCGGATGCCCGTCTAATGCGTCTCTTGTCGCCTACACGGCAGGGAAAAGCTTTTCCACTCTGTCTAGGAAGGAGAAAGTGTGCCAGCACAGCAAACGCCTCCCGGACTTTCCCTGCAATTCAGCAAGTGCTTTGCAGCTTGAAATTGGAAGGAAAGCCTCAGATTTAGCAGCCAGAGCTTCAGGAGGAGCAGCAGCGAGCACAGCATCGCTTTTGCAGCAGCTCCTTCCATGTGCATGTTTTTGGGAGTGGAAAGGCTTGCAGAGTGTTCAAGTAGCTTTTTCTCTCCGCTGGAAAGCTGCACGCTCAGGGCCAGTGTTCTGCAGCTTCTTTCTTCACGGTTCAGCAGCTAGCACGCTCTCCGTGTGCAGGAGAAGCGGCTGAGGCTTCCTTGCCGGAGAAGCGGCACCTTCGCCGGCAGAGAGCATCCTGCCGGCCGCGGTGCGCTCCGGAGCGGAGGCTTGTGCCGAAAGAGGCCGGGAACAGGCGCTTACCTTCGGACAGCTCCGGATGCCCGTCTAATGCGTCTCTTGTCGCCTACACGGCAGGGAAAAGCTTTTCCACTCTGTCTAGGAAGGAGAAAGTGTGCCAGCACAGCAAATGCCTCCCGGACTTTCCCTGCAATTCAGCAAGTGCTTTGCAGCTTGAAATTGGAAGGAAAGCCTCAGATTTAGCAGCCAGAGCTTCAGGAGGAGCAGCAGCGAGCACAGCATCGCTTTTGCAGCAGCTCCTTCCATGTGCATGTTTTTGGGAGTGGAAAGGCTTGTAGAGTGTTCAAGTAGCTTTTTCTCTCCGCTGGAAAGCTGCACGCTCAGTGCCAGTGTTCTGCAACTTCTTTCTTCGCATTTCAGCACCTAGCACGCTCTCCGTGTGCAGGAGAAGCGGCTGAGGCTTCCTTGCCGGAGAAGCGGCACCTTCGCCGGCAGAGAGCATCCTGCCGGCCGCGGTGCGCTCCGGAGCGGGGGCTTGTGCCGAAAGAGGCCGGCAACAGGCGCTTACCTTCGGACAGCTCCGGATGCCCGTCTAATGCGTCTCTTGTCGCCTACACGGCAGGGAAAAGCTTTTCCACTCTGTCTAGGAAGGAGAAAGTGTGCCAGCACAGCAAATGCCTCCCGGACTTTCCCTGCAATTCAGCAAGTGCTTTGCAGCTTGAAATTGGAAGGAAAGCCTCAGATTTAGCAGCCAGAGCTTCAGGAGGAGCAGCAGCGAGCACAGCATCGCTTTTGCAGCAGCTCCTTCCATGTGCATGTTTTTGGGAGTGGAAAGGCTTGCAGAGTGTTCAAGTAGCTTTTTCTCTCCGCTGGAAAGCTGCACGCTCAGTGCCAGTGTTCTGCAGCTTCTTTCTTCACGTTTCAGCAGCTAGCACGCTCTCCGTGTGCAGGAGAAGCGGCTGAGGCTTCCTTGCCGGAGAAGCGGCACCTTCGCCGGCAGACAGCATCCTGCCGGCCGCGGTGCGCTCCGGAGCGGGGGCTTGTGCCGAAAGAGGCCGGCAACAGGCGCTTACCTTCGGACAGCTCCGGATGCCCGTCTAATGCGTCTCTTGTCGCCTACACGGCAGGGAAAAGCTTTTCCACTCTGTCTAGGAAGGAGAAAGTGTGCCAGCACAGCAAATGCCTCCCGGACTTTCCCTGCAATTCAGCAAGTGCTTTGCAGCTTGAAATTGGAAGGAAAGCCTCAGATTTAGCAGCCAGAGCTTCAGGAGGAGCAGCAGCGAGCACAGCATCGCTTTTGCAGCAGCTCCTTCCATGTGCATGTTTTTGGGAGTGGAAAGGCTTGCAGAGTGTTCAAGTAGCTTTTTCTCTCCGCTGGAAAGCTGCACGCTCAGTGCCAGTGTTCTGCAGCTTCTTTCTTCACGTTTCAGCAGCTAGCACGCTCTCCGTGTGCAGGAGAAGCGGCTGAGGCTTCCTTGCCGGAGAAGCGGCACCTTCGCCGGCAGAGAGCATCCTGCCGGCCGCGGTGCGCTCCGGAGCGGGGGCTTGTGCCGAAAGAGGCCGGCAACAGGCGCTTACCTTCGGACAGCTCCGGATGCCCGTCTAATGCGTCTCTTGTCGCCTACACGGCAGGGAAAAGCTTTTCCACTCTGTCTAGGAAGGAGAAAGTGTGCCAGCACAGCAAATGCCTCCCGGACTTTCCCTGCAATTCAGCAAGTGCTTTGCAGCTTGAAATTGGAAGGAAAGCCTCAGATTTAGCAGCCAGAGCTTCAGGAGGAGCAGCAGCGAGCACAGCATCGCTTTTGCAGCAGCTCCTTCCATGTGCATGTTTTTGGGAGTGGAAAGGCTTGCAGAGTGTTCAAGTAGCTTTTTCTCTCCGCTGGAAAGCTGCACGCTCAGTGCCAGTGTTCTGCAGCTTCTTTCTTCGCGTTTCAGCAGCTAGCACGCTCTCCGTGTGCAGGAGAAGCGGCTGAGGCTTCCTTGCCGGAGAAGCGGCACCTTCGCCGGCAGAGAGCATCCTGCCGGCCGCGGTGCGCTCCGGAGCGGGGGCTTGTGCCGAAAGAGGCCGGCAACAGGCGCTTACCTTCGGACAGCTCCGGATGCCCGTCTAATGCGTCTCTTGTCGCCTACACGGCAGGGAAAAGCTTTTCCACTCTGTCTAGGAAGGAGAAAGTGTGCCAGCACAGCAAATGCCTCCCGGACTTTCCCTGCAATTCAGCAAGTGCTTTGCAGCTTGAAATTGGAAGGAAAGCCTCAGATTTAGCAGCCAGAGCTTCAGGAGGAGCAGCAGCGAGCACAGCATCGCTTTTGCAGCAGCTCCTTCCATGTGCATGTTTTTGGGAGTGGAAAGGCTTGCAGAGTGTTCAAGTAGCTTTTTCTCTCCGCTGGAAAGCTGCACGCTCAGTGCCAGTGTTCTGCAGCTTCTTTCTTCACGTTTCAGCAGCTAGCACGCTCTCCGTGTGCAGGAGAAGCGGCTGAGGCTTCCTTGCCGGAGAAGCGGCACCTTCGCCGGCAGAGAGCATCCTGCCGGCCGCGGTGCGCTCCGGAGCGGGGGCTTGTGCCGAAAGAGGCCGGCAACTGGCGCTTACCTTCGGACAGCTCCGGATGCCCGTCTAATGCGTCTCTTGTCGCCTACACGGCAGGGAAAAGCTTTTCCACTCTGTCTAGGAAGGAGAAAGTGTGCCAGCACAGCAAATGCCTCCCGGACTTTCCCTGCAATTCAGCAAGTGCTTTGCAGCTTGAAATTGGAAGGAAAGCCTCAGATTTAGCAGCCAGAGCTTCAGGAGGAGCAGCAGCGAGCACAGCATCGCTTTTGCAGCAGCTCCTTCCATGTGCATGTTTTTGGGAGTGGAAAGGCTTGCAGAGTGTTCAAGTAGCTTTTTCTCTCCGCTGGAAAGCTGCACGCTCAGTGCCAGTGTTCTGCAGCTTCTTTCTTCGCGTTTCAGCAGCTAGCACGCTCTCCGTGTGCAGGAGAAGCGGCTGAGGCTTCCTTGCCGGAGAAGCGGCACCTTCGCCGGCAGAGAGCATCCAGCCGGCCGCGGTGCGCTCCGGAGCGGGGGCTTGTGCCGAAAGAGGCCGGCAACAGGCGCTTACCTTCGGACAGCTCCGGATGCCCGTCTAATGCGTCTCTTGTCGCCTACACGGCAGGGAAAAGCTTTTCCACTCTGTCTAGGAAGGAGAAAGTGTGCCAGCACAGCAAACGCCTCCCGGACTTTCCCTGCAATTCAGCAAGTGCTTTGCAGCTTGAAATTGGAAGGAAAGCCTCAGATTTAGCAGCCAGAGCTTCAGGAGGAGCAGCAGCGAGCACAGCATCGCTTTTGCAGCAGCTCCTTCCATGTGCATGTTTTTGGGAGTGGAAAGGCTTGCAGAGTGTTCAAGTAGCTTTTTCTCTCCGCTGGAAAGCTGCACGCTCAGTGCCAGTGTTCTGCAGCTTCTTTCTTCGCATTTCAGCAGCTAGCACGCTCTCCGTGTGCAGGAGAAGCGGCTGAGGCTTCCTTGCCGGAGAAGCGGCACCTTCGCCGGCAGAGAGCATCCTGCCGGCCGCGGTGCGCTCCGGAGCGGGGGCTTGTGCCGAAAGAGGCCGGCAACAGGCGCTTACCTTCGGACAGCTCCGGATGCCCGTCTAATGCGTCTCTTGTCGCCAACACGGCAGGGAAAAGCTTTTCCACTCTGTCTAGGAAGGAGAAAGTGTGCCAGCACAGCAAACGCCTCCCGGACTTTCCCTGCAATTCAGCAAGTGCTTTGCAGCTTGAAATTGGAAGGAAAGCCTCAGATTTAGCAGCCAGAGCTTCAGGAGGAGCAGCAGCCAGCACAGCATCGCTTTTGCAGCAGCTCCTTCCATGTGCATGTTTTTGGGAGTGGAAAGGCTTGCAGAGTGTTCAAGTAGCTTTTTCTCTCCGCTGGAAAGCTGCACGCTCAGTGCCAGTGTTCTGCAGCTTCTTTCTTCGCGTTTCAGCAGCTAGCACGCTCTCCGTGTGCAGGAGAAGCGGCTGAGGCTTCCTTGCCGGAGAAGCGGCACCTTCGCCGGCAGAGAGCATCCTGCCGGCCGCGGTGCGCTCCGGAGCGGGGGCTTGTGCCGAAAGAGGCCGGCAACAGGCGCTTACCTTCGGACAGCTCCGGATGCCCGTCTAATGCGTCTCTTGTCGCCTACACGGCAGGGAAAAGCTTTTCCACTCTGTCTAGGAAGCAGAAAGTGTGCCAGCACAGCAAATGCCTCCCGGACTTTCCCTGCAATTCAGCAAGTGCTTTGCAGCTTGAAATTGGAAGGAAAGCCTCAGATTTAGCAGCCAGAGCTTCAGGAGGAGCAGCAGCGAGCACAGCATCGCTTTTGCAGCAGCTCCTTCCATGTGCATGTTTTTGGGAGTGGAAAGGCTTGCAGAGTGTTCAAGTAGCTTTTTCTCTCCGCTGGAAAGCTGCACGCTCAGTGCCAGTGTTCTGCAGCTTCTTTCTTCGCATTTCAGCAGCTAGCACGCTCTCCGTGTGCAGGAGAAGCGGCTGAGGCTTCCTTGCCGGAGAAGCGGCACCTTCGCCGGCAGAGAGCATCCTGCCGGCCGCGGTGCGCTCCGGAGCGGGGGCTTGTGCCGAAAGAGGCCGGCAACAGGCGCTTACCTTCGGACAGCTCCGGATGCCCGTCTAATGCGTCTCTTGTCGCCAACACGGCAGGGAAAAGCTTTTCCACTCTGTCTAGGAAGGAGAAAGTGTGCCAGCACAGCAAACGCCTCCCGGACTTTCCCTGCAATTCAGCAAGTGCTTTGCAGCTTGAAATTGGAAGGAAAGCCTCAGATTTAGCAGCCAGAGCTTCAGGAGGAGCAGCAGCCAGCACAGCATCGCTTTTGCAGCAGCTCCTTCCATGTGCATGTTTTTGGGAGTGGAAAGGCTTGCAGAGTGTTCAAGTAGCTTTTTCTCTCCGCTGGAAAGCTGCACGCTCAGTGCCAGTGTTCTGCAGCTTCTTTCTTCGCGTTTCAGCAGCTAGCACGCTCTCCGTGTGCAGGAGAAGCGGCTGAGGCTTCCTTGCCGGAGAAGCGGCACCTTCGCCGGCAGAGAGCATCCTGCCGGCCGCGGTGCGCTCCGGAGCGGGGGCTTGTGCCGAAAGAGGCCGGCAACAGGCGCTTACTTTCGGACAGCTCCGGATGCCCGTCTAATGCGTCTCTTGTCGCCTACACGGCAGGGAAAAGCTTTTCCACTCTGTCTAGGAAGGAGAAAGTGTGCCAGCACAGCAAATGCCTCCCGGACTTTCCCTGCAATTCAGCAAGTGCTTTGCAGCTTGAAATTGGAAGGAAAGCCTCAGATTTAGCAGCCAGAGCTTCAGGAGGAGCAGCAGCGAGCACAGCATCGCTTTTGCAGCAGCTCCTTCCATGTGCATGTTTTTGGGAGTGGAAAGGCTTGCAGAGTGTTCAAGTAGCTTTTTCTCTCCGCTGGAAAGCTGCACGCTCAGTGCCAGTGTTCTGCAGCTTCTTTCTTCGCATTTCAGCAGCTAGCACGCTCTCCGTGTGCAGGAGAAGCGGCTGAGGCTTCCTTGCCGGAGAAGCGGCACCTTCGCCGGCAGAGAGCATCCTGCCGGCCGCGGTGCGCTCCGGAGCGGGGGCTTGTGCCGAAAGAGGCCGGCAACAGGCGCTTACCTTCGGACAGCTCCGGATGCCCGTCTAATGCGTCTCTTGTCGCCAACACGGCAGGGAAAAGCTTTTCCACTCTGTCTAGGAAGGAGAAAGTGTGCCAGCACAGCAAACGCCTCCCGGACTTTCCCTGCAATTCAGCAAGTGCTTTGCAGCTTGAAATTGGAAGGAAAGCCTCAGATTTAGCAGCCAGAGCTTCAGGAGGAGCAGCAGCCAGCACAGCATCGCTTTTGCAGCAGCTCCTTCCATGTGCATGTTTTTGGGAGTGGAAAGGCTTGCAGAGTGTTCAAGTAGCTTTTTCTCTCCGCTGGGAAGCTGCACGCTCAGTGCCAGTGTTCTGCAGCTTCTTTCTTCACGTTTCAGCAGCTAGCACGCTCTCCGTGTGCAGGAGAAGCGGCTGAGGCTTCCTTGCCGGAGAAGCGGCACCTTCGCCGGCAGACAGCATCCTGCCGGCCGCGATGCGCTCCGGAGCGGGGGCTTGTGCCGAAAGAGGCCGGCAACAGGCGCTTACCTTCGGACAGCTCCGGATGCCCGTCTAATGCGTCTCTTGTCGCCTACACGGCAGGGAAAAGCTTTTCCACTCTGTCTAGGAAGGAGAAAGTGTGCCAGCACAGCAAACGCCTCCCGGACTTTCCCTGCAATTCAGCAAGTGCTTTGCAGCTTGAAATTGGAAGGAAAGCCTCAGATTTAGCAGCCAGAGCTTCAGGAGGAGCAGCAGCGAGCACAGCATCGCTTTTGCAGCAGCTCCTTCCATGTGCATGTTTTTGGGAGTGGAAAGGCTTGCAGAGTGTTCAAGTAGCTTTTTCTCTCCGCTGGAAAGCTGCACGCTCAGGGCCAGTGTTCTGCAGCTTCTTTCTTCACGGTTCAGCAGCTAGCACGCTCTCCGTGTGCAGGAGAAGCGGCTGAGGCTTCCTTGCCGGAGAAGCGGCACCTTCGCCGGCAGAGAGCATCCTGCCGGCCGCGGTGCGCTCCGGAGCGGAGGCTTGTGCCGAAAGAGGCCGGGAACAGGCGCTTACCTTCGGACAGCTCCGGATGCCCGTCTAATGCGTCTCTTGTCGCCTACACGGCAGGGAAAAGCTTTTCCACTCTGTCTAGGAAGGAGAAAGTGTGCCAGCACAGCAAATGCCTCCCGGACTTTCCCTGCAATTCAGCAAGTGCTTTGCAGCTTGAAATTGGAAGGAAAGCCTCAGATTTAGCAGCCAGAGCTTCAGGAGGAGCAGCAGCGAGCACAGCATCGCTTTTGCAGCAGCTCCTTCCATGTGCATGTTTTTGGGAGTGGAAAGGCTTGTAGAGTGTTCAAGTAGCTTTTTCTCTCCGCTGGAAAGCTGCACGCTCAGTGCCAGTGTTCTGCAACTTCTTTCTTCGCATTTCAGCACCTAGCACGCTCTCCGTGTGCAGGAGAAGCGGCTGAGGCTTCCTTGCCGGAGAAGCGGCACCTTCGCCGGCAGAGAGCATCCTGCCGGCCGCGGTGCGCTCCGGAGCGGGGGCTTGTGCCGAAAGAGGCCGGCAACAGGCGCTTACCTTCGGACAGCTCCGGATGCCCGTCTAATGCGTCTCTTGTCGCCTACACGGCAGGGAAAAGCTTTTCCACTCTGTCTAGGAAGGAGAAAGTGTGCCAGCACAGCAAATGCCTCCCGGACTTTCCCTGCAATTCAGCAAGTGCTTTGCAGCTTGAAATTGGAAGGAAAGCCTCAGATTTAGCAGCCAGAGCTTCAGGAGGAGCAGCAGCGAGCACAGCATCGCTTTTGCAGCAGCTCCTTCCATGTGCATGTTTTTGGGAGTGGAAAGGCTTGCAGAGTGTTCAAGTAGCTTTTTCTCTCCGCTGGAAAGCTGCACGCTCAGTGCCAGTGTTCTGCAGCTTCTTTCTTCACGTTTCAGCAGCTAGCACGCTCTCCGTGTGCAGGAGAAGCGGCTGAGGCTTCCTTGCCGGAGAAGCGGCACCTTCGCCGGCAGACAGCATCCTGCCGGCCGCGGTGCGCTCCGGAGCGGGGGCTTGTGCCGAAAGAGGCCGGCAACAGGCGCTTACCTTCGGACAGCTCCGGATGCCCGTCTAATGCGTCTCTTGTCGCCTACACGGCAGGGAAAAGCTTTTCCACTCTGTCTAGGAAGGAGAAAGTGTGCCAGCACAGCAAATGCCTCCCGGACTTTCCCTGCAATTCAGCAAGTGCTTTGCAGCTTGAAATTGGAAGGAAAGCCTCAGATTTAGCAGCCAGAGCTTCAGGAGGAGCAGCAGCGAGCACAGCATCGCTTTTGCAGCAGCTCCTTCCATGTGCATGTTTTTGGGAGTGGAAAGGCTTGCAGAGTGTTCAAGTAGCTTTTTCTCTCCGCTGGAAAGCTGCACGCTCAGTGCCAGTGTTCTGCAGCTTCTTTCTTCACGTTTCAGCAGCTAGCACGCTCTCCGTGTGCAGGAGAAGCGGCTGAGGCTTCCTTGCCGGAGAAGCGGCACCTTCGCCGGCAGACAGCATCCTGCCGGCCGCGGTGCGCTCCGGAGCGGGGGCTTGTGCCGAAAGAGGCCGGCAACAGGCGCTTACCTTCGGACAGCTCCGGATGCCCGTCTAATGCGTCTCTTGTCGCCTACACGGCAGGGAAAAGCTTTTCCACTCTGTCTAGGAAGGAGAAAGTGTGCCAGCACAGCAAATGCCTCCCGGACTTTCCCTGCAATTCAGCAAGTGCTTTGCAGCTTGAAATTGGAAGGAAAGCCTCAGATTTAGCAGCCAGAGCTTCAGGAGGAGCAGCAGCGAGCACAGCATCGCTTTTGCAGCAGCTCCTTCCATGTGCATGTTTTTGGGAGTGGAAAGGCTTGCAGAGTGTTCAAGTAGCTTTTTCTCTCCGCTGGAAAGCTGCACGCTCAGGGCCAGTGTTCTGCAGCTTCTTTCTTCACGGTTCAGCAGCTAGCACGCTCTCCGTGTGCAGGAGAAGCGGCTGAGGCTTCCTTGCCGGAGAAGCGGCACCTTCGCCGGCAGAGAGCATCCTGCCGGCCGCGGTGCGCTCCGGAGCGGGGGCTTGTGCCGAAAGAGGCCGGCAACAGGCGCTTACCTTCGGACAGCTCCGGATGCCCGTCTAATGCGTCTCTTGTCGCCTACACGGCAGGGAAAAGCTTTTCCACTCTGTCTAGGAAGGAGAAAGTGTGCCAGCACAGCAAATGCCTCCCGGACTTTCCCTGCAATTCAGCAAGTGCTTTGCAGCTTGAAATTGGAAGGAAAGCCTCAGATTTAGCAGCCAGAGCTTCAGGAGGAGCAGCAGCGAGCACAGCATCGCTTTTGCAGCAGCTCCTTCCATGTGCATGTTTTTGGGAGTGGAAAGGCTTGCAGAGTGTTCAAGTAGCTTTTTCTCTCCGCTGGAAAGCTGCACGCTCAGTGCCAGTGTTCTGCAGCTTCTTTCTTCGCGTTTCAGCAGCTAGCACGCTCTCCGTGTGCAGGAGAAGCGGCTGAGGCTTCCTTGCCGGAGAAGCGGCACCTTCGCCGGCAGAGAGCATCCTGCCGGCCGCGGTGCGCTCCGGAGCGGGGGCTTGTGCCGAAAGAGGCCGGCAACAGGCGCTTACCTTCGGACAGCTCCGGATGCCCGTCTAATGCGTCTCTTGTCGCCTACACGGCAGGGAAAAGCTTTTCCACTCTGTCTAGGAAGGAGAAAGTGTGCCAGCACAGCAAATGCCTCCCGGACTTTCCCTGCAATTCAGCAAGTGCTTTGCAGCTTGAAATTGGAAGGAAAGCCTCAGATTTAGCAGCCAGAGCTTCAGGAGGAGCAGCAGCGAGCACAGCATCGCTTTTGCAGCAGCTCCTTCCATGTGCATGTTTTTGGGAGTGGAAAGGCTTGCAGAGTGTTCAAGTAGCTTTTTCTCTCCGCTGGAAAGCTGCACGCTCAGTGCCAGTGTTCTGCAGCTTCTTTCTTCGCATTTCAGCAGCTAGCACGCTCTCCGTGTGCAGGAGAAGCGGCTGAGGCTTCCTTGCCGGAGAAGCGGCACCTTCGCCGGCAGAGAGCATCCTGCCGGCCGCGGTGCGCTCCGGAGCGGGGGCTTGTGCCGAAAGAGGCCGGGAACAGGCGCTTACCTTCGGACAGCTCCGGATGCCCGTCTAATGCGTCTCTTGTCGCCTACACGGCAGGGAAAAGCTTTTCCACTCTGTCTAGGAAGGAGAAAGTGTGCCAGCACAGCAAATGCCTCCCGGACTTTCCCTGCAATTCAGCAAGTGCTTTGCAGCTTGAAATTGGAAGGAAAGCCTCAGATTTAGCAGCCAGAGCTTCAGGAGGAGCAGCAGCGAGCACAGCATCGCTTTTGCAGCAGCTCCTTCCATGTGCATGTTTTTGGGAGTGGAAAGGCTTGCAGAGTGTTCAAGTAGCTTTTTCTCTCCGCTGGAAAGCTGCACGCTCAGTGCCAGTGTTCTGCAGCTTCTTTCTTCGCGTTTCAGCAGCTAGCACGCTCTCCGTGTGCAGGAGAAGCGGCTGAGGCTTCCTTGCCGGAGAAGCGGCACCTTCGCCGGCAGAGAGCATCCTGCCGGCCGCGGTGCGCTCCGGAGCGGGGGCTTGTGCCGAAAGAGGCCGGCAACAGGCGCTTACCTTCGGACAGCTCCGGATGCCCGTCTAATGCGTCTCTTGTCGCCTACACGGCAGGGAAAAGCTTTTCCACTCTGTCTAGGAAGGAGAAAGTGTGCCAGCACAGCAAATGCCTCCCGGACTTTCCCTGCAATTCAGCAAGTGCTTTGCAGCTTGAAATTGGAAGGAAAGCCTCAGATTTAGCAGCCAGAGCTTCAGGAGGAGCAGCAGCGAGCACAGCATCGCTTTTGCAGCAGCTCCTTCCATGTGCATGTTTTTGGGAGTGGAAAGGCTTGCAGAGTGTTCAAGTAGCTTTTTCTCTCCGCTGGAAAGCTGCACGCTCAGTGCCAGTGTTCTGCAGCTTCTTTCTTCGCGTTTCAGCAGCTAGCACGCTCTCGGTGTGCAGGAGAAGCGGCTGAGGCTTCCTTGCCGGAGAAGCGGCACCTTCGCCGGCAGAGAGCATCCTGCCGGCCGCGGTGCGCTCCGGAGCGGGGGCTTGTGCCGAAAGAGGCCGGCAACAGGCGCTTACCTTCGGACAGCTCCGGATGCCCGTCTAATGCGTCTCTTGTCGCCTACACGGCAGGGAAAAGCTTTTCCACTCTGTCTAGGAAGGAGAAAGTGTGCCAGCACAGCAAATGCCTCCCGGACTTTCCCTGCAATTCAGCAAGTGCTTTGCAGCTTGAAATTGGAAGGAAAGCCTCAGATTTAGCAGCCAGAGCTTCAGGAGGAGCAGCAGCGAGCACAGCATCGCTTTTGCAGCAGCTCCTTCCATGTGCATGTTTTTGGGAGTGGAAAGGCTTGCAGAGTGTTCAAGTAGCTTTTTCTCTCCGCTGGAAAGCTGCACGCTCAGTGCCAGTGTTCTGCAGCTTCTTTCTTCACGTTTCAGCAGCTAGCACGCTCTCCGTGTGCAGGAGAAGCGGCTGAGGCTTCCTTGCCGGAGAAGCGGCACCTTCGCCGGCAGAGAGCATCCTGCCGGCCGCGGTGCGCTCCGGAGCGGGGGCTTGTGCCGAAAGAGGCCGGCAACAGGCGCTTACCTTCGGACAGCTCCGGATGCCCGTCTAATGCGTCTCTTGTCGCCTACACGGCAGGGAAAAGCTTTTCCACTCTGTCTAGGAAGGAGAAAGTGTGCCAGCACAGCAAATGCCTCCCGGACTTTCCCTGCAATTCAGCAAGTGCTTTGCAGCTTGAAATTGGAAGGAAAGCCTCAGATTTAGCAGCCAGAGCTTCAGGAGGAGCAGCAGCGAGCACAGCATCGCTTTTGCAGCAGCTCCTTCCATGTGCATGTTTTTGGGAGTGGAAAGGCTTGCAGAGTGTTCAAGTAGCTTTTTCTCTCCGCTGGAAAGCTGCACGCTCAGTGCCAGTGTTCTGCAGCTTCTTTCTTCACGTTTCAGCAGCTAGCACGCTCTCCGTGTGCAGGAGAAGCGGCTGAGGCTTCCTTGCCGGAGAAGCGGCACCTTCGCCGGCAGAGAGCATCCTGCCGGCCGCGGTGCGCTCCGGAGCGGGGGCTTGTGCCGAAAGAGGCCGGCAACAGGCGCTTACCTTCGGACAGCTCCGGATGCCCGTCTAATGCGTCTCTTGTCGCCTACACGGCAGGGAAAAGCTTTTCCACTCTGTCTAGGAAGGAGAAAGTGTGCCAGCACAGCAAATGCCTCCCGGACTTTCCCTGCAATTCAGCAAGTGCTTTGCAGCTTGAAATTGGAAGGAAAGCCTCAGATTTAGCAGCCAGAGCTTCAGGAGGAGCAGCAGCGAGCACAGCATCGCTTTTGCAGCAGCTCCTTCCATGTGCATGTTTTTGGGAGTGGAAAGGCTTGCAGAGTGTTCAAGTAGCTTTTTCTCTCCGCTGGAAAGCTGCACGCTCAGTGCCAGTGTTCTGCAGCTTCTTTCTTCACGTTTCAGCAGCTAGCACGCTCTCCGTGTGCAGGAGAAGCGGCTGAGGCTTCCTTGCCGGAGAAGCGGCACCTTCGCCGGCAGAGAGCATCCTGCCGGCCGCGGTGCGCTCCGGAGCGGGGGCTTGTGCCGAAAGAGGCCGGCAACAGGCGCTTACCTTCGGACAGCTCCGGATGCCCGTCTAATGCGTCTCTTGTCGCCTACACGGCAGGGAAAAGCTTTTCCACTCTGTCTAGGAAGGAGAAAGTGTGCCAGCACAGCAAATGCCTCCCGGACTTTCCCTGCAATTCAGCAAGTGCTTTGCAGCTTGAAATTGGAAGGAAAGCCTCAGATTTAGCAGCCAGAGCTTCAGGAGGAGCAGCAGCGAGCACAGCATCGCTTTTGCAGCAGCTCCTTCCATGTGCATGTTTTTGGGAGTGGAAAGGCTTGCAGAGTGTTCAAGTAGCTTTTTCTCTCCGCTGGAAAGCTGCACGCTCAGTGCCAGTGTTCTGCAGCTTCTTTCTTCGCGTTTCAGCAGCTAGCACGCTCTCCGTGTGCAGGAGAAGCGGCTGAGGCTTCCTTGCCGGAGAAGCGGCACCTTCGCCGGCAGAGAGCATCCTGCCGGCCGCGGTGCGCTCCGGAGCGGGGGCTTGTGCCGAAAGAGGCCGGGAACAGGCGCTTACCTTCGGACAGCTCCGGATGCCCGTCTAATGCGTCTCTTGTCGCCTACACGGCAGGGAAAAGCTTTTCCACTCTGTCTAGGAAGGAGAAAGTGTGCCAGCACAGCAAATGCCTCCCGGACTTTCCCTGCAATTCAGCAAGTGCTTTGCAGCTTGAAATTGGAAGGAAAGCCTCAGATTTAGCAGCCAGAGCTTCAGGAGGAGCAGCAGCGAGCACAGCATCGCTTTTGCAGCAGCTCCTTCCATGTGCATGTTTTTGGGAGTGGAAAGGCTTGCAGAGTGTTCAAGTAGCTTTTTCTCTCCGCTGGAAAGCTGCACGCTCAGTGCCAGTGTTCTGCAGCTTCTTTCTTCACGTTTCAGCAGCTAGCACGCTCTCCGTGTGCAGGAGAAGCGGCTGAGGCTTCCTTGCCGGAGAAGCGGCACCTTCGCCGGCAGAGAGCATCCTGCCGGCCGCGGTGCGCTCCGGAGCGGGGGCTTGTGCCGAAAGAGGCCGGGAACAGGCGCTTACCTTCGGACAGCTCCGGATGCCCGTCTAATGCGTCTCTTGTCGCCTACACGGCAGGGAAAAGCTTTTCCACTCTGTCTAGGAAGGAGAAAGTGTGCCAGCAGAGCAAATGCCTCCCGGACTTTCCCTGCAATTCAGCAAGTGCTTTGCAGCTTGAAATTGGAAGGAAAGCCTCAGATTTAGCAGCCAGAGCTTCAGGAGGAGCAGCAGCGAGCACAGCATCGCTTTTGCAGCAGCTCCTTCCATGTGCATGTTTTTGGGAGTGGAAAGGCTTGCAGAGTGTTCAAGTAGCTTTTTCTCTCCGCTGGAAAGCTGCACGCTCAGTGCCAGTGTTCTGCAGCTTCTTTCTTCACGTTTCAGCAGCTAGCACGCTCTCCGTGTGCAGGAGAAGCGGCTGAGGCTTCCTTGCCGGAGAAGCGGCACCTTCGCCGGCAGAGAGCATCCTGCCGGCCGCGGTGCGCTCCGGAGCGGGGGCTTGTGCCGAAAGAGGCCGGCAACAGGCGCTTACCTTCGGACAGCTCCGGATGCCCGTCTAATGCGTCTCTTGTCGCCTACACGGCAGGGAAAAGCTTTTCCACTCTGTCTAGGAAGGAGAAAGTGTGCCAGCACAGCAAACGCCTCCCGGACTTTCCCTGCAATTCAGCAAGTGCTTTGCAGCTTGAAATTGGAAGGAAAGCCTCAGATTTAGCAGCCAGAGCTTCAGGAGGAGCAGCAGCCAGCACAGCATCGCTTTTGCAGCAGCTCCTTCCATGTGCATGTTTTTGGGAGTGGAAAGGCTTGCAGAGTGTTCAAGTAGCTTTTTCTCTCCGCTGGAAAGCTGCACGCTCAGTGCCAGTGTTCTGCAGCTTCTTTCTTCGCGCTTCAGCAGCTAGCACGCTCTCCGTGTGCAGGAGAAGCGGCTGAGGCTTCCTTGCCGGAGAAGCGGCACCTTCGCCGGCAGAGAGCATCCTGCCGGCCGCGGTGCGCTCCGGAGCGGGGGCTTGTGCCGAAAGAGGCCGGCAACAGGCGCTTACCTTCGGACAGCTCCGGATGCCCGTCTAATGCGTCTCTTGTCGCCTACACGGCAGGGAAAAGCTTTTCCACTCTGTCTAGGAAGGAGAAAGTGTGCCAGCAGAGCAAATGCCTCCCGGACTTTCCCTGCAATTCAGCAAGTGCTTTGCAGCTTGAAATTGGAAGGAAAGCCTCAGATTTAGCAGCCAGAGCTTCAGGAGGAGCAGCAGCGAGCACAGCATCGCTTTTGCAGCAGCTCCTTCCATGTGCATGTTTTTGGGAGTGGAAAGGCTTGCAGAGTGTTCAAGTAGCTTTTTCTCTCCGCTGGAAAGCTGCACGCTCAGTGCCAGTGTTCTGCAGCTTCTTTCTTCACGTTTCAGCAGCTAGCACGCTCTCCGTGTGCAGGAGAAGCGGCTGAGGCTTCCTTGCCGGAGAAGCGGCACCTTCGCCGGCAGAGAGCATCCTGCCGGCCGCGGTGCGCTCCGGAGCGGGGGCTTGTGCCGAAAGAGGCCGGCAACAGGCGCTTACCTTCGGACAGCTCCGGATGCCCGTCTAATGCGTCTCTTGTCGCCTACACGGCAGGGAAAAGCTTTTCCACTCTGTCTAGGAAGGAGAAAGTGTGCCAGCACAGCAAATGCCTCACGGACTTTCCCTGCAATTCAGCAAGTGCTTTGCAGCTTGAAATTGGAAGGAAAGCCTCAGATTTAGCAGCCAGAGCTTCAGGAGGAGCAGCAGCGAGCACAGCATCGCTTTTGCAGCAGCTCCTTCCATGTGCATGTTTTTGGGAGTGGAAAGGCTTGCAGAGTGTTCAAGTAGCTTTTTCTCTCCGCTGGAAAGCTGCACGCTCAGTGCCAGTGTTCTGCAGCTTCTTTCTTCGCGTTTCAGCAGCTAGCACGCTCTCCGTGTGCAGGAGAAGCGGCTGAGGCTTCCTTGCCGGAGAAGCGGCACCTTCGCCGGCAGAGAGCATCCTGCCGGCCGCGGTGCGCTCCGGAGCGGGGGCTTGTGCCGAAAGAGGCCGGCAACAGGCGCTTACCTTCGGACAGCTCCGGATGCCCGTCTAATGCGTCTCTTGTCGCCTACACGGCAGGGAAAAGCTTTTCCACTCTGTCTAGGAAGGAGAAAGTGTGCCAGCAGAGCAAATGCCTCCCGGACTTTCCCTGCAATTCAGCAAGTGCTTTGCAGCTTGAAATTGGAAGGAAAGCCTCAGATTTAGCAGCCAGAGCTTCAGGAGGAGCAGCAGCGAGCACAGCATCGCTTTTGCAGCAGCTCCTTCCATGTGCATGTTTTTGGGAGTGGAAAGGCTTGCAGAGTGTTCAAGTAGCTTTTTCTCTCCGCTGGAAAGCTGCACGCTCAGTGCCAGTGTTCTGCAGCTTCTTTCTTCACGTTTCAGCAGCTAGCACGCTCTCCGTGTGCAGGAGAAGCGGCTGAGGCTTCCTTGCCGGAGAAGCGGCACCTTCGCCGGCAGAGAGCATCCTGCCGGCCGCGGTGCGCTCCGGAGCGGGGGCTTGTGCCGAAAGAGGCCGGCAACAGGCGCTTACCTTCGGACAGCTCCGGATGCCCGTCTAATGCGTCTCTTGTCGCCTACACGGCAGGGAAAAGCTTTTCCACTCTGTCTAGGAAGGAGAAAGTGTGCCAGCACAGCAAACGCCTCCCGGACTTTCCCTGCAATTCAGCAAGTGCTTTGCAGCTTGAAATTGGAAGGAAAGCCTCAGATTTAGCAGCCAGAGCTTCAGGAGGAGCAGCAGCGAGCACAGCATCGCTTTTGCAGCAGCTCCTTCCATGTGCATGTTTTTGGGAGTGGAAAGGCTTGCAGAGTGTTCAAGTAGCTTTTTCTCTCCGCTGGAAAGCTGCACGCTCAGTGCCAGTGTTCTGCAGCTTCTTTCTTCGCATTTCAGCAGCTAGCACGCTCTCCGTGTGCAGGAGAAGCGGCTGAGGCTTCCTTGCCGGAGAAGCGGCACCTTCGCCGGCAGAGAGCATCCTGCCGGCCGCGGTGCGCTCCGGAGCGGGGGCTTGTGCCGAAAGAGGCCGGCAACAGGCGCTTACCTTCGGACAGCTCCGGATGCCCGTCTAATGCGTCTCTTGTCGCCTACACGGCAGGGAAAAGCTTTTCCACTCTGTCTAGGAAGGAGAAAGTGTGCCAGCAGAGCAAATGCCTCCCGGACTTTCCCTGCAATTCAGCAAGTGCTTTGCAGCTTGAAATTGGAAGGAAAGCCTCAGATTTAGCAGCCAGAGCTTCAGGAGGAGCAGCAGCGAGCACAGCATCGCTTTTGCAGCAGCTCCTTCCATGTGCATGTTTTTGGGAGTGGAAAGGCTTGCAGAGTGTTCAAGTAGCTTTTTCTCTCCGCTGGAAAGCTGCACGCTCAGTGCCAGTGTTCTGCAGCTTCTTTCTTCACGTTTCAGCAGCTAGCACGCTCTCCGTGTGCAGGAGAAGCGGCTGAGGCTTCCTTGCCGGAGAAGCGGCACCTTCGCCGGCAGAGAGCATCCTGCCGGCCGCGGTGCGCTCCGGAGCGGGGGCTTGTGCCGAAAGAGGCCGGCAACAGGCGCTTACCTTCGGACAGCTCCGGATGCCCGTCTAATGCGTCTCTTGTCGCCTACACGGCAGGGAAAAGCTTTTCCACTCTGTCTAGGAAGGAGAAAGTGTGCCAGCACAGCAAATGCCTCACGGACTTTCCCTGCAATTCAGCAAGTGCTTTGCAGCTTGAAATTGGAAGGAAAGCCTCAGATTTAGCAGCCAGAGCTTCAGGAGGAGCAGCAGCGAGCACAGCATCGCTTTTGCAGCAGCTCCTTCCATGTGCATGTTTTTGGGAGTGGAAAGGCTTGCAGAGTGTTCAAGTAGCTTTTTCTCTCCGCTGGAAAGCTGCACGCTCAGTGCCAGTGTTCTGCAGCTTCTTTCTTCACGTTTCAGCAGCTAGCACGCTCTCCGTGTGCAGGAGAAGCGGCTGAGGCTTCCTTGCCGGAGAAGCGGCACCTTCGCCGGCAGAGAGCATCCTGCCGGCCGCGGTGCGCTCCGGAGCGGGGGCTTGTGCCGAAAGAGGCCGGCAACAGGCGCTTACCTTCGGACAGCTCCGGATGCCCGTCTAATGCGTCTCTTGTCGCCTACACGGCAGGGAAAAGCTTTTCCACTCTGTCTAGGAAGGAGAAAGTGTGCCAGCACAGCAAATGCCTCCCGGACTTTCCCTGCAATTCAGCAAGTGCTTTGCAGCTTGAAATTGGAAGGAAAGCCTCAGATTTAGCAGCCAGAGCTTCAGGAGGAGCAGCAGCGAGCACAGCATCGCTTTTGCAGCCGCTCCTTCCATGTGCATGTTTTTGGGAGTGGAAAGGCTTGCAGAGTGTTCAAGTAGCTTTTTCTCTCCGCTGGAAAGCTGCACGCTCAGTGCCAGTGTTCTGCAGCTTTTTTCTTCACGTTTCAGCAGCTAGCACGCTCTCCGTGTGCAGGACAAGCGGCTGAGGCTTCCTTGCCGGAGAAGCGGCACCTTCGCCGGCAGAGAGCATCCTGCCGGCCGCGGTGCGCTCCGGAGCGGAGGCTTGTGCCGAAAGAGGCCGGGAACAGGCGCTTACCTTCGGACAGCTCCGGATGCCCGTCTAATGCGTCTCTTGTCGCCTACACGGCAGGGAAAAGCTTTTCCACTCTGTCTAGGAAGGAGAAAGTGTGCCAGCAGAGCAAATGCCTCCCGGACTTTCCCTGCAATTCAGCAAGTGCTTTGCAGCTTGAAATTGGAAGGAAAGGCTCAGATTTAGCAGCCAGAGCTTCAGGAGGAGCAGCAGCGAGCACAGCATCGCTTTTGCAGCAGCTCCTTCCATGTGCATGTTTTTGGGAGTGGAAAGGCTTGTAGAGTGTTCAAGTAGCTTTTTCTCTCCGCTGGAAAGCTGCACGCTCAGTGCCAGTGTTCTGCAGCTTCTTTCTTCACGTTTCAGCAGCTAGCACGCTCTCCGTGTGCAGGAGAAGCGGCTGAGGCTTCCTTGCCGGAGAAGCGGCACCTTCGCCGGCAGAGAGCATCCTGCCGGCCGCGGTGCGCTCCGGAGCGGGGGCTTGTGCCGAAAGAGGCCGGCAACAGGCGCTTACCTTCGGACAGCTCCGGATGCCCGTCTAATGCGTCTCTTGTCGCCTACACGGCAGGGAAAAGCTTTTCCACTCTGTCTAGGAAGGAGAAAGTGTGCCAGCAGAGCAAATGCCTCCCGGACTTTCCCTGCAATTCAGCAAGTGCTTTGCAGCTTGAAATTGGAAGGAAAGCCTCAGATTTAGCAGCCAGAGCTTCAGGAGGAGCAGCAGCGAGCACAGCATCGCTTTTGCAGCAGCTCCTTCCATGTGCATGTTTTTGGGAGTGGAAAGGCTTGCAGAGTGTTCAAGTAGCTTTTTCTCTCCGCTGGAAAGCTGCACGCTCAGTGCCAGTGTTCTGCAGCTTCTTTCTTCACGTTTCAGCAGCTAGCACGCTCTCCGTGTGCAGGAGAAGCGGCTGAGGCTTCCTTGCCGGAGAAGCGGCACCTTCGCCGGCAGAGAGCATCCTGCCGGCCGCGGTGCGCTCCGGAGCGGGGGCTTGTGCCGAAAGAGGCCGGCAACAGGCGCTTACCTTCGGACAGCTCCGGATGCCCGTCTAATGCGTCTCTTGTCGCCTACACGGCAGGGAAAAGCTTTTCCACTCTGTCTAGGAAGGAGAAAGTGTGCCAGCACAGCAAATGCCTCACGGACTTTCCCTGCAATTCAGCAAGTGCTTTGCAGCTTGAAATTGGAAGGAAAGCCTCAGATTTAGCAGCCAGAGCTTCAGGAGGAGCAGCAGCGAGCACAGCATCGCTTTTGCAGCAGCTCCTTCCATGTGCATGTTTTTGGGAGTGGAAAGGCTTGCAGAGTGTTCAAGTAGCTTTTTCTCTCCGCTGGAAAGCTGCACGCTCAGTGCCAGTGTTCTGCAGCTTCTTTCTTCGCGTTTCAGCAGCTAGCACGCTCTCCGTGTGCAGGAGAAGCGGCTGAGGCTTCCTTGCCGGAGAAGCGGCACCTTCGCCGGCAGAGAGCATCCTGCCGGCCGCGGTGCGCTCCGGAGCGGGGGCTTGTGCCGAAAGAGGCCGGCAACAGGCGCTTACCTTCGGACAGCTCCGGATGCCCGTCTAATGCGTCTCTTGTCGCCTACACGGCAGGGAAAAGCTTTTCCACTCTGTCTAGGAAGGAGAAAGTGTGCCAGCACAGCAAATGCCTCCCGGACTTTCCCTGCAATTCAGCAAGTGCTTTGCAGCTTGAAATTGGAAGGAAAGCCTCAGATTTAGCAGCCAGAGCTTCAGGAGGAGCAGCAGCGAGCACAGCATCGCTTTTGCAGCAGCTCCTTCCATGTGCATGTTTTTGGGAGTGGAAAGGCTTGCAGAGTGTTCAAGTAGCTTTTTCTCTCCGCTGGAAAGCTGCACGCTCAGTGCCAGTGTTCTGCAGCTTCTTTCTTCACGTTTCAGCAGCTAGCACGCTCTCCGTGTGCAGGAGAAGCGGCTGAGGCTTCCTTGCCGGAGAAGCGGCACCTTCGCCGGCAGAGAGCATCCTGCCGGCCGCGGTGCGCTCCGGAGCGGGGGCTTGTGCCGAAAGAGGCCGGCAACAGGCGCTTACCTTCGGACAGCTCCGGATGCCCGTCTAATGCGTCTCTTGTCGCCTACACGGCAGGGAAAAGCTTTTCCACTCTGTCTAGGAAGGAGAAAGTGTGCCAGCACAGCAAACGCCTCCCGGACTTTCCCTGCAATTCAGCAAGTGCTTTGCAGCTTGAAATTGGAAGGAAAGCCTCAGATTTAGCAGCCAGAGCTTCAGGAGGAGCAGCAGCGAGCACAGCATCGCTTTTGCAGCAGCTCCTTCCATGTGCATGTTTTTGGGAGTGGAAAGGCTTGCAGAGTGTTCAAGTAGCTTTTTCTCTCCGCTGGAAAGCTGCACGCTCAGTGCCAGTGTTCTGCAGCTTCTTTCTTCGCATTTCAGCAGCTAGCACGCTCTCCGTGTGCAGGAGAAGCGGCTGAGGCTTCCTTGCCGGAGAAGCGGCACCTTCGCCGGCAGAGAGCATCCTGCCGGCCGCGGTGCGCTCCGGAGCGGGGGCTTGTGCCGAAAGAGGCCGGCAACAGGCGCTTACCTTCGGACAGCTCCGGATGCCCGTCTAATGCGTCTCTTGTCGCCTACACGGCAGGGAAAAGCTTTTCCACTCTGTCTAGGAAGGAGAAAGTGTGCCAGCAGAGCAAATGCCTCCCGGACTTTCCCTGCAATTCAGCAAGTGCTTTGCAGCTTGAAATTGGAAGGAAAGCCTCAGATTTAGCAGCCAGAGCTTCAGGAGGAGCAGCAGCGAGCACAGCATCGCTTTTGCAGCAGCTCCTTCCATGTGCATGTTTTTGGGAGTGGAAAGGCTTGCAGAGTGTTCAAGTAGCTTTTTCTCTCCGCTGGAAAGCTGCACGCTCAGTGCCAGTGTTCTGCAGCTTCTTTCTTCACGTTTCAGCAGCTAGCACGCTCTCCGTGTGCAGGAGAAGCGGCTGAGGCTTCCTTGCCGGAGAAGCGGCACCTTCGCCGGCAGAGAGCATCCTGCCGGCCGCGGTGCGCTCCGGAGCGGGGGCTTGTGCCGAAAGAGGCCGGCAACAGGCGCTTACCTTCGGACAGCTCCGGATGCCCGTCTAATGCGTCTCTTGTCGCCTACACGGCAGGGAAAAGCTTTTCCACTCTGTCTAGGAAGGAGAAAGTGTGCCAGCACAGCAAATGCCTCACGGACTTTCCCTGCAATTCAGCAAGTGCTTTGCAGCTTGAAATTGGAAGGAAAGCCTCAGATTTAGCAGCCAGAGCTTCAGGAGGAGCAGCAGCGAGCACAGCATCGCTTTTGCAGCAGCTCCTTCCATGTGCATGTTTTTGGGAGTGGAAAGGCTTGCAGAGTGTTCAAGTAGCTTTTTCTCTCCGCTGGAAAGCTGCACGCTCAGTGCCAGTGTTCTGCAGCTTCTTTCTTCACGTTTCAGCAGCTAGCACGCTCTCCGTGTGCAGGAGAAGCGGCTGAGGCTTCCTTGCCGGAGAAGCGGCACCTTCGCCGGCAGAGAGCATCCTGCCGGCCGCGGTGCGCTCCGGAGCGGGGGCTTGTGCCGAAAGAGGCCGGCAACAGGCGCTTACCTTCGGACAGCTCCGGATGCCCGTCTAATGCGTCTCTTGTCGCCTACACGGCAGGGAAAAGCTTTTCCACTCTGTCTAGGAAGGAGAAAGTGTGCCAGCACAGCAAATGCCTCCCGGACTTTCCCTGCAATTCAGCAAGTGCTTTGCAGCTTGAAATTGGAAGGAAAGCCTCAGATTTAGCAGCCAGAGCTTCAGGAGGAGCAGCAGCGAGCACAGCATCGCTTTTGCAGCCGCTCCTTCCATGTGCATGTTTTTGGGAGTGGAAAGGCTTGCAGAGTGTTCAAGTAGCTTTTTCTCTCCGCTGGAAAGCTGCACGCTCAGTGCCAGTGTTCTGCAGCTTTTTTCTTCACGTTTCAGCAGCTAGCACGCTCTCCGTGTGCAGGACAAGCGGCTGAGGCTTCCTTGCCGGAGAAGCGGCACCTTCGCCGGCAGAGAGCATCCTGCCGGCCGCGGTGCGCTCCGGAGCGGAGGCTTGTGCCGAAAGAGGCCGGGAACAGGCGCTTACCTTCGGACAGCTCCGGATGCCCGTCTAATGCGTCTCTTGTCGCCTACACGGCAGGGAAAAGCTTTTCCACTCTGTCTAGGAAGGAGAAAGTGTGCCAGCAGAGCAAATGCCTCCCGGACTTTCCCTGCAATTCAGCAAGTGCTTTGCAGCTTGAAATTGGAAGGAAAGGCTCAGATTTAGCAGCCAGAGCTTCAGGAGGAGCAGCAGCGAGCACAGCATCGCTTTTGCAGCAGCTCCTTCCATGTGCATGTTTTTGGGAGTGGAAAGGCTTGTAGAGTGTTCAAGTAGCTTTTTCTCTCCGCTGGAAAGCTGCACGCTCAGTGCCAGTGTTCTGCAGCTTCTTTCTTCACGTTTCAGCAGCTAGCACGCTCTCCGTGTGCAGGAGAAGCGGCTGAGGCTTCCTTGCCGGAGAAGCGGCACCTTCGCCGGCAGAGAGCATCCTGCCGGCCGCGGTGCGCTCCGGAGCGGGGGCTTGTGCCGAAAGAGGCCGGCAACAGGCGCTTACCTTCGGACAGCTCCGGATGCCCGTCTAATGCGTCTCTTGTCGCCTACACGGCAGGGAAAAGCTTTTCCACTCTGTCTAGGAAGGAGAAAGTGTGCCAGCAGAGCAAATGCCTCCCGGACTTTCCCTGCAATTCAGCAAGTGCTTTGCAGCTTGAAATTGGAAGGAAAGCCTCAGATTTAGCAGCCAGAGCTTCAGGAGGAGCAGCAGCGAGCACAGCATCGCTTTTGCAGCAGCTCCTTCCATGTGCATGTTTTTGGGAGTGGAAAGGCTTGCAGAGTGTTCAAGTAGCTTTTTCTCTCCGCTGGAAAGCTGCACGCTCAGTGCCAGTGTTCTGCAGCTTCTTTCTTCACGTTTCAGCAGCTAGCACGCTCTCCGTGTGCAGGAGAAGCGGCTGAGGCTTCCTTGCCGGAGAAGCGGCACCTTCGCCGGCAGAGAGCATCCTGCCGGCCGCGGTGCGCTCCGGAGCGGGGGCTTGTGCCGAAAGAGGCCGGCAACAGGCGCTTACCTTCGGACAGCTCCGGATGCCCGTCTAATGCGTCTCTTGTCGCCTACACGGCAGGGAAAAGCTTTTCCACTCTGTCTAGGAAGGAGAAAGTGTGCCAGCACAGCTAACGCCTCCCGGACTTTCCCTGCAATTCAGCAAGTGCTTTGCAGCTTGAAATTGGAAGGAAAGCCTCAGATTTAGCAGCCAGAGCTTCAGGAGGAGCAGCAGCCAGCACAGCATCGCTTTTGCAGCAGCTCCTTCCATGTGCATGTTTTTGGGAGTGGAAAGGCTTGCAGAGTGTTCAAGTAGCTTTTTCTCTCCGCTGGAAAGCTGCACGCTCAGTGCCAGTGTTCTGCAGCTTCTTTCTTCGCGTTTCAGCAGCTAGCACGCTCTCCGTGTGCAGGAGAAGCGGCTGAGGCTTCCTTGCCGGAGAAGCGGCACCTTCGCCGGCAGAGAGCATCCTGCCGGCCGCGGTGCGCTCCGGAGCGGGGGCTTGTGCCGAAAGAGGCCGGCAACAGGCGCTTACCTTCGGACAGCTCCGGATGCCCGTCTAATGCGTCTCTTGTCGCCTACACGGCAGGGAAAAGCTTTTCCACTCTGTCTAGGAAGGAGAAAGTGTGCCAGCAGAGCAAATGCCTCCCGGACTTTCCCTGCAATTCAGCAAGTGCTTTGCAGCTTGAAATTGGAAGGAAAGCCTCAGATTTAGCAGCCAGAGCTTCAGGAGGAGCAGCAGCGAGCACAGCATCGCTTTTGCAGCAGCTCCTTCCATGTGCATGTTTTTGGGAGTGGAAAGGCTTGCAGAGTGTTCAAGTAGCTTTTTCTCTCCGCTGGAAAGCTGCACGCTCAGTGCCAGTGTTCTGCAGCTTCTTTCTTCACGTTTCAGCAGCTAGCACGCTCTCCGTGTGCAGGAGAAGCGGCTGAGGCTTCCTTGCCGGAGAAGCGGCACCTTCGCCGGCAGAGAGCATCCTGCCGGCCGCGGTGCGCTCCGGAGCGGGGGCTTGTGCCGAAAGAGGCCGGGAACAGGCGCTTACCTTCGGACAGCTCCGGATGCCCGTCTAATGCGTCTCTTGTCGCCTACACGGCAGGGAAAAGCTTTTCCACTCTGTCTAGGAAGGAGAAAGTGTGCCAGCACAGCAAATGCCTCCCGGACTTTCCCTGCAATTCAGCAAGTGCTTTGCAGCTTGAAATTGGAAGGAAAGCCTCAGATTTAGCAGCCAGAGCTTCAGGAGGAGCAGCAGCGAGCACAGCATCGCTTTTGCAGCAGCTCCTTCCATGTGCACGTTTTTGGGAGTGGAAAGGCTTGCAGAGTGTTCAAGTAGCTTTTTCTCTCCGCTGGAAAGCTGCACGCTCAGTGCCAGTGTTCTACAGCTTCTTTCTTCACGTTTCAGCAGCTAGCACGCTCTCCGTGTGCAGGAGAAGCGGCTGAGGCTTCCTTGCCGGAGAAGCGGCACCTTCGCCGGCAGAGAGCATCCTGCCGGCCGCGGTGCGCTCCGGAGCGGGGGCTTGTGCCGAAAGAGGCCGGCAACAGGCGCTTACCTTCGGACAGCTCCGGATGCCCGTCTAATGCGTCTCTTGTCGCCTACACGGCAGGGAAAAGCTTTTCCACTCTGTCTAGGAAGGAGAAAGTGTGCCAGCACAGCAAATGCCTCCCGGACTTTCCCTGCAATTCAGCAAGTGCTTTGCAGCTTGAAATTGGAAGGAAAGCCTCAGATTTAGCAGCCAGAGCTTCAGGAGGAGCAGCAGCGAGCACAGCATCGCTTTTGCAGCAGCTCCTTCCATGTGCATGTTTTTGGGAGTGGAAAGGCTTGCAGAGTGTTCAAGTAGCTTTTTCTCTCCGCTGGAAAGCTGCACGCTCAGTGCCAGTGTTCTGCAGCTTCTTTCTTCACGTTTCAGCAGCTAGCACGCTCTCCGTGTGCAGGAGAAGCGGCTGAGGCTTCCTTGCCGGAGAAGCGGCACCTTCGCCGGCAGAGAGCATCCTGCCGGCCGCGGTGCGCTCCGGAGCGGGGGCTTGTGCCGAAAGAGGCCGGGAACAGGCGCTTACCTTCGGACAGCTCCGGATGCCCGTCTAATGCGTCTCTTGTCGCCTACACGGCAGGGAAAAGCTTTTCCACTCTGTCTAGGAAGGAGAAAGTGTGCCAGCAGAGCAAATGCCTCCCGGACTTTCCCTGCAATTCAGCAAGTGCTTTGCAGCTTGAAATTGGAAGGAAAGCCTCAGATTTAGCAGCCAGAGCTTCAGGAGGAGCAGCAGCGAGCACAGCATCGCTTTTGCAGCAGCTCCTTCCATGTGCATGTTTTTGGGAGTGGAAAGGCTTGCAGAGTGTTCAAGTAGCTTTTTCTCTCCGCTGGAAAGCTGCACGCTCAGTGCCAGTGTTCTGCAGCTTCTTTCTTCACGTTTCAGCAGCTAGCACGCTCTCCGTGTGCAGGAGAAGCGGCTGAGGCTTCCTTGCCGGAGAAGCGGCACCTTCGCCGGCAGAGAGCATCCTGCCGGCCGCGGTGCGCTCCGGAGCGGGGGCTTGTGCCGAAAGAGGCCGGCAACAGGCGCTTACCTTCGGACAGCTCCGGATGCCCGTCTAATGCGTCTCTTGTCGCCTACACGGCAGGGAAAAGCTTTTCCACTCTGTCTAGGAAGGAGAAAGTGTGCCAGCAGAGCAAATGCCTCCCGGACTTTCCCTGCAATTCAGCAAGTGCTTTGCAGCTTGAAATTGGAAGGAAAGCCTCAGATTTAGCAGCCAGAGCTTCAGGATAAGCAGCAGCGAGCACAGCATCGCTTTTGCAGCAGCTCCTTCCATGTGCATGTTTTTGAGAGTGGAAAGGCTTGCAGAGTGTTCAAGTAGCTTTTTCTCTCCGCTGGAAAGCTGCACGCTCAGTGCCAGTGTTCTGCAGCTTCTTTCTTCGCGTTTCAGCAGCTAGCACGCTCTCCGTGTGCAGGAGAAGCGGCTGAGGCTTCCTTGCCGGAGAAGCGGCACCTTCGCCGGCAGAGAGCATCCTGCCGGCCGCGGTGCGCTCCGGAGCGGGGGCTTGTGCCGAAAGAGGCCGGCAACAGGCGCTTACCTTCGGACAGCTCCGGATGCCCGTCTAATGCGTCTCTTGTCGCCTACACGGCAGGGAAAAGCTTTTCCACTCTGTCTAGGAAGGAGAAAGTGTGCCAGCACAGCAAATGCCTCCCGGACTTTCCCTGCAATTCAGCAAGTGCTTTGCAGCTTGAAATTGGAAGGAAAGCCTCAGATTTAGCAGCCAGAGCTTCAGGAGGAGCAGCAGCGAGCACAGCATCGCTTTTGCAGCAGCTCCTTCCATGTGCATGTTTTTGGGAGTGGAAAGGCTTGCAGAGTGTTCAAGTAGCTTTTTCTCTCCGCTGGAAAGCTGCACGCTCAGTGCCAGTGTTCTGCAGCTTCTTTCTTCGCGTTTCAGCAGCTAGCACGCTCTCCGTGTGCAGGAGAAGCGGCTGAGGCTTCCTTGCCGGAGAAGCGGCACCTTCGCCGGCAGAGAGCATCCTGCCGGCCGCGGTGCGCTCCGGAGCGGGGGCTTGTGCCGAAAGAGGCCGGGAACAGGCGCTTACCTTCGGACAGCTCCGGATGCCCGTCTAATGCGTCTCTTGTCGCCTACACGGCAGGGAAAAGCTTTTCCACTCTGTCTAGGAAGGAGAAAGTGTGCCAGCACAGCAAATGCCTCCCGGACTTTCCCTGCAATTCAGCAAGTGCTTTGCAGCTTGAAATTGGAAGGAAAGCCTCAGATTTAGCAGCCAGAGCTTCAGGAGGAGCAGCAGCGAGCACAGCATCGCTTTTGCAGCAGCTCCTTCCATGTGCACGTTTTTGGGAGTGGAAAGGCTTGCAGAGTGTTCAAGTAGCTTTTTCTCTCCGCTGGAAAGCTGCACGCTCAGTGCCAGTGTTCTGCAGCTTCTTTCTTCACGTTTCAGCAGCTAGCACGCTCTCCGTGTGCAGGAGAAGCGGCTGAGGCTTCCTTGCCGGAGAAGTGGCACCTTCGCCGGCAGAGAGCATCCTGCCGGCCGCGGTGCGCTCCGGAGCGGGGGCTTGTGCCGAAAGAGGCCGGCAACAGGCGCTTACCTTCGGACAGCTCCGGATGCCCGTCTAATGCGTCTCTTGTCGCCTACACGGCAGGGAAAAGCTTTTCCACTCTGTCTAGGAAGGAGAAAGTGTGCCAGCACAGCAAATGCCTCCCGGACTTTCCCTGCAATTCAGCAAGTGCTTTGCAGCTTGAAATTGGAAGGAAAGCCTCAGATTTAGCAGCCAGAGCTTCAGGAGGAGCAGCAGCCAGCACAGCATCGCTTTTGCAGCAGCTCCTTCCATGTGCATGTTTTTGGGAGTGGAAAGGCTTGCAGAGTGTTCAAGTAGCTTTTTCTCTCCGCTGGAAAGCTGCACGCTCAGTGCCAGTGTTCTGCAGCTTCTTTCTTCACGTTTCAGCAGCTAGCGCGCTCTCCGTGTGCAGGAGAAGCGGCTGAGGCCTCCTTGCCGGAGAAGCGGCACCTTCGCCGGCAGAGAGCATCCTGCCGGCCGCGGTGCGCTCCGGAGCGGGGGCTTGTGCCGAAAGAGGCCGGGAACAGGCGCTTACCTTCGGACAGCTCCGGATGCCCGTCTAATGCGTCTCTTGTCGCCTACACGGCAGGGAAAAGCTTTTCCACTCTGTCTAGGAAGGAGAAAGTGTGCCAGCACAGCAAATGCCTCCCGGACTTTCCCTGCAATTCAGCAAGTGCTTTGCAGCTTGAAATTGGAAGGAAAGCCTCAGATTTAGCAGCCAGAGCTTCAGGAGGAGCAGCAGCGAGCACAGCATCGCTTTTGCAGCAGCTCCTTCCATGTGCACGTTTTTGGGAGTGGAAAGGCTTGCAGAGTGTTCAAGTAGCTTTTTCTCTCCGCTGGAAAGCTGCACGCTCAGTGCCAGTGTTCTGCAGCTTCTTTCTTCACGTTTCAGCAGCTAGCACGCTCTCCGTGTGCTGGAGAAGCGGCTGAGGCTTCCTTGCCGGAGAAGCGGCACCTTCGCCGGCAGAGAGCATCCTGCCGGCCGCGGTGCGCTCCGGAGCGGGGGCTTGTGCCGAAAGAGGCCGGGAACAGGCGCTTACCTTCGGACAGCTCCGGATGCCCGTCTAATGCGTCTCTTGTCGCCTACACGGCAGGGAAAAGCTTTTCCACTCTGTCTAGGAAGGAGAAAGTGTGCCAGCACAGCAAATGCCTCCCGGACTTTCCCTGCAATTCAGCAAGTGCTTTGCAGCTTGAAATTGGAAGGAAAGCCTCAGATTTAGCAGCCAGAGCTTCAGGAGAAGGAGCAGCGAGCACAGCATCGCTTTTGCAGCAGCTCCTTCCATGTGCATGTTTTTGGGAGTGGAAAGGCTTGCAGAGTGTTCAAGTAGCTTTTTCTCTCCGCTGGGAAGCTGCACGCTCAGTGCCAGTGTTCTGCAGCTTCTTTCTTCACGTTTCAGCAGCTAGCACGCTCTCCGTGTGCAGGAGAAGCGGCTGAGGCTTCCTTGCCGGAGAAGCGGCACCTTCGCCGGCAGAGAGCATCCTGCCGGCCGCGGTGCGCTCCGGAGCGGGGGCTTGTGCCGAAAGAGGCCGGCAACATGCGCTTACCTTCGGACAGCTCCGGATGCCCGTCTAATGCGTCTCTTGTCGCCTACACGGCAGGGAAAAGCTTTTCCACTCTGTCTAGGAAGGAGAAAGTGTGCCAGCACAGCAAACGCCTCCCGGACATTCCCTGCAATTCAGCAAGTGCTTTGCAGCTTGAAATTGGAAGGAAAGGCTCAGATTTAGCAGCCAGAGCTTCAGGAGGAGCAGCAGCGAGCACAGCATCGCTTTTGCAGCAGCTCCTTCCATGTGCATGTTTTTGGGAGTGGAAAGGCTTGCAGAGTGTTCAAGTAGCTTTTTCTCTCCGCTGGAAAGCTGCACGCTCAGTGCCAGTGTTCTGCAGCTTCTTTCTTCACGTTTCAGCAGCTAGCACGCTCTCCGTGTGCAGGAGAAGCGGCTGAGGCTTCCTTGCCGGAGAAGCGGCACCTTCGCCGGCAGAGAGCATCCTGCCGGCCGCGGTGCGCTCCGGAGCGGGGGCTTGTGCCGAAAGAGGCCGGCAACAGGCGCTTACCTTCGGACAGCTCCGGATGCCCGTCTAATGCGTCTCTTGTCGCCTACACGGCAGGGAAAAGCTTTTCCACTCTGTCTAGGAAGGAGAAAGTGTGCCAGCACAGCAAATGCCTCCCGGACTTTCCTTGCAATTCAGCAAGTGCTTTGCAGCTTGAAATTGGAAGGAAAGCCTCAGATTTAGCAGCCAGAGCTTCAGAAGGAGCAGCAGCCAGCACAGCATCGCTTTTGCAGCAGCTCCTTCCATGTGCATGTTTTTGGGAGTGGAAAGGCTTGCAGAGTGTTCAAGTAGCTTTTTCTCTCCGCTGGAAAGCTGCACGCTCAGTGCCAGTGTTCTGCAGCTTCTTTCTTCACGTTTCAGCAGCTAGCACGCTCTCCGTGTGCAGGAGAAGCGGCTGAGGCTTCCTTGCCGGAGAAGCGGCACCTTCGCCGGCAGAGAGCATCCTGCCGGCCGCGGTGCGCTCCGGAGCGGGGGCTTGTGCCGAAAGAGGCCGGCAACTGGCGCTTACCTTCGGACAGCTCCGGATGCCCGTCTAATGCGTCTCTTGTCGCCTACACGGCAGGGAAAAGCTTTTCCACTCTGTCTAGGAAGGAGAAATTGTGCCAGCACAGCAAATGCCTCCCGGACTTTCCCTGCAATTCAGCAAGTGCTTTGCAGCTTGAAATTGGAAGGAAAGCCTCAGATTTAGCAGCCAGAGCTTCAGGAGGAGCAGCAGCGAGCACAGCATCGCTTTTGCAGCAGCTCCTTCTATGTGCATGTTTTTGGGAGTGGAAAGGCTTGCAGAGTGTTCAAGTAGCTTTTTCTCTCCGCTGGAAAGCTGCACGCTCAGGGCCAGTGTTCTACAGCTTCTTTCTTCACGTTTCAGCAGCTAGCACGCTCTCCGTGTGCAGGAGAAGCGGCTGAGGCTTCCTTGCCGGAGAAGCGGCACCTTCGCCGGCAGAGAGCATCCTGCCGGCCGCGGTGCGCTCCGGAGCGGGGGCTTGTGCCGAAAGAGGCCGGCAACATGCGCTTACCTTCGGACAGCTCCGGATGCCCGTCTAATGCGTCTCTTGTCGCCTACACGGCAGGGAAAAGCTTTTCCACTCTGTCTAGGAAGGAGAAAGTGTGCCAGCACAGCAAACGCCTCCCGGACTTTCCCTGCAATTCAGCAAGTGCTTTGCAGCTTGAAATTGGAAGGAAAGCCTCAGATTTAGCAGCCAGAGCTTCAGGAGGAGCAGCAGCGAGCACAGCATCGCTTTTGCAGCAGCTCCTTCCATGTGCATGTTTTTGGGAGTGGAAAGGCTTGCAGAGTGTTCAAGTAGCTTTTTCTCTCCGCTGGAAAGCTGCACGCTCAGTGCCAGTGTTCTGCAGCTTCTTTCTTCGCGTTTCAGCAGCTAGCACGCTCTCCGTGTGCAGGAGAAGCGGCTGAGGCTTCCTTGCCGGAGAAGCGGCACCTTCGCCGGCAGAGAGCATCCTGCCGGCCGCGGTGCGCTCCGGAGCGGGGGCTTGTGCCGAAAGAGGCCGGCAACAGGCGCTTACCTTCGGACAGCTCCGGATGCCCGTCTAATGCGTCTCTTGTCGCCTACACGGCAGGGAAAAGCTTTTCCACTCTGTCTAGGAAGGAGAAAGTGTGCCAGCACAGCAAATGCCTCCCGGACTTTCCCTGCAATTCAGCAAGTGCTTTGCAGCTTGAAATTGGAAGGAAAGCCTCAGATTTAGCAGCCAGAGCTTCAGGAGGAGCAGCAGCGAGCACAGCATCGCTTTTGCAGCAGCTCCTTCCATGTGCATGTTTTTGGGAGTGGAAAGGCTTGCAGAGTGTTCAAGTAGCTTTTTCTCTCCGCTGGAAAGCTGCACGCTCAGTGCCAGTGTTCTGCAGCTTCTTTCTTCGCGTTTCAGCAGCTAGCACGCTCTCCGTGTGCAGGAGAAGCGGCTGAGGCTTCCTTGCCGGAGAAGCGGCACCTTCGCCGGCAGAGAGCATCCTGCCGGCCGCGGTGCGCTCCGGAGCGGGGGCTTGTGCCGAAAGAGGCCGGCAACAGGCGCTTACCTTCGGACAGCTCCGGATGCCCGTCTAATGCGTCTCTTGTCGCCTACACGGCAGGGAAAAGCTTTTCCACTCTGTCTAGGAAGGAGAAAGTGTGCCAGCACAGCAAATGCCTCCCGGACTTTCCCTGCAATTCAGCAAGTGCTTTGCAGCTTGAAATTGGAAGGAAAGCCTCAGATTTAGCAGCCAGAGCTTCAGGAGGAGCAGCAGCGAGCACAGCATCGCTTTTGCAGCAGCTCCTTCCATGTGCACGTTTTTGGGAGTGGAAAGGCTTGCAGAGTGTTCAAGTAGCTTTTTCTCTCCGCTGGAAAGCTGCACGCTCAGGGCCAGTGTTCTACAGCTTCTTTCTTCACGTTTCAGCAGCTAGCACGCTCTCCGTGTGCAGGAGAAGCGGCTGAGGCTTCCTTGCCGGAGAAGCGGCACCTTCGCCGGCAGAGAGCATCCTGCCGGCCGCGGTGCGCTCCGGAGCGGGGGCTTGTGCCGAAAGAGGCCGGCAACAGGCGCTTACCTTCGGACAGCTCCGGATGCCCGTCTAATGCGTCTCTTGTCGCCTACACGGCAGGGAAAAGCTTTTCCACTCTGTCTAGGAAGGAGAAAGTGTGCCAGCACAGCAAATGCCTCCCGGACTTTCCCTGCAATTCAGCAAGTGCTTTGCAGCTTGAAATTGGAAGGAAAGCCTCAGATTTAGCAGCCAGAGCTTCAGGAGGAGCAGCAGCGAGCACAGCATCGCTTTTGCAGCAGCTCCTTCCATGTGCATGTTTTTGGGAGTGGAAAGGCTTGCAGAGTGTTCAAGTAGCTTTTTCTCTCCGCTGGAAAGCTGCACGCTCAGTGCCAGTGTTCTGCAGCTTCTTTCTTCACGTTTCACCTGCTAGCACGCTCTCCGTGTGCTGGAGAAGCGGCTGAGGCTTCCTTGCCGGAGAAGCGGCACCTTCGCCGGCAGAGAGCATCCTGCCGGCCGCGGTGCGCTCCGGAGCGGGGGCTTGTGCCGAAAGAGGCCGGCAACAGGCGCTTACCTTCGGACAGCTCCGGATGCCCGTCTAATGCGTCTCTTGTCGCCTACACGGCAGGGAAAAGCTTTTCCACTCTGTCTAGGAAGGAGAAAGTGTGCCAGCACAGCAAATGCCTCCCGGACTTTCCCTGCAATTCAGCAAGTGCTTTGCAGCTTGAAATTGGAAGGAAAGCCTCAGATTTAGCAGCCAGAGCTTCAGGAGGAGCAGCAGCGAGCACAGCATCGCTTTTGCAGCAGCTCCTTCCATGTGCATGTTTTTGGGAGTGGAAAGGCTTGCAGAGTGTTCAAGTAGCTTTTTCTCTCCGCTGGAAAGCTGCACGCTCAGTGCCAGTGTTCTGCAGCTTCTTTCTTCACGTTTCAGCAGCTAGCACGCTCTCCGTGTGCAGGAGAAGCGGCTGAGGCTTCCTTGCCGGAGAAGCGGCACCTTCGCCGGCAGAGAGCATCCTGCCGGCCGCGGTGCGCTCCGGAGCGGGGGCTTGTGCCGAAAGAGGCCGGGAACAGGCGCTTACCTTCGGACAGCTCCGGATGCCCGTCCAATGCGTCTCTTGTCGCCTACACGGCAGGGAAAAGCTTTTCCACTCTGTCTAGGAAGGAGAAAGTGTGCCAGCAGAGCAAATGCCTCCCGGACTTTCCCTGCAATTCAGCAAGTGCTTTGCAGCTTGAAATTGGAAGGAAAGCCTCAGATTTAGCAGCCAGAGCTTCAGGAGGAGCAGCAGCCAGCACAGCATCGCTTTTGCAGCAGCTCCTTCCATGTGCATGTTTTTGGGAGTGGAAAGGCTTGCAGAGTGTTCAAGTAGCTTTTTCTCTCCGCTGGAAAGCTGCACGCTCAGTGCCAGTGTTCTGCAGCTTCTTTCTTCACGTTTCAGCAGCTAGCACGCTCTCCGTGTGCAGGAGAAGCGGCTGAGGCTTCCTTGCCGGAGAAGCGGCACCTTCGCCGGCAGAGAGCATCCTGCCGGCCGCGGTGCGCTCCGGAGCGGGGGTTTGTGCCGAAAGAGGCCGGGAACAGGCGCTTACCTTCGGACAGCTCCGGATGCCCGTCTAATGCGTCTCTTGTCGCCTACACGGCAGGGAAAAGCTTTTCCACTCTGTCTAGGAAGGAGAAAGTGTGCCAGCACAGCAAATGCCTCCCGGACTTTCCCTGCAATTCAGCAAGTGCTTTGCAGCTTGAAATTGGAAGGAAAGCCTCAGATTTAGCAGCCAGAGCTTCAGGAGAAGCAGCAGCGAGCACAGCATCGCTTTTGCAGCAGCTCCTTCCATGTGCATGTTTTTGGGAGTTGAAAGGCTTGCAGAGTGTTCAAGTAGCTTTTTCTCTCCGCTGGAAAGCTGCACGCTCAGTGCCAGTGTTCTGCAGCTTCTTTCTTCGCGCTTCAGCAGCTAGCACGCTCTCCGTGTGCAGGAGAAGCGGCTGAGGCTTCCTTGCCGGAGAAGCGGCACCTTCGCCGGCAGAGAGCATCCTGCCGGCCGCGGTGCGCTCCGGAGCGGGGGCTTGTGCCGAAAGAGGCCGGCAACAGGCGCTTACCTTCGGACAGCTCCGGATGCCCGTCCAATGCGTCTCTTGTCGCCTACACGGCAGGGAAAAGCTTTTCCACTCTGTCTAGGAAGGAGAAAGTGTGCCAGCACAGCAAATGCCTCCCGGACTTTCCCTGCAATTCAGCAAGTGCTTTGCAGCTTGAAATTGGAAGGAAAGCCTCAGATTTAGCAGCCAGAGCTTCAGGAGGAGCAGCAGCGAGCACAGCATCGCTTTTGCAGCAGCTCCTTCCATGTGCATGTTTTTGGGAGTGGAAAGGCTTGCAGAGTGTTCAAGTAGCTTTTTCTCTCCGCTGGAAAGCTGCACGCTCAGTGCCAGTGTTCTGCAGCTTCTTTCTTCACGTTTCACCTGCTAGCACGCTCTCCGTGTGCAGGAGAAGCGGCTGAGGCTTCCTTGCCGGAGAAGCGGCACCTTCGCCGGCAGAGAGCATCCTGCCGGCCGCGGTGCGCTCCGGATCGGGGGCTTGTGCCGACAGAGGCCGGGAACAGGCGCTTACCTTCGGACAGCTCCGGATGCCCGTCTAATGCGTCTCTTGTCGCCTACACGGCAGGGAAAAGCTTTTCCACTCTGTCTAGGAAGGAGAAAGTGTGCCAGCAGAGCAAATGCCTCCCGGACTTTCCCTGCAATTCAGCAAGTGCTTTGCAGCTTGAAATTGGAAGGAAAGCCTCAGATTTAGCAGCCAGAGCTTCAGGAGGAGCAGCAGCGAGCACAGCATCGCTTTTGCAGCAGCTCCTTCCATGTGCATGTTTTTGGGAGTGGAAAGGCTTGCAGAGTATTCAAGTAGCTTTTTCTCTCCGCTGGAAAGCTGCACGCTCAGTGCCAGTGTTCTGCAGCTTCTTTTTCGCGTTTCAGCAGCTAGCACGCTCTCCGTGTGCAGGAGAAGCGGCTGAGGCTTCCTTGCCGGAGAAGCGGCACCTTCGCCGGCAGAGAGCATCCTGCCGGCCGCGGTGCGCTCCGGAGCGGGGGCTTGTGCCGAAAGAGGCCGGCAACAGGCGCTTACCTTCGGACAGCTCCGGATGCCCGTCTAATGCGTCTCTTGTCGCCTACACGGCAGGGAAAAGCTTTTCCACTCTGTCTAGGAAGGAGAAAGTGTGCCAGCACAGCAAATGCCTCCCGGACTTTCCCTGCAATTCAGCAAGTGCTTTGCAGCTTGAAATTGGAAGGAAAGCCTCAGATTTAGCAGCCAGAGCTTCAGGAGGAGCAGCAGCGAGCACAGCATCGCTTTTGCAGCAGCTCCTTCCATGTGCATGTTTTTGGGAGTGGAAAGGCTTGCAGAGTGTTCAAGTAGCTTTTTCTCTCCGCTGGAAAGCTGCACGCTCAGTGCCAGTGTTCTGCAGCTTCTTTCTTCGCGTTTCAGCAGCTAGCACGCTCTCCGTGTGCAGGAGAAGCGGCTGAGGCTTCCTTGCCGGAGAAGCGGCACCTTCGCCGGCAGAGAGCATCCTGCCGGCCGCGGTGCGCTCCGGAGCGGGGGCTTGTGCCGAAAGAGGCCGGCAACAGGCGCTTACCTTCGGACAGCTCCGGATGCCCGTCTAATGCGTCTCTTGTCGCCTACACGGCAGGGAAAAGCTTTTCCACTCTGTCTAGGAAGGAGAAAGTGTGCCAGCACAGCAAATGCCTCCCGGACTTTCCCTGCAATTCAGCAAGTGCTTTGCAGCTTGAAATTGGAAGGAAAGCCTCAGATTTAGCAGCCAGAGCTTCAGGAGGAGCAGCAGCGAGCACAGCATCGCTTTTGCAGCAGCTCCTTCCATGTGCACGTTTTTGGGAGTGGAAAGGCTTGCAGAGTGTTCAAGTAGCTTTTTCTCTCCGCTGGAAAGCTGCACGCTCAGGGCCAGTGTTCTACAGCTTCTTTCTTCACGTTTCAGCAGCTAGCACGCTCTCCGTGTGCAGGAGAAGCGGCTGAGGCTTCCTTGCCGGAGAAGCGGCACCTTCGCCGGCAGAGAGCATCCTGCCGGCCGCGGTGCGCTCCGGAGCGGGGGCTTGTGCCGAAAGAGGCCGGCAACAGGCGCTTACCTTCGGACAGCTCCGGATGCCCGTCTAATGCGTCTCTTGTCGCCTACACGGCAGGGAAAAGCTTTTCCACTCTGTCTAGGAAGGAGAAAGTGTGCCAGCACAGCAAATGCCTCCCGGACTTTCCCTGCAATTCAGCAAGTGCTTTGCAGCTTGAAATTGGAAGGAAAGCCTCAGATTTAGCAGCCAGAGCTTCAGGAGGAGCAGCAGCGAGCACAGCATCGCTTTTGCAGCAGCTCCTTCCATGTGCATGTTTTTGGGAGTGGAAAGGCTTGCAGAGTGTTCAAGTAGCTTTTTCTCTCCGCTGGAAAGCTGCACGCTCAGTGCCAGTGTTCTGCAGCTTCTTTCTTCACGTTTCACCTGCTAGCACGCTCTCCGTGTGCTGGAGAAGCGGCTGAGGCTTCCTTGCCGGAGAAGCGGCACCTTCGCCGGCAGAGAGCATCCTGCCGGCCGCGGTGCGCTCCGGAGCGGGGGCTTGTGCCGAAAGAGGCCGGCAACAGGCGCTTACCTTCGGACAGCTCCGGATGCCCGTCTAATGCGTCTCTTGTCGCCTACACGGCAGGGAAAAGCTTTTCCACTCTGTCTAGGAAGGAGAAAGTGTGCCAGCACAGCAAATGCCTCCCGGACTTTCCCTGCAATTCAGCAAGTGCTTTGCAGCTTGAAATTGGAAGGAAAGCCTCAGATTTAGCAGCCAGAGCTTCAGGAGGAGCAGCAGCGAGCACAGCATCGCTTTTGCAGCAGCTCCTTCCATGTGCATGTTTTTGGGAGTGGAAAGGCTTGCAGAGTGTTCAAGTAGCTTTTTCTCTCCGCTGGAAAGCTGCACGCTCAGTGCCAGTGTTCTGCAGCTTCTTTCTTCACGTTTCAGCAGCTAGCACGCTCTCCGTGTGCAGGAGAAGCGGCTGAGGCTTCCTTGCCGGAGAAGCGGCACCTTCGCCGGCAGAGAGCATCCTGCCGGCCGCGGTGCGCTCCGGAGCGGGGGCTTGTGCCGAAAGAGGCCGGGAACAGGCGCTTACCTTCGGACAGCTCCGGATGCCCGTCTAATGCGTCTCTTGTCGCCTACACGGCAGGGAAAAGCTTTTCCACTCTGTCTAGGAAGGAGAAAGTGTGCCAGCAGAGCAAATGCCTCCCGGACTTTCCCTGCAATTCAGCAAGTGCTTTGCAGCTTGAAATTGGAAGGAAAGCCTCAGATTTAGCAGCCAGAGCTTCAGGAGGAGCAGCAGCCAGCACAGCATCGCTTTTGCAGCAGCTCCTTCCATGTGCATGTTTTTGGGAGTGGAAAGGCTTGCAGAGTGTTCAAGTAGCTTTTTCTCTCCGCTGGAAAGCTGCACGCTCAGTGCCAGTGTTCTGCAGCTTCTTTCTTCACGTTTCAGCAGCTAGCACGCTCTCCGTGTGCAGGAGAAGCGGCTGAGGCTTCCTTGCCGGAGAAGCGGCACCTTCGCCGGCAGAGAGCATCCTGCCGGCCGCGGTGCGCTCCGGAGCGGGGGTTTGTGCCGAAAGAGGCCGGGAACAGGCGCTTACCTTCGGACAGCTCCGGATGCCCGTCTAATGCGTCTCTTGTCGCCTACACGGCAGGGAAAAGCTTTTCCACTCTGTCTAGGAAGGAGAAAGTGTGCCAGCACAGCAAATGCCTCCCGGACTTTCCCTGCAATTCAGCAAGTGCTTTGCAGCTTGAAATTGGAAGGAAAGCCTCAGATTTAGCAGCCAGAGCTTCAGGAGAAGCAGCAGCGAGCACAGCATCGCTTTTGCAGCAGCTCCTTCCATGTGCATGTTTTTGGGAGTTGAAAGGCTTGCAGAGTGTTCAAGTAGCTTTTTCTCTCCGCTGGAAAGCTGCACGCTCAGTGCCAGTGTTCTGCAGCTTCTTTCTTCGCGCTTCAGCAGCTAGCACGCTCTCCGTGTGCAGGAGAAGCGGCTGAGGCTTCCTTGCCGGAGAAGCGGCACCTTCGCCGGCAGAGAGCATCCTGCCGGCCGCGGTGCGCTCCGGAGCGGGGGCTTGTGCCGAAAGAGGCCGGCAACAGGCGCTTACCTTCGGACAGATCCGGATGCCCGTCCAATGCGTCTCTTGTCGCCTACACGGCAGGGAAAAGCTTTTCCACTCTGTCTAGGAAGGAGAAAGTGTGCCAGCACAGCAAATGCCTCCCGGACTTTCCCTGCAATTCAGCAAGTGCTTTGCAGCTTGAAATTGGAAGGAAAGCCTCAGATTTAGCAGCCAGAGCTTCAGGAGGAGCAGCAGCGAGCACAGCATCGCTTTTGCAGCAGCTCCTTCCATGTGCATGTTTTTGGGAGTGGAAAGGCTTGCAGAGTGTTCAAGTAGCTTTTTCTCTCCGCTGGAAAGCTGCACGCTCAGTGCCAGTGTTCTGCAGCTTCTTTCTTCACGTTTCAGCAGCTAGCACGCTCTCCGTGTGCAGGAGAAGCGGCTGAGGCTTCCTTGCCGGAGAAGCGGCACCTTCGCCGGCAGAGAGCATCCTGCCGGCCGCGGTGCGCTCCGGATCGGGGGCTTGTGCCGACAGAGGCCGGGAACAGGCGCTTACCTTCGGACAGCTCCGGATGCCCGTCTAATGCGTCTCTTGTCGCCTACACGGCAGGGAAAAGCTTTTCCACTCTGTCTAGGAAGGAGAAAGTGTGCCAGCAGAGCAAATGCCTCCCGGACTTTCCCTGCAATTCAGCAAGTGCTTTGCAGCTTGAAATTGGAAGGAAAGCCTCAGATTTAGCAGCCAGAGCTTCAGGAGGAGCAGCAGCGAGCACAGCATCGCTTTTGCAGCAGCTCCTTCCATGTGCATGTTTTTGGGAGTGGAAAGGCTTGCAGAGTGTTCAAGTAGCTTTTTCTCTCCGCTGGAAAGCTGCACGCTCAGTGCCAGTGTTCTGCAGCTTCTTTCTTCGCGTTTCAGCAGCTAGCACGCTCTCCGTGTGCAGGAGAAGCGGCTGAGGCTTCCTTGCCGGAGAAGCGGCACCTTCGCCGGCAGAGAGCATCCTGCCGGCCGCGGTGCGCTCCGGAGCGGGGGCTTGTGCCGAAAGAGGCCGGCAACAGGCGCTTACCTTCGGACAGCTCCGGATGCCCGTCTAATGCGTCTCTTGTCGCCTACACGGCAGGGAAAAGCTTTTCCACTCTGTCTAGGAAGGAGAAAGTGTGCCAGCACAGCAAATGCCTCCCGGACTTTCCCTGCAATTCAGCAAGTGCTTTGCAGCTTGAAATTGGAAGGAAAGCCTCAGATTTAGCAGCCAGAGCTTCAGGAGGAGCAGCAGCGAGCACAGCATCGCTTTTGCAGCAGCTCCTTCCATGTGCATGTTTTTGGGAGTGGAAAGGCTTGCAGAGTGTTCAAGTAGCTTTTTCTCTCCGCTGGAAAGCTGCACGCTCAGTGCCAGTGTTCTGCAGCTTCTTTCTTCACGTTTCAGCAGCTAGCACGCTCTCCGTGTGCAGGAGAAGCGGCTGAGGCTTCCTTGCCGGAGAAGCGGCACCTTCGCCGGCAGAGAGCATCCTGCCGGCCGCGGTGCGCTCCGGAGCGGGGGCTTGTGCCGAAAGAGGCCGGCAACAGGCGCTTACCTTCGGACAGCTCCGGATGCCCGTCTAATGCGTCTCTTGTCGCCTACACGGCAGGGAAAAGCTTTTCCACTCTGTCTAGGAAGGAGAAAGTGTGCCAGCACAGCAAACGCCTCCCGGACTTTCCCTGCAATTCAGCAAGTGCTTTGCAGCTTGAAATTGGAAGGAAAGCCTCAGATTTAGCAGCCAGAGCTTCAGGAGGAGCAGCAGCGAGCACAGCATCGCTTTTGCAGCAGCTCCTTCCATGTGCATGTTTTTGGGAGTGGAAAGGCTTGCAGAGTGTTCAAGTAGCTTTTTCTCTCCGCTGGAAAGCTGCACGCTCAGGGCCAGTGTTCTGCAGCATCTTTCTTCACGGTTCAGCAGCTAGCACGCTCTCCCTGTGCAGGAGAAGCGGCTGAGGCTTCCTTGCCGGAGAAGCGGCACCTTCGCCGGCAGAGAGCATCCTGCCGGCCGCGGTGCGCTCCGGAGCGGGGGCTTGTGCCGAAAGAGGCCGGCAACAGGCGCTTACCTTCGGACAGCTCCGGATGCCCGTCTAATGCGTCTCTTGTCGCCTACACGGCAGGGAAAAGCTTTTCCACTCTGTCTAGGAAGGAGAAAGTGTGCCAGCACAGCAAATGCCTCCCGGACTTTCCCTGCAATTCAGCAAGTGCTTTGCAGCTTGAAATTGGAAGGAAAGCCTCAGATTTAGCAGCCAGAGCTTCAGGAGGAGCAGCAGCGAGCACAGCATCGCTTTTGCAGCAGCTCCTTCCATGTGCATGTTTTTGGGAGTGGAAAGGCTTGCAGAGTGTTCAAGTAGCTTTTTCTCTCCGCTGGAAAGCTGCACGCTCAGTGCCAGTGTTCTGCAGCTTCTTTCTTCACGTTTCAGCAGCTAGCACGCTCTCCGTGTGCAGAAGAAGCGGCTGAGGCTTCCTTGCCGGAGAAGCGGCACCTTCGCCGGCAGAGAGCATCCTGCCGGCCGCGGTGCGCTCCGGAGCGGGGGCTTGTGCCGAAAGAGGCCGGCAACAGGCGCTTACCTTCGGACAGCTCCGGATGCCCGTCTAATGCGTCTCTTGTCGCCTACACGGCAGGGAAAAGCTTTTCCACTCTGTCTAGGAAGGAGAAAGTGTGCCAGCACAGCAAATGCCTCCCGGACTTTCCCTGCAATTCAGCAAGTGCTTTGCAGCTTGAAATTGGAAGGAAAGCCTCAGATTTAGCAGCCAGAGCTTCAGGAGGAGCAGCAGCGAGCACAGCATCGCTTTTGCAGCAGCTCCTTCCATGTGCATGTTTTTGGGAGTGGAAAGGCTTGCAGAGTGTTCAAGTAGCTTTTTCTCTCCGCTGGAAAGCTGCACGCTCAGTGCCAGTGTTCTGCAGCTTCTTTCTTCACGTTTCACCTGCTAGCACGCTCTCCGTGTGCTGGAGAAGCGGCTGAGGCTTCCTTGCCGGAGAAGCGGCACCTTCGCCGGCAGAGAGCATCCTGCCGGCCGCGGTGCGCTCCGGAGCGGGGGCTTGTGCCGAAAGAGGCCGGCAACAGGCGCTTACCTTCGGACAGCTCCGGATGCCCGTCTAATGCGTCTCTTGTCGCCTACACGGCAGGGAAAAGCTTTTCCACTCTGTCTAGGAAGGAGAAAGTGTGCCAGCAGAGCAAATGCCTCCCGGACTTTCCCTGCAATTCAGCAAGTGCTTTGCAGCTTGAAATTGGAAGGAAAGCCTCAGATTTAGCAGCCAGAGCTTCAGGAGGAGCAGCAGCGAGCACAGCATCGCTTTTGCAGCAGCTCCTTCCATGTGCATGTTTTTGGGAGTGGAAAGGCTTGCAGAGTGTTCAAGTAGCTTTTTCTCTCCGCTGGAAAGCTGCACGCTCAGTGCCAGTGTTCTGCAGCTTCTTTCTTCACGTTTCAGCAGCTAGCACGCTCTCCCTGTGCAGGAGAAGCGGCTGAGGCTTCCTTGCCGGAGAAGCGGCACCTTCGCCGGCAGAGAGCATCCTGCCGGCCGCGGTGCGCTCCGGAGCGGGGGCTTGTGCCGAAAGAGGCCGGGAACAGGCGCTTACCTTCGGACAGCTCCGGATGCCCGTCCAATGCGTCTCTTGTCGCCTACACGGCAGGGAAAAGCTTTTCCACTCTGTCTAGGAAGGAGAAAGTGTGCCAGCAGAGCAAATGCCTCCCGGACTTTCCCTGCAATTCAGCAAGTGCTTTGCAGCTTGAAATTGGAAGGAAAGCCTCAGATTTAGCAGCCAGAGCTTCAGGAGGAGCAGCAGCCAGCACAGCATCGCTTTTGCAGCAGCTCCTTCCATGTGCATGTTTTTGGGAGTGGAAAGGCTTGCAGAGTGTTCAAGTAGCTTTTTCTCTCCGCTGGAAAGCTGCACGCTCAGTGCCAGTGTTCTGCAGCTTCTTTCTTCACGTTTCAGCAGCTAGCACGCTCTCCGTGTGCAGGAGAAGCGGCTGAGGCTTCCTTGCCGGAGAAGCGGCACCTTCGCCGGCAGAGAGCATCCTGCCGGCCGCGGTGCGCTCCGGAGCGGGGGTTTGTGCCGAAAGAGGCCGGGAACAGGCGCTTACCTTCGGACAGCTCCGGATGCCCGTCTAATGCGTCTCTTGTCGCCTACACGGCAGGGAAAAGCTTTTCCACTCTGTCTAGGATGGAGAAAGTGTGCCAGCACAGCAAATGCCTCCCGGACTTTCCCTGCAATTCAGCAAGTGCTTTGCAGCTTGAAATTGGAAGGAAAGCCTCAGATTTAGCAGCCAGAGCTTCAGGAGAAGCAGCAGCGAGCACAGCATCGCTTTTGCAGCAGCTCCTTCCATGTGCATGTTTTTGGGAGTTGAAAGGCTTGCAGAGTGTTCAAGTAGCTTTTTCTCTCCGCTGGAAAGCTGCACGCTCAGTGCCAGTGTTCTGCAGCTTCTTTCTTCGCGCTTCAGCAGCTAGCACGCTCTCCGTGTGCAGGAGAAGCGGCTGAGGCTTCCTTGCCGGAGAAGCGGCACCTTCGCCGGCAGAGAGCATCCTGCCGGCCGCGGTGCGCTCCGGAGCGGGGGCTTGTGCCGAAAGAGGCCGGCAACAGGCGCTTACCTTCGGACAGCTCCGGATGCCCGTCTAATGCGTCTCTTGTCGCCTACACGGCAGGGAAAAGCTTTTCCACTCTGTCTAGGAAGGAGAAAGTGTGCCAGCACAGCAAATGCCTCCCGGACTTTCCCTGCAATTCAGCAAGTGCTTTGCAGCTTGAAATTGGAAGGAAAGCCTCAGATTTAGCAGCCAGAGCTTCAGGAGGAGCAGCAGCGAGCACAGCATCGCTTTTGCAGCAGCTCCTTCCATGTGCATGTTTTTGGGAGTGGAAAGGCTTGCAGAGTGTTCAAGTAGCTTTTTCTCTCCGCTGGAAAGCTGCACGCTCAGTGCCAGTGTTCTGCAGCTTCTTTTTCGCGTTTCAGCAGCTAGCACGCTCTCCGTGTGCAGGAGAAGCGGCTGAGGCTTCCTTGCCGGAGAAGCGGCACCTTCGCCGGCAGAGAGCATCCTGCCGGCCGCGGTGCGCTCCGGAGCGGGGGCTTGTGCCGAAAGAGGCCGGCAACAGGCGCTTACCTTCGGACAGCTCCGGATGCCCGTCTAATGCGTCTCTTGTCGCCTACACGGCAGGGAAAAGCTTTTCCACTCTGTCTAGGAAGGAGAAAGTGTGCCAGCACAGCAAACGCCTCCCGGACTTTCCCTGCAATTCAGCAAGTGCTTTGCAGCTTGAAATTGGAAGGAAAGCCTCAGATTTAGCAGCCAGAGCTTCAGGAGGAGCAGCAGCGAGCACAGCATCGCTTTTGCAGCAGCTCCTTCCATGTGCATGTTTTTGGGAGTGGAAAGGCTTGCAGAGTGTTCAAGTAGCTTTTTCTCTCCGCTGGAAAGCTGCACGCTCAGTGCCAGTGTTCTGCAGCTTCTTTTTCGCGTTTCAGCAGCTAGCACGCTCTCCGTGTGCAGGAGAAGCGGCTGAGGCTTCCTTGCCGGAGAAGCGGCACCTTCGCCGGCAGAGAGCATCCTGCCGGCCGCGGTGCGCTCCGGAGCGGGGGCTTGTGCCGAAAGAGGCCGGCAACAGGCGCTTACCTTCGGACAGCTCCGGATGCCCGTCTAATGCGTCTCTTGTCGCCTACACGGCAGGGAAAAGCTTTTCCACTCTGTCTAGGAAGGAGAAAGTGTGCCAGCAGAGCAAATGCCTCCCGGACTTTCCCTGCAATTCAGCAAGTGCTTTGCAGCTTGAAATTGGAAGGAAAGCCTCAGATTTAGCAGCCAGAGCTTCAGGAGGAGCAGCAGCGAGCACAGCATCGCTTTTGCAGCAGCTCCTTCCATGTGCATGTTTTTGGGAGTGGAAAGGCTTGCAGAGTGTTCAAGTAGCTTTTTCTCTCCGCTGGAAAGCTGCACGCTCAGTGCCAGTGTTCTGCAGCTTCTTTCTTCACGTTTCAGCAGCTAGCACGCTCTCCGTGTGCAGGAGAAGCGGCTGAGGCTTCCTTGCCGGAGAAGCGGCACCTTCGCCGGCAGAGAGCATCCTGCCGGCCGCGGTGCGCTCCGGAGCGGGGGCTTGTGCCGAAAGAGGCCGGCAACTGGCGCTTACCTTCGGACAGCTCCGGATGCCCGTCTAATGCGTCTCTTGTCGCCTACACGGCAGGGAAAAGCTTTTCCACTCTGTCTAGGAAGGAGAAATTGTGCCAGCACAGCAAATGCCTCCCGGACTTTCCCTGCAATTCAGCAAGTGCTTTGCAGCTTGAAATTGGAAGGAAAGCCTCAGATTTAGCAGCCAGAGCTTCAGGAGGAGCAGCAGCGAGCACAGCATCGCTTTTGCAGGAGCTCCTTCTATGTGCACGTTTTTGGGAGTGGAAAGGCTTGCAGAGTGTTCAAGTAGCTTTTTCTCTCCGCTGGAAAGCTGCACGCTCAGGGCCAGTGTTCTACAGCTTCTTTCTTCACGTTTCAGCAGCTAGCACGCTCTCCGTGTGCAGGAGAAGCGGCTGAGGCTTCCTTGCCGGAGAAGCGGCACCTTCGCCGGCAGAGAGCATCCTGCCGGCCGCGGTGCGCTCCGGAGCGGGGGCTTGTGCCGAAAGAGGCCGGCAACATGCGCTTACCTTCGGACAGCTCCGGATGCCCGTCTAATGCGTCTCTTGTCGCCTACACGGCAGGGAAAAGCTTTTCCACTCTGTCTAGGAAGGAGAAAGTGTGCCAGCACAGCAAACGCCTCCCGGACTTTCCCTGCAATTCAGCAAGTGCTTTGCAGCTTGAAATTGGAAGGAAAGCCTCAGATTTAGCAGCCAGAGCTTCAGGAGGAGCAGCAGCGAGCACAGCATCGCTTTTGCAGAAGCTCCTTCCATGTGCATGTTTTTGGGAGTGGAAAGGCTTGCAGAGTGTTCAAGTAGCTTTTTCTCTCCGCTGGAAAGCTGCACGCTCAGTGCCAGTGTTCTGCAGCTTCTTTCTTCACGTTTCAGCAGCTAGCACGCTCTCCGTGTGCAGGAGAAGCGGCTGAGGCTTCCTTGCCGGAGAAGCGGCACCTTCGCCGGCAGAGAGCATCCTGCCGGCCGCGGTGCGCTCCGGAGCGGGGGCTTGTGCCGAAAGAGGCCGGCAACAGGCGCTTACCTTCGGACAGCTCCGGATGCCCGTCTAATGCGTCTCTTGTCGCCTACACGGCAGGGAAAAGCTTTTCCACTCTGTCTAGGAAGGAGAAAGTGTGCCAGCACAGCAAATGCCTCCCGGACTTTCCCTGCAATTCAGCAAGTGCTTTGCAGCTTGAAATTGGAAGGAAAGCCTCAGATTTAGCAGCCAGAGCTTCAGGAGGAGCAGCAGCGAGCACAGCATCGCTTTTGCAGCAGCTCCTTCCATGTGCATGTTTTTGGGAGTGGAAAGGCTTGCAGAGTGTTCAAGTAGCTTTTTCTCTCCGCTGGAAAGCTGCACGCTCAGTGCCAGTGTTCTGCAGCTTCTTTCTTCACGTTTCACCTGCTAGCACGCTCTCCGTGTGCAGGAGAAGCGGCTGAGGCTTCCTTGCCGGAGAAGCGGCACCTTCGCCGGCAGAGAGCATCCTGCCGGCCGCGGTGCGCTCCGGAGCGGGGGCTTGTGCCGAAAGAGGCCGGCAACAGGCGCTTACCTTCGGACAGCTCCGGATGCCCGTCTAATGCGTCTCTTGTCGCCTACACGGCAGGGAAAAGCTTTTCCACTCTGTCTAGGAAGGAGAAAGTGTGCCAGCACAGCAAATGCCTCCCGGACTTTCCCTGCAATTCAGCAAGTGCTTTGCAGCTTGAAATTGGAAGGAAAGCCTCAGATTTAGCAGCCAGAGCTTCAGGAGGAGCAGCAGCGAGCACAGCATCGCTTTTGCAGCAGCTCCTTCCATGTGCATGTTTTTGGGAGTGGAAAGGCTTGCAGAGTGTTCAAGTAGCTTTTTCTCTCCGCTGGAAAGCTGCACGCTCAGTGCCAGTGTTCTGCAGCTTCTTTCTTCGCGTTTCAGCAGCTAGCACGCTCTCCGTGTGCAGGAGAAGCGGCTGAGGCTTCCTTGCCGGAGAAGCGGCACCTTCGCCGGCAGAGAGCATCCTGCCGGCCGCGGTGCGCTCCGGAGCGGGGGCTTGTGCCGAAAGAGGCCGGCAACAGGCGCTTACCTTCGGACAGCTCCGGATGCCCGTCTAATGCGTCTCTTGTCGCCTACACGGCAGGGAAAAGCTTTTCCACTCTGTCTAGGAAGGAGAAAGTGTGCCAGCACAGCAAATGCCTCCCGGACTTTCCCTGCAATTCAGCAAGTGCTTTGCAGCTTGAAATTGGAAGGAAAGCCTCAGATTTAGCAGCCAGAGCTTCAGGAGGAGCAGCAGCGAGCACAGCATCGCTTTTGCAGCAGCTCCTTCCATGTGCATGTTTTTGGGAGTGGAAAGGCTTGCAGAGTGTTCAAGTAGCTTTTTCTCTCCGCTGGAAAGCTGCACGCTCAGTGCCAGTGTTCTGCAGCTTCTTTTTCGCGTTTCAGCAGCTAGCACGCTCTCCGTGTGCAGGAGAAGCGGCTGAGGCTTCCTTGCCGGAGAAGCGGCACCTTCGCCGGCAGAGAGCATCCTGCCGGCCGCGGTGCGCTCCGGAGCGGGGGCTTGTGCCGAAAGAGGCCGGCAACAGGCGCTTACCTTCGGACAGCTCCGGATGCCCGTCTAATGCGTCTCTTGTCGCCTACACGGCAGGGAAAAGCTTTTCCACTCTGTCTAGGAAGGAGAAAGTGTGCCAGCACAGCAAATGCCTCCCGGACTTTCCCTGCAATTCAGCAAGTGCTTTGCAGCTTGAAATTGGAAGGAAAGCCTCAGATTTAGCAGCCAGAGCTTCAGGAGGAGCAGCAGCGAGCACAGCATCGCTTTTGCAGCAGCTCCTTCCATGTGCATGTTTTTGGGAGTGGAAAGGCTTGCAGAGTGTTCAAGTAGCTTTTTCTCTCCGCTGGAAAGCTGCACGCTCAGTGCCAGTGTTCTGCAGCTTCTTTCTTCGCGTTTCAGCAGCTAGCACGCTCTCCGTGTGCAGGAGAAGCGGCTGAGGCTTCCTTGCCGGAGAAGCGGCACCTTCGCCGGCAGAGAGCATCCTGCCGGCCGCGGTGCGCTCCGGAGCGGGGGCTTGTGCCGAAAGAGGCCGGCAACAGGCGCTTACCTTCGGACAGCTCCGGATGCCCGTCTAATGCGTCTCTTGTCGCCTACACGGCAGGGAAAAGCTTTTCCACTCTGTCTAGGAAGGAGAAAGTGTGCCAGCACAGCAAATGCCTCCCGGACTTTCCCTGCAATTCAGCAAGTGCTTTGCAGCTTGAAATTGGAAGGAAAGCCTCAGATTTAGCAGCCAGAGCTTCAGGAGGAGCAGCAGCGAGCACAGCATCGCTTTTGCAGCAGCTCCTTCCATGTGCACGTTTTTGGGAGTGGAAAGGCTTGCAGAGTGTTCAAGTAGCTTTTTCTCTCCGCTGGAAAGCTGCACGCTCAGGGCCAGTGTTCTACAGCTTCTTTCTTCACGTTTCAGCAGCTAGCACGCTCTCCGTGTGCAGGAGAAGCGGCTGAGGCTTCCTTGCCGGAGAAGCGGCACCTTCGCCGGCAGAGAGCATCCTGCCGGCCGCGGTGCGCTCCGGAGCGGGGGCTTGTGCCGAAAGAGGCCGGCAACAGGCGCTTACCTTCGGACAGCTCCGGATGCCCGTCCAATGCGTCTCTTGTCGCCTACACGGCAGGGAAAAGCTTTTCCACTCTGTCTAGGAAGGAGAAAGTGTGCCAGCACAGCAAATGCCTCCCGGACTTTCCCTGCAATTCAGCAAGTGCTTTGCAGCTTGAAATTGGAAGGAAAGCCTCAGATTTAGCAGCCAGAGCTTCAGGAGGAGCAGCAGCGAGCACAGCATCGCTTTTGCAGCAGCTCCTTCCATGTGCATGTTTTTGGGAGTGGAAAGGCTTGCAGAGTGTTCAAGTAGCTTTTTCTCTCCGCTGGGAAGCTGCACGCTCAGTGCCAGTGTTCTGCAGCTTCTTTCTTCACGTTTCAGCAGCTAGCACGCTCTCCGTGTGCAGGAGAAGCGGCTGAGGCTTTCTTGCCGGAGAAGCGGCACCTTCGCCGGCAGAGAGCATCCTGCCGGCCGCGGTGCGCTCCGGAGCGGGGGCTTGTGCCGAAAGAGGCCGGCAACATGCGCTTACCTTCGGACAGCTCCGGATGCCCGTCTAATGCGTCTCTTGTCGCCTACACGGCAGGGAAAAGCTTTTCCACTCTGTCTAGGAAGGAGAAAGTGTGCCAGCACAGCAAACGCCTCCCGGACTTTCCCTGCAATTCAGCAAGTGCTTTGCAGCTTGAAATTGGAAGGAAAGCCTCAGATTTAGCAGCCAGAGCTTCAGGAGGAGCAGCAGCGAGCACAGCATCGCTTTTGCAGCAGCTCCTTCCATGTGCATGTTTTTGGGAGTGGAAAGGCTTGCAGAGTGTTCAAGTAGCTTTTTCTCTCCGCTGGAAAGCTGCACGCTCAGTGCCAGTGTTCTGCAGCTTCTTTCTTCACGTTTCAGCAGCTAGCACGCTCTCCGTGTGCAGGAGAAGCGGCTGAGGCTTCCTTGCCGGAGAAGCGGCACCTTCGCCGGCAGAGAGCATCCTGCCGGCCGCGGTGCGCTCCGGAGCGGGGGCTTGTGCCGAAAGAGGCCGGCAACAGGCGCTTACCTTCGGACAGCTCCGGATGCCCGTCTAATGCGTCTCTTGTCGCCTACACGGCAGGGAAAAGCTTTTCCACTCTGTCTAGGAAGGAGAAAGTGTGCCAGCACAGCAAATGCCTCCCGGACTTTCCCTGCAATTCAGCAAGTGCTTTGCAGCTTGAAATTGGAAGGAAAGCCTCAGATTTAGCAGCCAGAGCTTCAGGATAAGCAGCAGCGAGCACAGCATCGCTTTTGCAGCAGCTCCTTCCATGTGCATGTTTTTGGGAGTGGAAAGGCTTGCAGAGTGTTCAAGTAGCTTTTTCTCTCCGCTGGAAAGCTGCACGCTCAGGGCCAGTGTTCTGCAGCTTCTTTCTTCACGGTTCAGCAGCTAGTACGCTCTCCGTGTGCAGGAGAAGCGGCTGAGGCTTCCTTGCCGGAGAAGCGGCACCTTCGCCGGCAGAGAGCATCCTGCCGGCCGCGGTGCGCTCCGGAGCGGGGGCTTGTGCCGAAAGAGGCCGGCAACAGGCGCTTACCTTCGGACAGCTCCGGATGCCCGTCTAATGCGTCTCTTGTCGCCTACACGGCAGGGAAAAGCTTTTCCACTCTGTCTAGGAAGGAGAAAGTGTGCCAGCACAGCAAATGCCTCCCGGACTTTCCCTGCAATTCAGCAAGTGCTTTGCAGCTTGAAATTGGAAGGAAAGCCTCAGATTTAGCAGCCAGAGCTTCAGGAGGAGCAGCAGCGAGCACAGCATCGCTTTTGCAGCAGCTCCTTCCATGTGCATGTTTTTGGGAGTGGAAAGGCTTGCAGAGTGTTCAAGTAGCTTTTTCTCTCCGCTGGAAAGCTGCACGCTCAGTGCCAGTGTTCTGCAGCTTCTTTTTCGCGTTTCAGCAGCTAGCACGCTCTCCGTGTGCAGGAGAAGCGGCTGAGGCTTCCTTGCCGGAGAAGCGGCACCTTCGCCGGCAGAGAGCATCCTGCCGGCCGCGGTGCGCTCCGGAGCGGGGGCTTGTGCCGAAAGAGGCCGGCAACAGGCGCTTACCTTCGGACAGCTCCGGATGCCCGTCTAATGCGTCTCTTGTCGCCTACACGGCAGGGAAAAGCTTTTCCACTCTGTCTAGGAAGGAGAAAGTGTGCCAGCACAGCAAATGCCTCCCGGACTTTCCCTGCAATTCAGCAAGTGCTTTGCAGCTTGAAATTGGAAGGAAAGCCTCAGATTTAGCAGCCAGAGCTTCAGGAGGAGCAGCAGCGAGCACAGCATCGCTTTTGCAGCAGCTCCTTCTATGTGCACGTTTTTGGGAGTGGAAAGGCTTGCAGAGTGTTCAAGTAGCTTTTTCTCTCCGCTGGAAAGCTGCACGCTCAGGGCCAGTGTTCTACAGCTTCTTTCTTCACGTTTCAGCAGCTAGCACGCTCTCCGTGTGCAGGAGAAGCGGCTGAGGCTTCCTTGCCGGAGAAGCGGCACCTTCGCCGGCAGAGAGCATCCTGCCGGCCGCGGTGCGCTCCGGAGCGGGGGCTTGTGCCGCAAGAGGCCGGCAACAGGCGCTTACCTTCGGACAGCTCCGGATGCCCGTCTAATGCGTCTCTTGTCGCCTACACGGCAGGGAAAAGCTTTTCCACTCTGTCTAGGAAGGAGAAAGTGTGCCAGCACAGCAAATGCCTCCCGGACTTTCCCTGCAATTCAGCAAGTGCTTTGCAGCTTGAAATTGGAAGGAAAGCCTCAGATTTAGCAGCCAGAGCTTCAGGAGGAGCAGCAGCGAGCAAAGCATCGCTTTTGCAGCAGCTCCTTCTATGTGCACGTTTTTGGGAGTGGAAAGGCTTGCAGAGTGTTCAAGTAGCTTTTTCTCTCCGCTGGAAAGCTGCACGCTCAGGGCCAGTGTTCTACAGCTTCTTTCTTCACGTTTCAGCAGCTAGCACGCTCTCCGTGTGCAGGAGAAGCGGCTGAGGCTTCCTTGCCGGAGAAGCGGCACCTTCGCCGGCAGAGAGCATCCTGCCGGCCGCGGTGCGCTCCGGAGCGGGGGCTTGTGCCGACAGAGGCCGGCAACAGGCGCTTACCTTCGGACAGCTCCGGATGCCCGTCCAATGCGTCTCTTGTCGCCTACACGGCAGGGAAAAGCTTTTCCACTCTGTCTAGGAAGGAGAAAGTGTGCCAGCACAGCAAATGCCTCCCGGACTTTCCCTGCAATTCAGCAAGTGCTTTGCAGTTTGAAATTGGAAGGAAAGCCTCAGATTTAGCAGCCAGAGCTTCAGGAGGAGCAGCAGCGAGCACAGCATCGCTTTTGCAGCAGCTCCTTCCATGTGCATGTTTTTGGGAGTGGAAAGGCTTGCAGAGTGTTCAAGTAGCTTTTTCTCTCCGCTGGAAAGCTGCACGCTCAGTGCCAGTGTTCTGCAGCTTCTTTCTTCACGTTTCAGCAGCTAGCACGCTCTCCGTGTGCAGGAGAAGCGGCTGAGGCTTCCTTGCCGGAGAAGCGGCACCTTCGCCGGCAGAGAGCATCCTGCCGGCCGCGGTGCGCTCCGGAGCGGGGGCTTGTGCCGAAAGAGGCCGGCAACAGGCGCTTACCTTCGGACAGCTCCGGATGCCCGTCTAATGCGTCTCTTGTCGCCTACACGGCAGGGAAAAGCTTTTCCACTCTGTCTAGGAAGGAGAAAGTGTGCCAGCACAGCAAACGCCTCCCGGACTTTCCCTGCAATTCAGCAAGTGCTTTGCAGCTTGAAATTGGAAGGAAAGCCTCAGATTTAGCAGCCAGAGCTTCAGGAGGAGCAGCAGCCAGCACAGCATCGCTTTTGCAGCAGCTCCTTCCATGTGCATGTTTTTGGGAGTGGAAAGGCTTGCAGAGTGTTCAAGTAGCTTTTTCTCTCCGCTGGAAAGCTGCACGCTCAGGGCCAGTGTTCTGCAGCATCTTTCTTCACGGTTCAGCAGCTAGCACGCTCTCCCTGTGCAGGAGAAGCGGCTGAGGCTTCCTTGCCGGAGAAGCGGCACCTTCGCCGGCAGAGAGCATCCTGCCGGCCGCGGTGCGCTCCGGAGCGGGGGCTTGTGCCGAAAGAGGCCGGCAACAGGCGCTTACCTTCGGACAGCTCCGGATGCCCGTCTAATGCGTCTCTTGTCGCCTACACGGCAGGGAAAAGCTTTTCCACTCTGTCTAGGAAGGAGAAAGTGTGCCAGCACAGCAAATGCCTCCCGGACTTTCCCTGCAATTCAGCAAGTGCTTTGCAGCTTGAAATTGGAAGGAAAGCCTCAGATTTAGCAGCCAGAGCTTCAGGAGGAGCAGCAGCGAGCACAGCATCGCTTTTGCAGCAGCTCCTTCCATGTGCATGTTTTTGGGAGTGGAAAGGCTTGCAGAGTGTTCAAGTAGCTTTTTCTCTCCGCTGGAAAGCTGCACGCTCAGTGCCAGTGTTCTGCAGCTTCTTTCTTCACGTTTCAGCAGCTAGCACGCTCTCCGTGTGCAGGAGAAGCGGCTGAGGCTTCCTTGCCGGAGAAGCGGCACCTTCGCCGGCAGAGAGCATCCTGCCGGCCGCGGTGCGCTCCGGAGCGGGGGCTTGTGCCGAAAGAGGCCGGCAACAGGCGCTTACCTTCGGACAGCTCCGGATGCCCGTCTAATGCGTCTCTTGTCGCCTACACGGCAGGGAAAAGCTTTTCCACTCTGTCTAGGAAGGAGAAAGTGTGCCAGCACAGCAAATGCCTCCCGGACTTTCCCTGCAATTCAGCAAGTGCTTTGCAGCTTGAAATTGGAAGGAAAGCCTCAGATTTAGCAGCCAGAGCTTCAGGAGGAGCAGCAGCGAGCACAGCATCGCTTTTGCAGCAGCTCCTTCCATGTGCATGTTTTTGGGAGTGGAAAGGCTTGCAGAGTGTTCAAGTAGCTTTTTCTCTCCGCTGGAAAGCTGCACGCTCAGTGCCAGTGTTCTGCAGCTTCTTTCTTCACGTTTCACCTGCTAGCACGCTCTCCGTGTGCTGGAGAAGCGGCTGAGGCTTCCTTGCCGGAGAAGCGGCACCTTCGCCGGCAGAGAGCATCCTGCCGGCCGCGGTGCGCTCCGGAGCGGGGGCTTGTGCCGAAAGAGGCCGGCAACAGGCGCTTACCTTCGGACAGCTCCGGATGCCCGTCTAATGCGTCTCTTGTCGCCTACACGGCAGGGAAAAGCTTTTCCACTCTGTCTAGGAAGGAGAAAGTGTGCCAGCACAGCAAATGCCTCCCGGACTTTCCCTGCAATTCAGCAAGTGCTTTGCAGCTTGAAATTGGAAGGAAAGCCTCAGATTTAGCAGCCAGAGCTTCAGGAGGAGCAGCAGCGAGCACAGCATCGCTTTTGCAGCAGCTCCTTCCATGTGCATGTTTTTGGGAGTGGAAAGGCTTGCAGAGTGTTCAAGTAGCTTTTTCTCTCCGCTGGAAAGCTGCACGCTCAGTGCCAGTGTTCTGCAGCTTCTTTCTTCACGTTTCAGCAGCTAGCACGCTCTCCGTGTGCAGGAGAAGCGGCTGAGGCTTCCTTGCCGGAGAAGCGGCACCTTCGCCGGCAGAGAGCATCCTGCCGGCCGCGGTGCGCTCCGGAGCGGGGGCTTGTGCCGAAAGAGGCCGGGAACAGGCGCTTACCTTCGGACAGCTCCGGATGCCCGTCTAATGCGTCTCTTGTCGCCTACACGGCAGGGAAAAGCTTTTCCACTCTGTCTAGGAAGGAGAAAGTGTGCCAGCAGAGCAAATGCCTCCCGGACTTTCCCTGCAATTCAGCAAGTGCTTTGCAGCTTGAAATTGGAAGGAAAGCCTCAGATTTAGCAGCCAGAGCTTCAGGAGGAGCAGCAGCCAGCACAGCATCGCTTTTGCAGCAGCTCCTTCCATGTGCATGTTTTTGGGAGTGGAAAGGCTTGCAGAGTGTTCAAGTAGCTTTTTCTCTCCGCTGGAAAGCTGCACGCTCAGTGCCAGTGTTCTGCAGCTTCTTTCTTCACGTTTCAGCAGCTAGCACGCTCTCCGTGTGCAGGAGAAGCGGCTGAGGCTTCCTTGCCGGAGAAGCGGCACCTTCGCCGGCAGAGAGCATCCTGCCGGCCGCGGTGCGCTCCGGAGCGGGGGTTTGTGCCGAAAGAGGCCGGGAACAGGCGCTTACCTTCGGACAGCTCCGGATGCCCGTCTAATGCGTCTCTTGTCGCCTACACGGCAGGGAAAAGCTTTTCCACTCTGTCTAGGAAGGAGAAAGTGTGCCAGCACAGCAAATGCCTCCCGGACTTTCCCTGCAATTCAGCAAGTGCTTTGCAGCTTGAAATTGGAAGGAAAGCCTCAGATTTAGCAGCCAGAGCTTCAGGAGAAGCAGCAGCGAGCACAGCATCGCTTTTGCAGCAGCTCCTTCCATGTGCATGTTTTTGGGAGTGGAAAGGCTTGCAGAGTGTTCAAGTAGCTTTTTCTCTCCGCTGGGAAGCTGCACGCTCAGTGCCAGTGTTCTGCAGCTTCTTTCTTCACGTTTCAGCAGCTAGCACGCTCTCCGTGTGCAGGAGAAGCGGCTGAGGCTTCCTTGCCGGAGAAGCGGCACCTTCGCCGGCAGAGAGCATCCTGCCGGCCGCGGTGCGCTCCGGAGCGGGGGCTTGTGCCGACAGAGGCCGGCAACAGGCGCTTACCTTCGGACAGCTCCGGATGCCCGTCCAATGCGTCTCTTGTCGCCTACACGGCAGGGAAAAGCTTTTCCACTCTGTCTAGGAAGGAGAAAGTGTGCCAGCACAGCAAATGCCTCCCGGACTTTCCCTGCAATTCAGCAAGTGCTTTGCAGTTTGAAATTGGAAGGAAAGCCTCAGATTTAGCAGCCAGAGCTTCAGGAGGAGCAGCAGCGAGCACAGCATCGCTTTTGCAGCAGCTCCTTCCATGTGCATGTTTTTGGGAGTGGAAAGGCTTGCAGAGTGTTCAAGTAGCTTTTTCTCTCCGCTGGAAAGCTGCACGCTCAGTGCCAGTGTTCTGCAGCTTCTTTCTTCACGTTTCAGCAGCTAGCACGCTCTCCGTGTGCAGGAGAAGCGGCTGAGGCTTCCTTGCCGGAGAAGCGGCACCTTCGCCGGCAGAGAGCATCCTGCCGGCCGCGGTGCGCTCCGGAGCGGGGGCTTGTGCCGAAAGAGGCCGGGAACAGGCGCTTACCTTCGGACAGCTCCGGATGCCCGTCTAATGCGTCTCTTGTCGCCTACACGGCAGGGAAAAGCTTTTCCACTCTGTCTAGGAAGGAGAAAGTGTGCCAGCAGAGCAAATGCCTCCCGGACTTTCCCTGCAATTCAGCAAGTGCTTTGCAGCTTGAAATTGGAAGGAAAGCCTCAGATTTAGCAGCCAGAGCTTCAGGAGGAGCAGCAGCCAGCACAGCATCGCTTTTGCAGCAGCTCCTTCCATGTGCACGTTTTTGGGAGTGGAAAGGCTTGCAGAGTGTTCAAGTAGCTTTTTCTCTCCGCTGGAAAGCTGCACGCTCAGGGCCAGTGTTCTGCAGCATCTTTCTTCACGGTTCAGCAGCTAGCACGCTCTCCCTGTGCAGGAGAAGCGGCTGAGGCTTCCTTGCCGGAGAAGCGGCACCTTCGCCGGCAGAGAGCATCCTGCCGGCCGCGGTGCGCTCCGGAGCGGGGGCTTGTGCCGAAAGAGGCCGGCAACAGGCGCTTACCTTCGGACAGCTCCGGATGCCCGTCTAATGCGTCTCTTGTCGCCTACACGGCAGGGAAAAGCTTTTCCACTCTGTCTAGGAAGGAGAAAGTGTGCCAGCACAGCAAATGCCTCCCGGACTTTCCCTGCAATTCAGCAAGTGCTTTGCAGCTTGAAATTGGAAGGAAAGCCTCAGATTTAGCAGCCAGAGCTTCAGGAGGAGCAGCAGCGAGCACAGCATCGCTTTTGCAGCAGCTCCTTCCATGTGCATGTTTTTGGGAGTGGAAAGGCTTGCAGAGTGTTCAAGTAGCTTTTTCTCTCCGCTGGAAAGCTGCACGCTCAGTGCCAGTGTTCTGCAGCTTCTTTCTTCACGTTTCAGCAGCTAGCACGCTCTCCGTGTGCAGGAGAAGCGGCTGAGGCTTCCTTGCCGGAGAAGCGGCACCTTCGCCGGCAGAGAGCATCCTGCCGGCCGCGGTGCGCTCCGGAGCGGGGGCTTGTGCCGAAAGAGGCCGGCAACAGGCGCTTACCTTCGGACAGCTCCGGATGCCCGTCTAATGCGTCTCTTGTCGCCTACACGGCAGGGAAAAGCTTTTCCACTCTGTCTAGGAAGGAGAAAGTGTGCCAGCAGAGCAAATGCCTCCCGGACTTTCCCTGCAATTCAGCAAGTGCTTTGCAGCTTGAAATTGGAAGGAAAGCCTCAGATTTAGCAGCCAGAGCTTCAGGAGGAGCAGCAGCCAGCACAGCATCGCTTTTGCAGCAGCTCCTTCCATGTGCATGTTTTTGGGAGTGGAAAGGCTTGCAGAGTGTTCAAGTAGCTTTTTCTCTCCGCTGGAAAGCTGCACGCTCAGGGCCAGTGTTCTGCAGCATCTTTCTTCACGGTTCAGCAGCTAGCACGCTCTCCCTGTGCAGGAGAAGCGGCTGAGGCTTCCTTGCCGGAGAAGCGGCACCTTCGCCGGCAGAGAGCATCCTGCCGGCCGCGGTGCGCTCCGGAGCGGGGGCTTGTGCCGAAAGAGGCCGGCAACAGGCGCTTACCTTCGGACAGCTCCGGATGCCCGTCTAATGCGTCTCTTGTCGCCTACACGGCAGGGAAAAGCTTTTCCACTCTGTCTAGGAAGGAGAAAGTGTGCCAGCACAGCAAATGCCTCCCGGACTTTCCCTGCAATTCAGCAAGTGCTTTGCAGCTTGAAATTGGAAGGAAAGCCTCAGATTTAGCAGCCAGAGCTTCAGGAGGAGCAGCAGCGAGCACAGCATCGCTTTTGCAGCAGCTCCTTCCATGTGCATGTTTTTGGGAGTGGAAAGGCTTGCAGAGTGTTCAAGTAGCTTTTTCTCTCCGCTGGAAAGCTGCACGCTCAGTGCCAGTGTTCTGCAGCTTCTTTCTTCACGTTTCAGCAGCTAGCACGCTCTCCGTGTGCAGGAGAAGCGGCTGAGGCTTCCTTGCCGGAGAAGCGGCACCTTCGCCGGCAGAGAGCATCCTGCCGGCCGCGGTGCGCTCCGGAGCGGGGGCTTGTGCCGAAAGAGGCCGGCAACAGGCGCTTACCTTCGGACAGCTCCGGATGCCCGTCTAATGCGTCTCTTGTCGCCTACACGGCAGGGAAAAGCTTTTCCACTCTGTCTAGGAAGGAGAAAGTGTGCCAGCACAGCAAATGCCTCCCGGACTTTCCCTGCAATTCAGCAAGTGCTTTGCAGCTTGAAATTGGAAGGAAAGCCTCAGATTTAGCAGCCAGAGCTTCAGGAGAAGCAGCAGCGAGCACAGCATCGCTTTTGCAGCAGCTCCTTCCATGTGCATGTTTTTGGGAGTGGAAAGGCTTGCAGAGTGTTCAAGTAGCTTTTTCTCTCCGCTGGGAAGCTGCACGCTCAGTGCCAGTGTTCTGCAGCTTCTTTCTTCACGTTTCAGCAGCTAGCACGCTCTCCGTGTGCAGGAGAAGCGGCTGAGGCTTCCTTGCCGGAGAAGCGGCACCTTCGCCGGCAGAGAGCATCCTGCCGGCCGCGGTGCGCTCCGGAGCGGGGGCTTGTGCCGACAGAGGCCGGCAACAGGCGCTTACCTTCGGACAGCTCCGGATGCCCGTCCAATGCGTCTCTTGTCGCCTACACGGCAGGGAAAAGCTTTTCCACTCTGTCTAGGAAGGAGAAAGTGTGCCAGCACAGCAAATGCCTCCCGGACTTTCCCTGCAATTCAGCAAGTGCTTTGCAGTTTGAAATTGGAAGGAAAGCCTCAGATTTAGCAGCCAGAGCTTCAGGAGGAGCAGCAGCGAGCACAGCATCGCTTTTGCAGCAGCTCCTTCCATGTGCATGTTTTTGGGAGTGGAAAGGCTTGCAGAGTGTTCAAGTAGCTTTTTCTCTCCGCTGGAAAGCTGCACGCTCAGTGCCAGTGTTCTGCAGCTTCTTTCTTCACGTTTCAGCAGCTAGCACGCTCTCCGTGTGCAGGAGAAGCGGCTGAGGCTTCCTTGCCGGAGAAGCGGCACCTTCGCCGGCAGAGAGCATCCTGCCGGCCGCGGTGCGCTCCGGAGCGGGGGCTTGTGCCGAAAGAGGCCGGCAACAGGCGCTTACCTTCGGACAGCTCCGGATGCCCGTCTAATGCGTCTCTTGTCGCCTACACGGCAGGGAAAAGCTTTTCCACTCTGTCTAGGAAGGAGAAAGTGTGCCAGCACAGCAAACGCCTCCCGGACTTTCCCTGCAATTCAGCAAGTGCTTTGCAGCTTGAAATTGGAAGGAAAGCCTCAGATTTAGCAGCCAGAGCTTCAGGAGGAGCAGCAGCCAGCACAGCATCGCTTTTGCAGCAGCTCCTTCCATGTGCATGTTTTTGGGAGTGGAAAGGCTTGCAGAGTGTTCAAGTAGCTTTTTCTCTCCGCTGGAAAGCTGCACGCTCAGGGCCAGTGTTCTGCAGCATCTTTCTTCACGGTTCAGCAGCTAGCACGCTCTCCCTGTGCAGGAGAAGCGGCTGAGGCTTCCTTGCCGGAGAAGCGGCACCTTCGCCGGCAGAGAGCATCCTGCCGGCCGCGGTGCGCTCCGGAGCGGGGGCTTGTGCCGAAAGAGGCCGGCAACAGGCGCTTACCTTCGGACAGCTCCGGATGCCCGTCTAATGCGTCTCTTGTCGCCTACACGGCAGGGAAAAGCTTTTCCACTCTGTCTAGGAAGGAGAAAGTGTGCCAGCACAGCAAATGCCTCCCGGACTTTCCCTGCAATTCAGCAAGTGCTTTGCAGCTTGAAATTGGAAGGAAAGCCTCAGATTTAGCAGCCAGAGCTTCAGGAGGAGCAGCAGCGAGCACAGCATCGCTTTTGCAGCAGCTCCTTCCATGTGCATGTTTTTGGGAGTGGAAAGGCTTGCAGAGTGTTCAAGTAGCTTTTTCTCTCCGCTGGAAAGCTGCACGCTCAGTGCCAGTGTTCTGCAGCTTCTTTCTTCACGTTTCAGCAGCTAGCACGCTCTCCGTGTGCAGGAGAAGCGGCTGAGGCTTCCTTGCCGGAGAAGCGGCACCTTCGCCGGCAGAGAGCATCCTGCCGGCCGCGGTGCGCTCCGGAGCGGGGGTTTGTGCCGAAAGAGGCCGGGAACAGGCGCTTACCTTCGGACAGCTCCGGATGCCCGTCTAATGCGTCTCTTGTCGCCTACACGGCAGGGAAAAGCTTTTCCACTCTGTCTAGGAAGGAGAAAGTGTGCCAGCACAGCAAATGCCTCCCGGACTTTCCCTGCAATTCAGCAAGTGCTTTGCAGCTTGAAATTGGAAGGAAAGCCTCAGATTTAGCAGCCAGAGCTTCAGGAGAAGCAGCAGCGAGCACAGCATCGCTTTTGCAGCAGCTCCTTCCATGTGCATGTTTTTGGGAGTGGAAAGGCTTGCAGAGTGTTCAAGTAGCTTTTTCTCTCCGCTGGGAAGCTGCACGCTCAGTGCCAGTGTTCTGCAGCTTCTTTCTTCACGTTTCAGCAGCTAGCACGCTCTCCGTGTGCAGGAGAAGCGGCTGAGGCTTCCTTGCCGGAGAAGCGGCACCTTCGCCGGCAGAGAGCATCCTGCCGGCCGCGGTGCGCTCCGGAGCGGGGGCTTGTGCCGACAGAGGCCGGCAACAGGCGCTTACCTTCGGACAGCTCCGGATGCCCGTCCAATGCGTCTCTTGTCGCCTACACGGCAGGGAAAAGCTTTTCCACTCTGTCTAGGAAGGAGAAAGTGTGCCAGCACAGCAAATGCCTCCCGGACTTTCCCTGCAATTCAGCAAGTGCTTTGCAGTTTGAAATTGGAAGGAAAGCCTCAGATTTAGCAGCCAGAGCTTCAGGAGGAGCAGCAGCGAGCACAGCATCGCTTTTGCAGCAGCTCCTTCCATGTGCATGTTTTTGGGAGTGGAAAGGCTTGCAGAGTGTTCAAGTAGCTTTTTCTCTCCGCTGGAAAGCTGCACGCTCAGTGCCAGTGTTCTGCAGCTTCTTTCTTCACGTTTCAGCAGCTAGCACGCTCTCCGTGTGCAGGAGAAGCGGCTGAGGCTTCCTTGCCGGAGAAGCGGCACCTTCGCCGGCAGAGAGCATCCTGCCGGCCGCGGTGCGCTCCGGAGCGGGGGCTTGTGCCGAAAGAGGCCGGGAACAGGCGCTTACCTTCGGACAGCTCCGGATGCCCGTCTAATGCGTCTCTTGTCGCCTACACGGCAGGGAAAAGCTTTTCCACTCTGTCTAGGAAGGAGAAAGTGTGCCAGCACAGCAAACGCCTCCCGGACTTTCCCTGCAATTCAGCAAGTGCTTTGCAGCTTGAAATTGGAAGGAAAGCCTCAGATTTAGCAGCCAGAGCTTCAGGAGGAGCAGCAGCCAGCACAGCATCGCTTTTGCAGCAGCTCCTTCCATGTGCATGTTTTTGGGAGTGGAAAGGCTTGCAGAGTGTTCAAGTAGCTTTTTCTCTCCGCTGGAAAGCTGCACGCTCAGGGCCAGTGTTCTGCAGCATCTTTCTTCACGGTTCAGCAGCTAGCACGCTCTCCCTGTGCAGGAGAAGCGGCTGAGGCTTCCTTGCCGGAGAAGCGGCACCTTCGCCGGCAGAGAGCATCCTGCCGGCCGCGGTGCGCTCCGGAGCGGGGGCTTGTGCCGAAAGAGGCCGGCAACAGGCGCTTACCTTCGGACAGCTCCGGATGCCCGTCTAATGCGTCTCTTGTCGCCTACACGGCAGGGAAAAGCTTTTCCACTCTGTCTAGGAAGGAGAAAGTGTGCCAGCACAGCAAATGCCTCCCGGACTTTCCCTGCAATTCAGCAAGTGCTTTGCAGCTTGAAATTGGAAGGAAAGCCTCAGATTTAGCAGCCAGAGCTTCAGGAGGAGCAGCAGCGAGCACAGCATCGCTTTTGCAGCAGCTCCTTCCATGTGCATGTTTTTGGGAGTGGAAAGGCTTGCAGAGTGTTCAAGTAGCTTTTTCTCTCCGCTGGAAAGCTGCACGCTCAGTGCCAGTGTTCTGCAGCTTCTTTCTTCACGTTTCAGCAGCTAGCACGCTCTCCGTGTGCAGGAGAAGCGGCTGAGGCTTCCTTGCCGGAGAAGCGGCACCTTCGCCGGCAGAGAGCATCCTGCCGGCCGCGGTGCGCTCCGGAGCGGGGGCTTGTGCCGAAAGAGGCCGGCAACAGGCGCTTACCTTCGGACAGCTCCGGATGCCCGTCTAATGCGTCTCTTGTCGCCTACACGGCAGGGAAAAGCTTTTCCACTCTGTCTAGGAAGGAGAAAGTGTGCCAGCACAGCAAATGCCTCCCGGACTTTCCCTGCAATTCAGCAAGTGCTTTGCAGCTTGAAATTGGAAGGAAAGCCTCAGATTTAGCAGCCAGAGCTTCAGGAGGAGCAGCAGCGAGCACAGCATCGCTTTTGCAGCAGCTCCTTCCATGTGCATGTTTTTGGGAGTGGAAAGGCTTGCAGAGTGTTCAAGTAGCTTTTTCTCTCCGCTGGAAAGCTGCACGCTCAGTGCCAGTGTTCTGCAGCTTCTTTCTTCACGTTTCAGCAGCTAGCACGCTCTCCGTGTGCTGGAGAAGCGGCTGAGGCTTCCTTGCCGGAGAAGCGGCACCTTCGCCGGCAGAGAGCATCCTGCCGGCCGCGGTGCGCTCCGGAGCGGGGGCTTGTGCCGAAAGAGGCCGGCAACAGGCGCTTACCTTCGGACAGCTCCGGATGCCCGTCTAATGCGTCTCTTGTCGCCTACACGGCAGGGAAAAGCTTTTCCACTCTGTCTAGGAAGGAGAAAGTGTGCCAGCACAGCAAATGCCTCCCGGACTTTCCCTGCAATTCAGCAAGTGCTTTGCAGCTTGAAATTGGAAGGAAAGCCTCAGATTTAGCAGCCAGAGCTTCAGGAGGAGCAGCAGCGAGCACAGCATCGCTTTTGCAGCAGCTCCTTCCATGTGCATGTTTTTGGGAGTGGAAAGGCTTGCAGAGTGTTCAAGTAGCTTTTTCTCTCCGCTGGAAAGCTGCACGCTCAGTGCCAGTGTTCTGCAGCTTCTTTCTTCACGTTTCAGCAGCTAGCACGCTCTCCGTGTGCAGGAGAAGCGGCTGAGGCTTCCTTGCCGGAGAAGCGGCACCTTCGCCGGCAGAGAGCATCCTGCCGGCCGCGGTGCGCTCCGGAGCGGGGGCTTGTGCCGAAAGAGGCCGGGAACAGGCGCTTACCTTCGGACAGCTCCGGATGCCCGTCCAATGCGTCTCTTGTCGCCTACACGGCAGGGAAAAGCTTTTCCACTCTGTCTAGGAAGGAGAAAGTGTGCCAGCAGAGCAAATGCCTCCCGGACTTTCCCTGCAATTCAGCAAGTGCTTTGCAGCTTGAAATTGGAAGGAAAGCCTCAGATTTAGCAGCCAGAGCTTCAGGAGGAGCAGCAGCCAGCACAGCATCGCTTTTGCAGCAGCTCCTTCCATGTGCATGTTTTTGGGAGTGGAAAGGCTTGCAGAGTGTTCAAGTAGCTTTTTCTCTCCGCTGGAAAGCTGCACGCTCAGTGCCAGTGTTCTGCAGCTTCTTTCTTCACGTTTCAGCAGCTAGCACGCTCTCCGTGTGCAGGAGAAGCGGCTGAGGCTTCCTTGCCGGAGAAGCGGCACCTTCGCCGGCAGAGAGCATCCTGCCGGCCGCGGTGCGCTCCGGAGCGGGGGTTTGTGCCGAAAGAGGCCGGGAACAGGCGCTTACCTTCGGACAGCTCCGGATGCCCGTCTAATGCGTCTCTTGTCGCCTACACGGCAGGGAAAAGCTTTTCCACTCTGTCTAGGAAGGAGAAAGTGTGCCAGCACAGCAAATGCCTCCCGGACTTTCCCTGCAATTCAGCAAGTGCTTTGCAGCTTGAAATTGGAAGGAAAGCCTCAGATTTAGCAGCCAGAGCTTCAGGAGAAGCAGCAGCGAGCACAGCATCGCTTTTGCAGCAGCTCCTTCCATGTGCATGTTTTTGGGAGTTGAAAGGCTTGCAGAGTGTTCAAGTAGCTTTTTCTCTCCGCTGGAAAGCTGCACGCTCAGTGCCAGTGTTCTGCAGCTTCTTTCTTCGCGCTTCAGCAGCTAGCACGCTCTCCGTGTGCAGGAGAAGCGGCTGAGGCTTCCTTGCCGGAGAAGCGGCACCTTCGCCGGCAGAGAGCATCCTGCCGGCCGCGGTGCGCTCCGGAGCGGGGGCTTGTGCCGAAAGAGGCCGGCAACAGGCGCTTACCTTCGGACAGCTCCGGATGCCCGTCCAATGCGTCTCTTGTCGCCTACACGGCAGGGAAAAGCTTTTCCACTCTGTCTAGGAAGGAGAAAGTGTGCCAGCACAGCAAATGCCTCCCGGACTTTCCCTGCAATTCAGCAAGTGCTTTGCAGCTTGAAATTGGAAGGAAAGCCTCAGATTTAGCAGCCAGAGCTTCAGGAGGAGCAGCAGCGAGCACAGCATCGCTTTTGCAGCAGCTCCTTCCATGTGCATGTTTTTGGGAGTGGAAAGGCTTGCAGAGTGTTCAAGTAGCTTTTTCTCTCCGCTGGAAAGCTGCACGCTCAGTGCCAGTGTTCTGCAGCTTCTTTCTTCACGTTTCACCTGCTAGCACGCTCTCCGTGTGCAGGAGAAGCGGCTGAGGCTTCCTTGCCGGAGAAGCGGCACCTTCGCCGGCAGAGAGCATCCTGCCGGCCGCGGTGCGCTCCGGATCGGGGGCTTGTGCCGACAGAGGCCGGGAACAGGCGCTTACCTTCGGACAGCTCCGGATGCCCGTCTAATGCGTCTCTTGTCGCCTACACGGCAGGGAAAAGCTTTTCCACTCTGTCTAGGAAGGAGAAAGTGTGCCAGCACAGCAAATGCCTCCCGGACTTTCCCTGCAATTCAGCAAGTGCTTTGCAGCTTGAAATTGGAAGGAAAGCCTCAGATTTAGCAGCCAGAGCTTCAGGAGGAGCAGCAGCGAGCACAGCATCGCTTTTGCAGCAGCTCCTTCCATGTGCATGTTTTTGGGAGTGGAAAGGCTTGCAGAGTGTTCAAGTAGCTTTTTCTCTCCGCTGGAAAGCTGCACGCTCAGTGCCAGTGTTCTGCAGCTTCTTTCTTCGCGTTTCAGCAGCTAGCACGCTCTCCGTGTGCAGGAGAAGCGGCTGAGGCTTCCTTGCCGGAGAAGCGGCACCTTCGCCGGCAGAGAGCATCCTGCCGGCCGCGGTGCGCTCCGGAGCGGGGGCTTGTGCCGAAAGAGGCCGGCAACAGGCGCTTACCTTCGGACAGCTCCGGATGCCCGTCTAATGCGTCTCTTGTCGCCTACACGGCAGGGAAAAGCTTTTCCACTCTGTCTAGGAAGGAGAAAGTGTGCCAGCACAGCAAATGCCTCCCGGACTTTCCCTGCAATTCAGCAAGTGCTTTGCAGCTTGAAATTGGAAGGAAAGCCTCAGATTTAGCAGCCAGAGCTTCAGGAGGAGCAGCAGCGAGCACAGCATCGCTTTTGCAGCAGCTCCTTCCATGTGCATGTTTTTGGGAGTGGAAAGGCTTGCAGAGTGTTCAAGTAGCTTTTTCTCTCCGCTGGAAAGCTGCACGCTCAGTGCCAGTGTTCTGCAGCTTCTTTCTTCGCGTTTCAGCAGCTAGCACGCTCTCCGTGTGCAGGAGAAGCGGCTGAGGCTTCCTTGCCGGAGAAGCGGCACCTTCGCCGGCAGAGAGCATCCTGCCGGCCGCGGTGCGCTCCGGAGCGGGGGCTTGTGCCGAAAGAGGCCGGCAACAGGCGCTTACCTTCGGACAGCTCCGGATGCCCGTCTAATGCGTCTCTTGTCGCCTACACGGCAGGGAAAAGCTTTTCCACTCTGTCTAGGAAGGAGAAAGTGTGCCAGCACAGCAAACGCCTCCCGGACTTTCCCTGCAATTCAGCAAGTGCTTTGCAGCTTGAAATTGGAAGGAAAGCCTCAGATTTAGCAGCCAGAGCTTCAGGAGGAGCAGCAGCGAGCACAGCATCGCTTTTGCAGCAGCTCCTTCCATGTGCATGTTTTTGGGAGTGGAAAGGCTTGCAGAGTGTTCAAGTAGCTTTTTCTCTCCGCTGGAAAGCTGCACGCTCAGTGCCAGTGTTCTGCAGCTTCTTTCTTCGCGTTTCAGCAGCTAGCACGCTCTCCGTGTGCAGGAGAAGCGGCTGAGGCTTCCTTGCCGGAGAAGCGGCACCTTCGCCGGCAGAGAGCATCCTGCCGGCCGCGGTGCGCTCCGGAGCGGGGGCTTGTGCCGAAAGAGGCCGGCAACAGGCGCTTACCTTCGGACAGCTCCGGATGCCCGTCTAATGCGTCTCTTGTCGCCTACACGGCAGGGAAAAGCTTTTCCACTCTGTCTAGGAAGGAGAAAGTGTGCCAGCACAGCAAATGCCTCCCGGACTTTCCCTGCAATTCAGCAAGTGCTTTGCAGCTTGAAATTGGAAGGAAAGCCTCAGATTTAGCAGCCAGAGCTTCAGGAGGAGCAGCAGCCAGCACAGCATCGCTTTTGCAGCAGCTCCTTCCATGTGCATGTTTTTGGGAGTGGAAAGGCTTGCAGAGTGTTCAAGTAGCTTTTTCTCTCCGCTGGAAAGCTGCACGCTCAGTGCCAGTGTTCTGCAGCTTCTTTCTTCACGTTTCAGCAGCTAGCACGCTCTCCGTGTGCAGGAGAAGCGGCTGAGGCTTCCTTGCCGGAGAAGCGGCACCTTCGCCGGCAGAGAGCATCCTGCCGGCCGCGGTGCGCTCCGGAGCGGGGGCTTGTGCCGAAAGAGGCCGGCAACAGGCGCTTACCTTCGGACAGCTCCGGATGCCCGTCTAATGCGTCTCTTGTCGCCTACACGGCAGGGAAAAGCTTTTCCACTCTGTCTAGGAAGGAGAAAGTGTGCCAGCACAGCAAACGCCTCCCGGACTTTCCCTGCAATTCAGCAAGTGCTTTGCAGCTTGAAATTGGAAGGAAAGCCTCAGATTTAGCAGCCAGAGCTTCAGGAGGAGCAGCAGCCAGCACAGCATCGCTTTTGCAGCAGCTCCTTCCATGTGCATGTTTTTGGGAGTGGAAAGGCTTGCAGAGTGTTCAAGTAGCTTTTTCTCTCCGCTGGAAAGCTGCACGCTCAGGGCCAGTGTTCTGCAGCATCTTTCTTCACGGTTCAGCAGCTAGCACGCTCTCCCTGTGCAGGAGAAGCGGCTGAGGCTTCCTTGCCGGAGAAGCGGCACCTTCGCCGGCAGAGAGCATCCTGCCGGCCGCGGTGCGCTCCGGAGCGGGGGCTTGTGCCGAAAGAGGCCGGCAACAGGCGCTTACCTTCGGACAGCTCCGGATGCCCGTCTAATGCGTCTCTTGTCGCCTACACGGCAGGGAAAAGCTTTTCCACTCTGTCTAGGAAGGAGAAAGTGTGCCAGCACAGCAAATGCCTCCCGGACTTTCCCTGCAATTCAGCAAGTGCTTTGCAGCTTGAAATTGGAAGGAAAGCCTCAGATTTAGCAGCCAGAGCTTCAGGAGAAGCAGCAGCGAGCACAGCATCGCTTTTGCAGCAGCTCCTTCCATGTGCATGTTTTTGGGAGTTGAAAGGCTTGCAGAGTGTTCAAGTAGCTTTTTCTCTCCGCTGGAAAGCTGCACGCTCAGTGCCAGTGTTCTGCAGCTTCTTTCTTCGCGCTTCAGCAGCTAGCACGCTCTCCGTGTGCAGGAGAAGCGGCTGAGGCTTCCTTGCCGGAGAAGCGGCACCTTCGCCGGCAGAGAGCATCCTGCCGGCCGCGGTGCGCTCCGGAGCGGGGGCTTGTGCCGAAAGAGGCCGGCAACAGGCGCTTACCTTCGGACAGCTCCGGATGCCCGTCCAATGCGTCTCTTGTCGCCTACACGGCAGGGAAAAGCTTTTCCACTCTGTCTAGGAAGGAGAAAGTGTGCCAGCACAGCAAATGCCTCCCGGACTTTCCCTGCAATTCAGCAAGTGCTTTGCAGCTTGAAATTGGAAGGAAAGCCTCAGATTTAGCAGCCAGAGCTTCAGGAGGAGCAGCAGCGAGCACAGCATCGCTTTTGCAGCAGCTCCTTCCATGTGCATGTTTTTGGGAGTGGAAAGGCTTGCAGAGTGTTCAAGTAGCTTTTTCTCTCCGCTGGAAAGCTGCACGCTCAGGGCCAGTGTTCTGCAGCATCTTTCTTCACGGTTCAGCAGCTAGCACGCTCTCCGTGTGCAGGAGAAGCGGCTGAGGCTTCCTTGCCGGAGAAGCGGCACCTTCGCCGGCAGAGAGCATCCTGCCGGCCGCGGTGCGCTCCGGAGCGGGGGCTTGTGCCGAAAGAGGCCGGCAACAGGCGCTTACCTTCGGACAGCTCCGGATGCCCGTCTAATGCGTCTCTTGTCGCCTACACGGCAGGGAAAAGCTTTTCCACTCTGTCTAGGAAGGAGAAAGTGTGCCAGCACAGCAAATGCCTCCCGGACTTTCCCTGCAATTCAGCAAGTGCTTTGCAGCTTGAAATTGGAAGGAAAGCCTCAGATTTAGCAGCCAGAGCTTCAGGAGGAGCAGCAGCGAGCACAGCATCGCTTTTGCAGCAGCTCCTTCCATGTGCATGTTTTTGGGAGTGGAAAGGCTTGCAGAGTGTTCAAGTAGCTTTTTCTCTCCGCTGGAAAGCTGCACGCTCAGTGCCAGTGTTCTGCAGCTTCTTTCTTCACGTTTCAGCAGCTAGCACGCTCTCCGTGTGCAGGAGAAGCGGCTGAGGCTTCCTTGCCGGAGAAGCGGCACCTTCGCCGGCAGAGAGCATCCTGCCGGCCGCGGTGCGCTCCGGAGCGGGGGCTTGTGCCGAAAGAGGCCGGCAACAGGCGCTTACCTTCGGACAGCTCCGGATGCCCGTCTAATGCGTCTCTTGTCGCCTACACGGCAGGGAAAAGCTTTTCCACTCTGTCTAGGAAGGAGAAAGTGTGCCAGCACAGCAAACGCCTCCCGGACTTTCCCTGCAATTCAGCAAGTGCTTTGCAGCTTGAAATTGGAAGGAAAGCCTCAGATTTAGCAGCCAGAGCTTCAGGAGGAGCAGCAGCGAGCACAGCATCGCTTTTGCAGCAGCTCCTTCCATGTGCATGTTTTTGGGAGTGGAAAGGCTTGCAGAGTGTTCAAGTAGCTTTTTCTCTCCGCTGGAAAGCTGCACGCTCAGTGCCAGTGTTCTGCAGCTTCTTTCTTCACGTTTCACCTGCTAGCACGCTCTCCGTGTGCAGGAGAAGCGGCTGAGGCTTCCTTGCCGGAGAAGCGGCACCTTCGCCGGCAGAGAGCATCCTGCCGGCCGCGGTGCGCTCCGGATCGGGGGCTTGTGCCGACAGAGGCCGGGAACAGGCGCTTACCTTCGGACAGCTCCGGATGCCCGTCTAATGCGTCTCTTGTCGCCTACACGGCAGGGAAAAGCTTTTCCACTCTGTCTAGGAAGGAGAAAGTGTGCCAGCACAGCAAATGCCTCCCGGACTTTCCCTGCAATTCAGCAAGTGCTTTGCAGCTTGAAATTGGAAGGAAAGCCTCAGATTTAGCAGCCAGAGCTTCAGGAGGAGCAGCAGCGAGCACAGCATCGCTTTTGCAGCAGCTCCTTCCATGTGCATGTTTTTGGGAGTGGAAAGGCTTGCAGAGTGTTCAAGTAGCTTTTTCTCTCCGCTGGAAAGCTGCACGCTCAGTGCCAGTGTTCTGCAGCTTCTTTCTTCGCGTTTCAGCAGCTAGCACGCTCTCCGTGTGCAGGAGAAGCGGCTGAGGCTTCCTTGCCGGAGAAGCGGCACCTTCGCCGGCAGAGAGCATCCTGCCGGCCGCGGTGCGCTCCGGAGCGGGGGCTTGTGCCGAAAGAGGCCGGCAACAGGCGCTTACCTTCGGACAGCTCCGGATGCCCGTCTAATGCGTCTCTTGTCGCCTACACGGCAGGGAAAAGCTTTTCCACTCTGTCTAGGAAGGAGAAAGTGTGCCAGCACAGCAAATGCCTCCCGGACTTTCCCTGCAATTCAGCAAGTGCTTTGCAGCTTGAAATTGGAAGGAAAGCCTCAGATTTAGCAGCCAGAGCTTCAGGAGGAGCAGCAGCGAGCACAGCATCGCTTTTGCAGCAGCTCCTTCCATGTGCATGTTTTTGGGAGTGGAAAGGCTTGCAGAGTGTTCAAGTAGCTTTTTCTCTCCGCTGGAAAGCTGCACGCTCAGTGCCAGTGTTCTGCAGCTTCTTTCTTCACGTTTCAGCAGCTAGCACGCTCTCCGTGTGCAGGAGAAGCGGCTGAGGCTTCCTTGCCGGAGAAGCGGCACCTTCGCCGGCAGAGAGCATCCTGCCGGCCGCGGTGCGCTCCGGAGCGGGGGCTTGTGCCGAAAGAGGCCGGCAACAGGCGCTTACCTTCGGACAGCTCCGGATGCCCGTCTAATGCGTCTCTTGTCGCCTACACGGCAGGGAAAAGCTTTTCCACTCTGTCTAGGAAGGAGAAAGTGTGCCAGCACAGCAAACGCCTCCCGGACTTTCCCTGCAATTCAGCAAGTGCTTTGCAGCTTGAAATTGGAAGGAAAGCCTCAGATTTAGCAGCCAGAGCTTCAGGAGGAGCAGCAGCCAGCACAGCATCGCTTTTGCAGCAGCTCCTTCCATGTGCATGTTTTTGGGAGTGGAAAGGCTTGCAGAGTGTTCAAGTAGCTTTTTCTCTCCGCTGGAAAGCTGCACGCTCAGGGCCAGTGTTCTGCAGCATCTTTCTTCACGGTTCAGCAGCTAGCACGCTCTCCCTGTGCAGGAGAAGCGGCTGAGGCTTCCTTGCCGGAGAAGCGGCACCTTCGCCGGCAGAGAGCATCCTGCCGGCCGCGGTGCGCTCCGGAGCGGGGGCTTGTGCCGAAAGAGGCCGGCAACAGGCGCTTACCTTCGGACAGCTCCGGATGCCCGTCTAATGCGTCTCTTGTCGCCTACACGGCAGGGAAAAGCTTTTCCACTCTGTCTAGGAAGGAGAAAGTGTGCCAGCACAGCAAATGCCTCCCGGACTTTCCCTGCAATTCAGCAAGTGCTTTGCAGCTTGAAATTGGAAGGAAAGCCTCAGATTTAGCAGCCAGAGCTTCAGGAGGAGCAGCAGCGAGCACAGCATCGCTTTTGCAGCAGCTCCTTCCATGTGCATGTTTTTGGGAGTGGAAAGGCTTGCAGAGTGTTCAAGTAGCTTTTTCTCTCCGCTGGAAAGCTGCACGCTCAGTGCCAGTGTTCTGCAGCTTCTTTCTTCACGTTTCAGCAGCTAGCACGCTCTCCGTGTGCAGGAGAAGCGGCTGAGGCTTCCTTGCCGGAGAAGCGGCACCTTCGCCGGCAGAGAGCATCCTGCCGGCCGCGGTGCGCTCCGGAGCGGGGGCTTGTGCCGAAAGAGGCCGGCAACAGGCGCTTACCTTCGGACAGCTCCGGATGCCCGTCTAATGCGTCTCTTGTCGCCTACACGGCAGGGAAAAGCTTTTCCACTCTGTCTAGGAAGGAGAAAGTGTGCCAGCACAGCAAACGCCTCCCGGACTTTCCCTGCAATTCAGCAAGTGCTTTGCAGCTTGAAATTGGAAGGAAAGCCTCAGATTTAGCAGCCAGAGCTTCAGGAGGAGCAGCAGCCAGCACAGCATCGCTTTTGCAGCAGCTCCTTCCATGTGCATGTTTTTGGGAGTGGAAAGGCTTGCAGAGTGTTCAAGTAGCTTTTTCTCTCCGCTGGAAAGCTGCACGCTCAGTGCCAGTGTTCTGCAGCATCTTTCTTCACGGTTCAGCAGCTAGCACGCTCTCCCTGTGCAGGAGAAGCGGCTGAGGCTTCCTTGCCGGAGAAGCGGCACCTTCGCCGGCAGAGAGCATCCTGCCGGCCGCGGTGCGCTCCGGAGCGGGGGCTTGTGCCGAAAGAGGCCGGCAACAGGCGCTTACCTTCGGACAGCTCCGGATGCCCGTCTAATGCGTCTCTTGTCGCCTACACGGCAGGGAAAAGCTTTTCCACTCTGTCTAGGAAGGAGAAAGTGTGCCAGCACAGCAAATGCCTCCCGGACTTTCCCTGCAATTCAGCAAGTGCTTTGCAGCTTGAAATTGGAAGGAAAGCCTCAGATTTAGCAGCCAGAGCTTCAGGAGAAGCAGCAGCGAGCACAGCATCGCTTTTGCAGCAGCTCCTTCCATGTGCATGTTTTTGGGAGTTGAAAGGCTTGCAGAGTGTTCAAGTAGCTTTTTCTCTCCGCTGGAAAGCTGCACGCTCAGTGCCAGTGTTCTGCAGCTTCTTTCTTCGCGCTTCAGCAGCTAGCACGCTCTCCGTGTGCAGGAGAAGCGGCTGAGGCTTCCTTGCCGGAGAAGCGGCACCTTCGCCGGCAGAGAGCATCCTGCCGGCCGCGGTGCGCTCCGGAGCGGGGGCTTGTGCCGAAAGAGGCCGGCAACAGGCGCTTACCTTCGGACAGCTCCGGATGCCCGTCTAATGCGTCTCTTGTCGCCTACACGGCAGGGAAAAGCTTTTCCACTCTGTCTAGGAAGGAGAAAGTGTGCCAGCACAGCAAATGCCTCCCGGACTTTCCCTGCAATTCAGCAAGTGCTTTGCAGCTTGAAATTGGAAGGAAAGCCTCAGATTTAGCAGCCAGAGCTTCAGGAGGAGCAGCAGCGAGCACAGCATCGCTTTTGCAGCAGCTCCTTCCATGTGCATGTTTTTGGGAGTGGAAAGGCTTGCAGAGTGTTCAAGTAGCTTTTTCTCTCCGCTGGAAAGCTGCACGCTCAGTGCCAGTGTTCTGCAGCTTCTTTCTTCGCGTTTCAGCAGCTACCACGCTCGCCGTGTGCAGGAGAAGCGGCTGAGGCTTCCTTGCCGGAGAAGCGGCACCTTCGCCGGCAGAGAGCATCCTGCCGGCCGCGGTGCGCTCCGGAGCGGGGGCTTGTGCCGAAAGAGGCCGGGAACAGGCGCTTACCTTCGGACAGCTCCGGATGCCCGTCCAATGCGTCTCTTGTCGCCTACACGGCAGGGAAAAGCTTTTCCACTCTGTCTAGGAAGGAGAAAGTGTGCCAGCACAGCAAATGCCTCCCGGACTTTCCCTGCAATTCAGCAAGTGCTTTGCAGCTTGAAATTGGAAGGAAAGCCTCAGATTTAGCAGCCAGAGCTTCAGGAGGAGCAGCAGCGAGCACAGCATCGCTTTTGCAGCAGCTCCTTCCATGTGCATGTTTTTGGGAGTGGAAAGGCTTGCAGAGTGTTCAAGTAGCTTTTTCTCTCCGCTGGAAAGCTGCACGCTCAGTGCCAGTGTTCTGCAGCTTCTTTCTTCGCGTTTCAGCAGCTACCACGCTCGCCGTGTGCAGGAGAAGCGGCTGAGGCTTCCTTGCCGGAGAAGCGGCACCTTCGCCGGCAGAGAGCATCCTGCCGGCCGCGGTGCGCTCCGGAGCGGGGGCTTGTGCCGAAAGAGGCCGGGAACAGGCGCTTACCTTCGGACAGCTCCGGATGCCCGTCCAATGCGTCTCTTGTCGCCTACACGGCAGGGAAAAGCTTTTCCACTCTGTCTAGGAAGGAGAAAGTGTGCCAGCACAGCAAATGCCTCCCGGACTTTCCCTGCAATTCAGCAAGTGCTTTGCAGCTTGAAATTGGAAGGAAAGCCTCAGATTTAGCAGCCAGAGCTTCAGGAGGAGCAGCAGCGAGCACAGCATCGCTTTTGCAGCAGCTCCTTCCATGTGCATGTTTTTGGGAGTGGAAAGGCTTGCAGAGTGTTCAAGTAGCTTTTTCTCTCCGCTGGAAAGCTGCACGCTCAGTGCCAGTGTTCTGCAGCTTCTTTCTTCGCGTTTCAGCAGCTACCACGCTCGCCGTGTGCAGGAGAAGCGGCTGAGGCTTCCTTGCCGGAGAAGCGGCACCTTCGCCGGCAGAGAGCATCCTGCCGGCCGCGGTGCGCTCCGGAGCGGGGGCTTGTGCCGAAAGAGGCCGGGAACAGGCGCTTACCTTCGGACAGCTCCGGATGCCCGTCCAATGCGTCTCTTGTCGCCTACACGGCAGGGAAAAGCTTTTCCACTCTGTCTAGGAAGGAGAAAGTGTGCCAGCACAGCAAATGCCTCCCGGACTTTCCCTGCAATTCAGCAAGTGCTTTGCAGCTTGAAATTGGAAGGAAAGCCTCAGATTTAGCAGCCAGAGCTTCAGGAGGAGCAGCAGCGAGCACAGCATCGCTTTTGCAGCAGCTCCTTCCATGTGCATGTTTTTGGGAGTGGAAAGGCTTGCAGAGTGTTCAAGTAGCTTTTTCTCTCCGCTGGAAAGCTGCACGCTCAGTGCCAGTGTTCTGCAGCTTCTTTCTTCGCGTTTCAGCAGCTAGCACGCTCTCCGTGTGCAGGAGAAGCGGCTGAGGCTTCCTTGCCGGAGAAGCGGCACCTTCGCCGGCAGAGAGCATCCTGCCGGCCGCGGTGCGCTCCGGATCGGGGGCTTGTGCCGACAGAGGCCGGGAACAGGCGCTTACCTTCGGACAGCTCCGGATGCCCGTCTAATGCGTCTCTTGTCGCCTACACGGCAGGGAAAAGCTTTTCCACTCTGTCTAGGAAGGAGAAAGTGTGCCAGCACAGCAAATGCCTCCCGGACTTTCCCTGCAATTCAGCAAGTGCTTTGCAGCTTGAAATTGGAAGGAAAGCCTCAGATTTAGCAGCCAGAGCTTCAGGAGGAGCAGCAGCCAGCACAGCATCGCTTTTGCAGCAGCTCCTTCCATGTGCATGTTTTTGGGAGTGGAAAGGCTTGCAGAGTGTTCAAGTAGCTTTTTCTCTCCGCTGGAAAGCTGCACGCTCAGGGCCAGTGTTCTGCAGCATCTTTCTTCACGGTTCAGCAGCTAGCACGCTCTCCCTGTGCAGGAGAAGCGGCTGAGGCTTCCTTGCCGGAGAAGCGGCACCTTCGCCGGCAGAGAGCATCCTGCCGGCCGCGGTGCGCTCCGGAGCGGGGGCTTGTGCCGAAAGAGGCCGGGAACAGGCGCTTACCTTCGGACAGCTCCGGATGCCCGTCTAATGCGTCTCTTGTCGCCTACACGGCAGGGAAAAGCTTTTCCACTCTGTCTAGGAAGGAGAAAGTGTGCCAGCACAGCAAATGCCTCCCGGACTTTCCCTGCAATTCAGCAAGTGCTTTGCAGCTTGAAATTGGAAGGAAAGCCTCAGATTTAGCAGCCAGAGCTTCAGGAGAAGCAGCAGCGAGCACAGCATCGCTTTTGCAGCAGCTCCTTCCATGTGCATGTTTTTGGGAGTTGAAAGGCTTGCAGAGTGTTCAAGTAGCTTTTTCTCTCCGCTGGAAAGCTGCACGCTCAGTGCCAGTGTTCTGCAGCTTCTTTCTTCGCGCTTCAGCAGCTAGCACGCTCTCCGTGTGCAGGAGAAGCGGCTGAGGCTTCCTTGCCGGAGAAGCGGCACCTTCGCCGGCAGAGAGCATCCTGCCGGCCGCGGTGCGCTCCGGAGCGGGGGCTTGTGCCGAAAGAGGCCGGCAACAGGCGCTTACCTTCGGACAGCTCCGGATGCCCGTCCAATGCGTCTCTTGTCGCCTACACGGCAGGGAAAAGCTTTTCCACTCTGTCTAGGAAGGAGAAAGTGTGCCAGCACAGCAAATGCCTCCCGGACTTTCCCTGCAATTCAGCAAGTGCTTTGCAGCTTGAAATTGGAAGGAAAGCCTCAGATTTAGCAGCCAGAGCTTCAGGAGGAGCAGCAGCGAGCACAGCATCGCTTTTGCAGCAGCTCCTTCCATGTGCATGTTTTTGGGAGTGGAAAGGCTTGCAGAGTGTTCAAGTAGCTTTTTCTCTCCGCTGGAAAGCTGCACGCTCAGTGCCAGTGTTCTGCAGCTTCTTTCTTCACGTTTCACCTGCTAGCACGCTCTCCGTGTGCAGGAGAAGCGGCTGAGGCTTCCTTGCCGGAGAAGCGGCACCTTCGCCGGCAGAGAGCATCCTGCCGGCCGCGGTGCGCTCCGGATCGGGGGCTTGTGCCGACAGAGGCCGGGAACAGGCGCTTACCTTCGGACAGCTCCGGATGCCCGTCTAATGCGTCTCTTGTCGCCTACACGGCAGGGAAAAGCTTTTCCACTCTGTCTAGGAAGGAGAAAGTGTGCCAGCACAGCAAATGCCTCCCGGACTTTCCCTGCAATTCAGCAAGTGCTTTGCAGCTTGAAATTGGAAGGAAAGCCTCAGATTTAGCAGCCAGAGCTTCAGGAGGAGCAGCAGCGAGCACAGCATCGCTTTTGCAGCAGCTCCTTCCATGTGCATGTTTTTGGGAGTGGAAAGGCTTGCAGAGTGTTCAAGTAGCTTTTTCTCTCCGCTGGAAAGCTGCACGCTCAGTGCCAGTGTTCTGCAGCTTCTTTCTTCGCGTTTCAGCAGCTAGCACGCTCTCCGTGTGCAGGAGAAGCGGCTGAGGCTTCCTTGCCGGAGAAGCGGCACCTTCGCCGGCAGAGAGCATCCTGCCGGCCGCGGTGCGCTCCGGAGCGGGGGCTTGTGCCGAAAGAGGCCGGCAACAGGCGCTTACCTTCGGACAGCTCCGGATGCCCGTCTAATGCGTCTCTTGTCGCCTACACGGCAGGGAAAAGCTTTTCCACTCTGTCTAGGAAGGAGAAAGTGTGCCAGCACAGCAAATGCCTCCCGGACTTTCCCTGCAATTCAGCAAGTGCTTTGCAGCTTGAAATTGGAAGGAAAGCCTCAGATTTAGCAGCCAGAGCTTCAGGAGGAGCAGCAGCGAGCACAGCATCGCTTTTGCAGCAGCTCCTTCCATGTGCATGTTTTTGGGAGTGGAAAGGCTTGCAGAGTGTTCAAGTAGCTTTTTCTCTCCGCTGGAAAGCTGCACGCTCAGTGCCAGTGTTCTGCAGCTTCTTTCTTCACGTTTCACCTGCTAGCACGCTCTCCGTGTGCAGGAGAAGCGGCTGAGGCTTCCTTGCCGGAGAAGCGGCACCTTCGCCGGCAGAGAGCATCCTGCCGGCCGCGGTGCGCTCCGGATCGGGGGCTTGTGCCGACAGAGGCCGGGAACAGGCGCTTACCTTCGGACAGCTCCGGATGCCCGTCTAATGCGTCTCTTGTCGCCTACACGGCAGGGAAAAGCTTTTCCACTCTGTCTAGGAAGGAGAAAGTGTGCCAGCACAGCAAATGCCTCCCGGACTTTCCCTGCAATTCAGCAAGTGCTTTGCAGCTTGAAATTGGAAGGAAAGCCTCAGATTTAGCAGCCAGAGCTTCAGGAGGAGCAGCAGCGAGCACAGCATCGCTTTTGCAGCAGCTCCTTCCATGTGCATGTTTTTGGGAGTGGAAAGGCTTGCAGAGTGTTCAAGTAGCTTTTTCTCTCCGCTGGAAAGCTGCACGCTCAGTGCCAGTGTTCTGCAGCTTCTTTCTTCGCGTTTCAGCAGCTAGCACGCTCTCCGTGTGCAGGAGAAGCGGCTGAGGCTTCCTTGCCGGAGAAGCGGCACCTTCGCCGGCAGAGAGCATCCTGCCGGCCGCGGTGCGCTCCGGAGCGGGGGCTTGTGCCGAAAGAGGCCGGCAACAGGCGCTTACCTTCGGACAGCTCCGGATGCCCGTCTAATGCGTCTCTTGTCGCCTACACGGCAGGGAAAAGCTTTTCCACTCTGTCTAGGAAGGAGAAAGTGTGCCAGCACAGCAAATGCCTCCCGGACTTTCCCTGCAATTCAGCAAGTGCTTTGCAGCTTGAAATTGGAAGGAAAGCCTCAGATTTAGCAGCCAGAGCTTCAGGAGGAGCAGCAGCGAGCACAGCATCGCTTTTGCAGCAGCTCCTTCCATGTGCATGTTTTTGGGAGTGGAAAGGCTTGCAGAGTGTTCAAGTAGCTTTTTCTCTCCGCTGGAAAGCTGCACGCTCAGTGCCAGTGTTCTGCAGCTTCTTTCTTCACGTTTCACCTGCTAGCACGCTCTCCGTGTGCAGGAGAAGCGGCTGAGGCTTCCTTGCCGGAGAAGCGGCACCTTCGCCGGCAGAGAGCATCCTGCCGGCCGCGGTGCGCTCCGGATCGGGGGCTTGTGTCGACAGAGGCCGGGAACAGGCGCTTACCTTCGGACAGCTCCGGATGCCCGTCTAATGCGTCTCTTGTCGCCTACACGGCAGGGAAAAGCTTTTCCACTCTGTCTAGGAAGGAGAAAGTGTGCCAGCACAGCAAATGCCTCCCGGACTTTCCCTGCAATTCAGCAAGTGCTTTGCAGCTTGAAATTGGAAGGAAAGCCTCAGATTTAGCAGCCAGAGCTTCAGGAGGAGCAGCAGCGAGCACAGCATCGCTTTTGCAGCAGCTCCTTCCATGTGCATGTTTTTGGGAGTGGAAAGGCTTGCAGAGTGTTCAAGTAGCTTTTTCTCTCCGCTGGAAAGCTGCACGCTCAGTGCCAGTGTTCTGCAGCTTCTTTCTTCGCGTTTCAGCAGCTACCACGCTCGCCGTGTGCAGGAGAAGCGGCTGAGGCTTCCTTGCCGGAGAAGCGGCACCTTCGCCGGCAGAGAGCATCCTGCCGGCCGCGGTGCGCTCCGGAGCGGGGGCTTGTGCCGAAAGAGGCCGGGAACAGGCGCTTACCTTCGGACAGCTCCGGATGCCCGTCCAATGCGTCTCTTGTCGCCTACACGGCAGGGAAAAGCTTTTCCACTCTGTCTAGGAAGGAGAAAGTGTGCCAGCACAGCAAATGCCTCCCGGACTTTCCCTGCAATTCAGCAAGTGCTTTGCAGCTTGAAATTGGAAGGAAAGCCTCAGATTTAGCAGCCAGAGCTTCAGGAGGAGCAGCAGCGAGCACAGCATCGCTTTTGCAGCAGCTCCTTCCATGTGCATGTTTTTGGGAGTGGAAAGGCTTGCAGAGTGTTCAAGTAGCTTTTTCTCTCCGCTGGAAAGCTGCACGCTCAGTGCCAGTGTTCTGCAGCTTCTTTCTTCGCGTTTCAGCAGCTAGCACGCTCTCCGTGTGCAGGAGAAGCGGCTGAGGCTTCCTTGCCGGAGAAGCGGCACCTTCGCCGGCAGAGAGCATCCTGCCGGCCGCGGTGCGCTCCGGAGCGGGGGCTTGTGCCGAAAGAGGCCGGCAACAGGCGCTTACCTTCGGACAGCTCCGGATGCCCGTCTAATGCGTCTCTTGTCGCCTACACGGCAGGGAAAAGCTTTTCCACTCTGTCTAGGAAGGAGAAAGTGTGCCAGCACAGCAAATGCCTCCCGGACTTTCCCTGCAATTCAGCAAGTGCTTTGCAGCTTGAAATTGGAAGGAAAGCCTCAGATTTAGCAGCCAGAGCTTCAGGAGGAGCAGCAGCGAGCACAGCATCGCTTTTGCAGCAGCTCCTTCCATGTGCATGTTTTTGGGAGTGGAAAGGCTTGCAGAGTGTTCAAGTAGCTTTTTCTCTCCGCTGGAAAGCTGCACGCTCAGTGCCAGTGTTCTGCAGCTTCTTTCTTCACGTTTCACCTGCTAGCACGCTCTCCGTGTGCAGGAGAAGCGGCTGAGGCTTCCTTGCCGGAGAAGCGGCACCTTCGCCGGCAGAGAGCATCCTGCCGGCCGCGGTGCGCTCCGGATCGGGGGCTTGTGCCGACAGAGGCCGGGAACAGGCGCTTACCTTCGGACAGCTCCGGATGCCCGTCTAATGCGTCTCTTGTCGCCTACACGGCAGGGAAAAGCTTTTCCACTCTGTCTAGGAAGGAGAAAGTGTGCCAGCACAGCAAATGCCTCCCGGACTTTCCCTGCAATTCAGCAAGTGCTTTGCAGCTTGAAATTGGAAGGAAAGCCTCAGATTTAGCAGCCAGAGCTTCAGGAGGAGCAGCAGCGAGCACAGCATCGCTTTTGCAGCAGCTCCTTCCATGTGCATGTTTTTGGGAGTGGAAAGGCTTGCAGAGTGTTCAAGTAGCTTTTTCTCTCCGCTGGAAAGCTGCACGCTCAGTGCCAGTGTTCTGCAGCTTCTTTCTTCGCGTTTCAGCAGCTAGCACGCTCTCCGTGTGCAGGAGAAGCGGCTGAGGCTTCCTTGCCGGAGAAGCGGCACCTTCGCCGGCAGAGAGCATCCTGCCGGCCGCGGTGCGCTCCGGAGCGGGGGCTTGTGCCGAAAGAGGCCGGCAACAGGCGCTTACCTTCGGACAGCTCCGGATGCCCGTCTAATGCGTCTCTTGTCGCCTACACGGCAGGGAAAAGCTTTTCCACTCTGTCTAGGAAGGAGAAAGTGTGCCAGCACAGCAAATGCCTCCCGGACTTTCCCTGCAATTCAGCAAGTGCTTTGCAGCTTGAAATTGGAAGGAAAGCCTCAGATTTAGCAGCCAGAGCTTCAGGAGGAGCAGCAGCGAGCACAGCATCGCTTTTGCAGCAGCTCCTTCCATGTGCATGTTTTTGGGAGTGGAAAGGCTTGCAGAGTGTTCAAGTAGCTTTTTCTCTCCGCTGGAAAGCTGCACGCTCAGTGCCAGTGTTCTGCAGCTTCTTTCTTCACGTTTCACCTGCTAGCACGCTCTCCGTGTGCAGGAGAAGCGGCTGAGGCTTCCTTGCCGGAGAAGCGGCACCTTCGCCGGCAGAGAGCATCCTGCCGGCCGCGGTGCGCTCCGGATCGGGGGCTTGTGTCGACAGAGGCCGGGAACAGGCGCTTACCTTCGGACAGCTCCGGATGCCCGTCTAATGCGTCTCTTGTCGCCTACACGGCAGGGAAAAGCTTTTCCACTCTGTCTAGGAAGGAGAAAGTGTGCCAGCACAGCAAATGCCTCCCGGACTTTCCCTGCAATTCAGCAAGTGCTTTGCAGCTTGAAATTGGAAGGAAAGCCTCAGATTTAGCAGCCAGAGCTTCAGGAGGAGCAGCAGCGAGCACAGCATCGCTTTTGCAGCAGCTCCTTCCATGTGCATGTTTTTGGGAGTGGAAAGGCTTGCAGAGTGTTCAAGTAGCTTTTTCTCTCCGCTGGAAAGCTGCACGCTCAGTGCCAGTGTTCTGCAGCTTCTTTCTTCGCGTTTCAGCAGCTAGCACGCTCTCCGTGTGCAGGAGAAGCGGCTGAGGCTTCCTTGCCGGAGAAGCGGCACCTTCGCCGGCAGAGAGCATCCTGCCGGCCGCGGTGCGCTCCGGAGCGGGGGCTTGTGCCGAAAGAGGCCGGCAACAGGCGCTTACCTTCGGACAGCTCCGGATGCCCGTCTAATGCGTCTCTTGTCGCCTACACGGCAGGGAAAAGCTTTTCCACTCTGTCTAGGAAGGAGAAAGTGTGCCAGCACAGCAAATGCCTCCCGGACTTTCCCTGCAATTCAGCAAGTGCTTTGCAGCTTGAAATTGGAAGGAAAGCCTCAGATTTAGCAGCCAGAGCTTCAGGAGGAGCAGCAGCGAGCACAGCATCGCTTTTGCAGCAGCTCCTTCCATGTGCATGTTTTTGGGAGTGGAAAGGCTTGCAGAGTGTTCAAGTAGCTTTTTCTCTCCGCTGGAAAGCTGCACGCTCAGTGCCAGTGTTCTGCAGCTTCTTTCTTCGCGTTTCAGCAGCTAGCACGCTCTCCGTGTGCAGGAGAAGCGGCTGAGGCTTCCTTGCCGGAGAAGCGGCACCTTCGCCGGCAGAGAGCATCCTGCCGGCCGCGGTGCGCTCCGGAGCGGGGGCTTGTGCCGAAAGAGGCCGGCAACTGGCGCTTACCTTCGGACAGCTCCGGATGCCCGTCTAATGCGTCTCTTGTCGCCTACACGGCAGGGAAAAGCTTTTCCACTCTGTCTAGGAAGGAGAAAGTGTGCCAGCACAGCAAATGCCTCCCGGACTTTCCCTGCAATTCAGCAAGTGCTTTGCAGCTTGAAATTGGAAGGAAAGCCTCAGATTTAGCAGCCAGAGCTTCAGGAGGAGCAGCAGCGAGCACAGCATCGCTTTTGCAGCAGCTCCTTCCATGTGCATGTTTTTGGGAGTGGAAAGGCTTGCAGAGTGTTCAAGTAGCTTTTTCTCTCCGCTGGAAAGCTGCACGCTCAGTGCCAGTGTTCTGCAGCTTCTTTCTTCACGTTTCAGCAGCTAGCACGCTCTCCGTGTGCAGGAGAAGCGGCTGAGGCTTCCTTGCCGGAGAAGCGGCACCTTCGCCGGCAGAGAGCATCCTGCCGGCCGCGGTGCGCTCCGGATCGGGGGCTTGTGCCGAAAGAGGCCGGCAACAGGCGCTTACCTTCGGACAGCTCCGGATGCCCGTCTAATGCGTCTCTTGTCGCCTACACGGCAGGGAAAAGCTTTTCCACTCTGTCTAGGAAGGAGAAAGTGTGCCAGCACAGCAAACGCCTCCCGGACTTTCCCTGCAATTCAGCAAGTGCTTTGCAGCTTGAAATTGGAAGGAAAGCCTCAGATTTAGCAGCCAGAGCTTCAGGAGGAGCAGCAGCCAGCACAGCATCGCTTTTGCAGCAGCTCCTTCCATGTGCATGTTTTTGGGAGTGGAAAGGCTTGCAGAGTGTTCAAGTAGCTTTTTCTCTCCGCTGGAAAGCTGCACGCTCAGGGCCAGTGTTCTGCAGCATCTTTCTTCACGGTTCAGCAGCTAGCACGCTCTCCCTGTGCAGGAGAAGCGGCTGAGGCTTCCTTGCCGGAGAAGCGGCACCTTCGCCGGCAGAGAGCATCCTGCCGGCCGCGGTGCGCTCCGGAGCGGGGGCTTGTGCCGAAAGAGGCCGGCAACAGGCGCTTACCTTCGGACAGCTCCGGATGCCCGTCTAATGCGTCTCTTGTCGCCTACACGGCAGGGAAAAGCTTTTCCACTCTGTCTAGGAAGGAGAAAGTGTGCCAGCACAGCAAATGCCTCCCGGACTTTCCCTGCAATTCAGCAAGTGCTTTGCAGCTTGAAATTGGAAGGAAAGCCTCAGATTTAGCAGCCAGAGCTTCAGGAGGAGCAGCAGCGAGCACAGCATCGCTTTTGCAGCAGCTCCTTCCATGTGCATGTTTTTGGGAGTGGAAAGGCTTGCAGAGTGTTCAAGTAGCTTTTTCTCTCCGCTGGAAAGCTGCACGCTCAGTGCCAGTGTTCTGCAGCTTCTTTCTTCGCGTTTCAGCAGCTACCACGCTCTCCGTGTGCAGGAGAAGCGGCTGAGGCTTCCTTGCCGGAGAAGCGGCACCTTCGCCGGCAGAGAGCATCCTGCCGGCCGCGGTGCGCTCCGGAGCGGGGGCTTGTGCCGAAAGAGGCCGGCAACAGGCGCTTACCTTCGGACAGCTCCGGATGCCCGTCTAATGCGTCTCTTGTCGCCTACACGGCAGGGAAAAGCTTTTCCACTCTGTCTAGGAAGGAGAAAGTGTGCCAGCACAGCAAATGCCTCCCGGACTTTCCCTGCAATTCAGCAAGTGCTTTGCAGCTTGAAATTGGAAGGAAAGCCTCAGATTTAGCAGCCAGAGCTTCAGGAGGAGCAGCAGCGAGCACAGCATCGCTTTTGCAGCAGCTCCTTCCATGTGCATGTTTTTGGGAGTGGAAAGGCTTGCAGAGTGTTCAAGTAGCTTTTTCTCTCCGCTGGAAAGCTGCACGCTCAGTGCCAGTGTTCTGCAGCTTCTTTCTTCACGTTTCAGCAGCTAGCACGCTCTCCGTGTGCAGGAGAAGCGGCTGAGGCTTCCTTGCCGGAGAAGCGGCACCTTCGCCGGCAGAGAGCATCCTGCCGGCCGCGGTGCGCTCCGGAGCGGGGGCTTGTGCCGAAAGAGGCCGGCAACAGGCGCTTACCTTCGGACAGCTCCGGATGCCCGTCCAATGCGTCTCTTGTCGCCTACACGGCAGGGAAAAGCTTTTCCACTCTGTCTAGGAAGGAGAAAGTGTGCCAGCAGAGCAAATGCCTCCCGGACTTTCCCTGCAATTCAGCAAGTGCTTTGCAGCTTGAAATTGGAAGGAAAGCCTCAGATTTAGCAGCCAGAGCTTCAGGAGGAGCAGCAGCCAGCACAGCATCGCTTTTGCAGCAGCTCCTTCCATGTGCATGTTTTTGGGAGTGGAAAGGCTTGCAGAGTGTTCAAGTAGCTTTTTCTCTCCGCTGGAAAGCTGCACGCTCAGTGCCAGTGTTCTGCAGCTTCTTTCTTCACGTTTCAGCAGCTAGCACGCTCTCCGTGTGCAGGAGAAGCGGCTGAGGCTTCCTTGCCGGAGAAGCGGCACCTTCGCCGGCAGAGAGCATCCTGCCGGCCGCGGTGCGCTCCGGAGCGGGGGTTTGTGCCGAAAGAGGCCGGGAACAGGCGCTTACCTTCGGACAGCTCCGGATGCCCGTCTAATGCGTCTCTTGTCGCCTACACGGCAGGGAAAAGCTTTTCCACTCTGTCTAGGAAGGAGAAAGTGTGCCAGCACAGCAAATGCCTCCCGGACTTTCCCTGCAATTCAGCAAGTGCTTTGCAGCTTGAAATTGGAAGGAAAGCCTCAGATTTAGCAGCCAGAGCTTCAGGAGAAGCAGCAGCGAGCACAGCATCGCTTTTGCAGCAGCTCCTTCCATGTGCATGTTTTTGGGAGTTGAAAGGCTTGCAGAGTGTTCAAGTAGCTTTTTCTCTCCGCTGGAAAGCTGCACGCTCAGTGCCAGTGTTCTGCAGCTTCTTTCTTCGCGCTTCAGCAGCTAGCACGCTCTCCGTGTGCAGGAGAAGCGGCTGAGGCTTCCTTGCCGGAGAAGCGGCACCTTCGCCGGCAGAGAGCATCCTGCCGGCCGCGGTGCGCTCCGGAGCGGGGGCTTGTGCCGAAAGAGGCCGGCAACAGGCGCTTACCTTCGGACAGCTCCGGATGCCCGTCCAATGCGTCTCTTGTCGCCTACACGGCAGGGAAAAGCTTTTCCACTCTGTCTAGGAAGGAGAAAGTGTGCCAGCACAGCAAATGCCTCCCGGACTTTCCCTGCAATTCAGCAAGTGCTTTGCAGCTTGAAATTGGAAGGAAAGCCTCAGATTTAGCAGCCAGAGCTTCAGGAGGAGCAGCAGCGAGCACAGCATCGCTTTTGCAGCAGCTCCTTCCATGTGCATGTTTTTGGGAGTGGAAAGGCTTGCAGAGTGTTCAAGTAGCTTTTTCTCTCCGCTGGAAAGCTGCACGCTCAGTGCCAGTGTTCTGCAGCTTCTTTCTTCACGTTTCACCTGCTAGCACGCTCTCCGTGTGCAGGAGAAGCGGCTGAGGCTTCCTTGCCGGAGAAGCGGCACCTTCGCCGGCAGAGAGCATCCTGCCGGCCGCGGTGCGCTCCGGATCGGGGGCTTGTGCCGACAGAGGCCGGGAACAGGCGCTTACCTTCGGACAGCTCCGGATGCCCGTCTAATGCGTCTCTTGTCGCCTACACGGCAGGGAAAAGCTTTTCCACTCTGTCTAGGAAGGAGAAAGTGTGCCAGCACAGCAAATGCCTCCCGGACTTTCCCTGCAATTCAGCAAGTGCTTTGCAGCTTGAAATTGGAAGGAAAGCCTCAGATTTAGCAGCCAGAGCTTCAGGAGGAGCAGCAGCGAGCACAGCATCGCTTTTGCAGCAGCTCCTTCCATGTGCATGTTTTTGGGAGTGGAAAGGCTTGCAGAGTGTTCAAGTAGCTTTTTCTCTCCGCTGGAAAGCTGCACGCTCAGTGCCAGTGTTCTGCAGCTTCTTTCTTCACGTTTCAGCAGCTAGCACGCTCTCCGTGTGCAGGAGAAGCGGCTGAGGCTTCCTTGCCGGAGAAGCGGCACCTTCGCCGGCAGAGAGCATCCTGCCGGCCGCGGTGCGCTCCGGAGCGGGGGCTTGTGCCGAAAGAGGCCGGCAACAGGCGCTTACCTTCGGACAGCTCCGGATGCCCGTCTAATGCGTCTCTTGTCGCCTACACGGCAGGGAAAAGCTTTTCCACTCTGTCTAGGAAGGAGAAAGTGTGCCAGCACAGCAAATGCCTCCCGGACTTTCCCTGCAATTCAGCAAGTGCTTTGCAGCTTGAAATTGGAAGGAAAGCCTCAGATTTAGCAGCCAGAGCTTCAGGAGGAGCAGCAGCGAGCACAGCATCGCTTTTGCAGCAGCTCCTTCCATGTGCATGTTTTTGGGAGTGGAAAGGCTTGCAGAGTGTTCAAGTAGCTTTTTCTCTCCGCTGGAAAGCTGCACGCTCAGTGCCAGTGTTCTGCAGCTTCTTTCTTCACGTTTCACCTGCTAGCACGCTCTCCGTGTGCAGGAGAAGCGGCTGAGGCTTCCTTGCCGGAGAAGCGGCACCTTCGCCGGCAGAGAGCATCCTGCCGGCCGCGGTGCGCTCCGGATCGGGGGCTTGTGCCGACAGAGGCCGGGAACAGGCGCTTACCTTCGGACAGCTCCGGATGCCCGTCTAATGCGTCTCTTGTCGCCTACACGGCAGGGAAAAGCTTTTCCACTCTGTCTAGGAAGGAGAAAGTGTGCCAGCACAGCAAATGCCTCCCGGACTTTCCCTGCAATTCAGCAAGTGCTTTGCAGCTTGAAATTGGAAGGAAAGCCTCAGATTTAGCAGCCAGAGCTTCAGGAGGAGCAGCAGCGAGCACAGCATCGCTTTTGCAGCAGCTCCTTCCATGTGCATGTTTTTGGGAGTGGAAAGGCTTGCAGAGTGTTCAAGTAGCTTTTTCTCTCCGCTGGAAAGCTGCACGCTCAGTGCCAGTGTTCTGCAGCTTCTTTCTTCGCGTTTCAGCAGCTAGCACGCTCTCCGTGTGCTGGAGAAGCGGCTGAGGCTTCCTTGCCGGAGAAGCGGCACCTTCGCCGGCAGAGAGCATCCTGCCGGCCGCGGTGCGCTCCGGAGCGGGGGCTTGTGCCGAAAGAGGCCGGGAACAGGCGCTTACCTTCGGACAGATCCGGATGCCCGTCTAATGCGTCTCTTGTCGCCTACACGGCAGGGAAAAGCTTTTCCACTCTGTCTAGGAAGGAGAAAGTGTGCCAGCACAGCAAATGCCTCCCGGACTTTCCCTGCAATTCAGCAAGTGCTTTGCAGCTTGAAATTGGAAGGAAAGCCTCAGATTTAGCAGCCAGAGCTTCAGGAGAAGCAGCAGCGAGCACAGCATCGCTTTTGCAGCAGCTCCTTCCATGTGCATGTTTTTGGGAGTTGAAAGGCTTGCAGAGTGTTCAAGTAGCTTTTTCTCTCCGCTGGAAAGCTGCACGCTCAGTGCCAGTGTTCTGCAGCTTCTTTCTTCGCGCTTCAGCAGCTAGCACGCTCTCCGTGTGCAGGAGAAGCGGCTGAGGCTTCCTTGCCGGAGAAGCGGCACCTTCGCCGGCAGAGAGCATCCTGCCGGCCGCGGTGCGCTCCGGAGCGGGGGCTTGTGCCGAAAGAGGCCGGCAACAGGCGCTTACCTTCGGACAGCTCCGGATGCCCGTCCAATGCGTCTCTTGTCGCCTACACGGCAGGGAAAAGCTTTTCCACTCTGTCTAGGAAGGAGAAAGTGTGCCAGCACAGCAAATGCCTCCCGGACTTTCCCTGCAATTCAGCAAGTGCTTTGCAGCTTGAAATTGGAAGGAAAGCCTCAGATTTAGCAGCCAGAGCTTCAGGAGGAGCAGCAGCGAGCACAGCATCGCTTTTGCAGCAGCTCCTTCCATGTGCATGTTTTTGGGAGTGGAAAGGCTTGCAGAGTGTTCAAGTAGCTTTTTCTCTCCGCTGGAAAGCTGCACGCTCAGTGCCAGTGTTCTGCAGCTTCTTTCTTCACGTTTCAGCAGCTAGCACGCTCTCCGTGTGCAGGAGAAGCGGCTGAGGCTTCCTTGCCGGAGAAGCGGCACCTTCGCCGGCAGAGAGCATCCTGCCGGCCGCGGTGCGCTCCGGATCGGGGGCTTGTGCCGACAGAGGCCGGGAACAGGCGCTTACCTTCGGACAGCTCCGGATGCCCGTCTAATGCGTCTCTTGTCGCCTACACGGCAGGGAAAAGCTTTTCCACTCTGTCTAGGAAGGAGAAAGTGTGCCAGCACAGCAAATGCCTCCCGGACTTTCCCTGCAATTCAGCAAGTGCTTTGCAGCTTGAAATTGGAAGGAAAGCCTCAGATTTAGCAGCCAGAGCTTCAGGAGGAGCAGCAGCGAGCACAGCATCGCTTTTGCAGCAGCTCCTTCCATGTGCATGTTTTTGGGAGTGGAAAGGCTTGCAGAGTGTTCAAGTAGCTTTTTCTCTCCGCTGGAAAGCTGCACGCTCAGTGCCAGTGTTCTGCAGCTTCTTTCTTCGCGTTTCAGCAGCTAGCACGCTCTCCGTGTGCAGGAGAAGCGGCTGAGGCTTCCTTGCCGGAGAAGCGGCACCTTCGCCGGCAGAGAGCATCCTGCCGGCCGCGGTGCGCTCCGGAGCGGGGGTTTGTGCCGAAAGAGGCCGGGAACAGGCGCTTACCTTCGGACAGCTCCGGATGCCCGTCTAATGCGTCTCTTGTCGCCTACACGGCAGGGAAAAGCTTTTCCACTCTGTCTAGGAAGGAGAAAGTGTGCCAGCACAGCAAATGCCTCCCGGACTTTCCCTGCAATTCAGCAAGTGCTTTGCAGCTTGAAATTGGAAGGAAAGCCTCAGATTTAGCAGCCAGAGCTTCAGGAGGAGCAGCAGCGAGCACAGCATCGCTTTTGCAGCAGCTCCTTCCATGTGCATGTTTTTGGGAGTGGAAAGGCTTGCAGAGTGTTCAAGTAGCTTTTTCTCTCCGCTGGAAAGCTGCACGCTCAGTGCCAGTGTTCTGCAGCTTCTTTCTTCACGTTTCACCTGCTAGCACGCTCTCCGTGTGCAGGAGAAGCGGCTGAGGCTTCCTTGCCGGAGAAGCGGCACCTTCGCCGGCAGAGAGCATCCTGCCGGCCGCGGTGCGCTCCGGATCGGGGGCTTGTGCCGACAGAGGCCGGGAACAGGCGCTTACCTTCGGACAGCTCCGGATGCCCGTCTAATGCGTCTCTTGTCGCCTACACGGCAGGGAAAAGCTTTTCCACTCTGTCTAGGAAGGAGAAAGTGTGCCAGCACAGCAAATGCCTCCCGGACTTTCCCTGCAATTCAGCAAGTGCTTTGCAGCTTGAAATTGGAAGGAAAGCCTCAGATTTAGCAGCCAGAGCTTCAGGAGGAGCAGCAGCGAGCACAGCATCGCTTTTGCAGCAGCTCCTTCCATGTGCATGTTTTTGGGAGTGGAAAGGCTTGCAGAGTGTTCAAGTAGCTTTTTCTCTCCGCTGGAAAGCTGCACGCTCAGTGCCAGTGTTCTGCAGCTTCTTTCTTCGCGTTTCAGCAGCTAGCACGCTCTCCGTGTGCTGGAGAAGCGGCTGAGGCTTCCTTGCCGGAGAAGCGGCACCTTCGCCGGCAGAGAGCATCCTGCCGGCCGCGGTGCGCTCCGGAGCGGGGGCTTGTGCCGAAAGAGGCCGGCAACAGGCGCTTACCTTCGGACAGCTCCGGATGCCCGTCTAATGCGTCTCTTGTCGCCTACACGGCAGGGAAAAGCTTTTCCACTCTGTCTAGGAAGGAGAAAGTGTGCCAGCACAGCAAATGCCTCCCGGACTTTCCCTGCAATTCAGCAAGTGCTTTGCAGCTTGAAATTGGAAGGAAAGCCTCAGATTTAGCAGCCAGAGCTTCAGGAGGAGCAGCAGCGAGCACAGCATCGCTTTTGCAGCAGCTCCTTCCATGTGCATGTTTTTGGGAGTGGAAAGGCTTGCAGAGTGTTCAAGTAGCTTTTTCTCTCCGCTGGAAAGCTGCACGCTCAGTGCCAGTGTTCTGCAGCTTCTTTCTTCGCGTTTCAGCAGCTAGCACGCTCTCCGTGTGCAGGAGAAGCGGCTGAGGCTTCCTTGCCGGAGAAGCGGCACCTTCGCCGGCAGAGAGCATCCTGCCGGCCGCGGTGCGCTCCGGAGCGGGGGCTTGTGCCGAAAGAGGCCGGCAACAGGCGCTTACCTTCGGACAGCTCCGGATGCCCGTCTAATGCGTCTCTTGTCGCCTACACGGCAGGGAAAAGCTTTTCCACTCTGTCTAGGAAGGAGAAAGTGTGCCAGCACAGCAAATGCCTCCCGGACTTTCCCTGCAATTCAGCAAGTGCTTTGCAGCTTGAAATTGGAAGGAAAGCCTCAGATTTAGCAGCCAGAGCTTCAGGAGGAGCAGCAGCGAGCACAGCATCGCTTTTGCAGCAGCTCCTTCCATGTGCATGTTTTTGGGAGTGGAAAGGCTTGCAGAGTGTTCAAGTAGCTTTTTCTCTCCGCTGGAAAGCTGCACGCTCAGTGCCAGTGTTCTGCAGCTTCTTTCTTCACGTTTCACCTGCTAGCACGCTCTCCGTGTGCAGGAGAAGCGGCTGAGGCTTCCTTGCCGGAGAAGCGGCACCTTCGCCGGCAGAGAGCATCCTGCCGGCCGCGGTGCGCTCCGGATCGGGGGCTTGTGCCGACAGAGGCCGGCAACAGGCGCTTACCTTCGGACAGCTCCGGATGCCCGTCTAATGCGTCTCTTGTCGCCTACACGGCAGGGAAAAGCTTTTCCACTCTGTCTAGGAAGGAGAAAGTGTGCCAGCACAGCAAATGCCTCCCGGACTTTCCCTGCAATTCAGCAAGTGCTTTGCAGCTTGAAATTGGAAGGAAAGCCTCAGATTTAGCAGCCAGAGCTTCAGGAGGAGCAGCAGCGAGCACAGCATCGCTTTTGCAGCAGCTCCTTCCATGTGCATGTTTTTGGGAGTGGAAAGGCTTGCAGAGTGTTCAAGTAGCTTTTTCTCTCCGCTGGAAAGCTGCACGCTCAGTGCCAGTGTTCTGCAGCTTCTTTCTTCGCGTTTCAGCAGCTAGCACGCTCTCCGTGTGCTGGAGAAGCGGCTGAGGCTTCCTTGCCGGAGAAGCGGCACCTTCGCCGGCAGAGAGCATCCTGCCGGCCGCGGTGCGCTCCGGAGCGGGGGCTTGTGCCGAAAGAGGCCGGCAACAGGCGCTTACCTTCGGACAGCTCCGGATGCCCGTCTAATGCGTCTCTTGTCGCCTACACGGCAGGGAAAAGCTTTTCCACTCTGTCTAGGAAGGAGAAAGTGTGCCAGCACAGCAAATGCCTCCCGGACTTTCCCTGCAATTCAGCAAGTGCTTTGCAGCTTGAAATTGGAAGGAAAGCCTCAGATTTAGCAGCCAGAGCTTCAGGAGAAGCAGCAGCGAGCACAGCATCGCTTTTGCAGCAGCTCCTTCCATGTGCATGTTTTTGGGAGTTGAAAGGCTTGCAGAGTGTTCAAGTAGCTTTTTCTCTCCGCTGGAAAGCTGCACGCTCAGTGCCAGTGTTCTGCAGCTTCTTTCTTCGCGCTTCAGCAGCTAGCACGCTCTCCGTGTGCAGGAGAAGCGGCTGAGGCTTCCTTGCCGGAGAAGCGGCACCTTCGCCGGCAGAGAGCATCCTGCCGGCCGCGGTGCGCTCCGGAGCGGGGGCTTGTGCCGAAAGAGGCCGGCAACAGGCGCTTACCTTCGGACAGCTCCGGATGCCCGTCCAATGCGTCTCTTGTCGCCTACACGGCAGGGAAAAGCTTTTCCACTCTGTCTAGGAAGGAGAAAGTGTGCCAGCACAGCAAATGCCTTCCGGACTTTCCCTGCAATTCAGCAAGTGCTTTGCAGCTTGAAATTGGAAGGAAAGCCTCAGATTTAGCAGCCAGAGCTTCAGGAGGAGCAGCAGCGAGCACAGCATCGCTTTTGCAGCAGCTCCTTCCATGTGCATGTTTTTGGGAGTGGAAAGGCTTGCAGAGTGTTCAAGTAGCTTTTTCTCTCCGCTGGAAAGCTGCACGCTCAGTGCCAGTGTTCTGCAGCTTCTTTCTTCACGTTTCACCTGCTAGCACGCTCTCCGTGTGCAGGAGAAGCGGCTGAGGCTTCCTTGCCGGAGAAGCGGCACCTTCGCCGGCAGAGAGCATCCTGCCGGCCGCGGTGCGCTCCGGATCGGGGGCTTGTGCCGACAGAGGCCGGGAACAGGCGCTTACCTTCGGACAGCTCCGGATGCCCGTCTAATGCGTCTCTTGTCGCCTACACGGCAGGGAAAAGCTTTTCCACTCTGTCTAGGAAGGAGAAAGTGTGCCAGCACAGCAAATGCCTCCCGGACTTTCCCTGCAATTCAGCAAGTGCTTTGCAGCTTGAAATTGGAAGGAAAGCCTCAGATTTAGCAGCCAGAGCTTCAGGAGGAGCAGCAGCGAGCACAGCATCGCTTTTGCAGCAGCTCCTTCCATGTGCATGTTTTTGGGAGTGGAAAGGCTTGCAGAGTGTTCAAGTAGCTTTTTCTCTCCGCTGGAAAGCTGCACGCTCAGTGCCAGTGTTCTGCAGCTTCTTTCTTCGCGTTTCAGCAGCTAGCACGCTCTCCGTGTGCAGGAGAAGCGGCTGAGGCTTCCTTGCCGGAGAAGCGGCACCTTCGCCGGCAGAGAGCATCCTGCCGGCCGCGGTGCGCTCCGGAGCGGGGGTTTGTGCCGAAAGAGGCCGGGAACAGGCGCTTACCTTCGGACAGCTCCGGATGCCCGTCTAATGCGTCTCTTGTCGCCTACACGGCAGGGAAAAGCTTTTCCACTCTGTCTAGGAAGGAGAAAGTGTGCCAGCACAGCAAATGCCTCCCGGACTTTCCCTGCAATTCAGCAAGTGCTTTGCAGCTTGAAATTGGAAGGAAAGCCTCAGATTTAGCAGCCAGAGCTTCAGGAGGAGCAGCAGCGAGCACAGCATCGCTTTTGCAGCAGCTCCTTCCATGTGCATGTTTTTGGGAGTGGAAAGGCTTGCAGAGTGTTCAAGTAGCTTTTTCTCTCCGCTGGAAAGCTGCACGCTCAGTGCCAGTGTTCTGCAGCTTCTTTCTTCACGTTTCACCTGCTAGCACGCTCTCCGTGTGCAGGAGAAGCGGCTGAGGCTTCCTTGCCGGAGAAGCGGCACCTTCGCCGGCAGAGAGCATCCTGCCGGCCGCGGTGCGCTCCGGATCGGGGGCTTGTGCCGACAGAGGCCGGGAACAGGCGCTTACCTTCGGACAGCTCCGGATGCCCGTCTAATGCGTCTCTTGTCGCCTACACGGCAGGGAAAAGCTTTTCCACTCTGTCTAGGAAGGAGAAAGTGTGCCAGCACAGCAAATGCCTCCCGGACTTTCCCTGCAATTCAGCAAGTGCTTTGCAGCTTGAAATTGGAAGGAAAGCCTCAGATTTAGCAGCCAGAGCTTCAGGAGGAGCAGCAGCGAGCACAGCATCGCTTTTGCAGCAGCTCCTTCCATGTGCATGTTTTTGGGAGTGGAAAGGCTTGCAGAGTGTTCAAGTAGCTTTTTCTCTCCGCTGGAAAGCTGCACGCTCAGTGCCAGTGTTCTGCAGCTTCTTTCTTCGCGTTTCAGCAGCTAGCACGCTCTCCGTGTGCTGGAGAAGCGGCTGAGGCTTCCTTGCCGGAGAAGCGGCACCTTCGCCGGCAGAGAGCATCCTGCCGGCCGCGGTGCGCTCCGGAGCGGGGGCTTGTGCCGAAAGAGGCCGGCAACAGGCGCTTACCTTCGGACAGCTCCGGATGCCCGTCTAATGCGTCTCTTGTCGCCTACACGGCAGGGAAAAGCTTTTCCACTCTGTCTAGGAAGGAGAAAGTGTGCCAGCACAGCAAATGCCTCCCGGACTTTCCCTGCAATTCAGCAAGTGCTTTGCAGCTTGAAATTGGAAGGAAAGCCTCAGATTTAGCAGCCAGAGCTTCAGGAGGAGCAGCAGCGAGCACAGCATCGCTTTTGCAGCAGCTCCTTCCATGTGCATGTTTTTGGGAGTGGAAAGGCTTGCAGAGTGTTCAAGTAGCTTTTTCTCTCCGCTGGAAAGCTGCACGCTCAGTGCCAGTGTTCTGCAGCTTCTTTCTTCACGTTTCAGCAGCTAGCACGCTCTCCGTGTGCAGGAGAAGCGGCTGAGGCTTCCTTGCCGGAGAAGCGGCACCTTCGCCGGCAGAGAGCATCCTGCCGGCCGCGGTGCGCTCCGGAGCGGGGGCTTGTGCCGAAAGAGGCCGGCAACTGGCGCTTACCTTCGGACAGCTCCGGATGCCCGTCTAATGCGTCTCTTGTCGCCTACACGGCAGGGAAAAGCTTTTCCACTCTGTCTAGGAAGGAGAAAGTGTGCCAGCACAGCAAATGCCTCCCGGACTTTCCCTGCAATTCAGCAAGTGCTTTGCAGCTTGAAATTGGAAGGAAAGCCTCAGATTTAGCAGCCAGAGCTTCAGGAGGAGCAGCAGCGAGCACAGCATCGCTTTTGCAGCAGCTCCTTCCATGTGCATGTTTTTGGGAGTGGAAAGGCTTGCAGAGTGTTTAAGTAGCTTTTTCTCTCCGCTGGAAAGCTGCGCGCTCAGGGCCAGTGTTCTGCAGCATCTTTCTTCACGGTTCAGCAGCTAGCACGCTCTCCCTGTGCAGGAGAAGCGGCTGAGGCTTCCTTGCCGGAGAAGCGGCACCTTCGCCGGCAGACAGCATCCTGCCGGCCGCGGTGCGCTCCGGAGCGGGGGCTTGTGCCGAAAGAGGCCGGGAACAGGCGCTTACCTTCGGACAGCTCCGGATGCCCGTCTAATGCGTCTCTTGTCGCCTACACGGCAGGGAAAAGCTTTTCCACTCTGTCTAGGAAGGAGAAAGTGTGCCAGCACAGCAAATGCCTCCCGGACTTTCCCTGCAATTCAGCAAGTGCTTTGCAGCTTGAAATTGGAAGGAAAGCCTCAGATTTAGCAGCCAGAGCTTCAGGAGGAGCAGCAGCGAGCACAGCATCGCTTTTGCAGCAGCTCCTTCCATGTGCATGTTTTTGGGAGTGGAAAGGCTTGCAGAGTGTTCAAGTAGCTTTTTCTCTCCGCTGGAAAGCTGCACGCTCAGTGCCAGTGTTCTGCAGCTTCTTTCTTCGCGTTTCAGCAGCTAGCACGCTCTCCGTGTGCAGGAGAAGCGGCTGAGGCTTCCTTGCCGGAGAAGCGGCACCTTCGCCGGCAGAGAGCATCCTGCCGGCCGCGGTGCGCTCCGGAGCGGGGGCTTGTGCCGACAGAGGCCGGCAACAGGCGCTTACCTTCGGACAGCTCCGGATGCCCGTCTAATGCGTTTCTTGTCGCCTTCACGGCAGGGAAAAGCTTTTCCACTCTGTCTAGGAAGGAGAAAGTGTGCCAGCACAGCAAATGCCTCCCGGACTTTCCCTGCAATTCAGCAAGTGCTTTGCAGCTTGAAATTGGAAGGAAAGCCTCAGATTTAGCAGCCAGAGCTTCAGGAGGAGCAGCAGCGAGCACAGCATCGCTTTTGCAGCAGCTCCTTCCATGTGCATGTTTTTGGGAGTGGAAAGGCTTGCAGAGTGTTCAAGTAGCTTTTTCTCTCCGCTGGAAAGCTGCACGCTCAGTGCCAGTGTTCTGCAGCTTCTTTCTTCACGTTTCAGCAGCTAGCACGCTCTCCGTGTGCAGGAGAAGCGGCTGAGGCTTCCTTGCCGGAGAAGCGGCACCTTCGCCGGCAGAGAGCATCCTGCCGGCCGCGGTGCGCTCCGGATCGGGGGCTTGTGCCGACAGAGGCCGGGAACAGGCGCTTACCTTCGGACAGCTCCGGATGCCCGTCTAATGCGTCTCTTGTCGCCTACACGGCAGGGAAAAGCTTTTCCACTCTGTCTAGGAAGGAGAAAGTGTGCCAGCACAGCAAATGCCTCCCGGACTTTCCCTGCAATTCAGCAAGTGCTTTGCAGCTTGAAATTGGAAGGAAAGCCTCAGATTTAGCAGCCAGAGCTTCAGGAGGAGCAGCAGCGAGCACAGCATCGCTTTTGCAGCAGCTCCTTCCATGTGCATGTTTTTGGGAGTGGAAAGGCTTGCAGAGTGTTCAAGTAGCTTTTTCTCTCCGCTGGAAAGCTGCACGCTCAGTGCCAGTGTTCTGCAGCTTCTTTCTTCGCGTTTCAGCAGCTAGCACGCTCTCCCTGTGCAGGAGAAGCGGCTGAGGCTTCCTTGCCGGAGAAGCGGCACCTTCGCCGGCAGAGAGCATCCTGCCGGCCGCGGTGCGCTCCGGAGCGGGGGCTTGTGCCGAAAGAGGCCGGCAACAGGCGCTTACCTTCGGACAGCTCCGGATGCCCGTCTAATGCGTCTCTTGTCGCCTACACGGCAGGGAAAAGCTTTTCCACTCTGTCTAGGAAGGAGAAAGTGTGCCAGCACAGCAAATGCCTCCCGGACTTTCCCTGCAATTCAGCAAGTGCTTTGCAGCTTGAAATTGGAAGGAAAGCCTCAGATTTAGCAGCCAGAGCTTCAGGAGAAGCAGCAGCGAGCACAGCATCGCTTTTGCAGCAGCTCCTTCCATGTGCATGTTTTTGGGAGTTGAAAGGCTTGCAGAGTGTTCAAGTAGCTTTTTCTCTCCGCTGGAAAGCTGCACGCTCAGTGCCAGTGTTCTGCAGCTTCTTTCTTCGCGCTTCAGCAGCTAGCACGCTCTCCGTGTGCAGGAGAAGCGGCTGAGGCTTCCTTGCCGGAGAAGCGGCACCTTCGCCGGCAGAGAGCATCCTGCCGGCCGCGGTGCGCTCCGGAGCGGGGGTTTTTGCCGAAAGAGGCCGGGAACAGGCGCTTACCTTCGGACAGCTCCGGATGCCCGTCCAATGCGTCTCTTGTCGCCTACACGGCAGGGAAAAGCTTTTCCACTCTGTCTAGGAAGGAGAAAGTGTGCCAGCACAGCAAATGCCTCCCGGACTTTCCCTGCAATTCAGCAAGTGCTTTGCAGCTTGAAATTGGAAGGAAAGCCTCAGATTTAGCAGCCAGAGCTTCAGGAGGAGCAGCAGCGAGCACAGCATCGCTTTTGCAGCAGCTCCTTCCATGTGCATGTTTTTGGGAGTGGAAAGGCTTGCAGAGTGTTCAAGTAGCTTTTTCTCTCCGCTGGAAAGCTGCACGCTCAGGGCCAGTGTTCTGCAGCATCTTTCTTCACGGTTCAGCAGCTAGCACGCTCTCCCTGTGCAGGAGAAGCGGCTGAGGCTTCCTTGCCGGAGAAGCGGCACCTTCGCCGGCAGAGAGCATCCTGCCGGCCGCGGTGCGCTCCGGAGCGGGGGCTTGTGCCGAAAGAGGCCGGCAACAGGCGCTTACCTTCGGACAGCTCCGGATGCCCGTCTAATGCGTCTCTTGTCGCCTACACGGCAGGGAAAAGCTTTTCCACTCTGTCTAGGAAGGAGAAAGTGTGCCAGCACAGCAAATGCCTCCCGGACTTTCCCTGCAATTCAGCAAGTGCTTTGCAGCTTGAAATTGGAAGGAAAGCCTCAGATTTAGCAGCCAGAGCTTCAGGAGGAGCAGCAGCGAGCACAGCATCGCTTTTGCAGCAGCTCCTTCCATGTGCATGTTTTTGGGAGTGGAAAGGCTTGCAGAGTGTTCAAGTAGCTTTTTCTCTCCGCTGGAAAGCTGCACGCTCAGTGCCAGTGTTCTGCAGCTTCTTTCTTCACGTTTCAGCAGCTAGCACGCTCTCCGTGTGCAGGAGAAGCGGCTGAGGCTTCCTTGCCGGAGAAGCGGCACCTTCGCCGGCAGAGAGCATCCTGCCGGCCGCGGTGCGCTCCGGAGCGGGGGCTTGTGCCGAAAGAGGCCGGCAACAGGCGCTTACCTTCGGACAGCTCCGGATGCCCGTCTAATGCGTCTCTTGTCGCCTACACGGCAGGGAAAAGCTTTTCCACTCTGTCTAGGAAGGAGAAAGTGTGCCAGCACAGCAAATGCCTCCCGGACTTTCCCTGCAATTCAGCAAGTGCTTTGCAGCTTGAAATTGGAAGGAAAGCCTCAGATTTAGCAGCCAGAGCTTCAGGAGGAGCAGCAGCGAGCACAGCATCGCTTTTGCAGCAGCTCCTTCCATGTGCATGTTTTTGGGAGTGGAAAGGCTTGCAGAGTGTTCAAGTAGCTTTTTCTCTCCGCTGGAAAGCTGCACGCTCAGTGCCAGTGTTCTGCAGCTTCTTTCTTCACGTTTCACCTGCTAGCACGCTCTCCGTGTGCAGGAGAAGCGGCTGAGGCTTCCTTGCCGGAGAAGCGGCACCTTCGCCGGCAGAGAGCATCCTGCCGGCCGCGGTGCGCTCCGGAGCGGGGGTTTGTGCCGAAAGAGGCCGGCAACAGGCGCTTACCTTCGGACAGCTCCGGATGCCCGTCTAATGCGTCTCTTGTCGCCTACACGGCAGGGAAAAGCTTTTCCACTCTGTCTAGGAAGGAGAAAGTGTGCCAGCACAGCAAATGCCTCCCGGACTTTCCCTGCAATTCAGCAAGTGCTTTGCAGCTTGAAATTGGAAGGAAAGCCTCAGATTTAGCAGCCAGAGCTTCAGGAGAAGCAGCAGCGAGCACAGCATCGCTTTTGCAGCAGCTCCTTCCATGTGCATGTTTTTGGGAGTTGAAAGGCTTGCAGAGTGTTCAAGTAGCTTTTTCTCTCCGCTGGAAAGCTGCACGCTCAGTGCCAGTGTTCTGCAGCTTCTTTCTTCGCGCTTCAGCAGCTAGCACGCTCTCCGTGTGCAGGAGAAGCGGCTGAGGCTTCCTTGCCGGAGAAGCGGCACCTTCGCCGGCAGAGAGCATCCTGCCGGCCGCGGTGCGCTCCGGAGCGGGGGTTTTTGCCGAAAGAGGCCGGGAACAGGCGCTTACCTTCGGACAGCTCCGGATGCCCGTCCAATGCGTCTCTTGTCGCCTACACGGCAGGGAAAAGCTTTTCCACTCTGTCTAGGAAGGAGAAAGTGTGCCAGCACAGCAAATGCCTCCCGGACTTTCCCTGCAATTCAGCAAGTGCTTTGCAGCTTGAAATTGGAAGGAAAGCCTCAGATTTAGCAGCCAGAGCTTCAGGAGGAGCAGCAGCCAGCACAGCATCGCTTTTGCAGCAGCTCCTTCCATGTGCATGTTTTTGGGAGTGGAAAGGCTTGCAGAGTGTTCAAGTAGCTTTTTCTCTCCGCTGGAAAGCTGCACGCTCAGGGCCAGTGTTCTGCAGCATCTTTCTTCACGGTTCAGCAGCTAGCACGCTCTCCCTGTGCAGGAGAAGCGGCTGAGGCTTCCTTGCCGGAGAAGCGGCACCTTCGCCGGCAGAGAGCATCCTGCCGGCCGCGGTGCGCTCCGGAGCGGGGGCTTGTGCCGAAAGAGGCCGGCAACAGGCGCTTACCTTCGGACAGCTCCGGATGCCCGTCTAATGCGTCTCTTGTCGCCTACACGGCAGGGAAAAGCTTTTCCACTCTGTCTAGGAAGGAGAAAGTGTGCCAGCACAGCAAATGCCTCCCGGACTTTCCCTGCAATTCAGCAAGTGCTTTGCAGCTTGAAATTGGAAGGAAAGCCTCAGATTTAGCAGCCAGAGCTTCAGGAGGAGCAGCAGCGAGCACAGCATCGCTTTTGCAGCAGCTCCTTCCATGTGCATGTTTTTGGGAGTGGAAAGGCTTGCAGAGTGTTCAAGTAGCTTTTTCTCTCCGCTGGAAAGCTGCACGCTCAGTGCCAGTGTTCTGCAGCTTCTTTCTTCACGTTTCAGCAGCTAGCACGCTCTCCGTGTGCAGGAGAAGCGGCTGAGGCTTCCTTGCCGGAGAAGCGGCACCTTCGCCGGCAGAGAGCATCCTGCCGGCCGCGGTGCGCTCCGGAGCGGGGGCTTGTGCCGAAAGAGGCCGGCAACAGGCGCTTACCTTCGGACAGCTCCGGATGCCCGTCTAATGCGTCTCTTGTCGCCTACACGGCAGGGAAAAGCTTTTCCACTCTGTCTAGGAAGGAGAAAGTGTGCCAGCACAGCAAATGCCTCCCGGACTTTCCCTGCAATTCAGCAAGTGCTTTGCAGCTTGAAATTGGAAGGAAAGCCTCAGATTTAGCAGCCAGAGCTTCAGGAGGAGCAGCAGCGAGCACAGCATCGCTTTTGCAGCAGCTCCTTCCATGTGCATGTTTTTGGGAGTGGAAAGGCTTGCAGAGTGTTCAAGTAGCTTTTTCTCTCCGCTGGAAAGCTGCACGCTCAGTGCCAGTGTTCTGCAGCTTCTTTCTTCACGTTTCACCTGCTAGCACGCTCTCCGTGTGCTGGAGAAGCGGCTGAGGCTTCCTTGCCGGAGAAGCGGCACCTTCGCCGGCAGAGAGCATCCTGCCGGCCGCGGTGCGCTCCGGAGCGGGGGCTTGTGCCGAAAGAGGCCGGCAACAGGCGCTTACCTTCGGACAGCTCCGGATGCCCGTCTAATGCGTCTCTTGTCGCCTACACGGCAGGGAAAAGCTTTTCCACTCTGTCTAGGAAGGAGAAAGTGTGCCAGCACAGCAAATGCCTCCCGGACTTTCCCTGCAATTCAGCAAGTGCTTTGCAGCTTGAAATTGGAAGGAAAGCCTCAGATTTAGCAGCCAGAGCTTCAGGAGGAGCAGCAGCGAGCACAGCATCGCTTTTGCAGCAGCTCCTTCCATGTGCATGTTTTTGGGAGTGGAAAGGCTTGCAGAGTGTTCAAGTAGCTTTTTCTCTCCGCTGGAAAGCTGCACGCTCAGTGCCAGTGTTCTGCAGCTTCTTTCTTCACGTTTCAGCAGCTAGCACGCTCTCCGTGTGCAGGAGAAGCGGCTGAGGCTTCCTTGCCGGAGAAGCGGCACCTTCGCCGGCAGAGAGCATCCTGCCGGCCGCGGTGCGCTCCGGAGCGGGGGCTTGTGCCGAAAGAGGCCGGGAACAGGCGCTTACCTTCGGACAGCTCCGGATGCCCGTCCAATGCGTCTCTTGTCGCCTACACGGCAGGGAAAAGCTTTTCCACTCTGTCTAGGAAGGAGAAAGTGTGCCAGCAGAGCAAATGCCTCCCGGACTTTCCCTGCAATTCAGCAAGTGCTTTGCAGCTTGAAATTGGAAGGAAAGCCTCAGATTTAGCAGCCAGAGCTTCAGGAGGAGCAGCAGCCAGCACAGCATCGCTTTTGCAGCAGCTCCTTCCATGTGCATGTTTTTGGGAGTGGAAAGGCTTGCAGAGTGTTCAAGTAGCTTTTTCTCTCCGCTGGAAAGCTGCACGCTCAGTGCCAGTGTTCTGCAGCTTCTTTCTTCACGTTTCAGCAGCTAGCACGCTCTCCGTGTGCAGGAGAAGCGGCTGAGGCTTCCTTGCCGGAGAAGCGGCACCTTCGCCGGCAGAGAGCATCCTGCCGGCCGCGGTGCGCTCCGGAGCGGGGGTTTGTGCCGAAAGAGGCCGGGAACAGGCGCTTACCTTCGGACAGCTCCGGATGCCCGTCTAATGCGTCTCTTGTCGCCTACACGGCAGGGAAAAGCTTTTCCACTCTGTCTAGGAAGGAGAAAGTGTGCCAGCACAGCAAATGCCTCCCGGACTTTCCCTGCAATTCAGCAAGTGCTTTGCAGCTTGAAATTGGAAGGAAAGCCTCAGATTTAGCAGCCAGAGCTTCAGGAGAAGCAGCAGCGAGCACAGCATCGCTTTTGCAGCAGCTCCTTCCATGTGCATGTTTTTGGGAGTTGAAAGGCTTGCAGAGTGTTCAAGTAGCTTTTTCTCTCCGCTGGAAAGCTGCACGCTCAGTGCCAGTGTTCTGCAGCTTCTTTCTTCGCGCTTCAGCAGCTAGCACGCTCTCCGTGTGCAGGAGAAGCGGCTGAGGCTTCCTTGCCGGAGAAGCGGCACCTTCGCCGGCAGAGAGCATCCTGCCGGCCGCGGTGCGCTCCGGAGCGGGGGCTTGTGCCGAAAGAGGCCGGCAACAGGCGCTTACCTTCGGACAGCTCCGGATGCCCGTCCAATGCGTCTCTTGTCGCCTACACGGCAGGGAAAAGCTTTTCCACTCTGTCTAGGAAGGAGAAAGTGTGCCAGCACAGCAAATGCCTCCCGGACTTTCCCTGCAATTCAGCAAGTGCTTTGCAGCTTGAAATTGGAAGGAAAGCCTCAGATTTAGCAGCCAGAGCTTCAGGAGGAGCAGCAGCGAGCACAGCATCGCTTTTGCAGCAGCTCCTTCCATGTGCATGTTTTTGGGAGTGGAAAGGCTTGCAGAGTGTTCAAGTAGCTTTTTCTCTCCGCTGGAAAGCTGCACGCTCAGTGCCAGTGTTCTGCAGCTTCTTTCTTCACGTTTCACCTGCTAGCACGCTCTCCGTGTGCAGGAGAAGCGGCTGAGGCTTCCTTGCCGGAGAAGCGGCACCTTCGCCGGCAGAGAGCATCCTGCCGGCCGCGGTGCGCTCCGGATCGGGGGCTTGTGCCGACAGAGGCCGGGAACAGGCGCTTACCTTCGGACAGCTCCGGATGCCCGTCTAATGCGTCTCTTGTCGCCTACACGGCAGGGAAAAGCTTTTCCACTCTGTCTAGGAAGGAGAAAGTGTGCCAGCACAGCAAATGCCTCCCGGACTTTCCCTGCAATTCAGCAAGTGCTTTGCAGCTTGAAATTGGAAGGAAAGCCTCAGATTTAGCAGCCAGAGCTTCAGGAGGAGCAGCAGCGAGCACAGCATCGCTTTTGCAGCAGCTCCTTCCATGTGCATGTTTTTGGGAGTGGAAAGGCTTGCAGAGTGTTCAAGTAGCTTTTTCTCTCCGCTGGAAAGCTGCACGCTCAGTGCCAGTGTTCTGCAGCTTCTTTCTTCGCGTTTCAGCAGCTACCACGCTCTCCGTGTGCAGGAGAAGCGGCTGAGGCTTCCTTGCCGGAGAAGCGGCACCTTCGCCGGCAGAGAGCATCCTGCCGGCCGCGGTGCGCTCCGGAGCGGGGGCTTGTGCCGAAAGAGGCCGGGAACAGGCGCTTACCTTCGGACAGCTCCGGATGCCCGTCTAATGCGTCTCTTGTCGCCTACACGGCAGGGAAAAGCTTTTCCACTCTGTCTAGGAAGGAGAAAGTGTGCCAGCACAGCAAATGCCTCCCGGACTTTCCCTGCAATTCAGCAAGTGCTTTGCAGCTTGAAATTGGAAGGAAAGCCTCAGATTTAGCAGCCAGAGCTTCAGGAGAAGCAGCAGCGAGCACAGCATCGCTTTTGCAGCAGCTCCTTCCATGTGCATGTTTTTGGGAGTTGAAAGGCTTGCAGAGTGTTCAAGTAGCTTTTTCTCTCCGCTGGAAAGCTGCACGCTCAGTGCCAGTGTTCTGCAGCTTCTTTCTTCGCGCTTCAGCAGCTAGCACGCTCTCCGTGTGCAGGAGAAGCGGCTGAGGCTTCCTTGCCGGAGAAGCGGCACCTTCGCCGGCAGAGAGCATCCTGCCGGCCGCGGTGCGCTCCGGAGCGGGGGCTTGTGCCGAAAGAGGCCGGCAACAGGCGCTTACCTTCGGACAGCTCCGGATGCCCGTCCAATGCGTCTCTTGTCGCCTACACGGCAGGGAAAAGCTTTTCCACTCTGTCTAGGAAGGAGAAAGTGTGCCAGCACAGCAAATGCCTCCCGGACTTTCCCTGCAATTCAGCAAGTGCTTTGCAGCTTGAAATTGGAAGGAAAGCCTCAGATTTAGCAGCCAGAGCTTCAGGAGGAGCAGCAGCGAGCACAGCATCGCTTTTGCAGCAGCTCCTTCCATGTGCATGTTTTTGGGAGTGGAAAGGCTTGCAGAGTGTTCAAGTAGCTTTTTCTCTCCGCTGGAAAGCTGCACGCTCAGTGCCAGTGTTCTGCAGCTTCTTTCTTCGCGTTTCAGCAGCTAGCACGCTCTCCGTGTGCTGGAGAAGCGGCTGAGGCTTCCTTGCCGGAGAAGCGGCACCTTCGCCGGCAGAGAGCATCCTGCCGGCCGCGGTGCGCTCCGGAGCGGGGGCTTGTGCCGAAAGAGGCCGGCAACAGGCGCTTACCTTCGGACAGCTCCGGATGCCCGTCTAATGCGTCTCTTGTCGCCTACACGGCAGGGAAAAGCTTTTCCACTCTGTCTAGGAAGGAGAAAGTGTGCCAGCACAGCAAATGCCTCCCGGACTTTCCCTGCAATTCAGCAAGTGCTTTGCAGCTTGAAATTGGAAGGAAAGCCTCAGATTTAGCAGCCAGAGCTTCAGGAGGAGCAGCAGCGAGCACAGCATCGCTTTTGCAGCAGCTCCTTCCATGTGCATGTTTTTGGGAGTGGAAAGGCTTGCAGAGTGTTCAAGTAGCTTTTTCTCTCCGCTGGAAAGCTGCACGCTCAGTGCCAGTGTTCTGCAGCTTCTTTCTTCACGTTTCACCTGCTAGCACGCTCTCCGTGTGCTGGAGAAGCGGCTGAGGCTTCCTTGCCGGAGAAGCGGCACCTTCGCCGGCAGAGAGCATCCTGCCGGCCGCGGTGCGCTCCGGAGCGGGGGCTTGTGCCGAAAGAGGCCGGGAACAGGCGCTTACCTTCGGACAGCTCCGGATGCCCGTCTAATGCGTCTCTTGTCGCCTACACGGCAGGGAAAAGCTTTTCCACTCTGTCTAGGAAGGAGAAAGTGTGCCAGCACAGCAAATGCCTCCCGGACTTTCCCTGCAATTCAGCAAGTGCTTTGCAGCTTGAAATTGGAAGGAAAGCCTCAGATTTAGCAGCCAGAGCTTCAGGAGGAGCAGCAGCGAGCACAGCATCGCTTTTGCAGCAGCTCCTTCCATGTGCATGTTTTTGGGAGTGGAAAGGCTTGCAGAGTGTTCAAGTAGCTTTTTCTCTCCGCTGGAAAGCTGCACGCTCAGTGCCAGTGTTCTGCAGCTTCTTTCTTCACGTTTCAGCAGCTAGCACGCTCTCCGTGTGCAGGAGAAGCGGCTGAGGCTTCCTTGCCGGAGAAGCGGCACCTTCGCCGGCAGAGAGCATCCTGCCGGCCGCGGTGCGCTCCGGAGCGGGGGCTTGTGCCGAAAGAGGCCGGGAACAGGCGCTTACCTTCGGACAGCTCCGGATGCCCGTCCAATGCGTCTCTTGTCGCCTACACGGCAGGGAAAAGCTTTTCCACTCTGTCTAGGAAGGAGAAAGTGTGCCAGCAGAGCAAATGCCTCCCGGACTTTCCCTGCAATTCAGCAAGTGCTTTGCAGCTTGAAATTGGAAGGAAAGCCTCAGATTTAGCAGCCAGAGCTTCAGGAGGAGCAGCAGCCAGCACAGCATCGCTTTTGCAGCAGCTCCTTCCATGTGCATGTTTTTGGGAGTGGAAAGGCTTGCAGAGTGTTCAAGTAGCTTTTTCTCTCCGCTGGAAAGCTGCACGCTCAGTGCCAGTGTTCTGCAGCTTCTTTCTTCACGTTTCAGCAGCTAGCACGCTCTCCGTGTGCAGGAGAAGCGGCTGAGGCTTCCTTGCCGGAGAAGCGGCACCTTCGCCGGCAGAGAGCATCCTGCCGGCCGCGGTGCGCTCCGGAGCGGGGGTTTGTGCCGAAAGAGGCCGGGAACAGGCGCTTACCTTCGGACAGCTCCGGATGCCCGTCTAATGCGTCTCTTGTCGCCTACACGGCAGGGAAAAGCTTTTCCACTCTGTCTAGGAAGGAGAAAGTGTGCCAGCACAGCAAATGCCTCCCGGACTTTCCCTGCAATTCAGCAAGTGCTTTGCAGCTTGAAATTGGAAGGAAAGCCTCAGATTTAGCAGCCAGAGCTTCAGGAGAAGCAGCAGCGAGCACAGCATCGCTTTTGCAGCAGCTCCTTCCATGTGCATGTTTTTGGGAGTTGAAAGGCTTGCAGAGTGTTCAAGTAGCTTTTTCTCTCCGCTGGAAAGCTGCACGCTCAGTGCCAGTGTTCTGCAGCTTCTTTCTTCGCGCTTCAGCAGCTAGCACGCTCTCCGTGTGCAGGAGAAGCGGCTGAGGCTTCCTTGCCGGAGAAGCGGCACCTTCGCCGGCAGAGAGCATCCTGCCGGCCGCGGTGCGCTCCGGAGCGGGGGCTTGTGCCGAAAGAGGCCGGCAACAGGCGCTTACCTTCGGACAGCTCCGGATGCCCGTCCAATGCGTCTCTTGTCGCCTACACGGCAGGGAAAAGCTTTTCCACTCTGTCTAGGAAGGAGAAAGTGTGCCAGCACAGCAAATGCCTCCCGGACTTTCCCTGCAATTCAGCAAGTGCTTTGCAGCTTGAAATTGGAAGGAAAGCCTCAGATTTAGCAGCCAGAGCTTCAGGAGGAGCAGCAGCGAGCACAGCATCGCTTTTGCAGCAGCTCCTTCCATGTGCATGTTTTTGGGAGTGGAAAGGCTTGCAGAGTGTTCAAGTAGCTTTTTCTCTCCGCTGGAAAGCTGCACGCTCAGTGCCAGTGTTCTGCAGCTTCTTTCTTCACGTTTCACCTGCTAGCACGCTCTCCGTGTGCAGGAGAAGCGGCTGAGGCTTCCTTGCCGGAGAAGCGGCACCTTCGCCGGCAGAGAGCATCCTGCCGGCCGCGGTGCGCTCCGGATCGGGGGCTTGTGCCGACAGAGGCCGGGAACAGGCGCTTACCTTCGGACAGCTCCGGATGCCCGTCTAATGCGTCTCTTGTCGCCTACACGGCAGGGAAAAGCTTTTCCACTCTGTCTAGGAAGGAGAAAGTGTGCCAGCACAGCAAATGCCTCCCGGACTTTCCCTGCAATTCAGCAAGTGCTTTGCAGCTTGAAATTGGAAGGAAAGCCTCAGATTTAGCAGCCAGAGCTTCAGGAGGAGCAGCAGCGAGCACAGCATCGCTTTTGCAGCAGCTCCTTCCATGTGCATGTTTTTGGGAGTGGAAAGGCTTGCAGAGTGTTCAAGTAGCTTTTTCTCTCCGCTGGAAAGCTGCACGCTCAGTGCCAGTGTTCTGCAGCTTCTTTCTTCGCGTTTCAGCAGCTACCACGCTCTCCGTGTGCAGGAGAAGCGGCTGAGGCTTCCTTGCCGGAGAAGCGGCACCTTCGCCGGCAGAGAGCATCCTGCCGGCCGCGGTGCGCTCCGGAGCGGGGGCTTGTGCCGAAAGAGGCCGGGAACAGGCGCTTACCTTCGGACAGCTCCGGATGCCCGTCTAATGCGTCTCTTGTCGCCTACACGGCAGGGAAAAGCTTTTCCACTCTGTCTAGGAAGGAGAAAGTGTGCCAGCACAGCAAATGCCTCCCGGACTTTCCCTGCAATTCAGCAAGTGCTTTGCAGCTTGAAATTGGAAGGAAAGCCTCAGATTTAGCAGCCAGAGCTTCAGGAGGAGCAGCAGCGAGCACAGCATCGCTTTTGCAGCAGCTCCTTCCATGTGCATGTTTTTGGGAGTGGAAAGGCTTGCAGAGTGTTCAAGTAGCTTTTTCTCTCCGCTGGAAAGCTGCACGCTCAGTGCCAGTGTTCTGCAGCTTCTTTCTTCGCGTTTCAGCAGCTAGCACGCTCTCCGTGTGCTGGAGAAGCGGCTGAGGCTTCCTTGCCGGAGAAGCGGCACCTTCGCCGGCAGAGAGCATCCTGCCGGCCGCGGTGCGCTCCGGAGCGGGGGCTTGTGCCGAAAGAGGCCGGCAACAGGCGCTTACCTTCGGACAGCTCCGGATGCCCGTCTAATGCGTCTCTTGTCGCCTACACGGCAGGGAAAAGCTTTTCCACTCTGTCTAGGAAGGAGAAAGTGTGCCAGCACAGCAAATGCCTCCCGGACTTTCCCTGCAATTCAGCAAGTGCTTTGCAGCTTGAAATTGGAAGGAAAGCCTCAGATTTAGCAGCCAGAGCTTCAGGAGGAGCAGCAGCGAGCACAGCATCGCTTTTGCAGCAGCTCCTTCCATGTGCATGTTTTTGGGAGTGGAAAGGCTTGCAGAGTGTTCAAGTAGCTTTTTCTCTCCGCTGGAAAGCTGCACGCTCAGTGCCAGTGTTCTGCAGCTTCTTTCTTCACGTTTCAGCAGCTAGCACGCTCTCCGTGTGCAGGAGAAGCGGCTGAGGCTTCCTTGCCGGAGAAGCGGCACCTTCGCCGGCAGAGAGCATCCTGCCGGCCGCGGTGCGCTCCGGAGCGGGGGCTTGTGCCGAAAGAGGCCGGCAACTGGCGCTTACCTTCGGACAGCTCCGGATGCCCGTCTAATGCGTCTCTTGTCGCCTACACGGCAGGGAAAAGCTTTTCCACTCTGTCTAGGAAGGAGAAAGTGTGCCAGCACAGCAAATGCCTCCCGGACTTTCCCTGCAATTCAGCAAGTGCTTTGCAGCTTGAAATTGGAAGGAAAGCCTCAGATTTAGCAGCCAGAGCTTCAGGAGGAGCAGCAGCGAGCACAGCATCGCTTTTGCAGCAGCTCCTTCCATGTGCATGTTTTTGGGAGTGGAAAGGCTTGCAGAGTGTTCAAGTAGCTTTTTCTCTCCGCTGGAAAGCTGCACGCTCAGGACCAGTGTTCTACAGCTTCTTTCTTCACGTTTCAGCAGCTAGCACGCTCTCCGTGTGCAGGAGAAGCGGCTGAGGCTTCCTTGCCGGAGAAGCGGCACCTTCGCCGGCAGAGAGCATCCTGCCGGCCGCGGTGCGCTCCGGAGCGGGGGCTTGTGCCGAAAGAGGCCGGCAACAGGCGCTTACCTTCGGACAGCTCCGGATGCCCGTCCAATGCGTCTCTTGTCGCCTACACGGCAGGGAAAAGCTTTTCCACTCTGTCTAGGAAGGAGAAAGTGTGCCAGCACAGCAAATGCCTCCCGGACTTTCCCTGCAATTCAGCAAGTGCTTTGCAGCTTGAAATTGGAAGGAAAGCCTCAGATTTAGCAGCCAGAGCTTCAGGAGGAGCAGCAGCGAGCACAGCATCGCTTTTGCAGCAGCTCCTTCCATGTGCATGTTTTTGGGAGTGGAAAGGCTTGCAGAGTGTTCAAGTAGCTTTTTCTCTCCGCTGGAAAGCTGCACGCTCAGTGCCAGTGTTCTGCAGCTTCTTTCTTCACGTTTCAGCAGCTAGCACGCTCTCCGTGTGCAGGAGAAGCGGCTGAGGCTTCCTTGCCGGAGAAGCGGCACCTTCGCCGGCAGAGAGCATCCTGCCGGCCGCGGTGCGCTCCGGAGCGGGGGCTTGTGCCGAAAGAGGCCGGCAACAGGCGCTTACCTTCGGACAGCTCCGGATGCCCGTCTAATGCGTCTCTTGTCGCCTACACGGCAGGGAAAAGCTTTTCCACTCTGTCTAGGAAGGAGAAAGTGTGCCAGCACAGCAAATGCCTCCCGGACTTTCCCTGCAATTCAGCAAGTGCTTTGCAGCTTGAAATTGGAAGGAAAGCCTCAGATTTAGCAGCCAGAGCTTCAGAAGGAGCAGCAGCCAGCACAGCATCGCTTTTGCAGCAGCTCCTTCCATGTGCATGTTTTTGGGAGTGGAAAGGCTTGCAGAGTGTTCAAGTAGCTTTTTCTCTCCGCTGGAAAGCTGCGCGCTCAGGGCCAGTGTTCTGCAGCATCTTTCTTCACGGTTCAGCAGCTAGCACGCTCTCCGTGTGCAGGAGAAGCGGCTGAGGCTTCCTTGCCGGAGAAGCGGCACCTTCGCCGGCAGACAGCATCCTGCCGGCCGCGGTGCGCTCCGGAGCGGGGGCTTGTGCCGAAAGAGGCCGGGAACAGGCGCTTACCTTCGGACAGCTCCGGATGCCCGTCTAATGCGTCTCTTGTCGCCTACACGGCAGGGAAAAGCTTTTCCACTCTGTCTAGGAAGGAGAAAGTGTGCCAGCACAGCAAATGCCTCCCGGACTTTCCCTGCAATTCAGCAAGTGCTTTGCAGCTTGAAATTGGAAGGAAAGCCTCAGATTTAGCAGCCAGAGCTTCAGGAGGAGCAGCAGCGAGCACAGCATCGCTTTTGCAGCAGCTCCTTCCATGTGCATGTTTTTGGGAGTGGAAAGGCTTGCAGAGTGTTCAAGTAGCTTTTTCTCTCCGCTGGAAAGCTGCACGCTCAGTGCCAGTGTTCTGCAGCTTCTTTCTTCACGGTTCAGCAGCTAGCACGCTCTCCCTGTGCAGGAGAAGCGGCTGAGGCTTCCTTGCCGGAGAAGCGGCACCTTCGCCGGCAGAGAGCATCCTGCCGGCCGCGGTGCGCTCCGGAGCGGGGGCTTGTGCCGACAGAGGCCGGCAACAGGCGCTTACCTTCGGACAGCTCCGGATGCCCGTCTAATGCGTTTCTTGTCGCCTTCACGGCAGGGAAAAGCTTTTCCACTCTGTCTAGGAAGGAGAAAGTGTGCCAGCACAGCAAATGCCTCCCGGACTTTCCCTGCAATTCAGCAAGTGCTTTGCAGCTTGAAATTGGAAGGAAAGCCTCAGATTTAGCAGCCAGAGCTTCAGGAGGAGCAGCAGCGAGCACAGCATCGCTTTTGCAGCAGCTCCTTCCATGTGCATGTTTTTGGGAGTGGAAAGGCTTGCAGAGTGTTCAAGTAGCTTTTTCTCTCCGCTGGAAAGCTGCACGCTCAGTGCCAGTGTTCTGCAGCTTCTTTCTTCACGTTTCAGCAGCTAGCACGCTCTCCGTGTGCAGGAGAAGCGGCTGAGGCTTCCTTGCCGGAGAAGCGGCACCTTCGCCGGCAGAGAGCATCCTGCCGGCCGCGGTGCGCTCCGGAGCGGGGGTTTGTGCCGAAAGAGGCCGGCAACAGGCGCTTACCTTCGGACAGCTCCGGATGCCCGTCTAATGCGTCTCTTGTCGCCTACACGGCAGGGAAAAGCTTTTCCACTCTGTCTAGGAAGGAGAAAGTGTGCCAGCACAGCAAATGCCTCCCGGACTTTCCCTGCAATTCAGCAAGTGCTTTGCAGCTTGAAATTGGAAGGAAAGCCTCAGATTTAGCAGCCAGAGCTTCAGGAGAAGCAGCAGCGAGCACAGCATCGCTTTTGCAGCAGCTCCTTCCATGTGCATGTTTTTGGGAGTTGAAAGGCTTGCAGAGTGTTCAAGTAGCTTTTTCTCTCCGCTGGAAAGCTGCACGCTCAGTGCCAGTGTTCTGCAGCTTCTTTCTTCGCGCTTCAGCAGCTAGCACGCTCTCCGTGTGCAGGAGAAGCGGCTGAGGCTTCCTTGCCGGAGAAGCGGCACCTTCGCCGGCAGAGAGCATCCTGCCGGCCGCGGTGCGCTCCGGAGCGGGGGTTTTTGCCGAAAGAGGCCGGGAACAGGGGCTTACCTTCGGACAGCTCCGGATGCCCGTCCAATGCGTCTCTTGTCGCCTACACGGCAGGGAAAAGCTTTTCCACTCTGTCTAGGAAGGAGAAAGTGTGCCAGCACAGCAAATGCCTCCCGGACTTTCCCTGCAATTCAGCAAGTGCTTTGCAGCTTGAAATTGGAAGGAAAGCCTCAGATTTAGCAGCCAGAGCTTCAGGAGGAGCAGCAGCGAGCACAGCATCGCTTTTGCAGCAGCTCCTTCCATGTGCATGTTTTTGGGAGTGGAAAGGCTTGCAGAGTGTTCAAGTAGCTTTTTCTCTCCGCTGGAAAGCTGCACGCTCAGTGCCAGTGTTCTGCAGCTTCTTTCTTCGCGTTTCAGCAGCTACCACGCTCGCCGTGTGCAGGAGAAGCGGCTGAGGCTTCCTTGCCGGAGAAGCGGCACCTTCGCCGGCAGAGAGCATCCTGCCGGCCGCGGTGCGCTCCGGAGCGGGGGCTTGTGCCGAAAGAGGCCGGGAACAGGCGCTTACCTTCGGACAGCTCCGGATGCCCGTCCAATGCGTCTCTTGTCGCCTACACGGCAGGGAAAAGCTTTTCCACTCTGTCTAGGAAGGAGAAAGTGTGCCAGCACAGCAAATGCCTCCCGGACTTTCCCTGCAATTCAGCAAGTGCTTTGCAGCTTGAAATTGGAAGGAAAGCCTCAGATTTAGCAGCCAGAGCTTCAGGAGGAGCAGCAGCGAGCACAGCATCGCTTTTGCAGCAGCTCCTTCCATGTGCATGTTTTTGGGAGTGGAAAGGCTTGCAGAGTGTTCAAGTAGCTTTTTCTCTCCGCTGGAAAGCTGCACGCTCAGTGCCAGTGTTCTGCAGCTTCTTTCTTCACGTTTCAGCAGCTAGCACGCTCTCCGTGTGCTGGAGAAGCGGCTGAGGCTTCCTTGCCGGAGAAGCGGCACCTTCGCCGGCAGAGAGCATCCTGCCGGCCGCGGTGCGCTCCGGAGCGGGGGTTTGTGCCGAAAGAGGCCGGCAACAGGCGCTTACCTTCGGACAGCTCCGGATGCCCGTCTAATGCGTCTCTTGTCGCCTACACGGCAGGGAAAAGCTTTTCCACTCTGTCTAGGAAGGAGAAAGTGTGCCAGCACAGCAAATGCCTCCCGGACTTTCCCTGCAATTCAGCAAGTGCTTTGCAGCTTGAAATTGGAAGGAAAGCCTCAGATTTAGCAGCCAGAGCTTCAGGAGGAGCAGCAGCGAGCACAGCATCGCTTTTGCAGCAGCTCCTTCCATGTGCATGTTTTTGGGAGTGGAAAGGCTTGCAGAGTGTTCAAGTAGCTTTTTCTCTCCGCTGGAAAGCTGCACGCTCAGTGCCAGTGTTCTGCAGCTTCTTTCTTCGCGTTTCACCTGCTAGCACGCTCGCCGTGTGCTGGAGAAGCGGCTGAGGCTTCCTTGCCGGAGAAGCGGCACCTTCGCCGGCAGAGAGCATCCTGCCGGCCGCGGTGCGCTCCGGAGCGGGGGCTTGTGCCGAAAGAGGCCGGGAACAGGCGCTTACCTTCGGACAGCTCCGGATGCCCGTCCAATGCGTCTCTTGTCGCCTACACGGCAGGGAAAAGCTTTTCCACTCTGTCTAGGAAGGAGAAAGTGTGCCAGCACAGCAAATGCCTCCCGGACTTTCCCTGCAATTCAGCAAGTGCTTTGCAGCTTGAAATTGGAAGGAAAGCCTCAGATTTAGCAGCCAGAGCTTCAGGAGGAGCAGCAGCGAGCACAGCATCGCTTTTGCAGCAGCTCCTTCCATGTGCATGTTTTTGGGAGTGGAAAGGCTTGCAGAGTGTTCAAGTAGCTTTTTCTCTCCGCTGGAAAGCTGCACGCTCAGTGCCAGTGTTCTGCAGCTTCTTTCTTCACGTTTCAGCAGCTAGCACGCTCTCCGTGTGCTGGAGAAGCGGGCGAGGCTTCCTTGCCGGAGAAGCGGCACCTTCGCCGGCAGAGAGCATCCTGCCGGCCGCGGTGCGCTCCGGAGCGGGGGCTTGTGCCGACAGAGGCCGGCAACAGGCGCTTACCTTCGGACAGCTCCGGATGCCCGTCCAATGCGTCTCTTGTCGCCTACACGGCAGGGAAAAGCTTTTCCACTCTGTCTAGGAAGGAGAAAGTGTGCCAGCACAGCAAATGCCTCCCGGACTTTCCCTGCAATTCAGCAAGTGCTTTGCAGCTTGAAATTGGAAGGAAAGCCTCAGATTTAGCAGCCAGAGCTTCAGGAGGAGCAGCAGCGAGCACAGCATCGCTTTTGCAGCAGCTCCTTCCATGTGCATGTTTTTGGGAGTGGAAAGGCTTGCAGAGTGTTCAAGTAGCTTTTTCTCTCCGCTGGAAAGCTGCACGCTCAGGGCCAGTGTTCTGCAGCTTCTTTCTTCACGTTTCACCTGCTAGCACGCTCTCCGTGTGCAGGAGAAGCGGCTGAGGCTTCCTTGCCCGAGAAGCGGCACCTTCGCCGGCAGAGAGCATCCTGCCGGCCGCGGTGCGCTCCGGAGCGGGGGCTTGTGCCGACAGAGGCCGGGAACAGGCGCTTACCTTCGGACAGCTCCGGATGCCCGTCCAATGCGTCTCTTGTCGCCTACACGGCAGGGAAAAGCTTTTCCACTCTGTCTAGGAAGGAGAAAGTGTGCCAGCACAGCAAATGCCTCCCGGACTTTCCCTGCAATTCAGCAAGTGCTTTGCAGCTTGAAATTGGAAGGAAAGCCTCAGATTTAGCAGCCAGAGCTTCAGGAGGAGCAGCAGCGAGCACAGCATCGCTTTTGCAGCAGCTCCTTCCATGTGCATGTTTTTGGGAGTGGAAAGGCTTGCAGAGTGTTCAAGTAGCTTTTTCTCTCCGCTGGAAAGCTGCACGCTCAGTGCCAGTGTTCTGCAGCTTCTTTCTTCACGTTTCAGCAGCTAGCACGCTCTCCGTGTGCTGGAGAAGCGGGCGAGGCTTCCTTGCCGGAGAAGCGGCACCTTCGCCGGCAGAGAGCATCCTGCCGGCCGCGGTGCGCTCCGGAGCGGGGGCTTGTGCCGAAAGAGGCCGGGAACAGGCGCTTACCTTCGGACAGCTCCGGATGCCCGTCCAATGCGTCTCTTGTCGCCTACACGGCAGGGAAAAGCTTTTCCACTCTGTCTAGGAAGGAGAAAGTGTGCCAGCACAGCAAATGCCTCCCGGACTTTCCCTGCAATTCAGCAAGTGCTTTGCAGCTTGAAATTGGAAGGAAAGCCTCAGATTTAGCAGCCAGAGCTTCAGGAGGAGCAGCAGCGAGCACAGCATCGCTTTTGCAGCAGCTCCTTCTATGTGCTGGTTTTTGAGAGTGGAAAGGCTTGTAGAGTGTTAAAGTAGCTTTTTCTCTCCGCTGGAAAGCTGCACGCTCAGTGCCAGTGCTCTGCAGCTTCTTTCTTCACGTTTCAGCAGCTAGCACGCTCTCCGTGTGCAGGAGAAGCGGCTGAGGCTTCCTTGCCGGAGAAGCGGCACCTTCGCCGGCAGAGAGCATCCTGCCGGCCGCGGTGCGCTCCGGAGCGGGGGTTTTTGCCGAAAGAGGCCGGGAACAGGCGCTTACCTTCGGACAGCTCCGGATGCCCGTCTAATGCGTCTCTTGTCGCCTACACGGCAGGGAAAAGCTTTTCCACTCTGTCTAGGAAGGAGAAAGTGTGCCAGCACAGCAAATGCCTCCCGGACTTTCCCTGCAATTCAGCAAGTGCTTTGCAGCTTGAAATTGGAAGGAAAGCCTCAGATTTAGCAGCCAGAGCTTCAGGAGGAGCAGCAGCGAGCACAGCATCGCTTTTGCAGCAGCTCCTTCCATGTGCATGTTTTTGGGAGTGGAAAGGCTTGCAGAGTGTTCAAGTAGCTTTTTCTCTCCGCTGGAAAGCTGCACGCTCAGTGCCAGTGTTCTGCAGCTTCTTTCTTCGCGTTTCAGCAGCTACCACGCTCGCCGTGTGCAGGAGAAGCGGCTGAGGCTTCCTTGCCGGAGAAGCGGCACCTTCGCCGGCAGAGAGCATCCTGCCGGCCGCGGTGCGCTCCGGAGCGGGGGCTTGTGCCGAAAGAGGCCGGGAACAGGCGCTTACCTTCGGACAGCTCCGGATGCCCGTCCAATGCGTCTCTTGTCGCCTACACGGCAGGGAAAAGCTTTTCCACTCTGTCTAGGAAGGAGAAAGTGTGCCAGCACAGCAAATGCCTCCCGGACTTTCCCTGCAATTCAGCAAGTGCTTTGCAGCTTGAAATTGGAAGGAAAGCCTCAGATTTAGCAGCCAGAGCTTCAGGAGGAGCAGCAGCGAGCACAGCATCGCTTTTGCAGCAGCTCCTTCCATGTGCATGTTTTTGGGAGTGGAAAGGCTTGCAGAGTGTTCAAGTAGCTTTTTCTCTCCGCTGGAAAGCTGCACGCTCAGTGCCAGTGTTCTGCAACTTCTTTCTTCACGTTTCAGCAGCTAGCACGCTCTCCGTGTGCTGGAGAAGCGGGCGAGGCTTCCTTGCCGGAGAAGCGGCACCTTCGCCGGCAGAGAGCATCCTGCCGGCCGCGGTGCGCTCCGGAGCGGGGGCTTGTGCCGACAGAGGCCGGGAACAGGCGCTTACCTTCGGACAGCTCCGGATGCCCGTCCAATGCGTCTCTTGTCGCCTACACGGCAGGGAAAAGCTTTTCCACTCTGTCTAGGAAGGAGAAAGTGTGCCAGCACAGCAAATGCCTCCCGGACTTTCCCTGCAATTCAGCAAGTGCTTTGCAGCTTGAAATTGGAAGGAAAGCCTCAGATTTAGCAGCCAGAGCTTCAGGAGGAGCAGCAGCGAGCACAGCATCGCTTTTGCAGCAGCTCCTTCCATGTGCATGTTTTTGGGAGTGGAAAGGCTTGCAGAGTGTTCAAGTAGCTTTTTCTCTCCGCTGGAAAGCTGCACGCTCAGTGCCAGTGTTCTGCAGCTTCTTTCTTCACGTTTCACCTGCTAGCACGCTCTCCGTGTGCTGGAGAAGCGGCTGAGGCTTCCTTGCCGGAGAAGCGGCACCTTCGCCGGCAGAGAGCATCCTGCCGGCCGCGGTGCGCTCCGGAGCGGGGGTTTGTGCCGAAAGAGGCCGGCAACAGGCGCTTACCTTCGGACAGCTCCGGATGCCCGTCTAATGCGTCTCTTGTCGCCTACACGGCAGGGAAAAGCTTTTCCACTCTGTCTAGGAAGGAGAAAGTGTGCCAGCACAGCAAATGCCTCCCGGACTTTCCCTGCAATTCAGCAAGTGCTTTGCAGCTTGAAATTGGAAGGAAAGCCTCAGATTTAGCAGCCAGAGCTTCAGGAGAAGCAGCAGCGAGCACAGCATCGCTTTTGCAGCAGCTCCTTCCATGTGCATGTTTTTGGGAGTTGAAAGGCTTGCAGAGTGTTCAAGTAGCTTTTTCTCTCCGCTGGAAAGCTGCACGCTCAGTGCCAGTGTTCTGCAGCTTCTTTCTTCGCGCTTCAGCAGCTAGCACGCTCTCCGTGTGCAGGAGAAGCGGCTGAGGCTTCCTTGCCGGAGAAGCGGCACCTTCGCCGGCAGAGAGCATCCTGCCGGCCGCGGTGCGCTCCGGAGCGGGGGTTTTTGCCGAAAGAGGCCGGGAACAGGGGCTTACCTTCGGACAGCTCCGGATGCCCGTCCAATGCGTCTCTTGTCGCCTACACGGCAGGGAAAAGCTTTTCCACTCTGTCTAGGAAGGAGAAAGTGTGCCAGCACAGCAAATGCCTCCCGGACTTTCCCTGCAATTCAGCAAGTGCTTTGCAGCTTGAAATTGGAAGGAAAGCCTCAGATTTAGCAGCCAGAGCTTCAGGAGGAGCAGCAGCGAGCACAGCATCGCTTTTGCAGCAGCTCCTTCCATGTGCATGTTTTTGGGAGTGGAAAGGCTTGCAGAGTGTTCAAGTAGCTTTTTCTCTCCGCTGGAAAGCTGCACGCTCAGTGCCAGTGTTCTGCAGCTTCTTTCTTCGCGTTTCAGCAGCTACCACGCTCGCCGTGTGCAGGAGAAGCGGCTGAGGCTTCCTTGCCGGAGAAGCGGCACCTTCGCCGGCAGAGAGCATCCTGCCGGCCGCGGTGCGCTCCGGAGCGGGGGCTTGTGCCGAAAGAGGCCGGGAACAGGCGCTTACCTTCGGACAGCTCCGGATGCCCGTCCAATGCGTCTCTTGTCGCCTACACGGCAGGGAAAAGCTTTTCCACTCTGTCTAGGAAGGAGAAAGTGTGCCAGCACAGCAAATGCCTCCCGGACTTTCCCTGCAATTCAGCAAGTGCTTTGCAGCTTGAAATTGGAAGGAAAGCCTCAGATTTAGCAGCCAGAGCTTCAGGAGGAGCAGCAGCGAGCACAGCATCGCTTTTGCAGCAGCTCCTTCCATGTGCATGTTTTTGGGAGTGGAAAGGCTTGCAGAGTGTTCAAGTAGCTTTTTCTCTCCGCTGGAAAGCTGCACGCTCAGTGCCAGTGTTCTGCAGCTTCTTTCTTCACGTTTCACCTGCTAGCACGCTCTCCGTGTGCTGGAGAAGCGGCTGAGGCTTCCTTGCCGGAGAAGCGGCACCTTCGCCGGCAGAGAGCATCCTGCCGGCCGCGGTGCGCTCCGGAGCGGGGGTTTGTGCCGAAAGAGGCCGGCAACAGGCGCTTACCTTCGGACAGCTCCGGATGCCCGTCTAATGCGTCTCTTGTCGCCTACACGGCAGGGAAAAGCTTTTCCACTCTGTCTAGGAAGGAGAAAGTGTGCCAGCACAGCAAATGCCTCCCGGACTTTCCCTGCAATTCAGCAAGTGCTTTGCAGCTTGAAATTGGAAGGAAAGCCTCAGATTTAGCAGCCAGAGCTTCAGGAGGAGCAGCAGCGAGCACAGCATCGCTTTTGCAGCAGCTCCTTCCATGTGCATGTTTTTGGGAGTGGAAAGGCTTGCAGAGTGTTCAAGTAGCTTTTTCTCTCCGCTGGAAAGCTGCACGCTCAGTGCCAGTGTTCTGCAGCTTCTTTCTTCGCGTTTCACCTGCTAGCACGCTCGCCGTGTGCTGGAGAAGCGGCTGAGGCTTCCTTGCCGGAGAAGCGGCACCTTCGCCGGCAGAGAGCATCCTGCCGGCCGCGGTGCGCTCCGGAGCGGGGGCTTGTGCCGAAAGAGGCCGGGAACAGGCGCTTACCTTCGGACAGCTCCGGATGCCCGTCCAATGCGTCTCTTGTCGCCTACACGGCAGGGAAAAGCTTTTCCACTCTGTCTAGGAAGGAGAAAGTGTGCCAGCACAGCAAATGCCTCCCGGACTTTCCCTGCAATTCAGCAAGTGCTTTGCAGCTTGAAATTGGAAGGAAAGCCTCAGATTTAGCAGCCAGAGCTTCAGGAGGAGCAGCAGCGAGCACAGCATCGCTTTTGCAGCAGCTCCTTCCATGTGCATGTTTTTGGGAGTGGAAAGGCTTGCAGAGTGTTCAAGTAGCTTTTTCTCTCCGCTGGAAAGCTGCACGCTCAGTGCCAGTGTTCTGCAGCTTCTTTCTTCACGTTTCAGCAGCTAGCACGCTCTCCGTGTGCTGGAGAAGCGGGCGAGGCTTCCTTGCCGGAGAAGCGGCACCTTCGCCGGCAGAGAGCATCCTGCCGGCCGCGGTGCGCTCCGGAGCGGGGGCTTGTGCCGACAGAGGCCGGCAACAGGCGCTTACCTTCGGACAGCTCCGGATGCCCGTCCAATGCGTCTCTTGTCGCCTACACGGCAGGGAAAAGCTTTTCCACTCTGTCTAGGAAGGAGAAAGTGTGCCAGCACAGCAAATGCCTCCCGGACTTTCCCTGCAATTCAGCAAGTGCTTTGCAGCTTGAAATTGGAAGGAAAGCCTCAGATTTAGCAGCCAGAGCTTCAGGAGGAGCAGCAGCGAGCACAGCATCGCTTTTGCAGCAGCTCCTTCCATGTGCATGTTTTTGGGAGTGGAAAGGCTTGCAGAGTGTTCAAGTAGCTTTTTCTCTCCGCTGGAAAGCTGCACGCTCAGGGCCAGTGTTCTGCAGCTTCTTTCTTCACGTTTCACCTGCTAGCACGCTCTCCGTGTGCAGGAGAAGCGGCTGAGGCTTCCTTGCCCGAGAAGCGGCACCTTCGCCGGCAGAGAGCATCCTGCCGGCCGCGGTGCGCTCCGGAGCGGGGGCTTGTGCCGACAGAGGCCGGGAACAGGCGCTTACCTTCGGACAGCTCCGGATGCCCGTCCAATGCGTCTCTTGTCGCCTACACGGCAGGGAAAAGCTTTTCCACTCTGTCTAGGAAGGAGAAAGTGTGCCAGCACAGCAAATGCCTCCCGGACTTTCCCTGCAATTCAGCAAGTGCTTTGCAGCTTGAAATTGGAAGGAAAGCCTCAGATTTAGCAGCCAGAGCTTCAGGAGGAGCAGCAGCGAGCACAGCATCGCTTTTGCAGCAGCTCCTTCCATGTGCATGTTTTTGGGAGTGGAAAGGCTTGCAGAGTGTTCAAGTAGCTTTTTCTCTCCGCTGGAAAGCTGCACGCTCAGTGCCAGTGTTCTGCAGCTTCTTTCTTCACGTTTCAGCAGCTAGCACGCTCTCCGTGTGCTGGAGAAGCGGGCGAGGCTTCCTTGCCGGAGAAGCGGCACCTTCGCCGGCAGAGAGCATCCTGCCGGCCGCGGTGCGCTCCGGAGCGGGGGCTTGTGCCGAAAGAGGCCGGGAACAGGCGCTTACCTTCGGACAGCTCCGGATGCCCGTCCAATGCGTCTCTTGTCGCCTACACGGCAGGGAAAAGCTTTTCCACTCTGTCTAGGAAGGAGAAAGTGTGCCAGCACAGCAAATGCCTCCCGGACTTTCCCTGCAATTCAGCAAGTGCTTTGCAGCTTGAAATTGGAAGGAAAGCCTCAGATTTAGCAGCCAGAGCTTCAGGAGGAGCAGCAGCGAGCACAGCATCGCTTTTGCAGCAGCTCCTTCTATGTGCTGGTTTTTGAGAGTGGAAAGGCTTGTAGAGTGTTAAAGTAGCTTTTTCTCTCCGCTGGAAAGCTGCACGCTCAGTGCCAGTGCTCTGCAGCTTCTTTCTTCACGTTTCAGCAGCTAGCACGCTCTCCGTGTGCAGGAGAAGCGGCTGAGGCTTCCTTGCCGGAGAAGCGGCACCTTCGCCGGCAGAGAGCATCCTGCCGGCCGCGGTGCGCTCCGGAGCGGGGGTTTTTGCCGAAAGAGGCCGGCAACAGGCGCTTACCTTCGGACAGCTCCGGATGCCCGTCTAATGCGTCTCTTGTCGCCTACACGGCAGGGAAAAGCTTTTCCACTCTGTCTAGGAAGGAGAAAGTGTGCCAGCACAGCAAATGCCTCCCGGACTTTCCCTGCAATTCAGCAAGTGCTTTGCAGCTTGAAATTGGAAGGAAAGCCTCAGATTTAGCAGCCAGAGCTTCAGGAGGAGCAGCAGCGAGCACAGCATCGCTTTTGCAGCAGCTCCTTCCATGTGCATGTTTTTGGGAGTGGAAAGGCTTGCAGAGTGTTCAAGTAGCTTTTTCTCTCCGCTGGAAAGCTGCACGCTCAGTGCCAGTGTTCTGCAGCTTCTTTCTTCGCGTTTCAGCAGCTACCACGCTCGCCGTGTGCAGGAGAAGCGGCTGAGGCTTCCTTGCCGGAGAAGCGGCACCTTCGCCGGCAGAGAGCATCCTGCCGGCCGCGGTGCGCTCCGGAGCGGGGGCTTGTGCCGAAAGAGGCCGGGAACAGGCGCTTACCTTCGGACAGCTCCGGATGCCCGTCCAATGCGTCTCTTGTCGCCTACACGGCAGGGAAAAGCTTTTCCACTCTGTCTAGGAAGGAGAAAGTGTGCCAGCACAGCAAATGCCTCCCGGACTTTCCCTGCAATTCAGCAAGTGCTTTGCAGCTTGAAATTGGAAGGAAAGCCTCAGATTTAGCAGCCAGAGCTTCAGGAGGAGCAGCAGCGAGCACAGCATCGCTTTTGCAGCAGCTCCTTCCATGTGCATGTTTTTGGGAGTGGAAAGGCTTGCAGAGTGTTCAAGTAGCTTTTTCTCTCCGCTGGAAAGCTGCACGCTCAGTGCCAGTGTTCTGCAACTTCTTTCTTCACGTTTCAGCAGCTAGCACGCTCTCCGTGTGCTGGAGAAGCGGGCGAGGCTTCCTTGCCGGAGAAGCGGCACCTTCGCCGGCAGAGAGCATCCTGCCGGCCGCGGTGCGCTCCGGAGCGGGGGCTTGTGCCGACAGAGGCCGGGAACAGGCGCTTACCTTCGGACAGCTCCGGATGCCCGTCCAATGCGTCTCTTGTCGCCTACACGGCAGGGAAAAGCTTTTCCACTCTGTCTAGGAAGGAGAAAGTGTGCCAGCACAGCAAATGCCTCCCGGACTTTCCCTGCAATTCAGCAAGTGCTTTGCAGCTTGAAATTGGAAGGAAAGCCTCAGATTTAGCAGCCAGAGCTTCAGGAGGAGCAGCAGCGAGCACAGCATCGCTTTTGCAGCAGCTCCTTCCATGTGCATGTTTTTGGGAGTGGAAAGGCTTGCAGAGTGTTCAAGTAGCTTTTTCTCTCCGCTGGAAAGCTGCACGCTCAGTGCCAGTGTTCTGCAGCTTCTTTCTTCACGTTTCACCTGCTAGCACGCTCTCCGTGTGCTGGAGAAGCGGCTGAGGCTTCCTTGCCGGAGAAGCGGCACCTTCGCCGGCAGAGAGCATCCTGCCGGCCGCGGTGCGCTCCGGAGCGGGGGTTTGTGCCGAAAGAGGCCGGCAACAGGCGCTTACCTTCGGACAGCTCCGGATGCCCGTCTAATGCGTCTCTTGTCGCCTACACGGCAGGGAAAAGCTTTTCCACTCTGTCTAGGAAGGAGAAAGTGTGCCAGCAGAGCAAATGCCTCCCGGACTTTCCCTGCAATTCAGCAAGTGCTTTGCAGCTTGAAATTGGAAGGAAAGCCTCAGATTTAGCAGCCAGAGCTTCAGGAGGAGCAGCAGCGAGCACAGCATCGCTTTTGCAGCAGCTCCTTCCATGTGCATGTTTTTGGGAGTGGAAAGGCTTGCAGAGTGTTCAAGTAGCTTTTTCTCTCCGCTGGAAAGCTGCACGCTCAGTGCCAGTGTTCTGCAGCTTCTTTCTTCACGTTTCAGCAGCTAGCACGCTCTCCGTGTGCAGGAGAAGCGGCTGAGGCTTCCTTGCCCGAGAAGCGGCACCTTCGCCGGCAGAGAGCATCCTGCCGGCCGCGGTGCGCTCCGGAGCGGGGGTTTGTGCCGAAAGAGGCCGGGAACAGGCGCTTACCTTCGGACAGCTCCGGATGCCCGTCTAATGCGTCTCTTGTCGCCTACACGGCAGGGAAAAGCTTTTCCACTCTGTCTAGGAAGGAGAAAGTGTGCCAGCACAGCAAACGCCTCCCGGACTTTCCCTGCAATTCAGCAAGTGCTTTGCAGCTTGAAATTGGAAGGAAAGCCTCAGATTTAGCAGCCAGAGCTTCAGGAGAAGCAGCAGCGAGCACAGCATCGCTTTTGCAGCAGCTCCTTCCATGTGCATGTTTTTGGGAGTTGAAAGGCTTGCAGAGTGTTCAAGTAGCTTTTTCTCTCCGCTGGAAAGCTGCACGCTCAGTGCCAGTGCTCTGCAGCTTCTTTCTTCACGTTTCAGCAGCTAGCACGCTCTCCGTGTGCTGGAGAAGCGGGCGAGGCTTCCTTGCCGGAGAAGCGGCACCTTCGCCGGCAGAGAGCATCCTGCCGGCCGCGGTGCGCTCCGGAGCGGGGGCTTGTGCCGACAGAGGCCGGGAACAGGCGCTTACCTTCGGACAGCTCCGGATGCCCGTCCAATGCGTCTCTTGTCGCCTACACGGCAGGGAAAAGCTTTTCCACTCTGTCTAGGAAGGAGAAAGTGTGCCAGCACAGCAAATGCCTCCCGGACTTTCCCTGCAATTCAGCAAGTGCTTTGCAGCTTGAAATTGGAAGGAAAGTCTCAGATTTAGCAGCCAGAGCTTCAGGAGGAGCAGCAGCGAGCACAGCATCGCTTTTGCAGCAGCTCCTTCCATGTGCATGTTTTTGGGAGTGGAAAGGCTTGCAGAGTGTTCAAGTAGCTTTTTCTCTCCGCTGGAAAGCTGCACGCTCAGTGCCAGTGTTCTGCAGCTTCTTTCTTCGCGTTTCACCTGCTAGCACGCTCGCCGTGTGCTGGAGAAGCGGCTGAGGCTTCCTTGCCGGAGAAGCGGCACCTTCGCCGGCAGAGAGCATCCTGCCGGCCGCGGTGCGCTCCGGAGCGGGGGCTTGTGCCGAAAGAGGCCGGCAACAGGCGCTTACCTTCGGACAGCTCCGGATGCCCATCTAATGCGTCTCTTGTCGCCTACACGGCAGGGAAAAGCTTTTCCACTCTGTCTAGGAAGGAGAAAGTGTGCCAGCACAGCAAATGCCTCCCGGACTTTCCCTGCAATTCAGCAAGTGCTTTGCAGCTTGAAATTGGAAGGAAAGCCTCAGATTTAGCAGCCAGAGCTTCAGGAGGAGCAGCAGCGAGCACAGCATCGCTTTTGCAGCAGCTCCTTCTATGTGCTGGTTTTTGAGAGTGGAAAGGCTTGTAGAGTGTTAAAGTAGCTTTTTCTCTCCGCTGGAAAGCTGCACGCTCAGTGCCAGTGTTCTGCAGCTTCTTTCTTCGCGTTTCAGCAGCTACCACGCTCGCCGTGTGCTGGAGAAGCGGGCGAGGCTTCCTTGCCGGAGAAGCGGCACCTTCGCCGGCAGAGAGCATCCTGCCGGCCGCGGTGTGCTCCGGAGCGGGGGCTTGTGCCGAAAGAGGCCGGCAACAGGCGCTTACCTTCGGACAGCTCCGGATGCCCATCTAATGCGTCTCTTGTCGCCTACACGGCAGGGAAAAGCTTTTCCACTCTGTCTAGGAAGGAGAAAGTGTGCCAGCACAGCAAATGCCTCCCGGACTTTCCCTGCAATTCAGCAAGTGCTTTGCAGCTTGAAATTGGAAGGAAAGCCTCAGATTTAGCAGCCAGAGCTTCAGGAGGAGCAGCAGCGAGCACAGCATCGCTTTTGCAGCAGCTCCTTCCATGTGCATGTTTTTGGGAGTGGAAAGGCTTGCAGAGTGTTCAAGTAGCTTTTTCTCTCCGCTGGAAAGCTGCACGCTCAGTGCCAGTGTTCTGCAGCTTCTTTCTTCACGTTTCAGCAGCTAGCACGCTCTCCGTGTGCTGGAGAAGCGGGCGAGGCTTCCTTGCCGGAGAAGCGGCACCTTCGCCGGCAGAGAGCATCCTGCCGGCCGCGGTGCGCTCCGGAGCGGGGGCTTGTGCCGACAGAGGCCGGCAACAGGCGCTTACCTTCGGACAGCTCCGGATGCCCGTCCAATGCGTCTCTTGTCGCCTACACGGCAGGGAAAAGCTTTTCCACTCTGTCTAGGAAGGAGAAAGTGTGCCAGCACAGCAAATGCCTCCCGGACTTTCCCTGCAATTCAGCAAGTGCTTTGCAGCTTGAAATTGGAAGGAAAGCCTCAGATTTAGCAGCCAGAGCTTCAGGAGGAGCAGCAGCGAGCACAGCATCGCTTTTGCAGCAGCTCCTTCCATGTGCATGTTTTTGGGAGTGGAAAGGCTTGCAGAGTGTTCAAGTAGCTTTTTCTCTCCGCTGGAAAGCTGCACGCTCAGGGCCAGTGTTCTGCAGCTTCTTTCTTCACGTTTCACCTGCTAGCACGCTCTCCGTGTGCAGGAGAAGCGGCTGAGGCTTCCTTGCCCGAGAAGCGGCACCTTCGCCGGCAGAGAGCATCCTGCCGGCCGCGGTGCGCTCCGGAGCGGGGGCTTGTGCCGACAGAGGCCGGGAACAGGCGCTTACCTTCGGACAGCTCCGGATGCCCGTCTAATGCGTCTCTTGTCGCCTACACGGCAGGGAAAAGCTTTTCCACTCTGTCTAGGAAGGAGAAAGTGTGCCAGCACAGCAAATGCCTCCCGGACTTTCCCTGCAATTCAGCAAGTGCTTTGCAGCTTGAAATTGGAAGGAAAGCCTCAGATTTAGCAGCCAGAGCTTCAGGAGGAGCAGCAGCGAGCACAGCATCGCTTTTGCAGCAGCTCCTTCCATGTGCATGTTTTTGGGAGTGGAAAGGCTTGCAGAGTGTTCAAGTAGCTTTTTCTCTCCGCTGGAAAGCTGCACGCTCAGTGCCAGTGTTCTGCAGCTTCTTTCTTCACGTTTCAGCAGCTAGCACGCTCTCCGTGTGCTGGAGAAGCGGGCGAGGCTTCCTTGCCGGAGAAGCGGCACCTTCGCCGGCAGAGAGCATCCTGCCGGCCGCGGTGCGCTCCGGAGCGGGGGCTTGTGCCGAAAGAGGCCGGGAACAGGCGCTTACCTTCGGACAGCTCCGGATGCCCGTCCAATGCGTCTCTTGTCGCCTACACGGCAGGGAAAAGCTTTTCCACTCTGTCTAGGAAGGAGAAAGTGTGCCAGCACAGCAAATGCCTCCCGGACTTTCCCTGCAATTCAGCAAGTGCTTTGCAGCTTGAAATTGGAAGGAAAGCCTCAGATTTAGCAGCCAGAGCTTCAGGAGGAGCAGCAGCGAGCACAGCATCGCTTTTGCAGCAGCTCCTTCTATGTGCTGGTTTTTGAGAGTGGAAAGGCTTGTAGAGTGTTAAAGTAGCTTTTTCTCTCCGCTGGAAAGCTGCACGCTCAGTGCCAGTGCTCTGCAGCTTCTTTCTTCACGTTTCAGCAGCTAGCACGCTCTCCGTGTGCAGGAGAAGCGGCTGAGGCTTCCTTGCCGGAGAAGCGGCACCTTCGCCGGCAGAGAGCATCCTGCCGGCCGCGGTGCGCTCCGGAGCGGGGGTTTTTGCCGAAAGAGGCCGGGAACAGGCGCTTACCTTCGGACAGCTCCGGATGCCCGTCTAATGCGTCTCTTGTCGCCTACACGGCAGGGAAAAGCTTTTCCACTCTGTCTAGGAAGGAGAAAGTGTGCCAGCACAGCAAATGCCTCCCGGACTTTCCCTGCAATTCAGCAAGTGCTTTGCAGCTTGAAATTGGAAGGAAAGCCTCAGATTTAGCAGCCAGAGCTTCAGGAGGAGCAGCAGCGAGCACAGCATCGCTTTTGCAGCAGCTCCTTCCATGTGCATGTTTTTGGGAGTGGAAAGGCTTGCAGAGTGTTCAAGTAGCTTTTTCTCTCCGCTGGAAAGCTGCACGCTCAGTGCCAGTGTTCTGCAGCTTCTTTCTTCGCGTTTCAGCAGCTACCACGCTCGCCGTGTGCAGGAGAAGCGGCTGAGGCTTCCTTGCCGGAGAAGCGGCACCTTCGCCGGCAGAGAGCATCCTGCCGGCCGCGGTGCGCTCCGGAGCGGGGGCTTGTGCCGAAAGAGGCCGGGAACAGGCGCTTACCTTCGGACAGCTCCGGATGCCCGTCCAATGCGTCTCTTGTCGCCTACACGGCAGGGAAAAGCTTTTCCACTCTGTCTAGGAAGGAGAAAGTGTGCCAGCACAGCAAATGCCTCCCGGACTTTCCCTGCAATTCAGCAAGTGCTTTGCAGCTTGAAATTGGAAGGAAAGCCTCAGATTTAGCAGCCAGAGCTTCAGGAGGAGCAGCAGCGAGCACAGCATCGCTTTTGCAGCAGCTCCTTCCATGTGCATGTTTTTGGGAGTGGAAAGGCTTGCAGAGTGTTCAAGTAGCTTTTTCTCTCCGCTGGAAAGCTGCACGCTCAGTGCCAGTGTTCTGCAACTTCTTTCTTCACGTTTCAGCAGCTAGCACGCTCTCCGTGTGCTGGAGAAGCGGGCGAGGCTTCCTTGCCGGAGAAGCGGCACCTTCGCCGGCAGAGAGCATCCTGCCGGCCGCGGTGCGCTCCGGAGCGGGGGCTTGTGCCGACAGAGGCCGGCAACAGGCGCTTACCTTCGGACAGCTCCGGATGCCCGTCCAATGCGTCTCTTGTCGCCTACACGGCAGGGAAAAGCTTTTCCACTCTGTCTAGGAAGGAGAAAGTGTGCCAGCACAGCAAATGCCTCCCGGACTTTCCCTGCAATTCAGCAAGTGCTTTGCAGCTTGAAATTGGAAGGAAAGCCTCAGATTTAGCAGCCAGAGCTTCAGGAGGAGCAGCAGCGAGCACAGCATCGCTTTTGCAGCAGCTCCTTCCATGTGCATGTTTTTGGGAGTGGAAAGGCTTGCAGAGTGTTCAAGTAGCTTTTTCTCTCCGCTGGAAAGCTGCACGCTCAGTGCCAGTGTTCTGCAGCTTCTTTCTTCACGTTTCACCTGCTAGCACGCTCTCCGTGTGCTGGAGAAGCGGCTGAGGCTTCCTTGCCGGAGAAGCGGCACCTTCGCCGGCAGAGAGCATCCTGCCGGCCGCGGTGCGCTCCGGAGCGGGGGTTTGTGCCGAAAGAGGCCGGCAACAGGCGCTTACCTTCGGACAGCTCCGGATGCCCGTCTAATGCGTCTCTTGTCGCCTACACGGCAGGGAAAAGCTTTTCCACTCTGTCTAGGAAGGAGAAAGTGTGCCAGCACAGCAAATGCCTCCCGGACTTTCCCTGCAATTCAGCAAGTGCTTTGCAGCTTGAAATTGGAAGGAAAGCCTCAGATTTAGCAGCCAGAGCTTCAGGAGAAGCAGCAGCGAGCACAGCATCGCTTTTGCAGCAGCTCCTTCCATGTGCATGTTTTTGGGAGTTGAAAGGCTTGCAGAGTGTTCAAGTAGCTTTTTCTCTCCGCTGGAAAGCTGCACGCTCAGTGCCAGTGTTCTGCAGCTTCTTTCTTCGCGCTTCAGCAGCTAGCACGCTCTCCGTGTGCAGGAGAAGCGGCTGAGGCTTCCTTGCCGGAGAAGCGGCACCTTCGCCGGCAGAGAGCATCCTGCCGGCCGCGGTGCGCTCCGGAGCGGGGGTTTTTGCCGAAAGAGGCCGGGAACAGGGGCTTACCTTCGGACAGCTCCGGATGCCCGTCCAATGCGTCTCTTGTCGCCTACACGGCAGGGAAAAGCTTTTCCACTCTGTCTAGGAAGGAGAAAGTGTGCCAGCACAGCAAATGCCTCCCGGACTTTCCCTGCAATTCAGCAAGTGCTTTGCAGCTTGAAATTGGAAGGAAAGCCTCAGATTTAGCAGCCAGAGCTTCAGGAGGAGCAGCAGCGAGCACAGCATCGCTTTTGCAGCAGCTCCTTCCATGTGCATGTTTTTGGGAGTGGAAAGGCTTGCAGAGTGTTCAAGTAGCTTTTTCTCTCCGCTGGAAAGCTGCACGCTCAGTGCCAGTGTTCTGCAGCTTCTTTCTTCGCGTTTCAGCAGCTACCACGCTCGCCGTGTGCAGGAGAAGCGGCTGAGGCTTCCTTGCCGGAGAAGCGGCACCTTCGCCGGCAGAGAGCATCCTGCCGGCCGCGGTGCGCTCCGGAGCGGGGGCTTGTGCCGAAAGAGGCCGGGAACAGGCGCTTACCTTCGGACAGCTCCGGATGCCCGTCCAATGCGTCTCTTGTCGCCTACACGGCAGGGAAAAGCTTTTCCACTCTGTCTAGGAAGGAGAAAGTGTGCCAGCACAGCAAATGCCTCCCGGACTTTCCCTGCAATTCAGCAAGTGCTTTGCAGCTTGAAATTGGAAGGAAAGCCTCAGATTTAGCAGCCAGAGCTTCAGGAGGAGCAGCAGCGAGCACAGCATCGCTTTTGCAGCAGCTCCTTCCATGTGCATGTTTTTGGGAGTGGAAAGGCTTGCAGAGTGTTCAAGTAGCTTTTTCTCTCCGCTGGAAAGCTGCACGCTCAGTGCCAGTGTTCTGCAGCTTCTTTCTTCACGTTTCACCTGCTAGCACGCTCTCCGTGTGCTGGAGAAGCGGCTGAGGCTTCCTTGCCGGAGAAGCGGCACCTTCGCCGGCAGAGAGCATCCTGCCGGCCGCGGTGCGCTCCGGAGCGGGGGTTTGTGCCGAAAGAGGCCGGCAACAGGCGCTTACCTTCGGACAGCTCCGGATGCCCGTCTAATGCGTCTCTTGTCGCCTACACGGCAGGGAAAAGCTTTTCCACTCTGTCTAGGAAGGAGAAAGTGTGCCAGCACAGCAAATGCCTCCCGGACTTTCCCTGCAATTCAGCAAGTGCTTTGCAGCTTGAAATTGGAAGGAAAGCCTCAGATTTAGCAGCCAGAGCTTCAGGAGGAGCAGCAGCGAGCACAGCATCGCTTTTGCAGCAGCTCCTTCCATGTGCATGTTTTTGGGAGTGGAAAGGCTTGCAGAGTGTTCAAGTAGCTTTTTCTCTCCGCTGGAAAGCTGCACGCTCAGTGCCAGTGTTCTGCAGCTTCTTTCTTCGCGTTTCACCTGCTAGCACGCTCGCCGTGTGCTGGAGAAGCGGCTGAGGCTTCCTTGCCGGAGAAGCGGCACCTTCGCCGGCAGAGAGCATCCTGCCGGCCGCGGTGCGCTCCGGAGCGGGGGCTTGTGCCGAAAGAGGCCGGGAACAGGCGCTTACCTTCGGACAGCTCCGGATGCCCGTCCAATGCGTCTCTTGTCGCCTACACGGCAGGGAAAAGCTTTTCCACTCTGTCTAGGAAGGAGAAAGTGTGCCAGCACAGCAAATGCCTCCCGGACTTTCCCTGCAATTCAGCAAGTGCTTTGCAGCTTGAAATTGGAAGGAAAGCCTCAGATTTAGCAGCCAGAGCTTCAGGAGGAGCAGCAGCGAGCACAGCATCGCTTTTGCAGCAGCTCCTTCCATGTGCATGTTTTTGGGAGTGGAAAGGCTTGCAGAGTGTTCAAGTAGCTTTTTCTCTCCGCTGGAAAGCTGCACGCTCAGTGCCAGTGTTCTGCAGCTTCTTTCTTCACGTTTCAGCAGCTAGCACGCTCTCCGTGTGCTGGAGAAGCGGGCGAGGCTTCCTTGCCGGAGAAGCGGCACCTTCGCCGGCAGAGAGCATCCTGCCGGCCGCGGTGCGCTCCGGAGCGGGGGCTTGTGCCGACAGAGGCCGGCAACAGGCGCTTACCTTCGGACAGCTCCGGATGCCCGTCCAATGCGTCTCTTGTCGCCTACACGGCAGGGAAAAGCTTTTCCACTCTGTCTAGGAAGGAGAAAGTGTGCCAGCACAGCAAATGCCTCCCGGACTTTCCCTGCAATTCAGCAAGTGCTTTGCAGCTTGAAATTGGAAGGAAAGCCTCAGATTTAGCAGCCAGAGCTTCAGGAGGAGCAGCAGCGAGCACAGCATCGCTTTTGCAGCAGCTCCTTCCATGTGCATGTTTTTGGGAGTGGAAAGGCTTGCAGAGTGTTCAAGTAGCTTTTTCTCTCCGCTGGAAAGCTGCACGCTCAGGGCCAGTGTTCTGCAGCTTCTTTCTTCACGTTTCACCTGCTAGCACGCTCTCCGTGTGCAGGAGAAGCGGCTGAGGCTTCCTTGCCCGAGAAGCGGCACCTTCGCCGGCAGAGAGCATCCTGCCGGCCGCGGTGCGCTCCGGAGCGGGGGTTTTTGCCGAAAGAGGCCGGGAACAGGCGCTTACCTTCGGACAGCTCCGGATGCCCGTCCAATGCGTCTCTTGTCGCCTACACGGCAGGGAAAAGCTTTTCCACTCTGTCTAGGAAGGAGAAAGTGTGCCAGCACAGCAAATGCCTCCCGGACTTTCCCTGCAATTCAGCAAGTGCTTTGCAGCTTGAAATTGGAAGGAAAGCCTCAGATTTAGCAGCCAGAGCTTCAGGAGGAGCAGCAGCGAGCACAGCATCGCTTTTGCAGCAGCTCCTTCCATGTGCATGTTTTTGGGAGTGGAAAGGCTTGCAGAGTGTTCAAGTAGCTTTTTCTCTCCGCTGGAAAGCTGCACGCTCAGTGCCAGTGTTCTGCAGCTTCTTTCTTCACGTTTCAGCAGCTAGCACGCTCTCCGTGTGCTGGAGAAGCGGGCGAGGCTTCCTTGCCGGAGAAGCGGCACCTTCGCCGGCAGAGAGCATCCTGCCGGCCGCGGTGCGCTCCGGAGCGGGGGCTTGTGCCGAAAGAGGCCGGGAACAGGCGCTTACCTTCGGACAGCTCCGGATGCCCGTCCAATGCGTCTCTTGTCGCCTACACGGCAGGGAAAAGCTTTTCCACTCTGTCTAGGAAGGAGAAAGTGTGCCAGCACAGCAAATGCCTCCCGGACTTTCCCTGCAATTCAGCAAGTGCTTTGCAGCTTGAAATTGGAAGGAAAGCCTCAGATTTAGCAGCCAGAGCTTCAGGAGGAGCAGCAGCGAGCACAGCATCGCTTTTGCAGCAGCTCCTTCTATGTGCTGGTTTTTGAGAGTGGAAAGGCTTGTAGAGTGTTAAAGTAGCTTTTTCTCTCCGCTGGAAAGCTGCACGCTCAGTGCCAGTGCTCTGCAGCTTCTTTCTTCACGTTTCAGCAGCTAGCACGCTCTCCGTGTGCAGGAGAAGCGGCTGAGGCTTCCTTGCCGGAGAAGCGGCACCTTCGCCGGCAGAGAGCATCCTGCCGGCCGCGGTGCGCTCCGGAGCGGGGGTTTTTGCCGAAAGAGGCCGGGAACAGGCGCTTACCTTCGGACAGCTCCGGATGCCCGTCTAATGCGTCTCTTGTCGCCTACACGGCAGGGAAAAGCTTTTCCACTCTGTCTAGGAAGGAGAAAGTGTGCCAGCACAGCAAATGCCTCCCGGACTTTCCCTGCAATTCAGCAAGTGCTTTGCAGCTTGAAATTGGAAGGAAAGCCTCAGATTTAGCAGCCAGAGCTTCAGGAGGAGCAGCAGCGAGCACAGCATCGCTTTTGCAGCAGCTCCTTCCATGTGCATGTTTTTGGGAGTGGAAAGGCTTGCAGAGTGTTCAAGTAGCTTTTTCTCTCCGCTGGAAAGCTGCACGCTCAGTGCCAGTGTTCTGCAGCTTCTTTCTTCGCGTTTCAGCAGCTACCACGCTCGCCGTGTGCAGGAGAAGCGGCTGAGGCTTCCTTGCCGGAGAAGCGGCACCTTCGCCGGCAGAGAGCATCCTGCCGGCCGCGGTGCGCTCCGGAGCGGGGGCTTGTGCCGAAAGAGGCCGGGAACAGGCGCTTACCTTCGGACAGCTCCGGATGCCCGTCCAATGCGTCTCTTGTCGCCTACACGGCAGGGAAAAGCTTTTCCACTCTGTCTAGGAAGGAGAAAGTGTGCCAGCACAGCAAATGCCTCCCGGACTTTCCCTGCAATTCAGCAAGTGCTTTGCAGCTTGAAATTGGAAGGAAAGCCTCAGATTTAGCAGCCAGAGCTTCAGGAGGAGCAGCAGCGAGCACAGCATCGCTTTTGCAGCAGCTCCTTCCATGTGCATGTTTTTGGGAGTGGAAAGGCTTGCAGAGTGTTCAAGTAGCTTTTTCTCTCCGCTGGAAAGCTGCACGCTCAGTGCCAGTGTTCTGCAACTTCTTTCTTCACGTTTCAGCAGCTAGCACGCTCTCCGTGTGCTGGAGAAGCGGGCGAGGCTTCCTTGCCGGAGAAGCGGCACCTTCGCCGGCAGAGAGCATCCTGCCGGCCGCGGTGCGCTCCGGAGCGGGGGCTTGTGCCGACAGAGGCCGGGAACAGGCGCTTACCTTCGGACAGCTCCGGATGCCCGTCCAATGCGTCTCTTGTCGCCTACACGGCAGGGAAAAGCTTTTCCACTCTGTCTAGGAAGGAGAAAGTGTGCCAGCACAGCAAATGCCTCCCGGACTTTCCCTGCAATTCAGCAAGTGCTTTGCAGCTTGAAATTGGAAGGAAAGCCTCAGATTTAGCAGCCAGAGCTTCAGGAGGAGCAGCAGCGAGCACAGCATCGCTTTTGCAGCAGCTCCTTCCATGTGCATGTTTTTGGGAGTGGAAAGGCTTGCAGAGTGTTCAAGTAGCTTTTTCTCTCCGCTGGAAAGCTGCACGCTCAGTGCCAGTGTTCTGCAGCTTCTTTCTTCACGTTTCACCTGCTAGCACGCTCTCCGTGTGCTGGAGAAGCGGCTGAGGCTTCCTTGCCGGAGAAGCGGCACCTTCGCCGGCAGAGAGCATCCTGCCGGCCGCGGTGCGCTCCGGAGCGGGGGTTTGTGCCGAAAGAGGCCGGCAACAGGCGCTTACCTTCGGACAGCTCCGGATGCCCGTCTAATGCGTCTCTTGTCGCCTACACGGCAGGGAAAAGCTTTTCCACTCTGTCTAGGAAGGAGAAAGTGTGCCAGCAGAGCAAATGCCTCCCGGACTTTCCCTGCAATTCAGCAAGTGCTTTGCAGCTTGAAATTGGAAGGAAAGCCTCAGATTTAGCAGCCAGAGCTTCAGGAGGAGCAGCAGCGAGCACAGCATCGCTTTTGCAGCAGCTCCTTCCATGTGCATGTTTTTGGGAGTGGAAAGGCTTGCAGAGTGTTCAAGTAGCTTTTTCTCTCCGCTGGAAAGCTGCACGCTCAGTGCCAGTGTTCTGCAGCTTCTTTCTTCACGTTTCAGCAGCTAGCACGCTCTCCGTGTGCAGGAGAAGCGGCTGAGGCTTCCTTGCCCGAGAAGCGGCACCTTCGCCGGCAGAGAGCATCCTGCCGGCCGCGGTGCGCTCCGGAGCGGGGGTTTGTGCCGAAAGAGGCCGGGAACAGGCGCTTACCTTCGGACAGCTCCGGATGCCCGTCTAATGCGTCTCTTGTCGCCTACACGGCAGGGAAAAGCTTTTCCACTCTGTCTAGGAAGGAGAAAGTGTGCCAGCACAGCAAACGCCTCCCGGACTTTCCCTGCAATTCAGCAAGTGCTTTGCAGCTTGAAATTGGAAGGAAAGCCTCAGATTTAGCAGCCAGAGCTTCAGGAGAAGCAGCAGCGAGCACAGCATCGCTTTTGCAGCAGCTCCTTCCATGTGCATGTTTTTGGGAGTTGAAAGGCTTGCAGAGTGTTCAAGTAGCTTTTTCTCTCCGCTGGAAAGCTGCACGCTCAGTGCCAGTGCTCTGCAGCTTCTTTCTTCACGTTTCAGCAGCTAGCACGCTCTCCGTGTGCTGGAGAAGCGGGCGAGGCTTCCTTGCCGGAGAAGCGGCACCTTCGCCGGCAGAGAGCATCCTGCCGGCCGCGGTGCGCTCCGGAGCGGGGGCTTGTGCCGACAGAGGCCGGGAACAGGCGCTTACCTTCGGACAGCTCCGGATGCCCGTCCAATGCGTCTCTTGTCGCCTACACGGCAGGGAAAAGCTTTTCCACTCTGTCTAGGAAGGAGAAAGTGTGCCAGCACAGCAAATGCCTCCCGGACTTTCCCTGCAATTCAGCAAGTGCTTTGCAGCTTGAAATTGGAAGGAAAGCCTCAGATTTAGCAGCCAGAGCTTCAGGAGGAGCAGCAGCGAGCACAGCATCGCTTTTGCAGCAGCTCCTTCCATGTGCATGTTTTTGGGAGTGGAAAGGCTTGCAGAGTGTTCAAGTAGCTTTTTCTCTCCGCTGGAAAGCTGCACGCTCAGTGCCAGTGTTCTGCAGCTTCTTTCTTCGCGTTTCACCTGCTAGCACGCTCGCCGTGTGCTGGAGAAGCGGCTGAGGCTTCCTTGCCGGAGAAGCGGCACCTTCGCCGGCAGAGAGCATCCTGCCGGCCGCGGTGCGCTCCGGAGCGGGGGCTTGTGCCGAAAGAGGCCGGCAACAGGCGCTTACCTTCGGACAGCTCCGGATGCCCATCTAATGCGTCTCTTGTCGCCTACACGGCAGGGAAAAGCTTTTCCACTCTGTCTAGGAAGGAGAAAGTGTGCCAGCACAGCAAATGCCTCCCGGACTTTCCCTGCAATTCAGCAAGTGCTTTGCAGCTTGAAATTGGAAGGAAAGCCTCAGATTTAGCAGCCAGAGCTTCAGGAGGAGCAGCAGCGAGCACAGCATCGCTTTTGCAGCAGCTCCTTCCATGTGCATGTTTTTGGGAGTGGAAAGGCTTGCAGAGTGTTAAAGTAGCTTTTTCTCTCCGCTGGAAAGCTGCACGCTCAGTGCCAGTGCTCTGCAACTTCTTTCTTCGCGTTTCAGCAGCTACCACGCTCTCCGTGTGCTGGAGAAGCGGCTGAGGCTTCCTTGCCGGAGAAGCGGCACCTTCGCCGGCAGAGAGCATCCTGCCGGCCGCGGTGCGCTCCGGAGCGGGGGCTTGTGCCGAAAGAGGCCGGGAACAGGCGCTTACCTTCGGACAGCTCCGGATGCCCGTCTAATGCGTCTCTTGTCGCCTACACGGCAGGGAAAAGCTTTTCCACTCTGTCTAGGAAGGAGAAAGTGTGCCAGCACAGCAAATGCCTCCCGGACTTTCCCTGCAATTCAGCAAGTGCTTTGCAGCTTGAAATTGGAAGGAAAGCCTCAGATTTAGCAGCCAGAGCTTCAGGAGGAGCAGCAGCGAGCACAGCATCGCTTTTGCAGCAGCTCCTTCTATGTGCTGGTTTTTGAGAGTGGAAAGGCTTGTAGAGTGTTAAAGTAGCTTTTTCTCTCCGCTGGAAAGCTGCACGCTCAGTGCCAGTGTTCTGCAGCTTCTTTCTTCGCGTTTCAGCAGCTACCACGCTCGCCGTGTGCTGGAGAAGCGGGCGAGGCTTCCTTGCCGGAGAAGCGGCACCTTCGCCGGCAGAGAGCATCCTGCCGGCCGCGGTGTGCTCCGGAGCGGGGGCTTGTGCCGAAAGAGGCCGGCAACAGGCGCTTACCTTCGGACAGCTCCGGATGCCCATCTAATGCGTCTCTTGTCGCCTACACGGCAGGGAAAAGCTTTTCCACTCTGTCTAGGAAGGAGAAAGTGTGCCAGCACAGCAAATGCCTCCCGGACTTTCCCTGCAATTCAGCAAGTGCTTTGCAGCTTGAAATTGGAAGGAAAGCCTCAGATTTAGCAGCCAGAGCTTCAGGAGGAGCAGCAGCGAGCACAGCATCGCTTTTGCAGCAGCTCCTTCCATGTGCATGTTTTTGGGAGTGGAAAGGCTTGCAGAGTGTTCAAGTAGCTTTTTCTCTCCGCTGGAAAGCTGCACGCTCAGTGCCAGTGTTCTGCAACTTCTTTCTTCACGTTTCAGCAGCTAGCACGCTCTCCGTGTGCTGGAGAAGCGGGCGAGGCTTCCTTGCCGGAGAAGCGGCACCTTCGCCGGCAGAGAGCATCCTGCCGGCCGCGGTGCGCTCCGGAGCGGGGGCTTGTGCCGACAGAGGCCGGGAACAGGCGCTTACCTTCGGACAGCTCCGGATGCCCGTCCAATGCGTCTCTTGTCGCCTACACGGCAGGGAAAAGCTTTTCCACTCTGTCTAGGAAGGAGAAAGTGTGCCAGCACAGCAAATGCCTCCCGGACTTTCCCTGCAATTCAGCAAGTGCTTTGCAGCTTGAAATTGGAAGGAAAGCCTCAGATTTAGCAGCCAGAGCTTCAGGAGGAGCAGCAGCGAGCACAGCATCGCTTTTGCAGCAGCTCCTTCCATGTGCATGTTTTTGGGAGTGGAAAGGCTTGCAGAGTGTTCAAGTAGCTTTTTCTCTCCGCTGGAAAGCTGCACGCTCAGTGCCAGTGCTCTGCAACTTCTTTCTTCACGTTTTAGCAGCTAGCACGCTCTCCGTGTGCAGGAGAAGCGGCTGAGGCTTCCTTGCCGGAGAAGCGGCACCTTCGCCGGCAGAGAGCATCCTGCCGGCCGCGGTGCGCTCCGGAGCGGGGGCTTGTGCCGAAAGAGGCCGGCAACAGGCGCTTACCTTCGGACAGCTCCGGATGCCCGTCTAATGCGTCTCTTGTCGCCTACACGGCAGGGAAAAGCTTTTCCACTCTGTCTAGGAAGGAGAAAGTGTGCCAGCACAGCAAACGCCTCCCGGACTGTCCCTGCAATTCAGCAAGTGCTTTGCAGCTTGAAATTGGAAGGAAAGCCTCAGATTTAGCAGCCAGAGCTTCAGGAGGAGCAGCAGCGAGCACAGCATCGCTTTTGCAGCAGCTCCTTCCATGTGCATGTTTTTGGGAGTGGAAAGGCTTGCAGAGTGTTCAAGTAGCTTTTTCTCTCCGCTGGAAAGCTGCACGCTCAGTGCCAGTGTTCTGCAACTTCTTTCTTCACGTTTCAGCAGCTAGCACGCTCTCCGTGTGCTGGAGAAGCGGGCGAGGCTTCCTTGCCGGAGAAGCGGCACCTTCGCCGGCAGAGAGCATCCTGCCGGCCGCGGTGCGCTCCGGAGCGGGGGCTTGTGCCGAAAGAGGCCGGCAACAGGCGCTTACCTTCGGACAGCTCCGGATGCCCGTCTAATGCGTCTCTTGTCGCCTACACGGCAGGGAAAAGCTTTTCCACTCTGTCTAGGAAGGAGAAAGTGTGCCAGCACAGCAAATGCCTCCCGGACTTTCCCTGCAATTCAGCAAGTGCTTTGCAGCTTGAAATTGGAAGGAAAGCCTCAGATTTAGCAGCCAGAGCTTCAGGAGGAGCAGCAGCGAGCACAGCATCGCTTTTGCAGCAGCTCCTTCCATGTGCATGTTTTTGGGAGTTGAAAGGCTTGCAGAGTGTTCAAGTAGCTTTTTCTCTCCGCTGGAAAGCTGCACGCTCAGTGCCAGTGTTCTGCAGCTTCTTTCTTCACGTTTCAGCAGCTAGCGCGCTCTCCGTGTGCAGGAGAAGCGGCTGAGGCTTCCTTGCCGGAGAAGCGGCACCTTCGCCGGCAGAGAGCATCCTGCCGGCCGCGGTGCGCTCCGGAGCGGGGGCTTGTGCCGAAAGAGGCCGGCAACAGGCGCTTACCTTCGGACAGCTCCGGATGCCCGTCTAATGCGTCTCTTGTCGCCTACACGGCAGGGAAAAGCTTTTCCACTCTGTCTAGGAAGGAGAAAGTGTGCCAGCACAGCAAATGCCTCCCGGACTTTCCCTGCAATTCAGCAAGTGCTTTGCAGCTTGAAATTGGAAGGAAAGCCTCAGATTTAGCAGCCAGAGCTTCAGGAGGAGCAGCAGCGAGCACAGCATCGCTTTTGCAGCAGCTCCTTCCATGTGCATGTTTTTGGGAGTGGAAAGGCTTGCAGAGTGTTAAAGTAGCTTTTTCTCTCCGCTGGAAAGCTGCACGCTCAGTGCCAGTGCTCTGCAACTTCTTTCTTCGCGTTTCAGCAGCTACCACGCTCTCCGTGTGCTGGAGAAGCGGCTGAGGCTTCCTTGCCGGAGAAGCGGCACCTTCGCCGGCAGAGAGCATCCTGCCGGCCGCGGTGCGCTCCGGAGCGGGGGCTTGTGCCGAAAGAGGCCGGGAACAGGCGCTTACCTTCGGACAGCTCCGGATGCCCGTCTAATGCGTCTCTTGTCGCCTACACGGCAGGGAAAAGCTTTTCCACTCTGTCTAGGAAGGAGAAAGTGTGCCAGCACAGCAAATGCCTCCCGGATTTTCCCTGCAATTCAGCAAGTGCTTTGCAGCTTGAAATTGGAAGGAAAGCCTCAGATTTAGCAGCCAGAGCTTCAGGAGGAGCAGCAGCGAGCACAGCATCGCTTTTGCAGCAGCTCCTTCTATGTGCTGGTTTTTGAGAGTGGAAAGGCTTGTAGAGTGTTAAAGTAGCTTTTTCTCTCCGCTGGAAAGCTGCACGCTCAGTGCCAGTGTTCTGCAGCTTCTTTCTTCGCGTTTCAGCAGCTACCACGCTCGCCGTGTGCTGGAGAAGCGGGCGAGGCTTCCTTGCCGGAGAAGCGGCACCTTCGCCGGCAGAGAGCATCCTGCCGGCCGCGGTGTGCTCCGGAGCGGGGGCTTGTGCCGAAAGAGGCCGGCAACAGGCGCTTACCTTCGGACAGCTCCGGATGCCCATCTAATGCGTCTCTTGTCGCCTACACGGCAGGGAAAAGCTTTTCCACTCTGTCTAGGAAGGAGAAAGTGTGCCAGCACAGCAAACGCCTCCCGGACTGTCCCTGCAATTCAGCAAGTGCTTTGCAGCTTGAAATTGGAAGGAAAGCCTCAGATTTAGCAGCCAGAGCTTCAGGAGGAGCAGCAGCGAGCACAGCATCGCTTTTGCAGCAGCTCCTTCCATGTGCATGTTTTTGGGAGTGGAAAGGCTTGCAGAGTGTTCAAGTAGCTTTTTCTCTCCGCTGGAAAGCTGCACGCTCAGTGCCAGTGTTCTGCAACTTCTTTCTTCACGTTTCAGCAGCTAGCACGCTCTCCGTGTGCTGGAGAAGCGGGCGAGGCTTCCTTGCCGGAGAAGCGGCACCTTCGCCGGCAGAGAGCATCCTGCCGGCCGCGGTGCGCTCCGGAGCGGGGGCTTGTGCCGAAAGAGGCCGGGAACAGGCGCTTACCTTCGGACAGCTCCGGATGCCCGTCTAATGCGTCTCTTGTCGCCTACACGGCAGGGAAAAGCTTTTCCACTCTGTCTAGGAAGGAGAAAGTGTGCCAGCACAGCAAATGCCTCCCGGACTTTCCCTGCAATTCAGCAAGTGCTTTGCAGCTTGAAATTGGAAGGAAAGCCTCAGATTTAGCAGCCAGAGCTTCAGGAGGAGCAGCAGCGAGCACAGCATCGCTTTTGCAGCAGCTCCTTCCATGTGCATGTTTTTGGGAGTTGAAAGGCTTGCAGAGTGTTCAAGTAGCTTTTTCTCTCCGCTGGAAAGCTGCACGCTCAGTGCCAGTGTTCTGCAGCTTCTTTCTTCACGTTTCAGCAGCTAGCGCGCTCTCCGTGTGCAGGAGAAGCGGCTGAGGCTTCCTTGCCGGAGAAGCGGCACCTTCGCCGGCAGAGAGCATCCTGCCGGCCGCGGTGCGCTCCGGAGCGGGGGCTTGTGCCGAAAGAGGCCGGCAACAGGCGCTTACCTTCGGACAGCTCCGGATGCCCGTCTAATGCGTCTCTTGTCGCCTACACGGCAGGGAAAAGCTTTTCCACTCTGTCTAGGAAGGAGAAAGTGTGCCAGCACAGCAAATGCCTCCCGGACTTTCCCTGCAATTCAGCAAGTGCTTTGCAGCTTGAAATTGGAAGGAAAGCCTCAGATTTAGCAGCCAGAGCTTCAGGAGGAGCAGCAGCGAGCACAGCATCGCTTTTGCAGCAGCTCCTTCCATGTGCATGTTTTTGGGAGTGGAAAGGCTTGCAGAGTGTTAAAGTAGCTTTTTCTCTCCGCTGGAAAGCTGCACGCTCAGTGCCAGTGTTCTGCAGCTTCTTTCTTCACGTTTCAGCAGCTAGCACGCTCTCCGTGTGCTGGAGAAGCGGCTGAGGCTTCCTTGCCGGAGAAGCGGCACCTTCGCCGGCAGAGAGCATCCTGCCGGCCGCGGTGCGCTCCGGAGCGGGGGCTTGTGCCGAAAGAGGCCGGCAACAGGCGCTTACCTTCGGACAGCTCCGGATGCCCGTCTAATGCGTCTCTTGTCGCCTACACGGCAGGGAAAAGCTTTTCCACTCTGTCTAGGAAGGAGAAAGTGTGCCAGCACAGCAAATGCCTCCCGGACTTTCCCTGCAATTCAGCAAGTGCTTTGCAGCTTGAAATTGGAAGGAAAGCCTCAGATTTAGCAGCCAGAGCTTCAGGAGGAGCAGCAGCGAGCACAGCATCGCTTTTGCAGCAGCTCCTTCCATGTGCATGTTTTTGGGAGTGGAAAGGCTTGCAGAGTGTTCAAGTAGCTTTTTCTCTCCGCTGGAAAGCTGCACGCTCAGTGCCAGTGTTCTGCAGCTTCTTTCTTCGCGTTTCAGCAGCTAGCACGCTCGCCGTGTGCTGGAGAAGCGGCTGAGGCTTCCTTGCCGGAGAAGCGGCACCTTCGCCGGCAGAGAGCATCCTGCCGGCCGCGGTGTGCTCCGGAGCGGGGGCTTGTGCCGACAGAGGCCGGGAACAGGCGCTTACCTTCGGACAGCTCCGGATGCCCGTCCAATGCGTCTCTTGTCGCCTACACGGCAGGGAAAAGCTTTTCCACTCTGTCTAGGAAGGAGAAAGTGTGCCAGCACAGCAAATGCCTCCCGGACTTTCCCTGCAATTCAGCAAGTGCTTTGCAGCTTGAAATTGGAAGGAAAGCCTCAGATTTAGCAGCCAGAGCTTCAGGAGGAGCAGCAGCGAGCACAGCATCGCTTTTGCAGCAGCTCCTTCCATGTGCATGTTTTTGGGAGTTGAAAGGCTTGCAGAGTGTTAAAGTAGCTTTTTCTCTCCGCTGGAAAGCTGCACGCTCAGTGCCAGTGCTCTGCAGCTTCTTTCTTCACGTTTCAGCAGCTAGCACGCTCTCCGTGTGCAGGAGAAGCGGCTGAGGCTTCCTTGCCGGAGAAGCGGCACCTTCGCCGGCAGAGAGCATCCTGCCGGCCGCGGTGCGCTCCGGAGCGGGGGCTTGTGCCGAAAGAGGCCGGGAACAGGGGCTTACCTTCGGACAGCTCCGGATGCCCGTCCAATGCGTCTCTTGTCGCCTACACGGCAGGGAAAAGCTTTTCCACTCTGTCTAGGAAGGAGAAAGTGTGCCAGCACAGCAAATGCCTCCCGGACTTTCCCTGCAATTCAGCAAGTGCTTTGCAGCTTGAAATTGGAAGGAAAGCCTCAGATTTAGCAGCCAGAGCTTCAGGAGGAGCAGCAGCGAGCACAGCATCGCTTTTGCAGCAGCTCCTTCCATGTGCATGTTTTTGGGAGTGGAAAGGCTTGCAGAGTGTTAAAGTAGCTTTTTCTCTCCGCTGGAAAGCTGCACGCTCAGTGCCAGTGCTCTGCAGCTTCTTTCTTCACGTTTCAGCAGCTAGCACGCTCTCCGTGTGCAGGAGAAGCGGCTGAGGCTTCCTTGCCGGAGAAGCGGCACCTTCGCCGGCAGAGAGCATCCTGCCGGCCGCGGTGTGCTCCGGAGCGGGGGCTTGTGCCGAAAGAGGCCGGCAACAGGCGCTTACCTTCGGACAGCTCCGGATGCCCGTCTAATGCGTCTCTTGTCGCCTACACGGCAGGGAAAAGCTTTTCCACTCTGTCTAGGAAGGAGAAAGTGTGCCAGCACAGCAAATGCCTCCCGGACTTTCCCTGCAATTCAGCAAGTGCTTTGCAGCTTGAAATTGGAAGGAAAGCCTCAGATTTAGCAGCCAGAGCTTCAGGAGGAGCAGCAGCGAGCACAGCATCGCTTTTGCAGCAGATCCTTCCATGTGCATGTTTTTGGGAGTTGAAAGGCTTGCAGAGTGTTCAAGTAGCTTTTTCTCTCCGCTGGAAAGCTGCACGCTCAGTGCCAGTGTTCTGCAGCTTCTTTCTTCACGTTTCAGCAGCTAGCGCGCTCTCCGTGTGCAGGAGAAGCGGCTGAGGCTTCCTTGCCGGAGAAGCGGCACCTTCGCCGGCAGAGAGCATCCTGCCGGCCGCGGTGCGCTCCGGAGCGGGGGCTTGTGCCGAAAGAGGCCGGCAACAGGCGCTTACCTTCGGACAGCTCCGGATGCCCGTCTAATGCGTCTCTTGTCGCCTACACGGCAGGGAAAAGCTTTTCCACTCTGTCTAGGAAGGAGAAAGTGTGCCAGCACAGCAAATGCCTCCCGGACTTTCCCTGCAATTCAGCAAGTGCTTTGCAGCTTGAAATTGGAAGGAAAGCCTCAGATTTAGCAGCCAGAGCTTCAGGAGGAGCAGCAGCGAGCACAGCATCGCTTTTGCAGCAGCTCCTTCCATGTGCATGTTTTTGGGAGTGGAAAGGCTTGCAGAGTGTTAAAGTAGCTTTTTCTCTCCGCTGGAAAGCTGCACGCTCAGTGCCAGTGTTCTGCAGCTTCTTTCTTCACGTTTCAGCAGCTAGCACGCTCTCCGTGTGCTGGAGAAGCGGCTGAGGCTTCCTTGCCGGAGAAGCGGCACCTTCGCCGGCAGAGAGCATCCTGCCGGCCGCGGTGCGCTCCGGATCGGGGGCTTGTGCCGAAAGAGGCCGGGAACAGGCGCTTACCTTCGGACAGCTCCGGATGCCCGTCTAATGCGTCTCTTGTCGCCTACACGGCAGGGAAAAGCTTTTCCACTCTGTCTAGGAAGGAGAAAGTGTGCCAGCACAGCAAATGCCTCCCGGACTTTCCCTGCAATTCAGCAAGTGCTTTGCAGCTTGAAATTGGAAGGAAAGCCTCAGATTTAGCAGCCAGAGCTTCAGGAGGAGCAGCAGCGAGCACAGCATCGCTTTTGCAGCAGCTCCTTCCATGTGCATGTTTTTGGGAGTGGAAAGGCTTGCAGAGTGTTAAAGTAGCTTTTTCTCTCCGCTGGAAAGCTGCACGCTCAGTGCCAGTGTTCTGCAGCTTCTTTCTTCGCGTTTCAGCAGCTAGCACGCTCGCCGTGTGCAGGAGAAGCGGCTGAGGCTTCCTTGCCGGAGAAGCGGCACCTTCGCCGGCAGAGAGCATCCTGCCGGCCGCGGTGTGCTCCGGAGCGGGGGCTTGTGCCGACAGAGGCCGGGAACAGGCGCTTACCTTCGGACAGCTCCGGATGCCCGTCCAATGCGTCTCTTGTCGCCTACACGGCAGGGAAAAGCTTTTCCACTCTGTCTAGGAAGGAGAAAGTGTGCCAGGACAGCAAATGCCTCCCGGACTTTCCCTGCAATTCAGCAAGTGCTTTGCAGCTTGAAATTGGAAGGAAAGCCTCAGATTTAGCAGCCAGAGCTTCAGGAGGAGCAGCAGCGAGCACAGCATCGCTTTTGCAGCAGCTCCTTCCATGTGCATGTTTTTGGGAGTGGAAAGGCTTGCAGAGTGTTCAAGTAGCTTTTTCTCTCCGCTGGAAAGCTGCACGCTCAGTGCCAGTGTTCTGCAGCTTCTTTCTTCACGTTTCAGCAGCTAGCACGCTCTCCGTGTGCTGGAGAAGCGGGCGAGGCTTCCTTGCCGGAGAAGCGGCACCTTCGCCGGCAGAGAGCATCCTGCCGGCCGCGGTGCGCTCCGGAGCGGGGGCTTGTGCCGAAAGAGGCCGGCAACAGGCGCTTACCTTCGGACAGCTCCGGATGCCCGTCCAATGCGTCTCTTGTCGCCTACACGGCAGGGAAAAGCTTTTCCACTCTGTCTAGGAAGGAGAAAGTGTGCCAGCAGAGCAAATGCCTCCCGGACTTTCCCTGCAATTCAGCAAGTGCTTTGCAGCTTGAAATTGGAAGGAAAGCCTCAGATTTAGCAGCCAGAGCTTCAGGAGGAGCAGCAGCCAGCACAGCATCGCTTTTGCAGCAGCTCCTTCCATGTGCATGTTTTTGGGAGTGGAAAGGCTTGCAGAGTGTTCAAGTAGCTTTTTCTCTCCGCTGGAAAGCTGCACGCTCAGTGCCAGTGTTCTGCAGCTTCTTTCTTCGCGTTTCAGCAGCTAGCACGCTCTCCGTGTGCAGGAGAAGCGGCTGAGGCTTCCTTGCCGGAGAAGCGGCACCTTCGCCGGCAGAGAGCATCCTGCCGGCCGCGGTGCGCTCCGGAGCGGGGGCTTGTGCCGAAAGAGGCCGGCAACAGGCGCTTACCTTCGGACAGCTCCGGATGCCCGTCTAATGCGTCTCTTGTCGCCTACACGGCAGGGAAAAGCTTTTCCACTCTGTCTAGGAAGGAGAAAGTGTGCCAGCACAGCAAATGCCTCCCGGACTTTCCCTGCAATTCAGCAAGTGCTTTGCAGCTTGAAATTGGAAGGAAAGCCTCAGATTTAGCAGCCAGAGCTTCAGGAGGAGCAGCAGCGAGCACAGCATCGCTTTTGCAGCAGCTCCTTCCATGTGCATGTTTTTGGGAGTGGAAAGGCTTGCAGAGTGTTCAAGTAGCTTTTTCTCTCCGCTGGAAAGCTGCACGCTCAGTGCCAGTGTTCTGCAGCTTCTTTCTTCGCGTTTCACCTGCTAGCACGCTCGCCGTGTGCAGGAGAAGCGGCTGAGGCTTCCTTGCCGGAGAAGCGGCACCTTCGCCGGCAGAGAGCATCCTGCCGGCCGCGGTGTGCTCCGGAGCGGGGGCTTGTGCCGAAAGAGGCCGGGAACAGGCGCTTACCTTCGGACAGCTCCGGATGCCCGTCTAATGCGTCTCTTGTCGCCTACACGGCAGGGAAAAGCTTTTCCACTCTGTCTAGGAAGGAGAAAGTGTGCCAGCACAGCAAATGCCTCCCGGACTTTCCCTGCAATTCAGCAAGTGCTTTGCAGCTTGAAATTGGAAGGAAAGCCTCAGATTTAGCAGCCAGAGCTTCAGGAGGAGCAGCAGCGAGCACAGCATCGCTTTTGCAGCAGCTCCTTCCATGTGCATGTTTTTGGGAGTTGAAAGGCTTGCAGAGTGTTCAAGTAGCTTTTTCTCTCCGCTGGAAAGCTGCACGCTCAGTGCCAGTGTTCTGCAGCTTCTTTCTTCACGTTTCAGCAGCTAGCACGCTCTCCGTGTGCAGGAGAAGCGGCTGAGGCTTCCTTGCCGGAGAAGCGGCACCTTCGCCGGCAGAGAGCATCCTGCCGGCCGCGGTGCGCTCCGGAGCGGGGGCTTGTGCCGAAAGAGGCCGGGAACAGGCGCTTACCTTCGGACAGCTCCGGATGCCCGTCTAATGCGTCTCTTGTCGCCTACACGGCAGGGAAAAGCTTTTCCACTCTGTCTAGGAAGGAGAAAGTGTGCCAGCACAGCAAATGCCTCCCGGACTTTCCCTGCAATTCAGCAAGTGCTTTGCAGCTTGAAATTGGAAGGAAAGCCTCAGATTTAGCAGCCAGAGCTTCAGGAGGAGCAGCAGCGAGCACAGCATCGCTTTTGCAGCAGCTCCTTCCATGTGCATGTTTTTGGGAGTGGAAAGGCTTGCAGAGTGTTCAAGTAGCTTTTTCTCTCCGCTGGAAAGCTGCACGCTCAGTGCCAGTGTTCTGCAGCTTCTTTCTTCACGTTTCAGCAGCTAGCACGCTCTCCGTGTGCAGGAGAAGCGGCTGAGGCTTCCTTGCCGGAGAAGCGGCACCTTCGCCGGCAGAGAGCATCCTGCCGGCCGCGGTGCGCTCCGGAGCGGGGGCTTGTGCCGACAGAGGCCGGGAACAGGCGCTTACCTTCGGACAGCTCCGGATGCCCGTCTAATGCGTCTCTTGTCGCCTACACGGCAGGGAAAAGCTTTTCCACTCTGTCTAGGAAGGAGAAAGTGTGCCAGCACAGCAAATGCCTCCCGGACTTTCCCTGCAATTCAGCAAGTGCTTTGCAGCTTGAAATTGGAAGGAAAGCCTCAGATTTAGCAGCCAGAGCTTCAGGAGGAGCAGCAGCGAGCACAGCATCGCTTTTGCAGCAGCTCCTTCCATGTGCATGTTTTTGGGAGTGGAAAGGCTTGCAGAGTGTTCAAGTAGCTTTTTCTCTCCGCTGGAAAGCTGCACGCTCAGTGCCAGTGTTCTGCAGCTTCTTTCTTCGCGTTTCACCTGCTAGCACGCTCGCCGTGTGCAGGAGAAGCGGCTGAGGCTTCCTTGCCGGAGAAGCGGCACCTTCGCCGGCAGAGAGCATCCTGCCGGCCGCGGTGTGCTCCGGAGCGGGGGCTTGTGCCGAAAGAGGCCGGGAACAGGCGCTTACCTTCGGACAGCTCCGGATCCCCGTCTAATGCGTCTCTTGTCGCCTACACGGCAGGGAAAAGCTTTTCCACTCTGTCTAGGAAGGAGAAAGTGTGCCAGCACAGCAAATGCCTCCCGGACTTTCCCTGCAATTCAGCAAGTGCTTTGCAGCTTGAAATTGGAAGGAAAGCCTCAGATTTAGCAGCCAGAGCTTCAGGAGGAGCAGCAGCGAGCACAGCATCGCTTTTGCAGCAGCTCCTTCTATGTGCATGTTTTTGGGAGTTGAAAGGCTTGCAGAGTGTTCAAGTAGCTTTTTCTCTCCGCTGGAAAGCTGCACGCTCAGTGCCAGTGTTCTGCAGCTTCTTTCTTCACGTTTCAGCAGCTAGCGCGCTCTCCGTGTGCAGGAGAAGCGGCTGGGGATTCCTTGCCGGAGAAGCGGCACCTTCGCCGGCAGAGAGCATCCTGCCGGCCGCGGTGCGCTCCGGAGCGGGGGCTTGTGCCGAAAGAGGCCGGCAACAGGCGCTTACCTTCGGACAGCTCCGGATGCCCGTCTAATGCGTCTCTTGTCGCCTACACGGCAGGGAAAAGCTTTTCCACTCTGTCTAGGAAGGAGAAAGTGTGCCAGCACAGCAAATGCCTCCCGGACTTTCCCTGCAATTCAGCAAGTGCTTTGCAGCTTGAAATTGGAAGGAAAGCCTCAGATTTAGCAGCCAGAGCTTCAGGAGGAGCAGCAGCGAGCACAGCATCGCTTTTGCAGCAGCTCCTTCCATGTGCATGTTTTTGGGAGTGGAAAGGCTTGCAGAGTGTTCAAGTAGCTTTTTCTCTCCGCTGGAAAGCTGCACGCTCAGTGCCAGTGTTCTGCAGCTTCTTTCTTCGCGTTTCACCTGCTAGCACGCTCGCCGTGTGCAGGAGAAGCGGCTGAGGCTTCCTTGCCGGAGAAGCGGCACCTTCGCCGGCAGAGAGCAACCTGCCGGCCGCGGTGTGCTCCGGAGCGGGGGCTTGTGCCGAAAGAGGCCGGCAACAGGCGCTTACCTTCGGACAGCTCCGGATGCCCGTCTAATGCGTCTCTTGTCGCCTACACGGCAGGGAAAAGCTTTTCCACTCTGTCTAGGAAGGAGAAAGTGTGCCAGCACAGCAAATGCCTCCCGGACTTTCCCTGCAATTCAGCAAGTGCTTTGCAGCTTGAAATTGGAAGGAAAGCCTCAGATTTAGCAGCCAGAGCTTCAGGAGGAGCAGCAGCGAGCACAGCATCGCTTTTGCAGCAGCTCCTTCCATGTGCATGTTTTTGGGAGTGGAAAGGCTTGCAGAGTGTTCAAGTAGCTTTTTCTCTCCGCTGGAAAGCTGCACGCTCAGTGCCAGTGTTCTGCAGCTTCTTTCTTCACGTTTCAGCAGCTAGCACGCTCTCCGTGTGCAGGAGAAGCGGCTGAGGCTTCCTTGCCGGAGAAGCGGCACCTTCGCCGGCAGAGAGCATCCTGCCGGCCGCGGTGCGCTCCGGAGCGGGGGCTTGTGCCGACAGAGGCCGGGAACAGGCGCTTACCTTCGGACAGCTCCGGATGCCCGTCTAATGCGTCTCTTGTCGCCTACACGGCAGGGAAAAGCTTTTCCACTCTGTCTAGGAAGGAGAAAGTGTGCCAGCACAGCAAATGCCTCCCGGACTTTCCCTGCAATTCAGCAAGTGCTTTGCAGCTTGAAATTGGAAGGAAAGCCTCAGATTTAGCAGCCAGAGCTTCAGGAGGAGCAGCAGCGAGCACAGCATCGCTTTTGCAGCAGCTCCTTCCATGTGCATGTTTTTGGGAGTGGAAAGGCTTGCAGAGTGTTCAAGTAGCTTTTTCTCTCCGCTGGAAAGCTGCACGCTCAGTGCCAGTGTTCTGCAGCTTCTTTCTTCACGTTTCAGCAGCTAGCACGCTCTCCGTGTGCTGGAGAAGCGGGCGAGGCTTCCTTGCCGGAGAAGCGGCACCTTCGCCGGCAGAGAGCATCCTGCCGGCCGCGGTGCGCTCCGGAGCGGGGGCTTGTGCCGAAAGAGGCCGGGAACAGGCGCTTACCTTCGGACAGCTCCGGATGCCCGTCCAATGCGTCTCTTGTCGCCTACACGGCAGGGAAAAGCTTTTCCACTCTGTCTAGGAAGGAGAAAGTGTGCCAGCACAGCAAATGCCTCCCGGACTTTCCCTGCAATTCAGCAAGTGCTTTGCAGCTTGAAATTGGAAGGAAAGCCTCAGATTTAGCAGCCAGAGCTTCAGGAGGAGCAGCAGCGAGCACAGCATCGCTTTTGCAGCAGCTCCTTCCATGTGCATGTTTTTGGGAGTGGAAAGGCTTGCAGAGTGTTCAAGTAGCTTTTTCTCTCCGCTGGAAAGCTGCACGCTCAGTGCCAGTGTTCTGCAGCTTCTTTCTTCACGTTTCAGCAGCTAGCACGCTCTCCGTGTGCAGGAGAAGCGGCTGAGGCTTCCTTGCCGGAGAAGCGGCACCTTCGCCGGCAGAGAGCATCCTGCCGGCCGCGGTGCGCTCCGGAGCGGGGGCTTGTGCCGAAAGAGGCCGGCAACAGGCGCTTACCTTCGGACAGCTCCGGATGCCCGTCTAATGCGTCTCTTGTCGCCTACACGGCAGGGAAAAGCTTTTCCACTCTGTCTAGGAAGGAGAAAGTGTGCCAGCAGAGCAAATGCCTCCCGGACTGTCCCTGCAATTCAGCAAGTGCTTTGCAGCTTGAAATTGGAAGGAAAGCCTCAGATTTAGCAGCCAGAGCTTCAGGAGGAGCAGCAGCGAGCACAGCATCGCTTTTGCAGCAGCTCCTTCCATGTGCATGTTTTTGGGAGTGGAAAGGCTTGCAGAGTGTTAAAGTAGCTTTTTCTCTCCGCTGGAAAGCTGCACGCTCAGTGCCAGTGTTCTGCAGCTTCTTTCTTCGCGTTTCAGCAGCTAGCACGCTCGCCGTGTGCAGGAGAAGCGGCTGAGGCTTCCTTGCCGGAGAAGCGGCACCTTCGCCGGCAGAGAGCATCCTGCCGGCCGCGGTGTGCTCCGGAGCGGGGGCTTGTGCCGACAGAGGCCGGGAACAGGCGCTTACCTTCGGACAGCTCCGGATCCCCGTCTAATGCGTCTCTTGTCGCCTACACGGCAGGGAAAAGCTTTTCCACTCTGTCTAGGAAGGAGAAAGTGTGCCAGCACAGCAAATGCCTCCCGGACTTTCCCTGCAATTCAGCAAGTGCTTTGCAGCTTGAAATTGGAAGGAAAGCCTCAGATTTAGCAGCCAGAGCTTCAGGAGGAGCAGCAGCGAGCACAGCATCGCTTTTGCAGCAGCTCCTTCCATGTGCATGTTTTTGGGAGTTGAAAGGCTTGCAGAGTGTTCAAGTAGCTTTTTCTCTCCGCTGGAAAGCTGCACGCTCAGTGCCAGTGTTCTGCAGCTTCTTTCTTCACGTTTCAGCAGCTAGCGCGCTCTCCGTGTGCAGGAGAAGCGGCTGAGGATTCCTTGCCGGAGAAGCGGCACCTTCGCCGGCAGAGAGCATCCTGCCGGCCGCGGTGCGCTCCGGAGCGGGGGCTTGTGCCGAAAGAGGCCGGGAACAGGCGCTTACCTTCGGACAGCTCCGGATGCCCGTCTAATGCGTCTCTTGTCGCCTACACGGCAGGGAAAAGCTTTTCCACTCTGTCTAGGAAGGAGAAAGTGTGCCAGCACAGCAAATGCCTCCCGGACTTTCCCTGCAATTCAGCAAGTGCTTTGCAGCTTGAAATTGGAAGGAAAGCCTCAGATTTAGCAGCCAGAGCTTCAGGAGGAGCAGCAGCGAGCACAGCATCGCTTTTGCAGCAGCTCCTTCTATGTGCATGTTTTTGGGAGTTGAAAGGCTTGCAGAGTGTTCAAGTAGCTTTTTCTCTCCGCTGGAAAGCTGCACGCTCAGTGCCAGTGTTCTGCAGCTTCTTTCTTCGCGTTTCAGCAGCTAGCACGCTCTCCGTGTGCAGGAGAAGCGGCTGAGGCTTCCTTGCCGGAGAAGCGGCACCTTCGCCGGCAGAGAGCATCCTGCCGGCCGCGGTGCGCTCCGGAGCGGGGGCTTGTGCCGAAAGAGGCCGGGAACAGGCGCTTACCTTCGGACAGCTCCGGATGCCCGTCTAATGCGTCTCTTGTCGCCTACACGGCAGGGAAAAGCTTTTCCACTCTGTCTAGGAAGGAGAAAGTGTGCCAGCACAGCAAATGCCTCCCGGACTTTCCCTGCAATTCAGCAAGTGCTTTGCAGCTTGAAATTGGAAGGAAAGCCTCAGATTTAGCAGCCAGAGCTTCAGGAGGAGCAGCAGCGAGCACAGCATCGCTTTTGCAGCAGCTCCTTCTATGTGCTGGTTTTTGAGAGTGGAAAGGCTTGTAGAGTGTTAAAGTAGCTTTTTCTCTCCGCTGGAAAGCTGCACGCTCAGTGCCAGTGTTCTGCAGCTTCTTTCTTCGCGTTTCACCTGCTAGCACGCTCGCCGTGTGCTGGAGAAGCGGGCGAGGCTTCCTTGCCGGAGAAGCGGCACCTTCGCCGGCAGAGAGCATCCTGCCGGCCGCGGTGCGCTCCGGAGCGGGGGCTTGTGCCGAAAGAGGCCGGGAACAGGCGCTTACCTTCGGACAGCTCCGGATGCCCGTCTAATGCGTCTCTTGTCGCCTACACGGCAGGGAAAAGCTTTTCCACTCTGTCTAGGAAGGAGAAAGTGTGCCAGCACAGCAAATGCCTCCCGGACTTTCCCTGCAATTCAGCAAGTGCTTTGCAGCTTGAAATTGGAAGGAAAGCCTCAGATTTAGCAGCCAGAGCTTCAGGAGGAGCAGCAGCGAGCACAGCATCGCTTTTGCAGCAGCTCCTTCCATGTGCATGTTTTTGGGAGTGGAAAGGCTTGCAGAGTGTTCAAGTAGCTTTTTCTCTCCGCTGGAAAGCTGCACGCTCAGTGCCAGTGTTCTGCAGCTTCTTTCTTCACGTTTCAGCAGCTAGCACGCTCTCCGTGTGCTGGAGAAGCGGGCGAGGCTTCCTTGCCGGAGAAGCGGCACCTTCGCCGGCAGAGAGCATCCTGCCGGCCGCGGTGCGCTCCGGAGCGGGGGCTTGTGCCGAAAGAGGCCGGGAACAGGCGCTTACCTTCGGACAGCTCCGGATGCCCGTCCAATGCGTCTCTTGTCGCCTACACGGCAGGGAAAAGCTTTTCCACTCTGTCTAGGAAGGAGAAAGTGTGCCAGCACAGCAAATGCCTCCCGGACTTTCCCTGCAATTCAGCAAGTGCTTTGCAGCTTGAAATTGGAAGGAAAGCCTCAGATTTAGCAGCCAGAGCTTCAGGAGGAGCAGCAGCGAGCACAGCATCGCTTTTGCAGCAGCTCCTTCCATGTGCATGTTTTTGGGAGTGGAAAGGCTTGCAGAGTGTTCAAGTAGCTTTTTCTCTCCGCTGGAAAGCTGCACGCTCAGTGCCAGTGTTCTGCAGCTTCTTTCTTCGCGTTTCACCTGCTAGCACGCTCGCCGTGTGCAGGAGAAGCGGCTGAGGCTTCCTTGCCGGAGAAGCGGCACCTTCGCCGGCAGAGAGCATCCTGCCGGCCGCGGTGCGCTCCGGAGCGGGGGCTTGTGCCGAAAGAGGCCGGCAACAGGCGCTTACCTTCGGACAGCTCCGGATGCCCGTCTAATGCGTCTCTTGTCGCCTACACGGCAGGGAAAAGCTTTTCCACTCTGTCTAGGAAGGAGAAAGTGTGCCAGCACAGCAAATGCCTCCCGGACTTTCCCTGCAATTCAGCAAGTGCTTTGCAGCTTGAAATTGGAAGGAAAGCCTCAGATTTAGCAGCCAGAGCTTCAGGAGGAGCAGCAGCGAGCACAGCATCGCTTTTGCAGCAGCTCCTTCCATGTGCATGTTTTTGGGAGTGGAAAGGCTTGCAGAGTGTTCAAGTAGCTTTTTCTCTCCGCTGGAAAGCTGCACGCTCAGTGCCAGTGTTCTGCAGCTTCTTTCTTCACGTTTCAGCAGCTAGCACGCTCTCCGTGTGCTGGAGAAGCGGGCGAGGCTTCCTTGCCGGAGAAGCGGCACCTTCGCCGGCAGAGAGCATCCTGCCGGCCGCGGTGCGCTCCGGAGCGGGGGCTTGTGCCGAAAGAGGCCGGCAACAGGCGCTTACCTTCGGACAGCTCCGGATGCCCGTCCAATGCGTCTCTTGTCGCCTACACGGCAGGGAAAAGCTTTTCCACTCTGTCTAGGAAGGAGAAAGTGTGCCAGCACAGCAAATGCCTCCCGGACTTTCCCTGCAATTCAGCAAGTGCTTTGCAGCTTGAAATTGGAAGGAAAGCCTCAGATTTAGCAGCCAGAGCTTCAGGAGGAGCAGCAGCGAGCACAGCATCGCTTTTGCAGCAGCTCCTTCTATGTGCTGGTTTTTGGGAGTGGAAAGGCTTGTAGAGTGTTAAAGTAGCTTTTTCTCTCCGCTGGAAAGCTGCACGCTCAGTGCCAGTGTTCTGCAGCTTCTTTCTTCGCGTTTCACCTGCTAGCACGCTCGCCGTGTGCTGGAGAAGCGGGCGAGGCTTCCTTGCCGGAGAAGCGGCACCTTCGCCGGCAGAGAGCATCCTGCCGGCCGCGGTGTGCTCCGGAGCGGGGGCTTGTGCCGAAAGAGGCCGGGAACAGGCGCTTACCTTCGGACAGCTCCGGATGCCCATCTAATGCGTCTCTTGTCGCCTACACGGCAGGGAAAAGCTTTTCCACTCTGTCTAGGAAGGAGAAAGTGTGCCAGCAGAGCAAATGCCTCCCGGACTTTCCCTGCAATTCAGCAAGTGCTTTGCAGCTTGAAATTGGAAGGAAAGCCTCAGATTTAGCAGCCAGAGCTTCAGGAGGAGCAGCAGCGAGCACAGCATCGCTTTTGCAGCAGCTCCTTCCATGTGCATGTTTTTGGGAGTGGAAAGGCTTGCAGAGTGTTAAAGTAGCTTTTTCTCTCCGCTGGAAAGCTGCACGCTCAGTGCCAGTGTTCTGCAGCTTCTTTCTTCACGTTTCAGCAGCTAGCACGCTCTCCGTGTGCTGGAGAAGCGGGCGAGGCTTCCTTGCCGGAGAAGCGGCACCTTCGCCGGCAGAGAGCATCCTGCCGGCCGCGGTGCGCTCCGGAGCGGGGGCTTGTGCCGAAAGAGGCCGGCAACAGGCGCTTACCTTCGGACAGCTCCGGATGCCCGTCTAATGCGTCTCTTGTCGCCTACACGGCAGGGAAAAGCTTTTCCACTCTGTCTAGGAAGGAGAAAGTGTGCCAGCACAGCAAATGCCTCCCGGACTTTCCCTGCAATTCAGCAAGTGCTTTGCAGCTTGAAATTGGAAGGAAAGCCTCAGATTTAGCAGCCAGAGCTTCAGGAGGAGCAGCAGCGAGCACAGCATCGCTTTTGCAGCAGCTCCTTCCATGTGCATGTTTTTGGGAGTGGAAAGGCTTGCAGAGTGTTCAAGTAGCTTTTTCTCTCCGCTGGAAAGCTGCACGCTCAGTGCCAGTGTTCTGCAGCTTCTTTCTTCACGTTTCAGCAGCTAGCACGCTCTCCGTGTGCTGGAGAAGCGGGCGAGGCTTCCTTGCCGGAGAAGCGGCACCTTCGCCGGCAGAGAGCATCCTGCCGGCCGCGGTGCGCTCCGGAGCGGGGGCTTGTGCCGAAAGAGGCCGGCAACAGGCGCTTACCTTCGGACAGCTCCGGATGCCCGTCCAATGCGTCTCTTGTCGCCTACACGGCAGGGAAAAGCTTTTCCACTCTGTCTAGGAAGGAGAAAGTGTGCCAGCACAGCAAATGCCTCCCGGACTTTCCCTGCAATTCAGCAAGTGCTTTGCAGCTTGAAATTGGAAGGAAAGCCTCAGATTTAGCAGCCAGAGCTTCAGGAGGAGCAGCAGCGAGCACAGCATCGCTTTTGCAGCAGCTCCTTCCATGTGCATGTTTTTGGGAGTGGAAAGGCTTGCAGAGTGTTCAAGTAGCTTTTTCTCTCCGCTGGAAAGCTGCACGCTCAGTGCCAGTGCTCTGCAACTTCTTTCTTCACGTTTCAGCAGCTAGCACGCTCTCCGTGTGCTGGAGAAGCGGGCGAGGCTTCCTTGCCGGAGAAGCGGCACCTTCGCCGGCAGACAGCATCCTGCCGGCCGCGGTGCGCTCCGGAGCGGGGGCTTGTGCCGAAAGAGGCCGGCAACAGGCGCTTACCTTCGGACAGCTCCGGATGCCCGTCCAATGCGTCTCTTGTCGCCTACACGGCAGGGAAAAGCTTTTCCACTCTGTCTAGGAAGGAGAAAGTGTGCCAGCACAGCAAATGCCTCCCGGACTTTCCCTGCAATTCAGCAAGTGCTTTGCAGCTTGAAATTGGAAGGAAAGCCTCAGATTTAGCAGCCAGAGCTTCAGGAGGAGCAGCAGCGAGCACAGCATCGCTTTTGCAGCAGCTCCTTCCATGTGCATGTTTTTGGGAGTGGAAAGGCTTGCAGAGTGTTCAAGTAGCTTTTTCTCTCCGCTGGAAAGCTGCACGCTCAGTGCCAGTGCTCTGCAACTTCTTTCTTCACGTTTCAGCAGCTAGCACGCTCTCCGTGTGCTGGAGAAGCGGGCGAGGCTTCCTTGCCGGAGAAGCGGCACCTTCGCCGGCAGAGAGCATCCTGCCGGCCGCGGTGCGCTCCGGAGCGGGGGCTTGTGCCGACAGAGGCCGGGAACAGGCGCTTACCTTCGGACAGCTCCGGATGCCCGTCCAATGCGTCTCTTGTCGCCTACACGGCAGGGAAAAGCTTTTCCACTCTGTCTAGGAAGGAGAAAGTGTGCCAGCACAGCAAATGCCTCCCGGACTTTCCCTGCAATTCAGCAAGTGCTTTGCAGCTTGAAATTGGAAGGAAAGCCTCAGATTTAGCAGCCAGAGCTTCAGGAGGAGCAGCAGCGAGCACAGCATCGCTTTTGCAGCAGCTCCTTCCATGTGCATGTTTTTGGGAGTGGAAAGGCTTGCAGAGTGTTCAAGTAGCTTTTTCTCTCCGCTGGAAAGCTGCACGCTCAGTGCCAGTGTTCTGCAGCTTCTTTCTTCACGTTTCAGCAGCTAGCGCGCTCTCCGTGTGCAGGAGAAGCGGCTGAGGCTTCCTTGCCGGAGAAGCGGCACCTTCGCCGGCAGAGAGCATCCTGCCGGCCGCGGTGCGCTCCGGAGCGGGGGCTTGTGCCGAAAGAGGCCGGGAACAGGCGCTTACCTTCGGACAGCTCCGGATGCCCGTCTAATGCGTCTCTTGTCGCCTACACGGCAGGGAAAAGCTTTTCCACTCTGTCTAGGAAGGAGAAAGTGTGCCAGCACAGCAAATGCCTCCCGGACTTTCCCTGCAATTCAGCAAGTGCTTTGCAGCTTGAAATTGGAAGGAAAGCCTCAGATTTAGCAGCCAGAGCTTCAGGAGGAGCAGCAGCGAGCACAGCATCGCTTTTGCAGCAGCTCCTTCTATGTGCTGGTTTTTGAGAGTGGAAAGGCTTGTAGAGTGTTAAAGTAGCTTTTTCTCTCCGCTGGAAAGCTGCACGCTCAGTGCCAGTGTTCTGCAGCTTCTTTCTTCGCGTTTCACCTGCTAGCACGCTCGCCGTGTGCTGGAGAAGCGGGCGAGGCTTCCTTGCCGGAGAAGCGGCACCTTCGCCGGCAGAGAGCATCCTGCCGGCCGCGGTGCGCTCCGGAGCGGGGGCTTGTGCCGAAAGAGGCCGGGAACAGGCGCTTACCTTCGGACAGCTCCGGATGCCCGTCTAATGCGTCTCTTGTCGCCTACACGGCAGGGAAAAGCTTTTCCACTCTGTCTAGGAAGGAGAAAGTGTGCCAGCACAGCAAATGCCTCCCGGACTTTCCCTGCAATTCAGCAAGTGCTTTGCAGCTTGAAATTGGAAGGAAAGCCTCAGATTTAGCAGCCAGAGCTTCAGGAGGAGCAGCAGCGAGCACAGCATCGCTTTTGCAGCAGCTCCTTCCATGTGCATGTTTTTGGGAGTGGAAAGGCTTGCAGAGTGTTCAAGTAGCTTTTTCTCTCCGCTGGAAAGCTGCACGCTCAGTGCCAGTGTTCTGCAGCTTCTTTCTTCACGTTTCAGCAGCTAGCACGCTCTCCGTGTGCTGGAGAAGCGGGCGAGGCTTCCTTGCCGGAGAAGCGGCACCTTCGCCGGCAGAGAGCATCCTGCCGGCCGCGGTGCGCTCCGGAGCGGGGGCTTGTGCCGAAAGAGGCCGGCAACAGGCGCTTACCTTCGGACAGCTCCGGATGCCCGTCCAATGCGTCTCTTGTCGCCTACACGGCAGGGAAAAGCTTTTCCACTCTGTCTAGGAAGGAGAAAGTGTGCCAGCACAGCAAATGCCTCCCGGACTTTCCCTGCAATTCAGCAAGTGCTTTGCAGCTTGAAATTGGAAGGAAAGCCTCAGATTTAGCAGCCAGAGCTTCAGGAGGAGCAGCAGCGAGCACAGCATCGCTTTTGCAGCAGCTCCTTCCATGTGCATGTTTTTGGGAGTGGAAAGGCTTGCAGAGTGTTCAAGTAGCTTTTTCTCTCCGCTGGAAAGCTGCACGCTCAGTGCCAGTGTTCTGCAGCTTCTTTCTTCGCGTTTCACCTGCTAGCACGCTCGCCGTGTGCAGGAGAAGCGGCTGAGGCTTCCTTGCCGGAGAAGCGGCACCTTCGCCGGCAGAGAGCATCCTGCCGGCCGCGGTGCGCTCCGGAGCGGGGGCTTGTGCCGAAAGAGGCCGGCAACAGGCGCTTACCTTCGGACAGCTCCGGATGCCCGTCTAATGCGTCTCTTGTCGCCTACACGGCAGGGAAAAGCTTTTCCACTCTGTCTAGGAAGGAGAAAGTGTGCCAGCACAGCAAATGCCTCCCGGACTTTCCCTGCAATTCAGCAAGTGCTTTGCAGCTTGAAATTGGAAGGAAAGCCTCAGATTTAGCAGCCAGAGCTTCAGGAGGAGCAGCAGCGAGCACAGCATCGCTTTTGCAGCAGCTCCTTCCATGTGCATGTTTTTGGGAGTGGAAAGGCTTGCAGAGTGTTCAAGTAGCTTTTTCTCTCCGCTGGAAAGCTGCACGCTCAGTGCCAGTGTTCTGCAGCTTCTTTCTTCACGTTTCAGCAGCTAGCACGCTCTCCGTGTGCTGGAGAAGCGGGCGAGGCTTCCTTGCCGGAGAAGCGGCACCTTCGCCGGCAGAGAGCATCCTGCCGGCCGCGGTGCGCTCCGGAGCGGGGGCTTGTGCCGAAAGAGGCCGGCAACAGGCGCTTACCTTCGGACAGCTCCGGATGCCCGTCCAATGCGTCTCTTGTCGCCTACACGGCAGGGAAAAGCTTTTCCACTCTGTCTAGGAAGGAGAAAGTGTGCCAGCACAGCAAATGCCTCCCGGACTTTCCCTGCAATTCAGCAAGTGCTTTGCAGCTTGAAATTGGAAGGAAAGCCTCAGATTTAGCAGCCAGAGCTTCAGGAGGAGCAGCAGCGAGCACAGCATCGCTTTTGCAGCAGCTCCTTCTATGTGCTGGTTTTTGGGAGTGGAAAGGCTTGTAGAGTGTTAAAGTAGCTTTTTCTCTCCGCTGGAAAGCTGCACGCTCAGTGCCAGTGTTCTGCAGCTTCTTTCTTCGCGTTTCACCTGCTAGCACGCTCGCCGTGTGCTGGAGAAGCGGGCGAGGCTTCCTTGCCGGAGAAGCGGCACCTTCGCCGGCAGAGAGCATCCTGCCGGCCGCGGTGTGCTCCGGAGCGGGGGCTTGTGCCGAAAGAGGCCGGGAACAGGCGCTTACCTTCGGACAGCTCCGGATGCCCATCTAATGCGTCTCTTGTCGCCTACACGGCAGGGAAAAGCTTTTCCACTCTGTCTAGGAAGGAGAAAGTGTGCCAGCAGAGCAAATGCCTCCCGGACTTTCCCTGCAATTCAGCAAGTGCTTTGCAGCTTGAAATTGGAAGGAAAGCCTCAGATTTAGCAGCCAGAGCTTCAGGAGGAGCAGCAGCGAGCACAGCATCGCTTTTGCAGCAGCTCCTTCCATGTGCATGTTTTTGGGAGTGGAAAGGCTTGCAGAGTGTTCAAGTAGCTTTTTCTCTCCGCTGGAAAGCTGCACGCTCAGTGCCAGTGTTCTGCAGCTTCTTTCTTCACGTTTCAGCAGCTAGCACGCTCTCCGTGTGCTGGAGAAGCGGGCGAGGCTTCCTTGCCGGAGAAGCGGCACCTTCGCCGGCAGAGAGCATCCTGCCGGCCGCGGTGCGCTCCGGAGCGGGGGCTTGTGCCGAAAGAGGCCGGCAACAGGCGCTTACCTTCGGACAGCTCCGGATGCCCGTCTAATGCGTCTCTTGTCGCCTACACGGCAGGGAAAAGCTTTTCCACTCTGTCTAGGAAGGAGAAAGTGTGCCAGCACAGCAAATGCCTCCCGGACTTTCCCTGCAATTCAGCAAGTGCTTTGCAGCTTGAAATTGGAAGGAAAGCCTCAGATTTAGCAGCCAGAGCTTCAGGAGGAGCAGCAGCGAGCACAGCATCGCTTTTGCAGCAGCTCCTTCTATGTGCTGGTTTTTGAGAGTGGAAAGGCTTGTAGAGTGTTAAAGTAGCTTTTTCTCTCCGCTGGAAAGCTGCACGCTCAGTGCCAGTGTTCTGCAGCTTCTTTCTTCGCGTTTCACCTGCTAGCACGCTCGCCGTGTGCTGGAGAAGCGGGCGAGGCTTCCTTGCCGGAGAAGCGGCACCTTCGCCGGCAGAGAGCATCCTGCCGGCCGCGGTGCGCTCCGGAGCGGGGGCTTGTGCCGAAAGAGGCCGGGAACAGGCGCTTACCTTCGGACAGCTCCGGATGCCCGTCTAATGCGTCTCTTGTCGCCTACACGGCAGGGAAAAGCTTTTCCACTCTGTCTAGGAAGGAGAAAGTGTGCCAGCACAGCAAATGCCTCCCGGACTTTCCCTGCAATTCAGCAAGTGCTTTGCAGCTTGAAATTGGAAGGAAAGCCTCAGATTTAGCAGCCAGAGCTTCAGGAGGAGCAGCAGCGAGCACAGCATCGCTTTTGCAGCAGCTCCTTCCATGTGCATGTTTTTGGGAGTGGAAAGGCTTGCAGAGTGTTCAAGTAGCTTTTTCTCTCCGCTGGAAAGCTGCACGCTCAGTGCCAGTGTTCTGCAGCTTCTTTCTTCACGTTTCAGCAGCTAGCACGCTCTCCGTGTGCTGGAGAAGCGGGCGAGGCTTCCTTGCCGGAGAAGCGGCACCTTCGCCGGCAGAGAGCATCCTGCCGGCCGCGGTGCGCTCCGGAGCGGGGGCTTGTGCCGAAAGAGGCCGGCAACAGGCGCTTACCTTCGGACAGCTCCGGATGCCCGTCCAATGCGTCTCTTGTCGCCTACACGGCAGGGAAAAGCTTTTCCACTCTGTCTAGGAAGGAGAAAGTGTGCCAGCACAGCAAATGCCTCCCGGACTTTCCCTGCAATTCAGCAAGTGCTTTGCAGCTTGAAATTGGAAGGAAAGCCTCAGATTTAGCAGCCAGAGCTTCAGGAGGAGCAGCAGCGAGCACAGCATCGCTTTTGCAGCAGCTCCTTCCATGTGCATGTTTTTGGGAGTGGAAAGGCTTGCAGAGTGTTCAAGTAGCTTTTTCTCTCCGCTGGAAAGCTGCACGCTCAGTGCCAGTGTTCTGCAGCTTCTTTCTTCGCGTTTCACCTGCTAGCACGCTCGCCGTGTGCAGGAGAAGCGGCTGAGGCTTCCTTGCCGGAGAAGCGGCACCTTCGCCGGCAGAGAGCATCCTGCCGGCCGCGGTGCGCTCCGGAGCGGGGGCTTGTGCCGAAAGAGGCCGGCAACAGGCGCTTACCTTCGGACAGCTCCGGATGCCCGTCTAATGCGTCTCTTGTCGCCTACACGGCAGGGAAAAGCTTTTCCACTCTGTCTAGGAAGGAGAAAGTGTGCCAGCACAGCAAATGCCTCCCGGACTTTCCCTGCAATTCAGCAAGTGCTTTGCAGCTTGAAATTGGAAGGAAAGCCTCAGATTTAGCAGCCAGAGCTTCAGGAGGAGCAGCAGCGAGCACAGCATCGCTTTTGCAGCAGCTCCTTCCATGTGCATGTTTTTGGGAGTGGAAAGGCTTGCAGAGTGTTCAAGTAGCTTTTTCTCTCCGCTGGAAAGCTGCACGCTCAGTGCCAGTGTTCTGCAGCTTCTTTCTTCACGTTTCAGCAGCTAGCACGCTCTCCGTGTGCTGGAGAAGCGGGCGAGGCTTCCTTGCCGGAGAAGCGGCACCTTCGCCGGCAGAGAGCATCCTGCCGGCCGCGGTGCGCTCCGGAGCGGGGGCTTGTGCCGAAAGAGGCCGGCAACAGGCGCTTACCTTCGGACAGCTCCGGATGCCCGTCCAATGCGTCTCTTGTCGCCTACACGGCAGGGAAAAGCTTTTCCACTCTGTCTAGGAAGGAGAAAGTGTGCCAGCACAGCAAATGCCTCCCGGACTTTCCCTGCAATTCAGCAAGTGCTTTGCAGCTTGAAATTGGAAGGAAAGCCTCAGATTTAGCAGCCAGAGCTTCAGGAGGAGCAGCAGCGAGCACAGCATCGCTTTTGCAGCAGCTCCTTCTATGTGCTGGTTTTTGGGAGTGGAAAGGCTTGTAGAGTGTTAAAGTAGCTTTTTCTCTCCGCTGGAAAGCTGCACGCTCAGTGCCAGTGTTCTGCAGCTTCTTTCTTCGCGTTTCACCTGCTAGCACGCTCGCCGTGTGCTGGAGAAGCGGGCGAGGCTTCCTTGCCGGAGAAGCGGCACCTTCGCCGGCAGAGAGCATCCTGCCGGCCGCGGTGTGCTCCGGAGCGGGGGCTTGTGCCGAAAGAGGCCGGGAACAGGCGCTTACCTTCGGACAGCTCCGGATGCCCATCTAATGCGTCTCTTGTCGCCTACACGGCAGGGAAAAGCTTTTCCACTCTGTCTAGGAAGGAGAAAGTGTGCCAGCAGAGCAAATGCCTCCCGGACTTTCCCTGCAATTCAGCAAGTGCTTTGCAGCTTGAAATTGGAAGGAAAGCCTCAGATTTAGCAGCCAGAGCTTCAGGAGGAGCAGCAGCGAGCACAGCATCGCTTTTGCAGCAGCTCCTTCCATGTGCATGTTTTTGGGAGTGGAAAGGCTTGCAGAGTGTTAAAGTAGCTTTTTCTCTCCGCTGGAAAGCTGCACGCTCAGTGCCAGTGTTCTGCAGCTTCTTTCTTCACGTTTCAGCAGCTAGCACGCTCTCCGTGTGCTGGAGAAGCGGGCGAGGCTTCCTTGCCGGAGAAGCGGCACCTTCGCCGGCAGAGAGCATCCTGCCGGCCGCGGTGCGCTCCGGAGCGGGGGCTTGTGCCGAAAGAGGCCGGCAACAGGCGCTTACCTTCGGACAGCTCCGGATGCCCGTCTAATGCGTCTCTTGTCGCCTACACGGCAGGGAAAAGCTTTTCCACTCTGTCTAGGAAGGAGAAAGTGTGCCAGCACAGCAAATGCCTCCCGGACTTTCCCTGCAATTCAGCAAGTGCTTTGCAGCTTGAAATTGGAAGGAAAGCCTCAGATTTAGCAGCCAGAGCTTCAGGAGGAGCAGCAGCGAGCACAGCATCGCTTTTGCAGCAGCTCCTTCAATGTGCATGTTTTTGGGAGTGGAAAGGCTTGCAGAGTGTTCAAGTAGCTTTTTCTCTCCGCTGGAAAGCTGCACGCTCAGTGCCAGTGTTCTGCAACTTCTTTCTTCACGTTTCAGCAGCTAGCACGCTCTCCGTGTGCTGGAGAAGCGGGCGAGGCTTCCTTGCCGGAGAAGCGGCACCTTCGCCGGCAGAGAGCATCCTGCCGGCCGCGGTGCGCTCCGGAGCGGGGGCTTGTGCCGAAAGAGGCCGGCAACAGGCGCTTACCTTCGGACAGCTCCGGATGCCCGTCCAATGCGTCTCTTGTCGCCTACACGGCAGGGAAAAGCTTTTCCACTCTGTCTAGGAAGGAGAAAGTGTGCCAGCACAGCAAATGCCTCCCGGACTTTCCCTGCAATTCAGCAAGTGCTTTGCAGCTTGAAATTGGAAGGAAAGCCTCAGATTTAGCAGCCAGAGCTTCAGGAGGAGCAGCAGCGAGCACAGCATCGCTTTTGCAGCAGCTCCTTCCATGTGCATGTTTTTGGGAGTGGAAAGGCTTGCAGAGTGTTCAAGTAGCTTTTTCTCTCCGCTGGAAAGCTGCACGCTCAGTGCCAGTGTTCTGCAGCTTCTTTCTTCGCGTTTCACCTGCTAGCACGCTCTCCGTGTGCTGGAGAAGCGGGCGAGGCTTCCTTGCCGGAGAAGCGGCACCTTCGCCGGCAGAGAGCATCCTGCCGGCCGCGGTGCGCTCCGGAGCGGGGGCTTGTGCCGAAAGAGGCCGGCAACAGGCGCTTACCTTCGGACAGCTCCGGATGCCCGTCCAATGCGTCTCTTGTCGCCTACACGGCAGGGAAAAGCTTTTCCACTCTGTCTAGGAAGGAGAAAGTGTGCCAGCACAGCAAATGCCTCCCGGACTTTCCCTGCAATTCAGCAAGTGCTTTGCAGCTTGAAATTGGAAGGAAAGCCTCAGATTTAGCAGCCAGAGCTTCAGGAGGAGCAGCAGCGAGCACAGCATCGCTTTTGCAGCAGCTCCTTCCATGTGCATGTTTTTGGGAGTGGAAAGGCTTGCAGAGTGTTCAAGTAGCTTTTTCTCTCCGCTGGAAAGCTGCACGCTCAGTGCCAGTGCTCTGCAACTTCTTTCTTCACGTTTCAGCAGCTAGCACGCTCTCCGTGTGCTGGAGAAGCGGGCGAGGCTTCCTTGCCGGAGAAGCGGCACCTTCGCCGGCAGAGAGCATCCTGCCGGCCGCGGTGCGCTCCGGAGCGGGGGCTTGTGCCGACAGAGGCCGGGAACAGGCGCTTACCTTCGGACAGCTCCGGATGCCCGTCCAATGCGTCTCTTGTCGCCTACACGGCAGGGAAAAGCTTTTCCACTCTGTCTAGGAAGGAGAAAGTGTGCCAGCACAGCAAATGCCTCCCGGACTTTCCCTGCAATTCAGCAAGTGCTTTGCAGCTTGAAATTGGAAGGAAAGCCTCAGATTTAGCAGCCAGAGCTTCAGGAGGAGCAGCAGCGAGCACAGCATCGCTTTTGCAGCAGCTCCTTCCATGTGCATGTTTTTGGGAGTGGAAAGGCTTGCAGAGTGTTCAAGTAGCTTTTTCTCTCCGCTGGAAAGCTGCACGCTCAGTGCCAGTGTTCTGCAGCTTCTTTCTTCACGTTTCAGCAGCTAGCGCGCTCTCCGTGTGCAGGAGAAGCGGCTGAGGCTTCCTTGCCGGAGAAGCGGCACCTTCGCCGGCAGAGAGCATCCTGCCGGCCGCGGTGCGCTCCGGAGCGGGGGCTTGTGCCGAAAGAGGCCGGCAACAGGCGCTTACCTTCGGACAGCTCCGGATGCCCGTCTAATGCGTCTCTTGTCGCCTACACGGCAGGGAAAAGCTTTTCCACTCTGTCTAGGAAGGAGAAAGTGTGCCAGCACAGCAAATGCCTCCCGGACTTTCCCTGCAATTCAGCAAGTGCTTTGCAGCTTGAAATTGGAAGGAAAGCCTCAGATTTAGCAGCCAGAGCTTCAGGAGGAGCAGCAGCGAGCACAGCATCGCTTTTGCAGCAGCTCCTTCCATGTGCATGTTTTTGGGAGTGGAAAGGCTTGCAGAGTGTTCAAGTAGCTTTTTCTCTCCGCTGGAAAGCTGCACGCTCAGTGCCAGTGTTCTGCAGCTTCTTTCTTCACGTTTCAGCAGCTAGCACGCTCTCCGTGTGCTGGAGAAGCGGCTGAGGCTTCCTTGCCGGAGAAGCGGCACCTTCGCCGGCAGAGAGCATCCTGCCGGCCGCGGTGCGCTCCGGAGCGGGGGCTTGTGCCGAAAGAGGCCGGGAACAGGCGCTTACCTTCGGACAGCTCCGGATGCCCGTCTAATGCGTCTCTTGTCGCCTACACGGCAGGGAAAAGCTTTTCCACTCTGTCTAGGAAGGAGAAAGTGTGCCAGCACAGCAAATGCCTCCCGGACTTTCCCTGCAATTCAGCAAGTGCTTTGCAGCTTGAAATTGGAAGGAAAGCCTCAGATTTAGCAGCCAGAGCTTCAGGAGGAGCAGCAGCGAGCACAGCATCGCTTTTGCAGCAGCTCCTTCCATGTGCATGTTTTTGGGAGTGGAAAGGCTTGCAGAGTGTTCAAGTAGCTTTTTCTCTCCGCTGGAAAGCTGCACGCTCAGTGCCAGTGTTCTGCAGCTTCTTTCTTCACGTTTCAGCAGCTAGCACGCTCTCCGTGTGCTGGAGAAGCGGGCGAGGCTTCCTTGCCGGAGAAGCGGCACCTTCGCCGGCAGAGAGCATCCTGCCGGCCGCGGTGCGCTCCGGAGCGGGGGCTTGTGCCGAAAGAGGCCGGCAACAGGCGCTTACCTTCGGACAGCTCCGGATGCCCGTCCAATGCGTCTCTTGTCGCCTACACGGCAGGGAAAAGCTTTTCCACTCTGTCTAGGAAGGAGAAAGTGTGCCAGCACAGCAAATGCCTCCCGGACTTTCCCTGCAATTCAGCAAGTGCTTTGCAGCTTGAAATTGGAAGGAAAGCCTCAGATTTAGCAGCCAGAGCTTCAGGAGGAGCAGCAGCGAGCACAGCATCGCTTTTGCAGCAGCTCCTTCCATGTGCATGTTTTTGGGAGTGGAAAGGCTTGCAGAGTGTTCAAGTAGCTTTTTCTCTCCGCTGGAAAGCTGCACGCTCAGTGCCAGTGTTCTGCAGCTTCTTTCTTCACGTTTCAGCAGCTAGCACGCTCTCCGTGTGCTGGAGAAGCGGGCGAGGCTTCCTTGCCGGAGAAGCGGCACCTTCGCCGGCAGAGAGCATCCTGCCGGCCGCGGTGCGCTCCGGAGCGGGGGCTTGTGCCGAAAGAGGCCGGCAACAGGCGCTTACCTTCGGACAGCTCCGGATGCCCGTCCAATGCGTCTCTTGTCGCCTACACGGCAGGGAAAAGCTTTTCCACTCTGTCTAGGAAGGAGAAAGTGTGCCAGCACAGCAAATGCCTCCCGGACTTTCCCTGCAATTCAGCAAGTGCTTTGCAGCTTGAAATTGGAAGGAAAGCCTCAGATTTAGCAGCCAGAGCTTCAGGAGGAGCAGCAGCGAGCACAGCATCGCTTTTGCAGCAGCTCCTTCCATGTGCATGTTTTTGGGAGTGGAAAGGCTTGCAGAGTGTTCAAGTAGCTTTTTCTCTCCGCTGGAAAGCTGCACGCTCAGTGCCAGTGCTCTGCAACTTCTTTCTTCACGTTTCAGCAGCTAGCACGCTCTCCGTGTGCTGGAGAAGCGGGCGAGGCTTCCTTGCCGGAGAAGCGGCACCTTCGCCGGCAGAGAGCATCCTGCCGGCCGCGGTGCGCTCCGGAGCGGGGGCTTGTGCCGACAGAGGCCGGGAACAGGCGCTTACCTTCGGACAGCTCCGGATGCCCGTCCAATGCGTCTCTTGTCGCCTACACGGCAGGGAAAAGCTTTTCCACTCTGTCTAGGAAGGAGAAAGTGTGCCAGCACAGCAAATGCCTCCCGGACTTTCCCTGCAATTCAGCAAGTGCTTTGCAGCTTGAAATTGGAAGGAAAGCCTCAGATTTAGCAGCCAGAGCTTCAGGAGGAGCAGCAGCGAGCACAGCATCGCTTTTGCAGCAGCTCCTTCCATGTGCATGTTTTTGGGAGTGGAAAGGCTTGCAGAGTGTTCAAGTAGCTTTTTCTCTCCGCTGGAAAGCTGCACGCTCAGTGCCAGTGTTCTGCAGCTTCTTTCTTCACGTTTCAGCAGCTAGCGCGCTCTCCGTGTGCAGGAGAAGCGGCTGAGGCTTCCTTGCCGGAGAAGCGGCACCTTCGCCGGCAGAGAGCATCCTGCCGGCCGCGGTGCGCTCCGGAGCGGGGGCTTGTGCCGAAAGAGGCCGGCAACAGGCGCTTACCTTCGGACAGCTCCGGATGCCCGTCTAATGCGTCTCTTGTCGCCTACACGGCAGGGAAAAGCTTTTCCACTCTGTCTAGGAAGGAGAAAGTGTGCCAGCACAGCAAATGCCTCCCGGACTTTCCCTGCAATTCAGCAAGTGCTTTGCAGCTTGAAATTGGAAGGAAAGCCTCAGATTTAGCAGCCAGAGCTTCAGGAGGAGCAGCAGCGAGCACAGCATCGCTTTTGCAGCAGCTCCTTCCATGTGCATGTTTTTGGGAGTGGAAAGGCTTGCAGAGTGTTCAAGTAGCTTTTTCTCTCCGCTGGAAAGCTGCACGCTCAGTGCCAGTGTTCTGCAGCTTCTTTCTTCACGTTTCAGCAGCTAGCACGCTCTCCGTGTGCTGGAGAAGCGGCTGAGGCTTCCTTGCCGGAGAAGCGGCACCTTCGCCGGCAGAGAGCATCCTGCCGGCCGCGGTGCGCTCCGGAGCGGGGGCTTGTGCCGAAAGAGGCCGGGAACAGGCGCTTACCTTCGGACAGCTCCGGATGCCCGTCTAATGCGTCTCTTGTCGCCTACACGGCAGGGAAAAGCTTTTCCACTCTGTCTAGGAAGGAGAAAGTGTGCCAGCACAGCAAATGCCTCCCGGACTTTCCCTGCAATTCAGCAAGTGCTTTGCAGCTTGAAATTGGAAGGAAAGCCTCAGATTTAGCAGCCAGAGCTTCAGGAGGAGCAGCAGCGAGCACAGCATCGCTTTTGCAGCAGCTCCTTCCATGTGCATGTTTTTGGGAGTGGAAAGGCTTGCAGAGTGTTCAAGTAGCTTTTTCTCTCCGCTGGAAAGCTGCACGCTCAGTGCCAGTGTTCTGCAACTTCTTTCTTCACGTTTCAGCAGCTAGCACGCTCTCCGTGTGCAGGAGAAGCGGGCGAGGCTTCCTTGCCGGAGAAGCGGCACCTTCGCCGGCAGAGAGCATCCTGCCGGCCGCGGTGCGCTCCGGAGCGGGGGCTTGTGCCGAAAGAGGCCGGCAACAGGCGCTTACCTTCGGACAGCTCCGGATGCCCGTCCAATGCGTCTCTTGTCGCCTACACGGCAGGGAAAAGCTTTTCCACTCTGTCTAGGAAGGAGAAAGTGTGCCAGCACAGCAAATGCCTCCCGGACTTTCCCTGCAATTCAGCAAGTGCTTTGCAGCTTGAAATTGGAAGGAAAGCCTCAGATTTAGCAGCCAGAGCTTCAGGAGGAGCAGCAGCGAGCACAGCATCGCTTTTGCAGCAGCTCCTTCCATGTGCATGTTTTTGGGAGTGGAAAGGCTTGCAGAGTGTTCAAGTAGCTTTTTCTCTCCGCTGGAAAGCTGCACGCTCAGTGCCAGTGTTCTGCAACTTCTTTCTTCACGTTTCAGCAGCTAGCACGCTCTCCGTGTGCTGGAGAAGCGGGCGAGGCTTCCTTGCCGGAGAAGCGGCACCTTCGCCGGCAGAGAGCATCCTGCCGGCCGCGGTGCGCTCCGGAGCGGGGGCTTGTGCCGACAGAGGCCGGGAACAGGCGCTTACCTTCGGACAGCTCCGGATGCCCGTCCAATGCGTCTCTTGTCGCCTACACGGCAGGGAAAAGCTTTTCCACTCTGTCTAGGAAGGAGAAAGTGTGCCAGCACAGCAAATGCCTCCCGGACTTTCCCTGCAATTCAGCAAGTGCTTTGCAGCTTGAAATTGGAAGGAAAGCCTCAGATTTAGCAGCCAGAGCTTCAGGAGGAGCAGCAGCGAGCACAGCATCGCTTTTGCAGCAGCTCCTTCCATGTGCATGTTTTTGGGAGTGGAAAGGCTTGCAGAGTGTTCAAGTAGCTTTTTCTCTCCGCTGGAAAGCTGCACGCTCAGTGCCAGTGTTCTGCAGCTTCTTTCTTCGCGTTTCAGCAGCTAGCACGCTCGCCGTGTGCTGGAGAAGCGGCTGAGGCTTCCTTGCCGGAGAAGCGGCACCTTCGCCGGCAGAGAGCATCCTGCCGGCCGCGGTGCGCTCCGGAGCGGGGGCTTGTGCCGACAGAGGCCGGGAACAGGCGCTTACCTTCGGACAGCTCCGGATGCCCGTCCAATGCGTCTCTTGTCGCCTACACGGCAGGGAAAAGCTTTTCCACTCTGTCTAGGAAGGAGAAAGTGTGCCAGCACAGCAAATGCCTCCCGGACTTTCCCTGCAATTCAGCAAGTGCTTTGCAGCTTGAAATTGGAAGGAAAGCCTCAGATTTAGCAGCCAGAGCTTCAGGAGGAGCAGCAGCGAGCACAGCATCGCTTTTGCAGCAGCTCCTTCCATGTGCATGTTTTTGGGAGTGGAAAGGCTTGCAGAGTGTTAAAGTAGCTTTTTCTCTCCGCTGGAAAGCTGCACGCTCAGTGCCAGTGTTCTGCAGCTTCTTTCTTCACGTTTCAGCAGCTAGCACGCTCTCCCTGTGCTGGAGAAGCGGGCGAGGCTTCCTTGCCGGAGAAGCGGCACCTTCGCCGGCAGAGAGCATCCTGCCGGCCGCGGTGCGCTCCGGAGCGGGGGCTTGTGCCGAAAGAGGCCGGCAACAGGCGCTTACCTTCGGACAGCTCCGGATGCCCGTCTAATGCGTCTCTTGTCGCCTACACGGCAGGGAAAAGCTTTTCCACTCTGTCTAGGAAGGAGAAAGTGTGCCAGCACAGCAAATGCCTCCCGGACTTTCCCTGCAATTCAGCAAGTGCTTTGCAGCTTGAAATTGGAAGGAAAGCCTCAGATTTAGCAGCCAGAGCTTCAGGAGGAGCAGCAGCGAGCACAGCATCGCTTTTGCAGCAGCTCCTTCTATGTGCTGGTTTTTGAGAGTGGAAAGGCTTGCAGAGTGTTCAAGTAGCTTTTTCTCTCCGCTGGAAAGCTGCACGCTCAGTGCCAGTGTTCTGCAGCTTCTTTCTTCACGTTTCAGCAGCTAGCGCGCTCTCCGTGTGCAGGAGAAGCGGCTGAGGCTTCCTTGCCGGAGAAGCGGCACCTTCGCCGGCAGAGAGCATCCTGCCGGCCGCGGTGCGCTCCGGAGCGGGGGCTTGTGCCGAAAGAGGCCGGCAACAGGCGCTTACCTTCGGACAGCTCCGGATGCCCGTCTAATGCGTCTCTTGTCGCCTACACGGCAGGGAAAAGCTTTTCCACTCTGTCTAGGAAGGAGAAAGTGTGCCAGCAGAGCAAATGCCTCCCGGACTTTCCCTGCAATTCAGCAAGTGCTTTGCAGCTTGAAATTGGAAGGAAAGCCTCAGATTTAGCAGCCAGAGCTTCAGGAGGAGCAGCAGCGAGCACAGCATCGCTTTTGCAGCAGCTCCTTCCATGTGCATGTTTTTGGGAGTGGAAAGGCTTGCAGAGTGTTCAAGTAGCTTTTTCTCTCCGCTGGAAAGCTGCACGCTCAGTGCCAGTGCTCTGCAACTTCTTTCTTCACGTTTCAGCAGCTAGCACGCTCTCCGTGTGCTGGAGAAGCGGGCGAGGCTTCCTTGCCGGAGAAGCGGCACCTTCGCCGTCAGAGAGCATCCTGCCGGCCGCGGTGCGCTCCGGAGCGGGGGCTTGTGCCGAAAGAGGCCGGCAACAGGCGCTTACCTTCGGACAGCTCCGGATGCCCGTCCAATGCGTCTCTTGTCGCCTACACGGCAGGGAAAAGCTTTTCCACTCTGTCTAGGAAGGAGAAAGTGTGCCAGCACAGCAAATGCCTCCCGGACTTTCCCTGCAATTCAGCAAGTGCTTTGCAGCTTGAAATTGGAAGGAAAGCCTCAGATTTAGCAGCCAGAGCTTCAGGAGGAGCAGCAGCGAGCACAGCATCGCTTTTGCAGCAGCTCCTTCCATGTGCATGTTTTTGGGAGTTGAAAGGCTTGCAGAGTGTTCAAGTAGCTTTTTCTCTCCGCTGGAAAGCTGCACGCTCAGTGCCAGTGTTCTGCAGCTTCTTTCTTCACGTTTCAGCAGCTAGCGCGCTGTCCGTGTGCAGGAGAAGCGGCTGAGGCTTCCTTGCCGGAGAAGCGGCACCTTCGCCGGCAGAGAGCATCCTGCCGGCCGCGGTGCGCTCCGGAGCGGGGGCTTGTGCCGAAAGAGGCCGGGAACAGGCGCTTACCTTCGGACAGCTCCGGATGCCCGTCTAATGCGTCTCTTGTCGCCTACACGGCAGGGAAAAGCTTTTCCACTCTGTCTAGGAAGGAGAAAGTGTGCCAGCACAGCAAATGCCTCCCGGACTTTCCCTGCAATTCAGCAAGTGCTTTGCAGCTTGAAATTGGAAGGAAAGCCTCAGATTTAGCAGCCAGAGCTTCAGGAGGAGCAGCAGCGAGCACAGCATCGCTTTTGCAGCAGCTCCTTCCATGTGCATGTTTTTGGGAGTGGAAAGGCTTGCAGAGTGTTCAAGTAGCTTTTTCTCTCCGCTGGAAAGCTGCACGCTCAGTGCCAGTGTTCTGCAGCTTCTTTCTTCGCGTTTCACCTGCTAGCACGCTCGCCGTGTGCAGGAGAAGCGGCTGAGGCTTCCTTGCCGGAGAAGCGGCACCTTCGCCGGCAGAGAGCATCCTGCCGGCCGCGGTGCGCTCCGGAGCGGGGGCTTGTGCCGAAAGAGGCCGGCAACAGGCGCTTACCTTCGGACAGCTCCGGATGCCCGTCTAATGCGTCTCTTGTCGCCTACACGGCAGGGAAAAGCTTTTCCACTCTGTCTAGGAAGGAGAAAGTGTGCCAGCACAGCAAATGCCTCCCGGACTTTCCCTGCAATTCAGCAAGTGCTTTGCAGCTTGAAATTGGAAGGAAAGCCTCAGATTTAGCAGCCAGAGCTTCAGGAGGAGCAGCAGCGAGCACAGCATCGCTTTTGCAGCAGCTCCTTCCATGTGCATGTTTTTGGGAGTGGAAAGGCTTGCAGAGTGTTCAAGTAGCTTTTTCTCTCCGCTGGAAAGCTGCACGCTCAGTGCCAGTGTTCTGCAGCTTCTTTCTTCACGTTTCAGCAGCTAGCGCGCTCTCCGTGTGCAGGAGAAGCGGCTGAGGCTTCCTTGCCGGAGAAGCGGCACCTTCGCCGGCAGAGAGCATCCTGCCGGCCGCGGTGCGCTCCGGAGCGGGGGCTTGTGCCGAAAGAGGCCGGGAACAGGCGCTTACCTTCGGACAGCTCCGGATGCCCGTCTAATGCGTCTCTTGTCGCCTACACGGCAGGGAAAAGCTTTTCCACTCTGTCTAGGAAGGAGAAAGTGTGCCAGCACAGCAAATGCCTCCCGGACTTTCCCTGCAATTCAGCAAGTGCTTTGCAGCTTGAAATTGGAAGGAAAGCCTCAGATTTAGCAGCCAGAGCTTCAGGAGGAGCAGCAGCGAGCACAGCATCGCTTTTGCAGCAGCTCCTTCCATGTGCATGTTTTTGGGAGTGGAAAGGCTTGCAGAGTGTTTAAGTAGCTTTTTCTCTCCGCTGGAAATCTGCACGCTCAGTGCCAGTGTTCTGCAGCTTCTTTCTTCGCGTTTCAGCAGCTAGCACGCTCGTCGTGTGCAGGAGAAGCGGCTGAGGCTTCCTTGCCGGAGAAGCGGCACCTTCGCCGGCAGAGAGCATCCTGCCGGCCGCGGTGCGCTCCGGAGCGGGGGCTTGTGCCGACAGAGGCCGGGAACAGGCGCTTACCTTCGGACAGCTCCGGATGCCCGTCCAATGCGTCTCTTGTCGCCTACACGGCAGGGAAAAGCTTTTCCACTCTGTCTAGGAAGGAGAAAGTGTGCCAGCAGAGCAAATGCCTCCCGGACTTTCCCTGCAATTCAGCAAGTGCTTTGCAGCTTGAAATTGGAAGGAAAGCCTCAGATTTAGCAGCCAGAGCTTCAGGAGGAGCAGCAGCGAGCACAGCATCGCTTTTGCAGCAGCTCCTTCCATGTGCATGTTTTTGGGAGTGGAAAGGCTTGCAGAGTGTTCAAGTAGCTTTTTCTCTCCGCTGGAAAGCTGCACGCTCAGTGCCAGTGTTCTGCAGCTTCTTTCTTCACGTTTCAGCAGCTAGCACGCTCTCCGTGTGCTGGAGAAGCGGCTGAAGCTTCCTTGCCGGAGAAGCGGCACCTTCGCCGGCAGAGAGCATCCTGCCGGCCGCGGTGCGCTCCGGAGCGGGGGCTTGTGCCGAAAGAGGCCGGCAACAGGCGCTTACCTTCGGACAGCTCCGGATGCCCGTCTAATGCGTCTCTTGTCGCCTACACGGCAGGGAAAAGCTTTTCCACTCTGTCTAGGAAGGAGAAAGTGTGCCAGCACAGCAAATGCCTCCCGGACTTTCCCTGCAATTCAGCAAGTGCTTTGCAGCTTGAAATTGGAAGGAAAGCCTCAGATTTAGCAGCCAGAGCTTCAGGAGGAGCAGCAGCGAGCACAGCATCGCTTTTGCAGCAGCTCCTTCCATGTGCATGTTTTTGGGAGTGGAAAGGCTTGCAGAGTGTTCAAGTAGCTTTTTCTCTCCGCTGGAAAGCTGCACGCTCAGTGCCAGTGTTCTGCAGCTTCTTTCTTCACGTTTCAGCAGCTAGCACGCTCTCCGTGTGCTGGAGAAGCGGCTGAAGCTTCCTTGCCGGAGAAGCGGCACCTTCGCCGGCAGAGAGCATCCTGCCGGCCGCGGTGCGCTCCGGAGCGGGGGCTTGTGCCGAAAGAGGCCGGGAACAGGCGCTTACCTTCGGACAGCTCCGGATGCCCGTCTAATGCGTCTCTTGTCGCCTACACGGCAGGGAAAAGCTTTTCCACTCTGTCTAGGAAGGAGAAAGTGTGCCAGCACAGCAAATGCCTCCCGGACTTTCCCTGCAATTCAGCAAGTGCTTTGCAGCTTGAAATTGGAAGGAAAGCCTCAGATTTAGCAGCCAGAGCTTCAGGAGGAGCAGCAGCGAGCACAGCATCGCTTTTGCAGCAGCTCCTTCCATGTGCATGTTTTTGGGAGTGGAAAGGCTTGCAGAGTGTTCAAGTAGCTTTTTCTCTCCGCTGGAAAGCTGCACGCTCAGTGCCAGTGTTCTGCAGCTTCTTTCTTCGCGTTTCACCTGCTAGCACGCTCTCCGTGTGCTGGAGAAGCGGGCGAGGCTTCCTTGCCGGAGAAGCGGCACCTTCGCCGGCAGAGAGCATCCTGCCGGCCGCGGTGCGCTCCGGAGCGGGGGCTTGTGCCGAAAGAGGCCGGCAACAGGCGCTTACCTTCGGACAGCTCCGGATGCCCGTCCAATGCGTCTCTTGTCGCCTACACGGCAGGGAAAAGCTTTTCCACTCTGTCTAGGAAGGAGAAAGTGTGCCAGCACAGCAAATGCCTCCCGGACTTTCCCTGCAATTCAGCAAGTGCTTTGCAGCTTGAAATTGGAAGGAAAGCCTCAGATTTAGCAGCCAGAGCTTCAGGAGGAGCAGCAGCGAGCACAGCATCGCTTTTGCAGCAGCTCCTTCCATGTGCATGTTTTTGGGAGTGGAAAGGCTTGCAGAGTGTTCAAGTAGCTTTTTCTCTCCGCTGGAAAGCTGCACGCTCAGTGCCAGTGTTCTGCAACTTCTTTCTTCACGTTTCAGCAGCTAGCACGCTCTCCGTGTGCTGGAGAAGCGGGCGAGGCTTCCTTGCCGGAGAAGCGGCACCTTCGCCGGCAGAGAGCATCCTGCCGGCCGCGGTGCGCTCCGGAGCGGGGGCTTGTGCCGACAGAGGCCGGGAACAGGCGCTTACCTTCGGACAGCTCCGGATGCCCGTCCAATGCGTCTCTTGTCGCCTACACGGCAGGGAAAAGCTTTTCCACTCTGTCTAGGAAGGAGAAAGTGTGCCAGCACAGCAAATGCCTCCCGGACTTTCCCTGCAATTCAGCAAGTGCTTTGCAGCTTGAAATTGGAAGGAAAGCCTCAGATTTAGCAGCCAGAGCTTCAGGAGGAGCAGCAGCGAGCACAGCATCGCTTTTGCAGCAGCTCCTTCCATGTGCATGTTTTTGGGAGTGGAAAGGCTTGCAGAGTGTTAAAGTAGCTTTTTCTCTCCGCTGGAAAGCTGCACGCTCAGTGCCAGTGTTCTGCAGCTTCTTTCTTCACGTTTCAGCAGCTAGCACGCTCTCCGTGTGCTGGAGAAGCGGGCGAGGCTTCCTTGCCGGAGAAGCGGCACCTTCGCCGGCAGACAGCATCCTGCCGGCCGCGGTGCGCTCCGGAGCGGGGGCTTGTGCCGAAAGAGGCCGGCAACAGGCGCTTACCTTCGGACAGCTCCGGATGCCCGTCCAATGCGTCTCTTGTCGCCTACACGGCAGGGAAAAGCTTTTCCACTCTGTCTAGGAAGGAGAAAGTGTGCCAGCACAGCAAATGCCTCCCGGACTTTCCCTGCAATTCAGCAAGTGCTTTGCAGCTTGAAATTGGAAGGAAAGCCTCAGATTTAGCAGCCAGAGCTTCAGGAGGAGCAGCAGCGAGCACAGCATCGCTTTTGCAGCAGCTCCTTCCATGTGCATGTTTTTGGGAGTGGAAAGGCTTGCAGAGTGTTCAAGTAGCTTTTTCTCTCCGCTGGAAAGCTGCACGCTCAGTGCCAGTGTTCTGCAGCTTCTTTCTTCACGTTTCAGCAGCTAGCACGCTCTCCGTGTGCTGGAGAAGCGGCTGAAGCTTCCTTGCCGGAGAAGCGGCACCTTCGCCGGCAGAGAGCATCCTGCCGGCCGCGGTGCGCTCCGGAGCGGGGGCTTGTGCCGAAAGAGGCCGGCAACAGGCGCTTACCTTCGGACAGCTCCGGATGCCCGTCTAATGCGTCTCTTGTCGCCTACACGGCAGGGAAAAGCTTTTCCACTCTGTCTAGGAAGGAGAAAGTGTGCCAGCACAGCAAATGCCTCCCGGACTTTCCCTGCAATTCAGCAAGTGCTTTGCAGCTTGAAATTGGAAGGAAAGCCTCAGATTTAGCAGCCAGAGCTTCAGGAGGAGCAGCAGCGAGCACAGCATCGCTTTTGCAGCAGCTCCTTCCATGTGCATGTTTTTGGGAGTGGAAAGGCTTGCAGAGTGTTCAAGTAGCTTTTTCTCTCCGCTGGAAAGCTGCACGCTCAGTGCCAGTGTTCTGCAGCTTCTTTCTTCACGTTTCAGCAGCTAGCACGCTCTCCGTGTGCTGGAGAAGCGGCTGAAGCTTCCTTGCCGGAGAAGCGGCACCTTCGCCGGCAGAGAGCATCCTGCCGGCCGCGGTGCGCTCCGGAGCGGGGGCTTGTGCCGAAAGAGGCCGGGAACAGGCGCTTACCTTCGGACAGCTCCGGATGCCCGTCTAATGCGTCTCTTGTCGCCTACACGGCAGGGAAAAGCTTTTCCACTCTGTCTAGGAAGGAGAAAGTGTGCCAGCACAGCAAATGCCTCCCGGACTTTCCCTGCAATTCAGCAAGTGCTTTGCAGCTTGAAATTGGAAGGAAAGCCTCAGATTTAGCAGCCAGAGCTTCAGGAGGAGCAGCAGCGAGCACAGCATCGCTTTTGCAGCAGCTCCTTCCATGTGCATGTTTTTGGGAGTGGAAAGGCTTGCAGAGTGTTCAAGTAGCTTTTTCTCTCCGCTGGAAAGCTGCACGCTCAGTGCCAGTGTTCTGCAGCTTCTTTCTTCGCGTTTCACCTGCTAGCACGCTCTCCGTGTGCTGGAGAAGCGGGCGAGGCTTCCTTGCCGGAGAAGCGGCACCTTCGCCGGCAGAGAGCATCCTGCCGGCCGCGGTGCGCTCCGGAGCGGGGGCTTGTGCCGAAAGAGGCCGGGAACAGGCGCTTACCTTCGGACAGCTCCGGATGCCCGTCTAATGCGTCTCTTGTCGCCTACACGGCAGGGAAAAGCTTTTCCACTCTGTCTAGGAAGGAGAAAGTGTGCCAGCACAGCAAATGCCTCCCGGACTTTCCCTGCAATTCAGCAAGTGCTTTGCAGCTTGAAATTGGAAGGAAAGCCTCAGATTTAGCAGCCAGAGCTTCAGGAGGAGCAGCAGCGAGCACAGCATCGCTTTTGCAGCAGCTCCTTCCATGTGCATGTTTTTGGGAGTGGAAAGGCTTGCAGAGTGTTCAAGTAGCTTTTTCTCTCCGCTGGAAAGCTGCACGCTCAGTGCCAGTGTTCTGCAACTTCTTTCTTCACGTTTCAGCAGCTAGCACGCTCTCCGTGTGCTGGAGAAGCGGGCGAGGCTTCCTTGCCGGAGAAGCGGCACCTTCGCCGGCAGAGAGCATCCTGCCGGCCGCGGTGCGCTCCGGAGCGGGGGCTTGTGCCGAAAGAGGCCGGCAACAGGCGCTTACCTTCGGACAGCTCCGGATGCCCGTCCAATGCGTCTCTTGTCGCCTACACGGCAGGGAAAAGCTTTTCCACTCTGTCTAGGAAGGAGAAAGTGTGCCAGCACAGCAAATGCCTCCCGGACTTTCCCTGCAATTCAGCAAGTGCTTTGCAGCTTGAAATTGGAAGGAAAGCCTCAGATTTAGCAGCCAGAGCTTCAGGAGGAGCAGCAGCGAGCACAGCATCGCTTTTGCAGCAGCTCCTTCCATGTGCATGTTTTTGGGAGTGGAAAGGCTTGCAGAGTGTTCAAGTAGCTTTTTCTCTCCGCTGGAAAGCTGCACGCTCAGTGCCAGTGTTCTGCAACTTCTTTCTTCACGTTTCAGCAGCTAGCACGCTCTCCGTGTGCTGGAGAAGCGGGCGAGGCTTCCTTGCCGGAGAAGCGGCACCTTCGCCGGCAGAGAGCATCCTGCCGGCCGCGGTGCGCTCCGGAGCGGGGGCTTGTGCCGACAGAGGCCGGGAACAGGCGCTTACCTTCGGACAGCTCCGGATGCCCGTCCAATGCGTCTCTTGTCGCCTACACGGCAGGGAAAAGCTTTTCCACTCTGTCTAGGAAGGAGAAAGTGTGCCAGCACAGCAAATGCCTCCCGGACTTTCCCTGCAATTCAGCAAGTGCTTTGCAGCTTGAAATTGGAAGGAAAGCCTCAGATTTAGCAGCCAGAGCTTCAGGAGGAGCAGCAGCGAGCACAGCATCGCTTTTGCAGCAGCTCCTTCCATGTGCATGTTTTTGGGAGTGGAAAGGCTTGCAGAGTGTTAAAGTAGCTTTTTCTCTCCGCTGGAAAGCTGCACGCTCAGTGCCAGTGTTCTGCAGCTTCTTTCTTCGCGTTTCAGCAGCTAGCGCGCTCGCCGTGTGCTGGAGAAGCGGGCGAGGCTTCCTTGCCGGAGAAGCGGCACCTTCGCCGGCAGAGAGCATCCTGCCGGCCGCGGTGCGCTCCGGAGCGGGGGCTTGTGCCGACAGAGGCCGGGAACAGGCGCTTACCTTCGGACAGCTCCGGATGCCCGTCCAATGCGTCTCTTGTCGCCTACACGGCAGGGAAAAGCTTTTCCACTCTGTCTAGGAAGGAGAAAGTGTGCCAGCACAGCAAATGCCTCCCGGACTTTCCCTGCAATTCAGCAAGTGCTTTGCAGCTTGAAATTGGAAGGAAAGCCTCAGATTTAGCAGCCAGAGCTTCAGGAGGAGCAGCAGCGAGCACAGCATCGCTTTTGCAGCAGCTCCTTCCATGTGCATGTTTTTGAGAGTGGAAAGGCTTGCAGAGTGTTCAAGTAGCTTTTTCTCTCCGCTGGAAAGCTGCACGCTCAGTGCCAGTGTTCTGCAGCTTCTTTCTTCACGTTTCAGCAGCTAGCACGCTCTCCGTGTGCAGGAGAAGCGGGCGAGGCTTCCTTGCCGGAGAAGCGGCACCTTCGCCGGCAGAGAGCATCCTGCCGGCCGCGGTGCGCTCCGGAGCGGGGGCTTGTGCCGAAAGAGGCCGGCAACAGGCGCTTACCTTCGGACAGCTCCGGATGCCCGTCTAATGCGTCTCTTGTCGCCTACACGGCAGGGAAAAGCTTTTCCACTCTGTCTAGGAAGGAGAAAGTGTGCCAGCACAGCAAATGCCTCCCGGACTTTCCCTGCAATTCAGCAAGTGCTTTGCAGCTTGAAATTGGAAGGAAAGCCTCAGATTTAGCAGCCAGAGCTTCAGGAGGAGCAGCAGCGAGCACAGCATCGCTTTTGCAGCAGCTCCTTCCATGTGCATGTTTTTGGGAGTGGAAAGGCTTGCAGAGTGTTCAAGTAGCTTTTTCTCTCCGCTGGAAAGCTGCACGCTCAGTGCCAGTGTTCTGCAGCTTCTTTCTTCACGTTTCAGCAGCTAGCACGCTCTCCGTGTGCTGGAGAAGCGGGCGAGGCTTCCTTGCCGGAGAAGCGGCACCTTCGCCGGCAGAGAGCATCCTGCCGGCCGCGGTGCGCTCCGGAGCGGGGGCTTGTGCCGAAAGAGGCCGGGAACAGGCGCTTACCTTCGGACAGCTCCGGATGCCCGTCCAATGCGTCTCTTGTCGCCTACACGGCAGGGAAAAGCTTTTCCACTCTGTCTAGGAAGGAGAAAGTGTGCCAGCACAGCAAATGCCTCCCGGACTTTCCCTGCAATTCAGCAAGTGCTTTGCAGCTTGAAATTGGAAGGAAAGCCTCAGATTTAGCAGCCAGAGCTTCAGGAGGAGCAGCAGCGAGCACAGCATCGCTTTTGCAGCAGCTCCTTCCATGTGCATGTTTTTGGGAGTGGAAAGGCTTGCAGAGTGTTCAAGTAGCTTTTTCTCTCCGCTGGAAAGCTGCACGCTCAGTGCCAGTGCTCTGCAACTTCTTTCTTCACGTTTCAGCAGCTAGCACGCTCTCCGTGTGCTGGAGAAGCGGGCGAGGCTTCCTTGCCGGAGAAGCGGCACCTTCGCCGTCAGAGAGCATCCTGCCGGCCGCGGTGCGCTCCGGAGCGGGGGCTTGTGCCGAAAGAGGCCGGCAACAGGCGCTTACCTTCGGACAGCTCCGGATGCCCGTCCAATGCGTCTCTTGTCGCCTACACGGCAGGGAAAAGCTTTTCCACTCTGTCTAGGAAGGAGAAAGTGTGCCAGCACAGCAAATGCCTCCCGGACTTTCCCTGCAATTCAGCAAGTGCTTTGCAGCTTGAAATTGGAAGGAAAGCCTCAGATTTAGCAGCCAGAGCTTCAGGAGGAGCAGCAGCGAGCACAGCATCGCTTTTGCAGCAGCTCCTTCCATGTGCATGTTTTTGGGAGTGGAAAGGCTTGCAGAGTGTTCAAGTAGCTTTTTCTCTCCGCTGGAAAGCTGCACGCTCAGTGCCAGTGTTCTGCAACTTCTTTCTTCACGTTTCAGCAGCTAGCACGCTCTCCGTGTGCTGGAGAAGCGGGCGAGGCTTCCTTGCCGGAGAAGCGGCACCTTCGCCGGCAGAGAGCATCCTGCCGGCCGCGGTGCGCTCCGGAGCGGGGGCTTGTGCCGACAGAGGCCGGGAACAGGCGCTTACCTTCGGACAGCTCCGGATGCCCGTCCAATGCGTCTCTTGTCGCCTACACGGCAGGGAAAAGCTTTTCCACTCTGTCTAGGAAGGAGAAAGTGTGCCAGCACAGCAAATGCCTCCCGGACTTTCCCTGCAATTCAGCAAGTGCTTTGCAGCTTGAAATTGGAAGGAAAGCCTCAGATTTAGCAGCCAGAGCTTCAGGAGGAGCAGCAGCGAGCACAGCATCGCTTTTGCAGCAGCTCCTTCCATGTGCATGTTTTTGGGAGTGGAAAGGCTTGCAGAGTGTTCAAGTAGCTTTTTCTCTCCGCTGGAAAGCTGCACGCTCAGTGCCAGTGTTCTGCAGCTTCTTTCTTCACGTTTCAGCAGCTAGCGCGCTCTCCGTGTGCAGGAGAAGCGGCTGAGGCTTCCTTGCCGGAGAAGCGGCACCTTCGCCGGCAGAGAGCATCCTGCCGGCCGCGGTGCGCTCCGGAGCGGGGGCTTGTGCCGAAAGAGGCCGGCAACAGGCGCTTACCTTCGGACAGCTCCGGATGCCCGTCTAATGCGTCTCTTGTCGCCTACACGGCAGGGAAAAGCTTTTCCACTCTGTCTAGGAAGGAGAAAGTGTGCCAGCACAGCAAATGCCTCCCGGACTTTCCCTGCAATTCAGCAAGTGCTTTGCAGCTTGAAATTGGAAGGAAAGCCTCAGATTTAGCAGCCAGAGCTTCAGGAGGAGCAGCAGCGAGCACAGCATCGCTTTTGCAGCAGCTCCTTCCATGTGCATGTTTTTGGGAGTGGAAAGGCTTGCAGAGTGTTCAAGTAGCTTTTTCTCTCCGCTGGAAAGCTGCACGCTCAGTGCCAGTGTTCTGCAGCTTCTTTCTTCACGTTTCAGCAGCTAGCACGCTCTCCGTGTGCTGGAGAAGCGGCTGAGGCTTCCTTGCCGGAGAAGCGGCACCTTCGCCGGCAGAGAGCATCCTGCCGGCCGCGGTGCGCTCCGGAGCGGGGGCTTGTGCCGAAAGAGGCCGGGAACAGGCGCTTACCTTCGGACAGCTCCGGATGCCCGTCTAATGCGTCTCTTGTCGCCTACACGGCAGGGAAAAGCTTTTCCACTCTGTCTAGGAAGGAGAAAGTGTGCCAGCACAGCAAATGCCTCCCGGACTTTCCCTGCAATTCAGCAAGTGCTTTGCAGCTTGAAATTGGAAGGAAAGCCTCAGATTTAGCAGCCAGAGCTTCAGGAGGAGCAGCAGCGAGCACAGCATCGCTTTTGCAGCAGCTCCTTCCATGTGCATGTTTTTGGGAGTGGAAAGGCTTGCAGAGTGTTCAAGTAGCTTTTTCTCTCCGCTGGAAAGCTGCACGCTCAGTGCCAGTGTTCTGCAACTTCTTTCTTCACGTTTCAGCAGCTAGCACGCTCTCCGTGTGCTGGAGAAGCGGGCGAGGCTTCCTTGCCGGAGAAGCGGCACCTTCGCCGGCAGAGAGCATCCTGCCGGCCGCGGTGCGCTCCGGAGCGGGGGCTTGTGCCGAAAGAGGCCGGGAACAGGCGCTTACCTTCGGACAGCTCCGGATGCCCGTCCAATGCGTCTCTTGTCGCGTACACGGCAGGGAAAAGCTTTTCCACTCTGTCTAGGAAGGAGAAAGTGTGCCAGCACAGCAAATGCCTCCCGGACTTTCCCTGCAATTCAGCAAGTGCTTTGCAGCTTGAAATTGGAAGGAAAGCCTCAGATTTAGCAGCCAGAGCTTCAGGAGGAGCAGCAGCGAGCACAGCATCGCTTTTGCAGCAGCTCCTTCCATGTGCATGTTTTTGGGAGTGGAAAGGCTTGCAGAGTGTTCAAGTAGCTTTTTCTCTCCGCTGGAAAGCTGCACGCTCAGTGCCAGTGTTCTGCAACTTCTTTCTTCACGTTTCAGCAGCTAGCACGCTCTCCGTGTGCTGGAGAAGCGGGCGAGGCTTCCTTGCCGGAGAAGCGGCACCTTCGCCGGCAGAGAGCATCCTGCCGGCCGCGGTGCGCTCCGGAGCGGGGGCTTGTGCCGACAGAGGCCGGGAACAGGCGCTTACCTTCGGACAGCTCCGGATGCCCGTCCAATGCGTCTCTTGTCGCCTACACGGCAGGGAAAAGCTTTTCCACTCTGTATAGGAAGGAGAAAGTGTGCCAGCACAGCAAATGCCTCCCGGACTTTCCCTGCAATTCAGCAAGTGCTTTGCAGCTTGAAATTGGAAGGAAAGCCTCAGATTTAGCAGCCAGAGCTTCAGGAGGAGCAGCAGCGAGCACAGCATCGCTTTTGCAGCAGCTCCTTCCATGTGCATGTTTTTGGGAGTGGAAAGGCTTGCAGAGTGTTAAAGTAGCTTTTTCTCTCCGCTGGAAAGCTGCACGCTCAGTGCCAGTGTTCTGCAGCTTCTTTCTTCGCGTTTCAGCAGCTAGCACGCTCGCCGTGTGCTGGAGAAGCGGCTGAGGCTTCCTTGCCGGAGAAGCGGCACCTTCGCCGGCAGAGAGCATCCTGCCGGCCGCGGTGCGCTCCGGAGCGGGGGCTTGTGCCGACAGAGGCCGGGAACAGGCGCTTACCTTCGGACAGCTCCGGATGCCCGTCCAATGCGTCTCTTGTCGCCTACACGGCAGGGAAAAGCTTTTCCACTCTGTCTAGGAAGGAGAAAGTGTGCCAGCACAGCAAATGCCTCCCGGACTTTCCCTGCAATTCAGCAAGTGCTTTGCAGCTTGAAATTGGAAGGAAAGCCTCAGATTTAGCAGCCAGAGCTTCAGGAGGAGCAGCAGCGAGCACAGCATCGCTTTTGCAGCAGCTCCTTCCATGTGCATGTTTTTGGGAGTGGAAAGGCTTGCAGAGTGTTAAAGTAGCTTTTTCTCTCCGCTGGAAAGCTGCACGCTCAGTGCCAGTGTTCTGCAGCTTCTTTCTTCACGTTTCAACAGCTAGCACGCTCTCCGTGTGCTGGAGAAGCGGGCGAGGCTTCCTTGCCGGAGAAGCGGCACCTTCGCCGGCAGAGAGCATCCTGCCGGCCGCGGTGCGCTCCGGAGCGGGGGCTTGTGCCGAAAGAGGCCGGCAACAGGCGCTTACCTTCGGACAGCTCCGGATGCCCGTCTAATGCGTCTCTTGTCGCCTACACGGCAGGGAAAAGCTTTTCCACTCTGTCTAGGAAGGAGAAAGTGTGCCAGCACAGCAAATGCCTCCCGGACTTTCCCTGCAATTCAGCAAGTGCTTTGCAGCTTGAAATTGGAAGGAAAGCCTCAGATTTAGCAGCCAGAGCTTCAGGAGGAGCAGCAGCGAGCACAGCATCGCTTTTGCAGCAGCTCCTTCCATGTGCATGTTTTTGGGAGTGGAAAGGCTTGCAGAGTGTTCAAGTAGCTTTTTCTCTCCGCTGGAAAGCTGCACGCTCAGTGCCAGTGTTCTGCAGCTTCTTTCTTCACGTTTCAGCAGCTAGCGCGCTCTCCGTGTGCAGGAGAAGCGGCTGAGGCTTCCTTGCCGGAGAAGCGGCACCTTCGCCGGCAGAGAGCATCCTGCCGGCCGCGGTGCGCTCCGGAGCGGGGGCTTGTGCCGAAAGAGGCCGGCAACAGGCGCTTACCTTCGGACAGCTCCGGATGCCCGTCCAATGCGTCTCTTGTCGCCTACACGGCAGGGAAAAGCTTTTCCACTCTGTCTAGGAAGGAGAAAGTGTGCCAGCAGAGCAAATGCCTCCCGGACTTTCCCTGCAATTCAGCAAGTGCTTTGCAGCTTGAAATTGGAAGGAAAGCCTCAGATTTAGCAGCCAGAGCTTCAGGAGGAGCAGCAGCGAGCACAGCATCGCTTTTGCAGCAGCTCCTTCCATGTGCATGTTTTTGGGAGTGGAAAGGCTTGCAGAGTGTTCAAGTAGCTTTTTCTCTCCGCTGGAAAGCTGCACGCTCAGTGCCAGTGCTCTGCAACTTCTTTCTTCACGTTTCAGCAGCTAGCACGCTCTCCGTGTGCTGGAGAAGCGGGCGAGGCTTCCTTGCCGGAGAAGCGGCACCTTCGCCGTCAGAGAGCATCCTGCCGGCCGCGGTGCGCTCCGGAGCGGGGGCTTGTGCCGAAAGAGGCCGGCAACAGGCGCTTACCTTCGGACAGCTCCGGATGCCCGTCCAATGCGTTTCTTGTCGCCTACACGGCAGGGAAAAGCTTTTCCACTCTGTCTAGGAAGGAGAAAGTGTGCCAGCACAGCAAATGCCTCCCGGACTTTCCCTGCAATTCAGCAAGTGCTTTGCAGCTTGAAATTGGAAGGAAAGCCTCAGATTTAGCAGCCAGAGCTTCAGGAGGAGCAGCAGCGAGCACAGCATCGCTTTTGCAGCAGCTCCTTCCATGTGCATGTTTTTGGGAGTGGAAAGGCTTGCAGAGTGTTCAAGTAGCTTTTTCTCTCCGCTGGAAAGCTGCACGCTCAGTGCCAGTGTTCTGCAACTTCTTTCTTCACGTTTCAGCAGCTAGCACGCTCTCCGTGTGCTGGAGAAGCGGGCGAGGCTTCCTTGCCGGAGAAGCGGCACCTTCGCCGGCAGAGAGCATCCTGCCGGCCGCGGTGCGCTCCGGAGCGGGGGCTTGTGCCGAAAGAGGCCGGCAACAGGCGCTTACCTTCGGACAGCTCCGGATGCCCGTCCAATGCGTCAAATGTCGCCTACACGGCAGGGAAAAGCTTTTCCACTCTGTCTAGGAAGGAGAAAGTGTGCCAGCACAGCAAATGCCTCCCGGACTTTCCCTGCAATTCAGCAAGTGCTTTGCAGCTTGAAATTGGAAGGAAAGCCTCAGATTTAGCAGCCAGAGCTTCAGGAGGAGCAGCAGCGAGCACAGCATCGCTTTTGCAGCAGCTCCTTCCATGTGCATGTTTTTGGGAGTGGAAAGGCTTGCAGAGTGTTCAAGTAGCTTTTTCTCTCCGCTGGAAAGCTGCACGCTCAGTGCCAGTGTTCTGCAGCTTCTTTCTTCACGTTTCAGCAGCTAGCGCGCTCTCCGTGTGCAGGAGAAGCGGCTGAGGCTTCCTTGCCGGAGAAGCGGCACCTTCGCCGGCAGAGAGCATCCTGCCGGCCGCGGTGCGCTCCGGAGCGGGGGCTTGTGCCGAAAGAGGCCGGGAACAGGCGCTTACCTTCGGACAGCTCCGGATGCCCGTCTAATGCGTCTCTTGTCGCCTACACGGCAGGGAAAAGCTTTTCCACTCTGTCTAGGAAGGAGAAAGTGTGCCAGCACAGCAAATGCCTCCCGGACTTTCCCTGCAATTCAGCAAGTGCTTTGCAGCTTGAAATTGGAAGGAAAGCCTCAGATTTAGCAGCCAGAGCTTCAGGAGGAGCAGCAGCGAGCACAGCATCGCTTTTGCAGCAGCTCCTTCCATGTGCATGTTTTTGGGAGTGGAAAGGCTTGCAGAGTGTTCAAGTAGCTTTTTCTCTCCGCTGGAAAGCTGCACGCTCAGTGCCAGTGTTCTGCAGCTTCTTTCTTCGCGTTTCAGCAGCTAGCACGCTCGCCGTGTGCTGGAGAAGCGGCTGAGGCTTCCTTGCCGGAGAAGCGGCACCTTCGCCGGCAGAGAGCATCCTGCCGGCCGCGGTGTGCTCCGGAGCGGGGGCTTGTGCCGAAAGAGGCCGGGAACAGGCGCTTACCTTCGGACAGCTCCGGATGCCCGTCCAATGCGTCTCTTGTCGCCTACACGGCAGGGAAAAGCTTTTCCACTCTGTCTAGGAAGGAGAAAGTGTGCCAGCACAGCAAATGCCTCCCGGACTTTCCCTGCAATTCAGCAAGTGCTTTGCAGCTTGAAATTGGAAGGAAAGCCTCAGATTTAGCAGCCAGAGCTTCAGGAGGAGCAGCAGCGAGCACAGCATCGCTTTTGCAGCAGCTCCTTCCATGTGCATGTTTTTGGGAGTGGAAAGGCTTGCAGAGTGTTCAAGTAGCTTTTTCTATCCGCTGGAAAGCTGCACGCTCAGTGCCAGTGTTCTGCAGCTTCTTTCTTCACGTTTCAGCAGCTAGCACGCTCTCCGTGTGCTGGAGAAGCGGGCGAGGCTTCCTTGCCGGAGAAGCGGCACCTTCGCCGGCAGAGAGCATCCTGCCGGCCGCGGTGCGCTCCGGAGCGGGGGCTTGTGCCGAAAGAGGCCGGGAACAGGCGCTTACCTTCGGACAGCTCCGGATGCCCGTCCAATGCGTCTCTTGTCGCCTACACGGCAGGGAAAAGCTTTTCCACTCTGTCTAGGAAGGAGAAAGTGTGCCAGCACAGCAAATGCCTCCCGGACTTTCCCTGCAATTCAGCAAGTGCTTTGCAGCTTGAAATTGGAAGGAAAGCCTCAGATTTAGCAGCCAGAGCTTCAGGAGGAGCAGCAGCGAGCACAGCATCGCTTTTGCAGCAGCTCCTTCCATGTGCATGTTTTTGGGAGTGGAAAGGCTTGCAGAGTGTTCAAGTAGCTTTTTCTCTCCGCTGGAAAGCTGCACGCTCAGTGCCAGTGTTCTGCAGCTTCTTTCTTCGCGTTTCAGCAGCTAGCACGCTCGCCGTGTGCAGGAGAAGCGGCTGAGGCTTCCTTGCCGGAGAAGCGGCACCTTCGCCGGCAGCGAGCATCCTGCCGGCCGCGGTGCGCTCCGGAGCGGGGGCTTGTGCCGAAAGAGGCCGGGAACAGGCGCTTACCTTCGGACAGCTCCGGATGCCCGTCCAATGCGTCTCTTGTCGCCTACACGGCAGGGAAAAGCTTTTCCACTCTGTCTAGGAAGGAGAAAGTGTGCCAGCACAGCAAATGCCTCCCGGACTTTCCCTGCAATTCAGCAAGTGCTTTGCAGCTTGAAATTGGAAGGAAAGCCTCAGATTTAGCAGCCAGAGCTTCAGGAGGAGCAGCAGCGAGCACAGCATCGCTTTTGCAGCAGCTCCTTCCATGTGCATGTTTTTGGGAGTGGAAAGGCTTGCAGAGTGTTCAAGTAGCTTTTTCTCTCCGCTGGAAAGCTGCACGCTGAGTGCCAGTGTTCTGCAGCTTCTTTCTTCACGTTTCAGCAGCTAGCGCGCTCTCCGTGTGCAGGAGAAGCGGCTGAGGCTTCCTTGCCGGAGAAGCGGCACCTTCGCCGGCAGAGAGCATCCTGCCGGCCGCGGTGCGCTCCGGAGCGGGGGCTTGTGCCGAAAGAGGCCGGCAACAGGCGCTTACCTTCGGACAGCTCCGGATGCCCGTCTAATGCGTCTCTTGTCGCCTACACGGCAGGGAAAAGCTTTTCCACTCTGTCTAGGAAGGAGAAAGTGTGCCAGCACAGCAAATGCCTCCCGGACTTTCCCTGCAATTCAGCAAGTGCTTTGCAGCTTGAAATTGGAAGGAAAGCCTCAGATTTAGCAGCCAGAGCTTCAGGAGGAGCAGCAGCGAGCACAGCATCGCTTTTGCAGCAGCTCCTTCCATGTGCATGTTTTTGGGAGTGGAAAGGCTTGCAGAGTGTTCAAGTAGCTTTTTCTCTCCGCTGGAAAGCTGCACGCTCAGTGCCAGTGTTCTGCAGCTTCTTTCTTCACGTTTCAGCAGCTAGCACGCTCTCCGTGTGCTGGAGAAGCGGCTGAAGCTTCCTTGCCGGAGAAGCGGCACCTTCGCCGGCAGAGAGCATCCTGCCGGCCGCGGTGCGCTCCGGAGCGGGGGCTTGTGCCGAAAGAGGCCGGGAACAGGCGCTTACCTTCGGACAGCTCCGGATGCCCGTCTAATGCGTCTCTTGTCGCCTACACGGCAGGGAAAAGCTTTTCCACTCTGTCTAGGAAGGAGAAAGTGTGCCAGCACAGCAAATGCCTCCCGGACTTTCCCTGCAATTCAGCAAGTGCTTTGCAGCTTGAAATTGGAAGGAAAGCCTCAGATTTAGCAGCCAGAGCTTCAGGAGGAGCAGCAGCGAGCACAGCATCGCTTTTGCAGCAGCTCCTTCCATGTGCATGTTTTTGGGAGTGGAAAGGCTTGCAGAGTGTTCAAGTAGCTTTTTCTCTCCGCTGGAAAGCTGCACGCTCAGTGCCAGTGTTCTGCAACTTCTTTCTTCACGTTTCAGCAGCTAGCACGCTCTCCGTGTGCTGGAGAAGCGGGCGAGGCTTCCTTGCCGGAGAAGCGGCACCTTCGCCGGCAGAGAGCATCCTGCCGGCCGCGGTGCGCTCCGGAGCGGGGGCTTGTGCCGAAAGAGGCCGGCAACAGGCGCTTACCTTCGGACAGCTCCGGATGCCCGTCCAATGCGTCTCTTGTCGCCTACACGGCAGGGAAAAGCTTTTCCACTCTGTCTAGGAAGGAGAAAGTGTGCCAGCACAGCAAATGCCTCCCGGACTTTCCCTGCAATTCAGCAAGTGCTTTGCAGCTTGAAATTGGAAGGAAAGCCTCAGATTTAGCAGCCAGAGCTTCAGGAGGAGCAGCAGCGAGCACAGCATCGCTTTTGCAGCAGCTCCTTCCATGTGCATGTTTTTGGGAGTGGAAAGGCTTGCAGAGTGTTAAAGTAGCTTTTTCTCTCCGCTGGAAAGCTGCACGCTCAGTGCCAGTGTTCTGCAGCTTCTTTCTTCGCGTTTCAGCAGCTAGCACGCTCGCCGTGTGCTGGAGAAGCGGCTGAGGCTTCCTTGCCGGAGAAGCGGCACCTTCGCCGGCAGAGAGCATCCTGCCGGCCGCGGTGCGCTCCGGAGCGGGGGCTTGTGCCGACAGAGGCCGGGAACAGGCGCTTACCTTCGGACAGCTCCGGATGCCCGTCTAATGCGTCTCTTGTCGCCTACACGGCAGGGAAAAGCTTTTCCACTCTGTCTAGGAAGGAGAAAGTGTGCCAGCACAGCAAATGCCTCCCGGACTTTCCCTGCAATTCAGCAAGTGCTTTGCAGCTTGAAATTGGAAGGAAAGCCTCAGATTTAGCAGCCAGAGCTTCAGGAGGAGCAGCAGCGAGCACAGCATCGCTTTTGCAGCAGCTCCTTCCATGTGCATGTTTTTGGGAGTGGAAAGGCTTGCAGAGTGTTAAAGTAGCTTTTTCTCTCCGCTGGAAAGCTGCACGCTCAGTGCCAGTGTTCTGCAGCTTCTTTCTTCACGTTTCAGCAGCTAGCACGCTCTCCGTGTGCTGGAGAAGCGGGCGAGGCTTCCTTGCCGGAGAAGCGGCACCTTCGCCGGCAGAGAGCATCCTGCCGGCCGCGGTGCGCTCCGGAGCGGGGGCTTGTGCCGAAAGAGGCCGGCAACAGGCGCTTACCTTCGGACAGCTCCGGATGCCCGTCTAATGCGTCTCTTGTCGCCTACACGGCAGGGAAAAGCTTTTCCACTCTGTCTAGGAAGGAGAAAGTGTGCCAGCACAGCAAATGCCTCCCGGACTTTCCCTGCAATTCAGCAAGTGCTTTGCAGCTTGAAATTGGAAGGAAAGCCTCAGATTTAGCAGCCAGAGCTTCAGGAGGAGCAGCAGCGAGCACAGCATCGCTTTTGCAGCAGCTCCTTCCATGTGCATGTTTTTGGGAGTGGAAAGGCTTGCAGAGTGTTCAAGTAGCTTTTTCTCTCCGCTGGAAAGCTGCACGCTCAGTGCCAGTGTTCTGCAGCTTCTTTCTTCACGTTTCAGCAGCTAGCACGCTCTCCGTGTGCTGGAGAAGCGGGCGAGGCTTCCTTGCCGGAGAAGCGGCACCTTCGCCGGCAGAGAGCATCCTGCCGGCCGCGGTGCGCTCCGGAGCGGGGGCTTGTGCCGAAAGAGGCCGGGAACAGGCGCTTACCTTCGGACAGCTCCGGATGCCCGTCCAATGCGTCTCTTGTCGCCTACACGGCAGGGAAAAGCTTTTCCACTCTGTCTAGGAAGGAGAAAGTGTGCCAGCACAGCAAATGCCTCCCGGACTTTCCCTGCAATTCAGCAAGTGCTTTGCAGCTTGAAATTGGAAGGAAAGCCTCAGATTTAGCAGCCAGAGCTTCAGGAGGAGCAGCAGCGAGCACAGCATCGCTTTTGCAGCAGCTCCTTCCATGTGCATGTTTTTGGGAGTGGAAAGGCTTGCAGAGTGTTCAAGTAGCTTTTTCTCTCCGCTGGAAAGCTGCACGCTCAGTGCCAGTGCTCTGCAACTTCTTTCTTCACGTTTCAGCAGCTAGCACGCTCTCCGTGTGCTGGAGAAGCGGGCGAGGCTTCCTTGCCGGAGAAGCGGCACCTTCGCCGTCAGAGAGCATCCTGCCGGCCGCGGTGCGCTCCGGAGCGGGGGCTTGTGCCGAAAGAGGCCGGCAACAGGCGCTTACCTTCGGACAGCTCCGGATGCCCGTCCAATGCGTCTCTTGTCGCCTACACGGCAGGGAAAAGCTTTTCCACTCTGTCTAGGAAGGAGAAAGTGTGCCAGCACAGCAAATGCCTCCCGGACTTTCCCTGCAATTCAGCAAGTGCTTTGCAGCTTGAAATTGGAAGGAAAGCCTCAGATTTAGCAGCCAGAGCTTCAGGAGGAGCAGCAGCGAGCACAGCATCGCTTTTGCAGCAGCTCCTTCCATGTGCATGTTTTTGGGAGTGGAAAGGCTTGCAGAGTGTTAAAGTAGCTTTTTCTCTCCGCTGGAAAGCTGCACGCTCAGTGCCAGTGCTCTGCAACTTCTTTCTTCACGTTTCAGCAGCTAGCACGCTCTCCGTGTGCTGGAGAAGCGGGCGAGGCTTCCTTGCCGGAGAAGCGGCACCTTCGCCGGCAGAGAGCATCCTGCCGGCCGCGGTGCGCTCCGGAGCGGGGGCTTGTGCCGACAGAGGCCGGGAACAGGCGCTTACCTTCGGACAGCTCCGGATGCCCGTCCAATGCGTCTCTTGTCGCCTACACGGCAGGGAAAAGCTTTTCCACTCTGTCTAGGAAGGAGAAAGTGTGCCAGCACAGCAAATGCCTCCCGGACTTTCCCTGCAATTCAGCAAGTGCTTTGCAGCTTGAAATTGGAAGGAAAGCCTCAGATTTAGCAGCCAGAGCTTCAGGAGGAGCAGCAGCGAGCACAGCATCGCTTTTGCAGCAGCTCCTTCCATGTGCATGTTTTTGGGAGTGGAAAGGCTTGCAGAGTGTTCAAGTAGCTTTTTCTCTCCGCTGGAAAGCTGCACGCTCAGTGCCAGTGTTCTGCAGCTTCTTTCTTCACGTTTCAGCAGCTAGCGCGCTCTCCGTGTGCAGGAGAAGCGGCTGAGGCTTCCTTGCCGGAGAAGCGGCACCTTCGCCGGCAGAGAGCATCCTGCCGGCCGCGGTGCGCTCCGGAGCGGGGGCTTGTGCCGAAAGAGGCCGGCAACAGGCGCTTACCTTCGGACAGCTCCGGATGCCCGTCTAATGCGTCTCTTGTCGCCTACACGGCAGGGAAAAGCTTTTCCACTCTGTCTAGGAAGGAGAAAGTGTGCCAGCACAGCAAATGCCTCCCGGACTTTCCCTGCAATTCAGCAAGTGCTTTGCAGCTTGAAATTGGAAGGAAAGCCTCAGATTTAGCAGCCAGAGCTTCAGGAGGAGCAGCAGCGAGCACAGCATCGCTTTTGCAGCAGCTCCTTCCATGTGCATGTTTTTGGGAGTGGAAAGGCTTGCAGAGTGTTCAAGTAGCTTTTTCTCTCCGCTGGAAAGCTGCACGCTCAGTGCCAGTGTTCTGCAGCTTCTTTCTTCACGTTTCAGCAGCTAGCACGCTCTCCGTGTGCTGGAGAAGCGGCTGAGGCTTCCTTGCCGGAGAAGCGGCACCTTCGCCGGCAGAGAGCATCCTGCCGGCCGCGGTGCGCTCCGGAGCGGGGGCTTGTGCCGAAAGAGGCCGGGAACAGGCGCTTACCTTCGGACAGCTCCGGATGCCCGTCTAATGCGTCTCTTGTCGCCTACACGGCAGGGAAAAGCTTTTCCACTCTGTCTAGGAAGGAGAAAGTGTGCCAGCACAGCAAATGCCTCCCGGACTTTCCCTGCAATTCAGCAAGTGCTTTGCAGCTTGAAATTGGAAGGAAAGCCTCAGATTTAGCAGCCAGAGCTTCAGGAGGAGCAGCAGCGAGCACAGCATCGCTTTTGCAGCAGCTCCTTCAATGTGCATGTTTTTGGGAGTGGAAAGGCTTGCAGAGTGTTCAAGTAGCTTTTTCTCTCCGCTGGAAAGCTGCACGCTCAGTGCCAGTGTTCTGCAACTTCTTTCTTCACGTTTCAGCAGCTAGCACGCTCTCCGTGTGCTGGAGAAGCGGGCGAGGCTTCCTTGCCGGAGAAGCGGCACCTTCGCCGGCAGAGAGCATCCTGCCGGCCGCGGTGCGCTCCGGAGCGGGGGCTTGTGCCGAAAGAGGCCGGCAACAGGCGCTTACCTTCGGACAGCTCCGGATGCCCGTCCAATGCGTCTCTTGTCGCCTACACGGCAGGGAAAAGCTTTTCCACTCTGTCTAGGAAGGAGAAAGTGTGCCAGCACAGCAAATGCCTCCCGGACTTTCCCTGCAATTCAGCAAGTGCTTTGCAGCTTGAAATTGGAAGGAAAGCCTCAGATTTAGCAGCCAGAGCTTCAGGAGGAGCAGCAGCGAGCACAGCATCGCTTTTGCAGCAGCTCCTTCCATGTGCATGTTTTTGGGAGTGGAAAGGCTTGCAGAGTGTTCAAGTAGCTTTTTCTCTCCGCTGGAAAGCTGCACGCTCAGTGCCAGTGTTCTGCAACTTCTTTCTTCACGTTTCAGCAGCTAGCACGCTCTCCGTGTGCTGGAGAAGCGGGCGAGGCTTCCTTGCCGGAGAAGCGGCACCTTCGCCGTCAGAGAGCATCCTGCCGGCCGCGGTGCGCTCCGGAGCGGGGGCTTGTGCCGACAGAGGCCGGGAACAGGCGCTTACCTTCGGACAGCTCCGGATGCCCGTCCAATGCGTCTCTTGTCGCCTACACGGCAGGGAAAAGCTTTTCCACTCTGTCTAGGAAGGAGAAAGTGTGCCAGCACAGCAAATGCCTCCCGGACTTTCCCTGCAATTCAGCAAGTGCTTTGCAGCTTGAAATTGGAAGGAAAGCCTCAGATTTAGCAGCCAGAGCTTCAGGAGGAGCAGCAGCGAGCACAGCATCGCTTTTGCAGCAGCTCCTTCCATGTGCATGTTTTTGGGAGTGGAAAGGCTTGCAGAGTGTTAAAGTAGCTTTTTCTCTCCGCTGGAAAGCTGCACGCTCAGTGCCAGTGTTCTGCAGCTTCTTTCTTCGCGTTTCAGCAGCTAGCACGCTCGCCGTGTGCTGGAGAAGCGGCTGAGGCTTCCTTGCCGGAGAAGCGGCACCTTCGCCGGCAGAGAGCATCCTGCCGGCCGCGGTGCGCTCCGGAGCGGGGGCTTGTGCCGAAAGAGGCCGGGAACAGGCGCTTACCTTCGGACAGCTCCGGATGCCCGTCCAATGCGTCTCTTGTCGCCTACACGGCAGGGAAAAGCTTTTCCACTCTGTCTAGGAAGGAGAAAGTGTGCCAGCACAGCAAATGCCTCCCGGACTTTCCCTGCAATTCAGCAAGTGCTTTGCAGCTTGAAATTGGAAGGAAAGCCTCAGATTTAGCAGCCAGAGCTTCAGGAGGAGCAGCAGCGAGCACAGCATCGCTTTTGCAGCAGCTCCTTCCATGTGCATGTTTTTGGGAGTGGAAAGGCTTGCAGAGTGTTCAAGTAGCTTTTTCTCTCCGCTGGAAAGCTGCACGCTCAGTGCCAGTGTTCTGCAGCTTCTTTCTTCACGTTTCAGCAGCTAGCACGCTCTCCGTGTGCTGGAGAAGCGGGCGAGGCTTCCTTGCCGGAGAAGCGGCACCTTCGCCGGCAGAGAGCATCCTGCCGGCCGCGGTGCGCTCCGGAGCGGGGGCTTGTGCCGAAAGAGGCCGGCAACAGGCGCTTACCTTCGGACAGCTCCGGATGCCCGTCTAATGCGTCTCTTGTCGCCTACACGGCAGGGAAAAGCTTTTCCACTCTGTCTAGGAAGGAGAAAGTGTGCCAGCACAGCAAATGCCTCCCGGACTTTCCCTGCAATTCAGCAAGTGCTTTGCAGCTTGAAATTGGAAGGAAAGCCTCAGATTTAGCAGCCAGAGCTTCAGGAGGAGCAGCAGCGAGCACAGCATCGCTTTTGCAGCAGCTCCTTCCATGTGCATGTTTTTGGGAGTGGAAAGGCTTGCAGAGTGTTAAAGTAGCTTTTTCTCTCCGCTGGAAAGCTGCACGCTCAGTGCCAGTGTTCTGCAGCTTCTTTCTTCGCGTTTCAGCAGCTAGCACGCTCGCCGTGTGCTGGAGAAGCGGCTGAGGCTTCCTTGCCGGAGAAGCGGCACCTTCGCCGGCAGAGAGCATCCTGCCGGCCGCGGTGCGCTCCGGAGCGGGGGCTTGTGCCGACAGAGGCCGGGAACAGGCGCTTACCTTCGGACAGCTCCGGATGCCCGTCCAATGCGTCTCTTGTCGCCTACACGGCAGGGAAAAGCTTTTCCACTCTGTCTAGGAAGGAGAAAGTGTGCCAGCACAGCAAATGCCTCCCGGACTTTCCCTGCAATTCAGCAAGTGCTTTGCAGCTTGAAATTGGAAGGAAAGCCTCAGATTTAGCAGCCAGAGCTTCAGGAGGAGCAGCAGCGAGCACAGCATCGCTTTTGCAGCAGCTCCTTCCATGTGCATGTTTTTGGGAGTGGAAAGGCTTGCAGAGTGTTAAAGTAGCTTTTTCTCTCCGCTGGAAAGCTGCACGCTCAGTGCCAGTGTTCTGCAGCTTCTTTCTTCACGTTTCAACAGCTAGCACGCTCTCCGTGTGCTGGAGAAGCGGGCGAGGCTTCCTTGCCGGAGAAGCGGCACCTTCGCCGGCAGAGAGCATCCTGCCGGCCGCGGTGCGCTCCGGAGCGGGGGCTTGTGCCGAAAGAGGCCGGCAACAGGCGCTTACCTTCGGACAGCTCCGGATGCCCGTCTAATGCGTCTCTTGTCGCCTACACGGCAGGGAAAAGCTTTTCCACTCTGTCTAGGAAGGAGAAAGTGTGCCAGCACAGCAAATGCCTCCCGGACTTTCCCTGCAATTCAGCAAGTGCTTTGCAGCTTGAAATTGGAAGGAAAGCCTCAGATTTAGCAGCCAGAGCTTCAGGAGGAGCAGCAGCGAGCACAGCATCGCTTTTGCAGCAGCTCCTTCCATGTGCATGTTTTTGGGAGTGGAAAGGCTTGCAGAGTGTTCAAGTAGCTTTTTCTCTCCGCTGGAAAGCTGCACGCTCAGTGCCAGTGTTCTGCAGCTTCTTTCTTCACGTTTCAGCAGCTAGCGCGCTCTCCGTGTGCAGGAGAAGCGGCTGAGGCTTCCTTGCCGGAGAAGCGGCACCTTCGCCGGCAGAGAGCATCCTGCCGGCCGCGGTGCGCTCCGGAGCGGGGGCTTGTGCCGAAAGAGGCCGGCAACAGGCGCTTACCTTCGGACAGCTCCGGATGCCCGTCCAATGCGTCTCTTGTCGCCTACACGGCAGGGAAAAGCTTTTCCACTCTGTCTAGGAAGGAGAAAGTGTGCCAGCAGAGCAAATGCCTCCCGGACTTTCCCTGCAATTCAGCAAGTGCTTTGCAGCTTGAAATTGGAAGGAAAGCCTCAGATTTAGCAGCCAGAGCTTCAGGAGGAGCAGCAGCGAGCACAGCATCGCTTTTGCAGCAGCTCCTTCCATGTGCATGTTTTTGGGAGTGGAAAGGCTTGCAGAGTGTTCAAGTAGCTTTTTCTCTCCGCTGGAAAGCTGCACGCTCAGTGCCAGTGCTCTGCAACTTCTTTCTTCACGTTTCAGCAGCTAGCACGCTCTCCGTGTGCTGGAGAAGCGGGCGAGGCTTCCTTGCCGGAGAAGCGGCACCTTCGCCGTCAGAGAGCATCCTGCCGGCCGCGGTGCGCTCCGGAGCGGGGGCTTGTGCCGAAAGAGGCCGGCAACAGGCGCTTACCTTCGGACAGCTCCGGATGCCCGTCCAATGCGTTTCTTGTCGCCTACACGGCAGGGAAAAGCTTTTCCACTCTGTCTAGGAAGGAGAAAGTGTGCCAGCACAGCAAATGCCTCCCGGACTTTCCCTGCAATTCAGCAAGTGCTTTGCAGCTTGAAATTGGAAGGAAAGCCTCAGATTTAGCAGCCAGAGCTTCAGGAGGAGCAGCAGCGAGCACAGCATCGCTTTTGCAGCAGCTCCTTCCATGTGCATGTTTTTGGGAGTGGAAAGGCTTGCAGAGTGTTCAAGTAGCTTTTTCTCTCCGCTGGAAAGCTGCACGCTCAGTGCCAGTGTTCTGCAACTTCTTTCTTCACGTTTCAGCAGCTAGCACGCTCTCCGTGTGCTGGAGAAGCGGGCGAGGCTTCCTTGCCGGAGAAGCGGCACCTTCGCCGGCAGAGAGCATCCTGCCGGCCGCGGTGCGCTCCGGAGCGGGGGCTTGTGCCGAAAGAGGCCGGCAACAGGCGCTTACCTTCGGACAGCTCCGGATGCCCGTCCAATGCGTCAAATGTCGCCTACACGGCAGGGAAAAGCTTTTCCACTCTGTCTAGGAAGGAGAAAGTGTGCCAGCACAGCAAATGCCTCCCGGACTTTCCCTGCAATTCAGCAAGTGCTTTGCAGCTTGAAATTGGAAGGAAAGCCTCAGATTTAGCAGCCAGAGCTTCAGGAGGAGCAGCAGCGAGCACAGCATCGCTTTTGCAGCAGCTCCTTCCATGTGCATGTTTTTGGGAGTGGAAAGGCTTGCAGAGTGTTCAAGTAGCTTTTTCTCTCCGCTGGAAAGCTGCACGCTCAGTGCCAGTGTTCTGCAGCTTCTTTCTTCACGTTTCAGCAGCTAGCGCGCTCTCCGTGTGCAGGAGAAGCGGCTGAGGCTTCCTTGCCGGAGAAGCGGCACCTTCGCCGGCAGAGAGCATCCTGCCGGCCGCGGTGCGCTCCGGAGCGGGGGCTTGTGCCGAAAGAGGCCGGGAACAGGCGCTTACCTTCGGACAGCTCCGGATGCCCGTCTAATGCGTCTCTTGTCGCCTACACGGCAGGGAAAAGCTTTTCCACTCTGTCTAGGAAGGAGAAAGTGTGCCAGCACAGCAAATGCCTCCCGGACTTTCCCTGCAATTCAGCAAGTGCTTTGCAGCTTGAAATTGGAAGGAAAGCCTCAGATTTAGCAGCCAGAGCTTCAGGAGGAGCAGCAGCGAGCACAGCATCGCTTTTGCAGCAGCTCCTTCCATGTGCATGTTTTTGGGAGTGGAAAGGCTTGCAGAGTGTTCAAGTAGCTTTTTCTCTCCGCTGGAAAGCTGCACGCTCAGTGCCAGTGTTCTGCAGCTTCTTTCTTCGCGTTTCAGCAGCTAGCACGCTCGCCGTGTGCTGGAGAAGCGGCTGAGGCTTCCTTGCCGGAGAAGCGGCACCTTCGCCGGCAGAGAGCATCCTGCCGGCCGCGGTGCGCTCCGGAGCGGGGGCTTGTGCCGAAAGAGGCCGGGAACAGGCGCTTACCTTCGGACAGCTCCGGATGCCCGTCCAATGCGTCTCTTGTCGCCTACACGGCAGGGAAAAGCTTTTCCACTCTGTCTAGGAAGGAGAAAGTGTGCCAGCAGAGCAAATGCCTCCCGGACTTTCCCTGCAATTCAGCAAGTGCTTTGCAGCTTGAAATTGGAAGGAAAGCCTCAGATTTAGCAGCCAGAGCTTCAGGAGGAGCAGCAGCGAGCACAGCATCGCTTTTGCAGCAGCTCCTTCCATGTGCATGTTTTTGGGAGTGGAAAGGCTTGCAGAGTGTTCAAGTAGCTTTTTCTATCCGCTGGAAAGCTGCACGCTCAGTGCCAGTGTTCTGCAGCTTCTTTCTTCACGTTTCAGCAGCTAGCACGCTCTCCGTGTGCTGGAGAAGCGGGCGAGGCTTCCTTGCCGGAGAAGCGGCACCTTCGCCGGCAGAGAGCATCCTGCCGGCCGCGGTGCGCTCCGGAGCGGGGGCTTGTGCCGAAAGAGGCCGGGAACAGGCGCTTACCTTCGGACAGCTCCGGATGCCCGTCCAATGCGTCTCTTGTCGCCTACACGGCAGGGAAAAGCTTTTCCACTCTGTCTAGGAAGGAGAAAGTGTGCCAGCACAGCAAATGCCTCCCGGACTTTCCCTGCAATTCAGCAAGTGCTTTGCAGCTTGAAATTGGAAGGAAAGCCTCAGATTTAGCAGCCAGAGCTTCAGGAGGAGCAGCAGCGAGCACAGCATCGCTTTTGCAGCAGCTCCTTCCATGTGCATGTTTTTGGGAGTGGAAAGGCTTGCAGAGTGTTCAAGTAGCTTTTTCTCTCCGCTGGAAAGCTGCACGCTCAGTGCCAGTGTTCTGCAGCTTCTTTCTTCGCGTTTCAGCAGCTAGCACGCTCGCCGTGTGCAGGAGAAGCGGCTGAGGCTTCCTTGCCGGAGAAGCGGCACCTTCGCCGGCAGCGAGCATCCTGCCGGCCGCGGTGCGCTCCGGAGCGGGGGCTTGTGCCGAAAGAGGCCGGGAACAGGCGCTTACCTTCGGACAGCTCCGGATGCCCGTCCAATGCGTCTCTTGTCGCCTACACGGCAGGGAAAAGCTTTTCCACTCTGTCTAGGAAGGAGAAAGTGTGCCAGCACAGCAAATGCCTCCCGGACTTTCCCTGCAATTCAGCAAGTGCTTTGCAGCTTGAAATTGGAAGGAAAGCCTCAGATTTAGCAGCCAGAGCTTCAGGAGGAGCAGCAGCGAGCACAGCATCGCTTTTGCAGCAGCTCCTTCCATGTGCATGTTTTTGGGAGTGGAAAGGCTTGCAGAGTGTTCAAGTAGCTTTTTCTCTCCGCTGGAAAGCTGCACGCTGAGTGCCAGTGTTCTGCAGCTTCTTTCTTCACGTTTCAGCAGCTAGCGCGCTCTCCGTGTGCAGGAGAAGCGGCTGAGGCTTCCTTGCCGGAGAAGCGGCACCTTCGCCGGCAGAGAGCATCCTGCCGGCCGCGGTGCGCTCCGGAGCGGGGGCTTGTGCCGAAAGAGGCCGGCAACAGGCGCTTACCTTCGGACAGCTCCGGATGCCCGTCTAATGCGTCTCTTGTCGCCTACACGGCAGGGAAAAGCTTTTCCACTCTGTCTAGGAAGGAGAAAGTGTGCCAGCACAGCAAATGCCTCCCGGACTTTCCCTGCAATTCAGCAAGTGCTTTGCAGCTTGAAATTGGAAGGAAAGCCTCAGATTTAGCAGCCAGAGCTTCAGGAGGAGCAGCAGCGAGCACAGCATCGCTTTTGCAGCAGCTCCTTCCATGTGCATGTTTTTGGGAGTGGAAAGGCTTGCAGAGTGTTAAAGTAGCTTTTTCTCTCCGCTGGAAAGCTGCACGCTCAGTGCCAGTGCTCTGCAACTTCTTTCTTCACGTTTCAGCAGCTAGCACGCTCTCCGTGTGCTGGAGAAGCGGGCGAGGCTTCCTTGCCGGAGAAGCGGCACCTTCGCCGGCAGAGAGCATCCTGCCGGCCGCGGTGCGCTCCGGAGCGGGGGCTTGTGCCGACAGAGGCCGGGAACAGGCGCTTACCTTCGGACAGCTCCGGATGCCCGTCCAATGCGTCTCTTGTCGCCTACACGGCAGGGAAAAGCTTTTCCACTCTGTCTAGGAAGGAGAAAGTGTGCCAGCACAGCAAATGCCTCCCGGACTTTCCCTGCAATTCAGCAAGTGCTTTGCAGCTTGAAATTGGAAGGAAAGCCTCAGATTTAGCAGCCAGAGCTTCAGGAGGAGCAGCAGCGAGCACAGCATCGCTTTTGCAGCAGCTCCTTCCATGTGCATGTTTTTGGGAGTGGAAAGGCTTGCAGAGTGTTCAAGTAGCTTTTTCTCTCCGCTGGAAAGCTGCACGCTCAGTGCCAGTGTTCTGCAGCTTCTTTCTTCACGTTTCAGCAGCTAGCGCGCTCTCCGTGTGCAGGAGAAGCGGCTGAGGCTTCCTTGCCGGAGAAGCGGCACCTTCGCCGGCAGAGAGCATCCTGCCGGCCGCGGTGCGCTCCGGAGCGGGGGCTTGTGCCGAAAGAGGCCGGCAACAGGCGCTTACCTTCGGACAGCTCCGGATGCCCGTCTAATGCGTCTCTTGTCGCCTACACGGCAGGGAAAAGCTTTTCCACTCTGTCTAGGAAGGAGAAAGTGTGCCAGCACAGCAAATGCCTCCCGGACTTTCCCTGCAATTCAGCAAGTGCTTTGCAGCTTGAAATTGGAAGGAAAGCCTCAGATTTAGCAGCCAGAGCTTCAGGAGGAGCAGCAGCGAGCACAGCATCGCTTTTGCAGCAGCTCCTTCCATGTGCATGTTTTTGGGAGTGGAAAGGCTTGCAGAGTGTTCAAGTAGCTTTTTCTCTCCGCTGGAAAGCTGCACGCTCAGTGCCAGTGTTCTGCAGCTTCTTTCTTCACGTTTCAGCAGCTAGCACGCTCTCCGTGTGCTGGAGAAGCGGCTGAGGCTTCCTTGCCGGAGAAGCGGCACCTTCGCCGGCAGAGAGCATCCTGCCGGCCGCGGTGCGCTCCGGAGCGGGGGCTTGTGCCGAAAGAGGCCGGCAACAGGCGCTTACCTTCGGACAGCTCCGGATGCCCGTCTAATGCGTCTCTTGTCGCCTACACGGCAGGGAAAAGCTTTTCCACTCTGTCTAGGAAGGAGAAAGTGTGCCAGCACAGCAAATGCCTCCCGGACTTTCCCTGCAATTCAGCAAGTGCTTTGCAGCTTGAAATTGGAAGGAAAGCCTCAGATTTAGCAGCCAGAGCTTCAGGAGGAGCAGCAGCGAGCACAGCATCGCTTTTGCAGCAGCTCCTTCCATGTGCATGTTTTTGGGAGTGGAAAGGCTTGCAGAGTGTTCAAGTAGCTTTTTCTCTCCGCTGGAAAGCTGCACGCTCAGTGCCAGTGTTCTGCAACTTCTTTCTTCACGTTTCAGCAGCTAGCACGCTCTCCGTGTGCTGGAGAAGCGGGCGAGGCTTCCTTGCCGGAGAAGCGGCACCTTCGCCGGCAGAGAGCATCCTGCCGGCCGCGGTGCGCTCCGGAGCGGGGGCTTGTGCCGAAAGAGGCCGGCAACAGGCGCTTACCTTCGGACAGCTCCGGATGCCCGTCCAATGCGTCTCTTGTCGCCTACACGGCAGGGAAAAGCTTTTCCACTCTGTCTAGGAAGGAGAAAGTGTGCCAGCACAGCAAATGCCTCCCGGACTTTCCCTGCAATTCAGCAAGTGCTTTGCAGCTTGAAATTGGAAGGAAAGCCTCAGATTTAGCAGCCAGAGCTTCAGGAGGAGCAGCAGCGAGCACAGCATCGCTTTTGCAGCAGCTCCTTCCATGTGCATGTTTTTGGGAGTGGAAAGGCTTGCAGAGTGTTCAAGTAGCTTTTTCTCTCCGCTGGAAAGCTGCACGCTCAGTGCCAGTGTTCTGCAACTTCTTTCTTCACGTTTCAGCAGCTAGCACGCTCTCCGTGTGCTGGAGAAGCGGGCGAGGCTTCCTTGCCGGAGAAGCGGCACCTTCGCCGTCAGAGAGCATCCTGCCGGCCGCGGTGCGCTCCGGAGCGGGGGCTTGTGCCGACAGAGGCCGGGAACAGGCGCTTACCTTCGGACAGCTCCGGATGCCCGTCCAATGCGTCTCTTGTCGCCTACACGGCAGGGAAAAGCTTTTCCACTCTGTCTAGGAAGGAGAAAGTGTGCCAGCACAGCAAATGCCTCCCGGACTTTCCCTGCAATTCAGCAAGTGCTTTGCAGCTTGAAATTGGAAGGAAAGCCTCAGATTTAGCAGCCAGAGCTTCAGGAGGAGCAGCAGCGAGCACAGCATCGCTTTTGCAGCAGCTCCTTCCATGTGCATGTTTTTGGGAGTGGAAAGGCTTGCAGAGTGTTCAAGTAGCTTTTTCTCTCCGCTGGAAAGCTGCACGCTCAGTGCCAGTGTTCTGCAGCTTCTTTCTTCGCGTTTCAGCAGCTAGCACGCTCGCCGTGTGCTGGAGAAGCGGCTGAGGCTTCCTTGCCGGAGAAGCGGCACCTTCGCCGGCAGAGAGCATCCTGCCGGCCGCGGTGCGCTCCGGAGCGGGGGCTTGTGCCGAAAGAGGCCGGGAACAGGCGCTTACCTTCGGACAGCTCCGGATGCCCGTCCAATGCGTCTCTTGTCGCCTACACGGCAGGGAAAAGCTTTTCCACTCTGTCTAGGAAGGAGAAAGTGTGCCAGCACAGCAAATGCCTCCCGGACTTTCCCTGCAATTCAGCAAGTGCTTTGCAGCTTGAAATTGGAAGGAAAGCCTCAGATTTAGCAGCCAGAGCTTCAGGAGGAGCAGCAGCGAGCACAGCATCGCTTTTGCAGCAGCTCCTTCCATGTGCATGTTTTTGGGAGTGGAAAGGCTTGCAGAGTGTTCAAGTAGCTTTTTCTATCCGCTGGAAAGCTGCACGCTCAGTGCCAGTGTTCTGCAGCTTCTTTCTTCACGTTTCAGCAGCTAGCACGCTCTCCGTGTGCTGGAGAAGCGGGCGAGGCTTCCTTGCCGGAGAAGCGGCACCTTCGCCGGCAGAGAGCATCCTGCCGGCCGCGGTGCGCTCCGGAGCGGGGGCTTGTGCCGAAAGAGGCCGGGAACAGGCGCTTACCTTCGGACAGCTCCGGATGCCCGTCCAATGCGTCTCTTGTCGCCTACACGGCAGGGAAAAGCTTTTCCACTCTGTCTAGGAAGGAGAAAGTGTGCCAGCACAGCAAATGCCTCCCGGACTTTCCCTGCAATTCAGCAAGTGCTTTGCAGCTTGAAATTGGAAGGAAAGCCTCAGATTTAGCAGCCAGAGCTTCAGGAGGAGCAGCAGCGAGCACAGCATCGCTTTTGCAGCAGCTCCTTCCATGTGCATGTTTTTGGGAGTGGAAAGGCTTGCAGAGTGTTCAAGTAGCTTTTTCTCTCCGCTGGAAAGCTGCACGCTCAGTGCCAGTGTTCTGCAGCTTCTTTCTTCGCGTTTCAGCAGCTAGCACGCTCGCCGTGTGCAGGAGAAGCGGCTGAGGCTTCCTTGCCGGAGAAGCGGCACCTTCGCCGGCAGCGAGCATCCTGCCGGCCGCGGTGCGCTCCGGAGCGGGGGCTTGTGCCGAAAGAGGCCGGGAACAGGCGCTTACCTTCGGACAGCTCCGGATGCCCGTCCAATGCGTCTCTTGTCGCCTACACGGCAGGGAAAAGCTTTTCCACTCTGTCTAGGAAGGAGAAAGTGTGCCAGCACAGCAAATGCCTCCCGGACTTTCCCTGCAATTCAGCAAGTGCTTTGCAGCTTGAAATTGGAAGGAAAGCCTCAGATTTAGCAGCCAGAGCTTCAGGAGGAGCAGCAGCGAGCACAGCATCGCTTTTGCAGCAGCTCCTTCCATGTGCATGTTTTTGGGAGTGGAAAGGCTTGCAGAGTGTTCAAGTAGCTTTTTCTCTCCGCTGGAAAGCTGCACGCTGAGTGCCAGTGTTCTGCAGCTTCTTTCTTCACGTTTCAGCAGCTAGCGCGCTCTCCGTGTGCAGGAGAAGCGGCTGAGGCTTCCTTGCCGGAGAAGCGGCACCTTCGCCGGCAGAGAGCATCCTGCCGGCCGCGGTGCGCTCCGGAGCGGGGGCTTGTGCCGAAAGAGGCCGGCAACAGGCGCTTACCTTCGGACAGCTCCGGATGCCCGTCTAATGCGTCTCTTGTCGCCTACACGGCAGGGAAAAGCTTTTCCACTCTGTCTAGGAAGGAGAAAGTGTGCCAGCACAGCAAATGCCTCCCGGACTTTCCCTGCAATTCAGCAAGTGCTTTGCAGCTTGAAATTGGAAGGAAAGCCTCAGATTTAGCAGCCAGAGCTTCAGGAGGAGCAGCAGCGAGCACAGCATCGCTTTTGCAGCAGCTCCTTCCATGTGCATGTTTTTGGGAGTGGAAAGGCTTGCAGAGTGTTAAAGTAGCTTTTTCTCTCCGCTGGAAAGCTGCACGCTCAGTGCCAGTGCTCTGCAACTTCTTTCTTCACGTTTCAGCAGCTAGCACGCTCTCCGTGTGCTGGAGAAGCGGGCGAGGCTTCCTTGCCGGAGAAGCGGCACCTTCGCCGGCAGAGAGCATCCTGCCGGCCGCGGTGCGCTCCGGAGCGGGGGCTTGTGCCGACAGAGGCCGGGAACAGGCGCTTACCTTCGGACAGCTCCGGATGCCCGTCCAATGCGTCTCTTGTCGCCTACACGGCAGGGAAAAGCTTTTCCACTCTGTCTAGGAAGGAGAAAGTGTGCCAGCACAGCAAATGCCTCCCGGACTTTCCCTGCAATTCAGCAAGTGCTTTGCAGCTTGAAATTGGAAGGAAAGCCTCAGATTTAGCAGCCAGAGCTTCAGGAGGAGCAGCAGCGAGCACAGCATCGCTTTTGCAGCAGCTCCTTCCATGTGCATGTTTTTGGGAGTGGAAAGGCTTGCAGAGTGTTCAAGTAGCTTTTTCTCTCCGCTGGAAAGCTGCACGCTCAGTGCCAGTGTTCTGCAGCTTCTTTCTTCACGTTTCAGCAGCTAGCGCGCTCTCCGTGTGCAGGAGAAGCGGCTGAGGCTTCCTTGCCGGAGAAGCGGCACCTTCGCCGGCAGAGAGCATCCTGCCGGCCGCGGTGCGCTCCGGAGCGGGGGCTTGTGCCGAAAGAGGCCGGCAACAGGCGCTTACCTTCGGACAGCTCCGGATGCCCGTCTAATGCGTCTCTTGTCGCCTACACGGCAGGGAAAAGCTTTTCCACTCTGTCTAGGAAGGAGAAAGTGTGCCAGCACAGCAAATGCCTCCCGGACTTTCCCTGCAATTCAGCAAGTGCTTTGCAGCTTGAAATTGGAAGGAAAGCCTCAGATTTAGCAGCCAGAGCTTCAGGAGGAGCAGCAGCGAGCACAGCATCGCTTTTGCAGCAGCTCCTTCCATGTGCATGTTTTTGGGAGTGGAAAGGCTTGCAGAGTGTTCAAGTAGCTTTTTCTCTCCGCTGGAAAGCTGCACGCTCAGTGCCAGTGTTCTGCAGCTTCTTTCTTCACGTTTCAGCAGCTAGCACGCTCTCCGTGTGCTGGAGAAGCGGCTGAGGCTTCCTTGCCGGAGAAGCGGCACCTTCGCCGGCAGAGAGCATCCTGCCGGCCGCGGTGCGCTCCGGAGCGGGGGCTTGTGCCGAAAGAGGCCGGCAACAGGCGCTTACCTTCGGACAGCTCCGGATGCCCGTCTAATGCGTCTCTTGTCGCCTACACGGCAGGGAAAAGCTTTTCCACTCTGTCTAGGAAGGAGAAAGTGTGCCAGCACAGCAAATGCCTCCCGGACTTTCCCTGCAATTCAGCAAGTGCTTTGCAGCTTGAAATTGGAAGGAAAGCCTCAGATTTAGCAGCCAGAGCTTCAGGAGGAGCAGCAGCGAGCACAGCATCGCTTTTGCAGCAGCTCCTTCCATGTGCATGTTTTTGGGAGTGGAAAGGCTTGCAGAGTGTTCAAGTAGCTTTTTCTCTCCGCTGGAAAGCTGCACGCTCAGTGCCAGTGTTCTGCAACTTCTTTCTTCACGTTTCAGCAGCTAGCACGCTCTCCGTGTGCTGGAGAAGCGGGCGAGGCTTCCTTGCCGGAGAAGCGGCACCTTCGCCGGCAGAGAGCATCCTGCCGGCCGCGGTGCGCTCCGGAGCGGGGGCTTGTGCCGAAAGAGGCCGGCAACAGGCGCTTACCTTCGGACAGCTCCGGATGCCCGTCCAATGCGTCTCTTGTCGCCTACACGGCAGGGAAAAGCTTTTCCACTCTGTCTAGGAAGGAGAAAGTGTGCCAGCACAGCAAATGCCTCCCGGACTTTCCCTGCAATTCAGCAAGTGCTTTGCAGCTTGAAATTGGAAGGAAAGCCTCAGATTTAGCAGCCAGAGCTTCAGGAGGAGCAGCAGCGAGCACAGCATCGCTTTTGCAGCAGCTCCTTCCATGTGCATGTTTTTGGGAGTGGAAAGGCTTGCAGAGTGTTCAAGTAGCTTTTTCTCTCCGCTGGAAAGCTGCACGCTCAGTGCCAGTGTTCTGCAACTTCTTTCTTCACGTTTCAGCAGCTAGCACGCTCTCCGTGTGCTGGAGAAGCGGGCGAGGCTTCCTTGCCGGAGAAGCGGCACCTTCGCCGTCAGAGAGCATCCTGCCGGCCGCGGTGCGCTCCGGAGCGGGGGCTTGTGCCGACAGAGGCCGGGAACAGGCGCTTACCTTCGGACAGCTCCGGATGCCCGTCCAATGCGTCTCTTGTCGCCTACACGGCAGGGAAAAGCTTTTCCACTCTGTCTAGGAAGGAGAAAGTGTGCCAGCACAGCAAATGCCTCCCGGACTTTCCCTGCAATTCAGCAAGTGCTTTGCAGCTTGAAATTGGAAGGAAAGCCTCAGATTTAGCAGCCAGAGCTTCAGGAGGAGCAGCAGCGAGCACAGCATCGCTTTTGCAGCAGCTCCTTCCATGTGCATGTTTTTGGGAGTGGAAAGGCTTGCAGAGTGTTAAAGTAGCTTTTTCTCTCCGCTGGAAAGCTGCACGCTCAGTGCCAGTGTTCTGCAGCTTCTTTCTTCGCGTTTCAGCAGCTAGCACGCTCGCCGTGTGCTGGAGAAGCGGCTGAGGCTTCCTTGCCGGAGAAGCGGCACCTTCGCCGGCAGAGAGCATCCTGCCGGCCGCGGTGCGCTCCGGAGCGGGGGCTTGTGCCGACAGAGGCCGGGAACAGGCGCTTACCTTCGGACAGCTCCGGATGCCCGTCCAATGCGTCTCTTGTCGCCTACACGGCAGGGAAAAGCTTTTCCACTCTGTCTAGGAAGGAGAAAGTGTGCCAGCACAGCAAATGCCTCCCGGACTTTCCCTGCAATTCAGCAAGTGCTTTGCAGCTTGAAATTGGAAGGAAAGCCTCAGATTTAGCAGCCAGAGCTTCAGGAGGAGCAGCAGCGAGCACAGCATCGCTTTTGCAGCAGCTCCTTCCATGTGCATGTTTTTGGGAGTGGAAAGGCTTGCAGAGTGTTAAAGTAGCTTTTTCTCTCCGCTGGAAAGCTGCACGCTCAGTGCCAGTGTTCTGCAGCTTCTTTCTTCACGTTTCAGCAGCTAGCACGCTCTCCGTGTGCTGGAGAAGCGGGCGAGGCTTCCTTGCCGGAGAAGCGGCACCTTCGCCGGCAGAGAGCATCCTGCCGGCCGCGGTGCGCTCCGGAGCGGGGGCTTGTGCCGAAAGAGGCCGGCAACAGGCGCTTACCTTCGGACAGCTCCGGATGCCCGTCTAATGCGTCTCTTGTCGCCTACACGGCAGGGAAAAGCTTTTCCACTCTGTCTAGGAAGGAGAAAGTGTGCCAGCACAGCAAATGCCTCCCGGACTTTCCCTGCAATTCAGCAAGTGCTTTGCAGCTTGAAATTGGAAGGAAAGCCTCAGATTTAGCAGCCAGAGCTTCAGGAGGAGCAGCAGCGAGCACAGCATCGCTTTTGCAGCAGCTCCTTCTATGTGCTGGTTTTTGAGAGTGGAAAGGCGTGCAGAGTGTTAAAGTAGCTTTTTCTCTCCGCTGGAAAGCTGCACGCTCAGTGCCAGTGTTCTGCAGCTTCTTTCTTCACGTTTCAGCAGCTAGCGCGCTCTCCGTGTGCAGGAGAAGCGGCTGAGGCTTCCTTGCCGGAGAAGCGGCACCTTCGCCGGCAGAGAGCATCCTGCCGGCCGCGGTGCGCTCCGGAGCGGGGGCTTGTGCCGAAAGAGGCCGGCAACAGGCGCTTACCTTCGGACAGCTCCGGATGCCCGTCTAATGCGTCTCTTGTCGCCTACACGGCAGGGAAAAGCTTTTCCACTCTGTCTAGGAAGGAGAAAGTGTGCCAGCAGAGCAAATGCCTCCCGGACTTTCCCTGCAATTCAGCAAGTGCTTTGCAGCTTGAAATTGGAAGGAAAGCCTCAGATTTAGCAGCCAGAGCTTCAGGAGGAGCAGCAGCGAGCACAGCATCGCTTTTGCAGCAGCTCCTTCCATGTGCATGTTTTTGGGAGTGGAAAGGCTTGCAGAGTGTTCAAGTAGCTTTTTCTCTCCGCTGGAAAGCTGCACGCTCAGTGCCAGTGCTCTGCAACTTCTTTCTTCACGTTTCAGCAGCTAGCACGCTCTCCGTGTGCTGGAGAAGCGGGCGAGGCTTCCTTGCCGGAGAAGCGGCACCTTCGCCGTCAGAGAGCATCCTGCCGGCCGCGGTGCGCTCCGGAGCGGGGGCTTGTGCCGAAAGAGGCCGGCAACAGGCGCTTACCTTCGGACAGCTCCGGATGCCTGTCCAATGCGTCTCTTGTCGCCTACACGGCAGGGAAAAGCTTTTCCACTCTGTCTAGGAAGGAGAAAGTGTGCCAGCACAGCAAATGCCTCCCGGACTTTCCCTGCAATTCAGCAAGTGCTTTGCAGCTTGAAATTGGAAGGAAAGCCTCAGATTTAGCAGCCAGAGCTTCAGGAGGAGCAGCAGCGAGCACAGCATCGCTTTTGCAGCAGCTCCTTCCATGTGCATGTTTTTGGGAGTTGAAAGGCTTGCAGAGTGTTCAAGTAGCTTTTTCTCTCCGCTGGAAAGCTGCACGCTCAGTGCCAGTGTTCTGCAGCTTCTTTCTTCACGTTTCAGCAGCTAGCGCGCTGTCCGTGTGCAGGAGAAGCGGCTGAGGCTTCCTTGCCGGAGAAGCGGCACCTTCGCCGGCAGAGAGCATCCTGCCGGCCGCGGTGCGCTCCGGAGCGGGGGCTTGTGCCGAAAGAGGCCGGCAACAGGCGCTTACCTTCGGACAGCTCCGGATGCCCGTCTAATGCGTCTCTTGTCGCCTACACGGCAGGGAAAAGCTTTTCCACTCTGTCTAGGAAGGAGAAAGTGTGCCAGCACAGCAAATGCCTCCCGGACTTTCCCTGCAATTCAGCAAGTGCTTTGCAGCTTGAAATTGGAAGGAAAGCCTCAGATTTAGCAGCCAGAGCTTCAGGAGGAGCAGCAGCGAGCACAGCATCGCTTTTGCAGCAGCTCCTTCCATGTGCATGTTTTTGGGAGTGGAAAGGCTTGCAGAGTGTTCAAGTAGCTTTTTCTCTCCGCTGGAAAGCTGCACGCTCAGTGCCAGTGTTCTGCAGCTTCTTTCTTCGCGTTTCACCTGCTAGCACGCTCGCCGTGTGCAGGAGAAGCGGCTGAGGCTTCCTTGCCGGAGAAGCGGCACCTTCGCCGGCAGAGAGCATCCTGCCGGCCGCGGTGCGCTCCGGAGCGGGGGCTTGTGCCGAAAGAGGCCGGCAACAGGCGCTTACCTTCGGACAGCTCCGGATGCCCGTCTAATGCGTCTCTTGTCGCCTACACGGCAGGGAAAAGCTTTTCCACTCTGTCTAGGAAGGAGAAAGTGTGCCAGCACAGCAAATGCCTCCCGGACTTTCCCTGCAATTCAGCAAGTGCTTTGCAGCTTGAAATTGGAAGGAAAGCCTCAGATTTAGCAGCCAGAGCTTCAGGAGGAGCAGCAGCGAGCACAGCATCGCTTTTGCAGCAGCTCCTTCTATGTGCTGGTTTTTGAGAGTGGAAAGGCTTGCAGAGTGTTCAAGTAGCTTTTTCTCTCCGCTGGAAAGCTGCACGCTCAGTGCCAGTGTTCTGCAGCTTCTTTCTTCACGTTTCAGCAGCTAGCGCGCTCTCCGTGTGCAGGAGAAGCGGCTGAGGCTTCCTTGCCGGAGAAGCGGCACCTTCGCCGGCAGAGAGCATCCTGCCGGCCGCGGTGCGCTCCGGAGCGGGGGCTTGTGCCGACAGAGGCCGGGAACAGGCGCTTACCTTCGGACAGCTCCGGATGCCCGTCTAATGCGTCTCTTGTCGCCTACACGGCAGGGAAAAGCTTTTCCACTCTGTCTAGGAAGGAGAAAGTGTGCCAGCACAGCAAATGCCTCCCGGACTTTCCCTGCAATTCAGCAAGTGCTTTGCAGCTTGAAATTGGAAGGAAAGCCTCAGATTTAGCAGCCAGAGCTTCAGGAGGAGCAGCAGCGAGCACAGCATCGCTTTTGCAGCAGCTCCTTCCATGTGCATGTTTTTGGGAGTGGAAAGGCTTGCAGAGTGTTTAAGTAGCTTTTTCTCTCCGCTGGAAATCTGCACGCTCAGTGCCAGTGTTCTGCAGCTTCTTTCTTCGCGTTTCAGCAGCTAGCACGCTCGTCGTGTGCAGGAGAAGCGGCTGAGGCTTCCTTGCCGGAGAAGCGGCACCTTCGCCGGCAGAGAGCATCCTGCCGGCCGCGGTGCGCTCCGGAGCGGGGGCTTGTGCCGAAAGAGGCCGGGAACAGGCGCTTACCTTCGGACAGCTCCGGATGCCCGTCTAATGCGTCTCTTGTCGCCTACACGGCAGGGAAAAGCTTTTCCACTCTGTCTAGGAAGGAGAAAGTGTGCCAGCACAGCAAATGCCTCCCGGACTTTCCCTGCAATTCAGCAAGTGCTTTGCAGCTTGAAATTGGAAGGAAAGCCTCAGATTTAGCAGCCAGAGCTTCAGGAGGAGCAGCAGCGAGCACAGCATCGCTTTTGCAGCAGCTCCTTCCATGTGCATGTTTTTGGGAGTGGAAAGGCTTGCAGAGTGTTCAAGTAGCTTTTTCTCTCCGCTGGAAAGCTGCACGCTCAGTGCCAGTGTTCTGCAACTTCTTTCTTCACGTTTCAGCAGCTAGCACGCTCTCCGTGTGCTGGAGAAGCGGGCGAGGCTTCCTTGCCGGAGAAGCGGCACCTTCGCCGGCAGAGAGCATCCTGCCGGCCGCGGTGCGCTCCGGAGCGGGGGCTTGTGCCGAAAGAGGCCGGGAACAGGCGCTTACCTTCGGACAGCTCCGGATGCCCGTCCAATGCGTCTCTTGTCGCCTACACGGCAGGGAAAAGCTTTTCCACTCTGTCTAGGAAGGAGAAAGTGTGCCAGCACAGCAAATGCCTCCCGGACTTTCCCTGCAATTCAGCAAGTGCTTTGCAGCTTGAAATTGGAAGGAAAGCCTCAGATTTAGCAGCCAGAGCTTCAGGAGGAGCAGCAGCGAGCACAGCATCGCTTTTGCAGCAGCTCCTTCCATGTGCATGTTTTTGGGAGTGGAAAGGCTTGCAGAGTGTTCAAGTAGCTTTTTCTCTCCGCTGGAAAGCTGCACGCTCAGTGCCAGTGTTCTGCAACTTCTTTCTTCACGTTTCAGCAGCTAGCACGCTCTCCGTGTGCTGGAGAAGCGGGCGAGGCTTCCTTGCCGGAGAAGCGGCACCTTCGCCGTCAGAGAGCATCCTGCCGGCCGCGGTGCGCTCCGGAGCGGGGGCTTGTGCCGACAGAGGCCGGGAACAGGCGCTTACCTTCGGACAGCTCCGGATGCCCGTCCAATGCGTCTCTTGTCGCCTACACGGCAGGGAAAAGCTTTTCCACTCTGTCTAGGAAGGAGAAAGTGTGCCAGCACAGCAAATGCCTCCCGGACTTTCCCTGCAATTCAGCAAGTGCTTTGCAGCTTGAAATTGGAAGGAAAGCCTCAGATTTAGCAGCCAGAGCTTCAGGAGGAGCAGCAGCGAGCACAGCATCGCTTTTGCAGCAGCTCCTTCCATGTGCATGTTTTTGGGAGTGGAAAGGCTTGCAGAGTGTTAAAGTAGCTTTTTCTCTCCGCTGGAAAGCTGCACGCTCAGTGCCAGTGTTCTGCAGCTTCTTTCTTCGCGTTTCAGCAGCTAGCACGCTCGCCGTGTGCTGGAGAAGCGGCTGAGGCTTCCTTGCCGGAGAAGCGGCACCTTCGCCGGCAGAGAGCATCCTGCCGGCCGCGGTGCGCTCCGGAGCGGGGGCTTGTGCCGACAGAGGCCGGGAACAGGCGCTTACCTTCGGACAGCTCCGGATGCCCGTCCAATGCGTCTCTTGTCGCCTACACGGCAGGGAAAAGCTTTTCCACTCTGTCTAGGAAGGAGAAAGTGTGCCAGCACAGCAAATGCCTCCCGGACTTTCCCTGCAATTCAGCAAGTGCTTTGCAGCTTGAAATTGGAAGGAAAGCCTCAGATTTAGCAGCCAGAGCTTCAGGAGGAGCAGCAGCGAGCACAGCATCGCTTTTGCAGCAGCTCCTTCCATGTGCATGTTTTTGGGAGTGGAAAGGCTTGCAGAGTGTTAAAGTAGCTTTTTCTCTCCGCTGGAAAGCTGCACGCTCAGTGCCAGTGTTCTGCAGCTTCTTTCTTCACGTTTCAGCAGCTAGCACGCTCTCCGTGTGCTGGAGAAGCGGGCGAGGCTTCCTTGCCGGAGAAGCGGCACCTTCGCCGGCAGAGAGCATCCTGCCGGCCGCGGTGCGCTCCGGAGCGGGGGCTTGTGCCGAAAGAGGCCGGCAACAGGCGCTTACCTTCGGACAGCTCCGGATGCCCGTCTAATGCGTCTCTTGTCGCCTACACGGCAGGGAAAAGCTTTTCCACTCTGTCTAGGAAGGAGAAAGTGTGCCAGCACAGCAAATGCCTCCCGGACTTTCCCTGCAATTCAGCAAGTGCTTTGCAGCTTGAAATTGGAAGGAAAGCCTCAGATTTAGCAGCCAGAGCTTCAGGAGGAGCAGCAGCGAGCACAGCATCGCTTTTGCAGCAGCTCCTTCTATGTGCTGGTTTTTGAGAGTGGAAAGGCTTGCAGAGTGTTCAAGTAGCTTTTTCTCTCCGCTGGAAAGCTGCACGCTCAGTGCCAGTGTTCTGCAGCTTCTTTCTTCACGTTTCAGCAGCTAGCGCGCTCTCCGTGTGCAGGAGAAGCGGCTGAGGCTTCCTTGCCGGAGAAGCGGCACCTTCGCCGGCAGAGAGCATCCTGCCGGCCGCGGTGCGCTCCGGAGCGGGGGCTTGTGCCGAAAGAGGCCGGCAACAGGCGCTTACCTTCGGACAGCTCCGGATGCCCGTCTAATGCGTCTCTTGTCGCCTACACGGCAGGGAAAAGCTTTTCCACTCTGTCTAGGAAGGAGAAAGTGTGCCAGCAGAGCAAATGCCTCCCGGACTTTCCCTGCAATTCAGCAAGTGCTTTGCAGCTTGAAATTGGAAGGAAAGCCTCAGATTTAGCAGCCAGAGCTTCAGGAGGAGCAGCAGCGAGCACAGCATCGCTTTTGCAGCAGCTCCTTCCATGTGCATGTTTTTGGGAGTGGAAAGGCTTGCAGAGTGTTCAAGTAGCTTTTTCTCTCCGCTGGAAAGCTGCACGCTCAGTGCCAGTGCTCTGCAACTTCTTTCTTCACGTTTCAGCAGCTAGCACGCTCTCCGTGTGCTGGAGAAGCGGGCGAGGCTTCCTTGCCGGAGAAGCGGCACCTTCGCCGTCAGAGAGCATCCTGCCGGCCGCGGTGCGCTCCGGAGCGGGGGCTTGTGCCGAAAGAGGCCGGCAACAGGCGCTTACCTTCGGACAGCTCCGGATGCCCGTCCAATGCGTCTCTTGTCGCCTACACGGCAGGGAAAAGCTTTTCCACTCTGTCTAGGAAGGAGAAAGTGTGCCAGCACAGCAAATGCCTCCCGGACTTTCCCTGCAATTCAGCAAGTGCTTTGCAGCTTGAAATTGGAAGGAAAGCCTCAGATTTAGCAGCCAGAGCTTCAGGAGGAGCAGCAGCGAGCACAGCATCGCTTTTGCAGCAGCTCCTTCCATGTGCATGTTTTTGGGAGTTGAAAGGCTTGCAGAGTGTTCAAGTAGCTTTTTCTCTCCGCTGGAAAGCTGCACGCTCAGTGCCAGTGTTCTGCAGCTTCTTTCTTCACGTTTCAGCAGCTAGCACGCTCTCCGTGTGCTGGAGAAGCGGGCGAGGCTTCCTTGCCGGAGAAGCGGCACCTTCGCCGGCAGAGAGCATCCTGCCGGCCGCGGTGCGCTCCGGAGCGGGGGCTTGTGCCGAAAGAGGCCGGCAACAGGCGCTTACCTTCGGACAGCTCCGGATGCCCGTCTAATGCGTCTCTTGTCGCCTACACGGCAGGGAAAAGCTTTTCCACTCTGTCTAGGAAGGAGAAAGTGTGCCAGCACAGCAAATGCCTCCCGGACTTTCCCTGCAATTCAGCAAGTGCTTTGCAGCTTGAAATTGGAAGGAAAGCCTCAGATTTAGCAGCCAGAGCTTCAGGAGGAGCAGCAGCGAGCACAGCATCGCTTTTGCAGCAGCTCCTTCCATGTGCATGTTTTTGGGAGTGGAAAGGCTTGCAGAGTGTTCAAGTAGCTTTTTCTCTCCGCTGGAAAGCTGCACGCTCAGTGCCAGTGTTCTGCAGCTTCTTTCTTCACGTTTCAGCAGCTAGCGCGCTCTCCGTGTGCAGGAGAAGCGGCTGAGGCTTCCTTGCCGGAGAAGCGGCACCTTCGCCGGCAGAGAGCATCCTGCCGGCCGCGGTGCGCTCCGGAGCGGGGGCTTGTGCCGAAAGAGGCCGGCAACAGGCGCTTACCTTCGGACAGCTCCGGATGCCCGTCTAATGCGTCTCTTGTCGCCTACACGGCAGGGAAAAGCTTTTCCACTCTGTCTAGGAAGGAGAAAGTGTGCCAGCAGAGCAAATGCCTCCCGGACTTTCCCTGCAATTCAGCAAGTGCTTTGCAGCTTGAAATTGGAAGGAAAGCCTCAGATTTAGCAGCCAGAGCTTCAGGAGGAGCAGCAGCGAGCACAGCATCGCTTTTGCAGCAGCTCCTTCCATGTGCATGTTTTTGGGAGTGGAAAGGCTTGCAGAGTGTTCAAGTAGCTTTTTCTCTCCGCTGGAAAGCTGCACGCTCAGTGCCAGTGCTCTGCAACTTCTTTCTTCACGTTTCAGCAGCTAGCACGCTCTCCGTGTGCTGGAGAAGCGGGCGAGGCTTCCTTGCCGGAGAAGCGGCACCTTCGCCGTCAGAGAGCATCCTGCCGGCCGCGGTGCGCTCCGGAGCGGGGGCTTGTGCCGAAAGAGGCCGGCAACAGGCGCTTACCTTCGGACAGCTCCGGATGCCCGTCCAATGCGTCTCTTGTCGCCTACACGGCAGGGAAAAGCTTTTCCACTCTGTCTAGGAAGGAGAAAGTGTGCCAGCACAGCAAATGCCTCCCGGACTTTCCCTGCAATTCAGCAAGTGCTTTGCAGCTTGAAATTGGAAGGAAAGCCTCAGATTTAGCAGCCAGAGCTTCAGGAGGAGCAGCAGCGAGCACAGCATCGCTTTTGCAGCAGCTCCTTCCATGTGCATGTTTTTGGGAGTTGAAAGGCTTGCAGAGTGTTCAAGTAGCTTTTTCTCTCCGCTGGAAAGCTGCACGCTCAGTGCCAGTGTTCTGCAGCTTCTTTCTTCACGTTTCAGCAGCTAGCGCGCTGTCCGTGTGCAGGAGAAGCGGCTGAGGCTTCCTTGCCGGAGAAGCGGCACCTTCGCCGGCAGAGAGCATCCTGCCGGCCGCGGTGCGCTCCGGAGCGGGGGCTTGTGCCGAAAGAGGCCGGGAACAGGCGCTTACCTTCGGACAGCTCCGGATGCCCGTCTAATGCGTCTCTTGTCGCCTACACGGCAGGGAAAAGCTTTTCCACTCTGTCTAGGAAGGAGAAAGTGTGCCAGCACAGCAAATGCCTCCCGGACTTTCCCTGCAATTCAGCAAGTGCTTTGCAGCTTGAAATTGGAAGGAAAGCCTCAGATTTAGCAGCCAGAGCTTCAGGAGGAGCAGCAGCGAGCACAGCATCGCTTTTGCAGCAGCTCCTTCCATGTGCATGTTTTTGGGAGTGGAAAGGCTTGCAGAGTGTTCAAGTAGCTTTTTCTCTCCGCTGGAAAGCTGCACGCTCAGTGCCAGTGTTCTGCAGCTTCTTTCTTCGCGTTTCACCTGCTAGCACGCTCGCCGTGTGCAGGAGAAGCGGCTGAGGCTTCCTTGCCGGAGAAGCGGCACCTTCGCCGGCAGAGAGCATCCTGCCGGCCGCGGTGCGCTCCGGAGCGGGGGCTTGTGCCGAAAGAGGCCGGCAACAGGCGCTTACCTTCGGACAGCTCCGGATGCCCGTCTAATGCGTCTCTTGTCGCCTACACGGCAGGGAAAAGCTTTTCCACTCTGTCTAGGAAGGAGAAAGTGTGCCAGCACAGCAAATGCCTCCCGGACTTTCCCTGCAATTCAGCAAGTGCTTTGCAGCTTGAAATTGGAAGGAAAGCCTCAGATTTAGCAGCCAGAGCTTCAGGAGGAGCAGCAGCGAGCACAGCATCGCTTTTGCAGCAGCTCCTTCCATGTGCATGTTTTTGGGAGTGGAAAGGCTTGCAGAGTGTTCAAGTAGCTTTTTCTCTCCGCTGGAAAGCTGCACGCTCAGTGCCAGTGTTCTGCAGCTTCTTTCTTCACGTTTCAGCTGCTAGCGCGCTCTCCGTGTGCAGGAGAAGCGGCTGAGGCTTCCTTGCCGGAGAAGCGGCACCTTCGCCGGCAGAGAGCATCCTGCCGGCCGCGGTGCGCTCCGGAGCGGGGGCTTGTGCCGAAAGAGGCCGGGAACAGGCGCTTACCTTCGGACAGCTCCGGATGCCCGTCTAATGCGTCTCTTGTCGCCTACACGGCAGGGAAAAGCTTTTCCACTCTGTCTAGGAAGGAGAAAGTGTGCCAGCACAGCAAATGCCTCCCGGACTTTCCCTGCAATTCAGCAAGTGCTTTGCAGCTTGAAATTGGAAGGAAAGCCTCAGATTTAGCAGCCAGAGCTTCAGGAGGAGCAGCAGCGAGCACAGCATCGCTTTTGCAGCAGCTCCTTCCATGTGCATGTTTTTGGGAGTGGAAAGGCTTGCAGAGTGTTTAAGTAGCTTTTTCTCTCCGCTGGAAATCTGCACGCTCAGTGCCAGTGTTCTGCAGCTTCTTTCTTCGCGTTTCAGCAGCTAGCACGCTCGTCGTGTGCAGGAGAAGCGGCTGAGGCTTCCTTGCCGGAGAAGCGGCACCTTCGCCGGCAGAGAGCATCCTGCCGGCCGCGGTGCGCTCCGGAGCGGGGGCTTGTGCCGACAGAGGCCGGGAACAGGCGCTTACCTTCGGACAGCTCCGGATGCCCGTCCAATGCGTCTCTTGTCGCCTACACGGCAGGGAAAAGCTTTTCCACTCTGTCTAGGAAGGAGAAAGTGTGCCAGCACAGCAAATGCCTCCCGGACTTTCCCTGCAATTCAGCAAGTGCTTTGCAGCTTGAAATTGGAAGGAAAGCCTCAGATTTAGCAGCCAGAGCTTCAGGAGGAGCAGCAGCGAGCACAGCATCGCTTTTGCAGCAGCTCCTTCCATGTGCATGTTTTTGGGAGTGGAAAGGCTTGCAGAGTGTTCAAGTAGCTTTTTCTCTCCGCTGGAAAGCTGCACGCTGAGTGCCAGTGTTCTGCAGCTTCTTTCTTCACGTTTCAGCAGCTAGCGCGCTCTCCGTGTGCAGGAGAAGCGGCTGAGGCTTCCTTGCCGGAGAAGCGGCACCTTCGCCGGCAGAGAGCATCCTGCCGGCCGCGGTGCGCTCCGGAGCGGGGGCTTGTGCCGAAAGAGGCCGGCAACAGGCGCTTACCTTCGGACAGCTCCGGATGCCCGTCTAATGCGTCTCTTGTCGCCTACACGGCAGGGAAAAGCTTTTCCACTCTGTCTAGGAAGGAGAAAGTGTGCCAGCACAGCAAATGCCTCCCGGACTTTCCCTGCAATTCAGCAAGTGCTTTGCAGCTTGAAATTGGAAGGAAAGCCTCAGATTTAGCAGCCAGAGCTTCAGGAGGAGCAGCAGCGAGCACAGCATCGCTTTTGCAGCAGCTCCTTCTATGTGCTGGTTTTTGAGAGTGGAAAGGCTTGCAGAGTGTTCAAGTAGCTTTTTCTCTCCGCTGGAAAGCTGCACGCTCAGTGCCAGTGTTCTGCAGCTTCTTTCTTCACGTTTCAGCAGCTAGCGCGCTCTCCGTGTGCAGGAGAAGCGGCTGAGGCTTCCTTGCCGGAGAAGCGGCACCTTCGCCGGCAGAGAGCATCCTGCCGGCCGCGGTGCGCTCCGGAGCGGGGGCTTGTGCCGAAAGAGGCCGGCAACAGGCGCTTACCTTCGGACAGCTCCGGATGCCCGTCTAATGCGTCTCTTGTCGCCTACACGGCAGGGAAAAGCTTTTCCACTCTGTCTAGGAAGGAGAAAGTGTGCCAGCAGAGCAAATGCCTCCCGGACTTTCCCTGCAATTCAGCAAGTGCTTTGCAGCTTGAAATTGGAAGGAAAGCCTCAGATTTAGCAGCCAGAGCTTCAGGAGGAGCAGCAGCGAGCACAGCATCGCTTTTGCAGCAGCTCCTTCCATGTGCATGTTTTTGGGAGTGGAAAGGCTTGCAGAGTGTTCAAGTAGCTTTTTCTCTCCGCTGGAAAGCTGCACGCTCAGTGCCAGTGCTCTGCAACTTCTTTCTTCACGTTTCAGCAGCTAGCACGCTCTCCGTGTGCTGGAGAAGCGGGCGAGGCTTCCTTGCCGGAGAAGCGGCACCTTCGCCGTCAGAGAGCATCCTGCCGGCCGCGGTGCGCTCCGGAGCGGGGGCTTGTGCCGAAAGAGGCCGGCAACAGGCGCTTACCTTCGGACAGCTCCGGATGCCCGTCCAATGCGTCTCTTGTCGCCTACACGGCAGGGAAAAGCTTTTCCACTCTGTCTAGGAAGGAGAAAGTGTGCCAGCACAGCAAATGCCTCCCGGACTTTCCCTGCAATTCAGCAAGTGCTTTGCAGCTTGAAATTGGAAGGAAAGCCTCAGATTTAGCAGCCAGAGCTTCAGGAGGAGCAGCAGCGAGCACAGCATCGCTTTTGCAGCAGCTCCTTCCATGTGCATGTTTTTGGGAGTTGAAAGGCTTGCAGAGTGTTCAAGTAGCTTTTTCTCTCCGCTGGAAAGCTGCACGCTCAGTGCCAGTGTTCTGCAGCTTCTTTCTTCACGTTTCAGCAGCTAGCACGCTCTCCGTGTGCTGGAGAAGCGGGCGAGGCTTCCTTGCCGGAGAAGCGGCACCTTCGCCGGCAGAGAGCATCCTGCCGGCCGCGGTGCGCTCCGGAGCGGGGGCTTGTGCCGAAAGAGGCCGGCAACAGGCGCTTACCTTCGGACAGCTCCGGATGCCCGTCTAATGCGTCTCTTGTCGCCTACACGGCAGGGAAAAGCTTTTCCACTCTGTCTAGGAAGGAGAAAGTGTGCCAGCACAGCAAATGCCTCCCGGACTTTCCCTGCAATTCAGCAAGTGCTTTGCAGCTTGAAATTGGAAGGAAAGCCTCAGATTTAGCAGCCAGAGCTTCAGGAGGAGCAGCAGCGAGCACAGCATCGCTTTTGCAGCAGCTCCTTCTATGTGCTGGTTTTTGAGAGTGGAAAGGCTTGCAGAGTGTTCAAGTAGCTTTTTCTCTCCGCTGGAAAGCTGCACGCTCAGTGCCAGTGTTCTGCAGCTTCTTTCTTCACGTTTCAGCAGCTAGCGCGCTCTCCGTGTGCAGGAGAAGCGGCTGAGGCTTCCTTGCCGGAGAAGCGGCACCTTCGCCGGCAGAGAGCATCCTGCCGGCCGCGGTGCGCTCCGGAGCGGGGGCTTGTGCCGAAAGAGGCCGGCAACAGGCGCTTACCTTCGGACAGCTCCGGATGCCCGTCTAATGCGTCTCTTGTCGCCTACACGGCAGGGAAAAGCTTTTCCACTCTGTCTAGGAAGGAGAAAGTGTGCCAGCAGAGCAAATGCCTCCCGGACTTTCCCTGCAATTCAGCAAGTGCTTTGCAGCTTGAAATTGGAAGGAAAGCCTCAGATTTAGCAGCCAGAGCTTCAGGAGGAGCAGCAGCGAGCACAGCATCGCTTTTGCAGCAGCTCCTTCCATGTGCATGTTTTTGGGAGTGGAAAGGCTTGCAGAGTGTTCAAGTAGCTTTTTCTCTCCGCTGGAAAGCTGCACGCTCAGTGCCAGTGCTCTGCAACTTCTTTCTTCACGTTTCAGCAGCTAGCACGCTCTCCGTGTGCTGGAGAAGCGGGCGAGGCTTCCTTGCCGGAGAAGCGGCACCTTCGCCGTCAGAGAGCATCCTGCCGGCCGCGGTGCGCTCCGGAGCGGGGGCTTGTGCCGAAAGAGGCCGGCAACAGGCGCTTACCTTCGGACAGCTCCGGATGCCCGTCCAATGCGTCTCTTGTCGCCTACACGGCAGGGAAAAGCTTTTCCACTCTGTCTAGGAAGGAGAAAGTGTGCCAGCACAGCAAATGCCTCCCGGACTTTCCCTGCAATTCAGCAAGTGCTTTGCAGCTTGAAATTGGAAGGAAAGCCTCAGATTTAGCAGCCAGAGCTTCAGGAGGAGCAGCAGCGAGCACAGCATCGCTTTTGCAGCAGCTCCTTCCATGTGCATGTTTTTGGGAGTTGAAAGGCTTGCAGAGTGTTCAAGTAGCTTTTTCTCTCCGCTGGAAAGCTGCACGCTCAGTGCCAGTGTTCTGCAGCTTCTTTCTTCACGTTTCAGCAGCTAGCGCGCTGTCCGTGTGCAGGAGAAGCGGCTGAGGCTTCCTTGCCGGAGAAGCGGCACCTTCGCCGGCAGAGAGCATCCTGCCGGCCGCGGTGCGCTCCGGAGCGGGGGCTTGTGCCGAAAGAGGCCGGGAACAGGCGCTTACCTTCGGACAGCTCCGGATGCCCGTCTAATGCGTCTCTTGTCGCCTACACGGCAGGGAAAAGCTTTTCCACTCTGTCTAGGAAGGAGAAAGTGTGCCAGCACAGCAAATGCCTCCCGGACTTTCCCTGCAATTCAGCAAGTGCTTTGCAGCTTGAAATTGGAAGGAAAGCCTCAGATTTAGCAGCCAGAGCTTCAGGAGGAGCAGCAGCGAGCACAGCATCGCTTTTGCAGCAGCTCCTTCCATGTGCATGTTTTTGGGAGTGGAAAGGCTTGCAGAGTGTTCAAGTAGCTTTTTCTCTCCGCTGGAAAGCTGCACGCTCAGTGCCAGTGTTCTGCAGCTTCTTTCTTCGCGTTTCACCTGCTAGCACGCTCGCCGTGTGCAGGAGAAGCGGCTGAGGCTTCCTTGCCGGAGAAGCGGCACCTTCGCCGGCAGAGAGCATCCTGCCGGCCGCGGTGCGCTCCGGAGCGGGGGCTTGTGCCGAAAGAGGCCGGCAACAGGCGCTTACCTTCGGACAGCTCCGGATGCCCGTCTAATGCGTCTCTTGTCGCCTACACGGCAGGGAAAAGCTTTTCCACTCTGTCTAGGAAGGAGAAAGTGTGCCAGCACAGCAAATGCCTCCCGGACTTTCCCTGCAATTCAGCAAGTGCTTTGCAGCTTGAAATTGGAAGGAAAGCCTCAGATTTAGCAGCCAGAGCTTCAGGAGGAGCAGCAGCGAGCACAGCATCGCTTTTGCAGCAGCTCCTTCCATGTGCATGTTTTTGGGAGTGGAAAGGCTTGCAGAGTGTTCAAGTAGCTTTTTCTCTCCGCTGGAAAGCTGCACGCTCAGTGCCAGTGTTCTGCAGCTTCTTTCTTCACGTTTCAGCTGCTAGCGCGCTCTCCGTGTGCAGGAGAAGCGGCTGAGGCTTCCTTGCCGGAGAAGCGGCACCTTCGCCGGCAGAGAGCATCCTGCCGGCCGCGGTGCGCTCCGGAGCGGGGGCTTGTGCCGAAAGAGGCCGGGAACAGGCGCTTACCTTCGGACAGCTCCGGATGCCCGTCTAATGCGTCTCTTGTCGCCTACACGGCAGGGAAAAGCTTTTCCACTCTGTCTAGGAAGGAGAAAGTGTGCCAGCACAGCAAATGCCTCCCGGACTTTCCCTGCAATTCAGCAAGTGCTTTGCAGCTTGAAATTGGAAGGAAAGCCTCAGATTTAGCAGCCAGAGCTTCAGGAGGAGCAGCAGCGAGCACAGCATCGCTTTTGCAGCAGCTCCTTCCATGTGCATGTTTTTGGGAGTGGAAAGGCTTGCAGAGTGTTTAAGTAGCTTTTTCTCTCCGCTGGAAATCTGCACGCTCAGTGCCAGTGTTCTGCAGCTTCTTTCTTCACGTTTCAGCAGCTAGCACGCTCGTCGTGTGCAGGAGAAGCGGCTGAGGCTTCCTTGCCGGAGAAGCGGCACCTTCGCCGGCAGAGAGCATCCTGCCGGCCGCGGTGCGCTCCGGAGCGGGGGCTTGTGCCGACAGAGGCCGGGAACAGGCGCTTACCTTCGGACAGCTCCGGATGCCCGTCCAATGCGTCTCTTGTCGCCTACACGGCAGGGAAAAGCTTTTCCACTCTGTCTAGGAAGGAGAAAGTGTGCCAGCACAGCAAATGCCTCCCGGACTTTCCCTGCAATTCAGCAAGTGCTTTGCAGCTTGAAATTGGAAGGAAAGCCTCAGATTTAGCAGCCAGAGCTTCAGGAGGAGCAGCAGCGAGCACAGCATCGCTTTTGCAGCAGCTCCTTCCATGTGCATGTTTTTGGGAGTGGAAAGGCTTGCAGAGTGTTCAAGTAGCTTTTTCTCTCCGCTGGAAAGCTGCACGCTCAGTGCCAGTGTTCTGCAGCTTCTTTCTTCACGTTTCAGCAGCTAGCGCGCTCTCCGTGTGCAGGAGAAGCGGCTGAGGCTTCCTTGCCGGAGAAGCGGCACCTTCGCCGGCAGAGAGCATCCTGCCGGCCGCGGTGCGCTCCGGAGCGGGGGCTTGTGCCGAAAGAGGCCGGCAACAGGCGCTTACCTTCGGACAGCTCCGGATGCCCGTCTAATGCGTCTCTTGTCGCCTACACGGCAGGGAAAAGCTTTTCCACTCTGTCTAGGAAGGAGAAAGTGTGCCAGCACAGCAAATGCCTCCCGGACTTTCCCTGCAATTCAGCAAGTGCTTTGCAGCTTGAAATTGGAAGGAAAGCCTCAGATTTAGCAGCCAGAGCTTCAGGAGGAGCAGCAGCGAGCACAGCATCGCTTTTGCAGCAGCTCCTTCCATGTGCATGTTTTTGGGAGTGGAAAGGCTTGCAGAGTGTTCAAGTAGCTTTTTCTCTCCGCTGGAAAGCTGCACGCTCAGTGCCAGTGTTCTGCAGCTTCTTTCTTCACGTTTCAGCAGCTAGCACGCTCTCCGTGTGCTGGAGAAGCGGCTGAAGCTTCCTTGCCGGAGAAGCGGCACCTTCGCCGGCAGAGAGCATCCTGCCGGCCGCGGTGCGCTCCGGAGCGGGGGCTTGTGCCGAAAGAGGCCGGGAACAGGCGCTTACCTTCGGACAGCTCCGGATGCCCGTCTAATGCGTCTCTTGTCGCCTACACGGCAGGGAAAAGCTTTTCCACTCTGTCTAGGAAGGAGAAAGTGTGCCAGCACAGCAAATGCCTCCCGGACTTTCCCTGCAATTCAGCAAGTGCTTTGCAGCTTGAAATTGGAAGGAAAGCCTCAGATTTAGCAGCCAGAGCTTCAGGAGGAGCAGCAGCGAGCACAGCATCGCTTTTGCAGCAGCTCCTTCCATGTGCATGTTTTTGGGAGTGGAAAGGCTTGCAGAGTGTTCAAGTAGCTTTTTCTCTCCGCTGGAAAGCTGCACGCTCAGTGCCAGTGTTCTGCAACTTCTTTCTTCACGTTTCAGCAGCTAGCACGCTCTCCGTGTGCTGGAGAAGCGGGCGAGGCTTCCTTGCCGGAGAAGCGGCACCTTCGCCGGCAGAGAGCATCCTGCCGGCCGCGGTGCGCTCCGGAGCGGGGGCTTGTGCCGAAAGAGGCCGGCAACAGGCGCTTACCTTCGGACAGCTCCGGATGCCCGTCCAATGCGTCTCTTGTCGCCTACACGGCAGGGAAAAGCTTTTCCACTCTGTCTAGGAAGGAGAAAGTGTGCCAGCACAGCAAATGCCTCCCGGACTTTCCCTGCAATTCAGCAAGTGCTTTGCAGCTTGAAATTGGAAGGAAAGCCTCAGATTTAGCAGCCAGAGCTTCAGGAGGAGCAGCAGCGAGCACAGCATCGCTTTTGCAGCAGCTCCTTCCATGTGCATGTTTTTGGGAGTGGAAAGGCTTGCAGAGTGTTCAAGTAGCTTTTTCTCTCCGCTGGAAAGCTGCACGCTCAGTGCCAGTGTTCTGCAACTTCTTTCTTCACGTTTCAGCAGCTAGCACGCTCTCCGTGTGCTGGAGAAGCGGGCGAGGCTTCCTTGCCGGAGAAGCGGCACCTTCGCCGGCAGAGAGCATCCTGCCGGCCGCGGTGCGCTCCGGAGCGGGGGCTTGTGCCGACAGAGGCCGGGAACAGGCGCTTACCTTCGGACAGCTCCGGATGCCCGTCCAATGCGTCTCTTGTCGCCTACACGGCAGGGAAAAGCTTTTCCACTCTGTCTAGGAAGGAGAAAGTGTGCCAGCACAGCAAATGCCTCCCGGACTTTCCCTGCAATTCAGCAAGTGCTTTGCAGCTTGAAATTGGAAGGAAAGCCTCAGATTTAGCAGCCAGAGCTTCAGGAGGAGCAGCAGCGAGCACAGCATCGCTTTTGCAGCAGCTCCTTCCATGTGCATGTTTTTGGGAGTGGAAAGGCTTGCAGAGTGTTAAAGTAGCTTTTTCTCTCCGCTGGAAAGCTGCACGCTCAGTGCCAGTGTTCTGCAGCTTCTTTCTTCGCGTTTCAGCAGCTAGCACGCTCGCCGTGTGCTGGAGAAGCGGCTGAGGCTTCCTTGCCGGAGAAGCGGCACCTTCGCCGGCAGAGAGCATCCTGCCGGCCGCGGTGCGCTCCGGAGCGGGGGCTTGTGCCGACAGAGGCCGGGAACAGGCGCTTACCTTCGGACAGCTCCGGATGCCCGTCCAATGCGTCTCTTGTCGCCTACACGGCAGGGAAAAGCTTTTCCACTCTGTCTAGGAAGGAGAAAGTGTGCCAGCACAGCAAATGCCTCCCGGACTTTCCCTGCAATTCAGCAAGTGCTTTGCAGCTTGAAATTGGAAGGAAAGCCTCAGATTTAGCAGCCAGAGCTTCAGGAGGAGCAGCAGCGAGCACAGCATCGCTTTTGCAGCAGCTCCTTCCATGTGCATGTTTTTGGGAGTGGAAAGGCTTGCAGAGTGTTAAAGTAGCTTTTTCTCTCCGCTGGAAAGCTGCACGCTCAGTGCCAGTGTTCTGCAGCTTCTTTCTTCACGTTTCAGCAGCTAGCACGCTCTCCGTGTGCAGGAGAAGCGGGCGAGGCTTCCTTGCCGGAGAAGCGGCACCTTCGCCGGCAGAGAGCATCCTGCCGGCCGCGGTGCGCTCCGGAGCGGGGGCTTGTGCCGAAAGAGGCCGGCAACAGGCGCTTACCTTCGGACAGCTCCGGATGCCCGTCTAATGCGTCTCTTGTCGCCTACACGGCAGGGAAAAGCTTTTCCACTCTGTCTAGGAAGGAGAAAGTGTGCCAGCACAGCAAATGCCTCCCGGACTTTCCCTGCAATTCAGCAAGTGCTTTGCAGCTTGAAATTGGAAGGAAAGCCTCAGATTTAGCAGCCAGAGCTTCAGGAGGAGCAGCAGCGAGCACAGCATCGCTTTTGCAGCAGCTCCTTCCATGTGCATGTTTTTGGGAGTGGAAAGGCTTGCAGAGTGTTCAAGTAGCTTTTTCTCTCCGCTGGAAAGCTGCACGCTCAGTGCCAGTGTTCTGCAGCTTCTTTCTTCACGTTTCAGCAGCTAGCACGCTCTCCGTGTGCTGGAGAAGCGGGCGAGGCTTCCTTGCCGGAGAAGCGGCACCTTCGCCGGCAGAGAGCATCCTGCCGGCCGCGGTGCGCTCCGGAGCGGGGGCTTGTGCCGAAAGAGGCCGACAACAGGCGCTTACCTTCGGACAGCTCCGGATGCCCGTCCAATGCGTCTCTTGTCGCCTACACGGCAGGGAAAAGCTTTTCCACTCTGTCTAGGAAGGAGAAAGTGTGCCAGCACAGCAAATGCCTCCCGGACTTTCCCTGCAATTCAGCAAGTGCTTTGCAGCTTGAAATTGGAAGGAAAGCCTCAGATTTAGCAGCCAGAGCTTCAGGAGGAGCAGCAGCGAGCACAGCATCGCTTTTGCAGCAGCTCCTTCCATGTGCATGTTTTTGGGAGTGGAAAGGCTTGCAGAGTGTTCAAGTAGCTTTTTCTCTCCGCTGGAAAGCTGCACGCTCAGTGCCAGTGCTCTGCAACTTCTTTCTTCACGTTTCAGCAGCTAGCACGCTCTCCGTGTGCTGGAGAAGCGGGCGAGGCTTCCTTGCCGGAGAAGCGGCACCTTCGCCGTCAGAGAGCATCCTGCCGGCCGCGGTGCGCTCCGGAGCGGGGGCTTGTGCCGAAAGAGGCCGGCAACAGGCGCTTACCTTCGGACAGCTTTGGATGCCCGTCCAATGCGTCTCTTGTCGCCTACACGGCAGGGAAAAGCTTTTCCACTCTGTCTAGGAAGGAGAAAGTGTGCCAGCACAGCAAATGCCTCCCGGACTTTCCCTGCAATTCAGCAAGTGCTTTGCAGCTTGAAATTGGAAGGAAAGCCTCAGATTTAGCAGCCAGAGCTTCAGGAGGAGCAGCAGCGAGCACAGCATCGCTTTTGCAGCAGCTCCTTCCATGTGCATGTTTTTGGGAGTGGAAAGGCTTGCAGAGTGTTCAAGTAGCTTTTTCTCTCCGCTGGAAAGCTGCACGCTCAGTGCCAGTGTTCTGCAACTTCTTTCTTCACGTTTCAGCAGCTAGCACGCTCTCCGTGTGCTGGAGAAGCGGGCGAGGCTTCCTTGCCGGAGAAGCGGCACCTTCGCCGGCAGAGAGCATCCTGCCGGCCGCGGTGCGCTCCGGAGCGGGGGCTTGTGCCGACAGAGGCCGGGAACAGGCGCTTACCTTCGGACAGCTCCGGATGCCCGTCCAATGCGTCTCTTGTCGCCTACACGGCAGGGAAAAGCTTTTCCACTCTGTCTAGGAAGGAGAAAGTGTGCCAGCACAGCAAATGCCTCCCGGACTTTCCCTGCAATTCAGCAAGTGCTTTGCAGCTTGAAATTGGAAGGAAAGCCTCAGATTTAGCAGCCAGAGCTTCAGGAGGAGCAGCAGCGAGCACAGCATCGCTTTTGCAGCAGCTCCTTCCATGTGCATGTTTTTGGGAGTGGAAAGGCTTGCAGAGTGTTCAAGTAGCTTTTTCTCTCCGCTGGAAAGCTGCACGCTCAGTGCCAGTGTTCTGCAGCTTCTTTCTTCACGTTTCAGCAGCTAGCGCGCTCTCCGTGTGCAGGAGAAGCGGCTGAGGCTTCCTTGCCGGAGAAGCGGCACCTTCGCCGGCAGAGAGCATCCTGCCGGCCGCGGTGCGCTCCGGAGCGGGGGCTTGTGCCGAAAGAGGCCGGCAACAGGCGCTTACCTTCGGACAGCTCCGGATGCCCGTCTAATGCGTCTCTTGTCGCCTACACGGCAGGGAAAAGCTTTTCCACTCTGTCTAGGAAGGAGAAAGTGTGCCAGCACAGCAAATGCCTCCCGGACTTTCCCTGCAATTCAGCAAGTGCTTTGCAGCTTGAAATTGGAAGGAAAGCCTCAGATTTAGCAGCCAGAGCTTCAGGAGGAGCAGCAGCGAGCACAGCATCGCTTTTGCAGCAGCTCCTTCCATGTGCATGTTTTTGGGAGTGGAAAGGCTTGCAGAGTGTTCAAGTAGCTTTTTCTCTCCGCTGGAAAGCTGCACGCTCAGTGCCAGTGTTCTGCAGCTTCTTTCTTCGCGTTTCACCTGCTAGCACGCTCGCCGTGTGCAGGAGAAGCGGCTGAGGCTTCCTTGCCGGAGAAGCGGCACCTTCGCCGGCAGAGAGCATCCTGCCGGCCGCGGTGCGCTCCGGAGCGGGGGCTTGTGCCGAAAGAGGCCGGCAACAGGCGCTTACCTTCGGACAGCTCCGGATGCCCGTCTAATGCGTCTCTTGTCGCCTACACGGCAGGGAAAAGCTTTTCCACTCTGTCTAGGAAGGAGAAAGTGTGCCAGCACAGCAAATGCCTCCCGGACTTTCCCTGCAATTCAGCAAGTGCTTTGCAGCTTGAAATTGGAAGGAAAGCCTCAGATTTAGCAGCCAGAGCTTCAGGAGGAGCAGCAGCGAGCACAGCATCGCTTTTGCAGCAGCTCCTTCCATGTGCATGTTTTTGGGAGTGGAAAGGCTTGCAGAGTGTTCAAGTAGCTTTTTCTCTCCGCTGGAAAGCTGCACGCTCAGTGCCAGTGTTCTGCAGCTTCTTTCTTCACGTTTCAGCTGCTAGCGCGCTCTCCGTGTGCAGGAGAAGCGGCTGAGGCTTCCTTGCCGGAGAAGCGGCACCTTCGCCGGCAGAGAGCATCCTGCCGGCCGCGGTGCGCTCCGGAGCGGGGGCTTGTGCCGAAAGAGGCCGGGAACAGGCGCTTACCTTCGGACAGCTCCGGATGCCCGTCTAATGCGTCTCTTGTCGCCTACACGGCAGGGAAAAGCTTTTCCACTCTGTCTAGGAAGGAGAAAGTGTGCCAGCACAGCAAATGCCTCCCGGACTTTCCCTGCAATTCAGCAAGTGCTTTGCAGCTTGAAATTGGAAGGAAAGCCTCAGATTTAGCAGCCAGAGCTTCAGGAGGAGCAGCAGCGAGCACAGCATCGCTTTTGCAGCAGCTCCTTCCATGTGCATGTTTTTGGGAGTGGAAAGGCTTGCAGAGTGTTTAAGTAGCTTTTTCTCTCCGCTGGAAATCTGCACGCTCAGTGCCAGTGTTCTGCAGCTTCTTTCTTCGCGTTTCAGCAGCTAGCACGCTCGTCGTGTGCAGGAGAAGCGGCTGAGGCTTCCTTGCCGGAGAAGCGGCACCTTCGCCGGCAGAGAGCATCCTGCCGGCCGCGGTGCGCTCCGGAGCGGGGGCTTGTGCCGACAGAGGCCGGGAACAGGCGCTTACCTTCGGACAGCTCCGGATGCCCGTCCAATGCGTCTCTTGTCGCCTACACGGCAGGGAAAAGCTTTTCCACTCTGTCTAGGAAGGAGAAAGTGTGCCAGCACAGCAAATGCCTCCCGGACTTTCCCTGCAATTCAGCAAGTGCTTTGCAGCTTGAAATTGGAAGGAAAGCCTCAGATTTAGCAGCCAGAGCTTCAGGAGGAGCAGCAGCGAGCACAGCATCGCTTTTGCAGCAGCTCCTTCCATGTGCATGTTTTTGGGAGTGGAAAGGCTTGCAGAGTGTTCAAGTAGCTTTTTCTCTCCGCTGGAAAGCTGCACGCTCAGTGCCAGTGTTCTGCAGCTTCTTTCTTCACGTTTCAGCAGCTAGCGCGCTCTCCGTGTGCAGGAGAAGCGGCTGAGGCTTCCTTGCCGGAGAAGCGGCACCTTCGCCGGCAGAGAGCATCCTGCCGGCCGCGGTGCGCTCCGGAGCGGGGGCTTGTGCCGAAAGAGGCCGGCAACAGGCGCTTACCTTCGGACAGCTCCGGATGCCCGTCTAATGCGTCTCTTGTCGCCTACACGGCAGGGAAAAGCTTTTCCACTCTGTCTAGGAAGGAGAAAGTGTGCCAGCACAGCAAATGCCTCCCGGACTTTCCCTGCAATTCAGCAAGTGCTTTGCAGCTTGAAATTGGAAGGAAAGCCTCAGATTTAGCAGCCAGAGCTTCAGGAGGAGCAGCAGCGAGCACAGCATCGCTTTTGCAGCAGCTCCTTCCATGTGCATGTTTTTGGGAGTGGAAAGGCTTGCAGAGTGTTCAAGTAGCTTTTTCTCTCCGCTGGAAAGCTGCACGCTCAGTGCCAGTGTTCTGCAGCTTCTTTCTTCACGTTTCAGCAGCTAGCACGCTCTCCGTGTGCTGGAGAAGCGGCTGAAGCTTCCTTGCCGGAGAAGCGGCACCTTCGCCGGCAGAGAGCATCCTGCCGGCCGCGGTGCGCTCCGGAGCGGGGGCTTGTGCCGAAAGAGGCCGGGAACAGGCGCTTACCTTCGGACAGCTCCGGATGCCCGTCTAATGCGTCTCTTGTCGCCTACACGGCAGGGAAAAGCTTTTCCACTCTGTCTAGGAAGGAGAAAGTGTGCCAGCACAGCAAATGCCTCCCGGACTTTCCCTGCAATTCAGCAAGTGCTTTGCAGCTTGAAATTGGAAGGAAAGCCTCAGATTTAGCAGCCAGAGCTTCAGGAGGAGCAGCAGCGAGCACAGCATCGCTTTTGCAGCAGCTCCTTCCATGTGCATGTTTTTGGGAGTGGAAAGGCTTGCAGAGTGTTCAAGTAGCTTTTTCTCTCCGCTGGAAAGCTGCACGCTCAGTGCCAGTGTTCTGCAACTTCTTTCTTCACGTTTCAGCAGCTAGCACGCTCTCCGTGTGCTGGAGAAGCGGGCGAGGCTTCCTTGCCGGAGAAGCGGCACCTTCGCCGGCAGAGAGCATCCTGCCGGCCGCGGTGCGCTCCGGAGCGGGGGCTTGTGCCGAAAGAGGCCGGCAACAGGCGCTTACCTTCGGACAGCTCCGGATGCCCGTCCAATGCGTCTCTTGTCGCCTACACGGCAGGGAAAAGCTTTTCCACTCTGTCTAGGAAGGAGAAAGTGTGCCAGCACAGCAAATGCCTCCCGGACTTTCCCTGCAATTCAGCAAGTGCTTTGCAGCTTGAAATTGGAAGGAAAGCCTCAGATTTAGCAGCCAGAGCTTCAGGAGGAGCAGCAGCGAGCACAGCATCGCTTTTGCAGCAGCTCCTTCCATGTGCATGTTTTTGGGAGTGGAAAGGCTTGCAGAGTGTTCAAGTAGCTTTTTCTCTCCGCTGGAAAGCTGCACGCTCAGTGCCAGTGTTCTGCAACTTCTTTCTTCACGTTTCAGCAGCTAGCACGCTCTCCGTGTGCTGGAGAAGCGGGCGAGGCTTCCTTGCCGGAGAAGCGGCACCTTCGCCGGCAGAGAGCATCCTGCCGGCCGCGGTGCGCTCCGGAGCGGGGGCTTGTGCCGACAGAGGCCGGGAACAGGCGCTTACCTTCGGACAGCTCCGGATGCCCGTCCAATGCGTCTCTTGTCGCCTACACGGCAGGGAAAAGCTTTTCCACTCTGTCTAGGAAGGAGAAAGTGTGCCAGCACAGCAAATGCCTCCCGGACTTTCCCTGCAATTCAGCAAGTGCTTTGCAGCTTGAAATTGGAAGGAAAGCCTCAGATTTAGCAGCCAGAGCTTCAGGAGGAGCAGCAGCGAGCACAGCATCGCTTTTGCAGCAGCTCCTTCCATGTGCATGTTTTTGGGAGTGGAAAGGCTTGCAGAGTGTTAAAGTAGCTTTTTCTCTCCGCTGGAAAGCTGCACGCTCAGTGCCAGTGTTCTGCAGCTTCTTTCTTCGCGTTTCAGCAGCTAGCACGCTCGCCGTGCGCTGGAGAAGCGGCTGAGGCTTCCTTGCCGGAGAAGCGGCACCTTCGCCGGCAGAGAGCATCCTGCCGGCCGCGGTGCGCTCCGGAGCGGGGGCTTGTGCCGACAGAGGCCGGGAACAGGCGCTTACCTTCGGACAGCTCCGGATGCCCGTCCAATGCGTCTCTTGTCGCCTACACGGCAGGGAAAAGCTTTTCCACTCTGTCTAGGAAGGAGAAAGTGTGCCAGCACAGCAAATGCCTCCCGGACTTTCCCTGCAATTCAGCAAGTGCTTTGCAGCTTGAAATTGGAAGGAAAGCCTCAGATTTAGCAGCCAGAGCTTCAGGAGGAGCAGCAGCGAGCACAGCATCGCTTTTGCAGCAGCTCCTTCCATGTGCATGTTTTTGGGAGTGGAAAGGCTTGCAGAGTGTTAAAGTAGCTTTTTCTCTCCGCTGGAAAGCTGCACGCTCAGTGCCAGTGTTCTGCAGCTTCTTTCTTCACGTTTCAGCAGCTAGCACGCTCTCCGTGTGCAGGAGAAGCGGGCGAGGCTTCCTTGCCGGAGAAGCGGCACCTTCGCCGGCAGAGAGCATCCTGCCGGCCGCGGTGCGCTCCGGAGCGGGGGCTTGTGCCGAAAGAGGCCGGCAACAGGCGCTTACCTTCGGACAGCTCCGGATGCCCGTCTAATGCGTCTCTTGTCGCCTACACGGCAGGGAAAAGCTTTTCCACTCTGTCTAGGAAGGAGAAAGTGTGCCAGCACAGCAAATGCCTCCCGGACTTTCCCTGCAATTCAGCAAGTGCTTTGCAGCTTGAAATTGGAAGGAAAGCCTCAGATTTAGCAGCCAGAGCTTCAGGAGGAGCAGCAGCGAGCACAGCATCGCTTTTGCAGCAGCTCCTTCCATGTGCATGTTTTTGGGAGTGGAAAGGCTTGCAGAGTGTTCAAGTAGCTTTTTCTCTCCGCTGGAAAGCTGCACGCTCAGTGCCAGTGTTCTGCAGCTTCTTTCTTCACGTTTCAGCAGCTAGCACGCTCTCCGTGTGCTGGAGAAGCGGGCGAGGCTTCCTTGCCGGAGAAGCGGCACCTTCGCCGGCAGAGAGCATCCTGCCGGCCGCGGTGCGCTCCGGAGCGGGGGCTTGTGCCGAAAGAGGCCGACAACAGGCGCTTACCTTCGGACAGCTCCGGATGCCCGTCCAATGCGTCTCTTGTCGCCTACACGGCAGGGAAAAGCTTTTCCACTCTGTCTAGGAAGGAGAAAGTGTGCCAGCACAGCAAATGCCTCCCGGACTTTCCCTGCAATTCAGCAAGTGCTTTGCAGCTTGAAATTGGAAGGAAAGCCTCAGATTTAGCAGCCAGAGCTTCAGGAGGAGCAGCAGCGAGCACAGCATCGCTTTTGCAGCAGCTCCTTCCATGTGCATGTTTTTGGGAGTGGAAAGGCTTGCAGAGTGTTCAAGTAGCTTTTTCTCTCCGCTGGAAAGCTGCACGCTCAGTGCCAGTGCTCTGCAACTTCTTTCTTCACGTTTCAGCAGCTAGCACGCTCTCCGTGTGCTGGAGAAGCGGGCGAGGCTTCCTTGCCGGAGAAGCGGCACCTTCGCCGTCAGAGAGCATCCTGCCGGCCGCGGTGCGCTCCGGAGCGGGGGCTTGTGCCGAAAGAGGCCGGCAACAGGCGCTTACCTTCGGACAGCTTTGGATGCCCGTCCAATGCGTCTCTTGTCGCCTACACGGCAGGGAAAAGCTTTTCCACTCTGTCTAGGAAGGAGAAAGTGTGCCAGCACAGCAAATGCCTCCCGGACTTTCCCTGCAATTCAGCAAGTGCTTTGCAGCTTGAAATTGGAAGGAAAGCCTCAGATTTAGCAGCCAGAGCTTCAGGAGGAGCAGCAGCGAGCACAGCATCGCTTTTGCAGCAGCTCCTTCCATGTGCATGTTTTTGGGAGTGGAAAGGCTTGCAGAGTGTTCAAGTAGCTTTTTCTCTCCGCTGGAAAGCTGCACGCTCAGTGCCAGTGTTCTGCAACTTCTTTCTTCACGTTTCAGCAGCTAGCACGCTCTCCGTGTGCTGGAGAAGCGGGCGAGGCTTCCTTGCCGGAGAAGCGGCACCTTCGCCGGCAGAGAGCATCCTGCCGGCCGCGGTGCGCTCCGGAGCGGGGGCTTGTGCCGACAGAGGCCGGGAACAGGCGCTTACCTTCGGACAGCTCCGGATGCCCGTCCAATGCGTCTCTTGTCGCCTACACGGCAGGGAAAAGCTTTTCCACTCTGTCTAGGAAGGAGAAAGTGTGCCAGCACAGCAAATGCCTCCCGGACTTTCCCTGCAATTCAGCAAGTGCTTTGCAGCTTGAAATTGGAAGGAAAGCCTCAGATTTAGCAGCCAGAGCTTCAGGAGGAGCAGCAGCGAGCACAGCATCGCTTTTGCAGCAGCTCCTTCCATGTGCATGTTTTTGGGAGTGGAAAGGCTTGCAGAGTGTTCAAGTAGCTTTTTCTCTCCGCTGGAAAGCTGCACGCTCAGTGCCAGTGTTCTGCAGCTTCTTTCTTCACGTTTCAGCAGCTAGCGCGCTCTCCGTGTGCAGGAGAAGCGGCTGAGGCTTCCTTGCCGGAGAAGCGGCACCTTCGCCGGCAGAGAGCATCCTGCCGGCCGCGGTGCGCTCCGGAGCGGGGGCTTGTGCCGAAAGAGGCCGGCAACAGGCGCTTACCTTCGGACAGCTCCGGATGCCCGTCTAATGCGTCTCTTGTCGCCTACACGGCAGGGAAAAGCTTTTCCACTCTGTCTAGGAAGGAGAAAGTGTGCCAGCACAGCAAATGCCTCCCGGACTTTCCCTGCAATTCAGCAAGTGCTTTGCAGCTTGAAATTGGAAGGAAAGCCTCAGATTTAGCAGCCAGAGCTTCAGGAGGAGCAGCAGCGAGCACAGCATCGCTTTTGCAGCAGCTCCTTCCATGTGCATGTTTTTGGGAGTGGAAAGGCTTGCAGAGTGTTCAAGTAGCTTTTTCTCTCCGCTGGAAAGCTGCACGCTCAGTGCCAGTGTTCTGCAGCTTCTTTCTTCACGTTTCAGCAGCTAGCACGCTCTCCGTGTGCTGGAGAAGCGGCTGAGGCTTCCTTGCCGGAGAAGCGGCACCTTCGCCGGCAGAGAGCATCCTGCCGGCCGCGGTGCGCTCCGGAGCGGGGGCTTGTGCCGAAAGAGGCCGGCAACAGGCGCTTACCTTCGGACAGCTCCGGATGCCCGTCTAATGCGTCTCTTGTCGCCTACACGGCAGGGAAAAGCTTTTCCACTCTGTCTAGGAAGGAGAAAGTGTGCCAGCACAGCAAATGCCTCCCGGACTTTCCCTGCAATTCAGCAAGTGCTTTGCAGCTTGAAATTGGAAGGAAAGCCTCAGATTTAGCAGCCAGAGCTTCAGGAGGAGCAGCAGCGAGCACAGCATCGCTTTTGCAGCAGCTCCTTCCATGTGCATGTTTTTGGGAGTGGAAAGGCTTGCAGAGTGTTCAAGTAGCTTTTTCTCTCCGCTGGAAAGCTGCACGCTCAGTGCCAGTGTTCTGCAACTTCTTTCTTCACGTTTCAGCAGCTAGCACGCTCTCCGTGTGCTGGAGAAGCGGGCGAGGCTTCCTTGCCGGAGAAGCGGCACCTTCGCCGGCAGAGAGCATCCTGCCGGCCGCGGTGCGCTCCGGAGCGGGGGCTTGTGCCGACAGAGGCCGGGAACAGGCGCTTACCTTCGGACAGCTCCGGATGCCCGTCCAATGCGTCTCTTGTCGCCTACACGGCAGGGAAAAGCTTTTCCACTCTGTCTAGGAAGGAGAAAGTGTGCCAGCACAGCAAATGCCTCCCGGACTTTCCCTGCAATTCAGCAAGTGCTTTGCAGCTTGAAATTGGAAGGAAAGCCTCAGATTTAGCAGCCAGAGCTTCAGGAGGAGCAGCAGCGAGCACAGCATCGCTTTTGCAGCAGCTCCTTCCATGTGCATGTTTTTGGGAGTGGAAAGGCTTGCAGAGTGTTAAAGTAGCTTTTTCTCTCCGCTGGAAAGCTGCACGCTCAGTGCCAGTGTTCTGCAGCTTCTTTCTTCGCGTTTCAGCAGCTAGCACGCTCGCCGTGTGCTGGAGAAGCGGCTGAGGCTTCCTTGCCGGAGAAGCGGCACCTTCGCCGGCAGAGAGCATCCTGCCGGCCGCGGTGCGCTCCGGAGCGGGGGCTTGTGCCGACAGAGGCCGGGAACAGGCGCTTACCTTCGGACAGCTCCGGATGCCCGTCCAATGCGTCTCTTGTCGCCTACACGGCAGGGAAAAGCTTTTCCACTCTGTCTAGGAAGGAGAAAGTGTGCCAGCACAGCAAATGCCTCCCGGACTTTCCCTGCAATTCAGCAAGTGCTTTGCAGCTTGAAATTGGAAGGAAAGCCTCAGATTTAGCAGCCAGAGCTTCAGGAGGAGCAGCAGCGAGCACAGCATCGCTTTTGCAGCAGCTCCTTCCATGTGCATGTTTTTGGGAGTGGAAAGGCTTGCAGAGTGTTAAAGTAGCTTTTTCTCTCCGCTGGAAAGCTGCACGCTCAGTGCCAGTGTTCTGCAGCTTCTTTCTTCGCGTTTCAGCAGCTAGCACGCTCGCCGTGTGCTGGAGAAGCGGCTGAGGCTTCCTTGCCGGAGAAGCGGCACCTTCGCCGGCAGAGAGCATCCTGCCGGCCGCGGTGCGCTCCGGAGCGGGGGCTTGTGCCGACAGAGGCCGGGAACAGGCGCTTACCTTCGGACAGCTCCGGATGCCCGTCCAATGCGTCTCTTGTCGCCTACACGGCAGGGAAAAGCTTTTCCACTCTGTCTAGGAAGGAGAAAGTGTGCCAGCACAGCAAATGCCTCCCGGACTTTCCCTGCAATTCAGCAAGTGCTTTGCAGCTTGAAATTGGAAGGAAAGCCTCAGATTTAGCAGCCAGAGCTTCAGGAGGAGCAGCAGCGAGCACAGCATCGCTTTTGCAGCAGCTCCTTCCATGTGCATGTTTTTGGGAGTGGAAAGGCTTGCAGAGTGTTAAAGTAGCTTTTTCTCTCCGCTGGAAAGCTGCACGCTCAGTGCCAGTGTTCTGCAGCTTCTTTCTTCACGTTTCAACAGCTAGCACGCTCTCCGTGTGCTGGAGAAGCGGGCGAGGCTTCCTTGCCGGAGAAGCGGCACCTTCGCCGGCAGAGAGCATCCTGCCGGCCGCGGTGCGCTCCGGAGCGGGGGCTTGTGCCGAAAGAGGCCGGCAACAGGCGCTTACCTTCGGACAGCTCCGGATGCCCGTCTAATGCGTCTCTTGTCGCCTACACGGCAGGGAAAAGCTTTTCCACTCTGTCTAGGAAGGAGAAAGTGTGCCAGCACAGCAAATGCCTCCCGGACTTTCCCTGCAATTCAGCAAGTGCTTTGCAGCTTGAAATTGGAAGGAAAGCCTCAGATTTAGCAGCCAGAGCTTCAGGAGGAGCAGCAGCGAGCACAGCATCGCTTTTGCAGCAGCTCCTTCCATGTGCATGTTTTTGGGAGTGGAAAGGCTTGCAGAGTGTTCAAGTAGCTTTTTCTCTCCGCTGGAAAGCTGCACGCTCAGTGCCAGTGTTCTGCAGCTTCTTTCTTCACGTTTCAGCAGCTAGCGCGCTCTCCGTGTGCAGGAGAAGCGGCTGAGGCTTCCTTGCCGGAGAAGCGGCACCTTCGCCGGCAGAGAGCATCCTGCCGGCCGCGGTGCGCTCCGGAGCGGGGGCTTGTGCCGAAAGAGGCCGGCAACAGGCGCTTACCTTCGGACAGCTCCGGATGCCCGTCTAATGCGTCTCTTGTCGCCTACACGGCAGGGAAAAGCTTTTCCACTCTGTCTAGGAAGGAGAAAGTGTGCCAGCAGAGCAAATGCCTCCCGGACTTTCCCTGCAATTCAGCAAGTGCTTTGCAGCTTGAAATTGGAAGGAAAGCCTCAGATTTAGCAGCCAGAGCTTCAGGAGGAGCAGCAGCGAGCACAGCATCGCTTTTGCAGCAGCTCCTTCCATGTGCATGTTTTTGGGAGTGGAAAGGCTTGCAGAGTGTTCAAGTAGCTTTTTCTCTCCGCTGGAAAGCTGCACGCTCAGTGCCAGTGCTCTGCAACTTCTTTCTTCACGTTTCAGCAGCTAGCACGCTCTCCGTGTGCTGGAGAAGCGGGCGAGGCTTCCTTGCCGGAGAAGCGGCACCTTCGCCGTCAGAGAGCATCCTGCCGGCCGCGGTGCGCTCCGGAGCGGGGGCTTGTGCCGAAAGAGGCCGGCAACAGGCGCTTACCTTCGGACAGCTCCGGATGCCCGTCCAATGCGTCTCTTGTCGCCTACACGGCAGGGAAAAGCTTTTCCACTCTGTCTAGGAAGGAGAAAGTGTGCCAGCACAGCAAATGCCTCCCGGACTTTCCCTGCAATTCAGCAAGTGCTTTGCAGCTTGAAATTGGAAGGAAAGCCTCAGATTTAGCAGCCAGAGCTTCAGGAGGAGCAGCAGCGAGCACAGCATCGCTTTTGCAGCAGCTCCTTCCATGTGCATGTTTTTGGGAGTGGAAAGGCTTGCAGAGTGTTCAAGTAGCTTTTTCTCTCCGCTGGAAAGCTGCACGCTCAGTGCCAGTGTTCTGCAACTTCTTTCTTCACGTTTCAGCAGCTAGCACGCTCTCCGTGTGCTGGAGAAGCGGGCGAGGCTTCCTTGCCGGAGAAGCGGCACCTTCGCCGGCAGAGAGCATCCTGCCGGCCGCGGTGCGCTCCGGAGCGGGGGCTTGTGCCGAAAGAGGCCGGCAACAGGCGCTTACCTTCGGACAGCTCCGGATGCCCGTCTAATGCGTCTCTTGTCGCCTACACGGCAGGGAAAAGCTTTTCCACTCTGTCTAGGAAGGAGAAAGTGTGCCAGCACAGCAAATGCCTCCCGGACTTTCCCTGCAATTCAGCAAGTGCTTTGCAGCTTGAAATTGGAAGGAAAGCCTCAGATTTAGCAGCCAGAGCTTCAGGAGGAGCAGCAGCGAGCACAGCATCGCTTTTGCAGCAGCTCCTTCCATGTGCATGTTTTTGGGAGTGGAAAGGCTTGCAGAGTGTTCAAGTAGCTTTTTCTCTCCGCTGGAAAGCTGCACGCTCAGTGCCAGTGTTCTGCAACTTCTTTCTTCACGTTTCAGCAGCTAGCACGCTCTCCGTGTGCTGGAGAAGCGGGCGAGGCTTCCTTGCCGGAGAAGCGGCACCTTCGCCGGCAGAGAGCATCCTGCCGGCCGCGGTGCGCTCCGGAGCGGGGGCTTGTGCCGAAAGAGGCCGGGAACAGGCGCTTACCTTCGGACAGCTCCGGATGCCCGTCCAATGCGTCTCTTGTCGCGTACACGGCAGGGAAAAGCTTTTCCACTCTGTCTAGGAAGGAGAAAGTGTGCCAGCACAGCAAATGCCTCCCGGACTTTCCCTGCAATTCAGCAAGTGCTTTGCAGCTTGAAATTGGAAGGAAAGCCTCAGATTTAGCAGCCAGAGCTTCAGGAGGAGCAGCAGCGAGCACAGCATCGCTTTTGCAGCAGCTCCTTCCATGTGCATGTTTTTGGGAGTGGAAAGGCTTGCAGAGTGTTCAAGTAGCTTTTTCTCTCCGCTGGAAAGCTGCACGCTCAGTGCCAGTGTTCTGCAACTTCTTTCTTCGCGTTTCAGCAGCTAGCACGCTCTCCGTGTGCTGGAGAAGCGGGCGAGGCTTCCTTGCCGGAGAAGCGGCACCTTCGCCGGCAGAGAGCATCCTGCCGGCCGCGGTGCGCTCCGGAGCGGGGGCTTGTGCCGACAGAGGCCGGGAACAGGCGCTTACCTTCGGACAGCTCCGGATGCCCGTCCAATGCGTCTCTTGTCGCCTACACGGCAGGGAAAAGCTTTTCCACTCTGTCTAGGAAGGAGAAAGTGTGCCAGCACAGCAAATGCCTCCCGGACTTTCCCTGCAATTCAGCAAGTGCTTTGCAGCTTGAAATTGGAAGGAAAGCCTCAGATTTAGCAGCCAGAGCTTCAGGAGGAGCAGCAGCGAGCACAGCATCGCTTTTGCAGCAGCTCCTTCCATGTGCATGTTTTTGGGAGTGGAAAGGCTTGCAGAGTGTTAAAGTAGCTTTTTCTCTCCGCTGGAAAGCTGCACGCTCAGTGCCAGTGTTCTGCAGCTTCTTTCTTCGCGTTTCAGCAGCTAGCACGCTCGCCGTGTGCTGGAGAAGCGGCTGAGGCTTCCTTGCCGGAGAAGCGGCACCTTCGCCGGCAGAGAGCATCCTGCCGGCCGCGGTGCGCTCCGGAGCGGGGGCTTGTGCCGACAGAGGCCGGGAACAGGCGCTTACCTTCGGACAGCTCCGGATGCCCGTCCAATGCGTCTCTTGTCGCCTACACGGCAGGGAAAAGCTTTTCCACTCTGTCTAGGAAGGAGAAAGTGTGCCAGCACAGCAAATGCCTCCCGGACTTTCCCTGCAATTCAGCAAGTGCTTTGCAGCTTGAAATTGGAAGGAAAGCCTCAGATTTAGCAGCCAGAGCTTCAGGAGGAGCAGCAGCGAGCACAGCATCGCTTTTGCAGCAGCTCCTTCCATGTGCATGTTTTTGGGAGTGGAAAGGCTTGCAGAGTGTTAAAGTAGCTTTTTCTCTCCGCTGGAAAGCTGCACGCTCAGTGCCAGTGTTCTGCAGCTTCTTTCTTCACGTTTCAACAGCTAGCACGCTCTCCGTGTGCTGGAGAAGCGGGCGAGGCTTCCTTGCCGGAGAAGCGGCACCTTCGCCGGCAGAGAGCATCCTGCCGGCCGCGGTGCGCTCCGGAGCGGGGGCTTGTGCCGAAAGAGGCCGGCAACAGGCGCTTACCTTCGGACAGCTCCGGATGCCCGTCTAATGCGTCTCTTGTCGCCTACACGGCAGGGAAAAGCTTTTCCACTCTGTCTAGGAAGGAGAAAGTGTGCCAGCACAGCAAATGCCTCCCGGACTTTCCCTGCAATTCAGCAAGTGCTTTGCAGCTTGAAATTGGAAGGAAAGCCTCAGATTTAGCAGCCAGAGCTTCAGGAGGAGCAGCAGCGAGCACAGCATCGCTTTTGCAGCAGCTCCTTCCATGTGCATGTTTTTGGGAGTGGAAAGGCTTGCAGAGTGTTCAAGTAGCTTTTTCTCTCCGCTGGAAAGCTGCACGCTCAGTGCCAGTGTTCTGCAGCTTCTTTCTTCACGTTTCAGCAGCTAGCGCGCTCTCCGTGTGCAGGAGAAGCGGCTGAGGCTTCCTTGCCGGAGAAGCGGCACCTTCGCCGGCAGAGAGCATCCTGCCGGCCGCGGTGCGCTCCGGAGCGGGGGCTTGTGCCGAAAGAGGCCGGCAACAGGCGCTTACCTTCGGACAGCTCCGGATGCCCGTCTAATGCGTCTCTTGTCGCCTACACGGCAGGGAAAAGCTTTTCCACTCTGTCTAGGAAGGAGAAAGTGTGCCAGCAGAGCAAATGCCTCCCGGACTTTCCCTGCAATTCAGCAAGTGCTTTGCAGCTTGAAATTGGAAGGAAAGCCTCAGATTTAGCAGCCAGAGCTTCAGGAGGAGCAGCAGCGAGCACAGCATCGCTTTTGCAGCAGCTCCTTCCATGTGCATGTTTTTGGGAGTGGAAAGGCTTGCAGAGTGTTCAAGTAGCTTTTTCTCTCCGCTGGAAAGCTGCACGCTCAGTGCCAGTGCTCTGCAACTTCTTTCTTCACGTTTCAGCAGCTAGCACGCTCTCCGTGTGCTGGAGAAGCGGGCGAGGCTTCCTTGCCGGAGAAGCGGCACCTTCGCCGTCAGAGAGCATCCTGCCGGCCGCGGTGCGCTCCGGAGCGGGGGCTTGTGCCGAAAGAGGCCGGCAACAGGCGCTTACCTTCGGACAGCTCCGGATGCCCGTCCAATGCGTCTCTTGTCGCCTACACGGCAGGGAAAAGCTTTTCCACTCTGTCTAGGAAGGAGAAAGTGTGCCAGCACAGCAAATGCCTCCCGGACTTTCCCTGCAATTCAGCAAGTGCTTTGCAGCTTGAAATTGGAAGGAAAGCCTCAGATTTAGCAGCCAGAGCTTCAGGAGGAGCAGCAGCGAGCACAGCATCGCTTTTGCAGCAGCTCCTTCCATGTGCATGTTTTTGGGAGTGGAAAGGCTTGCAGAGTGTTCAAGTAGCTTTTTCTCTCCGCTGGAAAGCTGCACGCTCAGTGCCAGTGTTCTGCAACTTCTTTCTTCACGTTTCAGCAGCTAGCACGCTCTCCGTGTGCTGGAGAAGCGGGCGAGGCTTCCTTGCCGGAGAAGCGGCACCTTCGCCGGCAGAGAGCATCCTGCCGGCCGCGGTGCGCTCCGGAGCGGGGGCTTGTGCCGAAAGAGGCCGGCAACAGGCGCTTACCTTCGGACAGCTCCGGATGCCCGTCCAATGCGTCTCTTGTCGCCTACACGGCAGGGAAAAGCTTTTCCACTCTGTCTAGGAAGGAGAAAGTGTGCCAGCACAGCAAATGCCTCCCGGACTTTCCCTGCAATTCAGCAAGTGCTTTGCAGCTTGAAATTGGAAGGAAAGCCTCAGATTTAGCAGCCAGAGCTTCAGGAGGAGCAGCAGCGAGCACAGCATCGCTTTTGCAGCAGCTCCTTCCATGTGCATGTTTTTGGGAGTGGAAAGGCTTGCAGAGTGTTCAAGTAGCTTTTTCTCTCCGCTGGAAAGCTGCACGCTCAGTGCCAGTGTTCTGCAACTTCTTTCTTCACGTTTCAGCAGCTAGCACGCTCTCCGTGTGCTGGAGAAGCGGGCGAGGCTTCCTTGCCGGAGAAGCGGCACCTTCGCCGGCAGAGAGCATCCTGCCGGCCGCGGTGCGCTCCGGAGCGGGGGCTTGTGCCGAAAGAGGCCGGGAACAGGCGCTTACCTTCGGACAGCTCCGGATGCCCGTCCAATGCGTCTCTTGTCGCGTACACGGCAGGGAAAAGCTTTTCCACTCTGTCTAGGAAGGAGAAAGTGTGCCAGCACAGCAAATGCCTCCCGGACTTTCCCTGCAATTCAGCAAGTGCTTTGCAGCTTGAAATTGGAAGGAAAGCCTCAGATTTAGCAGCCAGAGCTTCAGGAGGAGCAGCAGCGAGCACAGCATCGCTTTTGCAGCAGCTCCTTCCATGTGCATGTTTTTGGGAGTGGAAAGGCTTGCAGAGTGTTCAAGTAGCTTTTTCTCTCCGCTGGAAAGCTGCACGCTCAGTGCCAGTGTTCTGCAACTTCTTTCTTCGCGTTTCAGCAGCTAGCACGCTCTCCGTGTGCTGGAGAAGCGGGCGAGGCTTCCTTGCCGGAGAAGCGGCACCTTCGCCGGCAGAGAGCATCCTGCCGGCCGCGGTGCGCTCCGGAGCGGGGGCTTGTGCCGACAGAGGCCGGGAACAGGCGCTTACCTTCGGACAGCTCCGGATGCCCGTCCAATGCGTCTCTTGTCGCCTACACGGCAGGGAAAAGCTTTTCCACTCTGTCTAGGAAGGAGAAAGTGTGCCAGCACAGCAAATGCCTCCCGGACTTTCCCTGCAATTCAGCAAGTGCTTTGCAGCTTGAAATTGGAAGGAAAGCCTCAGATTTAGCAGCCAGAGCTTCAGGAGGAGCAGCAGCGAGCACAGCATCGCTTTTGCAGCAGCTCCTTCCATGTGCATGTTTTTGGGAGTGGAAAGGCTTGCAGAGTGTTAAAGTAGCTTTTTCTCTCCGCTGGAAAGCTGCACGCTCAGTGCCAGTGTTCTGCAGCTTCTTTCTTCGCGTTTCAGCAGCTAGCACGCTCGCCGTGTGCTGGAGAAGCGGCTGAGGCTTCCTTGCCGGAGAAGCGGCACCTTCGCCGGCAGAGAGCATCCTGCCGGCCGCGGTGCGCTCCGGAGCGGGGGCTTGTGCCGACAGAGGCCGGGAACAGGCGCTTACCTTCGGACAGCTCCGGATGCCCGTCCAATGCGTCTCTTGTCGCCTACACGGCAGGGAAAAGCTTTTCCACTCTGTCTAGGAAGGAGAAAGTGTGCCAGCACAGCAAATGCCTCCCGGACTTTCCCTGCAATTCAGCAAGTGCTTTGCAGCTTGAAATTGGAAGGAAAGCCTCAGATTTAGCAGCCAGAGCTTCAGGAGGAGCAGCAGCGAGCACAGCATCGCTTTTGCAGCAGCTCCTTCCATGTGCATGTTTTTGGGAGTGGAAAGGCTTGCAGAGTGTTAAAGTAGCTTTTTCTCTCCGCTGGAAAGCTGCACGCTCAGTGCCAGTGTTCTGCAGCTTCTTTCTTCGCGTTTCAGCAGCTAGCACGCTCGCCGTGTGCTGGAGAAGCGGCTGAGGCTTCCTTGCCGGAGAAGCGGCACCTTCGCCGGCAGAGAGCATCCTGCCGGCCGCGGTGCGCTCCGGAGCGGGGGCTTGTGCCGACAGAGGCCGGGAACAGGCGCTTACCTTCGGACAGCTCCGGATGCCCGTCCAATGCGTCTCTTGTCGCCTACACGGCAGGGAAAAGCTTTTCCACTCTGTCTAGGAAGGAGAAAGTGTGCCAGCACAGCAAATGCCTCCCGGACTTTCCCTGCAATTCAGCAAGTGCTTTGCAGCTTGAAATTGGAAGGAAAGCCTCAGATTTAGCAGCCAGAGCTTCAGGAGGAGCAGCAGCGAGCACAGCATCGCTTTTGCAGCAGCTCCTTCCATGTGCATGTTTTTGGGAGTGGAAAGGCTTGCAGAGTGTTAAAGTAGCTTTTTCTCTCCGCTGGAAAGCTGCACGCTCAGTGCCAGTGTTCTGCAGCTTCTTTCTTCACGTTTCAACAGCTAGCACGCTCTCCGTGTGCTGGAGAAGCGGGCGAGGCTTCCTTGCCGGAGAAGCGGCACCTTCGCCGGCAGAGAGCATCCTGCCGGCCGCGGTGCGCTCCGGAGCGGGGGCTTGTGCCGAAAGAGGCCGGCAACAGGCGCTTACCTTCGGACAGCTCCGGATGCCCGTCTAATGCGTCTCTTGTCGCCTACACGGCAGGGAAAAGCTTTTCCACTCTGTCTAGGAAGGAGAAAGTGTGCCAGCACAGCAAATGCCTCCCGGACTTTCCCTGCAATTCAGCAAGTGCTTTGCAGCTTGAAATTGGAAGGAAAGCCTCAGATTTAGCAGCCAGAGCTTCAGGAGGAGCAGCAGCGAGCACAGCATCGCTTTTGCAGCAGCTCCTTCCATGTGCATGTTTTTGGGAGTGGAAAGGCTTGCAGAGTGTTCAAGTAGCTTTTTCTCTCCGCTGGAAAGCTGCACGCTCAGTGCCAGTGTTCTGCAGCTTCTTTCTTCACGTTTCAGCAGCTAGCGCGCTCTCCGTGTGCAGGAGAAGCGGCTGAGGCTTCCTTGCCGGAGAAGCGGCACCTTCGCCGGCAGAGAGCATCCTGCCGGCCGCGGTGCGCTCCGGAGCGGGGGCTTGTGCCGAAAGAGGCCGGCAACAGGCGCTTACCTTCGGACAGCTCCGGATGCCCGTCTAATGCGTCTCTTGTCGCCTACACGGCAGGGAAAAGCTTTTCCACTCTGTCTAGGAAGGAGAAAGTGTGCCAGCAGAGCAAATGCCTCCCGGACTTTCCCTGCAATTCAGCAAGTGCTTTGCAGCTTGAAATTGGAAGGAAAGCCTCAGATTTAGCAGCCAGAGCTTCAGGAGGAGCAGCAGCGAGCACAGCATCGCTTTTGCAGCAGCTCCTTCCATGTGCATGTTTTTGGGAGTGGAAAGGCTTGCAGAGTGTTCAAGTAGCTTTTTCTCTCCGCTGGAAAGCTGCACGCTCAGTGCCAGTGCTCTGCAACTTCTTTCTTCACGTTTCAGCAGCTAGCACGCTCTCCGTGTGCTGGAGAAGCGGGCGAGGCTTCCTTGCCGGAGAAGCGGCACCTTCGCCGTCAGAGAGCATCCTGCCGGCCGCGGTGCGCTCCGGAGCGGGGGCTTGTGCCGAAAGAGGCCGGCAACAGGCGCTTACCTTCGGACAGCTCCGGATGCCCGTCCAATGCGTCTCTTGTCGCCTACACGGCAGGGAAAAGCTTTTCCACTCTGTCTAGGAAGGAGAAAGTGTGCCAGCACAGCAAATGCCTCCCGGACTTTCCCTGCAATTCAGCAAGTGCTTTGCAGCTTGAAATTGGAAGGAAAGCCTCAGATTTAGCAGCCAGAGCTTCAGGAGGAGCAGCAGCGAGCACAGCATCGCTTTTGCAGCAGCTCCTTCCATGTGCATGTTTTTGGGAGTGGAAAGGCTTGCAGAGTGTTCAAGTAGCTTTTTCTCTCCGCTGGAAAGCTGCACGCTCAGTGCCAGTGTTCTGCAACTTCTTTCTTCACGTTTCAGCAGCTAGCACGCTCTCCGTGTGCTGGAGAAGCGGGCGAGGCTTCCTTGCCGGAGAAGCGGCACCTTCGCCGTCAGAGAGCATCCTGCCGGCCGCGGTGCGCTCCGGAGCGGGGGCTTGTGCCGAAAGAGGCCGGCAACAGGCGCTTACCTTCGGACAGCTCCGGATGCCCGTCCAATGCGTCTCTTGTCGCCTACACGGCAGGGAAAAGCTTTTCCACTCTGTCTAGGAAGGAGAAAGTGTGCCAGCACAGCAAATGCCTCCCGGACTTTCCCTGCAATTCAGCAAGTGCTTTGCAGCTTGAAATTGGAAGGAAAGCCTCAGATTTAGCAGCCAGAGCTTCAGGAGGAGCAGCAGCGAGCACAGCATCGCTTTTGCAGCAGCTCCTTCCATGTGCATGTTTTTGGGAGTGGAAAGGCTTGCAGAGTGTTCAAGTAGCTTTTTCTCTCCGCTGGAAAGCTGCACGCTCAGTGCCAGTGTTCTGCAACTTCTTTCTTCACGTTTCAGCAGCTAGCACGCTCTCCGTGTGCTGGAGAAGCGGGCGAGGCTTCCTTGCCGGAGAAGCGGCACCTTCGCCGGCAGAGAGCATCCTGCCGGCCGCGGTGCGCTCCGGAGCGGGGGCTTGTGCCGAAAGAGGCCGGCAACAGGCGCTTACCTTCGGACAGCTCCGGATGCCCGTCTAATGCGTCTCTTGTCGCCTACACGGCAGGGAAAAGCTTTTCCACTCTGTCTAGGAAGGAGAAAGTGTGCCAGCACAGCAAATGCCTCCCGGACTTTCCCTGCAATTCAGCAAGTGCTTTGCAGCTTGAAATTGGAAGGAAAGCCTCAGATTTAGCAGCCAGAGCTTCAGGAGGAGCAGCAGCGAGCACAGCATCGCTTTTGCAGCAGCTCCTTCCATGTGCATGTTTTTGGGAGTGGAAAGGCTTGCAGAGTGTTCAAGTAGCTTTTTCTCTCCGCTGGAAAGCTGCACGCTCAGTGCCAGTGTTCTGCAACTTCTTTCTTCACGTTTCAGCAGCTAGCACGCTCTCCGTGTGCTGGAGAAGCGGGCGAGGCTTCCTTGCCGGAGAAGCGGCACCTTCGCCGGCAGAGAGCATCCTGCCGGCCGCGGTGCGCTCCGGAGCGGGGGCTTGTGCCGAAAGAGGCCGGGAACAGGCGCTTACCTTCGGACAGCTCCGGATGCCCGTCCAATGCGTCTCTTGTCGCGTACACGGCAGGGAAAAGCTTTTCCACTCTGTCTAGGAAGGAGAAAGTGTGCCAGCACAGCAAATGCCTCCCGGACTTTCCCTGCAATTCAGCAAGTGCTTTGCAGCTTGAAATTGGAAGGAAAGCCTCAGATTTAGCAGCCAGAGCTTCAGGAGGAGCAGCAGCGAGCACAGCATCGCTTTTGCAGCAGCTCCTTCCATGTGCATGTTTTTGGGAGTGGAAAGGCTTGCAGAGTGTTCAAGTAGCTTTTTCTCTCCGCTGGAAAGCTGCACGCTCAGTGCCAGTGTTCTGCAACTTCTTTCTTCGCGTTTCAGCAGCTAGCACGCTCTCCGTGTGCTGGAGAAGCGGGCGAGGCTTCCTTGCCGGAGAAGCGGCACCTTCGCCGGCAGAGAGCATCCTGCCGGCCGCGGTGCGCTCCGGAGCGGGGGCTTGTGCCGACAGAGGCCGGGAACAGGCGCTTACCTTCGGACAGCTCCGGATGCCCGTCCAATGCGTCTCTTGTCGCCTACACGGCAGGGAAAAGCTTTTCCACTCTGTCTAGGAAGGAGAAAGTGTGCCAGCACAGCAAATGCCTCCCGGACTTTCCCTGCAATTCAGCAAGTGCTTTGCAGCTTGAAATTGGAAGGAAAGCCTCAGATTTAGCAGCCAGAGCTTCAGGAGGAGCAGCAGCGAGCACAGCATCGCTTTTGCAGCAGCTCCTTCCATGTGCATGTTTTTGGGAGTGGAAAGGCTTGCAGAGTGTTAAAGTAGCTTTTTCTCTCCGCTGGAAAGCTGCACGCTCAGTGCCAGTGTTCTGCAGCTTCTTTCTTCGCGTTTCAGCAGCTAGCACGCTCGCCGTGTGCTGGAGAAGCGGCTGAGGCTTCCTTGCCGGAGAAGCGGCACCTTCGCCGGCAGAGAGCATCCTGCCGGCCGCGGTGCGCTCCGGAGCGGGGGCTTGTGCCGACAGAGGCCGGGAACAGGCGCTTACCTTCGGACAGCTCCGGATGCCCGTCCAATGCGTCTCTTGTCGCCTACACGGCAGGGAAAAGCTTTTCCACTCTGTCTAGGAAGGAGAAAGTGTGCCAGCACAGCAAATGCCTCCCGGACTTTCCCTGCAATTCAGCAAGTGCTTTGCAGCTTGAAATTGGAAGGAAAGCCTCAGATTTAGCAGCCAGAGCTTCAGGAGGAGCAGCAGCGAGCACAGCATCGCTTTTGCAGCAGCTCCTTCCATGTGCATGTTTTTGGGAGTGGAAAGGCTTGCAGAGTGTTAAAGTAGCTTTTTCTCTCCGCTGGAAAGCTGCACGCTCAGTGCCAGTGTTCTGCAGCTTCTTTCTTCACGTTTCAACAGCTAGCACGCTCTCCGTGTGCTGGAGAAGCGGGCGAGGCTTCCTTGCCGGAGAAGCGGCACCTTCGCCGGCAGAGAGCATCCTGCCGGCCGCGGTGCGCTCCGGAGCGGGGGCTTGTGCCGAAAGAGGCCGGCAACAGGCGCTTACCTTCGGACAGCTCCGGATGCCCGTCTAATGCGTCTCTTGTCGCCTACACGGCAGGGAAAAGCTTTTCCACTCTGTCTAGGAAGGAGAAAGTGTGCCAGCACAGCAAATGCCTCCCGGACTTTCCCTGCAATTCAGCAAGTGCTTTGCAGCTTGAAATTGGAAGGAAAGCCTCAGATTTAGCAGCCAGAGCTTCAGGAGGAGCAGCAGCGAGCACAGCATCGCTTTTGCAGCAGCTCCTTCCATGTGCATGTTTTTGGGAGTGGAAAGGCTTGCAGAGTGTTCAAGTAGCTTTTTCTCTCCGCTGGAAAGCTGCACGCTCAGTGCCAGTGTTCTGCAGCTTCTTTCTTCACGTTTCAGCAGCTAGCGCGCTCTCCGTGTGCAGGAGAAGCGGCTGAGGCTTCCTTGCCGGAGAAGCGGCACCTTCGCCGGCAGAGAGCATCCTGCCGGCCGCGGTGCGCTCCGGAGCGGGGGCTTGTGCCGAAAGAGGCCGGCAACAGGCGCTTACCTTCGGACAGCTCCGGATGCCCGTCTAATGCGTCTCTTGTCGCCTACACGGCAGGGAAAAGCTTTTCCACTCTGTCTAGGAAGGAGAAAGTGTGCCAGCAGAGCAAATGCCTCCCGGACTTTCCCTGCAATTCAGCAAGTGCTTTGCAGCTTGAAATTGGAAGGAAAGCCTCAGATTTAGCAGCCAGAGCTTCAGGAGGAGCAGCAGCGAGCACAGCATCGCTTTTGCAGCAGCTCCTTCCATGTGCATGTTTTTGGGAGTGGAAAGGCTTGCAGAGTGTTCAAGTAGCTTTTTCTCTCCGCTGGAAAGCTGCACGCTCAGTGCCAGTGCTCTGCAACTTCTTTCTTCACGTTTCAGCAGCTAGCACGCTCTCCGTGTGCTGGAGAAGCGGGCGAGGCTTCCTTGCCGGAGAAGCGGCACCTTCGCCGTCAGAGAGCATCCTGCCGGCCGCGGTGCGCTCCGGAGCGGGGGCTTGTGCCGAAAGAGGCCGGCAACAGGCGCTTACCTTCGGACAGCTCCGGATGCCCGTCCAATGCGTCTCTTGTCGCCTACACGGCAGGGAAAAGCTTTTCCACTCTGTCTAGGAAGGAGAAAGTGTGCCAGCACAGCAAATGCCTCCCGGACTTTCCCTGCAATTCAGCAAGTGCTTTGCAGCTTGAAATTGGAAGGAAAGCCTCAGATTTAGCAGCCAGAGCTTCAGGAGGAGCAGCAGCGAGCACAGCATCGCTTTTGCAGCAGCTCCTTCCATGTGCATGTTTTTGGGAGTGGAAAGGCTTGCAGAGTGTTCAAGTAGCTTTTTCTCTCCGCTGGAAAGCTGCACGCTCAGTGCCAGTGTTCTGCAACTTCTTTCTTCACGTTTCAGCAGCTAGCACGCTCTCCGTGTGCTGGAGAAGCGGGCGAGGCTTCCTTGCCGGAGAAGCGGCACCTTCGCCGGCAGAGAGCATCCTGCCGGCCGCGGTGCGCTCCGGAGCGGGGGCTTGTGCCGAAAGAGGCCGGCAACAGGCGCTTACCTTCGGACAGCTCCGGATGCCCGTCCAATGCGTCTCTTGTCGCCTACACGGCAGGGAAAAGCTTTTCCACTCTGTCTAGGAAGGAGAAAGTGTGCCAGCACAGCAAATGCCTCCCGGACTTTCCCTGCAATTCAGCAAGTGCTTTGCAGCTTGAAATTGGAAGGAAAGCCTCAGATTTAGCAGCCAGAGCTTCAGGAGGAGCAGCAGCGAGCACAGCATCGCTTTTGCAGCAGCTCCTTCCATGTGCATGTTTTTGGGAGTGGAAAGGCTTGCAGAGTGTTCAAGTAGCTTTTTCTCTCCGCTGGAAAGCTGCACGCTCAGTGCCAGTGTTCTGCAACTTCTTTCTTCACGTTTCAGCAGCTAGCACGCTCTCCGTGTGCTGGAGAAGCGGGCGAGGCTTCCTTGCCGGAGAAGCGGCACCTTCGCCGGCAGAGAGCATCCTGCCGGCCGCGGTGCGCTCCGGAGCGGGGGCTTGTGCCGAAAGAGGCCGGGAACAGGCGCTTACCTTCGGACAGCTCCGGATGCCCGTCCAATGCGTCTCTTGTCGCGTACACGGCAGGGAAAAGCTTTTCCACTCTGTCTAGGAAGGAGAAAGTGTGCCAGCACAGCAAATGCCTCCCGGACTTTCCCTGCAATTCAGCAAGTGCTTTGCAGCTTGAAATTGGAAGGAAAGCCTCAGATTTAGCAGCCAGAGCTTCAGGAGGAGCAGCAGCGAGCACAGCATCGCTTTTGCAGCAGCTCCTTCCATGTGCATGTTTTTGGGAGTGGAAAGGCTTGCAGAGTGTTCAAGTAGCTTTTTCTCTCCGCTGGAAAGCTGCACGCTCAGTGCCAGTGTTCTGCAACTTCTTTCTTCGCGTTTCAGCAGCTAGCACGCTCTCCGTGTGCTGGAGAAGCGGGCGAGGCTTCCTTGCCGGAGAAGCGGCACCTTCGCCGGCAGAGAGCATCCTGCCGGCCGCGGTGCGCTCCGGAGCGGGGGCTTGTGCCGACAGAGGCCGGGAACAGGCGCTTACCTTCGGACAGCTCCGGATGCCCGTCCAATGCGTCTCTTGTCGCGTACACGGCAGGGAAAAGCTTTTCCACTCTGTCTAGGAAGGAGAAAGTGTGCCAGCACAGCAAATGCCTCCCGGACTTTCCCTGCAATTCAGCAAGTGCTTTGCAGCTTGAAATTGGAAGGAAAGCCTCAGATTTAGCAGCCAGAGCTTCAGGAGGAGCAGCAGCGAGCACAGCATCGCTTTTGCAGCAGCTCCTTCCATGTGCATGTTTTTGGGAGTGGAAAGGCTTGCAGAGTGTTAAAGTAGCTTTTTCTCTCCGCTGGAAAGCTGCACGCTCAGTGCCAGTGTTCTGCAGCTTCTTTCTTCGCGTTTCAGCAGCTAGCACGCTCGCCGTGTGCTGGAGAAGCGGCTGAGGCTTCCTTGCCGGAGAAGCGGCACCTTCGCCGGCAGAGAGCATCCTGCCGGCCGCGGTGCGCTCCGGAGCGGGGGCTTGTGCCGAAAGAGGCCGGCAACAGGCGCTTACCTTCGGACAGCTCCGGATGCCCGTCCAATGCGTCTCTTGTCGCCTACACGGCAGGGAAAAGCTTTTCCACTCTGTCTAGGAAGGAGAAAGTGTGCCAGCACAGCAAATGCCTCCCGGACTTTCCCTGCAATTCAGCAAGTGCTTTGCAGCTTGAAATTGGAAGGAAAGCCTCAGATTTAGCAGCCAGAGCTTCAGGAGGAGCAGCAGCGAGCACAGCATCGCTTTTGCAGCAGCTCCTTCCATGTGCATGTTTTTGGGAGTGGAAAGGCTTGCAGAGTGTTCAAGTAGCTTTTTCTCTCCGCTGGAAAGCTGCACGCTCAGTGCCAGTGTTCTGCAGCTTCTTTCTTCACGTTTCAACAGCTAGCACGCTCTCCGTGTGCTGGAGAAGCGGGCGAGGCTTCCTTGCCGGAGAAGCGGAACCTTCGCCGGCAGAGAGCATCCTGCCGGCCGCGGTGCGCTCCGGAGCGGGGGCTTGTGCCGAAAGAGGCCGGCAACAGGCGCTTACCTTCGGACAGCTCCGGATGCCCGTCTAATGCGTCTCTTGTCGCCTACACGGCAGGGAAAAGCTTTTCCACTCTGTCTAGGAAGGAGAAAGTGTGCCAGCACAGCAAATGCCTCCCGGACTTTCCCTGCAATTCAGCAAGTGCTTTGCAGCTTGAAATTGGAAGGAAAGCCTCAGATTTAGCAGCCAGAGCTTCAGGAGGAGCAGCAGCGAGCACAGCATCGCTTTTGCAGCAGCTCCTTCCATGTGCATGTTTTTGGGAGTGGAAAGGCTTGCAGAGTGTTCAAGTAGCTTTTTCTCTCCGCTGGAAAGCTGCACGCTCAGTGCCAGTGTTCTGCAGCTTCTTTCTTCACGTTTCAGCAGCTAGCGCGCTCTCCGTGTGCAGGAGAAGCGGCTGAGGCTTCCTTGCCGGAGAAGCGGCACCTTCGCCGGCAGAGAGCATCCTGCCGGCCGCGGTGCGCTCCGGAGCGGGGGCTTGTGCCGAAAGAGGCCGGGAACAGGCGCTTACCTTCGGACAGCTCCGGATGCCCGTCTAATGCGTCTCTTGTCGCCTACACGGCAGGGAAAAGCTTTTCCACTCTGTCTAGGAAGGAGAAAGTGTGCCAGCACAGCAAATGCCTCCCGGACTTTCCCTGCAATTCAGCAAGTGCTTTGCAGCTTGAAATTGGAAGGAAAGCCTCAGATTTAGCAGCCAGAGCTTCAGGAGGAGCAGCAGCGAGCACAGCATCGCTTTTGCAGCAGCTCCTTCCATGTGCATGTTTTTGGGAGTGGAAAGGCTTGCAGAGTGTTCAAGTAGCTTTTTCTCTCCGCTGGAAAGCTGCACGCTCAGTGCCAGTGCTCTGCAACTTCTTTCTTCACGTTTCAGCAGCTAGCACGCTCTCCGTGTGCTGGAGAAGCGGGCGAGGCTTCCTTGCCGGAGAAGCGGCACCTTCGCCGTCAGAGAGCATCCTGCCGGCCGCGGTGCGCTCCGGAGCGGGGGCTTGTGCCGAAAGAGGCCGGCAACAGGCGCTTACCTTCGGACAGCTCCGGATGCCCGTCCAATGCGTCTCTTGTCGCCTACACGGCAGGGAAAAGCTTTTCCACTCTGTCTAGGAAGGAGAAAGTGTGCCAGCACAGCAAATGCCTCCCGGACTTTCCCTGCAATTCAGCAAGTGCTTTGCAGCTTGAAATTGGAAGGAAAGCCTCAGATTTAGCAGCCAGAGCTTCAGGAGGAGCAGCAGCGAGCACAGCATCGCTTTTGCAGCAGCTCCTTCCATGTGCATGTTTTTGGGAGTGGAAAGGCTTGCAGAGTGTTCAAGTAGCTTTTTCTCTCCGCTGGAAAGCTGCACGCTCAGTGCCAGTGTTCTGCAACTTCTTTCTTCACGTTTCAGCAGCTAGCACGCTCTCCGTGTGCTGGAGAAGCGGGCGAGGCTTCCTTGCCGGAGAAGCGGCACCTTCGCCGGCAGAGAGCATCCTGCCGGCCGCGGTGCGCTCCGGAGCGGGGGCTTGTGCCGAAAGAGGCCGGCAACAGGCGCTTACCTTCGGACAGCTCCGGATGCCCGTCTAATGCGTCTCTTGTCGCCTACACGGCAGGGAAAAGCTTTTCCACTCTGTCTAGGAAGGAGAAAGTGTGCCAGCACAGCAAATGCCTCCCGGACTTTCCCTGCAATTCAGCAAGTGCTTTGCAGCTTGAAATTGGAAGGAAAGCCTCAGATTTAGCAGCCAGAGCTTCAGGAGGAGCAGCAGCGAGCACAGCATCGCTTTTGCAGCAGCTCCTTCCATGTGCATGTTTTTGGGAGTGGAAAGGCTTGCAGAGTGTTCAAGTAGCTTTTTCTCTCCGCTGGAAAGCTGCACGCTCAGTGCCAGTGTTCTGCAGCTTCTTTCTTCGCGTTTCAGCAGCTAGCGCGCTCGCCGTGTGCTGGAGAAGCGGCTGAGGCTTCCTTGCCGGAGAAGCGGCACCTTCGCCGGCAGAGAGCATCCTGCCGGCCGCGGTGCGCTCCGGAGCGGGGGCTTGTGCCGAAAGAGGCCGGGAACAGGCGCTTACCTTCGGACAGCTCCGGATGCCCGTCTAATGCGTCTCTTGTCGCCTACACGGCAGGGAAAAGCTTTTCCACTCTGTCTAGGAAGGAGAAAGTGTGCCAGCACAGCAAATGCCTCCCGGACTTTCCCTGCAATTCAGCAAGTGCTTTGCAGCTTGAAATTGGAAGGAAAGCCTCAGATTTAGCAGCCAGAGCTTCAGGAGGAGCAGCAGCGAGCACAGCATCGCTTTTGCAGCAGCTCCTTCCATGTGCATGTTTTTGGGAGTGGAAAGGCTTGCAGAGTGTTCAAGTAGCTTTTTCTCTCCGCTGGAAAGCTGCACGCTCAGTGCCAGTGTTCTGCAGCTTCTTTCTTCGCGTTTCAGCAGCTAGCACGCTCGCCGTGTGCTGGAGAAGCGGCTGAGGCTTCCTTGCCGGAGAAGCGGCACCTTCGCCGGCAGAGAGCATCCTGCCGGCCGCGGTGCGCTCCGGAGCGGGGGCTTGTGCCGAAAGAGGCCGGGAACAGGCGCTTACCTTCGGACAGCTCCGGATGCCCGTCCAATGCGTCTCTTGTCGCCTACACGGCAGGGAAAAGCTTTTCCACTCTGTCTAGGAAGGAGAAAGTGTGCCAGCACAGCAAATGCCTCCCGGACTTTCCCTGCAATTCAGCAAGTGCTTTGCAGCTTGAAATTGGAAGGAAAGCCTCAGATTTAGCAGCCAGAGCTTCAGGAGGAGCAGCAGCGAGCACAGCATCGCTTTTGCAGCAGCTCCTTCCATGTGCATGTTTTTGGGAGTGGAAAGGCTTGCAGAGTGTTCAAGTAGCTTTTTCTATCCGCTGGAAAGCTGCACGCTCAGTGCCAGTGTTCTGCAGCTTCTTTCTTCACGTTTCAGCAGCTAGCACGCTCTCCGTGTGCTGGAGAAGCGGGCGAGGCTTCCTTGCCGGAGAAGCGGCACCTTCGCCGGCAGAGAGCATCCTGCCGGCCGCGGTGCGCTCCGGAGCGGGGGCTTGTGCCGAAAGAGGCCGGCAACAGGCGCTTACCTTCGGACAGCTCCGGATGCCCGTCCAATGCGTCTCTTGTCGCCTACACGGCAGGGAAAAGCTTTTCCACTCTGTCTAGGAAGGAGAAAGTGTGCCAGCACAGCAAATGCCTCCCGGACTTTCCCTGCAATTCAGCAAGTGCTTTGCAGCTTGAAATTGGAAGGAAAGCCTCAGATTTAGCAGCCAGAGCTTCAGGAGGAGCAGCAGCGAGCACAGCATCGCTTTTGCAGCAGCTCCTTCCATGTGCATGTTTTTGGGAGTGGAAAGGCTTGCAGAGTGTTCAAGTAGCTTTTTCTCTCCGCTGGAAAGCTGCACGCTCAGTGCCAGTGTTCTGCAGCTTCTTTCTTCGCGTTTCAGCAGCTAGCGCGCTCGCCGTGTGCTGGAGAAGCGGCTGAGGCTTCCTTGCCGGAGAAGCGGCACCTTCGCCGGCAGAGAGCATCCTGCCGGCCGCGGTGCGCTCCGGAGCGGGGGCTTGTGCCGAAAGAGGCCGGGAACAGGCGCTTACCTTCGGACAGCTCCGGATGCCCGTCCAATGCGTCTCTTGTCGCCTACACGGCAGGGAAAAGCTTTTCCACTCTGTCTAGGAAGGAGAAAGTGTGCCAGCACAGCAAATGCCTCCCGGACTTTCCCTGCAATTCAGCAAGTGCTTTGCAGCTTGAAATTGGAAGGAAAGCCTCAGATTTAGCAGCCAGAGCTTCAGGAGGAGCAGCAGCGAGCACAGCATCGCTTTTGCAGCAGCTCCTTCCATGTGCATGTTTTTGGGAGTGGAAAGGCTTGCAGAGTGTTCAAGTAGCTTTTTCTCTCCGCTGGAAAGCTGCACGCTGAGTGCCAGTGTTCTGCAGCTTCTTTCTTCACGTTTCAGCAGCTAGCGCGCTCTCCGTGTGCAGGAGAAGCGGCTGAGGCTTCCTTGCCGGAGAAGCGGCACCTTCGCCGGCAGAGAGCATCCTGCCGGCCGCGGTACGCTCCGGAGCGGGGGCTTGTGCCGAAAGAGGCCGGCAACAGGCGCTTACCTTCGGACAGCTCCGGATGCCCGTCTAATGCGTCTCTTGTCGCCTACACGGCAGGGAAAAGCTTTTCCACTCTGTCTAGGAAGGAGAAAGTGTGCCAGCACAGCAAATGCCTCCCGGACTTTCCCTGCAATTCAGCAAGTGCTTTGCAGCTTGAAATTGGAAGGAAAGCCTCAGATTTAGCAGCCAGAGCTTCAGGAGGAGCAGCAGCGAGCACAGCATCGCTTTTGCAGCAGCTCCTTCCATGTGCATGTTTTTGGGAGTGGAAAGGCTTGTAGAGTGTTAAAGTAGCTTTTTCTCTCCGCTGGAAAGCTGCACGCTCAGTGCCAGTGTTCTGCAACTTCTTTCTTCGCGTTTCACCTGCTAGCACGCTCGCCGTGTGCTGGAGAAGCGGCTGAGGCTTCCTTGCCGGAGAAGCGGCACCTTCGCCGGCAGAGAGCATCCTGCCGGCCGCGGTGCGCTCCGGAGCGGGGGCTTGTGCCGAAAGAGGCCGGGAACAGGCGCTTACCTTCGGACAGCTCCGGATGCCCGTCCAATGCGTCTCTTGTCGCCTACACGGCAGGGAAAAGCTTTTCCACTCTGTCTAGGAAGGAGAAAGTGTGCCAGCACAGCAAATGCCTCCCGGACTTTCCCTGCAATTCAGCAAGTGCTTTGCAGCTTGAAATTGGAAGGAAAGCCTCAGATTTAGCAGCCAGAGCTTCAGGAGGAGCAGCAGCGAGCACAGCATCGCTTTTGCAGCAGCTCCTTCCATGTGCATGTTTTCTGGAGTTGAAAGGCTTGCAGAGTGTTCAAGTAGCTTTTTCTCTCCGCTGGAAAGCTGCACGCTCAGTGCCAGTGCTCTGCAACTTCTTTCTTCACGTTTCAGCAGCTAGCGCGCTCTCCGTGTGCTGGAGAAGCGGCTGAGGCTTCCTTGCCGGAGAAGCGGCACCTTCGCCGGCAGAGAGCATCCTGCCGGCCGCGGTGCGCTCCGGAGCGGGGGCTTGTGCCGAAAGAGGCCGGCAACAGGCGCTTACCTTCGGACAGCTCCGGATGCCCGTCTAATGCGTCTCTTGTCGCCTACACGGCAGGGAAAAGCTTTTCCACTCTGTCTAGGAAGGAGAAAGTGTGCCAGCACAGCAAATGCCTCCCGGACTTTCCCTGCAATTCAGCAAGTGCTTTGCAGCTTGAAATTGGAAGGAAAGCCTCAGATTTAGCAGCCAGAGCTTCAGGAGGAGCAGCAGCGAGCACAGCATCGCTTTTGCAGCAGCTCCTTCCATGTGCATGTTTTTGGGAGTGGAAAGGCTTGCAGAGTGTTAAAGTAGCTTTTTCTCTCCGCTGGAAAGCTGCACGCTCAGTGCCAGTGTTCTGCAGCTTCTTTCTTCACGTTTCAGCAGCTAGCACGCTCTCCGTGTGCTGGAGAAGCGGGCGAGGCTTCCTTGCCGGAGAAGCGGCACCTTCGCCGGCAGAGAGCATCCTGCCGGCCGCGGTGCGCTCCGGAGCGGGGGCTTGTGCCGAAAGAGGCCGGCAACAGGCGCTTACCTTCGGACAGCTCCGGATGCCCGTCCAATGCGTCTCTTGTCGCCTACACGGCAGGGAAAAGCTTTTCCACTCTGTCTAGGAAGGAGAAAGTGTGCCAGCACAGCAAATGCCTCCCGGACTTTCCCTGCAATTCAGCAAGTGCTTTGCAGCTTGAAATTGGAAGGAAAGCCTCAGATTTAGCAGCCAGAGCTTCAGGAGGAGCAGCAGCGAGCAGAGCATCGCTTTTGCAGCAGCTCCTTCCATGTGCATGTTTTTGGGAGTGGAAAGGCTTGCAGAGTGTTCAAGTAGCTTTTTCTCTCCGCTGGAAAGCTGCACGCTCAGTGCCAGTGTTCTGCAGCTTCTTTCTTCGCGTTTCAGCAGCTAGCACGCTCGCCGTGTGCTGGAGAAGCGGCTGAGGCTTCCTTGCCGGAGAAGCGGCACCTTCGCCGGCAGAGAGCATCCTGCCGGCCGCGGTGCGCTCCGGAGCGGGGGCTTGTGCCGAAAGAGGCCGGGAACAGGCGCTTACCTTCGGACAGCTCCGGATGCCCGTCCAATGCGTCTCTTGTCGCCTACACGGCAGGGAAAAGCTTTTCCACTCTGTCTAGGAAGGAGAAAGTGTGCCAGCACAGCAAATGCCTCCCGGACTTTCCCTGCAATTCAGCAAGTGCTTTGCAGCTTGAAATTGGAAGGAAAGCCTCAGATTTAGCAGCCAGAGCTTCAGGAGGAGCAGCAGCGAGCACAGCATCGCTTTTGCAGCAGCTCCTTCCATGTGCATGTTTTTGGGAGTGGAAAGGCTTGCAGAGTGTTCAAGTAGCTTTTTCTCTCCGCTGGAAAGCTGCACGCTCAGTGCCAGTGTTCTGCAGCTTCTTTCTTCACGTTTCAGCAGCTAGCGCGCTCTCCGTGTGCAGGAGAAGCGGCTGAGGCTTCCTTGCCGGAGAAGCGGCACCTTCGCCGGCAGAGAGCATCCTGCCGGCCGCGGTGCGCTCCGGAGCGGGGGCTTGTGCCGAAAGAGGCCGGCAACAGGCGCTTACCTTCGGACAGCTCCGGATGCCCGTCTAATGCGTCTCTTGTCGCCTACACGGCAGGGAAAAGCTTTTCCACTCTGTCTAGGAAGGAGAAAGTGTGCCAGCACAGCAAATGCCTCCCGGACTTTCCCTGCAATTCAGCAAGTGCTTTGCAGCTTGAAATTGGAAGGAAAGCCTCAGATTTAGCAGCCAGAGCTTCAGGAGGAGCAGCAGCGAGCACAGCATCGCTTTTGCAGCAGCTCCTTCCATGTGCATGTTTTTGGGAGTGGAAAGGCTTGTAGAGTGTTAAAGTAGCTTTTTCTCTCCGCTGGAAAGCTGCACGCTCAGTGCCAGTGTTCTGCAGCTTCTTTCTTCGCGTTTCACCTGCTAGCACGCTCGCCGTGTGCTGGAGAAGCGGCTGAGGCTTCCTTGCCGGAGAAGCGGCACCTTCGCCGGCAGAGAGCATCCTGCCGGCCGCGGTGTGCTCCGGAGCGGGGGCTTGTGCCGAAAGAGGCCGGGAACAGGCGCTTACCTTCGGACAGCTCCGGATGCCCATCTAATGCGTCTCTTGTCGCCTACACGGCAGGGAAAAGCTTTTCCACTCTGTCTAGGAAGGAGAAAGTGTGCCAGCACAGCAAATGCCTCCCGGACTTTCCCTGCAATTCAGCAAGTGCTTTGCAGCTTGAAATTGGAAGGAAAGCCTCAGATTTAGCAGCCAGAGCTTCAGGAGGAGCAGCAGCGAGCACAGCATCGCTTTTGCAGCAGCTCCTTCCATGTGCATGTTTTTGGGAGTGGAAAGGCTTGCAGAGTGTTCAAGTAGCTTTTTCTCTCCGCTGGAAATCTGCACGCTCAGTGCCAGTGTTCTGCAGCTTCTTTCTTCGCGTTTCAGCAGGTAGCACGCTCGCCGTGTGCAGGAGAAGCGGCTGAGGCTTCCTTGCCGGAGAAGCGGCACCTTCGCCGGCAGAGAGCATCCTGCCGGCCGCGGTGCGCTCCGGAGCGGGGGCTTGTGCCGAAAGAGGCCGGGAACAGGCGCTTACCTTCGGACAGCTCCGGATGCCCGTCCAATGCGTCTCTTGTCGCCTACACGGCAGGGAAAAGCTTTTCCACTCTGTCTAGGAAGGAGAAAGTGTGCCAGCACAGCAAATGCCTCCCGGACTTTCCCTGCAATTCAGCAAGTGCTTTGCAGCTTGAAATTGGAAGGAAAGCCTCAGATTTAGCAGCCAGAGCTTCAGGAGGAGCAGCAGCGAGCACAGCATCGCTTTTGCAGCAGCTCCTTCCATGTGCATGTTTTTGGGAGTGGAAAGGCTTGCAGAGTGTTCAAGTAGCTTTTTCTCTCCGCTGGAAAGCTGCACGCTCAGTGCCAGTGTTCTGCAGCTTCTTTCATCACGTTTCAGCAGCTACCACGCTCTCCGTGTGCTGGAGAAGCGGGCGAGGCTTCCTTGCCGGAGAAGCGGCACCTTCGCCGGCAGAGAGCATCCTGCCGGCCGCGGTGCGCTCCGGAGCGGGGGCTTGTGCCGAAAGAGGCCGGGAACAGGCGCTTACCTTCGGACAGCTCCGGATGCCCGTCTAATGCGTCTCTTGTCGCCTACACGGCAGGGAAAAGCTTTTCCACTCTGTCTAGGAAGGAGAAAGTGTGCCAGCACAGCAAATGCCTCCCGGACTTTCCCTGCAATTCAGCAAGTGCTTTGCAGCTTGAAATTGGAAGGAAAGCCTCAGATTTAGCAGCCAGAGCTTCAGGAGGAGCAGCAGCGAGCACAGCATCGCTTTTGCAGCAGCTCCTTCCATGTGCATGTTTTTGGGAGTGGAAAGGCTTGCAGAGTGTTCAAGTAGCTTTTTCTCTCCGCTGGAAAGCTGCACGCTCAGCGCCAGTTTTCTGCAACTTCTTTCTTCACGTTTCAGCAGCTAGCACGCTCTCCGTGTGCTGGAGAAGCGGGCGAGGCTTCCTTGCCGGAGAAGCGGCACCTTCGCCGGCAGAGAGCATCCTGCCGGCCGCGGTGCGCTCCGGAGCGGGGGCTTGTGCCGACAGAGGCCGGGAACAGGCGCTTACCTTCGGACAGCTCCGGATGCCCGTCCAATGCGTCTCTTGTCGCCTACACGGCAGGGAAAAGCTTTTCCACTCTGTCTAGGAAGGAGAAAGTGTGCCAGCACAGCAAATGCCTCCCGGACTTTCCCTGCAATTCAGCAAGTGCTTTGCAGCTTGAAATTGGAAGGAAAGCCTCAGATTTAGCAGCCAGAGCTTCAGGAGGAGCAGCAGCGAGCACAGCATCGCTTTTGCAGCAGCTCCTTCCATGTGCATGTTTTCTGGAGTTGAAAGGCTTGCAGAGTGTTAAAGTAGCTTTTTCTCTCCGCTGGAAAGCTGCACGCTCAGTGCCAGTGCTCTGCAACTTCTTTCTTCACGTTTCAGCAGCTAGCACGCTCTCCGTGTGCAGGAGAAGCGGCTGAGGCTTCCTTGCCGGAGAAGCGGCACCTTCGCCGGCAGAGAGCATCCTGCCGGCCGCGGTGCGCTCCGGAGCGGGGGCTTGTGCCGAAAGAGGCCGGGAACAGGCGCTTACCTTCGGACAGCTCCGGATGCCCGTCTAATGCGTCTCTTGTCGCCTACACGGCAGGGAAAAGCTTTTCCACTCTGTCTAGGAAGGAGAAAGTGTGCCAGCACAGCAAATGCCTCCCGGACTTTCCCTGCAATTCAGCAAGTGCTTTGCAGCTTGAAATTGGAAGGAAAGCCTCAGATTTAGCAGCCAGAGCTTCAGGAGGAGCAGCAGCGAGCACAGCATCGCTTTTGCAGCAGCTCCTTCCATGTGCATGTTTTTGGGAGTGGAAAGGCTTGCAGAGTGTTAAAGTAGCTTTTTCTATCCGCTGGAAAGCTGCACGCTCAGTGCCAGTGCTCTGCAACTTCTTTCTTCACGTTTCAGCAGCTAGCACGCTCTCCGTGTGCTGGAGAAGCGGGCGAGGCTTCCTTGCCGGAGAAGCGGCACCTTCGCCGGCAGAGAGCATCCTGCCGGCCGCGGTGCGCTCCGGAGCGAAGGCTTGTGCCGAAAGAGGCCGGGAACAGGCGCTTACCTTCGGACAGCTCCGGATGCCCGTCCAATGCGTCTCTTGTCGCCTACACGGCAGGGAAAAGCTTTTCCACTCTGTCTAGGAAGGAGAAAGTGTGCCAGCACAGCAAATGCCTCCCGGACTTTCCCTGCAATTCAGCAAGTGCTTTGCAGCTTGAAATTGGAAGGAAAGCCTCAGATTTAGCAGCCAGAGCTTCAGGAGGAGCAGCAGCGAGCACAGCATCGCTTTTGCAGCAGCTCCTTCCATGTGCATGTTTTTGGGAGTGGAAAGGCTTGCAGAGTGTTCAAGTAGCTTTTTCTCTCCGCTGGAAAGCTGCACGCTCAGTGCCAGTGTTCTGCAGCTTCTTTCTTCACGTTTCAGCAGCTAGCGCGCTCTCCGTGTGCAGGAGAAGCGGCTGAGGCTTCCTTGCCGGAGAAGCGGCACCTTCGCCGGCAGAGAGCATCCTGCCGGCCGCGGTGCGCTCCGGAGCGGGGGCTTGTGCCGAAAGAGGCCGGGAACAGGCGCTTACCTTCGGACAGCTCCGGATGCCCGTCTAATGCGTCTCTTGTCGCCTACACGGCAGGGAAAAGCTTTTCCACTCTGTCTAGGAAGGAGAAAGTGTGCCAGCACAGCAAATGCCTCCCGGACTTTCCCTGCAATTCAGCAAGTGCTTTGCAGCTTGAAATTGGAAGGAAAGCCTCAGATTTAGCAGCCAGAGCTTCAGGAGGAGCAGCAGCGAGCACAGCATCGCTTTTGCAGCAGCTCCTTCTATGTGCATGTTTTTGGGAGTGGAAAGGCTTGCAGAGTGTTAAAGTAGCTTTTTCTCTCCGCTGGAAAGCTGCACGCTCAGTGCCAGTGTTCTGCAGCTTCTTTCTTCACGTTTCAGCAGCTAGCGCGCTCTCCGTGTGCAGGAGAAGCGGCTGAGGATTCCTTGCCGGAGAAGCGGCACCTTCGCCGGCAGAGAGCATCCTGCCGGCCGCGGTGCGCTCCGGAGCGGGGGCTTGTGCCGAAAGAGGCCGGGAACAGGCGCTTACCTTCGGACAGCTCCGGATGCCCGTCTAATGCGTCTCTTGTCGCCTACACGGCAGGGAAAAGCTTTTCCACTCTGTCTAGGAAGGAGAAAGTGTGCCAGCACAGCAAATGCCTCCCGGACTTTCCCTGCAATTCAGCAAGTGCTTTGCAGCTTGAAATTGGAAGGAAAGCCTCAGATTTAGCAGCCAGAGCTTCAGGAGGAGCAGCAGCGAGCACAGCATCGCTTTTGCAGCAGCTCCTTCCATGTGCATGTTTTTGGGAGTGGAAAGGCTTGCAGAGTGTTAAAGTAGCTTTTTCTCTCCGCTGGAAAGCTGCACGCTCAGTGCCAGTGTTCTGCAGCTTCTTTCTTCGCGTTTCAGCAGCTACCACGCTCTCCGTGTGCAGGAGAAGCGGCTGAGGCTTCCTTGCCGGAGAAGCGGCACCTTCGCCGGCAGAGAGCATCCTGCCGGCCGCGGTGCGCTCCGGAGCGGGGGCTTGTGCCGAAAGAGGCCGGGAACAGGCGCTTACCTTCGGACAGCTCCGGATGCCCGTCTAATGCGTCTCTTGTCGCCTACACGGCAGGGAAAAGCTTTTCCACTCTGTCTAGGAAGGAGAAAGTGTGCCAGCACAGCAAATGCCTCCCGGACTTTCCCTGCAATTCAGCAAGTGCTTTGCAGCTTGAAATTGGAAGGAAAGCCTCAGATTTAGCAGCCAGAGCTTCAGGAGGAGCAGCAGCGAGCACAGCATCGCTTTTGCAGCAGCTCCTTCCATGTGCATGTTTTTGGGAGTGGAAAGGCTTGCAGAGTGTTAAAGTAGCTTTTTCTCTCCGCTGGAAAGCTGCACGCTCAGTGCCAGTGTTCTGCAGCTTCTTTCTTCGCGTTTCAGCAGCTACCACGCTCTCCGTGTGCAGGAGAAGCGGCTGAGGCTTCCTTGCCGGAGAAGCGGCACCTTCGCCGGCAGAGAGCATCCTGCCGGCCGCGGTGCGCTCCGGAGCGGGGGCTTGTGCCGAAAGAGGCCGGGAACAGGCGCTTACCTTCGGACAGCTCCGGATGCCCGTCTAATGCGTCTCTTGTCGCCTACACGGCAGGGAAAAGCTTTTCCACTCTGTCTAGGAAGGAGAAAGTGTGCCAGCACAGCAAATGCCTCCCGGACTTTCCCTGCAATTCAGCAAGTGCTTTGCAGCTTGAAATTGGAAGGAAAGCCTCAGATTTAGCAGCCAGAGCTTCAGGAGGAGCAGCAGCGAGCACAGCATCGCTTTTGCAGCAGCTCCTTCTATGTGCTGGTTTTTGAGAGTGGAAAGGCTTGTAGAGTGTTAAAGTAGCTTTTTCTCTCCGCTGGAAAGCTGCACGCTCAGTGCCAGTGTTCTGCAGCTTCTTTCTTCGCGTTTCACCTGCTAGCACGCTCGCCGTGTGCTGGAGAAGCGGCTGAGGCTTCCTTGCCGGAGAAGCAGCACCTTCGCCGGCAGAGAGCATCCTGCCGGCCGCGGTGCGCTCCGGAGCGGGGGCTTGTGCCGAAAGAGGCCGGGAACAGGCGCTTACCTTCGGACAGCTCCGGATGCCCGTCTAATGCGTCTCTTGTCGCCTACACGGCAGGGAAAAGCTTTTCCACTCTGTCTAGGAAGGAGAAAGTGTGCCAGCACAGCAAATGCCTCCCGGACTTTCCCTGCAATTCAGCAAGTGCTTTGCAGCTTGAAATTGGAAGGAAAGCCTCAGATTTAGCAGCCAGAGCTTCAGGAGGAGCAGCAGCGAGCACAGCATCGCTTTTGCAGCAGCTCCTTCCATGTGCATGTTTTTGGGAGTGGAAAGGCTTGCAGAGTGTTCAAGTAGCTTTTTCTATCCGCTGGAAAGCTGCACGCTCAGTGCCAGTGCTCTGCAACTTCTTTCTTCACGTTTCAGCAGCTAGCACGCTCTCCGTGTGCTGGAGAAGCGGGCGAGGCTTCCTTGCCGGAGAAGCGGCACCTTCGCCGGCAGAGAGCATCCTGCCGGCCGCGGTGCGCTCCGGAGCGGGGGCTTGTGCCGAAAGAGGCCGGCAACAGGCGCTTACCTTCGGACAGCTCCGGATGCCCGTCCAATGCGTCTCTTGTCGCCTACACGGCAGGGAAAAGCTTTTCCACTCTGTCTAGGAAGGAGAAAGTGTGCCAGCACAGCAAATGCCTCCCGGACTTTCCCTGCAATTCAGCAAGTGCTTTGCAGCTTGAAATTGGAAGGAAAGCCTCAGATTTAGCAGCCAGAGCTTCAGGAGGAGCAGCAGCGAGCACAGCATCGCTTTTGCAGCAGCTCCTTCCATGTGCATGTTTTTGGGAGTGGAAAGGCTTGCAGAGTGTTCAAGTAGCTTTTTCTCTCCGCTGGAAAGCTGCACGCTCAGTGCCAGTGTTCTGCAGCTTCTTTCTTCACGTTTCAGCAGCTAGCGCGCTCTCCGTGTGCAGGAGAAGCGGCTGAGGCTTCCTTGCCGGAGAAGCGGCACCTTCGCCGGCAGAGAGCATCCTGCCGGCCGCGGTGCGCTCCGGAGCGGGGGCTTGTGCCGAAAGAGGCCGGGAACAGGCGCTTACCTTCGGACAGCTCCGGATGCCCGTCTAATGCGTCTCTTGTCGCCTACACGGCAGGGAAAAGCTTTTCCACTCTGTCTAGGAAGGAGAAAGTGTGCCAGCACAGCAAATGCCTCCCGGACTTTCCCTGCAATTCAGCAAGTGCTTTGCAGCTTGAAATTGGAAGGAAAGCCTCAGATTTAGCAGCCAGAGCTTCAGGAGGAGCAGCAGCGAGCACAGCATCGCTTTTGCAGCAGCTCCTTCTATGTGCATGTTTTTGGGAGTGGAAAGTCTTGTAGAGTGTTAAAGTAGCTTTTTCTCTCCGCTGGAAAGCTGCACGCTCAGTGCCAGTGTTCTGCAGCTTCTTTCTTCGCGTTTCACCTGCTAGCACGCTCGCCGTGTGCTGGAGAAGCGGCTGAGGCTTCCTTGCCGGAGAAGCGGCACCTTCGCCGGCAGAGAGCATCCTGCCGGCCGCGGTGTGCTCCGGAGCGGGGGCTTGTGCCGAAAGAGGCCGGGAACAGGCGCTTACCTTCGGACAGCTCCGGATGCCCATCTAATGCGTCTCTTGTCGCCTACACGGCAGGGAAAAGCTTTTCCACTCTGTCTAGGAAGGAGAAAGTGTGCCAGCACAGCAAATGCCTCCCGGACTTTCCCTGCAATTCAGCAAGTGCTTTGCAGCTTGAAATTGGAAGGAAAGCCTCAGATTTAGCAGCCAGAGCTTCAGGAGGAGCAGCAGCGAGCACAGCATCGCTTTTGCAGCAGCTCCTTCCATGTGCATGTTTTTGGGAGTGGAAAGGCTTGCAGAGTGTTAAAGTAGCTTTTTCTATCCGCTGGAAAGCTGCACGCTCAGTGCCAGTGCTCTGCAACTTCTTTCTTCACGTTTCAGCAGCTAGCACGCTCTCCGTGTGCTGGAGAAGCGGGCGAGGCTTCCTTGCCGGAGAAGCGGCACCTTCGCCGGCAGAGAGCATCCTGCCGGCCGCGGTGCGCTCCGGAGCGGGGGCTTGTGCCGAAAGAGGCCGGCAACAGGCGCTTACCTTCGGACAGCTCCGGATGCCCGTCCAATGCGTCTCTTGTCGCCTACACGGCAGGGAAAAGCTTTTCCACTCTGTCTAGGAAGGAGAAAGTGTGCCAGCACAGCAAATGCCTCCCGGACTTTCCCTGCAATTCAGCAAGTGCTTTGCAGCTTGAAATTGGAAGGAAAGCCTCAGATTTAGCAGCCAGAGCTTCAGGAGGAGCAGCAGCGAGCACAGCATCGCTTTTGCAGCAGCTCCTTCCATGTGCATGTTTTTGGGAGTGGAAAGGCTTGCAGAGTGTTCAAGTAGCTTTTTCTCTCCGCTGGAAAGCTGCACGCTCAGTGCCAGTGTTCTGCAGCTTCTTTCTTCACGTTTCAGCAGCTAGCGCGCTCTCCGTGTGCAGGAGAAGCGGCTGAGGCTTCCTTGCCGGAGAAGCGGCACCTTCGCCGGCAGAGAGCATCCTGCCGGCCGCGGTGCGCTCCGGAGCGGGGGCTTGTGCCGAAAGAGGCCGGGAACAGGCGCTTACCTTCGGACAGCTCCGGATGCCCGTCTAATGCGTCTCTTGTCGCCTACACGGCAGGGAAAAGCTTTTCCACTCTGTCTAGGAAGGAGAAAGTGTGCCAGCACAGCAAATGCCTCCCGGACTTTCCCTGCAATTCAGCAAGTGCTTTGCAGCTTGAAATTGGAAGGAAAGCCTCAGATTTAGCAGCCAGAGCTTCAGGAGGAGCAGCAGCGAGCACAGCATCGCTTTTGCAGCAGCTCCTTCTATGTGCATGTTTTTGGGAGTGGAAAGGCTTGTAGAGTGTTAAAGTAGCTTTTTCTCTCCGCTGGAAAGCTGCACGCTCAGTGCCAGTGTTCTGCAGCTTCTTTCTTCGCGTTTCACCTGCTAGCACGCTCGCCGTGTGCTGGAGAAGCGGCTGAGGCTTCCTTGCCGGAGAAGCGGCACCTTCGCCGGCAGAGAGCATCCTGCCGGCCGCGGTGTGCTCCGGAGCGGGGGCTTGTGCCGAAAGAGGCCGGGAACAGGCGCTTACCTTCGGACAGCTCCGGATGCCCATCTAATGCGTCTCTTGTCGCCTACACGGCAGGGAAAAGCTTTTCCACTCTGTCTAGGAAGGAGAAAGTGTGCCAGCACAGCAAATGCCTCCCGGACTTTCCCTGCAATTCAGCAAGTGCTTTGCAGCTTGAAATTGGAAGGAAAGCCTCAGATTTAGCAGCCAGAGCTTCAGGAGGAGCAGCAGCGAGCACAGCATCGCTTTTGCAGCAGCTCCTTCCATGTGCATGTTTTTGGGAGTGGAAAGGCTTGCAGAGTGTTAAAGTAGCTTTTTCTATCCGCTGGAAAGCTGCACGCTCAGTGCCAGTGCTCTGCAACTTCTTTCTTCACGTTTCAGCAGCTAGCACGCTCTCCGTGTGCTGGAGAAGCGGGCGAGGCTTCCTTGCCGGAGAAGCGGCACCTTCGCCGGCAGAGAGCATCCTGCCGGCCGCGGTGCGCTCCGGAGCGGGGGCTTGTGCCGAAAGAGGCCGGCAACAGGCGCTTACCTTCGGACAGCTCCGGATGCCCGTCCAATGCGTCTCTTGTCGCCTACACGGCAGGGAAAAGCTTTTCCACTCTGTCTAGGAAGGAGAAAGTGTGCCAGCACAGCAAATGCCTCCCGGACTTTCCCTGCAATTCAGCAAGTGCTTTGCAGCTTGAAATTGGAAGGAAAGCCTCAGATTTAGCAGCCAGAGCTTCAGGAGGAGCAGCAGCGAGCACAGCATCGCTTTTGCAGCAGCTCCTTCCATGTGCATGTTTTTGGGAGTGGAAAGGCTTGCAGAGTGTTCAAGTAGCTTTTTCTCTCCGCTGGAAAGCTGCACGCTCAGTGCCAGTGTTCTGCAGCTTCTTTCTTCACGTTTCAGCAGCTAGCGCGCTCTCCGTGTGCAGGAGAAGCGGCTGAGGCTTCCTTGCCGGAGAAGCGGCACCTTCGCCGGCAGAGAGCATCCTGCCGGCCGCGGTGCGCTCCGGAGCGGGGGCTTGTGCCGAAAGAGGCCGGGAACAGGCGCTTACCTTCGGACAGCTCCGGATGCCCGTCTAATGCGTCTCTTGTCGCCTACACGGCAGGGAAAAGCTTTTCCACTCTGTCTAGGAAGGAGAAAGTGTGCCAGCACAGCAAATGCCTCCCGGACTTTCCCTGCAATTCAGCAAGTGCTTTGCAGCTTGAAATTGGAAGGAAAGCCTCAGATTTAGCAGCCAGAGCTTCAGGAGGAGCAGCAGCGAGCACAGCATCGCTTTTGCAGCAGCTCCTTCTATGTGCATGTTTTTGGGAGTGGAAAGGCTTGTAGAGTGTTAAAGTAGCTTTTTCTCTCCGCTGGAAAGCTGCACGCTCAGTGCCAGTGTTCTGCAGCTTCTTTCTTCGCGTTTCACCTGCTAGCACGCTCGCCGTGTGCTGGAGAAGCGGCTGAGGCTTCCTTGCCGGAGAAGCGGCACCTTCGCCGGCAGAGAGCATCCTGCCGGCCGCGGTGTGCTCCGGAGCGGGGGCTTGTGCCGAAAGAGGCCGGGAACAGGCGCTTACCTTCGGACAGCTCCGGATGCCCATCTAATGCGTCTCTTGTCGCCTACACGGCAGGGAAAAGCTTTTCCACTCTGTCTAGGAAGGAGAAAGTGTGCCAGCACAGCAAATGCCTCCCGGACTTTCCCTGCAATTCAGCAAGTGCTTTGCAGCTTGAAATTGGAAGGAAAGCCTCAGATTTAGCAGCCAGAGCTTCAGGAGGAGCAGCAGCGAGCACAGCATCGCTTTTGCAGCAGCTCCTTCCATGTGCATGTTTTTGGGAGTTGAAAGGCTTGCAGAGTGTTCAAGTAGCTTTTTCTCTCCGCTGGAAAGCTGCACGCTCAGTGCCAGTGTTCTGCAGCTTCTTTCTTCACGTTTCAGCAGCTAGCGCGCTGTCCGTGTGCAGGAGAAGCGGCTGAGGCTTCCTTGCCGGAGAAGCGGCACCTTCGCCGGCAGAGAGCATCCTGCCGGCCGCGGTGCGCTCCGGAGCGGGGGCTTGTGCCGAAAGAGGCCGGGAACAGGCGCTTACCTTCGGACAGCTCCGGATGCCCGTCTAATGCGTCTCTTGTCGCCTACACGGCAGGGAAAAGCTTTTCCACTCTGTCTAGGAAGGAGAAAGTGTGCCAGCACAGCAAATGCCTCCCGGACTTTCCCTGCAATTCAGCAAGTGCTTTGCAGCTTGAAATTGGAAGGAAAGCCTCAGATTTAGCAGCCAGAGCTTCAGGAGGAGCAGCAGCGAGCACAGCATCGCTTTTGCAGCAGCTCCTTCTATGTGCTGGTTTTTGGGAGTGGAAAGGCTTGCAGAGTGTTCAAGTAGCTTTTTCTCTCCGCTGGAAAGCTGCACGCTCAGTGCCAGTGTTCTGCAGCTTCTTTCTTCGCGTTTCAGCAGCTAGCACGCTCTCCGTGTGCAGGAGAAGCGGCTGAGGCTTCCTTGCCGGAGAAGCGGCACCTTCGCCGGCAGAGAGCATCCTGCCGGCCGCGGTGCGCTCCGGAGCGGGGGCTTGTGCCGAAAGAGGCCGGGAACAGGCGCTTACCTTCGGACAGCTCCGGATGCCCGTCTAATGCGTCTCTTGTCGCCTACACGGCAGGGAAAAGCTTTTCCACTCTGTCTAGGAAGGAGAAAGTGTGCCAGCACAGCAAATGCCTCCCGGACTTTCCCTGCAATTCAGCAAGTGCTTTGCAGCTTGAAATTGGAAGGAAAGCCTCAGATTTAGCAGCCAGAGCTTCAGGAGGAGCAGCAGCGAGCACAGCATCGCTTTTGCAGCAGCTCCTTCTATGTGCATGTTTTTGGGAGTGGAAAGTCTTGTAGAGTGTTAAAGTAGCTTTTTCTCTCCGCTGGAAAGCTGCACGCTCAGTGCCAGTGTTCTGCAGCTTCTTTCTTCGCGTTTCACCTGCTAGCACGCTCGCCGTGTGCTGGAGAAGCGGCTGAGGCTTCCTTGCCGGAGAAGCGGCACCTTCGCCGGCAGAGAGCATCCTGCCGGCCGCGGTGTGCTCCGGAGCGGGGGCTTGTGCCGAAAGAGGCCGGGAACAGGCGCTTACCTTCGGACAGCTCCGGATGCCCATCTAATGCGTCTCTTGTCGCCTACACGGCAGGGAAAAGCTTTTCCACTCTGTCTAGGAAGGAGAAAGTGTGCCAGCACAGCAAATGCCTCCCGGACTTTCCCTGCAATTCAGCAAGTGCTTTGCAGCTTGAAATTGGAAGGAAAGCCTCAGATTTAGCAGCCAGAGCTTCAGGAGGAGCAGCAGCGAGCACAGCATCGCTTTTGCAGCAGCTCCTTCCATGTGCATGTTTTTGGGAGTGGAAAGGCTTGCAGAGTGTTAAAGTAGCTTTTTCTATCCGCTGGAAAGCTGCACGCTCAGTGCCAGTGCTCTGCAACTTCTTTCTTCACGTTTCAGCAGCTAGCACGCTCTCCGTGTGCTGGAGAAGCGGGCGAGGCTTCCTTGCCGGAGAAGCGGCACCTTCGCCGGCAGAGAGCATCCTGCCGGCCGCGGTGCGCTCCGGAGCGGGGGCTTGTGCCGAAAGAGGCCGGCAACAGGCGCTTACCTTCGGACAGCTCCGGATGCCCGTCCAATGCGTCTCTTGTCGCCTACACGGCAGGGAAAAGCTTTTCCACTCTGTCTAGGAAGGAGAAAGTGTGCCAGCACAGCAAATGCCTCCCGGACTTTCCCTGCAATTCAGCAAGTGCTTTGCAGCTTGAAATTGGAAGGAAAGCCTCAGATTTAGCAGCCAGAGCTTCAGGAGGAGCAGCAGCGAGCACAGCATCGCTTTTGCAGCAGCTCCTTCCATGTGCATGTTTTTGGGAGTGGAAAGGCTTGCAGAGTGTTCAAGTAGCTTTTTCTCTCCGCTGGAAAGCTGCACGCTCAGTGCCAGTGTTCTGCAGCTTCTTTCTTCACGTTTCAGCAGCTAGCGCGCTCTCCGTGTGCAGGAGAAGCGGCTGAGGCTTCCTTGCCGGAGAAGCGGCACCTTCGCCGGCAGAGAGCATCCTGCCGGCCGCGGTGCGCTCCGGAGCGGGGGCTTGTGCCGAAAGAGGCCGGGAACAGGCGCTTACCTTCGGACAGCTCCGGATGCCCGTCTAATGCGTCTCTTGTCGCCTACACGGCAGGGAAAAGCTTTTCCACTCTGTCTAGGAAGGAGAAAGTGTGCCAGCACAGCAAATGCCTCCCGGACTTTCCCTGCAATTCAGCAAGTGCTTTGCAGCTTGAAATTGGAAGGAAAGCCTCAGATTTAGCAGCCAGAGCTTCAGGAGGAGCAGCAGCGAGCACAGCATCGCTTTTGCAGCAGCTCCTTCTATGTGCATGTTTTTGGGAGTGGAAAGGCTTGTAGAGTGTTAAAGTAGCTTTTTCTCTCCGCTGGAAAGCTGCACGCTCAGTGCCAGTGTTCTGCAGCTTCTTTCTTCGCGTTTCACCTGCTAGCACGCTCGCCGTGTGCTGGAGAAGCGGCTGAGGCTTCCTTGCCGGAGAAGCGGCACCTTCGCCGGCAGAGAGCATCCTGCCGGCCGCGGTGTGCTCCGGAGCGGGGGCTTGTGCCGAAAGAGGCCGGGAACAGGCGCTTACCTTCGGACAGCTCCGGATGCCCATCTAATGCGTCTCTTGTCGCCTACACGGCAGGGAAAAGCTTTTCCACTCTGTCTAGGAAGGAGAAAGTGTGCCAGCACAGCAAATGCCTCCCGGACTTTCCCTGCAATTCAGCAAGTGCTTTGCAGCTTGAAATTGGAAGGAAAGCCTCAGATTTAGCAGCCAGAGCTTCAGGAGGAGCAGCAGCGAGCACAGCATCGCTTTTGCAGCAGCTCCTTCCATGTGCATGTTTTTGGGAGTGGAAAGGCTTGCAGAGTGTTAAAGTAGCTTTTTCTATCCGCTGGAAAGCTGCACGCTCAGTGCCAGTGCTCTGCAACTTCTTTCTTCACGTTTCAGCAGCTAGCACGCTCTCCGTGTGCTGGAGAAGCGGGCGAGGCTTCCTTGCCGGAGAAGCGGCACCTTCGCCGGCAGAGAGCATCCTGCCGGCCGCGGTGCGCTCCGGAGCGGGGGCTTGTGCCGAAAGAGGCCGGCAACAGGCGCTTACCTTCGGACAGCTCCGGATGCCCGTCCAATGCGTCTCTTGTCGCCTACACGGCAGGGAAAAGCTTTTCCACTCTGTCTAGGAAGGAGAAAGTGTGCCAGCACAGCAAATGCCTCCCGGACTTTCCCTGCAATTCAGCAAGTGCTTTGCAGCTTGAAATTGGAAGGAAAGCCTCAGATTTAGCAGCCAGAGCTTCAGGAGGAGCAGCAGCGAGCACAGCATCGCTTTTGCAGCAGCTCCTTCCATGTGCATGTTTTTGGGAGTGGAAAGGCTTGCAGAGTGTTCAAGTAGCTTTTTCTCTCCGCTGGAAAGCTGCACGCTCAGTGCCAGTGTTCTGCAGCTTCTTTCTTCACGTTTCAGCAGCTAGCGCGCTCTCCGTGTGCAGGAGAAGCGGCTGAGGCTTCCTTGCCGGAGAAGCGGCACCTTCGCCGGCAGAGAGCATCCTGCCGGCCGCGGTGCGCTCCGGAGCGGGGGCTTGTGCCGAAAGAGGCCGGGAACAGGCGCTTACCTTCGGACAGCTCCGGATGCCCGTCTAATGCGTCTCTTGTCGCCTACACGGCAGGGAAAAGCTTTTCCACTCTGTCTAGGAAGGAGAAAGTGTGCCAGCACAGCAAATGCCTCCCGGACTTTCCCTGCAATTCAGCAAGTGCTTTGCAGCTTGAAATTGGAAGGAAAGCCTCAGATTTAGCAGCCAGAGCTTCAGGAGGAGCAGCAGCGAGCACAGCATCGCTTTTGCAGCAGCTCCTTCTATGTGCATGTTTTTGGGAGTGGAAAGGCTTGTAGAGTGTTAAAGTAGCTTTTTCTCTCCGCTGGAAAGCTGCACGCTCAGTGCCAGTGTTCTGCAGCTTCTTTCTTCGCGTTTCACCTGCTAGCACGCTCGCCGTGTGCTGGAGAAGCGGCTGAGGCTTCCTTGCCGGAGAAGCGGCACCTTCGCCGGCAGAGAGCATCCTGCCGGCCGCGGTGTGCTCCGGAGCGGGGGCTTGTGCCGAAAGAGGCCGGGAACAGGCGCTTACCTTCGGACAGCTCCGGATGCCCATCTAATGCGTCTCTTGTCGCCTACACGGCAGGGAAAAGCTTTTCCACTCTGTCTAGGAAGGAGAAAGTGTGCCAGCACAGCAAATGCCTCCCGGACTTTCCCTGCAATTCAGCAAGTGCTTTGCAGCTTGAAATTGGAAGGAAAGCCTCAGATTTAGCAGCCAGAGCTTCAGGAGGAGCAGCAGCGAGCACAGCATCGCTTTTGCAGCAGCTCCTTCCATGTGCATGTTTTTGGGAGTTGAAAGGCTTGCAGAGTGTTCAAGTAGCTTTTTCTCTCCGCTGGAAAGCTGCACGCTCAGTGCCAGTGTTCTGCAGCTTCTTTCTTCACGTTTCAGCAGCTAGCGCGCTGTCCGTGTGCAGGAGAAGCGGCTGAGGCTTCCTTGCCGGAGAAGCGGCACCTTCGCCGGCAGAGAGCATCCTGCCGGCCGCGGTGCGCTCCGGAGCGGGGGCTTGTGCCGAAAGAGGCCGGGAACAGGCGCTTACCTTCGGACAGCTCCGGATGCCCGTCTAATGCGTCTCTTGTCGCCTACACGGCAGGGAAAAGCTTTTCCACTCTGTCTAGGAAGGAGAAAGTGTGCCAGCACAGCAAATGCCTCCCGGACTTTCCCTGCAATTCAGCAAGTGCTTTGCAGCTTGAAATTGGAAGGAAAGCCTCAGATTTAGCAGCCAGAGCTTCAGGAGGAGCAGCAGCGAGCACAGCATCGCTTTTGCAGCAGCTCCTTCTATGTGCTGGTTTTTGGGAGTGGAAAGGCTTGCAGAGTGTTCAAGTAGCTTTTTCTCTCCGCTGGAAAGCTGCACGCTCAGTGCCAGTGTTCTGCAGCTTCTTTCTTCGCGTTTCAGCAGCTAGCACGCTCGCCGTGTGCAGGAGAAGCGGCTGAGGCTTCCTTGCCGGAGAAGCGGCACCTTCGCCGGCAGAGAGCATCCTGCCGGCCGCGGTGCGCTCCGGAGCGGGGGCTTGTGCCGAAAGAGGCCGGCAACAGGCGCTTACCTTCGGACAGCTCCGGATGCCCGTCTAATGCGTCTCTTGTCGCCTACACGGCAGGGAAAAGCTTTTCCACTCTGTCTAGGAAGGAGAAAGTGTGCCAGCACAGCAAATGCCTCCCGGACTTTCCCTGCAATTCAGCAAGTGCTTTGCAGCTTGAAATTGGAAGGAAAGCCTCAGATTTAGCAGCCAGAGCTTCAGGAGGAGCAGCAGCGAGCACAGCATCGCTTTTGCAGCAGCTCCTTCTATGTGCTGGTTTTTGAGAGTGGAAAGGCTTGTAGAGTGTTAAAGTAGCTTTTTCTCTCCGCTGGAAAGCTGCACGCTCAGTGCCAGTGTTCTGCAGCTTCTTTCTTCGCGTTTCAGCAGCTAGCACGCTCGCCGTGTGCTGGAGAAGCGGCTGAGGCTTCCTTGCCGGAGAAGCGGCACCTTCGCCGGCAGAGAGCATCCTGCCGGCCGCGGTGTGCTCCGGAGCGGGGGCTTGTGCCGAAAGAGGCCGGCAACAGGCGCTTACCTTCGGACAGCTCCGGATGCCCGTCTAATGCGTCTCTTGTCGCCTACACGGCAGGGAAAAGCTTTTCCACTCTGTCTAGGAAGGAGAAAGTGTGCCAGCACAGCAAATGCCTCCCGGACTTTCCCTGCAATTCAGCAAGTGCTTTGCAGCTTGAAATTGGAAGGAAAGCCTCAGATTTAGCAGCCAGAGCTTCAGGAGGAGCAGCAGCGAGCACAGCATCGCTTTTGCAGCAGCTCCTTCCATGTGCATGTTTTTGGGAGTTGAAAGGCTTGCAGAGTGTTAAAGTAGCTTTTTCTCTCCGCTGGAAAGCTGCACGCTCAGTGCCAGTGCTCTGCAACTTCTTTCTTCACGTTTCAGCAGCTAGCACGCTCTCCGTGTGCAGGAGAAGCGGCTGAGGCTTCCTTGCCGGAGACGAGGCACCTTCGCCGGCAGAGAGCATCCTGCCGGCCGCGGTGCGCTCCGGAGCGGGGGCTTGTGCCGAAAGAGGCCGGGAACAGGCGCTTACCTTCGGACAGCTCCGGATGCCCGTCTAATGCGTCTCTTGTCGCCTACACGGCAGGGAAAAGCTTTTCCACTCTGTCTAGGAAGGAGAAAGTGTGCCAGCACAGCAAATGCCTCCCGGACTTTCCCTGCAATTCAGCAAGTGCTTTGCAGCTTGAAATTGGAAGGAAAGCCTCAGATTTAGCAGCCAGAGCTTCAGGAGGAGCAGCAGCGAGCACAGCATCGCTTTTGCAGCAGCTCCTTCCATGTGCATGTTTTTGGGAGTGGAAAGGCTTGCAGAGTGTTAAAGTAGCTTTTTCTCTCCGCTGGAAATCTGCACGCTCAGTGCCAGTGTTCTGCAGCTTCTTTCTTCGCGTTTCAGCAGGTAGCACGCTCGCCGTGTGCAGGAGAAGCGGCTGAGGCTTCCTTGCCGGAGAAGCGGCACCTTCGCCGGCAGAGAGCATCCTGCCGGCCGCGGTGCGCTCCGGAGCGGGGGCTTGTGCCGAAAGAGGCCGGCAACAGGCGCTTACCTTCGGACAGCTCCGGATGCCCGTCCAATGCGTCTCTTGTCGCCTACACGGCAGGGAAAAGCTTTTCCACTCTGTCTAGGAAGGAGAAAGTGTGCCAGCACAGCAAATGCCTCCCGGACTTTCCCTGCAATTCAGCAAGTGCTTTGCAGCTTGAAATTGGAAGGAAAGCCTCAGATTTAGCAGCCAGAGCTTCAGGAGGAGCAGCAGCGAGCACAGCATCGCTTTTGCAGCAGCTCCTTCCATGTGCATGTTTTTGGGAGTGGAAAGGCTTGCAGAGTGTTAAAGTAGCTTTTTCTCTCCGCTGGAAAGCTGCACGCTCAGTGCCAGTGTTCTGCAGCTTCTTTCATCACGTTTCAGCAGCTACCACGCTCTCCGTGTGCTGGAGAAGCGGCTGAGGCTTCCTTGCCGGAGAAGCGGCACCTTCGCCGGCAGAGAGCATCCTGCCGGCCGCGGTGCGCTCCGGAGCGGGGGCTTGTGCCGAAAGAGGCCGGCAACAGGCGCTTACCTTCGGACAGCTCCGGATGCCCGTCTAATGCGTCTCTTGTCGCCTACACGGCAGGGAAAAGCTTTTCCACTCTGTCTAGGAAGGAGAAAGTGTGCCAGCACAGCAAATGCCTCCCGGACTTTCCCTGCAATTCAGCAAGTGCTTTGCAGCTTGAAATTGGAAGGAAAGCCTCAGATTTAGCAGCCAGAGCTTCAGGAGGAGCAGCAGCGAGCACAGCATCGCTTTTGCAGCAGCTCCTTCCATGTGCATGTTTTTGGGAGTGGAAATGCTTGCAGAGTGTTAAAGTAGCTTTTTCTATCCGCTGGAAAGCTGCACGCTCAGTGCCAGTGTTCTGCAGCTTCTTTCTTCACGTTTCAGCAGCTAGCGCGCTCTCCGTGTGCAGGAGAAGCGGCTGAGGCTTCCTTGCCGGAGAAGCGGCACCTTCGCCGGCAGAGAGCATCCTGCCGGCCGCGGTGTGCTCCGGAGCGGGGGGTTGTGCCGAAAGAGGCCGGCAACAGGCGCTTACCTTCGGACAGCTCCGGATGCCCATCTAATGCGTCTCTTGTCGCCTACACGGCAGGGAAAAGCTTTTCCACTCTGTCTAGGAAGGAGAAAGTGTGCCAGCACAGCAAATGCCTCCCGGACTTTCCCTGCAATTCAGCAAGTGCTTTGCAGCTTGAAATTGGAAGGAAAGCCTCAGATTTAGCAGCCAGAGCTTCAGGAGGAGCAGCAGCGAGCACAGCATCGCTTTTGCAGCAGCTCCTTCCATGTGCATGTTTTTGGGAGTGGAAAGGCTTGCAGAGTGTTCAAGTAGCTTTTTCTCTCCGCTGGAAAGCTGCACGCTCAGCGCCAGTTTTCTGCAACTTCTTTCTTCACGTTTCAGCAGCTAGCACGCTCTCCGTGTGCTGGAGAAGCGGGCGAGGCTTCCTTGCCGGAGAAGCGGCACCTTCGCCGGCAGAGAGCATCCTGCCGGCCGCGGTGCGCTCCGGAGCGGGGGCTTGTGCCGACAGAGGCCGGGAACAGGCGCTTACCTTCGGACAGCTCCGGATGCCCGTCCAATGCGTCTCTTGTCGCCTACACGGCAGGGAAAAGCTTTTCCACTCTGTCTAGGAAGGAGAAAGTGTGCCAGCACAGCAAATGCCTCCCGGACTTTCCCTGCAATTCAGCAAGTGCTTTGCAGCTTGAAATTGGAAGGAAAGCCTCAGATTTAGCAGCCAGAGCTTCAGGAGGAGCAGCAGCGAGCACAGCATCGCTTTTGCAGCAGCTCCTTCCATGTGCATGTTTTTGGGAGTGGAAAGGCTTGCAGAGTGTTCAAGTAGCTTTTTCTCTCCGCTGGAAAGCTGCACGCTCAGTGCCAGTGCTCTGCAACTTCTTTCTTCACGTTTCAGCAGCTAGCACGCTCTCCGTGTGCAGGAGAAGCGGCTGAGGCTTCCTTGCCGGAGAAGCGGCACCTTCGCCGGCAGAGAGCATCCTGCCGGCCGCGGTGCGCTCCGGAGCGGGGGCTTGTGCCGAAAGAGGCCGGGAACAGGCGCTTACCTTCGGACAGCTCCGGATCCCCGTCTAATGCGTCTCTTGTCGCCTACACGGCAGGGAAAAGCTTTTCCACTCTGTCTAGGAAGGAGAAAGTGTGCCAGCACAGCAAATGCCTCCCGGACTTTCCCTGCAATTCAGCAAGTGCTTTGCAGCTTGAAATTGGAAGGAAAGCCTCAGATTTAGCAGCCAGAGCTTCAGGAGGAGCAGCAGCGAGCACAGCATCGCTTTTGCAGCAGCTCCTTCCATGTGCATGTTTTTGGGAGTGGAAAGGCTTGCAGAGTGTTCAAGTAGCTTTTTCTCTCCGCTGGAAATCTGCACGCTCAGTGCCAGTGTTCTGCAGCTTCTTTCTTCGCGTTTCAGCAGCTAGCACGCTCGTCGTGTGCAGGAGAAGCGGCTGAGGCTTCCTTGCCGGAGAAGCGGCACCTTCGCCGGCAGAGAGCATCCTGCCGGCCGCGGTGCGCTCCGGAGCGGGGGCTTGTGCCGACAGAGGCCGGCAACAGGCGCTTACCTTCGGACAGCTCCGGATGCCCGTCCAATGCGTCTCTTGTCGCCTACACGGCAGGGAAAAGCTTTTCCACTCTGTCTAGGAAGGAGAAAGTGTGCCAGCACAGCAAATGCCTCCCGGACTTTCCCTGCAATTCAGCAAGTGCTTTGCAGCTTGAAATTGGAAGGAAAGCCTCAGATTTAGCAGCCAGAGCTTCAGGAGGAGCAGCAGCGAGCACAGCATCGCTTTTGCAGCAGCTCCTTCCATGTGCATGTTTTTGGGAGTGGAAAGGCTTGCAGAGTGTTCAAGTAGCTTTTTCTCTCCGCTGGAAAGCTGCACGCTCAGTGCCAGTGCTCTGCAACTTCTTTCTTCACGTTTCAGCAGCTAGCACGCTCTCCGTGTGCAGGAGAAGCGGCTGAGGCTTCCTTGCCGGAGAAGCGGCACCTTCGCCGGCAGAGAGCATCCTGCCGGCCGCGGTGCGCTCCGGAGCGGGGGCTTGTGCCGAAAGAGGCCGGCAACAGGCGCTTACCTTCGGACAGCTCCGGATCCCCGTCTAATGCGTCTCTTGTCGCCTACACGGCAGGGAAAAGCTTTTCCACTCTGTCTAGGAAGGAGAAAGTGTGCCAGCACAGCAAATGCCTCCCGGACTTTCCCTGCAATTCAGCAAGTGCTTTGCAGCTTGAAATTGGAAGGAAAGCCTCAGATTTAGCAGCCAGAGCTTCAGGAGGAGCAGCAGCGAGCACAGCATCGCTTTTGCAGCAGCTCCTTCCATGTGCATGTTTTTGGGAGTGGAAAGGCTTGCAGAGTGTTAAAGTAGCTTTTTCTCTCCGCTGGAAATCTGCACGCTCAGTGCCAGTGTTCTGCAACTTCTTTCTTCGCGTTTCAGCAGCTAGCACGCTCGTCGTGTGCAGGAGAAGCGGCTGAGGCTTCCTTGCCGGAGAAGCGGCACCTTCGCCGGCAGAGAGCATCCTGCCGGCCGCGGTGCGCTCCGGAGCGGGGGCTTGTGCCGACAGAGGCCGGGAACAGGCGCTTACCTTCGGACAGCTCCGGATGCCCGTCCAATGCGTCTCTTGTCGCCTACACGGCAGGGAAAAGCTTTTCCACTCTGTCTAGGAAGGAGAAAGTGTGCCAGCACAGCAAATGCCTCCCGGACTTTCCCTGCAATTCAGCAAGTGCTTTGCAGCTTGAAATTGGAAGGAAAGCCTCAGATTTAGCAGCCAGAGCTTCAGGAGGAGCAGCAGCGAGCACAGCATCGCTTTTGCAGCAGCTCCTTCCATGTGCATGTTTTTGGGAGTGGAAAGGCTTGCAGAGTGTTCAAGTAGCTTTTTCTCTCCGCTGGAAAGCTGCACGCTCAGTGCCAGTGTTCTGCAGCTTCTTTCTTCACGTTTCAGCAGCTAGCGCGCTCTCCGTGTGCAGGAGAAGCGGCTGAGGCTTCCTTGCCGGAGAAGCGGCACCTTCGCCGGCAGAGAGCATCCTGCCGGCCGCGGTGCGCTCCGGAGCGGGGGCTTGTGCCGAAAGAGGCCGGCAACAGGCGCTTACCTTCGGACAGCTCCGGATGCCCGTCTAATGCGTCTCTTGTCGCCTACACGGCAGGGAAAAGCTTTTCCACTCTGTCTAGGAAGGAGAAAGTGTGCCAGCACAGCAAATGCCTCCCGGACTTTCCCTGCAATTCAGCAAGTGCTTTGCAGCTTGAAATTGGAAGGAAAGCCTCAGATTTAGCAGCCAGAGCTTCAGGAGGAGCAGCAGCGAGCACAGCATCGCTTTTGCAGCAGCTCCTTCCATGTGCATGTTTTTGGGAGTGGAAAGGCTTGCAGAGTGTTAAAGTAGCTTTTTCTCTCCGCTGGAAAGCTGCACGCTCAGTGCCAGTGTTCTGCAGCTTCTTTCATCACGTTTCAGCAGCTACCACGCTCTCCGTGTGCTGGAGAAGCGGCTGAGGCTTCCTTGCCGGAGAAGCGGCACCTTCGCCGGCAGAGAGCATCCTGCCGGCCGCGGTGCGCTCCGGAGCGGGGGCTTGTGCCGAAAGAGGCCGGCAACAGGCGCTTACCTTCGGACAGCTCCGGATGCCCGTCTAATGCGTCTCTTGTCGCCTACACGGCAGGGAAAAGCTTTTCCACTCTGTCTAGGAAGGAGAAAGTGTGCCAGCACAGCAAATGCCTCCCGGACTTTCCCTGCAATTCAGCAAGTGCTTTGCAGCTTGAAATTGGAAGGAAAGCCTCAGATTTAGCAGCCAGAGCTTCAGGAGGAGCAGCAGCGAGCACAGCATCGCTTTTGCAGCAGCTCCTTCCATGTGCATGTTTTTGGGAGTGGAAATGCTTGCAGAGTGTTAAAGTAGCTTTTTCTATCCGCTGGAAAGCTGCACGCTCAGTGCCAGTGTTCTGCAGCTTCTTTCTTCACGTTTCAGCAGCTAGCGCGCTCTCCGTGTGCAGGAGAAGCGGCTGAGGCTTCCTTGCCGGAGAAGCGGCACCTTCGCCGGCAGAGAGCATCCTGCCGGCCGCGGTGTGCTCCGGAGCGGGGGGTTGTGCCGAAAGAGGCCGGCAACAGGCGCTTACCTTCGGACAGCTCCGGATGCCCATCTAATGCGTCTCTTGTCGCCTACACGGCAGGGAAAAGCTTTTCCACTCTGTCTAGGAAGGAGAAAGTGTGCCAGCACAGCAAATGCCTCCCGGACTTTCCCTGCAATTCAGCAAGTGCTTTGCAGCTTGAAATTGGAAGGAAAGCCTCAGATTTAGCAGCCAGAGCTTCAGGAGGAGCAGCAGCGAGCACAGCATCGCTTTTGCAGCAGCTCCTTCCATGTGCATGTTTTTGGGAGTGGAAAGGCTTGCAGAGTGTTCAAGTAGCTTTTTCTCTCCGCTGGAAAGCTGCACGCTCAGCGCCAGTTTTCTGCAACTTCTTTCTTCACGTTTCAGCAGCTAGCACGCTCTCCGTGTGCTGGAGAAGCGGGCGAGGCTTCCTTGCCGGAGAAGCGGCACCTTCGCCGGCAGAGAGCATCCTGCCGGCCGCGGTGCGCTCCGGAGCGGGGGCTTGTGCCGACAGAGGCCGGGAACAGGCGCTTACCTTCGGACAGCTCCGGATGCCCGTCCAATGCGTCTCTTGTCGCCTACACGGCAGGGAAAAGCTTTTCCACTCTGTCTAGGAAGGAGAAAGTGTGCCAGCACAGCAAATGCCTCCCGGACTTTCCCTGCAATTCAGCAAGTGCTTTGCAGCTTGAAATTGGAAGGAAAGCCTCAGATTTAGCAGCCAGAGCTTCAGGAGGAGCAGCAGCGAGCACAGCATCGCTTTTGCAGCAGCTCCTTCCATGTGCATGTTTTTGGGAGTGGAAAGGCTTGCAGAGTGTTCAAGTAGCTTTTTCTCTCCGCTGGAAAGCTGCACGCTCAGTGCCAGTGTTCTGCAGCTTCTTTCTTCACGTTTCAGCAGCTAGCGCGCTCTCCGTGTGCAGGAGAAGCGGCTGAGGCTTCCTTGCCGGAGAAGCGGCACCTTCGCCGGCAGAGAGCATCCTGCCGGCCGCGGTGCGCTCCGGAGCGGGGGCTTGTGCCGAAAGAGGCCGGCAACAGGCGCTTACCTTCGGACAGCTCCGGATGCCCGTCTAATGCGTCTCTTGTCGCCTACACGGCAGGGAAAAGCTTTTCCACTCTGTCTAGGAAGGAGAAAGTGTGCCAGCACAGCAAATGCCTCCCGGACTTTCCCTGCAATTCAGCAAGTGCTTTGCAGCTTGAAATTGGAAGGAAAGCCTCAGATTTAGCAGCCAGAGCTTCAGGAGGAGCAGCAGCGAGCACAGCATCGCTTTTGCAGCAGCTCCTTCCATGTGCATGTTTTTGGGAGTGGAAAGGCTTGCAGAGTGTTCAAGTAGCTTTTTCTCTCCGCTGGAAAGCTGCACGCTCAGTGCCAGTGTTCTGCAGCTTCTTTCTTCACGTTTCAGCAGCTAGCGCGCTCTCCGTGTGCAGGAGAAGCGGCTGAGGCTTCCTTGCCGGAGAAGCGGCACCTTCGCCGGCAGAGAGCATCCTGCCGGCCGCGGTGCGCTCCGGAGCGGGGGCTTGTGCCGAAAGAGGCCGGGAACAGGCGCTTACCTTCGGACAGCTCCGGATGCCCGTCTAATGCGTCTCTTTGTCGCCTACACGGCAGGGAAAAGCTTTTCCACTCTGTCTAGGAAGGAGAAAGTGTGCCAGCACAGCAAATGCCTCCCGGACTTTCCCTGCAATTCAGCAAGTGCTTTGCAGCTTGAAATTGGAAGGAAAGCCTCAGATTTAGCAGCCAGAGCTTCAGGAGGAGCAGCAGCGAGCACAGCATCGCTTTTGCAGCAGCTCCTTCCATGTGCATGTTTTTGGGAGTGGAAAGGCTTGCAGAGTGTTAAAGTAGCTTTTTCTCTCCGCTGGAAATCTGCACGCTCAGTGCCAGTGTTCTGCAGCTTCTTTCTTCGCGTTTCAGCAGCTAGCACGCTCGTCGTGTGCAGGAGAAGCGGCTGAGGCTTCCTTGCCGGAGAAGCGGCACCTTCGCCGGCAGAGAGCATCCTGCCGGCCGCGGTGCGCTCCGGAGCGGGGGCTTGTGCCGACAGAGGCCGGGAACAGGCGCTTACCTTCGGACAGCTCCGGATGCCCGTCCAATGCGTCTCTTGTCGCCTACACGGCAGGGAAAAGCTTTTCCACTCTGTCTAGGAAGGAGAAAGTGTGCCAGCACAGCAAATGCCTCCCGGACTTTCCCTGCAATTCAGCAAGTGCTTTGCAGCTTGAAATTGGAAGGAAAGCCTCAGATTTAGCAGCCAGAGCTTCAGGAGGAGCAGCAGCGAGCACAGCATCGCTTTTGCAGCAGCTCCTTCCATGTGCATGTTTTTGGGAGTGGAAAGGCTTGCAGAGTGTTCAAGTAGCTTTTTCTCTCCGCTGGAAAGCTGCACGCTCAGTGCCAGTGCTCTGCAACTTCTTTCTTCACGTTTCAGCAGCTAGCACGCTCTCCGTGTGCAGGAGAAGCGGCTGAGGCTTCCTTGCCGGAGAAGCGGCACCTTCGCCGGCAGAGAGCATCCTGCCGGCCGCGGTGCGCTCCGGAGCGGGGGCTTGTGCCGACAGAGGCCGGCAACAGGCGCTTACCTTCGGAAAGCTCCGGATGCCCGTCTAATGCGTCTCTTGTCGCCTACACGGCAGGGAAAAGCTTTTCCACTCTGTCTAGGAAGGAGAAAGTGTGCCAGCACAGCAAATGCCTCCCGGACTTTCCCTGCAATTCAGCAAGTGCTTTGCAGCTTGAAATTGGAAGGAAAGCCTCAGATTTAGCAGCCAGAGCTTCAGGAGGAGCAGCAGCGAGCACAGCATCGCTTTTGCAGCAGCTCCTTCCATGTGCATGTTTTTGGGAGTGGAAAGGCTTGCAGAGTGTTAAAGTAGCTTTTTCTCTCCGCTGGAAATCTGCACGCTCAGTGCCAGTGTTCTGCAACTTCTTTCTTCGCGTTTCAGCAGCTAGCACGCTCGTCGTGTGCAGGAGAAGCGGCTGAGGCTTCCTTGCCGGAGAAGCGGCACCTTCGCCGGCAGAGAGCATCCTGCCGGCTGCGGTGCGCTCCGGAGCGGGGGCTTGTGCCGACAGAGGCCGGGAACAGGCGCTTACCTTCGGACAGCTCCGGATGCCCGTCCAATGCGTCTCTTGTCGCCTACACGGCAGGGAAAAGCTTTTCCACTCTGTCTAGGAAGGAGAAAGTGTGCCAGCACAGCAAATGCCTCCCGGACTTTCCCTGCAATTCAGCAAGTGCTTTGCAGCTTGAAATTGGAAGGAAAGCCTCAGATTTAGCAGCCAGAGCTTCAGGAGGAGCAGCAGCGAGCACAGCATCGCTTTTGCAGCAGCTCCTTCCATGTGCATGTTTTTGGGAGTGGAAAGGCTTGCAGAGTGTTCAAGTAGCTTTTTCTCTCCGCTGGAAAGCTGCACGCTCAGTGCCAGTGTTCTGCAGCTTCTTTCTTCACGTTTCAGCAGCTAGCGCGCTCTCCGTGTGCAGGAGAAGCGGCTGAGGCTTCCTTGCCGGAGAAGCGGCACCTTCGCCGGCAGAGAGCATCCTGCCGGCCGCGGTGCGCTCCGGAGCGGGGGCTTGTGCCGAAAGAGGCCGGGAACAGGCGCTTACCTTCGGACAGCTCCGGATGCCCGTCTAATGCGTCTCTTTGTCGCCTACACGGCAGGGAAAAGCTTTTCCACTCTGTCTAGGAAGGAGAAAGTGTGCCAGCACAGCAAATGCCTCCCGGACTTTCCCTGCAATTCAGCAAGTGCTTTGCAGCTTGAAATTGGAAGGAAAGCCTCAGATTTAGCAGCCAGAGCTTCAGGAGGAGCAGCAGCGAGCACAGCATCGCTTTTGCAGCAGCTCCTTCCATGTGCATGTTTTTGGGAGTGGAAAGGCTTGCAGAGTGTTCAAGTAGCTTTTTCTCTCCGCTGGAAAGCTGCACGCTCAGTGCCAGTGTTCTGCAGCTTCTTTCTTCGCGTTTCAGCAGCTAGCACGCTCGCCGTGTGCTGGAGAAGCGGCTGAGGCTTCCTTGCCGGAGAAGCGGCACCTTCGCCGGCAGAGAGCATCCTGCCGGCCGCGGTGCGCTCCGGAGCGGGGGCTTGTGCCGACAGAGGCCGGGAACAGGCGCTTACCTTCGGACAGCTCCGGATGCCCGTCCAATGCGTCTCTTGTCGCCTACACGGCAGGGAAAAGCTTTTCCACTCTGTCTAGGAAGGAGAAAGTGTGCCAGCACAGCAAATGCCTCCCGGACTTTCCCTGCAATTCAGCAAGTGCTTTGCAGCTTGAAATTGGAAGGAAAGCCTCAGATTTAGCAGCCAGAGCTTCAGGAGGAGCAGCAGCGAGCACAGCATCGCTTTTGCAGCAGCTCCTTCCATGTGCATGTTTTTGGGAGTGGAAAGGCTTGCAGAGTGTTCAAGTAGCTTTTTCTCTCCGCTGGAAAGCTGCACGCTCAGTGCCAGTGTTCTGCAGCTTCTTTCTTCGCGTTTCAGCAGCTAGCACGCTCGTCGTGTGCAGGAGAAGCGGCTGAGGCTTCCTTGCCGGAGAAGCGGCACCTTCGCCGGCAGAGAGCATCCTGCCGGCCGCGGTGCGCTCCGGAGCGGGGGCTTGTGCCGACAGAGGCCGGGAACAGGCGCTTACCTTCGGACAGCTCCGGATGCCCGTCCAATGCGTCTCTTGTCGCCTACACGGCAGGGAAAAGCTTTTCCACTCTGTCTAGGAAGGAGAAAGTGTGCCAGCACAGCAAATGCCTCCCGGACTTTCCCTGCAATTCAGCAAGTGCTTTGCAGCTTGAAATTGGAAGGAAAGCCTCAGATTTAGCAGCCAGAGCTTCAGGAGGAGCAGCAGCGAGCACAGCATCGCTTTTGCAGCAGCTCCTTCCATGTGCATGTTTTTGGGAGTGGAAAGGCTTGCAGAGTGTTCAAGTAGCTTTTTCTCTCCGCTGGAAAGCTGCACGCTCAGTGCCAGTGTTCTGCAGCTTCTTTCTTCACGTTTCAGCAGCTAGCACGCTCTCCGTGTGCTGGAGAAGCGGGCGAGGCTTCCTTGCCGGAGAAGCGGCACCTTCGCCGGCAGAGAGCATCCTGCCGGCCGCGGTGCGCTCCGGAGCGGGGGCTTGTGCCGAAAGAGGCCGGGAACAGGCGCTTACCTTCGGACAGCTCCGGATGCCCGTCTAATGCGTCTCTTTGTCGCCTACACGGCAGGGAAAAGCTTTTCCACTCTGTCTAGGAAGGAGAAAGTGTGCCAGCACAGCAAATGCCTCCCGGACTTTCCCTGCAATTCAGCAAGTGCTTTGCAGCTTGAAATTGGAAGGAAAGCCTCAGATTTAGCAGCCAGAGCTTCAGGAGGAGCAGCAGCGAGCACAGCATCGCTTTTGCAGCAGCTCCTTCCATGTGCATGTTTTTGGGAGTGGAAAGGCTTGCAGAGTGTTCAAGTAGCTTTTTCTCTCCGCTGGAAAGCTGCACGCTCAGTGCCAGTGTTCTGCAGCTTCTTTCTTCGCGTTTCAGCAGCTAGCACGCTCGCCGTGTGCTGGAGAAGCGGCTGAGGCTTCCTTGCCGGAGAAGCGGCACCTTCGCCGGCAGAGAGCATCCTGCCGGCCGCGGTGCGCTCCGGAGCGGGGGCTTGTGCCGACAGAGGCCGGGAACAGGCGCTTACCTTCGGACAGCTCCGGATGCCCGTCCAATGCGTCTCTTGTCGCCTACACGGCAGGGAAAAGCTTTTCCACTCTGTCTAGGAAGGAGAAAGTGTGCCAGCACAGCAAATGCCTCCCGGACTTTCCCTGCAATTCAGCAAGTGCTTTGCAGCTTGAAATTGGAAGGAAAGCCTCAGATTTAGCAGCCAGAGCTTCAGGAGGAGCAGCAGCGAGCACAGCATCGCTTTTGCAGCAGCTCCTTCCATGTGCATGTTTTTGGGAGTGGAAAGGCTTGCAGAGTGTTCAAGTAGCTTTTTCTCTCCGCTGGAAAGCTGCACGCTCAGTGCCAGTGTTCTGCAGCTTCTTTCTTCACGTTTCAGCAGCTAGCACGCTCTCCGTGTGCTGGAGAAGCGGGCGAGGCTTCCTTGCCGGAGAAGCGGCACCTTCGCCGGCAGAGAGCATCCTGCCGGCCGCGGTGCGCTCCGGAGCGGGGGCTTGTGCCGAAAGAGGCCGGCAACAGGCGCTTACCTTCGGACAGCTCCGGATGCCCGTCTAATGCGTCTCTTGTCGCCTACACGGCAGGGAAAAGCTTTTCCACTCTGTCTAGGAAGGAGAAAGTGTGCCAGCACAGCAAATGCCTCCCGGACTTTCCCTGCAATTCAGCAAGTGCTTTGCAGCTTGAAATTGGAAGGAAAGCCTCAGATTTAGCAGCCAGAGCTTCAGGAGGAGCAGCAGCGAGCACAGCATCGCTTTTGCAGCAGCTCCTTCCATGTGCATGTTTTTGGGAGTGGAAAGGCTTGCAGAGTGTTCAAGTAGCTTTTTCTCTCCGCTGGAAAGCTGCACGCTCAGTGCCAGTGTTCTGCAGCTTCTTTCTTCGCGTTTCAGCAGCTAGCACGCTCGTCGTGTGCAGGAGAAGCGGCTGAGGCTTCCTTGCCGGAGAAGCGGCACCTTCGCCGGCAGAGAGCATCCTGCCGGCCGCGGTGCGCTCCGGAGCGGGGGCTTGTGCCGACAGAGGCCGGGAACAGGCGCTTACCTTCGGACAGCTCCGGATGCCCGTCCAATGCGTCTCTTGTCGCCTACACGGCAGGGAAAAGCTTTTCCACTCTGTCTAGGAAGGAGAAAGTGTGCCAGCACAGCAAATGCCTCCCGGACTTTCCCTGCAATTCAGCAAGTGCTTTGCAGCTTGAAATTGGAAGGAAAGCCTCAGATTTAGCAGCCAGAGCTTCAGGAGGAGCAGCAGCGAGCACAGCATCGCTTTTGCAGCAGCTTTTTTTATGTGCATGTTTTTGGGAGTGGAAAGGCTTGCAGAGTGTTAAAGTAGCTTTTTCTCTCCGCTGGAAAGCTGCACGCTCAGTGCCAGTGTTCTGCAGCTTCTTTCTTCACGTTTCAGCAGCTAGCGCGCTGTCCGTGTGCAGGAGAAGCGGCTGAGGCTTCCTTGCCGGAGAAGCGGCACCTTCGCCGGCAGCGAGCATCCTGCCGGCCGCGGTGCGCTCCGGAGCGGGGGCTTGTGCCGAAAGAGGCCGGCAACAGGCGCTTACCTTCGGACAGCTCCGGATGCCCGTCTAATGCGTCTCTTGTCGCCTACACGGCAGGGAAAAGCTTTTCCACTCTGTCTAGGAAGGAGAAAGTGTGCCAGCACAGCAAATGCCTCCCGGACTTTCCCTGCAATTCAGCAAGTGCTTTGCAGCTTGAAATTGGAAGGAAAGCCTCAGATTTAGCAGCCAGAGCTTCAGGAGGAGCAGCAGCGAGCACAGCATCGCTTTTGCAGCAGCTCCTTCCATGTGCATGTTTTTGGGAGTGGAAAGGCTTGCAGAGTGTTAAAGTAGCTTTTTCTCTCCGCTGGAAAGCTGCACGCTCAGTGCCAGTGTTCTGCAGCTTCTTTCTTCGCGTTTCAGCAGCTACCACGCTCTCCGTGTGCAGGAGAAGCGGCTGAGGCTTCCTTGCCGGAGAAGCGGCACCTTCGCCGGCAGAGAGCATCCTGCCGGCCGCGGTGCGCTCCGGAGCGGGGGCTTGTGCCGACAGAGGCCGGGAACAGGCGCTTACCTTCGGACAGCTCCGGATGCCCGTCCAATGCGTCTCTTGTCGCCTACACGGCAGGGAAAAGCTTTTCCACTCTGTCTAGGAAGGAGAAAGTGTGCCAGCACAGCAAATGCCTCCCGGACTTTCCCTGCAATTCAGCAAGTGCTTTGCAGCTTGAAATTGGAAGGAAAGCCTCAGATTTAGCAGCCAGAGCTTCAGGAGGAGCAGCAGCGAGCACAGCATCGCTTTTGCAGCAGCTCCTTCCATGTGCATGTTTTTGGGAGTGGAAAGGCTTGCAGAGTGTTCAAGTAGCTTTTTCTCTCCGCTGGAAAGCTGCACGCTCAGTGCCAGTGTTCTGCAGCTTCTTTCTTCACGTTTCAGCAGCTAGCACGCTCTCCGTGTGCTGGAGAAGCGGGCGAGGCTTCCTTGCCGGAGAAGCGGCACCTTCGCCGGCAGAGAGCATCCTGCCGGCCGCGGTGCGCTCCGGAGCGGGGGCTTGTGCCGAAAGAGGCCGGGAACAGGCGCTTACCTTCGGACAGCTCCGGATGCCCGTCTAATGCGTCTCTTGTCGCCTACACGGCAGGGAAAAGCTTTTCCACTCTGTCTAGGAAGGAGAAAGTGTGCCAGCACAGCAAATGCCTCCCGGACTTTCCCTGCAATTCAGCAAGTGCTTTGCAGCTTGAAATTGGAAGGAAAGCCTCAGATTTAGCAGCCAGAGCTTCAGGAGGAGCAGCAGCGAGCACAGCATCGCTTTTGCAGCAGCTCCTTCCATGTGCATGTTTTTGGGAGTGGAAAGGCTTGCAGAGTGTTAAAGTAGCTTTTTCTCTCCGCTGGAAAGCTGCACGCTCAGTGCCAGTGTTCTGCAGCTTCTTTCTTCACGTTTCAGCAGCTAGCGCGCTCTCCGTGTGCAGGAGAAGCGGCTGAGGCTTCCTTGCCGGAGAAGCGGCACCTTCGCCGGCAGAGAGCATCCTGCCGGCCGCGGTGCGCTCCGGAGCGGGGGCTTGTGCCGACAGAGGCCGGCAACAGGCGCTTACCTTCGGACAGCTCCGGATGCCCGTCTAATGCGTCTCTTGTCGCCTACACGGCAGGGAAAAGCTTTTCCACTCTGTCTAGGAAGGAGAAAGTGTGCCAGCACAGCAAATGCCTCCCGGACTTTCCCTGCAATTCAGCAAGTGCTTTGCAGCTTGAAATTGGAAGGAAAGCCTCAGATTTAGCAGCCAGAGCTTCAGGAGGAGCAGCAGCGAGCACAGCATCGCTTTTGCAGCAGCTCCTTCCATGTGCATGTTTTCTGGAGTGGAAAGGCTTGCAGAGTGTTAAAGTAGCTTTTTCTATCTGCTGGAAAGCTGCACGCTCAGTGCCAGTGCTCTGCAACTTCTTTCTTCATGTTTCAGCAGCTAGCACGCTCTCCGTGTGCTGGAGAAGCGGGCGAGGCTTCCTTGCCGGAGAAGCGGCACCTTCGCCGGCAGAGAGCATCCTGCCGGCCGCGGTGCGCTCCGGAGCGGGGGCTTGTGCCGAAAGAGGCCGGCAACAGGCGCTTACCTTCGGACAGCTCCGGATGCCCGTCCAATGCGTCTCTTGTCGCCTACACGGCAGGGAAAAGCTTTTCCACTCTGTCTAGGAAGGAGAAAGTGTGCCAGCACAGCAAATGCCTCCCGGACTTTCCCTGCAATTCAGCAAGTGCTTTGCAGCTTGAAATTGGAAGGAAAGCCTCAGATTTAGCAGCCAGAGCTTCAGGAGGAGCAGCAGCGAGCACAGCATCGCTTTTGCAGCAGCTCCTTCCATGTGCATGTTTTTGGGAGTGGAAAGGCTTGCAGAGTGTTCAAGTAGCTTTTTCTCTCCGCTGGAAAGCTGCACGCTCAGTGCCAGTGTTCTGCAGCTTCTTTCTTCACGTTTCAGCAGCTAGCGCGCTCTCCGTGTGCAGGAGAAGCGGCTGAGGATTCCTTGCCGGAGAAGCGGCACCTTCGCCGGCAGAGAGCATCCTGCCGGCCGCGGTGCGCTCCGGAGCGGGGGCTTGTGCCGAAAGAGGCCGGCAACAGGGGCTTACCTTCGGACAGCTCCGGATGCCCGTCCAATGCGTCTCTTGTCGCCTACACGGCAGGGAAAAGCTTTTCCACTCTGTCTAGGAAGGAGAAAGTGTGCCAGCACAGCAAATGCCTCCCGGACTTTCCCTGCAATTCAGCAAGTGCTTTGCAGCTTGAAATTGGAAGGAAAGCCTCAGATTTAGCAGCCAGAGCTTCAGGAGGAGCAGCAGCGAGCACAGCATCGCTTTTGCAGCAGCTCCTTCCATGTGCATGTTTTTGGGAGTGGAAAGGCTTGCAGAGTGTTCAAGTAGCTTTTTCTCTCCGCTGGAAAGCTGCACGCTCAGTGCCAGTGTTCTGCAGCTTCTTTCTTCGCGTTTCAGCAGCTAGCGCGCTCTCCGTGTGCAGGAGAAGCGGCTGAGGCTTCCTTGCCGGAGAAGCGGCACCTTCGCCGGCAGAGAGCATCCTGCCGGCCGCGGTGCGCTCCGGAGCGGGGGCTTGTGCCGAAAGAGGCCGGGAACAGGCGCTTACCTTCGGACAGCTCCGGATGCCCGTCTAATGCGTCTCTTGTCGCCTACACGGCAGGGAAAAGCTTTTCCACTCTGTCTAGGAAGGAGAAAGTGTGCCAGCACAGCAAATGCCTCCCGGACTTTCCCTGCAATTCAGCAAGTGCTTTGCAGCTTGAAATTGGAAGGAAAGCCTCAGATTTAGCAGCCAGAGCTTCAGGAGGAGCAGCAGCGAGCACAGCATCGCTTTTGCAGCAGCTCCTTCCATGTGCATGTTTTTGGGAGTTGAAAGGCTTGCAGAGTGTTCAAGTAGCTTTTTCTCTCCGCTGGAAAGCTGCACGCTCAGTGCCAGTGTTCTGCAGCTTCTTTCTTCACGTTTCAGCAGCTAGCGCGCTCTCCGTGTGCAGGAGAAGCGGCTGAGGCTTCCTTGCCGGAGAAGCGGCACCTTCGCCGGCAGAGAGCATCCTGCCGGCCGCGGTGCGCTCCGGAGCGGGGGCTTGTGCCGAAAGAGGCCGGCAACAGGCGCTTACCTTCGGACAGCTCCGGATGCCCGTCTAATGCGTCTCTTGTCGCCTACACGGCAGGGAAAAGCTTTTCCACTCTGTCTAGGAAGGAGAAAGTGTGCCAGCACAGCAAATGCCTCCCGGACTTTCCCTGCAATTCAGCAAGTGCTTTGCAGCTTGAAATTGGAAGGAAAGCCTCAGATTTAGCAGCCAGAGCTTCAGGAGGAGCAGCAGCGAGCACAGCATCGCTTTTGCAGCAGCTCCTTCCATGTGCATGTTTTTGGGAGTGGAAAGGCTTGCAGAGTGTTCAAGTAGCTTTTTCTCTCCGCTGGAAAGCTGCACGCTCAGTGCCAGTGTTCTGCAGCTTCTTTCTTCACGTTTCAGCAGCTAGCACGCTCTCCGTGTGCTGGAGAAGCGGGCGAGGCTTCCTTGCCGGAGAAGCGGCACCTTCGCCGGCAGAGAGCATCCTGCCGGCCGCGGTGCGCTCCGGAGCGGGGGCTTGTGCCGAAAGAGGCCGGGAACAGGCGCTTACCTTCGGACAGCTCCGGATGCCCGTCCAATGCGTCTCTTGTCGCCTACACGGCAGGGAAAAGCTTTTCCACTCTGTCTAGGAAGGAGAAAGTGTGCCAGCACAGCAAATGCCTCCCGGACTTTCCCTGCAATTCAGCAAGTGCTTTGCAGCTTGAAATTGGAAGGAAAGCCTCAGATTTAGCAGCCAGAGCTTCAGGAGGAGCAGCAGCGAGCACAGCATCGCTTTTGCAGCAGCTCCTTCCATGTGCATGTTTTTGGGAGTGGAAAGGCTTGCAGAGTGTTCAAGTAGCTTTTTCTCTCCGCTGGAAAGCTGCACGCTCAGTGCCAGTGTTCTGCAGCTTCTTTCTTCGCGTTTCAGCAGCTAGCACGCTCGCCGTGTGCAGGAGAAGCGGCTGAGGCTTCCTTGCCGGAGAAGCGGCACCTTCGCCGGCAGAGAGCATCCTGCCGGCCGCGGTGCGCTCCGGAGCGGGGGCTTGTGCCGAAAGAGGCCGGCAACAGGCGCTTACCTTCGGACAGCTCCGGATGCCCGTCCAATGCGTCTCTTGTCGCCTACACGGCAGGGAAAAGCTTTTCCACTCTGTCTAGGAAGGAGAAAGTGTGCCAGCACAGCAAATGCCTCCCGGACTTTCCCTGCAATTCAGCAAGTGCTTTGCAGCTTGAAATTGGAAGGAAAGCCTCAGATTTAGCAGCCAGAGCTTCAGGAGGAGCAGCAGCGAGCACAGCATCGCTTTTGCAGCAGCTCCTTCCATGTGCATGTTTTTGGGAGTGGAAAGGCTTGCAGAGTGTTCAAGTAGCTTTTTCTCTCCGCTGGAAAGCTGCACGCTGAGTGCCAGTGTTCTGCAGCTTCTTTCTTCACGTTTCAGCAGCTAGCGCGCTCTCCGTGTGCAGGAGAAGCGGCTGAGGCTTCCTTGCCGGAGAAGCGGCACCTTCGCCGGCAGAGAGCATCCTGCCGGCCGCGGTGCGCTCCGGAGCGGGGGCTTGTGCCGACAGAGGCCGGCAACAGGCGCTTACCTTCGGACAGCTCCGGATGCCCGTCTAATGCGTCTCTTGTCGCCTACACGGCAGGGAAAAGCTTTTCCACTCTGTCTAGGAAGGAGAAAGTGTGCCAGCACAGCAAATGCCTCCCGGACTTTCCCTGCAATTCAGCAAGTGCTTTGCAGCTTGAAATTGGAAGGAAAGCCTCAGATTTAGCAGCCAGAGCTTCAGGAGGAGCAGCAGCGAGCACAGCATCGCTTTTGCAGCAGCTCCTTCCATGTGCATGTTTTCTGGAGTGGAAAGGCTTGCAGAGTGTTAAAGTAGCTTTTTCTATCCGCTGGAAAGCTGCACGCTCAGTGCCAGTGCTCTGCAACTTCTTTCTTCATGTTTCAGCAGCTAGCACGCTCTCCGTGTGCTGGAGAAGCGGGCGAGGCTTCCTTGCCGGAGAAGCGGCACCTTCGCCGGCAGAGAGCATCCTGCCGGCCGCGGTGCGCTCCGGAGCGGGGGCTTGTGCCGAAAGAGGCCGGCAACAGGCGCTTACCTTCGGACAGCTCCGGATGCCCGTCCAATGCGTCTCTTGTCGCCTACACGGCAGGGAAAAGCTTTTCCACTCTGTCTAGGAAGGAGAAAGTGTGCCAGCACAGCAAATGCCTCCCGGACTTTCCCTGCAATTCAGCAAGTGCTTTGCAGCTTGAAATTGGAAGGAAAGCCTCAGATTTAGCAGCCAGAGCTTCAGGAGGAGCAGCAGCGAGCACAGCATCGCTTTTGCAGCAGCTCCTTCCATGTGCATGTTTTTGGGAGTGGAAAGGCTTGCAGAGTGTTCAAGTAGCTTTTTCTCTCCGCTGGAAAGCTGCACGCTCAGTGCCAGTGTTCTGCAGCTTCTTTCTTCACGTTTCAGCAGCTAGCGCGCTCTCCGTGTGCAGGAGAAGCGGCTGAGGATTCCTTGCCGGAGAAGCGGCACCTTCGCCGGCAGAGAGCATCCTGCCGGCCGCGGTGCGCTCCGGAGCGGGGGCTTGTGCCGAAAGAGGCCGGCAACAGGCGCTTACCTTCGGACAGCTCCGGATGCCCGTCCAATGCGTCTCTTGTCGCCTACACGGCAGGGAAAAGCTTTTCCACTCTGTCTAGGAAGGAGAAAGTGTGCCAGCACAGCAAATGCCTCCCGGACTTTCCCTGCAATTCAGCAAGTGCTTTGCAGCTTGAAATTGGAAGGAAAGCCTCAGATTTAGCAGCCAGAGCTTCAGGAGGAGCAGCAGCGAGCACAGCATCGCTTTTGCAGCAGCTCCTTCCATGTGCATGTTTTTGGGAGTGGAAAGGCTTGCAGAGTGTTCAAGTAGCTTTTTCTCTCCGCTGGAAAGCTGCACGCTCAGTGCCAGTGTTCTGCAGCTTCTTTCTTCGCGTTTCAGCAGCTAGCACGCTCTCCGTGTGCTGGAGAAGCGGGCGAGGCTTCCTTGCCGGAGAAGCGGCACCTTCGCCGGCAGAGAGCATCCTGCCGGCCGCGGTGCGCTCCGGAGCGGGGGCTTGTGCCGAAAGAGGCCGGGAACAGGCGCTTACCTTCGGACAGCTCCGGATGCCCGTCCAATGCGTCTCTTGTCGCCTACACGGCAGGGAAAAGCTTTTCCACTCTGTCTAGGAAGGAGAAAGTGTGCCAGCACAGCAAATGCCTCCCGGACTTTCCCTGCAATTCAGCAAGTGCTTTGCAGCTTGAAATTGGAAGGAAAGCCTCAGATTTAGCAGCCAGAGCTTCAGGAGGAGCAGCAGCGAGCACAGCATCGCTTTTGCAGCAGCTCCTTCCATGTGCATGTTTTTGGGAGTGGAAAGGCTTGCAGAGTGTTCAAGTAGCTTTTTCTCTCCGCTGGAAAGCTGCACGCTCAGTGCCAGTGTTCTGCAGCTTCTTTCTTCGCGTTTCAGCAGCTAGCACGCTCGCCGTGTGCAGGAGAAGCGGCTGAGGCTTCCTTGCCGGAGAAGCGGCACCTTCGCCGGCAGAGAGCATCCTGCCGGCCGCGGTGCGCTCCGGAGCGGGGGCTTGTGCCGAAAGAGGCCGGCAACAGGCGCTTACCTTCGGACAGCTCCGGATGCCCGTCCAATGCGTCTCTTGTCGCCTACACGGCAGGGAAAAGCTTTTCCACTCTGTCTAGGAAGGAGAAAGTGTGCCAGCACAGCAAATGCCTCCCGGACTTTCCCTGCAATTCAGCAAGTGCTTTGCAGCTTGAAATTGGAAGGAAAGCCTCAGATTTAGCAGCCAGAGCTTCAGGAGGAGCAGCAGCGAGCACAGCATCGCTTTTGCAGCAGCTCCTTCCATGTGCATGTTTTTGGGAGTGGAAAGGCTTGCAGAGTGTTCAAGTAGCTTTTTCTCTCCGCTGGAAAGCTGCACGCTGAGTGCCAGTGTTCTGCAGCTTCTTTCTTCACGTTTCAGCAGCTAGCGCGCTCTCCGTGTGCAGGAGAAGCGGCTGAGGCTTCCTTGCCGGAGAAGCGGCACCTTCGCCGGCAGAGAGCATCCTGCCGGCCGCGGTGCGCTCCGGAGCGGGGGCTTGTGCCGAAAGAGGCCGGGAACAGGCGCTTACCTTCGGACAGCTCCGGATGCCCGTCTAATGCGTCTCTTGTCGCCTACACGGCAGGGAAAAGCTTTTCCACTCTGTCTAGGAAGGAGAAAGTGTGCCAGCACAGCAAATGCCTCCCGGACTTTCCCTGCAATTCAGCAAGTGCTTTGCAGCTTGAAATTGGAAGGAAAGCCTCAGATTTAGCAGCCAGAGCTTCAGGAGGAGCAGCAGCGAGCACAGCATCGCTTTTGCAGCAGCTCCTTCCATGTGCATGTTTTTGGGAGTGGAAAGGCTTGCAGAGTGTTCAAGTAGCTTTTTCTCTCCGCTGGAAAGCTGCACGCTCAGTGCCAGTGTTCTGCAGCTTCTTTCTTCGCGTTTCAGCAGCTAGCACGCTCGCCGTGTGCTGGAGAAGCGGCTGAGGCTTCCTTGCCGGAGAAGCGGCACCTTCGCCGGCAGAGAGCATCCTGCCGGCCGCGGTGCGCTCCGGAGCGGGGGCTTGTGCCGACAGAGGCCGGGAACAGGCGCTTACCTTCGGACAGCTCCGGATGCCCGTCCAATGCGTCTCTTGTCGCCTACACGGCAGGGAAAAGCTTTTCCACTCTGTCTAGGAAGGAGAAAGTGTGCCAGCACAGCAAATGCCTCCCGGACTTTCCCTGCAATTCAGCAAGTGCTTTGCAGCTTGAAATTGGAAGGAAAGCCTCAGATTTAGCAGCCAGAGCTTCAGGAGGAGCAGCAGCGAGCACAGCATCGCTTTTGCAGCAGCTCCTTCCATGTGCATGTTTTTGGGAGTGGAAAGGCTTGCAGAGTGTTCAAGTAGCTTTTTCTCTCCGCTGGAAAGCTGCACGCTCAGTGCCAGTGTTCTGCAGCTTCTTTCTTCACGTTTCAGCAGCTAGCGCGCTCTCCGTGTGCAGGAGAAGCGGCTGAGGATTCCTTGCCGGAGAAGCGGCACCTTCGCCGGCAGAGAGCATCCTGCCGGCCGCGGTGCGCTCCGGAGCGGGGGCTTGTGCCGAAAGAGGCCGGCAACAGGGGCTTACCTTCGGACAGCTCCGGATGCCCGTCCAATGCGTCTCTTGTCGCCTACACGGCAGGGAAAAGCTTTTCCACTCTGTCTAGGAAGGAGAAAGTGTGCCAGCACAGCAAATGCCTCCCGGACTTTCCCTGCAATTCAGCAAGTGCTTTGCAGCTTGAAATTGGAAGGAAAGCCTCAGATTTAGCAGCCAGAGCTTCAGGAGGAGCAGCAGCGAGCACAGCATCGCTTTTGCAGCAGCTCCTTCCATGTGCATGTTTTTGGGAGTGGAAAGGCTTGCAGAGTGTTCAAGTAGCTTTTTCTCTCCGCTGGAAAGCTGCACGCTCAGTGCCAGTGTTCTGCAGCTTCTTTCTTCGCGTTTCAGCAGCTAGCGCGCTCTCCGTGTGCAGGAGAAGCGGCTGAGGCTTCCTTGCCGGAGAAGCGGCACCTTCGCCGGCAGAGAGCATCCTGCCGGCCGCGGTGCGCTCCGGAGCGGGGGCTTGTGCCGAAAGAGGCCGGGAACAGGCGCTTACCTTCGGACAGCTCCGGATGCCCGTCTAATGCGTCTCTTGTCGCCTACACGGCAGGGAAAAGCTTTTCCACTCTGTCTAGGAAGGAGAAAGTGTGCCAGCACAGCAAATGCCTCCCGGACTTTCCCTGCAATTCAGCAAGTGCTTTGCAGCTTGAAATTGGAAGGAAAGCCTCAGATTTAGCAGCCAGAGCTTCAGGAGGAGCAGCAGCGAGCACAGCATCGCTTTTGCAGCAGCTCCTTCCATGTGCATGTTTTTGGGAGTTGAAAGGCTTGCAGAGTGTTCAAGTAGCTTTTTCTCTCCGCTGGAAAGCTGCACGCTCAGTGCCAGTGTTCTGCAGCTTCTTTCTTCACGTTTCAGCAGCTAGCGCGCTCTCCGTGTGCAGGAGAAGCGGCTGAGGCTTCCTTGCCGGAGAAGCGGCACCTTCGCCGGCAGAGAGCATCCTGCCGGCCGCGGTGCGCTCCGGAGCGGGGGCTTGTGCCGAAAGAGGCCGGCAACAGGCGCTTACCTTCGGACAGCTCCGGATGCCCGTCTAATGCGTCTCTTGTCGCCTACACGGCAGGGAAAAGCTTTTCCACTCTGTCTAGGAAGGAGAAAGTGTGCCAGCACAGCAAATGCCTCCCGGACTTTCCCTGCAATTCAGCAAGTGCTTTGCAGCTTGAAATTGGAAGGAAAGCCTCAGATTTAGCAGCCAGAGCTTCAGGAGGAGCAGCAGCGAGCACAGCATCGCTTTTGCAGCAGCTCCTTCCATGTGCATGTTTTTGGGAGTGGAAAGGCTTGCAGAGTGTTCAAGTAGCTTTTTCTCTCCGCTGGAAAGCTGCACGCTCAGTGCCAGTGTTCTGCAGCTTCTTTCTTCACGTTTCAGCAGCTAGCACGCTCTCCGTGTGCTGGAGAAGCGGGCGAGGCTTCCTTGCCGGAGAAGCGGCACCTTCGCCGGCAGAGAGCATCCTGCCGGCCGCGGTGCGCTCCGGAGCGGGGGCTTGTGCCGAAAGAGGCCGGGAACAGGCGCTTACCTTCGGACAGCTCCGGATGCCCGTCCAATGCGTCTCTTGTCGCCTACACGGCAGGGAAAAGCTTTTCCACTCTGTCTAGGAAGGAGAAAGTGTGCCAGCACAGCAAATGCCTCCCGGACTTTCCCTGCAATTCAGCAAGTGCTTTGCAGCTTGAAATTGGAAGGAAAGCCTCAGATTTAGCAGCCAGAGCTTCAGGAGGAGCAGCAGCGAGCACAGCATCGCTTTTGCAGCAGCTCCTTCCATGTGCATGTTTTTGGGAGTGGAAAGGCTTGCAGAGTGTTCAAGTAGCTTTTTCTCTCCGCTGGAAAGCTGCACGCTCAGTGCCAGTGTTCTGCAGCTTCTTTCTTCGCGTTTCAGCAGCTAGCACGCTCGCCGTGTGCAGGAGAAGCGGCTGAGGCTTCCTTGCCGGAGAAGCGGCACCTTCGCCGGCAGAGAGCATCCTGCCGGCCGCGGTGCGCTCCGGAGCGGGGGCTTGTGCCGAAAGAGGCCGGCAACAGGCGCTTACCTTCGGACAGCTCCGGATGCCCGTCCAATGCGTCTCTTGTCGCCTACACGGCAGGGAAAAGCTTTTCCACTCTGTCTAGGAAGGAGAAAGTGTGCCAGCACAGCAAATGCCTCCCGGACTTTCCCTGCAATTCAGCAAGTGCTTTGCAGCTTGAAATTGGAAGGAAAGCCTCAGATTTAGCAGCCAGAGCTTCAGGAGGAGCAGCAGCGAGCACAGCATCGCTTTTGCAGCAGCTCCTTCCATGTGCATGTTTTTGGGAGTGGAAAGGCTTGCAGAGTGTTCAAGTAGCTTTTTCTCTCCGCTGGAAAGCTGCACGCTGAGTGCCAGTGTTCTGCAGCTTCTTTCTTCACGTTTCAGCAGCTAGCGCGCTCTCCGTGTGCAGGAGAAGCGGCTGAGGCTTCCTTGCCGGAGAAGCGGCACCTTCGCCGGCAGAGAGCATCCTGCCGGCCGCGGTGCGCTCCGGAGCGGGGGCTTGTGCCGACAGAGGCCGGGAACAGGCGCTTACCTTCGGACAGCTCCGGATGCCCGTCTAATGCGTCTCTTGTCGCCTACACGGCAGGGAAAAGCTTTTCCACTCTGTCTAGGAAGGAGAAAGTGTGCCAGCACAGCAAATGCCTCCCGGACTTTCCCTGCAATTCAGCAAGTGCTTTGCAGCTTGAAATTGGAAGGAAAGCCTCAGATTTAGCAGCCAGAGCTTCAGGAGGAGCAGCAGCGAGCACAGCATCGCTTTTGCAGCAGCTCCTTCCATGTGCATGTTTTCTGGAGTGGAAAGGCTTGCAGAGTGTTAAAGTAGCTTTTTCTATCCGCTGGAAAGCTGCACGCTCAGTGCCAGTGCTCTGCAACTTCTTTCTTCATGTTTCAGCAGCTAGCACGCTCTCCGTGTGCTGGAGAAGCGGGCGAGGCTTCCTTGCCGGAGAAGCGGCACCTTCGCCGGCAGAGAGCATCCTGCCGGCCGCGGTGCGCTCCGGAGCGGGGGCTTGTGCCGAAAGAGGCCGGCAACAGGCGCTTACCTTCGGACAGCTCCGGATGCCCGTCCAATGCGTCTCTTGTCGCCTACACGGCAGGGAAAAGCTTTTCCACTCTGTCTAGGAAGGAGAAAGTGTGCCAGCACAGCAAATGCCTCCCGGACTTTCCCTGCAATTCAGCAAGTGCTTTGCAGCTTGAAATTGGAAGGAAAGCCTCAGATTTAGCAGCCAGAGCTTCAGGAGGAGCAGCAGCGAGCACAGCATCGCTTTTGCAGCAGCTCCTTCCATGTGCATGTTTTTGGGAGTGGAAAGGCTTGCAGAGTGTTCAAGTAGCTTTTTCTCTCCGCTGGAAAGCTGCACGCTCAGTGCCAGTGTTCTGCAGCTTCTTTCTTCACGTTTCAGCAGCTAGCGCGCTCTCCGTGTGCAGGAGAAGCGGCTGAGGATTCCTTGCCGGAGAAGCGGCACCTTCGCCGGCAGAGAGCATCCTGCCGGCCGCGGTGCGCTCCGGAGCGGGGGCTTGTGCCGAAAGAGGCCGGCAACAGGCGCTTACCTTCGGACAGCTCCGGATGCCCGTCCAATGCGTCTCTTGTCGCCTACACGGCAGGGAAAAGCTTTTCCACTCTGTCTAGGAAGGAGAAAGTGTGCCAGCACAGCAAATGCCTCCCGGACTTTCCCTGCAATTCAGCAAGTGCTTTGCAGCTTGAAATTGGAAGGAAAGCCTCAGATTTAGCAGCCAGAGCTTCAGGAGGAGCAGCAGCGAGCACAGCATCGCTTTTGCAGCAGCTCCTTCCATGTGCATGTTTTTGGGAGTGGAAAGGCTTGCAGAGTGTTCAAGTAGCTTTTTCTCTCCGCTGGAAAGCTGCACGCTCAGTGCCAGTGTTCTGCAGCTTCTTTCTTCGCGTTTCAGCAGCTAGCACGCTCTCCGTGTGCTGGAGAAGCGGGCGAGGCTTCCTTGCCGGAGAAGCGGCACCTTCGCCGGCAGAGAGCATCCTGCCGGCCGCGGTGCGCTCCGGAGCGGGGGCTTGTGCCGAAAGAGGCCGGGAACAGGCGCTTACCTTCGGACAGCTCCGGATGCCCGTCCAATGCGTCTCTTGTCGCCTACACGGCAGGGAAAAGCTTTTCCACTCTGTCTAGGAAGGAGAAAGTGTGCCAGCACAGCAAATGCCTCCCGGACTTTCCCTGCAATTCAGCAAGTGCTTTGCAGCTTGAAATTGGAAGGAAAGCCTCAGATTTAGCAGCCAGAGCTTCAGGAGGAGCAGCAGCGAGCACAGCATCGCTTTTGCAGCAGCTCCTTCCATGTGCATGTTTTTGGGAGTGGAAAGGCTTGCAGAGTGTTCAAGTAGCTTTTTCTCTCCGCTGGAAAGCTGCACGCTCAGTGCCAGTGTTCTGCAGCTTCTTTCTTCACGTTTCAGCAGCTAGCACGCTCTCCGTGTGCTGGAGAAGCGGGCGAGGCTTCCTTGCCGGAGAAGCGGCACCTTCGCCGGCAGAGAGCATCCTGCCGGCCGCGGTGCGCTCCGGAGCGGGGGCTTGTGCCGAAAGAGGCCGGGAACAGGCGCTTACCTTCGGACAGCTCCGGATGCCCGTCCAATGCGTCTCTTGTCGCCTACACGGCAGGGAAAAGCTTTTCCACTCTGTCTAGGAAGGAGAAAGTGTGCCAGCACAGCAAATGCCTCCCGGACTTTCCCTGCAATTCAGCAAGTGCTTTGCAGCTTGAAATTGGAAGGAAAGCCTCAGATTTAGCAGCCAGAGCTTCAGGAGGAGCAGCAGCGAGCACAGCATCGCTTTTGCAGCAGCTCCTTCCATGTGCATGTTTTTGGGAGTGGAAAGGCTTGCAGAGTGTTCAAGTAGCTTTTTCTCTCCGCTGGAAAGCTGCACGCTCAGTGCCAGTGTTCTGCAGCTTCTTTCTTCGCGTTTCAGCAGCTAGCACGCTCGCCGTGTGCAGGAGAAGCGGCTGAGGCTTCCTTGCCGGAGAAGCGGCACCTTCGCCGGCAGAGAGCATCCTGCCGGCCGCGGTGCGCTCCGGAGCGGGGGCTTGTGCCGAAAGAGGCCGGCAACAGGCGCTTACCTTCGGACAGCTCCGGATGCCCGTCCAATGCGTCTCTTGTCGCCTACACGGCAGGGAAAAGCTTTTCCACTCTGTCTAGGAAGGAGAAAGTGTGCCAGCACAGCAAATGCCTCCCGGACTTTCCCTGCAATTCAGCAAGTGCTTTGCAGCTTGAAATTGGAAGGAAAGCCTCAGATTTAGCAGCCAGAGCTTCAGGAGGAGCAGCAGCGAGCACAGCATCGCTTTTGCAGCAGCTCCTTCCATGTGCATGTTTTTGGGAGTGGAAAGGCTTGCAGAGTGTTCAAGTAGCTTTTTCTCTCCGCTGGAAAGCTGCACGCTGAGTGCCAGTGTTCTGCAGCTTCTTTCTTCACGTTTCAGCAGCTAGCGCGCTCTCCGTGTGCAGGAGAAGCGGCTGAGGCTTCCTTGCCGGAGAAGCGGCACCTTCGCCGGCAGAGAGCATCCTGCCGGCCGCGGTGCGCTCCGGAGCGGGGGCTTGTGCCGACAGAGGCCGGGAACAGGCGCTTACCTTCGGACAGCTCCGGATGCCCGTCTAATGCGTCTCTTGTCGCCTACACGGCAGGGAAAAGCTTTTCCACTCTGTCTAGGAAGGAGAAAGTGTGCCAGCACAGCAAATGCCTCCCGGACTTTCCCTGCAATTCAGCAAGTGCTTTGCAGCTTGAAATTGGAAGGAAAGCCTCAGATTTAGCAGCCAGAGCTTCAGGAGGAGCAGCAGCGAGCACAGCATCGCTTTTGCAGCAGCTCCTTCCATGTGCATGTTTTCTGGAGTGGAAAGGCTTGCAGAGTGTTAAAGTAGCTTTTTCTATCCGCTGGAAAGCTGCACGCTCAGTGCCAGTGCTCTGCAACTTCTTTCTTCATGTTTCAGCAGCTAGCACGCTCTCCGTGTGCTGGAGAAGCGGGCGAGGCTTCCTTGCCGGAGAAGCGGCACCTTCGCCGGCAGAGAGCATCCTGCCGGCCGCGGTGCGCTCCGGAGCGGGGGCTTGTGCCGAAAGAGGCCGGCAACAGGCGCTTACCTTCGGACAGCTCCGGATGCCCGTCCAATGCGTCTCTTGTCGCCTACACGGCAGGGAAAAGCTTTTCCACTCTGTCTAGGAAGGAGAAAGTGTGCCAGCACAGCAAATGCCTCCCGGACTTTCCCTGCAATTCAGCAAGTGCTTTGCAGCTTGAAATTGGAAGGAAAGCCTCAGATTTAGCAGCCAGAGCTTCAGGAGGAGCAGCAGCGAGCACAGCATCGCTTTTGCAGCAGCTCCTTCCATGTGCATGTTTTTGGGAGTGGAAAGGCTTGCAGAGTGTTCAAGTAGCTTTTTCTCTCCGCTGGAAAGCTGCACGCTCAGTGCCAGTGTTCTGCAGCTTCTTTCTTCACGTTTCAGCAGCTAGCGCGCTCTCCGTGTGCAGGAGAAGCGGCTGAGGATTCCTTGCCGGAGAAGCGGCACCTTCGCCGGCAGAGAGCATCCTGCCGGCCGCGGTGCGCTCCGGAGCGGGGGCTTGTGCCGAAAGAGGCCGGCAACAGGCGCTTACCTTCGGACAGCTCCGGATGCCCGTCCAATGCGTCTCTTGTCGCCTACACGGCAGGGAAAAGCTTTTCCACTCTGTCTAGGAAGGAGAAAGTGTGCCAGCACAGCAAATGCCTCCCGGACTTTCCCTGCAATTCAGCAAGTGCTTTGCAGCTTGAAATTGGAAGGAAAGCCTCAGATTTAGCAGCCAGAGCTTCAGGAGGAGCAGCAGCGAGCACAGCATCGCTTTTGCAGCAGCTCCTTCCATGTGCATGTTTTTGGGAGTGGAAAGGCTTGCAGAGTGTTCAAGTAGCTTTTTCTCTCCGCTGGAAAGCTGCACGCTCAGTGCCAGTGTTCTGCAGCTTCTTTCTTCGCGTTTCAGCAGCTAGCACGCTCTCCGTGTGCTGGAGAAGCGGGCGAGGCTTCCTTGCCGGAGAAGCGGCACCTTCGCCGGCAGAGAGCATCCTGCCGGCCGCGGTGCGCTCCGGAGCGGGGGCTTGTGCCGAAAGAGGCCGGGAACAGGCGCTTACCTTCGGACAGCTCCGGATGCCCGTCCAATGCGTCTCTTGTCGCCTACACGGCAGGGAAAAGCTTTTCCACTCTGTCTAGGAAGGAGAAAGTGTGCCAGCACAGCAAATGCCTCCCGGACTTTCCCTGCAATTCAGCAAGTGCTTTGCAGCTTGAAATTGGAAGGAAAGCCTCAGATTTAGCAGCCAGAGCTTCAGGAGGAGCAGCAGCGAGCACAGCATCGCTTTTGCAGCAGCTCCTTCCATGTGCATGTTTTTGGGAGTGGAAAGGCTTGCAGAGTGTTCAAGTAGCTTTTTCTCTCCGCTGGAAAGCTGCACGCTCAGTGCCAGTGTTCTGCAGCTTCTTTCTTCGCGTTTCAGCAGCTAGCACGCTCGCCGTGTGCAGGAGAAGCGGCTGAGGCTTCCTTGCCGGAGAAGCGGCACCTTCGCCGGCAGAGAGCATCCTGCCGGCCGCGGTGCGCTCCGGAGCGGGGGCTTGTGCCGAAAGAGGCCGGCAACAGGCGCTTACCTTCGGACAGCTCCGGATGCCCGTCCAATGCGTCTCTTGTCGCCTACACGGCAGGGAAAAGCTTTTCCACTCTGTCTAGGAAGGAGAAAGTGTGCCAGCACAGCAAATGCCTCCCGGACTTTCCCTGCAATTCAGCAAGTGCTTTGCAGCTTGAAATTGGAAGGAAAGCCTCAGATTTAGCAGCCAGAGCTTCAGGAGGAGCAGCAGCGAGCACAGCATCGCTTTTGCAGCAGCTCCTTCCATGTGCATGTTTTTGGGAGTGGAAAGGCTTGCAGAGTGTTCAAGTAGCTTTTTCTCTCCGCTGGAAAGCTGCACGCTGAGTGCCAGTGTTCTGCAGCTTCTTTCTTCACGTTTCAGCAGCTAGCGCGCTCTCCGTGTGCAGGAGAAGCGGCTGAGGCTTCCTTGCCGGAGAAGCGGCACCTTCGCCGGCAGAGAGCATCCTGCCGGCCGCGGTGCGCTCCGGAGCGGGGGCTTGTGCCGAAAGAGGCCGGGAACAGGCGCTTACCTTCGGACAGCTCCGGATGCCCGTCTAATGCGTCTCTTGTCGCCTACACGGCAGGGAAAAGCTTTTCCACTCTGTCTAGGAAGGAGAAAGTGTGCCAGCACAGCAAATGCCTCCCGGACTTTCCCTGCAATTCAGCAAGTGCTTTGCAGCTTGAAATTGGAAGGAAAGCCTCAGATTTAGCAGCCAGAGCTTCAGGAGGAGCAGCAGCGAGCACAGCATCGCTTTTGCAGCAGCTCCTTCCATGTGCATGTTTTTGGGAGTGGAAAGGCTTGCAGAGTGTTCAAGTAGCTTTTTCTCTCCGCTGGAAAGCTGCACGCTCAGTGCCAGTGTTCTGCAGCTTCTTTCTTCGCGTTTCAGCAGCTAGCACGCTCGCCGTGTGCTGGAGAAGCGGCTGAGGCTTCCTTGCCGGAGAAGCGGCACCTTCGCCGGCAGAGAGCATCCTGCCGGCCGCGGTGCGCTCCGGAGCGGGGGCTTGTGCCGACAGAGGCCGGGAACAGGCGCTTACCTTCGGACAGCTCCGGATGCCCGTCCAATGCGTCTCTTGTCGCCTACACGGCAGGGAAAAGCTTTTCCACTCTGTCTAGGAAGGAGAAAGTGTGCCAGCACAGCAAATGCCTCCCGGACTTTCCCTGCAATTCAGCAAGTGCTTTGCAGCTTGAAATTGGAAGGAAAGCCTCAGATTTAGCAGCCAGAGCTTCAGGAGGAGCAGCAGCGAGCACAGCATCGCTTTTGCAGCAGCTCCTTCCATGTGCATGTTTTTGGGAGTGGAAAGGCTTGCAGAGTGTTCAAGTAGCTTTTTCTCTCCGCTGGAAAGCTGCACGCTCAGTGCCAGTGCTCTGCAACTTCTTTCTTCACGTTTCAGCAGCTAGCACGCTCTCCGTGTGCAGGAGAAGCGGGCGAGGCTTCCTTGCCGGAGAAGCGGCACCTTCGCCGGCAGAGAGCATCCTGCCGGCCGCGGTGCGCTCCGGAGCGGGGGCTTGTGCCGAAAGAGGCCGGCAACAGGCGCTTACCTTCGGACAGCTCCGGATGCCCGTCCAATGCGTCTCTTGTCGCCTACACGGCAGGGAAAAGCTTTTCCACTCTGTCTAGGAAGGAGAAAGTGTGCCAGCACAGCAAATGCCTCCCGGACTTTCCCTGCAATTCAGCAAGTGCTTTGCAGCTTGAAATTGGAAGGAAAGCCTCAGATTTAGCAGCCAGAGCTTCAGGAGGAGCAGCAGCGAGCACAGCATCGCTTTTGCAGCAGCTCCTTCCATGTGCATGTTTTTGGGAGTGGAAAGGCTTGCAGAGTGTTCAAGTAATTTTTTCTCTCCGCTGGAAAGCTGCACGCTCAGTGCCAGTGTTCTGCAGCTTCTTTCTTCGAGTTTCACCTGCTAGCACGCTCGCCGTGTGCAGGAGAAGCGGCTGAGGCTTCCTTGCCGGAGAAGCGGCACCTTCGCCGGCAGAGAGCATCCTGCCGGCCGCGGTGTGCTCCGGAGCGGGGGCTTGTGCCGAAAGAGGCCGGGAACAGGCGCTTACCTTCGGACAGCTCCGGATGCCCGTCTAATGCGTCTCTTGTCGCCTACACGGCAGGGAAAAGCTTTTCCACTCTGTCTAGGAAGGAGAAAGTGTGCCAGCACAGCAAATGCCTCCCGGACTTTCCCTGCAATTCAGCAAGTGCTTTGCAGCTTGAAATTGGAAGGAAAGCCTCAGATTTAGCAGCCAGAGCTTCAGGAGGAGCAGCAGCGAGCACAGCATCGCTTTTGCAGCAGCTCCTTCCATGTGCTGGTTTTTGAGAGTGGAAAGGCTTGTAGAGTGTTAAAGTAGCTTTTTCTCTCCGCTGGAAAGCTGCACGCTCAGTGCCAGTGTTCTGCAGCTTCTTTCTTCGCGTTTCACCTGCTAGCACGCTCGCCGTGTGCTGGAGAAGCGGCTGAGGCTTCCTTGCCGGAGAAGCGGCACCTTCGCCGGCAGAGAGCATCCTGCCGGCCGCGGTGTGCTCCGGAGCGGGGACTTGTGCCGAAAGAGGCCGGGAACAGGCGCTTACCTTCGGACAGCTCCGGATGCCCGTCCAATGCGTCTCTTGTCGCCTACACGGCAGGGAAAAGCTTTTCCACTCTGTCTAGGAAGGAGAAAGTGTGCCAGCACAGCAAATGCCTCCCGGACTTTCCCTGCAATTCAGCAAGTGCTTTGCAGCTTGAAATTGGAAGGAAAGCCTCAGATTTAGCAGCCAGAGCTTCAGGAGGAGCAGCAGCGAGCACAGCATCGCTTTTGCAGCAGCTCCTTCCATGTGCATGTTTTTGGGAGTGGAAAGGCTTGCAGAGTGTTCAAGTAATTTTTTCTCTCCGCTGGAAAGCTGCACGCTCAGTGCCAGTGTTCTGCAGCTTCTTTCTTCGAGTTTCACCTGCTAGCACGCTCGCCGTGTGCAGGAGAAGCGGCTGAGGCTTCCTTGCCGGAGAAGCGGCACCTTCGCCGGCAGAGAGCATCCTGCCGGCCGCGGTGTGCTCCGGAGCGGGGGCTTGTGCCGAAAGAGGCCGGGAACAGGCGCTTACCTTCGGACAGCTCCGGATGCCCGTCTAATGCGTCTCTTGTCGCCTACACGGCAGGGAAAAGCTTTTCCACTCTGTCTAGGAAGGAGAAAGTGTGCCAGCACAGCAAATGCCTCCCGGACTTTCCCTGCAATTCAGCAAGTGCTTTGCAGCCTGAAATTGGAAGGAAAGCCTCAGATTTAGCAGCCAGAGCTTCAGGAGGAGCAGCAGCGAGCACAGCATCGCTTTTGCAGCAGCTCCTTCCATGTGCATGTTTTTGGGAGTTGAAAGGCTTGCAGAGTGTTCAAGTAGCTTTTTCTCTCCGCTGGAAAGCTGCACGCTCAGTGCCAGTGTTCTGCAGCTTCTTTCTTCACGTTTCAGCAGCTAGCGCGCTCTCCGTGTGCAGGAGAAGCGGCTGAGGATTCCTTGCCGGAGAAGCGGCACCTTCGCCGGCAGAGAGCATCCTGCCGGCCGCGGTGCGCTCCGGAGCGGGGGCTTGTGCCGAAAGAGGCCGGGAACAGGCGCTTACCTTCGGACAGCTCCGGATGCCCGTCCAATGCGTCTCTTGTCGCCTACACGGCAGGGAAAAGCTTTTCCACTCTGTCTAGGAAGGAGAAAGTGTGCCAGCACAGCAAATGCCTCCCGGACTTTCCCTGCAATTCAGCAAGTGCTTTGCAGCTTGAAATTGGAAGGAAAGCCTCAGATTTAGCAGCCAGAGCTTCAGGAGGAGCAGCAGCGAGCACAGCATCGCTTTTGCAGCAGCTCCTTCTATGTGCATGTTTTTGGGAGTTGAAAGGCTTGCAGAGTGTTAAAGTAGCTTTTTCTCTCCGCTGGAAAGCTGCACGCTCAGTGCCAGTGCTCTGCAGCTTCTTTCTTCGCGTTTCAGCAGCTACCACGCTCTCCGTGTGCAGGAGAAGCGGCTGAGGCTTCCTTGCCGGAGAAGCGGCACCTTCGCCGGCAGAGAGCATCCTGCCGGCCGCGGTGCGCTCCGGAGCGGGGGCTTGTGCCGAAAGAGGCCGGGAACAGGCGCTTACCTTCGGACAGCTCCGGATGCCCGTCTAATGCGTCTCTTGTCGCCTACACGGCAGGGAAAAGCTTTTCCACTCTGTCTAGGAAGGAGAAAGTGTGCCAGCACAGCAAATGCCTCCCGGACTTTCCCTGCAATTCAGCAAGTGCTTTGCAGCTTGAAATTGGAAGGAAAGCCTCAGATTTAGCAGCCAGAGCTTCAGGAGGAGCAGCAGCGAGCACAGCATCGCTTTTGCAGCAGCTCCTTCCATGTGCTGGTTTTTGAGAGTGGAAAGGCTTGTAGAGTGTTAAAGTAGCTTTTTCTCTCCGCTGGAAAGCTGCACGCTCAGTGCCAGTGTTCTGCAGCTTCTTTCTTCGCGTTTCACCTGCTAGCACGCTCGCCGTGTGCTGGAGAAGCGGCTGAGGCTTCCTTGCCGGAGAAGCGGCACCTTCGCCGGCAGAGAGCATCCTGCCGGCCGCGGTGCGCTCCGGAGCGGGGGCTTGTGCCGACAGAGGCCGGGAACAGGCGCTTACCTTCGGACAGCTCCGGATGCCCATCTAATGCGTCTCTTGTCGCCTACACGGCAGGGAAAAGCTTTTCCACTCTGTCTAGGAAGGAGAAAGTGTGCCAGCACAGCAAATGCCTCCCGGACTTTCCCTGCAATTCAGCAAGTGCTTTGCAGCTTGAAATTGGAAGGAAAGCCTCAGATTTAGCAGCCAGAGCTTCAGGAGGAGCAGCAGCGAGCACAGCATCGCTTTTGCAGCAGCTCCTTCCATGTGCATGTTTTTGGGAGTTGAAAGGCTTGCAGAGTGTTCAAGTAGCTTTTTCTCTCCGCTGGAAAGCTGCACGCTCAGTGCCAGTGTTCTGCAGCTTCTTTCTTCGCGTTTCAGCAGCTAGCACGCTCGCCGTGTGCAGGAGAAGCGGCTGAGGCTTCCTTGCCGGAGAAGCGGCACCTTCGCCGGCAGAGAGCATCCTGCCGGCCGCGGTGTGCTCCGGAGCGGGGGCTTGTGCCGAAAGAGGCCGGCAACAGGCGCTTACCTTCGGACAGCTCCGGATCCCCGTCTAATGCGTCTCTTGTCGCCTACACGGCAGGGAAAAGCTTTTCCACTCTGTCTAGGAAGGAGAAAGTGTGCCAGCACAGCAAATGCCTCCCGGACTTTCCCTGCAATTCAGCAAGTGCTTTGCAGCCTGAAATTGGAAGGAAAGCCTCAGATTTAGCAGCCAGAGCTTCAGGAGGAGCAGCAGCGAGCACAGCATCGCTTTTGCAGCAGCTCCTTCCATGTGCATGTTTTTGGGAGTTGAAAGGCTTGCAGAGTGTTCAAGTAGCTTTTTCTCTCCGCTGGAAAGCTGCACGCTCAGTGCCAGTGTTCTGCAGCTTCTTTCTTCACGTTTCAGCAGCTAGCGCGCTCTCCGTGTGCAGGAGAAGCGGCTGAGGATTCCTTGCCGGAGAAGCGGCACCTTCGCCGGCAGAGAGCATCCTGCCGGCCGCGGTGCGCTCCGGAGCGGGGGCTTGTGCCGAAAGAGGCCGGGAACAGGCGCTTACCTTCGGACAGCTCCGGATGCCCGTCCAATGCGTCTCTTGTCGCCTACACGGCAGGGAAAAGCTTTTCCACTCTGTCTAGGAAGGAGAAAGTGTGCCAGCACAGCAAATGCCTCCCGGACTTTCCCTGCAATTCAGCAAGTGCTTTGCAGCTTGAAATTGGAAGGAAAGCCTCAGATTTAGCAGCCAGAGCTTCAGGAGGAGCAGCAGCGAGCACAGCATCGTTTTTGCAGCAGCTCCTTCCATGTGCATGTTTTTGGGAGTGGAAAGGCTTGCAGAGTGTTCAAGTAATTTTTTCTCTCCGCTGGAAAGCTGCACGCTCAGTGCCAGTGTTCTGCAGCTTCTTTCTTCACGTTTCAGCAGCTAGCGCGCTCTCCGTGTGCAGGAGAAGCGGCTGAGGCTTCCTTGCCGGAGAAGCGGCACCTTCGCCGGCAGAGAGCATCCTGCCGGCCGCGGTGCGCTCCGGAGCGGGGGCTTGTGCCGAAAGAGGCCGGGAACAGGCGCTTACCTTCGGACAGCTCCGGATGCCCGTCTAATGCGTCTCTTGTCGCCTACACGGCAGGGAAAAGCTTTTCCACTCTGTCTAGGAAGGAGAAAGTGTGCCAGCACAGCAAATGCCTCCCGGACTTTCCCTGCAATTCAGCAAGTGCTTTGCAGCTTGAAATTGGAAGGAAAGCCTCAGATTTAGCAGCCAGAGCTTCAGGAGGAGCAGCAGCGAGCACAGAATCGCTTTTGCAGCAGCTCCTTCTATGTGCATGTTTTTGGGAGTTGAAAGGCTTGCAGAGTGTTAAAGTAGCTTTTTCTCTCCGCTGGAAAGCTGCACGCTCAGTGCCAGTGCTCTGCAGCTTCTTTCTTCGCGTTTCAGCAGCTACCACGCTCTCCGTGTGCAGGAGAAGCGGCTGAGGCTTCCTTGCCGGAGAAGCGGCACCTTCGCCGGCAGAGAGCATCCTGCCGGCCGCGGTGCGCTCCGGAGCGGGGGCTTGTGCCGAAAGAGGCCGGGAACAGGCGCTTACCTTCGGACAGCTCCGGATGCCCGTCTAATGCGTCTCTTGTCGCCTACACGGCAGGGAAAAGCTTTTCCACTCTGTCTAGGAAGGAGAAAGTGTGCCAGCACAGCAAATGCCTCCCGGACTTTCCCTGCAATTCAGCAAGTGCTTTGCAGCTTGAAATTGGAAGGAAAGCCTCAGATTTAGCAGCCATAGCTTCAGGAGGAGCAGCAGCGAGCACAGCATCGCTTTTGCAGCAGCTCCTTCCATGTGCTGGTTTTTGAGAGTGGAAAGGCTTGTAGAGTGTTAAAGTAGCTTTTTCTCTCCGCTGGAAAGCTGCACGCTCAGTGCCAGTGTTCTGCAGCTTCTTTCTTCGCGTTTCACCTGCTAGCACGCTCGCCGTGTGCTGGAGAAGCGGCTGAGGCTTCCTTGCCGGAGAAGCGGCACCTTCGCCGGCAGAGAGCATCCTGCCGGCCGCGGTGTGCTCCGGAGCGGGGACTTGTGCCGAAAGAGGCCGGGAACAGGCGCTTACCTTCGGACAGCTCCGGATGCCCATCTAATGCGTCTCTTGTCGCCTACACGGCAGGGAAAAGCTTTTCCACTCTGTCTAGGAAGGAGAAAGTGTGCCAGCACAGCAAATGCCTCCCGGACTTTCCCTGCAATTCAGCAAGTGCTTTGCAGCTTGAAATTGGAAGGAAAGCCTCAGATTTAGCAGCCAGAGCTTCAGGAGGAGCAGCAGCGAGCACAGCATCGCTTTTGCAGCAGCTCCTTCCATGTGCATGTTTTTGGGAGTTGAAAGGCTTGCAGAGTGTTCAAGTAGCTTTTTCTCTCCGCTGGAAAGCTGCACGCTCAGTGCCAGTGTTCTGCAGCTTCTTTCTTCGCGTTTCAGCAGCTAGCACGCTCGCCGTGTGCAGGAGAAGCGGCTGAGGCTTCCTTGCCGGAGAAGCGGCACCTTCGCCGGCAGAGAGCATCCTGCCGGCCGCGGTGTGCTCCGGAGCGGGGGCTTGTGCCGAAAGAGGCCGGGAACAGGCGCTTACCTTCGGACAGCTCCGGATCCCCGTCTAATGCGTCTCTTGTCGCCTACACGGCAGGGAAAAGCTTTTCCACTCTGTCTAGGAAGGAGAAAGTGTGCCAGCACAGCAAATGCCTCCCGGACTTTCCCTGCAATTCAGCAAGTGCTTTGCAGCTTGAAATTGGAAGGAAAGCCTCAGATTTAGCAGCCAGAGCTTCAGGAGGAGCAGCAGCGAGCACAGCATCGCTTTTGCAGCAGCTCCTTCTATGTGCTGGTTTTTGAGAGTGGAAAGGCTTGTAGAGTGTTAAAGTAGCTTTTTCTCTCCGCTGGAAAGCTGCACGCTCAGTGCCAGTGTTCTGCAGCTTCTTTCTTCGCGTTTCACCTGCTAGCACGCTCGCCGTGTGCTGGAGAAGCGGCTGAGGCTTCCTTGCCGGAGAAGCGGCACCTTCGCCGGCAGAGAGCATCCTGCCGGCCGCGGTGTGCTCCGGAGCGGGGGCTTGTGCCGAAAGAGGCCGGCAACAGGCGCTTACCTTCGGACAGCTCCGGATCCCCGTCTAATGCGTCTCTTGTCGCCTACACGGCAGGGAAAAGCTTTTCCACTCTGTCTAGGAAGGAGAAAGTGTGCCAGCACAGCAAATGCCTCCCGGACTTTCCCTGCAATTCAGCAAGTGCTTTGCAGCTTGAAATTGGAAGGAAAGCCTCAGATTTAGCAGCCAGAGCTTCAGGAGGAGCAGCAGCGAGCACAGCATCGCTTTTGCAGCAGCTCCTTCTATGTGCTGGTTTTTGAGAGTGGAAAGGCTTGTAGAGTGTTAAAGTAGCTTTTTCTCTCCGCTGGAAAGCTGCACGCTCAGTGCCAGTGTTCTGCAGCTTCTTTCTTCGCGTTTCACCTGCTAGCACGCTCTCCGTGTGCTGGAGAAGCGGCTGAGGCTTCCTTGCCGGAGAAGCGGCACCTTCGCCGGCAGAGAGCATCCTGCCGGCCGCGGTGTGCTCCGGAGCGGGGGCTTGTGCCGAAAGAGGCCGGGAACAGGCGCTTACCTTCGGACAGCTCCGGATCCCCGTCTAATGCGTCTCTTGTCGCCTACACGGCAGGGAAAAGCTTTTCCACTCTGTCTAGGAAGGAGAAAGTGTACCAGCACAGCAAATGCCTCCCGGACTTTCCCTGCAATTCAGCAAGTGCTTTGCAGCTTGAAATTGGAAGGAAAGCCTCAGATTTAGCAGCCAGAGCTTCAGGAGGAGCAGCAGCGAGCACAGCATCGCTTTTGCAGCAGCTCCTTCTATGTGCTGGTTTTTGGGAGTTGAAAGGCTTGCAGAGTGTTAAAGTAGCTTTTTCTCTCCGCTGGAAAGCTGCACGCTCAGTGCCAGTGTTCTGCAGCTTCTTTCTTCACGTTTCAGCAGCTAGCGCGCTCTCCGTGTGCAGGAGAAGCGGCTGAGGATTCCTTGCCGGAGAAGCGGCACCTTCGCCGGCAGAGAGCATCCTGCCGGCCGCGGTGCGCTCCGGAGCGGGGGCTTGTGCCGAAAGAGGCCGGGAACAGGCGCTTACCTTCGGACAGCTCCGGATGCCCGTCTAATGCGTCTCTTGTCGCCTACACGGCAGGGAAAAGCTTTTCCACTCTGTCTAGGAAGGAGAAAGTGTGCCAGCACAGCAAATGCCTCCCGGACTTTCCCTGCAATTCAGCAAGTGCTTTGCAGCTTGAAATTGGAAGGAAAGCCTCAGATTTAGCAGCCAGAGCTTCAGGAGGAGCAGCAGCGAGCACAGCATCGCTTTTGCAGCAGCTCCTTCTATGTGCATGTTTTTGGGAGTTGAAAGGCTTGCAGAGTGTTAAAGTAGCTTTTTCTCTCCGCTGGAAAGCTGCACGCTCAGTGCCAGTGTTCTGCAGCTTCTTTCTTCGCGTTTCAGCAGCTACCACGCTCTCCGTGTGCAGGAGAAGCGGCTGAGGCTTCCTTGCCGGAGAAGCGGCACCTTCGCCGGCAGAGAGCATCCTGCCGGCCGCGGTGCGCTCCGGAGCGGGGGCTTGTGCCGAAAGAGGCCGGGAACAGGCGCTTACCTTCGGACAGCTCCGGATGCCCGTCTAATGCGTCTCTTGTCGCCTACACGGCAGGGAAAAGCTTTTCCACTCTGTCTAGGAAGGAGAAAGTGTGCCAGCACAGCAAATGCCTCCCGGACTTTCCCTGCAATTCAGCAAGTGCTTTGCAGCTTGAAATTGGAAGGAAAGCCTCAGATTTAGCAGCCAGAGCTTCAGGAGGAGCAGCAGCGAGCACAGCATCGCTTTTGCAGCAGCTCCTTCCATGTGCATGTTTTTGGGAGTGGAAAGGCTTGCAGAGTGTTCAAGTAGCTTTTTCTCTCCGCTGGAAAGCTGCACGCTCAGTGCCAGTGTTCTGCAGCTTCTTTCTTCACGTTTCAGCAGCTAGCGCGCTCTCCGTGTGCAGGAGAAGCGGCTGAGGCTTCCTTGCCGGAGAAGCGGCACCTTCGCCGGCAGAGAGCATCCTGCCGGCCGCGGTGCGCTCCGGAGCGGGGGCTTGTGCCGAAAGAGGCCGGCAACAGGCGCTTACCTGCGGACAGCTCCGGATGCCCGTCTAATGCGTCTCTTGTCGCCTACACGGCAGGGAAAAGCTTTTCCACTCTGTCTAGGAAGGAGAAAGTGTGCCAGCACAGCAAATGCCTCCCGGACTTTCCCTGCAATTCAGCAAGTGCTTTGCAGCTTGAAATTGGAAGGAAAGCCTCAGATTTAGCAGCCAGAGCTTCAGGAGGAGCAGCAGCGAGCACAGCATCGCTTTTGCAGCAGCTCCTTCCATGTGCATGTTTTTGGGAGTGGAAAGGCTTGCAGAGTGTTCAAGTAGCTTTTTCTCTCCGCTGGAAAGCTGCACGCTCAGTGCCAGTGTTCTGCAGCTTCTTTCTTCACGTTTCAGCAGCTAGCGCGCTCTCCGTGTGCAGGAGAAGCGGCTGAGGCTTCCTTGCCGGAGAAGCGGCACCTTCGCCGGCAGAGAGCATCCTGCCGGCCGCGGTGTGCTCCGGAGCGGGGGCTTGTGCCGAAAGAGGCCGGCAACAGGCGCTTACCTTCGGACAGCTCCGGATGCCCATCTAATGCGTCTCTTGTCGCCTACACGGCAGGGAAAAGCTTTTCCACTCTGTCTAGGAAGGAGAAAGTGTGCCAGCACAGCAAATGCCTCCCGGACTTTCCCTGCAATTCAGCAAGTGCTTTGCAGCTTGAAATTGGAAGGAAAGCCTCAGATTTAGCAGCCAGAGCTTCAGGAGGAGCAGCAGCGAGCACAGCATCGCTTTTGCAGCAGCTCCTTCCATGTGCATGTTTTTGGGAGTGGAAAGGCTTGCAGAGTGTTCAAGTAGCTTTTTCTCTCCGCTGGAAAGCTGCACGCTCAGCGCCAGTGTTCTGCAGCTTCTTTCTTCACGTTTCAGCAGCTAGCACGCTCTCCGTGTGCTGGAGAAGCGGGCGAGGCTTCCTTGCCGGAGAAGCGGCACCTTCGCCGGCAGAGAGCATCCTGCCGGCCGCGGTGCGCTCCGGAGCGGGGGCTTGTGCCGACAGAGGCCGGGAACAGGCGCTTACCTTCGGACAGCTCCGGATGCCCGTCCAATGCGTCTCTTGTCGCCTACACGGCAGGGAAAAGCTTTTCCACTCTGTCTAGGAAGGAGAAAGTGTGCCAGCACAGCAAATGCCTCCCGGACTTTCCCTGCAATTCAGCAAGTGCTTTGCAGCTTGAAATTGGAAGGAAAGCCTCAGATTTAGCAGCCAGAGCTTCAGGAGGAGCAGCAGCGAGCACAGCATCGCTTTTGCAGCAGCTCCTTCCATGTGCATGTTTTTGGGAGTGGAAAGGCTTGCAGAGTGTTCAAGTAGCTTTTTCTCTCCGCTGGAAAGCTGCACGCTCAGCGCCAGTGTTCTGCAGCTTCTTTCTTCACGTTTCAGCAGCTAGCACGCTCTCCGTGTGCTGGAGAAGCGGGCGAGGCTTCCTTGCCGTAGAAGCGGCACCTTCGCCGGCAGAGAGCATCCTGCCGGCCGCGGTGCGCTCCGGAGCGGGGGCTTGTGCCGACAGAGGCCGGGAACAGGCGCTTACCTTCGGACAGCTCCGGATGCCCGTCCAATGCGTCTCTTGTCGCCTACACGGCAGGGAAAAGCTTTTCCACTCTGTCTAGGAAGGAGAAAGTGTGCCAGCACAGCAAATGCCTCCCGGACTTTCCCTGCAATTCAGCAAGTGCTTTGCAGCTTGAAATTGGAAGGAAAGCCTCAGATTTAGCAGCCAGAGCTTCAGGAGGAGCAGCAGCGAGCACAGCATCGCTTTTGCAGCAGCTCCTTCCATGTGCATGTTTTTGGGAGTGGAAAGGCTTGCAGAGTGTTCAAGTAGCTTTTTCTCTCCGCTGGAAAGCTGCACGCTCAGTGCCAGTGTTCTGCAGCTTCTTTCTTCACGTTTCACCTGCTAGCGCGGTCTCCGTGTGCAGGAGAAGCGGCTGAGGCTTCCTTGCCGGAGAAGCGGCACCTTCGCCGGCAGAGAGCATCCTGCCGGCCGCGGTGCGCTCCGGAGCGGGGGCTTGTGCCGAAAGAGGCCGGGAACAGGCGCTTACCTTCGGACAGCTCCGGATGCCCGTCTAATGCGTCTCTTGTCGCCTACACGGCAGGGAAAAGCTTTTCCACTCTGTCTAGGAAGGAGAAAGTGTGCCAGCACAGCAAATGCCTCCCGGACTTTCCCTGCAATTCAGCAAGTGCTTTGCAGCTTGAAATTGGAAGGAAAGCCTCAGATTTAGCAGCCAGAGCTTCAGGAGGAGCAGCAGCGAGCACAGCATCGCTTTTGCAGCAGCTCCTTCCATGTGCATGTTTTTGGGAGTTGAAAGGCTTGCAGAGTGTTCAAGTAGCTTTTTCTCTCCGCTGGAAAGCTGCACGCTCAGTGCCAGTGCTCTGCAACTTCTTTCTTCACGTTTCAGCAGCTAGCGCGCTCTCCGTGTGCAGGAGAAGCGGCTGAGGCTTCCTTGCCGGAGAAGCGGCACCTTCGCCGGCAGAGAGCATCCTGCCGGCCGCGGTGCGCTCCGGAGCGGGGGCTTGTGCCGAAAGAGGCCGGGAACAGGCGCTTACCTTCGGACAGCTCCGGATGCCCGTCTAATGCGTCTCTTGTCGCCTACACGGCAGGGAAAAGCTTTTCCACTCTGTCTAGGAAGGAGAAAGTGTGCCAGCACAGCAAATGCCTCCCGGACTTTCCCTGCAATTCAGCAAGTGCTTTGCAGCTTGAAATTGGAAGGAAAGCCTCAGATTTAGCAGCCAGAGCTTCAGGAGGAGCAGCAGCGAGCACAGCATCGCTTTTGTAGCAGCTCCTTCCATGTGCATGTTTTTGGGAGTAGAAAGGCTTGTAGAGTGTTAAAGTAGCTTTTTCTCTCCGCTGGAAAGCTGCACGCTCAGTGCCAGTGTTCTGCAGCTTCTTTCTTCGCGTTTCACCTGCTAGCACGCTCTCCGTGTGCAGGAGAAGCGGCTGAGGCTTCCTTGCCGGAGAAGCGGCACCTTCGCCGGCAGAGAGCATCCTGCCGGCCGCGGTGTGCTCCGGAGCGGGGGCTTGTGCCGAAAGAGGCCGGGAACAGGCGCTTACCTTCGGACAGCTCCGGATGCCCATCTAATGCGTCTCTTGTCGCCTACACGGCAGGGAAAAGCTTTTCCACTCTGTCTAGGAAGGAGAAAGTGTGCCAGCACAGCAAATGCCTCCCGGACTTTCCCTGCAATTCAGCAAGTGCTTTGCAGCTTGAAATTGGAAGGAAAGCCTCAGATTTAGCAGCCAGAGCTTCAGGAGGAGCAGCAGCGAGCACAGCATCGCTTTTGCAGCAGCTCCTTCCATGTGCATGTTTTTGGGAGTTGAAAGGCTTGCAGAGTGTTCAAGTAGCTTTTTCTCTCCGCTGGAAAGCTGCACGCTCAGTGCCAGTGTTCTGCAGCTTCTTTCTTCACGTTTCAGCAGCTAGCGCGCTCTCCGTGTGCAGGAGAAGCGGCTGAGGCTTCCTTGCCGGAGAAGCGGCACCTTCGCCGGCAGAGAGCATCCTGCCGGCCGCGGTGCGCTCCGGAGCGGGGGCTTGTGCCGAAAGAGGCCGGCAACAGGCGCTTACCTTCGGACAGCTCCGGATGCCCGTCTAATGCGTCTCTTGTCGCCTACACGGCAGGGAAAAGCTTTTCCACTCTGTCTAGGAAGGAGAAAGTGTGCCAGCACAGCAAATGCCTCCCGGACTTTCCCTGCAATTCAGCAAGTGCTTTGCAGCTTGAAATTGGAAGGAAAGCCTCAGATTTAGCAGCCAGAGCTTCAGGAGGAGCAGCAGCGAGCACAGCATCGCTTTTGCAGCAGCTCCTTCCATGTGCATGTTTTTGGGAGTGGAAAGGCTTGCAGAGTGTTCAAGTAGCTTTTTCTCTCCGCTGGAAAGCTGCACGCTCAGTGCCAGTGTTCTGCAGCTTCTTTCTTCACGTTTCAGCAGCTAGCACGCTCTCCGTGTGCTGGAGAAGCGGGCGAGGCTTCCTTGCCGGAGAAGCGGCACCTTCGCCGGCAGAGAGCATCCTGCCGGCCGCGGTGCGCTCCGGAGCGGGGGCTTGTGCCGAAAGAGGCCGGGAACAGGCGCTTACCTTCGGACAGCTCCGGATGCCCGTCCAATGCGTCTCTTGTCGCCTACACGGCAGGGAAAAGCTTTTCCACTCTGTCTAGGAAGGAGAAAGTGTGCCAGCACAGCAAATGCCTCCGGGACTTTCCCTGCAATTCAGCAAGTGCTTTGCAGCTTGAAATTGGAAGGAAAGCCTCAGATTTAGCAGCCAGAGCTTCAGGAGGAGCAGCAGCGAGCACAGCATCGCTTTTGCAGCAGCTCCTTCCATGTGCATGTTTTTGGGAGTGGAAAGGCTTGCAGAGTGTTCAAGTAGCTTTTTCTCTCCGCTGGAAAGCTGCACGCTCAGTGCCAGTGTTCTGCAGCTTCTTTCTTCGCGTTTCAGCAGCTAGCACGCTCGCCGTGTGCAGGAGAAGCGGCTGAGGCTTCCTTGCCGGAGAAGCGGCACCTTCGCCGGCAGAGAGCATCCTGCCGGCCGCGGTGCGCTCCGGAGCGGGGGCTTGTGCCGAAAGAGGCCGGCAACAGGCGCTTACCTTCGGACAGCTCCGGATGCCCGTCCAATGCGTCTCTTGTCGCCTACACGGCAGGGAAAAGCTTTTCCACTCTGTCTAGGAAGGAGAAAGTGTGCCAGCACAGCAAATGCCTCCCGGACTTTCCCTGCAATTCAGCAAGTGCTTTGCAGCTTGAAATTGGAAGGAAAGCCTCAGATTTAGCAGCCAGAGCTTCAGGAGGAGCAGCAGCGAGCACAGCATCGCTTTTGCAGCAGCTCCTTCCATGTGCATGTTTTTGGGAGTGGAAAGGCTTGCAGAGTGTTCAAGTAGCTTTTTCTCTCCGCTGGAAAGCTGCACGCTGAGTGCCAGTGTTCTGCAGCTTCTTTCTTCACGTTTCAGCAGCTAGCGCGCTCTCCGTGTGCAGGAGAAGCGGCTGAGGCTTCCTTGCCGGAGAAGCGGCACCTTCGCCGGCAGAGAGCATCCTGCCGGCCGCGGTGCGCTCCGGAGCGGGGGCTTGTGCCGAAAGAGGCCGGGAACAGGCGCTTACCTTCGGACAGCTCCGGATGCCCGTCTAATGCGTCTCTTGTCGCCTACACGGCAGGGAAAAGCTTTTCCACTCTGTCTAGGAAGGAGAAAGTGTGCCAGCACAGCAAATGCCTCCCGGACTTTCCCTGCAATTCAGCAAGTGCTTTGCAGCTTGAAATTGGAAGGAAAGCCTCAGATTTAGCAGCCAGAGCTTCAGGAGGAGCAGCAGCGAGCACAGCATCGCTTTTGCAGCAGCTCCTTCCATGTGCATGTTTTTGGGAGTGGAAAGGCTTGCAGAGTGTTCAAGTAGCTTTTTCTCTCCGCTGGAAAGCTGCACGCTCAGTGCCAGTGTTCTGCAGCTTCTTTCTTCGCGTTTCAGCAGCTAGCGCGCTCTCCGTGTGCAGGAGAAGCGGCTGAGGCTTCCTTGCCGGAGAAGCGGCACCTTCGCCGGCAGAGAGCATCCTGCCGGCCGCGGTGCGCTCCGGAGCGGGGGCTTGTGCCGAAAGAGGCCGGCAACAGGCGCTTACCTTCGGACAGCTCCGGATGCCCGTCTAATGCGTCTCTTGTCGCCTACACGGCAGGGAAAAGCTTTTCCACTCTGTCTAGGAAGGAGAAAGTGTGCCAGCACAGCAAATGCCTCCCGGACTTTCCCTGCAATTCAGCAAGTGCTTTGCAGCTTGAAATTGGAAGGAAAGCCTCAGATTTAGCAGCCAGAGCTTCAGGAGGAGCAGCAGCGAGCACAGCATCGCTTTTGCAGCAGCTCCTTCCATGTGCATGTTTTTGGGAGTGGAAAGGCTTGCAGAGTGTTCAAGTAGCTTTTTCTCTCCGCTGGAAAGCTGCACGCTCAGTGCCAGTGTTCTGCAGCTTCTTTCTTCACGTTTCAGCAGCTAGCGCGCTCTCCGTGTGCAGGAGAAGCGGCTGAGGCTTCCTTGCCGGAGAAGCGGCACCTTCGCCGGCAGAGAGCATCCTGCCGGCCGCGGTGTGCTCCGGAGCGGGGGCTTGTGCCGAAAGAGGCCGGCAACAGGCGCTTACCTTCGGACAGCTCCGGATGCCCATCTAATGCGTCTCTTGTCGCCTACACGGCAGGGAAAAGCTTTTCCACTCTGTCTAGGAAGGAGAAAGTGTGCCAGCACAGCAAATGCCTCCCGGACTTTCCCTGCAATTCAGCAAGTGCTTTGCAGCTTGAAATTGGAAGGAAAGCCTCAGATTTAGCAGCCAGAGCTTCAGGAGGAGCAGCAGCGAGCACAGCATCGCTTTTGCAGCAGCTCCTTCCATGTGCATGTTTTTGGGAGTGGAAAGGCTTGCAGAGTGTTCAAGTAGCTTTTTCTCTCCGCTGGAAAGCTGCACGCTCAGCGCCAGTGTTCTGCAGCTTCTTTCTTCACGTTTCAGCAGCTAGCACGCTCTCCGTGTGCTGGAGAAGCGGGCGAGGCTTCCTTGCCGGAGAAGCGGCACCTTCGCCGGCAGAGAGCATCCTGCCGGCCGCGGTGCGCTCCGGAGCGGGGGCTTGTGCCGACAGAGGCCGGGAACAGGCGCTTACCTTCGGACAGCTCCGGATGCCCGTCCAATGCGTCTCTTGTCGCCTACACGGCAGGGAAAAGCTTTTCCACTCTGTCTAGGAAGGAGAAAGTGTGCCAGCACAGCAAATGCCTCCCGGACTTTCCCTGCAATTCAGCAAGTGCTTTGCAGCTTGAAATTGGAAGGAAAGCCTCAGATTTAGCAGCCAGAGCTTCAGGAGGAGCAGCAGCGAGCACAGCATCGCTTTTGCAGCAGCTCCTTCCATGTGCATGTTTTTGGGAGTGGAAAGGCTTGCAGAGTGTTCAAGTAGCTTTTTCTCTCCGCTGGAAAGCTGCACGCTCAGTGCCAGTGTTCTGCAGCTTCTTTCTTCACGTTTCAGCAGCTAGCGCGCTCTCCGTGTGCAGGAGAAGCGGCTGAGGCTTCCTTGCCGGAGAAGCGGCACCTTCGCCGGCAGAGAGCATCCTGCCGGCCGCGGTGCGCTCCGGAGCGGGGGCTTGTGCCGAAAGAGGCCGGGAACAGGCGCTTACCTTCGGACAGCTCCGGATGCCCGTCTAATGCGTCTCTTGTCGCCTACACGGCAGGGAAAAGCTTTTCCACTCTGTCTAGGAAGGAGAAAGTGTGCCAGCACAGCAAATGCCTCCCGGACTTTCCCTGCAATTCAGCAAGTGCTTTGCAGCTTGAAATTGGAAGGAAAGCCTCAGATTTAGCAGCCAGAGCTTCAGGAGGAGCAGCAGCGAGCACAGCATCGCTTTTGCAGCAGCTCCTTCCATGTGCATGTTTTTGGGAGTTGAAAGGCTTGCAGAGTGTTCAAGTAGCTTTTTCTCTCCGCTGGAAAGCTGCACGCTCAGTGCCAGTGCTCTGCAACTTCTTTCTTCACGTTTCAGCAGCTAGCGCGCTCTCCGTGTGCAGGAGAAGCGGCTGAGGCTTCCTTGCCGGAGAAGCGGCACCTTCGCCGGCAGAGAGCATCCTGCCGGCCGCGGTGCGCTCCGGAGCGGGGGCTTGTGCCGAAAGAGGCCGGGAACAGGCGCTTACCTTCGGACAGCTCCGGATGCCCGTCTAATGCGTCTCTTGTCGCCTACACGGCAGGGAAAAGCTTTTCCACTCTGTCTAGGAAGGAGAAAGTGTGCCAGCACAGCAAATGCCTCCCGGACTTTCCCTGCAATTCAGCAAGTGCTTTGCAGCTTGAAATTGGAAGGAAAGCCTCAGATTTAGCAGCCAGAGCTTCAGGAGGAGCAGCAGCGAGCACAGCATCGCTTTTGCAGCAGCTCCTTCCATGTGCATGTTTTTGGGAGTGGAAAGGCTTGCAGAGTGTTAAAGTAGCTTTTTCTCTCCGCTGGAAAGCTGCACGCTCAGTGCCAGTGTTCTGCAGCTTCTTTCTTCGCGCTTCAGCAGCTACCACGCTCTCCGTGTGCAGGAGAAGCGGCTGAGGCTTCCTTGCCGGAGAAGCGGCACCTTCGCCGGCAGAGAGCATCCTGCCGGCCGCGGTGCGCTCCGGAGCGGGGGCTTGTGCCGAAAGAGGCCGGGAACAGGCGCTTACCTTCGGACAGCTCCGGATGCCCGTCTAATGCGTCTCTTGTCGCCTACACGGCAGGGAAAAGCTTTTCCACTCTGTCTAGGAAGGAGAAAGTGTGCCAGCACAGCAAATGCCTCCCGGACTTTCCCTGCAATTCAGCAAGTGCTTTGCAGCTTGAAATTGGAAGGAAAGCCTCAGATTTAGCAGCCAGAGCTTCAGGAGGAGCAGCAGCGAGCACAGCATCGCTTTTGCAGCAGCTCCTTCTATGTGCATGTTTTTGGGAGTTGAAAGGCTTGCAGAGTGTTAAAGTAGCTTTTTCTCTCCGCTGGAAAGCTGCACGCTCAGTGCCAGTGTTCTGCAGCTTCTTTCTTCGCGTTTCAGCAGCTACCACGCTCTCCGTGTGCAGGAGAAGCGGCTGAGGCTTCCTTGCCGGAGAAGCGGCACCTTCGCCGGCAGAGAGCATCCTGCCGGCCGCGGTGCGCTCCGGAGCGGGGGCTTGTGCCGAAAGAGGCCGGGAACAGGCGCTTACCTTCGGACAGCTCCGGATGCCCGTCTAATGCGTCTCTTGTCGCCTACACGGCAGGGAAAAGCTTTTCCACTCTGTCTAGGAAGGAGAAAGTGTGCCAGCACAGCAAATGCCTCCCGGACTTTCCCTGCAATTCAGCAAGTGCTTTGCAGCTTGAAATTGGAAGGAAAGCCTCAGATTTAGCAGCCAGAGCTTCAGGAGGAGCAGCAGCGAGCACAGCATCGCTTTTGCAGCAGCTCCTTCCATGTGCATGTTTTTGGGAGTGGAAAGGCTTGCAGAGTGTTCAAGTAGCTTTTTCTCTCCGCTGGAAAGCTGCACGCTCAGTGCCAGTGTTCTGCAGCTTCTTTCTTCACGTTTCAGCAGCTAGCGCGCTCTCCGTGTGCAGGAGAAGCGGCTGAGGCTTCCTTGCCGGAGAAGCGGCACCTTCGCCGGCAGAGAGCATCCTGCCGGCCACGGTGTGCTCCGGAGCGGGGGCTTGTGCCGAAAGAGGCCGGGAACAGGCGCTTACCTTCGGACAGCTCCGGATGCCCGTCTAATGCGTCTCTTGTCGCCTACACGGCAGGGAAAAGCTTTTCCACTCTGTCTAGGAAGGAGAAAGTGTGCCAGCACAGCAAATGCCTCCCGGACTTTCCCTGCAATTCAGCAAGTGCTTTGCAGCTTGAAATTGGAAGGAAAGCCTCAGATTTAGCAGCCAGAGCTTCAGGAGGAGCAGCAGCGAGCACAGCATCGCTTTTGCAGCAGCTCCTTCCATGTGCATGTTTTTGGGAGTGGAAAGGCTTGCAGAGTGTTCAAGTAGCTTTTTCTCTCCGCTGGAAAGCTGCACGCTCAGTGCCAGTGTTCTGCAGCTTCTTTCTTCACGTTTCAGCAGCTAGCGCGCTCTCCGTGTGCAGGAGAAGCGGCTGAGGCTTCCTTGCCGGAGAAGCGGCACCTTCGCCGGCAGAGAGCATCCTGCCGGCCGCGGTGTGCTCCGGAGCGGGGGCTTGTGCCGAAAGAGGCCGGGAACAGGCGCTTACCTTCGGACAGCTCCGGATGCCCATCTAATGCGTCTCTTGTCGCCTACACGGCAGGGAAAAGCTTTTCCACTCTGTCTAGGAAGGAGAAAGTGTGCCAGCACAGCAAATGCCTCCCGGACTTTCCCTGCAATTCAGCAAGTGCTTTGCAGCTTGAAATTGGAAGGAAAGCCTCAGATTTAGCAGCCAGAGCTTCAGGAGGAGCAGCAGCGAGCACAGCATCGCTTTTGCAGCAGCTCCTTCCATGTGCATGTTTTTGGGAGTGGAAAGGCTTGCAGAGTGTTCAAGTAGCTTTTTCTCTCCGCTGGAAAGCTGCACGCTCAGCGCCAGTGTTCTGCAACTTCTTTCTTCACGTTTCAGCAGCTAGCACGCTCTCCGTGTGCTGGAGAAGCGGGCGAGGCTTCCTTGCCGGAGAAGCGGCACCTTCGCCGGCAGAGAGCATCCTGCCGGCCGCGGTGCGCTCCGGAGCGGGGGCTTGTGCCGACAGAGGCCGGGAACAGGCGCTTACCTTCGGACAGCTCCGGATGCCCGTCCAATGCGTCTCTTGTCGCCTACACGGCAGGGAAAAGCTTTTCCACTCTGTCTAGGAAGGAGAAAGTGTGCCAGCACAGCAAATGCCTCCCGGACTTTCCCTGCAATTCAGCAAGTGCTTTGCAGCTTGAAATTGGAAGGAAAGCCTCAGATTTAGCAGCCAGAGCTTCAGGAGGAGCAGCAGCGAGCACAGCATCGCTTTTGCAGCAGCTCCTTCCATGTGCATGTTTTTGGGAGTGGAAAGGCTTGCAGAGTGTTCAAGTAGCTTTTTCTCTCCGCTGGAAAGCTGCACGCTCAGTGCCAGTGTTCTGCAGCTTCTTTCTTCACGTTTCAGCAGCTAGCGCGCTCTCCGTGTGCTGGAGAAGCGGCTGAGGCTTCCTTGCCGGAGAAGCGGCACCTTCGCCGGCAGAGAGCATCCTGCCGGCCGCGGTGCGCTCCGGAGCGGGGGCTTGTGCCGAAAGAGGCCGGCAACAGGCGCTTACCTTCGGACAGCTCCGGATGCCCGTCTAATGCGTCTCTTGTCGCCTACACGGCAGGGAAAAGCTTTTCCACTCTGTCTAGGAAGGAGAAAGTGTGCCAGCACAGCAAATGCCTCCCGGACTTTCCCTGCAATTCAGCAAGTGCTTTGCAGCTTGAAATTGGAAGGAAAGCCTCAGATTTAGCAGCCAGAGCTTCAGGAGGAGCAGCAGCGAGCACAGCATCGCTTTTGCAGCAGCTCCTTCCATGTGCATGTTTTTGGGAGTTGAAAGGCTTGCAGAGTGTTCAAGTAGCTTTTTCTCTCCGCTGGAAAGCTGCACGCTCAGTGCCAGTGCTCTGCAACTTCTTTCTTCACGTTTCAGCAGCTAGCGCGCTCTCCGTGTGCAGGAGAAGCGGCTGAGGCTTCCTTGCCGGAGAAGCGGCACCTTCGCCGGCAGAGAGCATCCTGCCGGCCGCGGTGCGCTCCGAAGCGGGGGCTTGTGCCGAAAGAGGCCGGGAACAGGCGCTTACCTTCGGACAGCTCCGGATGCCCGTCTAATGCGTCTCTTGTCGCCTACACGGCAGGGAAAAGCTTTTCCACTCTGTCTAGGAAGGAGAAAGTGTGCCAGCACAGCAAATGCCTCCCGGACTTTCCCTGCAATTCAGCAAGTGCTTTGCAGCTTGAAATTGGAAGGAAAGCCTCAGATTTAGCAGCCAGAGCTTCAGGAGGAGCAGCAGCGAGCACAGCATCGCTTTTGCAGCAGCTCCTTCTATGTGCATGTTTTTGGGAGTAGAAAGGCTTGTAGAGTGTTAAAGTAGCTTTTTCTCTCCGCTGGAAAGCTGCACGCTCAGTGCCAGTGTTCTGCAGCTTCTTTCTTCGCGTTTCACCTGCTAGCACGCTCTCCGTGTGCAGGAGAAGCGGCTGAGGCTTCCTTGCCGGAGAAGCGGCACCTTCGCCGGCAGAGAGCATCCTGCCGGCCGCGGTGCGCTCCGGAGCGGGGGCTTGTGCCGAAAGAGGCCGGGAACAGGCGCTTACCTTCGGACAGCTCCGGATGCCCGTCTAATGCGTCTCTTGTCGCCTACACGGCAGGGAAAAGCTTTTCCACTCTGTCTAGGAAGGAGAAAGTGTGCCAGCACAGCAAATGCCTCCCGGACTTTCCCTGCAATTCAGCAAGTGCTTTGCAGCTTGAAATTGGAAGGAAAGCCTCAGATTTAGCAGCCAGAGCTTCAGGAGGAGCAGCAGCGAGCACAGCATCGCTTTTGCAGCAGCTTTTTTCCATGTGCATGTTTTTGGGAGTGGAAAGGCTTGCAGAGTGTTAAAGTAGCTTTTTCTCTCCGCTGGAAAGCTGCACGCTCAGTGCCAGTGTTCTGCAGCTTCTTTCTTCACGTTTCAGCAGCGAGCACGCTCTCCGTGTGCTGGAGAAGCGGCTGAGACTTCCTTGCCGGAGAAGCGGCACCTTCGCCGGCAGAGAGCATCCTGCCGGCCGCGGTGCGCTCCGGAGCGGGGGCTTGTGCCGAAAGAGGCCGGGAACAGGCGCTTACCTTCGGACAGCTCCGGATGCCCGTCTAATGCGTCTCTTGTCGCCTACACGGCAGGGAAAAGCTTTTCCACTCTGTCTAGGAAGGAGAAAGTGTGCCAGCACAGCAAATGCCTCCCGGACTTTCCCTGCAATTCAGCAAGTGCTTTGCAGCTTGAAATTGGAAGGAAAGCCTCAGATTTAGCAGCCAGAGCTTCAGGAGGAGCAGCAGCGAGCACAGCATCGCTTTTGCAGCAGCTCCTTCCATGTGCATGTTTTTGGGAGTGGAAAGGCTTGCAGAGTGTTCAAGTAGCTTTTTCTCTCCGCTGGAAAGCTGCACGCTCAGTGCCAGTGCTCTGCAACTTCTTTCTTCACGTTTCAGCAGCTAGCACGCTCTCCGTGTGCAGGAGAAGCGGCTGAGGCTTCCTTGCCGGAGAAGCGGCACCTTCGCCGGCAGAGAGCATCCTGCCGGCCGCGGTGCGCTCCGGAGCGGGGGCTTGTGCCGACAGAGGCCGGGAACAGGCGCTTACCTTCGGACAGCTCCGGATGCCCGTCTAATGCGTCTCTTGTCGCCTACACGGCAGGGAAAAGCTTTTCCACTCTGTCTAGGAAGGAGAAAGTGTGCCAGCACAGCAAATGCCTCCCGGACTTTCCCTGCAATTCAGCAAGTGCTTTGCAGCTTGAAATTGGAAGGAAAGCCTCAGATTTGGCAGCCAGAGCTTCAGGAGGAGCAGCAGCGAGCACAGCATCGCTTTTGCAGCAGCTCCTTCCATGTGCATGTTTTTGGGAGTGGAAAGGCTTGCAGAGTGTTCAAGTAGCTTTTTCTCTCCGCTGGAAAGCTGCACGCTCAGTGCCAGTGTTCTGCAACTTCTTTCTTCACGTTTCAGCAGCTAGCACGCTCTCCGTGTGCTGGAGAAGCGGGCGAAGCTTCCTTGCCGGAGAAGCGGCACCTTCGCCGGCAGAGAGCATCCTGCCGGCCGCGGTGCGCTCCGGAGCGGGGGCTTGTGCCGAAAGAGGCCGGGAACAGGCGCTTACCTTCGGACAGCTCCGGATGCCCGTCCAATGCGTCTCTTGTCGCCTACACGGCAGGGAAAAGCTTTTCCACTCTGTCTAGGAAGGAGAAAGTGTGCCAGCACAGCAAATGCCTCCCGGACTTTCCCTGCAATTCAGCAAGTGCTTTGCAGCTTGAAATTGGAAGGAAAGCCTCAGATTTAGCAGCCAGAGCTTCAGGAGGAGCAGCAGCGAGCACAGCATCGCTTTTGCAGCAGCTCCTTCCATGTGCATGTTTTTGGGAGTAGAAAGGCTTGTAGAGTGTTAAAGTAGCTTTTTCTCTCCGCTGGAAAGCTGCACGCTCAGTGCCAGTGTTCTGCAGCTTCTTTCTTCGCGTTTCACCTGCTAGCACGCTCGCCGTGTGCAGGAGAAGCGGCTGAGGCTTCCTTGCCGGAGAAGCGGCACCTTCGCCGGCAGAGAGCATCCTGCCGGCCGCGGTGCGCTCCGGAGCGGGGGCTTGTGCCGAAAGAGGCCGGGAACAGGCGCTTACCTTCGGACAGCTCCGGATGCCCATCTAATGCGTCTCTTGTCGCCTACACGGCAGGGAAAAGCTTTTCCACTCTGTCTAGGAAGGAGAAAGTGTGCCAGCACAGCAAATGCCTCCCGGACTTTCCCTGCAATTCAGCAAGTGCTTTGCAGCTTGAAATTGGAAGGAAAGCCTCAGATTTAGCAGCCAGAGCTTCAGGAGGAGCAGCAGCGAGCACAGCATCGCTTTTGCAGCAGCTCCTTCCATGTGCATGTTTTTGGGAGTGGAAAGGCTTGCAGAGTGTTAAAGTAGCTTTTTCTCTCCGCTGGAAAGCTGCACGCTCAGTGCCAGTGCTCTGCAGCTTCTTTCTTCACGTTTCAGCAGCTAGCACGCTCTCCGTGTGCTGGAGAAGCGGCTGAGGCTTCCTTGCCGGAGAAGCGGCACCTTCGCCGACACAGAGCATCCTGCCGGCCGCGGTGCGCTCCGGAGCGGGGGCTTGTGCCGAAAGAGGCCGGGAACAGGCGCTTACCTTCGGACAGCTCCGGATGCCCGTCTAATGCGTCTCTTGTCGCCTACACGGCAGGGAAAAGCTTTTCCACTCTGTCTAGGAAGGAGAAAGTGTACCAGCACAGCAAATGCCTCCCGGACTTTCCCTGCAATTCAGCAAGTGCTTTGCAGCTTGAAATTGGAAGGAAAGCCTCAGATTTAGCAGCCAGAGCTTCAGGAGGAGCAGCAGCGAGCACAGCATCGCTTTTGCAGCAGCTCCTTCTATGTGCTGGTTTTTGGGAGTTGAAAGGCTTGCAGAGTGTTAAAGTAGCTTTTTCTCTCCGCTGGAAAGCTGCACGCTCAGTGCCAGTGTTCTGCAGCTTCTTTCTTCACGTTTCAGCAGCTAGCGCGCTCTCCGTGTGCAGGAGAAGCGGCTGAGGATTCCTTGCCGGAGAAGCGGCACCTTCGCCGGCAGAGAGCATCCTGCCGGCCGCGGTGCGCTCCGGAGCGGGGGCTTGTGCCGAAAGAGGCCGGGAACAGGCGCTTACCTTCGGACAGCTCCGGATGCCCGTCTAATGCGTCTCTTGTCGCCTACACGGCAGGGAAAAGCTTTTCCACTCTGTCTAGGAAGGAGAAAGTGTGCCAGCACAGCAAATGCCTCCCGGACTTTCCCTGCAATTCAGCAAGTGCTTTGCAGCTTGAAATTGGAAGGAAAGCCTCAGATTTAGCAGCCAGAGCTTCAGGAGGAGCAGCAGCGAGCACAGCATCGCTTTTGCAGCAGCTCCTTCTATGTGCATGTTTTTGGGAGTTGAAAGGCTTGCAGAGTGTTAAAGTAGCTTTTTCTCTCCGCTGGAAAGCTGCACGCTCAGTGCCAGTGTTCTGCAGCTTCTTTCTTCGCGTTTCAGCAGCTACCACGCTCTCCGTGTGCAGGAGAAGCGGCTGAGGCTTCCTTGCCGGAGAAGCGGCACCTTCGCCGGCAGAGAGCATCCTGCCGGCCGCGGTGCGCTCCGGAGCGGGGGCTTGTGCCGAAAGAGGCCGGGAACAGGCGCTTACCTTCGGACAGCTCCGGATGCCCGTCTAATGCGTCTCTTGTCGCCTACACGGCAGGGAAAAGCTTTTCCACTCTGTCTAGGAAGGAGAAAGTGTGCCAGCACAGCAAATGCCTCCCGGACTTTCCCTGCAATTCAGCAAGTGCTTTGCAGCTTGAAATTGGAAGGAAAGCCTCAGATTTAGCAGCCAGAGCTTCAGGAGGAGCAGCAGCGAGCACAGCATCGCTTTTGCAGCAGCTCCTTCCATGTGCATGTTTTTGGGAGTGGAAAGGCTTGCAGAGTGTTCAAGTAGCTTTTTCTCTCCGCTGGAAAGCTGCACGCTCAGTGCCAGTGTTCTGCAGCTTCTTTCTTCACGTTTCAGCAGCTAGCGCGCTCTCCGTGTGCAGGAGAAGCGGCTGAGGCTTCCTTGCCGGAGAAGCGGCACCTTCGCCGGCAGAGAGCATCCTGCCGGCCGCGGTGCGCTCCGGAGCGGGGGCTTGTGCCGAAAGAGGCCGGCAACAGGCGCTTACCTGCGGACAGCTCCGGATGCCCGTCTAATGCGTCTCTTGTCGCCTACACGGCAGGGAAAAGCTTTTCCACTCTGTCTAGGAAGGAGAAAGTGTGCCAGCACAGCAAATGCCTCCCGGACTTTCCCTGCAATTCAGCAAGTGCTTTGCAGCTTGAAATTGGAAGGAAAGCCTCAGATTTAGCAGCCAGAGCTTCAGGAGGAGCAGCAGCGAGCACAGCATCGCTTTTGCAGCAGCTCCTTCCATGTGCATGTTTTTGGGAGTGGAAAGGCTTGCAGAGTGTTCAAGTAGCTTTTTCTCTCCGCTGGAAAGCTGCACGCTCAGTGCCAGTGTTCTGCAGCTTCTTTCTTCACGTTTCAGCAGCTAGCGCGCTCTCCGTGTGCAGGAGAAGCGGCTGAGGCTTCCTTGCCGGAGAAGCGGCACCTTCGCCGGCAGAGAGCATCCTGCCGGCCGCGGTGTGCTCCGGAGCGGGGGCTTGTGCCGAAAGAGGCCGGCAACAGGCGCTTACCTTCGGACAGCTCCGGATGCCCATCTAATGCGTCTCTTGTCGCCTACACGGCAGGGAAAAGCTTTTCCACTCTGTCTAGGAAGGAGAAAGTGTGCCAGCACAGCAAATGCCTCCCGGACTTTCCCTGCAATTCAGCAAGTGCTTTGCAGCTTGAAATTGGAAGGAAAGCCTCAGATTTAGCAGCCAGAGCTTCAGGAGGAGCAGCAGCGAGCACAGCATCGCTTTTGCAGCAGCTCCTTCCATGTGCATGTTTTTGGGAGTGGAAAGGCTTGCAGAGTGTTCAAGTAGCTTTTTCTCTCCGCTGGAAAGCTGCACGCTCAGCGCCAGTGTTCTGCAGCTTCTTTCTTCACGTTTCAGCAGCTAGCACGCTCTCCGTGTGCTGGAGAAGCGGGCGAGGCTTCCTTGCCGGAGAAGCGGCACCTTCGCCGGCAGAGAGCATCCTGCCGGCCGCGGTGCGCTCCGGAGCGGGGGCTTGTGCCGACAGAGGCCGGGAACAGGCGCTTACCTTCGGACAGCTCCGGATGCCCGTCCAATGCGTCTCTTGTCGCCTACACGGCAGGGAAAAGCTTTTCCACTCTGTCTAGGAAGGAGAAAGTGTGCCAGCACAGCAAATGCCTCCCGGACTTTCCCTGCAATTCAGCAAGTGCTTTGCAGCTTGAAATTGGAAGGAAAGCCTCAGATTTAGCAGCCAGAGCTTCAGGAGGAGCAGCAGCGAGCACAGCATCGCTTTTGCAGCAGCTCCTTCCATGTGCATGTTTTTGGGAGTGGAAAGGCTTGCAGAGTGTTCAAGTAGCTTTTTCTCTCCGCTGGAAAGCTGCACGCTCAGTGCCAGTGTTCTGCAGCTTCTTTCTTCACGTTTCAGCAGCTAGCGCGGTCTCCGTGTGCAGGAGAAGCGGCTGAGGCTTCCTTGCCGGAGAAGCGGCACCTTCGCCGGCAGAGAGCATCCTGCCGGCCGCGGTGCGCTCCGGAGCGGGGGCTTGTGCCGAAAGAGGCCGGGAACAGGCGCTTACCTTCGGACAGCTCCGGATGCCCGTCTAATGCGTCTCTTGTCGCCTACACGGCAGGGAAAAGCTTTTCCACTCTGTCTAGGAAGGAGAAAGTGTGCCAGCACAGCAAATGCCTCCCGGACTTTCCCTGCAATTCAGCAAGTGCTTTGCAGCTTGAAATTGGAAGGAAAGCCTCAGATTTAGCAGCCAGAGCTTCAGGAGGAGCAGCAGCGAGCACAGCATCGCTTTTGCAGCAGCTCCTTCCATGTGCATGTTTTTGGGAGTGGAAAGGCTTGCAGAGTGTTCAAGTAGCTTTTTCTCTCCGCTGGAAAGCTGCACGCTCAGTGCCAGTGCTCTGCAACTTCTTTCTTCACGTTTCAGCAGCTAGCGCGCTCTCCGTGTGCAGGAGAAGCGGCTGAGGCTTCCTTGCCGGAGAAGCGGCACCTTCGCCGGCAGAGAGCATCCTGCCGGCCGCGGTGCGCTCCGGAGCGGGGGCTTGTGCCGAAAGAGGCCGGGAACAGGCGCTTACCTTCGGACAGCTCCGGATGCCCGTCTAATGCGTCTCTTGTCGCCTACACGGCAGGGAAAAGCTTTTCCACTCTGTCTAGGAAGGAGAAAGTGTGCCAGCACAGCAAATGCCTCCCGGACTTTCCCTGCAATTCAGCAAGTGCTTTGCAGCTTGAAATTGGAAGGAAAGCCTCAGATTTAGCAGCCAGAGCTTCAGGAGGAGCAGCAGCGAGCACAGCATCGCTTTTGCAGCAGCTCCTTCCATGTGCATGTTTTTGGGAGTGGAAAGGCTTGCAGAGTGTTAAAGTAGCTTTTTCTCTCCGCTGGAAAGCTGCACGCTCAGTGCCAGTGTTCTGCAGCTTCTTTCTTCGCGCTTCAGCAGCTACCACGCTCTCCGTGTGCAGGAGAAGCGGCTGAGGCTTCCTTGCCGGAGAAGCGGCACCTTCGCCGGCAGAGAGCATCCTGCCGGCCGCGGTGCGCTCCGGAGCGGGGGCTTGTGCCGAAAGAGGCCGGGAACAGGCGCTTACCTTCGGACAGCTCCGGATGCCCGTCTAATGCGTCTCTTGTCGCCTACACGGCAGGGAAAAGCTTTTCCACTCTGTCTAGGAAGGAGAAAGTGTGCCAGCACAGCAAATGCCTCCCGGACTTTCCCTGCAATTCAGCAAGTGCTTTGCAGCTTGAAATTGGAAGGAAAGCCTCAGATTTAGCAGCCAGAGCTTCAGGAGGAGCAGCAGCGAGCACAGCATCGCTTTTGTAGCAGCTCCTTCCATGTGCATGTTTTTGGGAGTAGAAAGGCTTGTAGAGTGTTAAAGTAGCTTTTTCTCTCCGCTGGAAAGCTGCACGCTCAGTGCCAGTGTTCTGCAGCTTCTTTCTTCGCGTTTCACCTGCTAGCACGCTCTCCGTGTGCAGGAGAAGCGGCTGAGGCTTCCTTGCCGGAGAAGCGGCACCTTCGCCGGCAGAGAGCATCCTGCCGGCCGCGGTGTGCTCCGGAGCGGGGGCTTGTGCCGAAAGAGGCCGGGAACAGGCGCTTACCTTCGGACAGCTCCGGATGCCCATCTAATGCGTCTCTTGTCGCCTACACGGCAGGGAAAAGCTTTTCCACTCTGTCTAGGAAGGAGAAAGTGTGCCAGCACAGCAAATGCCTCCCGGACTTTCCCTGCAATTCAGCAAGTGCTTTGCAGCTTGAAATTGGAAGGAAAGCCTCAGATTTAGCAGCCAGAGCTTCAGGAGGAGCAGCAGCGAGCACAGCATCGCTTTTGCAGCAGCTCCTTCCATGTGCATGTTTTTGGGAGTTGAAAGGCTTGCAGAGTGTTCAAGTAGCTTTTTCTCTCCGCTGGAAAGCTGCACGCTCAGTGCCAGTGTTCTGCAGCTTCTTTCTTCACGTTTCAGCAGCTAGCGCGCTCTCCGTGTGCAGGAGAAGCGGCTGAGGCTTCCTTGCCGGAGAAGCGGCACCTTCGCCGGCAGAGAGCATCCTGCCGGCCGCGGTGCGCTCCGGAGCGGGGGCTTGTGCCGAAAGAGGCCGGCAACAGGCGCTTACCTTCGGACAGCTCCGGATGCCCGTCTAATGCGTCTCTTGTCGCCTACACGGCAGGGAAAAGCTTTTCCACTCTGTCTAGGAAGGAGAAAGTGTGCCAGCACAGCAAATGCCTCCCGGACTTTCCCTGCAATTCAGCAAGTGCTTTGCAGCTTGAAATTGGAAGGAAAGCCTCAGATTTAGCAGCCAGAGCTTCAGGAGGAGCAGCAGCGAGCACAGCATCGCTTTTGCAGCAGCTCCTTCCATGTGCATGTTTTTGGGAGTGGAAAGGCTTGCAGAGTGTTCAAGTAGCTTTTTCTCTCCGCTGGAAAGCTGCACGCTCAGTGCCAGTGTTCTGCAGCTTCTTTCTTCACGTTTCAGCAGCTAGCACGCTCTCCGTGTGCTGGAGAAGCGGGCGAGGCTTCCTTGCCGGAGAAGCGGCACCTTCGCCGGCAGAGAGCATCCTGCCGGCCGCGGTGCGCTCCGGAGCGGGGGCTTGTGCCGAAAGAGGCCGGGAACAGGCGCTTACCTTCGGACAGCTCCGGATGCCCGTCCAATGCGTCTCTTGTCGCCTACACGGCAGGGAAAAGCTTTTCCACTCTGTCTAGGAAGGAGAAAGTGTGCCAGCACAGCAAATGCCTCCGGGACTTTCCCTGCAATTCAGCAAGTGCTTTGCAGCTTGAAATTGGAAGGAAAGCCTCAGATTTAGCAGCCAGAGCTTCAGGAGGAGCAGCAGCGAGCACAGCATCGCTTTTGCAGCAGCTCCTTCCATGTGCATGTTTTTGGGAGTGGAAAGGCTTGCAGAGTGTTCAAGTAGCTTTTTCTCTCCGCTGGAAAGCTGCACGCTCAGTGCCAGTGTTCTGCAGCTTCTTTCTTCGCGTTTCAGCAGCTAGCACGCTCGCCGTGTGCAGGAGAAGCGGCTGAGGCTTCCTTGCCGGAGAAGCGGCACCTTCGCCGGCAGAGAGCATCCTGCCGGCCGCGGTGCGCTCCGGAGCGGGGGCTTGTGCCGAAAGAGGCCGGCAACAGGCGCTTACCTTCGGACAGCTCCGGATGCCCGTCCAATGCGTCTCTTGTCGCCTACACGGCAGGGAAAAGCTTTTCCACTCTGTCTAGGAAGGAGAAAGTGTGCCAGCACAGCAAATGCCTCCCGGACTTTCCCTGCAATTCAGCAAGTGCTTTGCAGCTTGAAATTGGAAGGAAAGCCTCAGATTTAGCAGCCAGAGCTTCAGGAGGAGCAGCAGCGAGCACAGCATCGCTTTTGCAGCAGCTCCTTCCATGTGCATGTTTTTGGGAGTGGAAAGGCTTGCAGAGTGTTCAAGTAGCTTTTTCTCTCCGCTGGAAAGCTGCACGCTGAGTGCCAGTGTTCTGCAGCTTCTTTCTTCACGTTTCAGCAGCTAGCGCGCTCTCCGTGTGCAGGAGAAGCGGCTGAGGCTTCCTTGCCGGAGAAGCGGCACCTTCGCCGGCAGAGAGCATCCTGCCGGCCGCGGTGCGCTCCGGAGCGGGGGCTTGTGCCGAAAGAGGCCGGGAACAGGCGCTTACCTTCGGACAGCTCCGGATGCCAGTCTAATGCGTCTCTTGTCGCCTACACGGCAGGGAAAAGCTTTTCCACTCTGTCTAGGAAGGAGAAAGTGTGCCAGCACAGCAAATGCCTCCCGGACTTTCCCTGCAATTCAGCAAGTGCTTTGCAGCTTGAAATTGGAAGGAAAGCCTCAGATTTAGCAGCCAGAGCTTCAGGAGGAGCAGCAGCGAGCACAGCATCGCTTTTGCAGCAGCTCCTTCCATGTGCATGTTTTTGGGAGTGGAAAGGCTTGCAGAGTGTTCAAGTAGCTTTTTCTCTCCGCTGGAAAGCTGCACGCTCAGTGCCAGTGTTCTGCAGCTTCTTTCTTCGCGTTTCAGCAGCTAGCGCGCTCTCCGTGTGCAGGAGAAGCGGCTGAGGCTTCCTTGCCGGAGAAGCGGCACCTTCGCCGGCAGAGAGCATCCTGCCGGCCGCGGTGCGCTCCGGAGCGGGGGCTTGTGCCGAAAGAGGCCGGGAACAGGCGCTTACCTTCGGACAGCTCCGGATGCCCGTCTAATGCGTCTCTTGTCGCCTACACGGCAGGGAAAAGCTTTTCCACTCTGTCTAGGAAGGAGAAAGTGTGCCAGCACAGCAAATGCCTCCCGGACTTTCCCTGCAATTCAGCAAGTGCTTTGCAGCTTGAAATTGGAAGGAAAGCCTCAGATTTAGCAGCCAGAGCTTCAGGAGGAGCAGCAGCGAGCACAGCATCGCTTTTGCAGCAGCTCCTTCCATGTGCATGTTTTTGGGAGTGGAAAGGCTTGCAGAGTGTTCAAGTAGCTTTTTCTCTCCGCTGGAAAGCTGCACGCTCAGTGCCAGTGTTCTGCAGCTTCTTTCTTCACGTTTCAGCAGCTAGCGCGCTCTCCGTGTGCAGGAGAAGCGGCTGAGGCTTCCTTGCCGGAGAAGCGGCACCTTCGCCGGCAGAGAGCATCCTGCCGGCCGCGGTGTGCTCCGGAGCGGGGGCTTGTGCCGAAAGAGGCCGGCAACAGGCGCTTACCTTCGGACAGCTCCGGATGCCCATCTAATGCGTCTCTTGTCGCCTACACGGCAGGGAAAAGCTTTTCCACTCTGTCTAGGAAGGAGAAAGTGTGCCAGCACAGCAAATGCCTCCCGGACTTTCCCTGCAATTCAGCAAGTGCTTTGCAGCTTGAAATTGGAAGGAAAGCCTCAGATTTAGCAGCCAGAGCTTCAGGAGGAGCAGCAGCGAGCACAGCATCGCTTTTGCAGCAGCTCCTTCCATGTGCATGTTTTTGGGAGTGGAAAGGCTTGCAGAGTGTTCAAGTAGCTTTTTCTCTCCGCTGGAAAGCTGCACGCTCAGCGCCAGTGTTCTGCAGCTTCTTTCTTCACGTTTCAGCAGCTAGCACGCTCTCCGTGTGCTGGAGAAGCGGGCGAGGCTTCCTTGCCGGAGAAGCGGCACCTTCGCCGGCAGAGAGCATCCTGCCGGCCGCGGTGCGCTCCGGAGCGGGGGCTTGTGCCGACAGAGGCCGGGAACAGGCGCTTACCTTCGGACAGCTCCGGATGCCCGTCCAATGCGTCTCTTGTCGCCTACACGGCAGGGAAAAGCTTTTCCACTCTGTCTAGGAAGGAGAAAGTGTGCCAGCACAGCAAATGCCTCCCGGACTTTCCCTGCAATTCAGCAAGTGCTTTGCAGCTTGAAATTGGAAGGAAAGCCTCAGATTTAGCAGCCAGAGCTTCAGGAGGAGCAGCAGCGAGCACAGCATCGCTTTTGCAGCAGCTCCTTCCATGTGCATGTTTTTGGGAGTGGAAAGGCTTGCAGAGTGTTCAAGTAGCTTTTTCTCTCCGCTGGAAAGCTGCACGCTCAGTGCCAGTGTTCTGCAGCTTCTTTCTTCACGTTTCACCTGCTAGCGCGCTCTCCGTGTGCAGGAGAAGCGGCTGAGGCTTCCTTGCCGGAGAAGCGGCACCTTCGCCGGCAGAGAGCATCCTGCCGGCCGCGGTGCGCTCCGGAGCGGGGGCTTGTGCCGAAAGAGGCCGGGAACAGGCGCTTACCTTCGGACAGCTCCGGATGCCCGTCTAATGCGTCTCTTGTCGCCTACACGGCAGGGAAAAGCTTTTCCACTCTGTCTAGGAAGGAGAAAGTGTGCCAGCACAGCAAATGCCTCCCGGACTTTCCCTGCAATTCAGCAAGTGCTTTGCAGCTTGAAATTGGAAGGAAAGCCTCAGATTTAGCAGCCAGAGCTTCAGGAGGAGCAGCAGCGAGCACAGCATCGCTTTTGCAGCAGCTCCTTCCATGTGCATGTTTTTGGGAGTTGAAAGGCTTGCAGAGTGTTCAAGTAGCTTTTTCTCTCCGCTGGAAAGCTGCACGCTCAGTGCCAGTGCTCTGCAACTTCTTTCTTCACGTTTCAGCAGCTAGCGCGCTCTCCGTGTGCAGGAGAAGCGGCTGAGGCTTCCTTGCCGGAGAAGCGGCACCTTCGCCGGCAGAGAGCATCCTGCCGGCCGCGGTGCGCTCCGGAGCGGGGGCTTGTGCCGAAAGAGGCCGGCAACAGGCGCTTACCTTCGGACAGCTCCGGATGCCCGTCTAATGCGTCTCTTGTCGCCTACACGGCAGGGAAAAGCTTTTCCACTCTGTCTAGGAAGGAGAAAGTGTGCCAGCACAGCAAATGCCTCCCGGACTTTCCCTGCAATTCAGCAAGTGCTTTGCAGCTTGAAATTGGAAGGAAAGCCTCAGATTTAGCAGCCAGAGCTTCAGGAGGAGCAGCAGCGAGCACAGCATCGCTTTTGCAGCAGCTCCTTCCATGTGCATGTTTTTGGGAGTGGAAAGGCTTGCAGAGTGTTCAAGTAGCTTTTTCTCTCCGCTGGAAAGCTGCACGCTCAGTGCCAGTGTTCTGCAGCTTCTTTCTTCACGTTTCAGCAGCTAGCACGCTCTCCGTGTGCTGGAGAAGCGGGCGAGGCTTCCTTGCCGGAGAAGCGGCACCTTCGCCGGCAGAGAGCATCCTGCCGGCCGCGGTGCGCTCCGGAGCGGGGGCTTGTGCCGAAAGAGGCCGGGAACAGGCGCTTACCTTCGGACAGCTCCGGATGCCCGTCCAATGCGTCTCTTGTCGCCTACACGGCAGGGAAAAGCTTTTCCACTCTGTCTAGGAAGGAGAAAGTGTGCCAGCACAGCAAATGCCTCCGGGACTTTCCCTGCAATTCAGCAAGTGCTTTGCAGCTTGAAATTGGAAGGAAAGCCTCAGATTTAGCAGCCAGAGCTTCAGGAGGAGCAGCAGCGAGCACAGCATCGCTTTTGCAGCAGCTCCTTCCATGTGCATGTTTTTGGGAGTGGAAAGGCTTGCAGAGTGTTCAAGTAGCTTTTTCTCTCCGCTGGAAAGCTGCACGCTCAGTGCCAGTGTTCTGCAGCTTCTTTCTTCGCGTTTCAGCAGCTAGCACGCTCGCCGTGTGCAGGAGAAGCGGCTGAGGCTTCCTTGCCGGAGAAGCGGCACCTTCGCCGGCAGAGAGCATCCTGCCGGCCGCGGTGCGCTCCGGAGCGGGGGCTTGTGCCGAAAGAGGCCGGCAACAGGCGCTTACCTTCGGACAGCTCCGGATGCCCGTCCAATGCGTCTCTTGTCGCCTACACGGCAGGGAAAAGCTTTTCCACTCTGTCTAGGAAGGAGAAAGTGTGCCAGCACAGCAAATGCCTCCCGGACTTTCCCTGCAATTCAGCAAGTGCTTTGCAGCTTGAAATTGGAAGGAAAGCCTCAGATTTAGCAGCCAGAGCTTCAGGAGGAGCAGCAGCGAGCACAGCATCGCTTTTGCAGCAGCTCCTTCCATGTGCATGTTTTTGGGAGTGGAAAGGCTTGCAGAGTGTTCAAGTAGCTTTTTCTCTCCGCTGGAAAGCTGCACGCTGAGTGCCAGTGTTCTGCAGCTTCTTTCTTCACGTTTCAGCAGCTAGCGCGCTCTCCGTGTGCAGGAGAAGCGGCTGAGGCTTCCTTGCCGGAGAAGCGGCACCTTCGCCGGCAGAGAGCATCCTGCCGGCCGCGGTGCGCTCCGGAGCGGGGGCTTGTGCCGAAAGAGGCCGGGAACAGGCGCTTACCTTCGGACAGCTCCGGATGCCAGTCTAATGCGTCTCTTGTCGCCTACACGGCAGGGAAAAGCTTTTCCACTCTGTCTAGGAAGGAGAAAGTGTGCCAGCACAGCAAATGCCTCCCGGACTTTCCCTGCAATTCAGCAAGTGCTTTGCAGCTTGAAATTGGAAGGAAAGCCTCAGATTTAGCAGCCAGAGCTTCAGGAGGAGCAGCAGCGAGCACAGCATCGCTTTTGCAGCAGCTCCTTCCATGTGCATGTTTTTGGGAGTGGAAAGGCTTGCAGAGTGTTCAAGTAGCTTTTTCTCTCCGCTGGAAAGCTGCACGCTCAGTGCCAGTGTTCTGCAGCTTCTTTCTTCGCGTTTCAGCAGCTAGCGCGCTCTCCGTGTGCAGGAGAAGCGGCTGAGGCTTCCTTGCCGGAGAAGCGGCACCTTCGCCGGCAGAGAGCATCCTGCCGGCCGCGGTGCGCTCCGGAGCGGGGGCTTGTGCCGAAAGAGGCCGGGAACAGGCGCTTACCTTCGGACAGCTCCGGATGCCCGTCTAATGCGTCTCTTGTCGCCTACACGGCAGGGAAAAGCTTTTCCACTCTGTCTAGGAAGGAGAAAGTGTGCCAGCACAGCAAATGCCTCCCGGACTTTCCCTGCAATTCAGCAAGTGCTTTGCAGCTTGAAATTGGAAGGAAAGCCTCAGATTTAGCAGCCAGAGCTTCAGGAGGAGCAGCAGCGAGCACAGCATCGCTTTTGCAGCAGCTCCTTCCATGTGCATGTTTTTGGGAGTGGAAAGGCTTGCAGAGTGTTCAAGTAGCTTTTTCTCTCCGCTGGAAAGCTGCACGCTCAGTGCCAGTGTTCTGCAGCTTCTTTCTTCACGTTTCAGCAGCTAGCGCGCTCTCCGTGTGCAGGAGAAGCGGCTGAGGCTTCCTTGCCGGAGAAGCGGCACCTTCGCCGGCAGAGAGCATCCTGCCGGCCGCGGTGTGCTCCGGAGCGGGGGCTTGTGCCGAAAGAGGCCGGCAACAGGCGCTTACCTTCGGACAGCTCCGGATGCCCATCTAATGCGTCTCTTGTCGCCTACACGGCAGGGAAAAGCTTTTCCACTCTGTCTAGGAAGGAGAAAGTGTGCCAGCACAGCAAATGCCTCCCGGACTTTCCCTGCAATTCAGCAAGTGCTTTGCAGCTTGAAATTGGAAGGAAAGCCTCAGATTTAGCAGCCAGAGCTTCAGGAGGAGCAGCAGCGAGCACAGCATCGCTTTTGCAGCAGCTCCTTCCATGTGCATGTTTTTGGGAGTGGAAAGGCTTGCAGAGTGTTCAAGTAGCTTTTTCTCTCCGCTGGAAAGCTGCACGCTCAGCGCCAGTGTTCTGCAGCTTCTTTCTTCACGTTTCAGCAGCTAGCACGCTCTCCGTGTGCTGGAGAAGCGGGCGAGGCTTCCTTGCCGGAGAAGCGGCACCTTCGCCGGCAGAGAGCATCCTGCCGGCCGCGGTGCGCTCCGGAGCGGGGGCTTGTGCCGACAGAGGCCGGGAACAGGCGCTTACCTTCGGACAGCTCCGGATGCCCGTCCAATGCGTCTCTTGTCGCCTACACGGCAGGGAAAAGCTTTTCCACTCTGTCTAGGAAGGAGAAAGTGTGCCAGCACAGCAAATGCCTCCCGGACTTTCCCTGCAATTCAGCAAGTGCTTTGCAGCTTGAAATTGGAAGGAAAGCCTCAGATTTAGCAGCCAGAGCTTCAGGAGGAGCAGCAGCGAGCACAGCATCGCTTTTGCAGCAGCTCCTTCCATGTGCATGTTTTTGGGAGTGGAAAGGCTTGCAGAGTGTTCAAGTAGCTTTTTCTCTCCGCTGGAAAGCTGCACGCTCAGTGCCAGTGTTCTGCAGCTTCTTTCTTCACGTTTCACCTGCTAGCGCGCTCTCCGTGTGCAGGAGAAGCGGCTGAGGCTTCCTTGCCGGAGAAGCGGCACCTTCGCCGGCAGAGAGCATCCTGCCGGCCGCGGTGCGCTCCGGAGCGGGGGCTTGTGCCGAAAGAGGCCGGGAACAGGCGCTTACCTTCGGACAGCTCCGGATGCCCGTCTAATGCGTCTCTTGTCGCCTACACGGCAGGGAAAAGCTTTTCCACTCTGTCTAGGAAGGAGAAAGTGTGCCAGCACAGCAAATGCCTCCCGGACTTTCCCTGCAATTCAGCAAGTGCTTTGCAGCTTGAAATTGGAAGGAAAGCCTCAGATTTAGCAGCCAGAGCTTCAGGAGGAGCAGCAGCGAGCACAGCATCGCTTTTGCAGCAGCTCCTTCCATGTGCATGTTTTTGGGAGTTGAAAGGCTTGCAGAGTGTTCAAGTAGCTTTTTCTCTCCGCTGGAAAGCTGCACGCTCAGTGCCAGTGCTCTGCAACTTCTTTCTTCACGTTTCAGCAGCTAGCGCGCTCTCCGTGTGCAGGAGAAGCGGCTGAGGCTTCCTTGCCGGAGAAGCGGCACCTTCGCCGGCAGAGAGCATCCTGCCGGCCGCGGTGCGCTCCGGAGCGGGGGCTTGTGCCGAAAGAGGCCGGCAACAGGCGCTTACCTTCGGACAGCTCCGGATGCCCGTCTAATGCGTCTCTTGTCGCCTACACGGCAGGGAAAAGCTTTTCCACTCTGTCTAGGAAGGAGAAAGTGTGCCAGCACAGCAAATGCCTCCCGGACTTTCCCTGCAATTCAGCAAGTGCTTTGCAGCTTGAAATTGGAAGGAAAGCCTCAGATTTAGCAGCCAGAGCTTCAGGAGGAGCAGCAGCGAGCACAGCATCGCTTTTGCAGCAGCTCCTTCCATGTGCATGTTTTTGGGAGTGGAAAGGCTTGCAGAGTGTTAAAGTAGCTTTTTCTCTCCGCTGGAAAGCTGCACGCTCAGTGCCAGTGTTCTGCAGCTTCTTTCTTCGCGCTTCAGCAGCTACCACGCTCTCCGTGTGCAGGAGAAGCGGCTGAGGCTTCCTTGCCGGAGAAGCGGCACCTTCGCCGGCAGAGAGCATCCTGCCGGCCGCGGTGCGCTCCGGAGCGGGGGCTTGTGCCGAAAGAGGCCGGGAACAGGCGCTTACCTTCGGACAGCTCCGGATGCCCGTCTAATGCGTCTCTTGTCGCCTACACGGCAGGGAAAAGCTTTTCCACTCTGTCTAGGAAGGAGAAAGTGTGCCAGCACAGCAAATGCCTCCCGGACTTTCCCTGCAATTCAGCAAGTGCTTTGCAGCTTGAAATTGGAAGGAAAGCCTCAGATTTAGCAGCCAGAGCTTCAGGAGGAGCAGCAGCGAGCACAGCATCGCTTTTGCAGCAGCTCCTTCTATGTGCATGTTTTTGGGAGTTGAAAGGCTTGCAGAGTGTTAAAGTAGCTTTTTCTCTCCGCTGGAAAGCTGCACGCTCAGTGCCAGTGTTCTGCAGCTTCTTTCTTCGCGTTTCAGCAGCTACCACGCTCTCCGTGTGCAGGAGAAGCGGCTGAGGCTTCCTTGCCGGAGAAGCGGCACCTTCGCCGGCAGAGAGCATCCTGCCGGCCGCGGTGCGCTCCGGAGCGGGGGCTTGTGCCGAAAGAGGCCGGGAACAGGCGCTTACCTTCGGACAGCTCCGGATGCCCGTCTAATGCGTCTCTTGTCGCCTACACGGCAGGGAAAAGCTTTTCCACTCTGTCTAGGAAGGAGAAAGTGTGCCAGCACAGCAAATGCCTCCCGGACTTTCCCTGCAATTCAGCAAGTGCTTTGCAGCTTGAAATTGGAAGGAAAGCCTCAGATTTAGCAGCCAGAGCTTCAGGAGGAGCAGCAGCGAGCACAGCATCGCTTTTGCAGCAGCTCCTTCCATGTGCATGTTTTTGGGAGTGGAAAGGCTTGCAGAGTGTTCAAGTAGCTTTTTCTCTCCGCTGGAAAGCTGCACGCTCAGTGCCAGTGTTCTGCAGCTTCTTTCTTCACGTTTCAGCAGCTAGCGCGCTCTCCGTGTGCAGGAGAAGCGGCTGAGGCTTCCTTGCCGGAGAAGCGGCACCTTCGCCGGCAGAGAGCATCCTGCCGGCCACGGTGTGCTCCGGAGCGGGGGCTTGTGCCGAAAGAGGCCGGGAACAGGCGCTTACCTTCGGACAGCTCCGGATGCCCGTCTAATGCGTCTCTTGTCGCCTACACGGCAGGGAAAAGCTTTTCCACTCTGTCTAGGAAGGAGAAAGTGTGCCAGCACAGCAAATGCCTCCCGGACTTTCCCTGCAATTCAGCAAGTGCTTTGCAGCTTGAAATTGGAAGGAAAGCCTCAGATTTAGCAGCCAGAGCTTCAGGAGGAGCAGCAGCGAGCACAGCATCGCTTTTGCAGCAGCTCCTTCCATGTGCATGTTTTTGGGAGTGGAAAGGCTTGCAGAGTGTTCAAGTAGCTTTTTCTCTCCGCTGGAAAGCTGCACGCTCAGTGCCAGTGTTCTGCAGCTTCTTTCTTCACGTTTCAGCAGCTAGCGCGCTCTCCGTGTGCAGGAGAAGCGGCTGAGGCTTCCTTGCCGGAGAAGCGGCACCTTCGCCGGCAGAGAGCATCCTGCCGGCCGCGGTGTGCTCCGGAGCGGGGGCTTGTGCCGAAAGAGGCCGGGAACAGGCGCTTACCTTCGGACAGCTCCGGATGCCCATCTAATGCGTCTCTTGTCGCCTACACGGCAGGGAAAAGCTTTTCCACTCTGTCTAGGAAGGAGAAAGTGTGCCAGCACAGCAAATGCCTCCCGGACTTTCCCTGCAATTCAGCAAGTGCTTTGCAGCTTGAAATTGGAAGGAAAGCCTCAGATTTAGCAGCCAGAGCTTCAGGAGGAGCAGCAGCGAGCACAGCATCGCTTTTGCAGCAGCTCCTTCCATGTGCATGTTTTTGGGAGTGGAAAGGCTTGCAGAGTGTTCAAGTAGCTTTTTCTCTCCGCTGGAAAGCTGCACGCTCAGCGCCAGTGTTCTGCAACTTCTTTCTTCACGTTTCAGCAGCTAGCACGCTCTCCGTGTGCTGGAGAAGCGGGCGAGGCTTCCTTGCCGGAGAAGCGGCACCTTCGCCGGCAGAGAGCATCCTGCCGGCCGCGGTGCGCTCCGGAGCGGGGGCTTGTGCCGACAGAGGCCGGGAACAGGCGCTTACCTTCGGACAGCTCCGGATGCCCGTCCAATGCGTCTCTTGTCGCCTACACGGCAGGGAAAAGCTTTTCCACTCTGTCTAGGAAGGAGAAAGTGTGCCAGCACAGCAAATGCCTCCCGGACTTTCCCTGCAATTCAGCAAGTGCTTTGCAGCTTGAAATTGGAAGGAAAGCCTCAGATTTAGCAGCCAGAGCTTCAGGAGGAGCAGCAGCGAGCACAGCATCGCTTTTGCAGCAGCTCCTTCCATGTGCATGTTTTTGGGAGTGGAAAGGCTTGCAGAGTGTTCAAGTAGCTTTTTCTCTCCGCTGGAAAGCTGCACGCTCAGTGCCAGTGTTCTGCAGCTTCTTTCTTCACGTTTCAGCAGCTAGCGCGCTCTCCGTGTGCAGGAGAAGCGGCTGAGGCTTCCTTGCCGGAGAAGCGGCACCTTCGCCGGCAGAGAGCATCCTGCCGGCCGCGGTGCGCTCCGGAGCGGGGGCTTGTGCCGAAAGAGGCCGGCAACAGGCGCTTACCTTCGGACAGCTCCGGATGCCCGTCTAATGCGTCTCTTGTCGCCTACACGGCAGGGAAAAGCTTTTCCACTCTGTCTAGGAAGGAGAAAGTGTGCCAGCACAGCAAATGCCTCCCGGACTTTCCCTGCAATTCAGCAAGTGCTTTGCAGCTTGAAATTGGAAGGAAAGCCTCAGATTTAGCAGCCAGAGCTTCAGGAGGAGCAGCAGCGAGCACAGCATCGCTTTTGCAGCAGCTCCTTCCATGTGCATGTTTTTGGGAGTGGAAAGGCTTGCAGAGTGTTCAAGTAGCTTTTTCTCTCCGCTGGAAAGCTGCACGCTCAGTGCCAGTGCTCTGCAACTTCTTTCTTCACGTTTCAGCAGCTAGCGCGCTCTCCGTGTGCAGGAGAAGCGGCTGAGGCTTCCTTGCCGGAGAAGCGGCACCTTCGCCGGCAGAGAGCATCCTGCCGGCCGCGGTGCGCTCCGGAGCGGGGGCTTGTGCCGAAAGAGGCCGGGAACAGGCGCTTACCTTCGGACAGCTCCGGATGCCCGTCTAATGCGTCTCTTGTCGCCTACACGGCAGGGAAAAGCTTTTCCACTCTGTCTAGGAAGGAGAAAGTGTGCCAGCACAGCAAATGCCTCCCGGACTTTCCCTGCAATTCAGCAAGTGCTTTGCAGCTTGAAATTGGAAGGAAAGCCTCAGATTTAGCAGCCAGAGCTTCAGGAGGAGCAGCAGCGAGCACAGCATCGCTTTTGCAGCAGCTCCTTCTATGTGCATGTTTTTGGGAGTAGAAAGGCTTGTAGAGTGTTAAAGTAGCTTTTTCTCTCCGCTGGAAAGCTGCACGCTCAGTGCCAGTGTTCTGCAGCTTCTTTCTTCGCGTTTCACCTGCTAGCACGCTCTCCGTGTGCAGGAGAAGCGGCTGAGGCTTCCTTGCCGGAGAAGCGGCACCTTCGCCGGCAGAGAGCATCCTGCCGGCCGCGGTGCGCTCCGGAGCGGGGGCTTGTGCCGAAAGAGGCCGGGAACAGGCGCTTACCTTCGGACAGCTCCGGATGCCCGTCTAATGCGTCTCTTGTCGCCTACACGGCAGGGAAAAGCTTTTCCACTCTGTCTAGGAAGGAGAAAGTGTGCCAGCACAGCAAATGCCTCCCGGACTTTCCCTGCAATTCAGCAAGTGCTTTGCAGCTTGAAATTGGAAGGAAAGCCTCAGATTTAGCAGCCAGAGCTTCAGGAGGAGCAGCAGCGAGCACAGCATCGCTTTTGCAGCAGCTTTTTTCCATGTGCATGTTTTTGGGAGTGGAAAGGCTTGCAGAGTGTTAAAGTAGCTTTTTCTCTCCGCTGGAAAGCTGCACGCTCAGTGCCAGTGTTCTGCAGCTTCTTTCTTCACGTTTCAGCAGCGAGCACGCTCTCCGTGTGCTGGAGAAGCGGCTGAGACTTCCTTGCCGGAGAAGCGGCACCTTCGCCGGCAGAGAGCATCCTGCCGGCCGCGGTGCGCTCCGGAGCGGGGGCTTGTGCCGAAAGAGGCCGGGAACAGGCGCTTACCTTCGGACAGCTCCGGATGCCCGTCTAATGCGTCTCTTGTCGCCTACACGGCAGGGAAAAGCTTTTCCACTCTGTCTAGGAAGGAGAAAGTGTGCCAGCACAGCAAATGCCTCCCGGACTTTCCCTGCAATTCAGCAAGTGCTTTGCAGCTTGAAATTGGAAGGAAAGCCTCAGATTTAGCAGCCAGAGCTTCAGGAGGAGCAGCAGCGAGCACAGCATCGCTTTTGCAGCAGCTCCTTCCATGTGCATGTTTTTGGGAGTGGAAAGGCTTGCAGAGTGTTCAAGTAGCTTTTTCTCTCCGCTGGAAAGCTGCACGCTCAGTGCCAGTGCTCTGCAACTTCTTTCTTCACGTTTCAGCAGCTAGCACGCTCTCCGTGTGCAGGAGAAGCGGCTGAGGCTTCCTTGCCGGAGAAGCGGCACCTTCGCCGGCAGAGAGCATCCTGCCGGCCGCGGTGCGCTCCGGAGCGGGGGCTTGTGCCGACAGAGGCCGGGAACAGGCGCTTACCTTCGGACAGCTCCGGATGCCCGTCTAATGCGTCTCTTGTCGCCTACACGGCAGGGAAAAGCTTTTCCACTCTGTCTAGGAAGGAGAAAGTGTGCCAGCACAGCAAATGCCTCCCGGACTTTCCCTGCAATTCAGCATGTGCTTTGCAGCTTGAAATTGGAAGGAAAGCCTCAGATTTGGCAGCCAGAGCTTCAGGAGGAGCAGCAGCGAGCACAGCATCGCTTTTGCAGCAGCTCCTTCCATGTGCATGTTTTTGGGAGTGGAAAGGCTTGCAGAGTGTTCAAGTAGCTTTTTCTCTCCGCTGGAAAGCTGCACGCTCAGTGCCAGTGTTCTGCAACTTCTTTCTTCACGTTTCAGCAGCTAGCACGCTCTCCGTGTGCTGGAGAAGCGGGCGAAGCTTCCTTGCCGGAGAAGCGGCACCTTCGCCGGCAGAGAGCATCCTGCCGGCCGCGGTGCGCTCCGGAGCGGGGGCTTGTGCCGAAAGAGGCCGGGAACAGGCGCTTACCTTCGGACAGCTCCGGATGCCCGTCCAATGCGTCTCTTGTCGCCTACACGGCAGGGAAAAGCTTTTCCACTCTGTCTAGGAAGGAGAAAGTGTGCCAGCACAGCAAATGCCTCCCGGACTTTCCCTGCAATTCAGCAAGTGCTTTGCAGCTTGAAATTGGAAGGAAAGCCTCAGATTTAGCAGCCAGAGCTTCAGGAGGAGCAGCAGCGAGCACAGCATCGCTTTTGCAGCAGCTCCTTCCATGTGCATGTTTTTGGGAGTAGAAAGGCTTGTAGAGTGTTAAAGTAGCTTTTTCTCTCCGCTGGAAAGCTGCACGCTCAGTGCCAGTGTTCTGCAGCTTCTTTCTTCGCGTTTCACCTGCTAGCACGCTCGCCGTGTGCAGGAGAAGCGGCTGAGGCTTCCTTGCCGGAGAAGCGGCACCTTCGCCGGCAGAGAGCATCCTGCCGGCCGCGGTGCGCTCCGGAGCGGGGGCTTGTGCCGAAAGAGGCCGGGAACAGGCGCTTACCTTCGGACAGCTCCGGATGCCCATCTAATGCGTCTCTTGTCGCCTACACGGCAGGGAAAAGCTTTTCCACTCTGTCTAGGAAGGAGAAAGTGTGCCAGCACAGCAAATGCCTCCCGGACTTTCCCTGCAATTCAGCAAGTGCTTTGCAGCTTGAAATTGGAAGGAAAGCCTCAGATTTAGCAGCCAGAGCTTCAGGAGGAGCAGCAGCGAGCACAGCATCGCTTTTGCAGCAGCTCCTTCCATGTGCATGTTTTTGGGAGTGGAAAGGCTTGCAGAGTGTTAAAGTAGCTTTTTCTCTCCGCTGGAAAGCTGCACGCTCAGTGCCAGTGCTCTGCAGCTTCTTTCTTCACGTTTCAGCAGCTAGCACGCTCTCCGTGTGCTGGAGAAGCGGCTGAGGCTTCCTTGCCGGAGAAGCGGCACCTTCGCCGACACAGAGCATCCTGCCGGCCGCGGTGCGCTCCGGAGCGGGGGCTTGTGCCGAAAGAGGCCGGGAACAGGCGCTTACCTTCGGACAGCTCCGGATGCCCGTCTAATGCGTCTCTTGTCGCCTACACGGCAGGGAAAAGCTTTTCCACTCTGTCTAGGAAGGAGAAAGTGTGCCAGCACAGCAAATGCCTCCCGGACTTTCCCTGCAATTCAGCAAGTGCTTTGCAGCTTGAAATTGGAAGGAAAGCCTCAGATTTAGCAGCCAGAGCTTCAGGAGGAGCAGCAGCGAGCACAGCATCGCTTTTGCAGCAGCTCCTTCCATGTGCATGTTTTTGGGAGTGGAAAGGCTTGCAGAGTGTTCAAGTAGCTTTTTCTCTCCGCTGGAAAGCTGCACGCTCAGTGCCAGTGTTCTGCAGCTTCTTTCTTCACGTTTCAGCAGCTAGCACGCTCTCCGTGTGCTGGAGAAGCGGGCGAGGCTTCCTTGCCGGAGAAGCGGCACCTTCGCCGGCAGAGAGCATCCTGCCGGCCGCGGTGCGCTCCGGAGCGGGGGCTTGTGCCGACAGAGGCCGGGAACAGGCGCTTACCTTCGGACAGCTCCGGATGCCCGTCCAATGCGTCTCTTGTCGCCTACACGGCAGGGAAAAGCTTTTCCACTCTGTCTAGGAAGGAGAAAGTGTGCCAGCACAGCAAATGCCTCCCGGACTTTCCCTGCAATTCAGCATGTGCTTTGCAGCTTGAAATTGGAAGGAAAGCCTCAGATTTAGCAGCCAGAGCTTCAGGAGGAGCAGCAGCGAGCACAGCATCGCTTTTGCAGCAGCTCCTTCCATGTGCATGTTTTTGGGAGTGGAAAGGCTTGCAGAGTGTTCAAGTAGCTTTTTCTCTCCGCTGGAAAGCTGCACGCTCAGTGCCAGTGTTCTGCAACTTCTTTCTTCACGTTTCAGCAGCTAGCACGCTCTCCGTGTGCTGGAGAAGCGGGCGAAGCTTCCTTGCCGGAGAAGCGGCACCTTCGCCGGCAGAGAGCATCCTGCCGGCCGCGGTGCGCTCCGGAGCGGGGGCTTGTGCCGAAAGAGGCCGGGAACAGGCGCTTACCTTCGGACAGCTCCGGATGCCCGTCCAATGCGTCTCTTGTCGCCTACACGGCAGGGAAAAGCTTTTCCACTCTGTCTAGGAAGGAGAAAGTGTGCCAGCACAGCAAATGCCTCCCGGACTTTCCCTGCAATTCAGCAAGTGCTTTGCAGCTTGAAATTGGAAGGAAAGCCTCAGATTTAGCAGCCAGAGCTTCAGGAGGAGCAGCAGCGAGCACAGCATCGCTTTTGCAGCAGCTCCTTCCATGTGCATATTTTTGGGAGTGGAAAGGCTTGCAGAGTGTTAAAGTAGCTTTTTCTCTCCGCTGGAAAGCTGCACGCTCAGTGCCAGTGTTCTGCAGCTTCTTTCTTCGCGCTTCAGCAGCTACCACGCTCTCCGTGTGCAGGAGAAGCGGCTGAGGCTTCCTTGCCGGAGAAGCGGCACCTTCGCCGGCAGAGAGCATCCTGCCGGCCGCGGTGCGCTCCGGAGCGGGGGCTTGTGCCGAAAGAGGCCGGGAACAGGCGCTTACCTTCGGACAGCTCCGGATGCCCGTCTAATGCGTCTCTTGTCGCCTACACGGCAGGGAAAAGCTTTTCCACTCTCTCTAGGAAGGAGAAAGTGTGCCAGCACAGCAAATGCCTCCCGGACTTTCCCTGCAATTCAGCAAGTGCTTTGCAGCTTGAAATTGGAAGGAAAGCCTCAGATTTAGCAGCCAGAGCTTCAGGAGGAGCAGCAGCGAGCACAGCATCGCTTTTGTAGCAGCTCCTTCCATGTGCATGTTTTTGGGAGTAGAAAGGCTTGTAGAGTGTTAAAGTAGCTTTTTCTCTCCGCTGGAAAGCTGCACGCTCAGTGCCAGTGTTCTGCAGCTTCTTTCTTCGCGTTTCACCTGCTAGCACGCTCGCCGTGTGCAGGAGAAGCGGCTGAGGCTTCCTTGCCGGAGAAGCGGCACCTTCGCCGGCAGAGAGCATCCTGCCGGCCGCGGTGCGCTCCGGAGCGGGGGCTTGTGCCGAAAGAGGCCGGGAACAGGCGCTTACCTTCGGACAGCTCCGGATGCCCGTCTAATGCGTCTCTTGTCGCCTACACGGCAGGGAAAAGCTTTTCCACTCTGTCTAGGAAGGAGAAAGTGTGCCAGCACAGCAAATGCCTCCCGGACTTTCCCTGCAATTCAGCATGTGCTTTGCAGCTTGAAATTGGAAGGAAAGCCTCAGATTTGGCAGCCAGAGCTTCAGGAGGAGCAGCAGCGAGCACAGCATCGCTTTTGCAGCAGCTCCTTCCATGTGCATGTTTTTGGGAGTGGAAAGGCTTGCAGAGTGTTCAAGTAGCTTTTTCTCTCCGCTGGAAAGCTGCACGCTCAGTGCCAGTGTTCTGCAACTTCTTTCTTCACGTTTCAGCAGCTAGCACGCTCTCCGTGTGCTGGAGAAGCGGGCGAAGCTTCCTTGCCGGAGAAGCGGCACCTTCGCCGGCAGAGAGCATCCTGCCGGCCGCGGTGCGCTCCGGAGCGGGGGCTTGTGCCGAAAGAGGCCGGGAACAGGCGCTTACCTTCGGACAGCTCCGGATGCCCGTCCAATGCGTCTCTTGTCGCCTACACGGCAGGGAAAAGCTTTTCCACTCTGTCTAGGAAGGAGAAAGTGTGCCAGCACAGCAAATGCCTCCCGGACTTTCCCTGCAATTCAGCAAGTGCTTTGCAGCTTGAAATTGGAAGGAAAGCCTCAGATTTAGCAGCCAGAGCTTCAGGAGGAGCAGCAGCGAGCACAGCATCGCTTTTGCAGCAGCTCCTTCCATGTGCATGTTTTTGGGAGTGGAAAGGCTTGCAGAGTGTTCAAGTAGCTTTTTCTCTCCGCTGGAAAGCTGCACGCTCAGTGCCAGTGTTCTGCAGCTTCTTTCTTCGCGCTTCAGCAGCTACCACGCTCTCCGTGTGCAGGAGAAGCGGCTGAGGCTTCCTTGCCGGAGAAGCGGCACCTTCGCCGGCAGAGAGCATCCTGCCGGCCGCGGTGCGCTCCGGAGCGGGGGCTTGTGCCGAAAGAGGCCGGGAACAGGCGCTTACCTTCGGACAGCTCCGGATGCCCGTCTAATGCGTCTCTTGTCGCCTACACGGCAGGGAAAAGCTTTTCCACTCTGTCTAGGAAGGAGAAAGTGTGCCAGCAGAGCAAATGCCTCCCGGACTTTCCCTGCAATTCAGCAAGTGCTTTGCAGCTTGAAATTGGAAGGAAAGCCTCAGATTTAGCAGCCAGAGCTTCAGGAGGAGCAGCAGCGAGCACAGCATCGCTTTTGCAGCAGCTCCTTCCATGTGCATGTTTTTGGGAGTGGAAAGGCTTGCAGAGTGTTCAAGTAGCTTTTTCTCTCCGCTGGAAAGCTGCACGCTCAGTGCCAGTGTTCTGCAGCTTCTTTCTTCGCGTTTCACCTGCTAGCACGCTCGCCGTGTGCAGGAGAAGCGGCTGAGACTTCCTTGCCGGAGAAGCGGCACCTTCGCCGGCAGAGAGCATCCTGCCGGCCGCGGTGCGCTCCGGAGCGGGGGCTTGTGCCGAAAGAGGCCGGGAACAGGCGCTTACCTTCGGACAGCTCCGGGTGCCCATCTAATGCGTCTCTTGTCGCCTACACGGCAGGGAAAAGCTTTTCCACTCTGTCTAGGAAGGAGAAAGTGTGCCAGCACAGCAAATGCCTCCCGGACTTTCCCTGCAATTCAGCAAGTGCTTTGCAGCTTGAAATTGGAAGGAAAGCCTCAGATTTAGCAGCCAGAGCTTCAGGAGGAGCAGCAGCGAGCACAGCATCGCTTTTGCAGCAGCTCCTTCCATGTGCATGTTTTTGGGAGTGGAAAGGCTTGCAGAGTGTTAAAGTAGCTTTTTCTCTCCGCTGGAAAGCTGCACGCTCAGTGCCAGTGCTCTGCAGCTTCTTTCTTCACGTTTCAGCAGCTAGCACGCTCTCCGTGTGCTGGAGAAGCGGCTGAGGCTTCCTTGCCGGAGAAGCGGCACCTTCGCCGACACAGAGCATCCTGCCGGCCGCGGTGCGCTCCGTAGCGGGGGCTTGTGCCGAAAGAGGCCGGGAACAGGCGCTTACCTTCGGACAGCTCCGGATGCCCGTCTAATGCGTCTCTTGTCGCCTACACGGCAGGGAAAAGCTTTTCCACTCTGTCTAGGAAGGAGAAAGTGTGCCAGCACAGCAAATGCCTCCCGGACTTTCCCTGCAATTCAGCAAGTGCTTTGCAGCTTGAAATTGGAAGGAAAGCCTCAGATTTAGCAGCCAGAGCTTCAGGAGGAGCAGCAGCGAGCACAGCATCGCTTTTGCAGCAGCTCCTTCCATGTGCATGTTTTTGGGAGTGGAAAGGCTTGCAGAGTGTTCAAGTAGCTTTTTCTCTCCGCTGGAAAGCTGCACGCTCAGTGCCAGTGTTCTGCAGCTTCTTTCTTCACGTTTCAGCAGCTAGCACGCTCTCCGTGTGCTGGAGAAGCGGGCGAGGCTTCCTTGCCGGAGAAGCGGCACCTTCGCCGGCAGAGAGCATCCTGCCGGCCGCGGTGCGCTCCGGAGCGGGGGCTTGTGCCGAAAGAGGCCGGGAACAGGCGCTTACCTTCGGACAGCTCCGGATGCCCGTCCAATGCGTCTCTTGTCGCCTACACGGCAGGGAAAAGCTTTTCCACTCTGTCTAGGAAGGAGAAAGTGTGCCAGCACAGCAAATGCCTCCCGGACTTTCCCTGCAATTCAGCAAGTGCTTTGCAGCTTGAAATTGGAAGGAAAGCCTCAGATTTAGCAGCCAGAGCTTCAGGAGGAGCAGCAGCGAGCACAGCATCGCTTTTGCAGCAGCTCCTTCCATGTGCATGTTTTTGGGAGTGGAAAGGCTTGCAGAGTGTTCAAGTAGCTTTTTCTCTCCGCTGGAAAGCTGCACGCTCAGTGCCAGTGTTCTGCAGCTTCTTTCTTCACGTTTCAGCAGCTAGCACGCTCTCCGTGTGCTGGAGAAGCGGGCGAAGCTTCCTTGCCGGAGAAGCGGCACCTTCGCCGGCAGAGAGCATCCTGCCGGCCGCGGTGCGCTCCGGAGCGGGGGCTTGTGCCGAAAGAGGCCGGGAACAGGCGCTTACCTTCGGACAGCTCCGGATGCCCGTCTAATGCGTCTCTTGTCGCCTACACGGCAGGGAAAAGCTTTTCCACTCTGTCTAGGAAGGAGAAAGTGTGCCAGCACAGCAAATGCCTCCCGGACTTTCCCTGCAATTCAGCAAGTGCTTTGCAGCTTGAAATTGGAAGGAAAGCCTCAGATTTAGCAGCCAGAGCTTCAGGAGGAGCAGCAGCGAGCACAGCATCGCTTTTGCAGCAGCTCCTTCCATGTGCATGTTTTTGGGAGTAGAAAGGCTTGTAGAGTGTTAAAGTAGCTTTTTCTCTCCGCTGGAAAGCTGCACGCTCAGTGCCAGTGTTCTGCAGCTTCTTTCTTCGCGTTTCACCTGCTAGCACGCTCGCCGTGTGCAGGAGAAGCGGCTGAGGCTTCCTTGCCGGAGAAGCGGCACCTTCGCCGGCAGAGAGCATCCTGCCGGCCACGGTGTGCTCCGGAGCGGGGGCTTGTGCCGAAAGAGGCCGGGAACAGGCGCTTACCTTCGGACAGCTCCGGATGCCCGTCCAATGCGTCTCTTGTCGCCTACACGGCAGGGAAAAGCTTTTCCACTCTGTCTAGGAAGGAGAAAGTGTGCCAGCACAGCAAATGCCTCCCGGACTTTCCCTGCAATTCAGCAAGTGCTTTGCAGCTTGAAATTGGAAGGAAAGCCTCAGATTTAGCAGCCAGAGCTTCAGGAGGAGCAGCAGCGAGCACAGCATCGCTTTTGCAGCAGCTCCTTCCATGTGCATGTTTTTGGGAGTGGAAAGGCTTGCAGAGTGTTAAAGTAGCTTTTTCTCTCCGCTGGAAAGCTGCACGCTCAGTGCCAGTGCTCTGCAGCTTCTTTCTTCACGTTTCAGCAGCTAGCACGCTCTCCGTGTGCTGGAGAAGCGGCTGAGGCTTCCTTGCCGGAGAAGCGGCACCTTCGCCGACACAGAGCATCCTGCCGGCCGCGGTGCGCTCCGGAGCGGGGGCTTGTGCCGAAAGAGGCCGGGAACAGGCGCTTACCTTCGGACAGCTCCGGATGCCCGTCCAATGCGTCTCTTGTCGCCTACACGGCAGGGAAAAGCTTTTCCACTCTGTCTAGGAAGGAGAAAGTGTGCCAGCACAGCAAATGCCTCCCGGACTTTCCCTGCAATTCAGCAAGTGCTTTGCAGCTTGAAATTGGAAGGAAAGCCTCAGATTTAGCAGCCAGAGCTTCAGGAGGAGCAGCAGCGAGCACAGCATCGCTTTTGCAGCAGCTCCTTCCATGTGCATGTTTTTGGGAGTGGAAAGGCTTGCAGAGTGTTCAAGTAGCTTTTTCTCTCCGCTGGAAAGCTGCACGCTCAGTGCCAGTGTTCTGCAGCTTCTTTCTTCACGTTTCAGCAGCTAGCGCGCTCTCCGTGTGCAGGAGAAGCGGCTGAGGCTTCCTTGCCGGAGAAGCGGCACCTTCGCCGGCAGAGAGCATCCTGCCGGCCGCGGTGCGCTCCGGAGCGGGGGCTTGTGCCGAAAGAGGCCGGGAACAGGCGCTTACCTTCGGACAGCTCCGGATGCCCGTCCAATGCGTCTCTTGTCGCCTACACGGCAGGGAAAAGCTTTTCCACTCTGTCTAGGAAGGAGAAAGTGTGCCAGCACAGCAAATGCCTCCCGGACTTTCCCTGCAATTCAGCATGTGCTTTGCAGCTTGAAATTGGAAGGAAAGCCTCAGATTTAGCAGCCAGAGCTTCAGGAGGAGCAGCAGCGAGCACAGCATCGCTTTTGCAGCAGCTCCTTCCATGTGCATGTTTTTGAGAGTGGAAAGGCTTGCAGAGTGTTCAAGTAGCTTTTTCTCTCCGCTGGAAAGCTGCACGCTCAGTGCCAGTGTTCTGCAGCTTCTTTCTTCGCGTTTCAGCAGCTAGAACGCTCTCCGTGTGCAGGAGAAGCGGCTGAGGCTTCCTTGCCGGAGAAGCGGCACCTTTGCCGGCAGAGAGCATTCTGCCGGCCGCGGTGCGCTCCGGAGCGGGGGCTTGTGCCGACAGAGGCCGGACACAGGCGCTTACCTTCGGACAGCTCCGGATGCCCGTCCAATGCGTCTCTTGTCGCCTACACGGCAGGGAAAAGCTTTTCCACTCTGTCTAGGAAGGAGAAAGTGTGCCAGCACAGCAAATGCCTCCCGGACTTTCCCTGCAATTCAGCAAGTGCTTTGCAGCTTGAAATTGGAAGGAAAGCCTCAGATTTAGCAGCCAGAGCTTCAGGAGGAGCAGCAGCGAGCACAGCATCGCTTTTGCAGCAGCTTTTTTTATGTGCATGTTTTTGGGAGTGGAAAGGCTTGCAGAGTGTTAAAGTAGCTTTTTCTCTCCGCTGGAAAGCTGCACGCTCAGTGCCAGTGTTCTGCAGCTTCTTTCTTCACGTTTCAGCAGCTAGCGCGCTCTCCGTGTGCAGGAGAAGCGGCTGAGGCTTCCTTGCCGGAGAAGCGGCACCTTCGCCGGCAGCGAGCATCCTGCCGGCCGCGGTGCGCTCCGGAGCGGGGGCTTGTGCCGAAAGAGGCCGGGAACAGGCGCTTACCTTCGGACAGCTCCGGATGCCCGTCTAATGCGTCTCTTGTCGCCTACACGGCAGGGAAAAGCTTTTCCACTCTGTCTAGGAAGGAGAAAGTGTGCCAGCACAGCAAATGCCTCCCGGACTTTCCCTGCAGTTCAGCAAGTGCTTTGCAGCTTGAAATTGGAAGGAAAGCCTCAGATTTAGCAGCCAGAGCTTCAGGAGGAGCAGCAGCGAGCACAGCATCGCTTTTGCAGCAGCTCCTTCCATGTGCATGTTTTTGGGAGTGGAAAGGCTTGCAGAGTGTTAAAGTAGCTTTTTCTCTCCGCTGGAAAGCTGCACGCTCAGTGCCAGTGCTCTGCAGCTTCTTTCTTCACGTTTCAGCAGCTAGCACGCTCTCCGTGTGCTGGAGAAGCGGCTGAGGCTTCCTTGCCGGAGAAGCGGCACCTTCGCCGACACAGAGCATCCTGCCGGCCGCGGTGCGCTCCGGAGCGGGGGCTTGTGCCGAAAGAGGCCGGGAACAGGCGCTTACCTTCGGACAGCTCCGGATGCCCGTCCAATGCGTCTCTTGTCGCCTACACGGCAGGGAAAAGCTTTTCCACTCTGTCTAGGAAGGAGAAAGTGTGCCAGCACAGCAAATGCCTCCCGGACTTTCCCTGCAATTCAGCAAGTGCTTTGCAGCTTGAAATTGGAAGGAAAGCCTCAGATTTAGCAGCCAGAGCTTCAGGAGGAGCAGCAGCGAGCACAGCATCGCTTTTGCAGCAGCTCCTTCCATGTGCATGTTTTTGGGAGTGGAAAGGCTTGCAGAGTGTTCAAGTAGCTTTTTCTCTCCGCTGGAAAGCTGCACGCTCAGTGCCAGTGTTCTGCAGCTTCTTTCTTCACGTTTCAGCAGCTAGCGCGCTCTCCGTGTGCAGGAGAAGCGGCTGAGGCTTCCTTGCCGGAGAAGCGGCACCTTCGCCGGCAGAGAGCATCCTGCCGGCCGCGGTGCGCTCCGGAGCGGGGGCTTGTGCCGAAAGAGGCCGGGAACAGGCGCTTACCTTCGGACAGCTCCGGATGCCCGTCCAATGCGTCTCTTGTCGCCTACACGGCAGGGAAAAGCTTTTCCACTCTGTCTAGGAAGGAGAAAGTGTGCCAGCACAGCAAATGCCTCCCGGACTTTCCCTGCAATTCAGCATGTGCTTTGCAGCTTGAAATTGGAAGGAAAGCCTCAGATTTAGCAGCCAGAGCTTCAGGAGGAGCAGCAGCGAGCACAGCATCGCTTTTGCAGCAGCTCCTTCCATGTGCATGTTTTTGAGAGTGGAAAGGCTTGCAGAGTGTTCAAGTAGCTTTTTCTCTCCGCTGGAAAGCTGCACGCTCAGTGCCAGTGTTCTGCAGCTTCTTTCTTCGCGTTTCAGCAGCTAGAACGCTCTCCGTGTGCAGGAGAAGCGGCTGAGGCTTCCTTGCCGGAGAAGCGGCACCTTTGCCGGCAGAGAGCATTCTGCCGGCCGCGGTGCGCTCCGGAGCGGGGGCTTGTGCCGACAGAGGCCGGACACAGGCGCTTACCTTCGGACAGCTCCGGATGCCCGTCCAATGCGTCTCTTGTCGCCTACACGGCAGGGAAAAGCTTTTCCACTCTGTCTAGGAAGGAGAAAGTGTGCCAGCACAGCAAATGCCTCCCGGACTTTCCCTGCAATTCAGCAAGTGCTTTGCAGCTTGAAATTGGAAGGAAAGCCTCAGATTTAGCAGCCAGAGCTTCAGGAGGAGCAGCAGCGAGCACAGCATCGCTTTTGCAGCAGCTCCTTCCATGTGCATGTTTTTGGGAGTGGAAAGGCTTGCAGAGTGTTCAAGTAGCTTTTTCTCTCCGCTGGAAAGCTGCACGCTCAGTGCCAGTGTTCTGCAGCTTCTTTCTTCACGTTTCAGCAGCTAGCGCGCTCTCCGTGTGCAGGAGAAGCGGCTGAGGCTTCCTTGCCGGAGAAGCGGCACCTTCGCCGGCAGCGAGCATCCTGCCGGCCGCGGTGCGCTCCGGAGCGGGGGCTTGTGCCGAAAGAGGCCGGGAACAGGCGCTTACCTTCGGACAGCTCCGGATGCCCGTCTAATGCGTCTCTTGTCGCCTACACGGCAGGGAAAAGCTTTTCCACTCTGTCTAGGAAGGAGAAAGTGTGCCAGCACAGCAAATGCCTCCCGGACTTTCCCTGCAGTTCAGCAAGTGCTTTGCAGCTTGAAATTGGAAGGAAAGCCTCAGATTTAGCAGCCAGAGCTTCAGGAGGAGCAGCAGCGAGCACAGCATCGCTTTTGCAGCAGCTCCTTCCATGTGCATGTTTTTGGGAGTGGAAAGGCTTGCAGAGTGTTCAAGTAGCTTTTTCTCTCCGCTGGAAAGCTGCACGCTCAGTGCCAGTGTTCTGCAACTTCTTTCTTCACGTTTCAGCAGCTAGCACGCTCTCCGTGTGCTGGAGAAGCGGGCGAAGCTTCCTTGCCGGAGAAGCGGCACCTTCGCCGGCAGAGAGCATCCTGCCGGCCGCGGTGCGCTCCGGAGCGGGGGCTTGTGCCGAAAGAGGCCGGACACAGGCGCTTACCTTCGGACAGCTCCGGATGCCCGTCCAATGCGTCTCTTGTCGCCTACACGGCAGGGAAAAGCTTTTCCACTCTGTCTAGGAAGGAGAAAGTGTGCCAGCACAGCAAATGCCTCCCGGACTTTCCCTGCAATTCAGCAAGTGCTTTGCAGCTTGAAATTGGAAGGAAAGCCTCAGATTTAGCAGCCAGAGCTTCAGGAGGAGCAGCAGCGAGCACAGCATCGCTTTTGCAGCAGCTCCTTCCATGTGCATGTTTTTGGGAGTGGAAAGGCTTGCAGAGTGTTCAAGTAGCTTTTTCTCTCCGCTGGAAAGCTGCACGCTCAGTGCCAGTGTTCTGCAGCTTCTTTCTTCACGTTTCAGCAGCTAGCGCGCTCTCCGTGTGCAGGAGAAGCGGCTGAGGCTTCCTTGCCGGAGAAGCGGCACCTTCGCCGGCAGAGAGCATCCTGCCGGCCGCGGTGCGCTCCGGAGCGGGGGCTTGTGCCGAAAGAGGCCGGGAACAGGCGCTTACCTTCGGACAGCTCCGGATGCCCGTCCAATGCGTCTCTTGTCGCCTACACGGCAGGGAAAAGCTTTTCCACTCTGTCTAGGAAGGAGAAAGTGTGCCAGCACAGCAAATGCCTCCCGGACTTTCCCTGCAATTCAGCATGTGCTTTGCAGCTTGAAATTGGAAGGAAAGCCTCAGATTTAGCAGCCAGAGCTTCAGGAGGAGCAGCAGCGAGCACAGCATCGCTTTTGCAGCAGCTCCTTCCATGTGCATGTTTTTGAGAGTGGAAAGGCTTGCAGAGTGTTCAAGTAGCTTTTTCTCTCCGCTGGAAAGCTGCACGCTCAGTGCCAGTGTTCTGCAGCTTCTTTCTTCGCGTTTCAGCAGCTAGAACGCTCTCCGTGTGCAGGAGAAGCGGCTGAGGCTTCCTTGCCGGAGAAGCGGCACCTTTGCCGGCAGAGAGCATCCTGCCGGCCGCGGTGCGCTCCGGAGCGGGGGCTTGTGCCGACAGAGGCCGGACACAGGCGCTTACCTTCGGACAGCTCCGGATGCCCGTCCAATGCGTCTCTTGTCGCCTACACGGCAGGGAAAAGCTTTTCCACTCTGTCTAGGAAGGAGAAAGTGTGCCAGCACAGCAAATGCCTCCCGGACTTTCCCTGCAATTCAGCAAGTGCTTTGCAGCTTGAAATTGGAAGGAAAGCCTCAGATTTAGCAGCCAGAGCTTCAGGAGGAGCAGCAGCGAGCACAGCATCGCTTTTGCAGCAGCTCCTTCCATGTGCATGTTTTTGGGAGTGGAAAGGCTTGCAGAGTGTTCAAGTAGCTTTTTCTCTCCGCTGGAAAGCTGCACGCTCAGTGCCAGTGTTCTGCAACTTCTTTCTTCACGTTTCAGCAGCTAGCACGCTCTCCGTGTGCTGGAGAAGCGGGCGAAGCTTCCTTGCCGGAGAAGCGGCACCTTCGCCGGCAGAGAGCATCCTGCCGGCCGCGGTGCGCTCCGGAGCGGGGGCTTGTGCCGAAAGAGGCCGGGAACAGGCGCTTACCTTCGGACAGCTCCGGATGCCCGTCTAATGCGTCTCTTGTCGCCTACACGGCAGGGAAAAGCTTTTCCACTCTGTCTAGGAAGGAGAAAGTGTGCCAGCACAGCAAATGCCTCCCGGACTTTCCCTGCAATTCAGCAAGTGCTTTGCAGCTTGAAATTGGAAGGAAAGCCTCAGATTTAGCAGCCAGAGCTTCAGGAGGAGCAGCAGCGAGCACAGCATCGCTTTTGCAGCAGCTCCTTCCATGTGCATGTTTTTGGGAGTAGAAAGGCTTGTAGAGTGTTAAAGTAGCTTTTTCTCTCCGCTGGAAAGCTGCACGCTCAGTGCCAGTGTTCTGCAGCTTCTTTCTTCGCGTTTCACCTGCTAGCACGCTCGCCGTGTGCAGGAGAAGCGGCTGAGGCTTCCTTGCCGGAGAAGCGGCACCTTCGCCGGCAGAGAGCATCCTGCCGGCCGCGGTGCGCTCCGGAGCGGGGGCTTGTGCCGAAAGAGGCCGGGAACAGGCGCTTACCTTCGGACAGCTCCGGATGCCCATCTAATGCGTCTCTTGTCGCCTACACGGCAGGGAAAAGCTTTTCCACTCTGTCTAGGAAGGAGAAAGTGTGCCAGCACAGCAAATGCCTCCCGGACTTTCCCTGCAATTCAGCAAGTGCTTTGCAGCTTGAAATTGGAAGGAAAGCCTCAGATTTAGCAGCCAGAGCTTCAGGAGGAGCAGCAGCGAGCACAGCATCGCTTTTGCAGCAGCTCCTTCCATGTGCATGTTTTTGGGAGTGGAAAGGCTTGCAGAGTGTTAAAGTAGCTTTCTCTCTCCGCTGGAAAGCTGCACGCTCAGTGCCAGTGTTCTGCAACTTCTTTCTTCACGTTTCAGCAGCTAGCACGCTCTCCGTGTGCTGGAGAAGCGGGCGAAGCTTCCTTGCCGGAGAAGCGGCACCTTCGCCGGCAGAGAGCATCCTGCCGGCCGCGGTGCGCTCCGGAGCGGGGGCTTGTGCCGAAAGAGGCCGGGAACAGGCGCTTACCTTCGGACAGCTCCGGATGCCCGTCTAATGCGTCTCTTGTCGCCTACACGGCAGGGAAAAGCTTTTCCACTCTGTCTAGGAAGGAGAAAGTGTGCCAGCACAGCAAATGCCTCCCGGACTTTCCCTGCAATTCAGCAAGTGCTTTGCAGCTTGAAATTGGAAGGAAAGCCTCAGATTTAGCAGCCAGAGCTTCAGGAGGAGCAGCAGCGAGCACAGCATCGCTTTTGCAGCAGCTCCTTCCATGTGCATGTTTTTGGGAGTAGAAAGGCTTGTAGAGTGTTAAAGTAGCTTTTTCTCTCCGCTGGAAAGCTGCACGCTCAGTGCCAGTGTTCTGCAGCTTCTTTCTTCGCGTTTCACCTGCTAGCACGCTCGCCGTGTGCAGGAGAAGCGGCTGAGGCTTCCTTGCCGGAGAAGCGGCACCTTCGCCGGCAGAGAGCATCCTGCCGGCCGCGGTGCGCTCCGGAGCGGGGGCTTGTGCCGAAAGAGGCCGGGAACAGGCGCTTACCTTCGGACAGCTCCGGATGCCCATCTAATGCGTCTCTTGTCGCCTACACGGCAGGGAAAAGCTTTTCCACTCTGTCTAGGAAGGAGAAAGTGTGCCAGCACAGCAAATGCCTCCCGGACTTTCCCTGCAATTCAGCAAGTGCTTTGCAGCTTGAAATTGGAAGGAAAGCCTCAGATTTAGCAGCCAGAGCTTCAGGAGGAGCAGCAGCGAGCACAGCATCGCTTTTGCAGCAGCTCCTTCCATGTGCATGTTTTTGGGAGTGGAAAGGCTTGCAGAGTGTTAAAGTAGCTTTTTCTCTCCGCTGGAAAGCTGCACGCTCAGTGCCAGTGCTCTGCAGCTTCTTTCTTCACGTTTCAGCAGCTAGCACGCTCTCCGTGTGCTGGAGAAGCGGCTGAGGCTTCTTTGCCGGAGAAGCGGCACCTTCGCCGACACAGAGCATCCTGCCGGCCGCGGTGCGCTCCGGAGCGGGGGCTTGTGCCGAAAGAGGCCGGGAACAGGCGCTTACCTTCGGACAGCTCCGGATGCCCGTCTAATGCGTCTCTTGTCGCCTACACGGCAGGGAAAAGCTTTTCCACTCTGTCTAGGAAGGAGAAAGTGTGCCAGCACAGCAAATGCCTCCCGGACTTTCCCTGCAATTCAGCAAGTGCTTTGCAGCTTGAAATTGGAAGGAAAGCCTCAGATTTAGCAGCCAGAGCTTCAGGAGGAGCAGCAGCGAGCACAGCATCGCTTTTGCAGCAGCTCCTTCCATGTGCATGTTTTTGGGAGTGGAAAGGCTTGCAGAGTGTTCAAGTAGCTTTTTCTCTCCGCTGGAAAGCTGCACGCTCAGTGCCAGTGTTCTGCAGCTTCTTTCTTCACGTTTCAGCAGCTAGCGCGCTCTCCGTGTGCAGGAGAAGCGGCTGAGGCTTCCTTGCCGGAGAAGCGGCACCTTCGCCGGCAGAGAGCATCCTGCCGGCCGCGGTGCGCTCCGGAGCGGGGGCTTGTGCCGAAAGAGGCCGGGAACAGGCGCTTACCTTCGGACAGCTCCGGATGCCCGTCTAATGCGTCTCTTGTCGCCTACACGGCAGGGAAAAGCTTTTCCACTCTGTCTAGGAAGGAGAAAGTGTGCCAGCACAGCAAATGCCTCCCGGACTTTCCCTGCAATTCAGCAAGTGCTTTGCAGCTTGAAATTGGAAGGAAAGCCTCAGATTTAGCAGCCAGAGCTTCAGGAGGAGCAGCAGCGAGCACAGCATCGCTTTTGCAGCAGCTCCTTCCATGTGCATGTTTTTGGGAGTGGAAAGGCTTGCAGAGTGTTCAAGTAGCTTTTTCTCTCCGCTGGAAAGCTGCACGCTCAGTGCCAGTGTTCTGCAGCTTCTTTCTTCACGTTTCAGCAGCTAGCACGCTCTCCGTGTGCTGGAGAAGCGGGCGAGGCTTCCTTGCCGGAGAAGCGGCACCTTCGCCGGCAGAGAGCATCCTGCCGGCCGCGGTGCGCTCCGGAGCGGGGGCTTGTGCCGACAGAGGCCGGGAACAGGCGCTTACCTTCGGACAGCTCCGGATCCCCGTCCAATGCGTCTCTTGTCGCCTACACGGCAGGGAAAAGCTTTTCCACTCTGTCTAGGAAGGAGAAAGTGTGCCAGCACAGCAAATGCCTCCCGGACTTTCCCTGCAATTCAGCAAGTGCTTTGCAGCTTGAAATTGGAAGGAAAGCCTCAGATTTAGCAGCCAGAGCTTCAGGAGGAGCAGCAGCGAGCACAGCATCGCTTTTGCAGCAGCTCCTTCCATGTGCATGTTTTTGGGAGTGGAAAGGCTTGCAGAGTGTTCAAGTAGCTTTTTCTCTCCGCTGGAAAGCTGCACGCTCAGTGCCAGTGTTCTGCAGCTTCTTTCTTCACGTTTCAGCAGCTAGCGCGCTCTCCGTGTGCAGGAGAAGCGGCTGAGGCTTCCTTGCCGGAGAAGCGGCACCTTCGCCGGCAGAGAGCATCCTGCCGGCCGCGGTGCGCTCCGGAGCGGGGGCTTGTGCCGAAAGAGGCCGGGAACAGGCGCTTACCTTCGGACAGCTCCGGATGCCCGTCTAATGCGTCTCTTGTCGCCTACACGGCAGGGAAAAGCTTTTCCACTCTGTCTAGGAAGGAGAAAGTGTGCCAGCACAGCAAATGCCTCCCGGACTTTCCCTGCAATTCAGCAAGTGCTTTGCAGCTTGAAATTGGAAGGAAAGCCTCAGATTTAGCAGCCAGAGCTTCAGGAGGAGCAGCAGCGAGCACAGCATCGCTTTTGCAGCAGCTCCTTCCATGTGCATGTTTTTGGGAGTGGAAAGGCTTGCAGAGTGTTCAAGTAGCTTTTTCTCTCCGCTGGAAAGCTGCACGCTCAGTGCCAGTGTTCTGCAGCTTCTTTCTTCACGTTTCAGCAGCTAGCGCGCTCTCCGTGTGCAGGAGAAGCGGCTGAGGCTTCCTTGCCGGAGAAGCGGCACCTTCGCCGGCAGAGAGCATCCTGCCGGCCGCGGTGCGCTCCGGAGCGGGGGCTTGTGCCGAAAGAGGCCGGGAACAGGCGCTTACCTTCGGACAGCTCCGGATCCCCGTCCAATGCGTCTCTTGTCGCCTACACGGCAGGGAAAAGCTTTTCCACTCTGTCTAGGAAGGAGAAAGTGTGCCAGCACAGCAAATGCCTCCCGGACTTTCCCTGCAATTCAGCAAGTGCTTTGCAGCTTGAAATTGGAAGGAAAGCCTCAGATTTAGCAGCCAGAGCTTCAGGAGGAGCAGCAGCGAGCACAGCATCGCTTTTGCAGCAGCTCCTTCCATGTGCATGTTTTTGGGAGTGGAAAGGCTTGCAGAGTGTTCAAGTAGCTTTTTCTCTCCGCTGGAAAGCTGCACGCTCAGTGCCAGTGTTCTGCAGCTTCTTTCTTCACGTTTCAGCAGCTAGCACGCTCTCCGTGTGCTGGAGAAGCGGGCGAGGCTTCCTTGCCGGAGAAGCGGCACCTTCGCCGGCAGAGAGCATCCTGCCGGCCGCGGTGCGCTCCGGAGCGGGGGCTTGTGCCGACAGAGGCCGGGAACAGGCGCTTACCTTCGGACAGCTCCGGATCCCCGTCCAATGCGTCTCTTGTCGCCTACACGGCAGGGAAAAGCTTTTCCACTCTGTCTAGGAAGGAGAAAGTGTGCCAGCACAGCAAATGCCTCCCGGACTTTCCCTGCAATTCAGCAAGTGCTTTGCAGCTTGAAATTGGAAGGAAAGCCTCAGATTTAGCAGCCAGAGCTTCAGGAGGAGCAGCAGCGAGCACAGCATCGCTTTTGCAGCAGCTCCTTCCATGTGCATGTTTTTGGGAGTGGAAAGGCTTGCAGAGTGTTCAAGTAGCTTTTTCTCTCCGCTGGAAAGCTGCACGCTCAGTGCCAGTGTTCTGCAGCTTCTTTCTTCACGTTTCAGCAGCTAGCGCGCTCTCCGTGTGCAGGAGAAGCGGCTGAGGCTTCCTTGCCGGAGAAGCGGCACCTTCGCCGGCAGAGAGCATCCTGCCGGCCGCGGTGCGCTCCGGAGCGGGGGTTTGTGCCGAAAGAGGCCGGGAACAGGCGCTTACCTTCGGACAGCTCCGGATGCCCGTCTAATGCGTCTCTTGTCGCCTACACGGCAGGGAAAAGCTTTTCCACTCTGTCTAGGAAGGAGAAAGTGTGCCAGCACAGCAAATGCCTCCCGGACTTTCCCTGCAATTCAGCATGTGCTTTGCAGCTTGAAATTGGAAGGAAAGCCTCAGATTTAGCAGCCAGAGCTTCAGGAGGAGCAGCAGCGAGCACAGCATCGCTTTTGCAGCAGCTCCTTCCATGTGCATGTTTTTGAGAGTGGAAAGGCTTGCAGAGTGTTCAAGTAGCTTTTTCTCTCCGCTGGAAAGCTGCACGCTCAGTGCCAGTGTTCTGCAGCTTCTTTCTTCGCGTTTCAGCAGCTAGAACGCTCTCCGTGTGCAGGAGAAGCGGCTGAGGCTTCCTTGCCGGAGAAGCGGCACCTTCGCCGGCAGAGAGCATCCTGCCGGCCGCGGTGCGCTCCGGAGCGGGGGCTTGTGCCGAAAGAGGCCGGACACAGGCGCTTACCTTCGGACAGCTCCGGATGCCCGTCCAATGCGTCTCTTGTCGCCTACACGGCAGGGAAAAGCTTTTCCACTCTGTCTAGGAAGGAGAAAGTGTGCCAGCACAGCAAATGCCTCCCGGACTTTCCCTGCAATTCAGCAAGTGCTTTGCAGCTTGAAATTGGAAGGAAAGCCTCAGATTTAGCAGCCAGAGCTTCAGGAGGAGCAGCAGCGAGCACAGCATCGCTTTTGCAGCAGCTTTTTTTATGTGCATGTTTTTGGGAGTGGAAAGGCTTGCAGAGTGTTAAAGTAGCTTTTTCTCTCCGCTGGAAAGCTGCACGCTCAGTGCCAGTGTTCTGCAGCTTCTTTCTTCACGTTTCAGCAGCTAGCGCGCTGTCCGTGTGCAGGAGAAGCGGCTGAGGCTTCCTTGCCGGAGAAGCGGCACCTTCGCCGGCAGCGAGCATCCTGCCGGCCGCGGTGCGCTCCGGAGCGGGGGCTTGTGCCGAAAGAGGCCGGGAACAGGCGCTTACCTTCGGACAGCTCCGGATGCCCGTCTAATGCGTCTCTTGTCGCCTACACGGCAGGGAAAAGCTTTTCCACTCTGTCTAGGAAGGAGAAAGTGTGCCAGCACAGCAAATGCCTCCCGGACTTTCCCTGCAGTTCAGGAAGTGCTTTGCAGCTTGAAATTGGAAGGAAAGCCTCAGATTTAGCAGCCAGAGCTTCAGGAGGAGCAGCAGCGAGCACAGCATCGCTTTTGCAGCAGCTCCTTCCATGTGCATGTTTTTGGGAGTGGAAAGGCTTGCAGAGTGTTCAAGTAGCTTTTTCTCTCCGCTGGAAAGCTGCACGCTCAGTGCCAGTGTTCTGCAGCTTCTTTCTTCACGTTTCAGCAGCTAGCGCGCTGTCCGTGTGCAGGAGAAGCGGCTGAGGCTTCCTTGCCGGAGAAGCGGCACCTTCGCCGGCAGAGAGCATCCTGCCGGCCGCGGTGCGCTCCGGAGCGGGGGCTTGTGCCGAAAGAGGCCGGCAACAGGCGCTTACCTTCGGACAGCTCCGGATGCCCGTCTAATGCGTCTCTTGTCGCCTACACGGCAGGGAAAAGCTTTTCCACTCTGTCTAGGAAGGAGAAAGTGTGCCAGCACAGCAAATGCCTCCCGGACTTTCCCTGCAATTCAGCAAGTGCTTTGCAGCTTGAAATTGGAAGGAAAGCCTCAGATTTAGCAGCCAGAGCTTCAGGAGGAGCAGCAGCGAGCACAGCATCGCTTTTGCAGCAGCTCCTTCCATGTGCATGTTTTTGGGAGTGGAAAGGCTTGCAGAGTGTTCAAGTAGCCTTTTCTCTCCGCTGGAAAGCTGCACGCTCAGTGCCAGTGTTCTGCAACTTCTTTCTTCACGTTTCAGCAGCTAGCACGCTCTCCGTGTGCTGGAGAAGCGGGCGAAGCTTCCTTGCCGGAGAAGCGGCACCTTCGCCGGCAGAGAGCATCCTGCCGGCCGCGGTGCGCTCCGGAGCGGGGGCTTGTGCCGAAAGAGGCCGGGAACAGGCGCTTACCTTCGGACAGCTCCGGATGCCCGTCCAATGCGTCTCTTGTCGCCTACACGGCAGGGAAAAGCTTTTCCACTCTGTCTAGGAAGGAGAAAGTGTGCCAGCACAGCAAATGCCTCCCGGACTTTCCCTGCAATTCAGCAAGTGCTTTGCAGCTTGAAATTGGAAGGAAAGCCTCAGATTTAGCAGCCAGAGCTTCAGGAGGAGCAGCAGCGAGCACAGCATCGCTTTTGCAGCAGCTCCTTCCATGTGCATGTTTTTGGGAGTGGAAAGGCTTGCAGAGTGTTCAAGTAGCTTTTTCTCTCCGCTGGAAAGCTGCACGCTCAGTGCCAGTGTTCTGCAACTTCTTTCTTCACGTTTCAGCAGCTAGCACGCTCTCCGTGTGCTGGAGAAGCGGGCGAAGCTTCCTTGCCGGAGAAGCGGCACCTTCGCCGGCAGAGAGCATCCTGCCGGCCGCGGTGCGCTCCGGAGCGGGGGCTTGTGCCGAAAGAGGCCGGGAACAGGCGCTTACCTTCGGACAGCTCCGGATGCCCGTCTAATGCGTCTCTTGTCGCCTACACGGCAGGGAAAAGCTTTTCCACTCTGTCTAGGAAGGAGAAAGTGTGCCAGCACAGCAAATGCCTCCCGGACTTTCCCTGCAATTCAGCAAGTGCTTTGCAGCTTGAAATTGGAAGGAAAGCCTCAGATTTAGCAGCCAGAGCTTCAGGAGGAGCAGCAGCGAGCACAGCATCGCTTTTGCAGCAGCTTTTTTTATGTGCATGTTTTTGGGAGTGGAAAGGCTTGCAGAGTGTTCAAGTAGCTTTTTCTCTCCGCTGGAAAGCTGCACGCTCAGTGCCAGTGTTCTGCAGCTTCTTTCTTCGCGTTTCAGCAGCTAGCACGCTCTCCGTGTGCAGGAGAAGCGGCTGAGGCTTCCTTGCCGGAGAAGCGGCACCTTCGCCGGCAGCGAGCATCCTGCCGGCCGCGGTGCGCTCCGGAGCGGGGGCTTGTGCCGAAAGAGGCCGGGAACAGGCGCTTACCTTCGGACAGCTCCGGATGCCCGTCTAATGCGTCTCTTGTCGCCTACACGGCAGGGAAAAGCTTTTCCACTCTGTCTAGGAAGGAGAAAGTGTGCCAGCACAGCAAATGCCTCCCGGACTTTCCCTGCAATTCAGCATGTGCTTTGCAGCTTGAAATTGGAAGGAAAGCCTCAGATTTAGCAGCCAGAGCTTCAGGAGGAGCAGCAGCGAGCACAGCATCGCTTTTGCAGCAGCTTTTTTTATGTGCATGTTTTTGGGAGTGGAAAGGCTTGCAGAGTGTTCAAGTAGCTTTTTCTCTCCGCTGGAAAGCTGCACGCTCAGTGCCAGTGTTCTGCAGCTTCTTTCTTCGCGTTTCAGCAGCTAGAACGCTCTCCGTGTGCAGGAGAAGCGGCTGAGGCTTCCTTGCCGGAGAAGCGGCACCTTCGCCGGCAGAGAGCATCCTGCCGGCCGCGGTGCGCTCCGGAGCGGGGGCTTGTGCCGAAAGAGGCCGGACACAGGCGCTTACCTTCGGACAGTTCCGGATGCCCGTCCAATGCGTCTCTTGTCGCCTACACGGCAGGGAAAAGCTTTTCCACTCTGTCTAGGAAGGAGAAAGTGTGCCAGCACAGCAAATGCCTCCCGGACTTTCCCTGCAATTCAGCAAGTGCTTTGCAGCTTGAAATTGGAAGGAAAGCCTCAGATTTAGCAGCCAGAGCTTCAGGAGGAGCAGCAGCGAGCACAGCATCGCTTTTGCAGCAGCTTTTTTTATGTGCATGTTTTTGGGAGTGGAAAGGCTTGCAGAGTGTTAAAGTAGCTTTTTCTCTCCGCTGGAAAGCTGCACGCTCAGTGCCAGTGTTCTGCAGCTTCTTTCTTCACGTTTCAGCAGCTAGCGCGCTGTCCGTGTGCAGGAGAAGCGGCTGAGGCTTCCTTGCCGGAGAAGCGGCACCTTCGCCGGCAGCGAGCATCCTGCCGGCCGCGGTGCGCTCCGGAGCGGGGGCTTGTGCCGAAAGAGGCCGGGAACAGGCGCTTACCTTCGGACAGCTCCGGATGCCCGTCTAATGCGTCTCTTGTCGCCTACACGGCAGGGAAAAGCTTTTCCACTCTGTCTAGGAAGGAGAAAGTGTGCCAGCACAGCAAATGCCTCCCGGACTTTCCCTGCAGTTCAGGAAGTGCTTTGCAGCTTGAAATTGGAAGGAAAGCCTCAGATTTAGCAGCCAGAGCTTCAGGAGGAGCAGCAGCGAGCACAGCATCGCTTTTGCAGCAGCTCCTTCCATGTGCATGTTTTTGGGAGTGGAAAGGCTTGCAGAGTGTTCAAGTAGCTTTTTCTCTCCGCTGGAAAGCTGCACGCTCAGTGCCAGTGTTCTGCAGCTTCTTTCTTCACGTTTCAGCAGCTAGCGCGCTGTCCGTGTGCAGGAGAAGCGGCTGAGGCTTCCTTGCCGGAGAAGCGGCACCTTCGCCGGCAGAGAGCATCCTGCCGGCCGCGGTGCGCTCCGGAGCGGGGGCTTGTGCCGAAAGAGGCCGGCAACAGGCGCTTACCTTCGGACAGCTCCGGATGCCCGTCTAATGCGTCTCTTGTCGCCTACACGGCAGGGAAAAGCTTTTCCACTCTGTCTAGGAAGGAGAAAGTGTGCCAGCACAGCAAATGCCTCCCGGACTTTCCCTGCAATTCAGCAAGTGCTTTGCAGCTTGAAATTGGAAGGAAAGCCTCAGATTTAGCAGCCAGAGCTTCAGGAGGAGCAGCAGCGAGCACAGCATCGCTTTTGCAGCAGCTCCTTCCATGTGCATGTTTTTGGGAGTGGAAAGGCTTGCAGAGTGTTCAAGTAGCTTTTTCTCTCCGCTGGAAAGCTGCACGCTCAGTGCCAGTGTTCTGCAACTTCTTTCTTCACGTTTCAGCAGCTAGCACGCTCTCCGTGTGCTGGAGAAGCGGGCGAAGCTTCCTTGCCGGAGAAGCGGCACCTTCGCCGGCAGAGAGCATCCTGCCGGCCGCGGTGCGCTCCGGAGCGGGGGCTTGTGCCGAAAGAGGCCGGGAACAGGCGCTTACCTTCGGACAGCTCCGGATGCCCGTCCAATGCGTCTCTTGTCGCCTACACGGCAGGGAAAAGCTTTTCCACTCTGTCTAGGAAGGAGAAAGTGTGCCAGCACAGCAAATGCCTCCCGGACTTTCCCTGCAATTCAGCAAGTGCTTTGCAGCTTGAAATTGGAAGGAAAGCCTCAGATTTAGCAGCCAGAGCTTCAGGAGGAGCAGCAGCGAGCACAGCATCGCTTTTGCAGCAGCTCCTTCCATGTGCATGTTTTTGGGAGTGGAAAGGCTTGCAGAGTGTTCAAGTAGCTTTTTCTCTCCGCTGGAAAGCTGCACGCTCAGTGCCAGTGTTCTGCAACTTCTTTCTTCACGTTTCAGCAGCTAGCACGCTCTCCGTGTGCTGGAGAAGCGGGCGAAGCTTCCTTGCCGGAGAAGCGGCACCTTCGCCGGCAGAGAGCATCCTGCCGGCCGCGGTGCGCTCCGGAGCGGGGGCTTGTGCCGAAAGAGGCCGGGAACAGGCGCTTACCTTCGGACAGCTCCGGATGCCCGTCTAATGCGTCTCTTGTCGCCTACACGGCAGGGAAAAGCTTTTCCACTCTGTCTAGGAAGGAGAAAGTGTGCCAGCACAGCAAATGCCTCCCGGACTTTCCCTGCAATTCAGCAAGTGCTTTGCAGCTTGAAATTGGAAGGAAAGCCTCAGATTTAGCAGCCAGAGCTTCAGGAGGAGCAGCAGCGAGCACAGCATCGCTTTTGCAGCAGCTTTTTTTATGTGCATGTTTTTGGGAGTGGAAAGGCTTGCAGAGTGTTCAAGTAGCTTTTTCTCTCCGCTGGAAAGCTGCACGCTCAGTGCCAGTGTTCTGCAGCTTCTTTCTTCGCGTTTCAGCAGCTAGCACGCTCTCCGTGTGCAGGAGAAGCGGCTGAGGCTTCCTTGCCGGAGAAGCGGCACCTTCGCCGGCAGCGAGCATCCTGCCGGCCGCGGTGCGCTCCGGAGCGGGGGCTTGTGCCGAAAGAGGCCGGGAACAGGCGCTTACCTTCGGACAGCTCCGGATGCCCGTCTAATGCGTCTCTTGTCGCCTACACGGCAGGGAAAAGCTTTTCCACTCTGTCTAGGAAGGAGAAAGTGTGCCAGCACAGCAAATGCCTCCCGGACTTTCCCTGCAATTCAGCATGTGCTTTGCAGCTTGAAATTGGAAGGAAAGCCTCAGATTTAGCAGCCAGAGCTTCAGGAGGAGCAGCAGCGAGCACAGCATCGCTTTTGCAGCAGCTTTTTTTATGTGCATGTTTTTGGGAGTGGAAAGGCTTGCAGAGTGTTCAAGTAGCTTTTTCTCTCCGCTGGAAAGCTGCACGCTCAGTGCCAGTGTTCTGCAGCTTCTTTCTTCGCGTTTCAGCAGCTAGCACGCTCTCCGTGTGCAGGAGAAGCGGCTGAGGCTTCCTTGCCGGAGAAGCGGCACCTTCGCCGGCAGCGAGCATCCTGCCGGCCGCGGTGCGCTCCGGAGCGGGGGCTTGTGCCGAAAGAGGCCGGGAACAGGCGCTTACCTTCGGACAGCTCCGGATGCCCGTCTAATGCGTCTCTTGTCGCCTACACGGCAGGGAAAAGCTTTTCCACTCTGTCTAGGAAGGAGAAAGTGTGCCAGCACAGCAAATGCCTCCCGGACTTTCCCTGCAATTCAGCATGTGCTTTGCAGCTTGAAATTGGAAGGAAAGCCTCAGATTTAGCAGCCAGAGCTTCAGGAGGAGCAGCAGCGAGCACAGCATCGCTTTTGCAGCAGCTCCTTCCATGTGCATGTTTTTGGGAGTGGAAAGGCTTGCAGAGTGTTCAAGTAGCTTTTTCTCTCCGCTGGAAAGCTGCACGCTCAGTGCCAGTGTTCTGCAGCTTCTTTCTTCACGTTTCAGCAGCTAGCACGCTCTCCGTGTGCTGGAGAAGCGGGCGAGGCTTCCTTGCCGGAGAAGCGGCACCTTCGCCGGCAGAGAGCATCCTGCCGGCCGCGGTGCGCTCCGGAGCGGGGGCTTGTGCCGACAGAGGCCGGGAACAGGCGCTTACCTTCGGACAGCTCCGGATCCCCGTCCAATGCGTCTCTTGTCGCCTACACGGCAGGGAAAAGCTTTTCCACTCTGTCTAGGAAGGAGAAAGTGTGCCAGCACAGCAAATGCCTCCCGGACTTTCCCTGCAATTCAGCAAGTGCTTTGCAGCTTGAAATTGGAAGGAAAGCCTCAGATTTAGCAGCCAGAGCTTCAGGAGGAGCAGCAGCGAGCACAGCATCGCTTTTGCAGCAGCTCCTTCCATGTGCATGTTTTTGGGAGTGGAAAGGCTTGCAGAGTGTTAAAGTAGCTTTTTCTCTCCGCTGGAAAGCTGCACGCTCAGTGCCAGTGTTCTGCAGCTTCTTTCTTCACGTTTCAGCAGCTAGCGCGCTCTCCGTGTGCAGGAGAAGCGGCTGAGGCTTCCTTGCCGGAGAAGCGGCACCTTCGCCGGCAGAGAGCATCCTGCCGGCCGCGGTGCGCTCCGGAGCGGGGGTTTGTGCCGAAAGAGGCCGGGAACAGGCGCTTACCTTCGGACAGCTCCGGATGCCCGTCTAATGCGTCTCTTGTCGCCTACACGGCAGGGAAAAGCTTTTCCACTCTGTCTAGGAAGGAGAAAGTGTGCCAGCACAGCAAATGCCTCCCGGACTTTCCCTGCAATTCAGCATGTGCTTTGCAGCTTGAAATTGGAAGGAAAGCCTCAGATTTAGCAGCCAGAGCTTCAGGAGGAGCAGCAGCGAGCACAGCATCGCTTTTGCAGCAGCTCCTTCCATGTGCATGTTTTTGAGAGTGGAAAGGCTTGCAGAGTGTTCAAGTAGCTTTTTCTCTCCGCTGGAAAGCTGCACGCTCAGTGCCAGTGTTCTGCAGCTTCTTTCTTCGCGTTTCAGCAGCTAGAACGCTCTCCGTGTGCAGGAGAAGCGGCTGAGGCTTCCTTGCCGGAGAAGCGGCACCTTTGCCGGCAGAGAGCATTCTGCCGGCCGCGGTGCGCTCCGGAGCGGGGGCTTGTGCCGAAAGAGGCCGGACACAGGCGCTTACCTTCGGACAGCTCCGGATGCCCGTCCAATGCGTCTCTTGTCGCCTACACGGCAGGGAAAAGCTTTTCCACTCTGTCTAGGAAGGAGAAAGTGTGCCAGCACAGCAAATGCCTCCCGGACTTTCCCTGCAATTCAGCAAGTGCTTTGCAGCTTGAAATTGGAAGGAAAGCCTCAGATTTAGCAGCCAGAGCTTCAGGAGGAGCAGCAGCGAGCACAGCATCGCTTTTGCAGCAGCTTTTTTTATGTGCATGTTTTTGGGAGTGGAAAGGCTTGCAGAGTGTTAAAGTAGCTTTTTCTCTCCGCTGGAAAGCTGCACGCTCAGTGCCAGTGTTCTGCAGCTTCTTTCTTCACGTTTCAGCAGCTAGCGCGCTGTCCGTGTGCAGGAGAAGCGGCTGAGGCTTCCTTGCCGGAGAAGCGGCACCTTCGCCGGCAGCGAGCATCCTGCCGGCCGCGGTGCGCTCCGGAGCGGGGGCTTGTGCCGAAAGAGGCCGGCAACAGGCGCTTACCTTCGGACAGCTCCGGATGCCCGTCTAATGCGTCTCTTGTCGCCTACACGGCAGGGAAAAGCTTTTCCACTCTGTCTAGGAAGGAGAAAGTGTGCCAGCACAGCAAATGCCTCCCGGACTTTCCCTGCAATTCAGCATGTGCTTTGCAGCTTGAAATTGGAAGGAAAGCCTCAGATTTAGCAGCCAGAGCTTCAGGAGGAGCAGCAGCGAGCACAGCATCGCTTTTGCAGCAGCTCCTTCCATGTGCATGTTTTTGGGAGTGGAAAGGCTTGCAGAGTGTTCAAGTAGCTTTTTCTCTCCGCTGGAAAGCTGCACGCTCAGTGCCAGTGTTCTGCAGCTTCTTTCTTCACGTTTCAGCAGCTAGCACGCTCTCCGTGTGCTGGAGAAGCGGGCGAGGCTTCCTTGCCGGAGAAGCGGCACCTTCGCCGGCAGAGAGCATCCTGCCGGCCGCGGTGCGCTCCGGAGCGGGGGCTTGTGCCGACAGAGGCCGGGAACAGGCGCTTACCTTCGGACAGCTCCGGATCCCCGTCCAATGCGTCTCTTGTCGCCTACACGGCAGGGAAAAGCTTTTCCACTCTGTCTAGGAAGGAGAAAGTGTGCCAGCACAGCAAATGCCTCCCGGACTTTCCCTGCAATTCAGCAAGTGCTTTGCAGCTTGAAATTGGAAGGAAAGCCTCAGATTTAGCAGCCAGAGCTTCAGGAGGAGCAGCAGCGAGCACAGCATCGCTTTTGCAGCAGCTCCTTCCATGTGCATGTTTTTGGGAGTGGAAAGGCTTGCAGAGTGTTAAAGTAGCTTTTTCTCTCCGCTGGAAAGCTGCACGCTCAGTGCCAGTGTTCTGCAGCTTCTTTCTTCACGTTTCAGCAGCTAGCGCGCTCTCCGTGTGCAGGAGAAGCGGCTGAGGCTTCCTTGCCGGAGAAGCGGCACCTTCGCCGGCAGAGAGCATCCTGCCGGCCGCGGTGCGCTCCGGAGCGGGGGTTTGTGCCGAAAGAGGCCGGGAACAGGCGCTTACCTTCGGACAGCTCCGGATGCCCGTCTAATGCGTCTCTTGTCGCCTACACGGCAGGGAAAAGCTTTTCCACTCTGTCTAGGAAGGAGAAAGTGTGCCAGCACAGCAAATGCCTCCCGGACTTTCCCTGCAATTCAGCATGTGCTTTGCAGCTTGAAATTGGAAGGAAAGCCTCAGATTTAGCAGCCAGAGCTTCAGGAGGAGCAGCAGCGAGCACAGCATCGCTTTTGCAGCAGCTCCTTCCATGTGCATGTTTTTGAGAGTGGAAAGGCTTGCAGAGTGTTCAAGTAGCTTTTTCTCTCCGCTGGAAAGCTGCACGCTCAGTGCCAGTGTTCTGCAGCTTCTTTCTTCGCGTTTCAGCAGCTAGAACGCTCTCCGTGTGCAGGAGAAGCGGCTGAGGCTTCCTTGCCGGAGAAGCGGCACCTTTGCCGGCAGAGAGCATTCTGCCGGCCGCGGTGCGCTCCGGAGCGGGGGCTTGTGCCGAAAGAGGCCGGACACAGGCGCTTACCTTCGGACAGCTCCGGATGCCCGTCCAATGCGTCTCTTGTCGCCTACACGGCAGGGAAAAGCTTTTCCACTCTGTCTAGGAAGGAGAAAGTGTGCCAGCACAGCAAATGCCTCCCGGACTTTCCCTGCAATTCAGCAAGTGCTTTGCAGCTTGAAATTGGAAGGAAAGCCTCAGATTTAGCAGCCAGAGCTTCAGGAGGAGCAGCAGCGAGCACAGCATCGCTTTTGCAGCAGCTTTTTTTATGTGCATGTTTTTGGGAGTGGAAAGGCTTGCAGAGTGTTAAAGTAGCTTTTTCTCTCCGCTGGAAAGCTGCACGCTCAGTGCCAGTGTTCTGCAGCTTCTTTCTTCACGTTTCAGCAGCTAGCGCGCTGTCCGTGTGCAGGAGAAGCGGCTGAGGCTTCCTTGCCGGAGAAGCGGCACCTTCGCCGGCAGCGAGCATCCTGCCGGCCGCGGTGCGCTCCGGAGCGGGGGCTTGTGCCGAAAGAGGCCGGCAACAGGCGCTTACCTTCGGACAGCTCCGGATGCCCGTCTAATGCGTCTCTTGTCGCCTACACGGCAGGGAAAAGCTTTTCCACTCTGTCTAGGAAGGAGAAAGTGTGCCAGCACAGCAAATGCCTCCCGGACTTTCCCTGCAGTTCAGCAAGTGCTTTGCAGCTTGAAATTGGAAGGAAAGCCTCAGATTTAGCAGCCAGAGCTTCAGGAGGAGCAGCAGCGAGCACAGCATCGCTTTTGCAGCAGCTCCTTCCATGTGCATGTTTTTGGGAGTGGAAAGGCTTGCAGAGTGTTCAAGTAGCTTTTTCTCTCCGCTGGAAAGCTGCACGCTCAGTGCCAGTGTTCTGCAGCTTCTTTCTTCACGTTTCAGCAGCTAGCGCGCTGTCCGTGTGCAGGAGAAGCGGCTGAGGCTTCCTTGCCGGAGAAGCGGCACCTTCGCCGGCAGAGAGCATCCTGCCGGCCGCGGTGCGCTCCGGAGCGGGGGCTTGTGCCGAAAGAGGCCGGCAACAGGCGCTTACCTTCGGACAGCTCCGGATGCCCGTCTAATGCGTCTCTTGTCGCCTACACGGCAGGGAAAAGCTTTTCCACTCTGTCTAGGAAGGAGAAAGTGTGCCAGCACAGCAAATGCCTCCCGGACTTTCCCTGCAATTCAGCAAGTGCTTTGCAGCTTGAAATTGGAAGGAAAGCCTCAGATTTAGCAGCCAGAGCTTCAGGAGGAGCAGCAGCGAGCACAGCATCGCTTTTGCAGCAGCTCCTTCCATGTGCATGTTTTTGGGAGTGGAAAGGCTTGCAGAGTGTTCAAGTAGCTTTTTCTCTCCGCTGGAAAGCTGCACGCTCAGTGCCAGTGTTCTGCAACTTCTTTCTTCACGTTTCAGCAGCTAGCACGCTCTCCGTGTGCTGGAGAAGCGGGCGAAGCTTCCTTGCCGGAGAAGCGGCACCTTCGCCGGCAGAGAGCATCCTGCCGGCCGCGGTGCGCTCCGGAGCGGGGGCTTGTGCCGAAAGAGGCCGGGAACAGGCGCTTACCTTCGGACAGCTCCGGATGCCCGTCCAATGCGTCTCTTGTCGCCTACACGGCAGGGAAAAGCTTTTCCACTCTGTCTAGGAAGGAGAAAGTGTGCCAGCACAGCAAATGCCTCCCGGACTTTCCCTGCAATTCAGCAAGTGCTTTGCAGCTTGAAATTGGAAGGAAAGCCTCAGATTTAGCAGCCAGAGCTTCAGGAGGAGCAGCAGCGAGCACAGCATCGCTTTTGCAGCAGCTCCTTCCATGTGCATGTTTTTGGGAGTGGAAAGGCTTGCAGAGTGTTCAAGTAGCTTTTTCTCTCCGCTGGAAAGCTGCACGCTCAGTGCCAGTGTTCTGCAACTTCTTTCTTCACGTTTCAGCAGCTAGCACGCTCTCCGTGTGCTGGAGAAGCGGGCGAAGCTTCCTTGCCGGAGAAGCGGCACCTTCGCCGGCAGAGAGCATCCTGCCGGCCGCGGTGCGCTCCGGAGCGGGGGCTTGTGCCGAAAGAGGCCGGGAACAGGCGCTTACCTTCGGACAGCTCCGGATGCCCGTCTAATGCGTCTCTTGTCGCCTACACGGCAGGGAAAAGCTTTTCCACTCTGTCTAGGAAGGAGAAAGTGTGCCAGCACAGCAAATGCCTCCCGGACTTTCCCTGCAATTCAGCAAGTGCTTTGCAGCTTGAAATTGGAAGGAAAGCCTCAGATTTAGCAGCCAGAGCTTCAGGAGGAGCAGCAGCGAGCACAGCATCGCTTTTGCAGCAGCTTTTTTTATGTGCATGTTTTTGGGAGTGGAAAGGCTTGCAGAGTGTTCAAGTAGCTTTTTCTCTCCGCTGGAAAGCTGCACGCTCAGTGCCAGTGTTCTGCAGCTTCTTTCTTCGCGTTTCACCTGCTAGCACGCTCTCCGTGTGCAGGAGAAGCGGCTGAGGCTTCCTTGCCGGAGAAGCGGCACCTTCGCCGGCAGCGAGCATCCTGCCGGCCGCGGTGCGCTCCGGAGCGGGGGCTTGTGCCGAAAGAGGCCGGGAACAGGCGCTTACCTTCGGACAGCTCCGGATGCCCGTCTAATGCGTCTCTTGTCGCCTACACGGCAGGGAAAAGCTTTTCCACTCTGTCTAGGAAGGAGAAAGTGTGCCAGCACAGCAAATGCCTCCCGGACTTTCCCTGCAATTCAGCATGTGCTTTGCAGCTTGAAATTGGAAGGAAAGCCTCAGATTTAGCAGCCAGAGCTTCAGGAGGAGCAGCAGCGAGCACAGCATCGCTTTTGCAGCAGCTTTTTTTATGTGCATGTTTTTGGGAGTGGAAAGGCTTGCAGAGTGTTCAAGTAGCTTTTTCTCTCCGCTGGAAAGCTGCACGCTCAGTGCCAGTGTTCTGCAGCTTCTTTCTTCGCGTTTCAGCAGCTAGCACGCTCTCCGTGTGCAGGAGAAGCGGCTGAGGCTTCCTTGCCGGAGAAGCGGCACCTTCGCCGGCAGCGAGCATCCTGCCGGCCGCGGTGCGCTCCGGAGCGGGGGCTTGTGCCGAAAGAGGCCGGGAACAGGCGCTTACCTTCGGACAGCTCCGGATGCCCGTCTAATGCGTCTCTTGTCGCCTACACGGCAGGGAAAAGCTTTTCCACTCTGTCTAGGAAGGAGAAAGTGTGCCAGCACAGCAAATGCCTCCCGGACTTTCCCTGCAATTCAGCATGTGCTTTGCAGCTTGAAATTGGAAGGAAAGCCTCAGATTTAGCAGCCAGAGCTTCAGGAGGAGCAGCAGCGAGCACAGCATCGCTTTTGCAGCAGCTTTTTTTATGTGCATGTTTTTGGGAGTGGAAAGGCTTGCAGAGTGTTCAAGTAGCTTTTTCTCTCCGCTGGAAAGCTGCACGCTCAGTGCCAGTGTTCTGCAGCTTCTTTCTTCGCGTTTCAGCAGCTAGCACGCTCTCCGTGTGCAGGAGAAGCGGCTGAGGCTTCCTTGCCGGAGAAGCGGCACCTTCGCCGGCAGCGAGCATCCTGCCGGCCGCGGTGCGCTCCGGAGCGGGGGCTTGTGCCGAAAGAGGCCGGGAACAGGCGCTTACCTTCGGACAGCTCCGGATGCCCGTCTAATGCGTCTCTTGTCGCCTACACGGCAGGGAAAAGCTTTTCCACTCTGTCTAGGAAGGAGAAAGTGTGCCAGCACAGCAAATGCCTCCCGGACTTTCCCTGCAATTCAGCATGTGCTTTGCAGCTTGAAATTGGAAGGAAAGCCTCAGATTTAGCAGCCAGAGCTTCAGGAGGAGCAGCAGCGAGCACAGCATCGCTTTTGCAGCAGCTCCTTCCATGTGCATGTTTTTGGGAGTGGAAAGGCTTGCAGAGTGTTCAAGTAGCTTTTTCTCTCCGCTGGAAAGCTGCACGCTCAGTGCCAGTGTTCTGCAGCTTCTTTCTTCACGTTTCAGCAGCTAGCACGCTCTCCGTGTGCTGGAGAAGCGGGCGAGGCTTCCTTGCCGGAGAAGCGGCACCTTCGCCGGCAGAGAGCATCCTGCCGGCCGCGGTGCGCTCCGGAGCGGGGGCTTGTGCCGACAGAGGCCGGGAACAGGCGCTTACCTTCGGACAGCTCCGGATCCCCGTCCAATGCGTCTCTTGTCGCCTACACGGCAGGGAAAAGCTTTTCCACTCTGTCTAGGAAGGAGAAAGTGTGCCAGCACAGCAAATGCCTCCCGGACTTTCCCTGCAATTCAGCAAGTGCTTTGCAGCTTGAAATTGGAAGGAAAGCCTCAGATTTAGCAGCCAGAGCTTCAGGAGGAGCAGCAGCGAGCACAGCATCGCTTTTGCAGCAGCTCCTTCCATGTGCATGTTTTTGGGAGTGGAAAGGCTTGCAGAGTGTTAAAGTAGCTTTTTCTCTCCGCTGGAAAGCTGCACGCTCAGTGCCAGTGTTCTGCAGCTTCTTTCTTCACGTTTCAGCAGCTAGCGCGCTCTCCGTGTGCAGGAGAAGCGGCTGAGGCTTCCTTGCCGGAGAAGCGGCACCTTCGCCGGCAGAGAGCATCCTGCCGGCCGCGGTGCGCTCCGGAGCGGGGGTTTGTGCCGAAAGAGGCCGGGAACAGGCGCTTACCTTCGGACAGCTCCGGATGCCCGTCTAATGCGTCTCTTGTCGCCTACACGGCAGGGAAAAGCTTTTCCACTCTGTCTAGGAAGGAGAAAGTGTGCCAGCACAGCAAATGCCTCCCGGACTTTCCCTGCAATTCAGCATGTGCTTTGCAGCTTGAAATTGGAAGGAAAGCCTCAGATTTAGCAGCCAGAGCTTCAGGAGGAGCAGCAGCGAGCACAGCATCGCTTTTGCAGCAGCTCCTTCCATGTGCATGTTTTTGAGAGTGGAAAGGCTTGCAGAGTGTTCAAGTAGCTTTTTCTCTCCGCTGGAAAGCTGCACGCTCAGTGCCAGTGTTCTGCAGCTTCTTTCTTCGCGTTTCAGCAGCTAGAACGCTCTCCGTGTGCAGGAGAAGCGGCTGAGGCTTCCTTGCCGGAGAAGCGGCACCTTTGCCGGCAGAGAGCATTCTGCCGGCCGCGGTGCGCTCCGGAGCGGGGGCTTGTGCCGAAAGAGGCCGGACACAGGCGCTTACCTTCGGACAGCTCCGGATGCCCGTCCAATGCGTCTCTTGTCGCCTACACGGCAGGGAAAAGCTTTTCCACTCTGTCTAGGAAGGAGAAAGTGTGCCAGCACAGCAAATGCCTCCCGGACTTTCCCTGCAATTCAGCAAGTGCTTTGCAGCTTGAAATTGGAAGGAAAGCCTCAGATTTAGCAGCCAGAGCTTCAGGAGGAGCAGCAGCGAGCACAGCATCGCTTTTGCAGCAGCTTTTTTTATGTGCATGTTTTTGGGAGTGGAAAGGCTTGCAGAGTGTTAAAGTAGCTTTTTCTCTCCGCTGGAAAGCTGCACGCTCAGTGCCAGTGTTCTGCAGCTTCTTTCTTCACGTTTCAGCAGCTAGCGCGCTGTCCGTGTGCAGGAGAAGCGGCTGAGGCTTCCTTGCCGGAGAAGCGGCACCTTCGCCGGCAGCGAGCATCCTGCCGGCCGCGGTGCGCTCCGGAGCGGGGGCTTGTGCCGAAAGAGGCCGGCAACAGGCGCTTACCTTCGGACAGCTCCGGATGCCCGTCTAATGCGTCTCTTGTCGCCTACACGGCAGGGAAAAGCTTTTCCACTATGTCTAAGAAGGAGAAAGTGTGCCAGCACAGCAAATGCCTCCCGGACTTTCCCTGCAGTTCAGCAAGTGCTTTGCAGCTTGAAATTGGAAGGAAAGCCTCAGATTTAGCAGCCAGAGCTTCAGGAGGAGCAGCAGCGAGCACAGCATCGCTTTTGCAGCAGCTCCTTCCATGTGCATGTTTTTGGGAGTGGAAAGGCTTGCAGAGTGTTCAAGTAGCTTTTTCTCTCCGCTGGAAAGCTGCACGCTCAGTGCCAGTGTTCTGCAGCTTCTTTCTTCACGTTTCAGCAGCTAGCGCGCTGTCCGTGTGCAGGAGAAGCGGCTGAGGCTTCCTTGCCGGAGAAGCGGCACCTTCGCCGGCAGAGAGCATCCTGCCGGCCGCGGTGCGCTCCGGAGCGGGGGCTTGTGCCGAAAGAGGCCGGCAACAGGCGCTTACCTTCGGACAGCTCCGGATGCCCGTCTAATGCGTCTCTTGTCGCCTACACGGCAGGGAAAAGCTTTTCCACTCTGTCTAGGAAGGAGAAAGTGTGCCAGCACAGCAAATGCCTCCCGGACTTTCCCTGCAATTCAGCAAGTGCTTTGCAGCTTGAAATTGGAAGGAAAGCCTCAGATTTAGCAGCCAGAGCTTCAGGAGGAGCAGCAGCGAGCACAGCATCGCTTTTGCAGCAGCTCCTTCCATGTGCATGTTTTTGGGAGTGGAAAGGCTTGCAGAGTGTTCAAGTAGCTTTTTCTCTCCGCTGGAAAGCTGCACGCTCAGTGCCAGTGTTCTGCAACTTCTTTCTTCACGTTTCAGCAGCTAGCACGCTCTCCGTGTGCTGGAGAAGCGGGCGAAGCTTCCTTGCCGGAGAAGCGGCACCTTCGCCGGCAGAGAGCATCCTGCCGGCCGCGGTGCGCTCCGGAGCGGGGGCTTGTGCCGAAAGAGGCCGGGAACAGGCGCTTACCTTCGGACAGCTCCGGATGCCCGTCCAATGCGTCTCTTGTCGCCTACACGGCAGGGAAAAGCTTTTCCACTCTGTCTAGGAAGGAGAAAGTGTGCCAGCACAGCAAATGCCTCCCGGACTTTCCCTGCAATTCAGCAAGTGCTTTGCAGCTTGAAATTGGAAGGAAAGCCTCAGATTTAGCAGCCAGAGCTTCAGGAGGAGCAGCAGCGAGCACAGCATCGCTTTTGCAGCAGCTCCTTCCATGTGCATGTTTTTGGGAGTGGAAAGGCTTGCAGAGTGTTCAAGTAGCTTTTTCTCTCCGCTGGAAAGCTGCACGCTCAGTGCCAGTGTTCTGCAACTTCTTTCTTCACGTTTCAGCAGCTAGCACGCTCTCCGTGTGCTGGAGAAGCGGGCGAAGCTTCCTTGCCGGAGAAGCGGCACCTTCGCCGGCAGAGAGCATCCTGCCGGCCGCGGTGCGCTCCGGAGCGGGGGCTTGTGCCGAAAGAGGCCGGGAACAGGCGCTTACCTTCGGACAGCTCCGGATGCCCGTCTAATGCGTCTCTTGTCGCCTACACGGCAGGGAAAAGCTTTTCCACTCTGTCTAGGAAGGAGAAAGTGTGCCAGCACAGCAAATGCCTCCCGGACTTTCCCTGCAATTCAGCAAGTGCTTTGCAGCTTGAAATTGGAAGGAAAGCCTCAGATTTAGCAGCCAGAGCTTCAGGAGGAGCAGCAGCGAGCACAGCATCGCTTTTGCAGCAGCTTTTTTTATGTGCATGTTTTTGGGAGTGGAAAGGCTTGCAGAGTGTTCAAGTAGCTTTTTCTCTCCGCTGGAAAGCTGCACGCTCAGTGCCAGTGTTCTGCAGCTTCTTTCTTCGCGTTTCACCTGCTAGCACGCTCTCCGTGTGCAGGAGAAGCGGCTGAGGCTTCCTTGCCGGAGAAGCGGCACCTTCGCCGGCAGCGAGCATCCTGCCGGCCGCGGTGCGCTCCGGAGCGGGGGCTTGTGCCGAAAGAGGCCGGGAACAGGCGCTTACCTTCGGACAGCTCCGGATGCCCGTCTAATGCGTCTCTTGTCGCCTACACGGCAGGGAAAAGCTTTTCCACTCTGTCTAGGAAGGAGAAAGTGTGCCAGCACAGCAAATGCCTCCCGGACTTTCCCTGCAATTCAGCATGTGCTTTGCAGCTTGAAATTGGAAGGAAAGCCTCAGATTTAGCAGCCAGAGCTTCAGGAGGAGCAGCAGCGAGCACAGCATCGCTTTTGCAGCAGCTCCTTCCATGTGCATGTTTTTGGGAGTGGAAAGGCTTGCAGAGTGTTCAAGTAGCTTTTTCTCTCCGCTGGAAAGCTGCACGCTCAGTGCCAGTGTTCTGCAGCTTCTTTCTTCGCGTTTCAGCAGCTAGCACGCTCTCCGTGTGCAGGAGAAGCGGCTGAGGCTTCCTTGCCGGAGAAGCGGCACCTTCGCCGGCAGCGAGCATCCTGCCGGCCGCGGTGCGCTCCGGAGCGGGGGCTTGTGCCGAAAGAGGCCGGGAACAGGCGCTTACCTTCGGACAGCTCCGGATGCCCGTCTAATGCGTCTCTTGTCGCCTACACGGCAGGGAAAAGCTTTTCCACTCTGTCTAGGAAGGAGAAAGTGTGCCAGCACAGCAAATGCCTCCCGGACTTTCCCTGCAATTCAGCATGTGCTTTGCAGCTTGAAATTGGAAGGAAAGCCTCAGATTTAGCAGCCAGAGCTTCAGGAGGAGCAGCAGCGAGCACAGCATCGCTTTTGCAGCAGCTTTTTTTATGTGCATGTTTTTGGGAGTGGAAAGGCTTGCAGAGTGTTCAAGTAGCTTTTTCTCTCCGCTGGAAAGCTGCACGCTCAGTGCCAGTGTTCTGCAGCTTCTTTCTTCGCGTTTCAGCAGCTAGAACGCTCTCCGTGTGCAGGAGAAGCGGCTGAGGCTTCCTTGCCGGAGAAGCGGCACCTTTGCCGGCAGAGAGCATTCTGCCGGCCGCGGTGCGCTCCGGAGCGGGGGCTTGTGCCGAAAGAGGCCGGACACAGGCGCTTACCTTCGGACAGCTCCGGATGCCCGTCCAATGCGTCTCTTGTCGCCTACACGGCAGGGAAAAGCTTTTCCACTCTGTCTAGGAAGGAGAAAGTGTGCCAGCACAGCAAATGCCTCCCGGACTTTCCCTGCAATTCAGCAAGTGCTTTGCAGCTTGAAATTGGAAGGAAAGCCTCAGATTTAGCAGCCAGAGCTTCAGGAGGAGCAGCAGCGAGCACAGCATCGCTTTTGCAGCAGCTTTTTTTATGTGCATGTTTTTGGGAGTGGAAAGGCTTGCAGAGTGTTAAAGTAGCTTTTTCTCTCCGCTGGAAAGCTGCACGCTCAGTGCCAGTGTTCTGCAGCTTCTTTCTTCACGTTTCAGCAGCTAGCGCGCTGTCCGTGTGCAGGAGAAGCGGCTGAGGCTTCCTTGCCGGAGAAGCGGCACCTTCGCCGGCAGCGAGCATCCTGCCGGCCGCGGTGCGCTCCGGAGCGGGGGCTTGTGCCGAAAGAGGCCGGGAACAGGCGCTTACCTTCGGACAGCTCCGGATGCCCGTCTAATGCGTCTCTTGTCGCCTACACGGCAGGGAAAAGCTTTTCCACTCTGTCTAGGAAGGAGAAAGTGTGCCAGCACAGCAAATGCCTCCCGGACTTTCCCTGCAGTTCAGCAAGTGCTTTGCAGCTTGAAATTGGAAGGAAAGCCTCAGATTTAGCAGCCAGAGCTTCAGGAGGAGCAGCAGCGAGCACAGCATCGCTTTTGCAGCAGCTCCTTCCATGTGCATGTTTTTGGGAGTGGAAAGGCTTGCAGAGTGTTCAAGTAGCTTTTTCTCTCCGCTGGAAAGCTGCACGCTCAGTGCCAGTGTTCTGCAGCTTCTTTCTTCACGTTTCAGCAGCTAGCGCGCTGTCCGTGTGCAGGAGAAGCGGCTGAGGCTTCCTTGCCGGAGAAGCGGCACCTTCGCCGGCAGAGAGCATCCTGCCGGCCGCGGTGCGCTCCGGAGCGGGGGCTTGTGCCGAAAGAGGCCGGCAACAGGCGCTTACCTTCGGACAGCTCCGGATGCCCGTCTAATGCGTCTCTTGTCGCCTACACGGCAGGGAAAAGCTTTTCCACTCTGTCTAGGAAGGAGAAAGTGTGCCAGCACAGCAAATGCCTCCCGGACTTTCCCTGCAATTCAGCAAGTGCTTTGCAGCTTGAAATTGGAAGGAAAGCCTCAGATTTAGCAGCCAGAGCTTCAGGAGGAGCAGCAGCGAGCACAGCATCGCTTTTGCAGCAGCTCCTTCCATGTGCATGTTTTTGGGAGTGGAAAGGCTTGCAGAGTGTTCAAGTAGCTTTTTCTCTCCGCTGGAAAGCTGCACGCTCAGTGCCAGTGTTCTGCAGCTTCTTTCTTCACGTTTCAGCAGCTAGCGCGCTGTCCGTGTGCAGGAGAAGCGGCTGAGGCTTCCTTGCCGGAGAAGCGGCACCTTCGCCGGCAGAGAGCATCCTGCCGGCCGCGGTGCGCTCCGGAGCGGGGGCTTGTGCCGAAAGAGGCCGGCAACAGGCGCTTACCTTCGGACAGCTCCGGATGCCCGTCTAATGCGTCTCTTGTCGCCTACACGGCAGGGAAAAGCTTTTCCACTCTGTCTAGGAAGGAGAAAGTGTGCCAGCACAGCAAATGCCTCCCGGACTTTCCCTGCAATTCAGCAAGTGCTTTGCAGCTTGAAATTGGAAGGAAAGCCTCAGATTTAGCAGCCAGAGCTTCAGGAGGAGCAGCAGCGAGCACAGCATCGCTTTTGCAGCAGCTCCTTCCATGTGCATGTTTTTGGGAGTGGAAAGGCTTGCAGAGTGTTCAAGTAGCTTTTTCTCTCCGCTGGAAAGCTGCACGCTCAGTGCCAGTGTTCTGCAACTTCTTTCTTCACGTTTCAGCAGCTAGCACGCTCTCCGTGTGCTGGAGAAGCGGGCGAAGCTTCCTTGCCGGAGAAGCGGCACCTTCGCCGGCAGAGAGCATCCTGCCGGCCGCGGTGCGCTCCGGAGCGGGGGCTTGTGCCGAAAGAGGCCGGGAACAGGCGCTTACCTTCGGACAGCTCCGGATGCCCGTCTAATGCGTCTCTTGTCGCCTACACGGCAGGGAAAAGCTTTTCCACTCTGTCTAGGAAGGAGAAAGTGTGCCAGCACAGCAAATGCCTCCCGGACTTTCCCTGCAATTCAGCAAGTGCTTTGCAGCTTGAAATTGGAAGGAAAGCCTCAGATTTAGCAGCCAGAGCTTCAGGAGGAGCAGCAGCGAGCACAGCATCGCTTTTGCAGCAGCTTTTTTTATGTGCATGTTTTTGGGAGTGGAAAGGCTTGCAGAGTGTTCAAGTAGCTTTTTCTCTCCGCTGGAAAGCTGCACGCTCAGTGCCAGTGTTCTGCAGCTTCTTTCTTCGCGTTTCACCTGCTAGCACGCTCTCCGTGTGCAGGAGAAGCGGCTGAGGCTTCCTTGCCGGAGAAGCGGCACCTTCGCCGGCAGCGAGCATCCTGCCGGCCGCGGTGCGCTCCGGAGCGGGGGCTTGTGCCGAAAGAGGCCGGGAACAGGCGCTTACCTTCGGACAGCTCCGGATGCCCGTCTAATGCGTCTCTTGTCGCCTACACGGCAGGGAAAAGCTTTTCCACTCTGTCTAGGAAGGAGAAAGTGTGCCAGCACAGCAAATGCCTCCCGGACTTTCCCTGCAATTCAGCATGTGCTTTGCAGCTTGAAATTGGAAGGAAAGCCTCAGATTTAGCAGCCAGAGCTTCAGGAGGAGCAGCAGCGAGCACAGCATCGCTTTTGCAGCAGCTCCTTCCATGTGCATGTTTTTGGGAGTGGAAAGGCTTGCAGAGTGTTCAAGTAGCTTTTTCTCTCCGCTGGAAAGCTGCACGCTCAGTGCCAGTGTTCTGCAGCTTCTTTCTTCACGTTTCAGCAGCTAGCGCGCTGTCCGTGTGCAGGAGAAGCGGCTGAGGCTTTCTTGCCGGAGAAGCGGCACCTTCGCCGGCAGAGAGCATCCTGCCGGCCGCGGTGCGCTCCGGAGCGGGGGCTTGTGCCGAAAGAGGCCGGGAACAGGCGCTTACCTTCGGACAGCTCCGGATGCCCGTCTAATGCGTCTCTTGTCGCCTACACGGCAGGGAAAAGCTTTTCCACTCTGTCTAGGAAGGAGAAAGTGTGCCAGCACAGCAAATGCCTCCCGGACTTTCCCTGCAATTCAGCAAGTGCTTTGCAGCTTGAAATTGGAAGGAAAGCCTCAGATTTAGCAGCCAGAGCTTCAGGAGGAGCAGCAGCGAGCACAGCATCGCTTTTGCAGCAGCTCCTTCCATGTGCATGTTTTTGGGAGTGGAAAGGCTTGCAGAGTGTTCAAGTAGCTTTTTCTCTCCGCTGGAAATCTGCACGCTCAGTGCCAGTGTTCTGCAGCTTCTTTCTTCACGTTTCAGCAGCTAGCACGCTCTCCGTGTGCTGGAGAAGCGGGCGAGGCTTCCTTGCCGGAGAAGCGGCACCTTCGCCGGCAGAGAGCATCCTGCCGGCCGCGGTGCGCTCCGGAGCGGGGGCTTGTGCCGACAGAGGCCGGCAACAGGCGCTTACCTTCGGACAGCTCCGGATGCCCGTCCAATGCGTCTCTTGTCGCCTACACGGCAGGGAAAAGCTTTTCCACTCTGTCAAAGAAGGAGAAAGTGTGCCAGCACAGCAAATGCCTCCCGGACTTTCCCTGCAATTCAGCAAGTGCTTTGCAGCTTGAAATTGGAAGGAAAGCCTCACATTTAGCAGCCAGAGCTTCAGGAGGAGCAGCAGCGAGCACAGCATCGCTTTTGCAGCAGCTTTTTTTATGTGCATGTTTTTGGGAGTGGAAAGGCTTGCAGAGTGTTCAAGTAGCTTTTTATCTCCGCTGGAAAGCTGCACGCTCAGTGCCAGTGTTCTGCAGCTTCTTTCTTCACGTTTCAGCAGCTAGCGCGCTCTCCGTGTGCAGGAGAAGCGGCTGAGGCTTCCTTGCCGGAGAAGCGGCACCTTCGCCGGCAGAGAGCATCCTGCCGGCCGCGGTGCGCTCCGGAGCGGGGGCTTGTGCCGAAAGAGGCCGGGAACAGGCGCTTACCTTCGGACAGCTCCGGATGCCCGTCTAATGCGTCTCTTGTCGCCTACACGGCAGGGAAAAGCTTTTCCACTCTGTCTAGGAAGGAGAAAGTGTGCCAGCACAGCAAATGCCTCCCGGACTTTCCCTGCAATTCAGCATGTGCTTTGCAGCTTGAAATTGGAAGGAAAGCCTCAGATTTAGCAGCCAGAGCTTCAGGAGGAGCAGCAGCGAGCACAGCATCGCTTTTGCAGCAGCTCCTTCCATGTGCATGTTTTTGGGAGTGGAAAGGCTTGCAGAGTGTTCAAGTAGCTTTTTCTCTCCGCTGGAAAGCTGCACGCTCAGTGCCAGTGTTCTGCAGCTTCTTTCTTCACGTTTCAGCAGCTAGCACGCTCTCCGTGTGCTGGAGAAGCGGGCGAGGCTTCCTTGCCGGAGAAGCGGCACCTTCGCCGGCAGAGAGCATCCTGCCGGCCGCGGTGCGCTCCGGAGCGGGGGCTTGTGCCGACAGAGGCCGGGAACAGGCGCTTACCTTCGGACAGCTCCGGATCCCCGTCCAATGCGTCTCTTGTCGCCTACACGGCAGGGAAAAGCTTTTCCACTCTGTCTAGGAAGGAGAAAGTGTGCCAGCACAGCAAATGCCTCCCGGACTTTCCCTGCAATTCAGCAAGTGCTTTGCAGCTTGAAATTGGAAGGAAAGCCTCAGATTTAGCAGCCAGAGCTTCAGGAGGAGCAGCAGCGAGCACAGCATCGCTTTTGCAGCAGCTCCTTCCATGTGCATGTTTTTGGGAGTGGAAAGGCTTGCAGAGTGTTAAAGTAGCTTTTTCTCTCCGCTGGAAAGCTGCACGCTCAGTGCCAGTGTTCTGCAGCTTCTTTCTTCACGTTTCAGCAGCTAGCGCGCTCTCCGTGTGCAGGAGAAGCGGCTGAGGCTTCCTTGCCGGAGAAGCGGCACCTTCGCCGGCAGAGAGCATCCTGCCGGCCGCGGTGCGCTCCGGAGCGGGGGTTTGTGCCGAAAGAGGCCGGGAACAGGCGCTTACCTTCGGACAGCTCCGGATGCCCGTCTAATGCGTCTCTTGTCGCCTACACGGCAGGGAAAAGCTTTTCCACTCTGTCAAAGAAGGAGAAAGTGTGCCAGCACAGCAAATGCCTCCCGGACTTTCCCTGCAATTCAGCATGTGCTTTGCAGCTTGAAATTGGAAGGAAAGCCTCAGATTTAGCAGCCAGAGCTTCAGGAGGAGCAGCAGCGAGCACAGCATCGCTTTTGCAGCAGCTCCTTCCATGTGCATGTTTTTGAGAGTGGAAAGGCTTGCAGAGTGTTCAAGTAGCTTTTTCTCTCCGCTGGAAAGCTGCACGCTCAGTGCCAGTGTTCTGCAGCTTCTTTCTTCGCGTTTCAGCAGCTAGAACGCTCTCCGTGTGCAGGAGAAGCGGCTGAGGCTTCCTTGCCGGAGAAGCGGCACCTTTGCCGGCAGAGAGCATTCTGCCGGCCGCGGTGCGCTCCGGAGCGGGGGCTTGTGCCGAAAGAGGCCGGACACAGGCGCTTACCTTCGGACAGCTCCGGATGCCCGTCCAATGCGTCTCTTGTCGCCTACACGGCAGGGAAAAGCTTTTCCACTCTGTCTAGGAAGGAGAAAGTGTGCCAGCACAGCAAATGCCTCCCGGACTTTCCCTGCAATTCAGCAAGTGCTTTGCAGCTTGAAATTGGAAGGAAAGCCTCAGATTTAGCAGCCAGAGCTTCAGGAGGAGCAGCAGCGAGCACAGCATCGCTTTTGCAGCAGCTTTTTTTATGTGCATGTTTTTGGGAGTGGAAAGGCTTGCAGAGTGTTAAAGTAGCTTTTTCTCTCCGCTGGAAAGCTGCACGCTCAGTGCCAGTGTTCTGCAGCTTCTTTCTTCACGTTTCAGCAGCTAGCGCGCTGTCCGTGTGCAGGAGAAGCGGCTGAGGCTTCCTTGCCGGAGAAGCGGCACCTTCGCCGGCAGCGAGCATCCTGCCGGCCGCGGTGCGCTCCGGAGCGGGGGCTTGTGCCGAAAGAGGCCGGGAACAGGCGCTTACCTTCGGACAGCTCCGGATGCCCGTCTAATGCGTCTCTTGTCGCCTACACGGCAGGGAAAAGCTTTTCCACTCTGTCTAGGAAGGAGAAAGTGTGCCAGCACAGCAAATGCCTCCCGGACTTTCCCTGCAATTCAGCAAGTGCTTTGCAGCTTGAAATTGGAAGGAAAGCCTCAGATTTAGCAGCCAGAGCTTCAGGAGGAGCAGCAGCGAGCACAGCATCGCTTTTGCAGCAGCTTTTTTTATGTGCATGTTTTTGGGAGTGGAAAGGCTTGCAGAGTGTTCAAGTAGCTTTTTCTCTCCGCTGGAAAGCTGCACGCTCAGTGCCAGTGTTCTGCAGCTTCTTTCTTCGCGTTTCACCTGCTAGCACGCTCTCCGTGTGCAGGAGAAGCGGCTGAGGCTTCCTTGCCGGAGAAGCGGCACCTTCGCCGGCAGCGAGCATCCTGCCGGCCGCGGTGCGCTCCGGAGCGGGGGCTTGTGCCGAAAGAGGCCGGGAACAGGCGCTTACCTTCGGACAGCTCCGGATGCCCGTCTAATGCGTCTCTTGTCGCCTACACGGCAGGGAAAAGCTTTTCCACTCTGTCTAGGAAGGAGAAAGTGTGCCAGCACAGCAAATGCCTCCCGGACTTTCCCTGCAATTCAGCATGTGCTTTGCAGCTTGAAATTGGAAGGAAAGCCTCAGATTTAGCAGCCAGAGCTTCAGGAGGAGCAGCAGCGAGCACAGCATCGCTTTTGCAGCAGCTCCTTCCATGTGCATGTTTTTGGGAGTGGAAAGGCTTGCAGAGTGTTCAAGTAGCTTTTTCTCTCCGCTGGAAAGCTGCACGCTCAGTGCCAGTGTTCTGCAGCTTCTTTCTTCACGTTTCAGCAGCTAGCGCGCTGTCCGTGTGCAGGAGAAGCGGCTGAGGCTTTCTTGCCGGAGAAGCGGCACCTTCGCCGGCAGAGAGCATCCTGCCGGCCGCGGTGCGCTCCGGAGCGGGGGCTTGTGCCGAAAGAGGCCGGGAACAGGCGCTTACCTTCGGACAGCTCCGGATGCCCGTCTAATGCGTCTCTTGTCGCCTACACGGCAGGGAAAAGCTTTTCCACTCTGTCTAGGAAGGAGAAAGTGTGCCAGCACAGCAAATGCCTCCCGGACTTTCCCTGCAATTCAGCAAGTGCTTTGCAGCTTGAAATTGGAAGGAAAGCCTCAGATTTAGCAGCCAGAGCTTCAGGAGGAGCAGCAGCGAGCACAGCATCGCTTTTGCAGCAGCTCCTTCCATGTGCATGTTTTTGGGAGTGGAAAGGCTTGCAGAGTGTTCAAGTAGCTTTTTCTCTCCGCTGGAAATCTGCACGCTCAGTGCCAGTGTTCTGCAGCTTCTTTCTTCACGTTTCAGCAGCTAGCACGCTCTCCGTGTGCTGGAGAAGCGGGCGAGGCTTCCTTGCCGGAGAAGCGGCACCTTCGCCGGCAGAGAGCATCCTGCCGGCCGCGGTGCGCTCCGGAGCGGGGGCTTGTGCCGACAGAGGCCGGCAACAGGCGCTTACCTTCGGACAGCTCCGGATGCCCGTCCAATGCGTCTCTTGTCGCCTACACGGCAGGGAAAAGCTTTTCCACTCTGTCAAAGAAGGAGAAAGTGTGCCAGCACAGCAAATGCCTCCCGGACTTTCCCTGCAATTCAGCAAGTGCTTTGCAGCTTGAAATTGGAAGGAAAGCCTCACATTTAGCAGCCAGAGCTTCAGGAGGAGCAGCAGCGAGCACAGCATCGCTTTTGCAGCAGCTTTTTTTATGTGCATGTTTTTGGGAGTGGAAAGGCTTGCAGAGTGTTCAAGTAGCTTTTTATCTCCGCTGGAAAGCTGCACGCTCAGTGCCAGTGTTCTGCAGCTTCTTTCTTCACGTTTCAGCAGCTAGCGCGCTCTCCGTGTGCAGGAGAAGCGGCTGAGGCTTCCTTGCCGGAGAAGCGGCACCTTCGCCGGCAGAGAGCATCCTGCCGGCCGCGGTGCGCTCCGGAGCGGGGGCTTGTGCCGAAAGAGGCCGGGAACAGGCGCTTACCTTCGGACAGCTCCGGATGCCCGTCTAATGCGTCTCTTGTCGCCTACACGGCAGGGAAAAGCTTTTCCACTCTGTCTAGGAAGGAGAAAGTGTGCCAGCACAGCAAATGCCTCCCGGACTTTCCCTGCAATTCAGCATGTGCTTTGCAGCTTGAAATTGGAAGGAAAGCCTCAGATTTAGCAGCCAGAGCTTCAGGAGGAGCAGCAGCGAGCACAGCATCGCTTTTGCAGCAGCTCCTTCCATGTGCATGTTTTTGGGAGTGGAAAGGCTTGCAGAGTGTTCAAGTAGCTTTTTCTCTCCGCTGGAAAGCTGCACGCTCAGTGCCAGTGTTCTGCAACTTCTTTCTTCACGTTTCAGCAGCTAGCACGCTCTCCGTGTGCTGGAGAAGCGGGCGAGGCTTCCTTGCCGGAGAAGCGGCACCTTCGCCGGCAGAGAGCATCCTGCCGGCCGCGGTGCGCTCCGGAGCGGGGGCTTGTGCCGAAAGAGGCCGGGAACAGGTGCTTACCTTCGGACAGCTCCGGATGCCCGTCCAATGCGTCTCTTGTCGCCTACACGGCAGGGAAAAGCTTTTCCACTCTGTCTAGGAAGGAGAAAGTGTGCCAGCACAGCAAATGCCTACTGGGTTAGACCAGTGCCAACTTGGTCTGCTTTGAGAGTGCCAAGTGGGTCCTGAAAACTGACATCTACAACAGTGGCTTCAGAGTTTTGGTTCCCAGGAAAAAGGCCTGTAGAATGGTTCTGGATCCAGACGCCTTACATTGCCGTGTGCCGCCTGGTGTTTGGCCTCTCGCAGGATGCCTTGCAGACGCAAGCTGGCACCAATGCCAACTTGCTCTGGTTTGGGAGTGCCAAGCGGGTCCTGCTAACTGACACCAAGAACAGTGGCTTCTGAGTTTTGTTTCCCAGGGAAAAAGCCGTTACAGTCGTTCAGGGTCCTGAGGCCTTAAATAGCTAGGTGCCTCCTGGAATTCCACGTCACGCAGGATTCCTCCGAGACGCAAGGTGGCTCCAGTGCAAACTTGGTCTGGTTTGAGAGTGCGAAGTGTGTGCTCAAAACTGACATCCAGAACAGTGGCTTGTGAGTTTTGTTTCCATGGGAAAAGGCCAGTAAAATGGTTCAGAGTCCTGAGGCCTTAAATGGCCGGGTGCCTCCTAGAATTCGGCCTATCGCAGGATGCCTCCCAGACGCCAAGTGGCATCAGTGGCAAATTGGTCTGTTTTGAGAGTGCCAAGTGGGTCCTGAAAACTGACACTAAGAACAGTGGCTTCTGAGTTTTGTTTCCCAGGGAAAAAGCCTGTAAAATGGTTCAGGGTCCTGCGCCTTAAATTGCCGGGTGCGTCCTGGAATTCTGCGTATCTCAGGATGCCTCCCAGACGCAAAGTGGCACCAGTGCCAACTTGGTCTGGTTTGACAGTGCAGAGTGGGTCCTGCACACTGACACCCAGAACAGTGGCTTCTGAGTTTTGTTTCCCAGGGAAAAAGCCTGAACAATGGTTCAAGTTCCTGCGGCCTTAGATCTCCGGGAGCCTCATGGAGATCCGCCTCTTGCAGGATTTTTCCCAGACGCTATGCAGCACCATTGCCCACTTAGTCTGGTTAGAGAGTGCCAAGTGGGTCCTGAAAACTGACACCAAGAACAGTGGCTTCTGAGTTTTGTTTCCCAGGGAAAAAGCCTGTACAGTGGTTCAGGGTCCTGAGGCCTTAAATGGCCAGGTGCCTCCTGGAATTCGGCCTCTCGCAGGATGCCTTTCAGACGAAGGGTGGCAGCAGTGCCCACTTCGTCTGGTTTGAGAGGGCCAAGCAGGTCCTGAAAAGTGACATCCAGACCAGTGGTTTCTGAGTTTTGTTTCCCAGGGAAAAACACTGTACAGTGGTTCAGGGTCCTGAGGCTTTAAATGGCCGGGTGATTCCTGGAATTCCGCCTCTCGAAGGATGCCTCCCAGACGCAAGGTGTCTGCAGTTCCAACTTGTTCTGGTTTGAGAGTGCCAAGTGTGTCCTGAAAACTGACACCCAGAACAGTGGCTTCTGAGTTTTGTTTCCCATGGAAAAAGCCATTGCAGTGGTTCGGGGTCCTGAGGCCTTAAATTTCAAGGTGCCTACTGGAATTCCTCATCTCACAGGATGCCTCCCAAACCGAAGCTGGCACCAATGCATAATTGGTCTGGTTTGACAGTGCAGAGTGGTTCCTGAAAACTGACACCCAGAACAGTGGCTTCTGAGTTTTGTTTCCTAGTGAAAAAGCCTGTAGAGTGGTTCAGGGTCTTGAGGCTTTAAATGGGCAGGTGCCTCCTGGAATTCCGTGTCTCGCAGGATGCCTCACAGACGCAATGTGGCAGCATCTGCAAGGTTTCTGCAGTGCCAACTTGTTCTGGTTTGAGAGTGCCAAGTGGGTCCTGCAAACTGACACCCAGAACAGTGGCTTCTGAGTTTTGTTTCCCAGGGAAAAAGCCTGAACAATGGTTCAAGTTCCTGCGGCCATAGATCTCCGGGAGCCTCATGGAGATCCGCCTCTCGCAGGATTTTTCCCAGACGCTATGCGGCACCATTGCCCACTTAGTCTGGTTTGAGAGTGCCAAGTGGGTCCTGAAAACTGATACTAAGAACAGTGGCTACTGAGTTTTGTTTCCCAGGGAAAAAGCCTGTAAAGTGGTTCAGGGGCCTGAGGCCTTAAATGGCCAGGTGCCTCGAGGAATTCGGCCTCTCGCAGGATGCCTCCCAGACTCAATGTGGCACCAGTGCCAACTTGGTCTGGTTTGAGAGTGCCAAGTGGGTCCTGCAAACTGACACCCAGAACAGTGGCTTCTGAGTTTTGTTTCCCAGGGAAAAAGCCTGTACAATGGTTCAGGGTCTTGAGGCTTTAAATATCAGGGTGCCTAGGTGAATTCCGCCTCTCGCAGGATGCCTCCCAAACGCAAGCTGGCACCAATGCATACTAGGTCTGGTTTGACAGTGCAGAGTGGGTCCTGCAAACTGACACCCAGAACAGTGGCTTCTGAGTTTTGTTTCCCAGGGAAAAAGCCTGTACAATGGTTCAGGTTCCTGCGGCCTTAAAATCCCAGGTGCCTCCTGGAGATCCGCCTCTTGCAGGATTTTTCCCAGACGCTATGCGGCACCATTGCCCACTTAGTCTGGTTTGAGAGTGCCAAGTGGGTCCTGAAAACTGACATCTAGAACAGTGGCTTCTGAGTTTTGTTTCCCAGGGAAAAAGCCTGTACAGTGGTTCAGGGTCCTGAGGCCTTAAATGGCCAGGTGCCTCCTGGAATTCGGCCTCTCGCAGGATGCCTTTCAGACGAAGGGTGGCAGCAGTGCCAACTTGGTCTTGTTTGAGAGTGCCTAGTGGGTCCTGAAAACTGACACGCAGAACAGTGGCTTCTGAGTTTTGGCTCCCAGGGAAAAAGCCTGTACAGTGGTTCAGGGTCCTGCGGCCTTAAATTTCAAGGTGCCTCCTGGAATTCCGCCTCTCGCAGGATGCCTCCCAGACGCTATGTGGCACAAGTACCAACTTCGTCTGGTTTGTGAGTGTCAGGTGGGTCCTGAAAACTGACACCCAGAACAGTGGTTTGTGAGTATTGTTTCCCAGGGAAATACCCTGTAGAGTGGTTCAGGGTCCTGAAGCCTTAAATTGCCGGGTGCCTCCTGGAGATCCGCCTCTTGCAGGATTTTTCCCAGTTGCTATGCGGCACCATTGCACACTTACTCTGGTTTGAGAGTGTCAAGTGGGTCCTGCAAACTGACACCAAGAACATTGTCTTCTGAGTTTTGTTTCCCAGGGAAAAAGCCTGTACAGTGGTTTAGGGTCCTGAGGCCTTAAATTTCAAGGTACCTCCTGGAATTCCGCGTCTCGCAGGATGCCTCCCAGACGCAATGTGGCACCTGTGCCAACATGGTCTGGTTTGAGAGTGCCAAGTGGGTCCTGAAAATTGACACCAAGTACAGTGCCTGCTTAGATTTGTTTCCCTGGGAAAAAGCCTGTACACTGCTTCAGGGGCCTGAAACTTTAAATGGCCGGGTGCCTTCTTGAATTCGGCGTCTCGCAGGATGCCTCCCAGACGCAATGTGACACCAGTGCCAACATGGTCTTGTTTGAGAGTGCCTCCTGGGTCCTGAAAACTGACACCCAGAACAGTGGCTTGTGAGTTTTGTCTCCCAGGGAAAAGGCCTGTAGAATATTTCAGCGTCCTGAGGCCTTAAATGGCCAGGTGCCTCCTGAAATTCCGCCTCACGCAGGGACCTCCCAGACGCAAGGTGGCAGCAGTGCCAACCCTGTCTGGTTTGAGAGTGCCAAGGGGGTCCTGAAAACTGACACTAAGAACAGTGGTTTGTGAATTTTGTTTCCCAGGGAAAAAGCCTGTACAGTGGTTCAGGTTCCAGCGGCCTTTAATTGCCCGGTGCCTCCTGGAGATCCGCCTCTTGCCGGATTTTTCCCAGACGCGATGCGGCACCATTGCCCACTTTGTCTGGTTTGAGAGTGTCAAGTGGGTCCTGAAAACTGACACCAAGAACATTGTCTTCTGAGTTTTTTTTCCCAGGGAAAAAGCCTGTAAAGTGGTTGAGGTTCCTGAGGCCTTAAATGGCCAAGTTCCTCCTGGAATTCGGCCTCTCGCAGGATGCCTCCCAGACACAAAGTGGCACCAGTCCCAACTTCGTCTGCTTTGAGAATGCCAAGTGGGTCCTGAAAACTGACACTCAGAACAGTGGCTTCTGAGTTTTGTCTCCCAGGGGAAAGGTTTGTAGAATGTTTCAGGTGCCTGAGCCCTTAAATGGCCAGGTGCCTCCTAGAGTTCCGCCTCTTGCAGGATTTTTCCGAGACGCTAAGTGGCACCATTGCCCACTTCGTCTGGTTTGAGAGTGCCAAGTGGGTCCTGCAAACTGACACCAAGAACAGTGGCTTCTCAGTTTTGGTTGCCAGGGAAAAAGCCATTACAGTGGTTTAGGGTCCTGAGGCCTTAATTTTCAGGGTGCCTACTGGAATTCTGCCTCTCGCAGTATGCCTCCCAGACGCAAGCTGGCACCAATGCATACTTGGTCTGTTTTGACAGTGCAGAGTGGGTCCTGCAAACTGACACCCAGAAGAGAGGCTTCTGAGTTTGGTTTCCCAGGGAAAAAGCCTGTAGAGTGGATCAGGGTCTTGAGGCCTTAAATGGCCAGGTGCCTCCTAGAATTCCTCGTCTCGCAGTATGCCTCCCAGATGCAATGTGGCAGCAGTGCCAACTTGGTCTGGTTTGAGAGTGCCAAGTTGGTCCTGAAAACTGACACCCAGAACAGTGCTTTGTGAATTTTGTTTCCCAGGGAAAAAGCCTGAACAATGTTTCAGGTTCTAGAGGCATTAAATTCCAGGGTGCCTCCTGGAGATCCGCGTCTCGCAGGATTTTTCCCAGACGCTATGCGGCATCATTGCCCACTTTGTCTGGTTTGATAGTGTCAAGAGGGTCCTGAAAACTGACACTAAGAACAGTGGCTTCTGAGTTTTGTTTCCCAGGGAAAAAGCCTGTAAATTGGTTCAGGGTCCTGAGGTCTTAAATGGCCAGGTGCCAGGGGGAATTTGGCCTCTTGCAGGATGCCTCCGAGACGCAAAGTGGCACCAGTGCCAACTTGGTCTGGTTTGAGAGTGCCAAGTGGGTCCTGAAAAGTGACCATCAGAAAAGTGGCTTGTGAATTTTGTTTCCCAGGGAAATACCCTGTAGAGTGGTACAGGGTCCTGAGGCCTTAAATTGCCGGGTGCCTCCTGGAGATCGCCTCCTGCAGGATTTTTCCCAGACGCTATGCGGCCCCATTGCCCACTTAGTCTGGTTTGAGAGTGTCAAGTGGGTCCTGAAAACTGACACCAAGAACATTGTCTTCTGAGTTTTGTTTCCCAGGGAAAAAGCCTGTAAAGTGGTTCAGGGTCCGGAGGCCTTAAATGGCCGGGTTCCTCCGGGAATTCCGTGTCTCGCAGGATGCCTCCCAGATGCAATGTGGCACCAGTGCCAAAATGGTCTGGTTCTAGAGTGCCTAGTGGGTCCTGAAAACTGACACCCAGAACAGTGGCTTGTGAGTTTTGTTTCCCAGGGAAATACCCTGTGGAGTGGTTCAGGGTCCTGAGGCATTAAATTTCAGGGTGCCTTCTGAAATTCGGCCTCTCGACAAATGCCTCCCAGACGCAAGGTGGCAGCCGTGCAAACTTGGTCTGGTTTGAGAGTGCCTAGCGGGTCCTGCAAACTGACACCCAGAACAGTGCTTTGTGAATTTTGTTTCCCAGGGAAAAAGCCTGTACAATGGTTCAGGGTCTTGAGGCCTTAAATATCAGGGTGCCTAGGTGAATTCCGCCTCTCGCAGGATGCCTCCCAAACTCAAGCTGGCACCAATGCATACTAGGTCTGGTTTGACAGTGCAGAGTGGGTCCTGCAAACTGACACCCAGAACAGTGGCTTCTGAGTTTTGTTTCCCAGGGAAAAAGCCTGTACAATGGTTCAGGTTCCTGCGGCCTTAAATTCCCAGGTGCCTCCTGGAGATCCGCCTCTTGCAGGATTTTTCCCAGACGCTATGCGGCACCATTGCCCACATAGTCTGGTTTGTGAGTGCCAAGTGTGTCCTGAAAACTGACATCTAGAACAGTGGCTTCTGAGTTTTGTTTCCCAGGGAAAAAGCCTGTACAGTGGTTCAGGGTCCTGAGGCCTTAAATGGCCAGGTGCCTCCTGGAATTCGGCCTCTCGCAGGATGCCTTTCAGACGAAGGGTGGCACCCGTGCCAACTTGGTCTTGTTTGAGAGTGCCTAGTGGGTCCTGAAAACTGACACCCAGAACAGTGGCTTCTGAGTTTTGGCTGCCAGGGAAAAAGCCTGTACAGTGATTCAGGGTCCTGAGGCCTTAAATTTCAAGGTACCTCCTGGAATTCCGCCTCTCGCAGGATGCCTCCGAGACGCTATGTGGCACAAGTTCCAACTTGGTCTGGTTTGAGAGTGTCAAGTGGGTCCTGAAAACTGACACCCAGAACAGTGGTTTGTGAGTTTTGTTTCCCAGGGAAAAAGCCTGTAGAGTGGTTCAGGGTCCTGAAGCCTTAAATTGCCGGGTGCCTCCTGGTGATCCGCCTCTTGCAGGATTTTTCCCAGTCGCTATGCGGCACCATTGCCCACTTAGTATGGTTTGAGAGTGCCAAGTGGGTCCTGCAAACTTACACCAAGAACAGTGGCTTCTGAGTTTTGTTTCCCAGGGAAAAAGCCTGTACAGTGGTTTAGGGTCCTGAGGCCTTAAATTTCAAGGTGCCTCCTGGAATTCCGCGTCTCGCAGGATGCCTCCCAGACGCAATGTGGCACCTGTGCCAACATGGTCTGGTTTGAGAGTGCCAAGTGGGTCCTGAAAACTGACACCAAGTACAGTGCCTGCTTAGATTTGTTTCCCAGGGAAAAAGCCTGTACACTGCTTCAGGGGCCTGAAACTTCAAATGGCCGGGTGCCTTCTTGAATTCGGCCTCTCGCAGGATGCCTCCCAGACGCAATGTGACACCAGTGCCAACTTGGTCTTGTTTGAGAGTGCCTAGTGGGTCCTGCAAACTGACACCAAGAACAGTGGTTTCTGAGTTTTGGTTCCCAGGGAAAAAGCCATTACAGTGGTTTAGGGTCCTGAGGCATTAAATTTCAGGGTGCTTTCTGAAATTCGGCCTCTCGAAGGATGCCTCCCAGACGCAAGTTGGCAGCAGTGCCAACTTGGTCTGGTTTGAGAGTGCCAAGTGGGTCCTGAAAACTGACACCCAGAACAGTGGCTTCTGAGTTTTGTTTCCCAGGGAAAAAGCCTGTAAAGTGGTTCAGGGTCCTGAGGCCTTAAATTGCCAGGTGCCTCGCTGAATTCCGCCTCTCTCAGGATGACTCCCAGACGCAATGTGGCACCAGTGCCAACTTGGTCTGGTTTGAGAGTGCCAAGTGGGTCCTGCAAACGGACACCCAGAACAGTGGCTTCTGAGTTTTGTTTCCCAGGGAAAAAGCCTGAACAATGGTTCAGGGTCCTGAGGCCTTAAATTGCCGGGTGCCTCCTGGAGATCCGCCTCTTGCATGATTTTTCCCAGACGCTATGCGTCGCCATTGCCCAGTTAGTCTGGTTTGAGAGTGTCAAGTGGGTCCTGAAAACTGACACCAAGAACATTGTCTTCCAAGTTTTGTTTCCCAGGGAAAAAGCCTGTACAGTGGTTCAGGTTCCTGAGGCCTTAAATGGCCAGGTTCCTCCTGGAATTCCGTGTCTCGCAGGATGCCTCCCAGATGCAAGGTGGCACCACTGCCAACTTGGTCTTGTTTGAGAGTGCCTAGTGGGTCCTTAAAACTGACACCCAGAACAGTGGCCTGTGAGTTTTGTTTCCCAGGGAAAAGGCCTGTACAGTGGTTCAGGGTCCTGAGGCCTTAAATTGCCGGGTGCCTCTTGGAATTCGGCCCCTAGCAGGATGCCTCCCAGACGCAAAGTGGAACCCGTGCCAACTTGGTCTGGTTTGAGAGTACAAGCGGGTCCTGCAAACTGACACTCAGAACAGTGGCTTCTGAGTTTTTTTTCTCTGGGAAATAGCCTGTACAGTGGTTCAGGTTCCTGAGGCCTTAAATTGCCGGGTGCCTCCTGGAGATCCGCCTCACGCAGGATGTTTCCCAGACGCTTAGCGGCATCGGTGCCCACTTAGTTTGGTTTGAGAGTGCCAAGTGGGTCCTGAAAACTGACACTAAGAACAGTGGCTTCTGAGTTTTGTTTCCCAGGGAAAAAGCCTGTACAATGGTTCAGGGTCCTGAGGCCTTAAATGGCCAGGTGCCTCCTGTAATTCTGCCTCTCGCAGGATGCCTCCCAGACGCAATGTGGCACCAGTGCCAACTTGGTCTGGTTTGAGAGTGCCTAGTGGGTCCTGAAAACTGACACCAAGAACAGTGGCTGCTGAGATTTGTTTCCCAGGGAAAAAGCCTGTACAATGGTTCAGAGTCCTGAGGCCTTAAATGGCCAGGTGCCTCCGGGAATTCGGCCTCTCGCAGGATGCCTATCAGACGAAGGGTGGCAGCAGTGCCAACTTGTGCTGGTTTGAGAGTGCCATGTGGTCCTGAAAATTGACACCCAGAACAGTGGCTTCTGAGTTTTGTTTCCCAGGGAAAAGGCCTGTACATGGGTTCAGGGGCCTGAAACTTTAAATGGCCGGGTGCCTTCTTGAATTCGGCCTCTCGCAGGATGCCTCCCAGACGCAATGTGACACCAGTGCCAACTTGGTCTTGTTTGAGAGTGCCTAGTGGGTCCTGCAAACTGACACCAAGAACAGTGGTTTCTGAGTTTTGGTTCCCAGGGAAAAAGCCATTACAGTGGTTTAGGGTCCTGAGGCATTAAATTTCAGGGTGCTTTCTGAAATTCGGCCTCTCGAAGGATGCCTCCAAGACGCAAGTTGGCAGCAGTGCCAACTTGGTCTGGTTTGAGAGTGCCAAGTGGGTCCTGAAAACTGACACCCAGAACAGTGGCTTCTGAGTTTTGTTTCCCAGGGAAAAAGCCTGTACAATGGTTCAGGGTCCTGAGGCCTTAAATTGCCAGGTGCCTCGCTGAATTCCGCCTCTCTCAGGATGACTCCCAGACACAATGTGGAACCCGTGCCAACTAGGTCTGGTTTGAGAGTGCCAAGTGGGTCCTACAAACTGACACCCAGAACAGTGGTTTGTGAATTTTGTTTCCCAGGGAAAAAGCCATTACGGTGGTTCAGGGTCTTGAGGCCTTAAATTGCCGGGTGCCTCCTGGAGAAACGCCTCTTGCAGGATTTTTCCCAGACGCTATGCGGCACCATTGCACACTTAGTCTGGTTTGAGAGTGTCAAGTGGGTCCTGAAAACTGACACCAAGAACAGTGGCTTCTGAGTTTTGTTTCCCAGGGAAAAAGCCTGTACAGTGGTTTAGGGTCCTGAGGCCTTAAATTTCAAGGTGCCTCCTGGAATTCCGCGTCTCGCAGGATGCCTCCCAGACGCAATGTGGCACCTGTGCCAACATGGTCTGGTTTGAGAGTGCCAAGTGGGTCCTGAAAATTGACACCAAGTACAGTGCCTGCTTAGATTTGTTTCCCAGGGAAAAAGCCTGTACACTGCTTCAGGGGCCTGAAACTTTAAATGGCCGGGTGCCTTCTTGAATTCGGCCTCTCGCAGGATGCCTCCCAGACGCAATGTGACACCAGTGCCAACTTGGTCTTGTTTGAGAGTGCCTAGTGGGTCCTGCAAACTGACACCAAGAACAGTGGTTTCTGAGTTTTGGTTCCCAGGGAAAAAGCCATTACAGTGGTTTAGGGTCCTGAGGCATTAAATTTCAGGGTGCTTTCTGAAATTCGGCCTCTCGAAGGATGCCTCCCAGACGCAAGGTGGCAGCAGTGCCAACTTGGTCTGGTTTGAGAGTGCCAAGTGGGTCCTGAAAACTGACACCCAGAACAGTGGCTTCTGAGTTTTGTTTCCCAGGGAAAAAGCCTGTAAAGTGGTTCAGGGTCCTGAGGCCTTAAATTGCCAGGTGCCTCGCTGAATTCCGCCTCTCTCAGGATGACTCCCAGACGCAATGTGGCACCAGTGCCAACTTGGTCTGGTTTGAGAGTGCCAAGTGGGTCCTGCAAACGGACACCCAGAACAGTGGCTTCTGAGTTTTGTTTCCCAGGGAAAAAGCCTGAACAATGGTTCAGGGTCCTGAGGCCTTAAATTGCCGGGTGCCTCCTGGAGATCCGCCTCTTGCATGATTTTTCCCAGACGCTATGCGGCGCCATTGCCCAGTTAGTCTGGTTTGAGAGTGTCAAGTGGGTCCTGAAAACTGACACCAAGAACATTGTCTTCCAAGTTTTGTTTCCCAGGGAAAAAGCCTGTACAGTGGTTCAGGTTCCTGAGGCCTTAAATGGCCAGGTTCCTCCTGGAATTCCGTGTCTCGCAGGATGCCTCCCAGATGCAAGGTGGCACCACTGCCAACTTGGTCTTGTTTGAGAGTGCCTAGTGGGTCCTTAAAACTGACACCCAGAACAGTGGCCTGTGAGTTTTGTTTCCCAGGGAAAAGGCCTGTACAGTGGTTCAGGGTCCTGAGGCCTTAAATTGCCGGGTGCCTCTTGGAATTCGGCCCCTAGCAGGATGCCTCCCAGACGCAAAGTGGAACCCGTGCCAACTTGGTCTGGTTTGAGAGTACAAGCGGGTCCAGCAAACTGACACTCAGAACAGTGGCTTCTGAGTTTTTTTTCTCTGGGAAATAGCCTGTACAGTGGTTCAGGTTCCTGAGGCCTTAAATTGCCGGGTGCCTCCTGGAGATCCGCCTCACGCAGGATGTTTCCCAGACGCTTAGCGGCATCGGTGCCCACTTAGTTTGGTTTGAGAGTGCCAAGTGGGTCCTGAAAACTGACACTAAGAACAGTGGCTTCTGAGTTTTGTTTCCCAGGGAAAAAGCCATTACAGTGGTTCAGGGTCCTGAGGCCTTAAATGGCCAGGTGCCTCCTGTAATTCTGCCTCTCGCAGGATGCCTCCCAGACGCAATGTGGCACCAGTGCCAACTTGGTCTGGTTTGAGAGTGCCTAGTGGGTCCTGAAAACTGACACCAAGAACAGTGGCTGCTGAGATTTGTTTCCCAGGGAAAAAGCCTGTACAATGGTTCAGAGTCCTGAGGCCTTAAATGGCCAGGTGCCTCCGGGAATTCGGCCTCTCGCAGGATGCCTATCAGACGAAGGGTGGCAGCAGTGCCAACTTGTGCTGGTTTGAGAGTGCCATGTGGTCCTGAAAATTGACACCCAGAACAGTGGCTTCTGAGTTTTGTTTCCCAGGGAAAAAGCCTGTACATGGGTTCAGGGGCCTGAAACTTTAAATGGCCGGGTGCCTTCTTGAATTCGGCCTCTCGCAGGATGCCTCCCAGACGCAATGTGACACCAGTGCCAACTTGGTCTTGTTTGAGAGTGCCTAGTGGGTCCTGCAAACTGACACCAAGAACAGTGGTTTCTGAGTTTTGGTTCCCAGGGAAAAAGCCATTACAGTGGTTTAGGGTCCTGAGGCATTAAATTTCAGGGTGCTTTCTGAAATTCGGCCTCTCGAAGGATGCCTCCAAGACGCAAGTTGGCAGCAGTGCCAACTTGGTCTGGTTTGAGAGTGCCAAGTGGGTCCTGAAAACTGACACCCAGAACAGTGGCTTCTGAGTTTTGTTTCCCAGGGAAAAAGCCTGTACAATGGTTCAGGGTCCTGAGGCCTTAAATTGCCAGGTGCCTCGCTGAATTCCACCTCTCTCAGGATGACTCCCAGACACAATGTGGAACCCGTGCCAACTAGGTCTGGTTTGAGAGTGCCAAGTGGGTCCTACAAACTGACACCCAGAACAGTGGTTTGTGAATTTTGTTTCCCAGGGAAAAAGCCATTACGGTGGTTCAGGGTCTTGAGGCCTTAAATTGCCGGGTGCCTCCTGGAGAAACGCCTCTTGCAGGATTTTTCCCAGACGCTATGCGGCACCATTGCACACTTAGTCTGGTTTGAGAGTGTCAAGTGGGTCCTGAAAACTGACACCCAGAACAGTGGCTTGTGAGTTTTGTTTCCCTGGGAAAAAGCCTGTACACTGGTTCAGGGGCCTGAGGCCTTAAATAGCCAGGTGCCTCCTGGAATTCGGCCTCACACAGGATGCCTCCCAGGCTCAAGGTTTCACCACTGCCAACTTGGTCTTTTTTGAGAGTGCCAAGTGGGTCCTGAAAACTGACACCCAGAACAGTGGCTTCTGAGACTTGTTTCGCAAGCAAATACCCTGTGGAATGGTTCAGGGTCCTGAGGCCTTAAATGGCCAGGTGCCTCCTGGAATTCTGCCTCTCGCTGGATGCCTTTCAGACGAAGGGTGGCAGCAGTGCCAACTTGGGCTGGTTTGAGAGTGCCTAGTGGATCCTGAAAATTGACACCAAGAACAGTGGCTTGTGAGTTTTGTTTCCCAGGGAAAAGGCCTGTACACTGGTTCAGGGGCCTGAAACTTTAAATGGCCGGAAGCCTTCTTGAAGTCGGCCTCTTGCAGGATGCCTCTCAGACGCAAGCTGGCACAAGTGCCAACATGGTCTAGTTTGAGAGTGCCAAGTGGGTCCTGAAAACTGACACCAAGAACAGTGGCTTCTGAGTTTTGTTTCCCAGGGAAAAAGCCTGAACAATGGTTCAGGGTCCTGAGGCCTTAAATTGCCGGGTGCCTCCTGGAGATCCGCCTCTTGCAGGATTTTTCCCAGACGCTATGCGGCACCATTGCCCAGTTAGTCTGGTTTGATAGTGTCAAGTGGGTCCTGAAATCTGACACCCAGAACAGTGGTTTCTGAGTTTTGTTTCCCAGGGAAAAAGCCTGTAAAGTGGTTCAGGGTCTTGAGGCCTTAAATGGCCAGGTTCCTCCTGGAATTCCGTGTCTCGCAGGATGCCTCCCAGATGCAAAGTGGCACCAGTGCCAACTTGGTCTTGTTTGAGAGTGCCTAGTGGGTCCTGAAAACTGACACCAAGAAGAGTGGCTTGTGAATTTTGTTTCCCAGGGAAATACCCTGTAGATTGGTTCAGGGTCCTGAGGCCTTAAATTGCTGGGTGCCTCCTGGAGATCCACCTCTTGCAGGATTTTTCCCAGACGCTATGCGGCACCATTGCCCACTTAGTATGGTTTGATAGTGTCAAGTAGGTCCTGAAAACTAACACCAAGAACATTGTCTTCTGAGTTTTGTTTCCCAGGGAAAAAGCCTGTAAAGTGGTTCAGGGTCCTGAGGCCTTAAATGGTCAGGTTCCTCCTCTAATTCGGCCTCTCGCAGGATGCCTCCCAGACGCAAAGTGGCAGCAGTGCCATCTTGGTCTGGTTTGAGAGTGCCAAGTGGGTCCTGCAAACTGACACCAAGAACAGTGGCTTCTGAGTTTTGGCTCCCAGGGAAAAGGCCTTTAGAGTGGTTCAGGTTCCTGAGGCCTTAAATTGCCGAATGCCTCCTAGAATTCCACCTCACACAGGATGCCTCCCAGATGCAAGGTGGCACCAGTGCCAACTTGGTCTTGTTTGAGAGTGCCTAGTGGGTCCTGAAAACTGACACCCAGAACAGTGGCTTCTGATTTTTGTTTCCCAGGGAAAAGGCCTTTAGTGTGGTTCAGGGTCCTGAGGCCTTAAATTGCCGGGTGCCTCGTGCAATTCGGCCTCTCGCAGGAAGCCTCCCAGATGCAAGGTGGCACCAGTGCCAACTTGGTCTAGTTTGAGAGTGCCTAGTGGGTCCTGAAAACTGACACCCAGAACAGTGGCTTGTGAGTTTTTTTTCTCTGGGAAATAGCCTGTAAAGTGGTTCCGGTTCCTGAGGCCTTAAATTGCCCGGTGCCTCCTGGACATCCGCCTCTCGCAGGATGTTTCCCAGACGCTTAGCGGCACCGGTGCCAACTTAGTCTGGTTTGAGAGTGCCAAGTGGGTCCTGCAAACTGACACCAAGAACAGTGGCTTCTGAGTTTTGTTTCCCAGGGAAAAAGCCTGTACAATGGTTCAGGGTCCTTAGTCCTTAAATGGCCAGGTGCCTCCTGGAATTCCGTGTCTCGCAGGATGCCTTTCAGATGCAAGGTGGCACCAGTGCCAACTTGGTCTTGTTTGAGAGTGCCTAGTGGGTCCTGAAAACTGACACCCAGATCAGTGGCTTCTGAGTTTTGTTTCCCAGGGAAAAGGCCTGTAAAATGATTGAGGGTCCTGAGGCCTTAAATTGCCCGGTGCCTTTTGGAATTCGGCCCCTAGTAGGATTTTTCCCAGACGCAAAGTGGAACCCGTGCCAACTCTGTCTGGTTTGAGAGTGCCTAGTGGGTCCTGCAAACTGACACCAAGAACAGTGGCTGCTGAGATTTGTTTCCCAGGGAAAAAGTCTGTACAATTGTTCAGAGTCCAGAGGCCTTAAATGGCCAGGTGCCTCCGGGAATTCGGCCTCTCGCAGGATGCCTTTCAGACGAAGGGTGGCACCAGTGCCAACTTGGTCTTGTTTGAGAGTGCCCAGTGGGTCCTGAAAACTGACACCCAGAACAGTGGCTTCTGAGTTTTGGCTCCCAGGGAAAAAGCCTGTACAATGGTTCAGGGTCCTGAGGCCTTAAATGGCCAGGTTTCCTCCTGGAATTCCGCATCTCACAGGATGCCTCCCAGATACAATGTGGCACCAGTGCCAAAATGGTCTGGTTTGAGAGTGTCAAGTGGTTCCTCTAAACTGACACCCAGATCAGTGGCTTCTGAGTTTTGTTTCCCAGGATAATACCCTGTGGAGTGGTTCAGGGTCCTGAGGCCTTAAATATCAGGGTGCCTTCTGAAATTCGGCCTCTCGAAGGATGCCTCCCAGACGCAAGTTGGCAGCAGTGCCAACTTGGTCTGGTTTGAGAGTGCCAAGTGGGTCCTGCAAACTGACACCCAGAACAGTGGCTTCTGAGTTTTGTATCCCAGGGAAAAAGCCTGTACAATGGTTCAGGGTCTTGAGGCCTTAAATATCAGGGTGCCTAGGTGAATGCCTCCTCTCGCAGGATGTCTCCCAAACGCAAGCTGGCACCCATGCATACTAGGTCTGGTTTGACAGTGCCAAGTGGGTCCTGCAAACTGACACCCAGAACTGTAGCATCTGAGTTTTGTTTCCCAGGGAAAAAGCCTATAAAATGGTTCAGGTTCCTGCGGCCTTAAATTCCGGGACGCCTCCTGGAGATCCGCCTCTTGCAGGATTTTTCCCAGATGCTATGCGGCACCATTGCCCACTTAGTCTGGTTTGAGAGTGCCAAGTGGGTCCTGAAAACTGACATCTAGAACAGTGGCTTCTGAGTTTTGTTTCCCAGGGAAAAACACTGTATAGTGCTTCAGTGTCCTGAGGCCTTAAATGGCCAGGTGCCTCCTGGAATTCGGCCTCTCGCAGAATGCCTTTCAGACGAAGGGTGGCAGCAGCGCCAACTTGGTCTGGTTTGAGAGTGCCAAGTGGGTCCTGAAAATTGACACCCAGAACAGTGCCTTGTGAGTTTTGTTTCCCAGGGAAAAGGCCTGTACACTGGTTCAGGGGCCTGAAACTTTAAATGGCCGGGTGCCTTCTTGAATTCGGCCTCTCGCAGGATGCCTCCCAGACGCAAAGAGGCACCAGTGCCAACTTCATCTGGTTGGAGAGTGCCAAGTGGGTCCTGAAAACTGACACCCAGAACAGTGGCTTCTGAGTTTTGTTTCCCAGGGAAAAAGCCATTACAATGGTTCAGGGTCCTGCGGCCTTAAATTGCCGGGTGCCTCCTAGAATTCCGCCTCACACAAGATGCCTCCCAGATGCAAGGTGGCACCAGTGCCAACTAGGTCTGTTTTGAGAGTGCCAAGTGGGTCCTGAAAACTGACACCCAGAACAGTGGCTTCTGAGTTTTGTTTCCCAGGGAAAAAGCCTGTACAATGGTTCAGGGTCCTGAGGCCTTAAATTTCAGGGTGCCTCCTGGAATTCCGCCCCTCGCAGGATGCCTCCCAGACGCAAGGTGGCACAAGTGCCAACTTGGTCTGGTTTGAGAGTGTCAAGTGGGTCCTGAAAACTGACACCCAGAACAGTGCTTTGTGAATTTTTTTTCCCAGGGAAATACCCTGTAAAGGGGTTCAGGGTCCTGAGGCCTTAAATATATGGGTGCCTTGGTAAATTCTGCCTCTCGCAGGATGCCTCCCAAACGCAAGCTGGCACCAATGCTTACTAGGTCTGGTTTGAGAGTGCAGAGTGGGTCCTGCAAACTGACAACCAGAACAGTGGCTTCTGAGTTTTGTTTCCCAGGGAAAAAGCCTGTACAATGGTTCAGGTTCCTGCGGCCTTAAATTCCCGTGTGCCTCCTGGAGATCCGCCTCACACAAGATGCCTCCAAGATGCAAAATGGCACCATTGCCCACTTAGTCTGGTTTGGGAGTGCCAAGTGGGTCCTGCAAACTGACACCAAGAACAGTGGATTCTGAGTTTTGTTTCCCAGGGAAAAAGCCATTACAGTGGTTCAGGGTCCTGAGGCCTTAAATGGCCAGGTGCTTCCGAGAATTCCGTGTCTCGCAGGATGCCTCCCAGACGCAATGTGGCACCAGTGCCAACTTGGTCTTGTTTGAGAGTGCCTAGTGGGTCCTTCAAAGTGACACCAAGAACAGTGGCTTCTGAGACTTGTTTCCCAGGGAAAAAGCCTGTACAATGGTTCAGAGTCCTTAGGCCTTTAATGGCCAGGTGCCTCCTGGAATTCGGCCTCTCGCAGGATGCCTTTCAGACGAAGGGTGGCAGCAGTGCCAACTTGGTCTGGTTTGAGAGTGCCAAGTGGGTCCTGAAAACTGACACCCAGACCAGTGGCTTCTGAGTTTTTTTTCCCCGGGAAAAACACTGTGAAGTGGTTCAGGGTCCTGAAGCCTTAAATGGCCACGTGCCTCGTCGAATTCCGCCTCTCTCAGGATGCCTCCCAGACGCAAGGTGGCTGCAGTGCCAACTTGGTCTGGTTTGAGAGTGCCAAGTGGGTCCTGAAAACTGACACCCAGAACAGTGGCTTGTGAGTTTTATTTCCCAGGGAAAAAGCCATTGCAGTGGTTCGGGGTCAAGAGGCCTTAAATTTCAGGGTGCCTACTGGAATTCCGTGTCTCGCAGGATGCCTCCCAGACGCAATGTGGCACCAGCGCCAACTAGGTCTGGTTTGAGAGTGCCAAGTGGGTCCTGAAAACTGACACTAAGAACAGTGGCTTCTGAGTTTTGTTTCCCAGGGAAAAAGCCTGTACATTGGTTCAGGGTCCTGAGACCTTAAATTTCAGGGTGCCTCCTGGAATTCCGCCCCTCGCAGGATGCCTCCCAGACGCAAGGTGGCACAAGTGCCAACTTGGTCTGGTTTGAGAGTGTCAAGTGGGTCCTGAAAACTGACACCCAGAACAGTGCTTTGTGAATTTTGTTTCCCAGGGAAATACCCTGTAGAGGGGTTCAGGGTCCTGACGCCTTAAATATCAGGGTGCCTAGGTAAATTCTGCCTCTCGCAGGATGCCTCCCAAACGCAAGCTGGCACCAATGCATACTAGGTCTGGTTTGACAGTGCAGAGTGGGTCCTGCAAACTGACAACCAGAACAGTGGCTTCTGAGTTTTGTTTCCCAGGGAAAAAGCCTGTACAATGGTTCAGGTTCCTGCGGCCTTAATTTCCCGGGTGCCTCCTGGATATCCGCCTCTTCCAGGATTTTTCCCAGACGCTATGCGGCACCATTGCCCACTTAGTCTGGTTTGAGAGTGTCTAGTGGGTCCTGCAAACTGACATTAAGAACAGTGGCTTGTGAGTCTTGTTTCCCAGGGAAAAGGCCTGTACACTGGTTCAGGGGCCAGAAACTTTAAATGGCCGGGTGCCTTCTTAAATTCGGCCTCTCGCAGGATGCCTCCCAGACGCAAAGAGGCACCAGTGCCAACTTCATCTGGTTTGAGAGTGCCAAGTGGGTCCTGAAAACTGACACCAAGAACAGTGGCTTCTGAGTTTTGTTTCCCAGGGAAAAAGCCATTACAATGGTTCAGGGTCCTGAGGCCTTAAATTGCCGGGAGCCTCTTGGAATTCGGCCCCTAGCAGGATGCCTCCCAGACGCAAAGTGGCACCCGTGCCAACTTGGTCTGGTTTGAGAGTGCAAGCGGGTCCTGCAAACTGACAGTCAGAACAGTGGCTTGTGAGTTTTTTTTCTCTGGGAAATAGCCTGTACAGTGGTTCAGGGTCCTGAGGCCTTAAATTTCAGGTTCCCTCCTGGAGATCCGCCTCTCGCAGGATGATTACGAGACACTTAGCGGCACCGGTGCCCACTTAGTCTGGATCGAGAGTGCCAAGTGGGTCCTGAAAACTGACACCAAGAACAGTGGCTTCTGAGTTTGGTTTCCCAGGGAAAAAGCCATTACAGTGGTTCAGGGTCCTGAGGCCTTAAATGGCCAGGTGTTTCCCGTACTTCCGTGTCTTGCAGGATGCCTCCCAGACGCAATGTGGCACCAGTGCCAACTTGGTCTTGTTTGAGAGTGCCTAGTGGGTCCTTCAAACTGACACTCAGAACAGTGGCTTCTGAGATTTGTTTCCCAGGGAAAAAGCCTGTACAATGGTTCAGGGTCCTGAGGCCTTTAATGGCCAGGTGCCTCCTGGAATTCCGCCTCTCGCAGGATGCCTTTCAGACGAAGGGTGGCAGCAGTGCCAACTTGGTCTGGTTTGAGAGTGCCAAGTGGGTCCTGAAAACTGACACCCAGAAAAGTGGCTTCTGAGTTTTGTTTCCCATTGAAATACCCTGTAGAGTGGTTCAGGGTCCTACCGCGTTAAATTTCAGGGTGCCTCCTGGAATTCGGCCTCTCGCAGGATGCCACCCGGACGCAAGCTGGCACACGTGCCAACATGGTCTAGTTTGAGAGTGCCAAGAAGGTCCTGAAAACTGCCATCCAGACCAGTGGCTTCTGAGTTTTTTTTCCCCGGGAAAAACACTGTGAAGTGGTTCAGGGTCCTGAGGCCTTAAATGGCCACGTGCCTCGTCGAATTCCGCCTCTCTCAGGATGCCTCCCAGACGCAAGGTGGCTGCAGTGCCAACTTGGTCTGGTTTGAGAGTGCCTAGTGGGTCTTGAAAACTGACACCCAGAACAGTGGCTTGTGAGTTTTGTCTCCCAGGGAAAAGGCCTGTAGAATGTTTCAGGGGCCTGAAACTTTAAATGGCCGGGTGATTCCGGGAATTCCGCCTCTCGAACGATGCCTCCCAGATGCAAGGTGGCTGCAGTGCCAACTTGGTCTGGTTTGAGAGTGCCAAGTGGGTCCTGAAAACTGACACCCAGAACAGTGGCTTCTGAGTTTTGTTTCCCAGGGAAAAAGCCTGTACAATGGTTCAGGGTCCTGAGGTCTTAAATTGCTGGGTACCTCCTGGAGATCCGCCTCTTGCAGGATTTTTCCCAGACGCTATGCGGCACCATTGCCCACTTAGTCTGGTTCGAGAGTGCCAAGTGGTTCCTGCAAACTGACTCCAAGAACATTGTCTTCCAAGTTTTGTTTCCCAGGGAAAAAGCCATTACAGTGCTTCAGGGTCCTGAGGCCTTAAATGGCCAGGTGCCTTGTGGAATTCCGCCTCTCTCAGGATGACTCCCAGACGCAATGTGGCACCAGTGCCAACTTGGTCTGGTTTGAGAGTGCCTAGTGGGTCCTGCAAACTGACACCAAGAACAGTGGCTGCTGAGATTTGTTTCCCAGGGAAAAAGCCTGTACAATGGTTCAGAGTCCTGAGGCCTTAAATGGCCAGGTGCCTCCAAGGATTCAGCCTCTCGCAGGATGCCTTTCAGACGAAGGGTGGCAGCAGTGCCAACTTGGTCTTGTTTGAGAGTGCCAAGTGGGTCCTGAAAACTGACACCCAGAACAGTGGCTTCTTAGTTTTGGCTCCCACGGAAAAAGCCTGTACAGTGGTTCAGGGTCCTGAGGCCTTAAATTTCAAGGTCGCTCCTGGAATTCCGCCTCTCGCAGGATGCCTCTCAGACGTAAGGTGGCACAAGTGCCAACTTGGTCTGGTTTGAGAGTGCCAAGTGGGTCCTGAAAACTGACACCCAGAACAGTGGATTGTGAATTTTGTTTCCCAGGGAAATACCCTGTAGAATAGTTCAGGGTCCTGAGGCCTTAAATTGCTGGGTGCCTCCTGGAGATCCGCCTCTTGCAGGATTTTTCCCAGATGCTATGCGGCACCATTGCCCACTTAGTCTGGTTCGAGAGTGCCAAGTGGTTCCTGCAAACTGACTCCAAGAACAGTGGCTTCTGAGTTTTGTTTCCCAGGGAAAAAGCCTGTACACTGGTTCAGGGTCCTGAGGCCGTAAATGGCCAGGTGCCTCCTGCAATTCGGCGTCTCGCAGGATGCCTCCCAGACGCAAAGTGGCACCTGTGCCAACATGGTCTGGTTTGAGAGTGCCAAGTGTGTCCTGCAAACTGACACCCAGAACAGTGGCTTCTGAGTTTTGTTTCCCAGGGTAATACCCTGTGGAGTAGGTGCAGGGTCCTGAGGCATTAAATTTCAGGGTGCCTAGGTGAATTCCGACTCTCGCAGGATGCCTCCCAAACGCAAGCTGTCAAAAAGGCATACTAGGTCTGGTTTGACAGTGCCAAGTGGGTCCTGAAAACTGACACCCAGAACAGTGGCTTCTGAGTTTTGTTTCCCAGGGAAAAAGCCTGTACAATGGTTCAGGTTCCTGCGCCCTTAAATTCCCGGGTGCCTCCTGGAGATCCGCCTCTTGCAGGATTTTTCACAGACGCTATGTGGCACCATTGCCCACTTAGTCTGGTTTGAGAGTGCCAAGTGGGTCCTGCAAACTGACGCCGAGAACAGTGGCTTCTGAGTTTTGTTTCCCAGGGAAAAAGCCTGTACACTGGTTCAGGGTCCTGAGGCCTTAAATGGCCAGGTGCCACCGGGTATTCGGCCTCTCGCAGGATGCCTTTCAGACGAAGGGTGGCAGCAGTGCCAACTTGGTCTTGTTAGAGAGTGCCAAGTGGGTCCTGAAAACTGACATCCAGAACAGTGGCTTCTGAGTTTTGGCTCCCAGGGAAAAAGCCTGTACAGTGGTTCAGGGTCCTGAGGCCTTAAATGGCCAGGTGCCTCCTGGAATTCCGCGTCTCGCAGGATGCCTCCCAGACGCAATGTGGCACCTGTGCCAACAAGGTCTGGTTTGAGAGTGCCAAGTGGGTCCTGCAAACTGACACCGAGAACAGTGTCTTGTGAGTTTTGTTTCCAAGGGAAAAAGCCTGTAAACTGGTTCAGGGGTCTGAGGCCTTAAATGGCCAGGTGCCTTCTTGAATTCGGCCTCTCGCAGGATGCCTCCCAGACGCAATGTGACATCAGTGCCAACTTGGTCTTGTTTGAGAGTGCCTAGTGGGTCCTGAAAACTGACACCCAGAACAGTGGTTTGTGAATTTTGTTTCCCAGGGAAATACCCTGTAGAGTGGTTCAGGGTCCTGAGGCCTTAAATTGCTGGGTGCCTCCTGGAGATCCGCCTCTTGCAGGATTTTTCCCAGACGCTATGCGGCACCATTGCCCACTTAGTCTGGTTTGAGAGTGTCAACTGTGTCCTGCAAACTGACACCAAGAACATTGTCTTCCAAGTTTTGTTTCCCAGGGAAAAAGCCTGTAAAGTGGTTCAGGGTCCTGAGGCTTTAAATGGCCAAGATCCTCCTGGAATTCCGCCTCTCACAGGATGCCTCCCAGACACAAAGTGGCACCAGTGTCAACTTGGACTTGTTTGAGAGTGTCAAGCGTGTCCTGCAAACTGACACCAAGAACAGTGGCTTCTGAGTTTTTTTTCCCAGGGAAAAAGTCTGAACAATGGTTCAGGGTCCTGAGGCCTTAAATTGCTGGGTGCCTCCTAGAATTCCACCTCACACAGGATGCCTCCCAGATTCAAAGTGGCACCAGTGCCAACTTGGTCTTGTTTGAGAGTGCCTAGTGGGTCCTGAAAACTGACACCCAGAACAGTAGCTTCTGAGTTTTGTTTCGCATTGAAAAGGCCTGTAGAGTGGTTCAGGGTCCTGAGGCCTTAAATTGCCGGGTGCCTCTTGGAATTCGACCCCTAGCAGGATGCCTCAAAGACGCAAAGTTGCTCCCGTGCCAACTTGGTCTTGTTTGAGAGTGCAAGCGGATCCTGCAAATTGACACTCAGAACAGTGGCTTGTGAGTTTTTTTTCTCTGGGAAATAGCCTGTACAGTGGTTCAGGGTCCTGAGGCCTTAAATTTCAGGGTCCCTCCTGGAGATCCGCCTCTCGCAGGATGTTTCCCAGACGCTTAGCGGCACCGGTGCTCACTTAGTCTGGTTCGAGAGTGCCAAGTGGGTCCTGCAAACTGACACCCAGAACAGTGGCTTCTGAGTTTTGTTTCCCAGGGAAAAAGCCAGTACATTGGTTAAGAGTCCTGAGGCCTTAAATGGCAAGGTGCCTCCTGGAATTCCGTGTCTCGCAGGATGCCTCCCAGACGCAATGTGGCAGCAGTGCCAACTTGGTCTGGTTTGAGAGTGCCAAGTGGGTCCTGAAAACTGACACTCAGAACAGTGGCTTCTCAGTTTTGGCTCCCAGGGAAATACCCAGCAGAGTGGTTCAGGGTCCTGCGGCCTTAAATTGCTGGGTGCCTCCTGGTGATCCGCCTCTTGCAGGATTTTTCCAAGACGCTATGCGGCACCATTGCCCACTTAGTCGGGTTTGAGAGTGTCTAGTGGGTCCTGCAAACTGACATCCAGAACAGTGGCTTCTGAGTTTTGTTTCCCAGGGAAAAAGCCTGTACAGTGGTTCAGAGACCTGAGGCCTTAAATGGCCAGGTGCCTCCTGGAATTCGGCCTCTCGCAGGATCACTTTCAGACGAAGGGGGGCAGCAGTGTCAACTTGGGCTGGTTTGAGAGTGCCAAGTGGGTCCTGAAAATTGACACCCAGAACAGTGGCTTCTGAGTTTTGTTTCCCAGGGAAAAGGCCTGTACACTGGTTCAGGGACCTGAAACTTTAAATGGCCGGGTGCCTTCTTGAATTCGGCCTCTCGAAGGATGCCTCTGAGACGCAATGTGACACCAGTGCCAACTTGTTCTTGTTTCAGAGTGCCTAGTGGGTCCTGAAAACTGACACCCAGAACAGTGGCTTGTGAGTTTTGTCTCCCAGGGAAAAGGCCTGTAGAATGTTTCAGGGGCCTGAGGCCTTAAATGGCCAGGTGCCTCCTGGAATTCCGCCTCTTGCAGGATGCCTCCCAGGCACAAGGTGACACAAGTGCCAACTTGGTCTGGTTTGAGAGTGTCAAGTGGGTCCTGAAAACTGACACCCAGAACAGTGGCTTGTGAGTTTTGTTTCCCAGGGAAAAACACTGTACAGTGGTTCAGGGTCCTGAAGCCTTAAATGGCCAGGTGCCTCGTGGAATTCCGCCTCTCGCAGGATGACTCCCAGACGCAATGTGGCACCAGTGCCAACTTGGTCTGGTTTGAGAGTGCCAAGTGGGTCCGGAAAACTGACACCCAGAACAGTGGCTTGTGAGTTTTGTTTCCCAGGGAAAAACACTGTACAGTGGTTCAGGGTCCTGAAGCCTTAAATGGCCAGGTGCCTCGTGGAATTCCGCCTCTCGCAGGATGCCTCCCAGACACAAAGTGGCACCAGTGCCAACTTGGTCTGGTTTCAGAGTGCCTAGTGGGTCCTGAAAACTGACACCCAGAACAGTGGCTTCTGAGTTTTGTTTCCCAGGGAAATACCCTGTGGAGTGGTTCAGGGTCCTGAGGCATTAAATTTCAGGGTGCCTTCTGAATTTCGGCATCTCGAAGGATGCCTCCCAGACGCAAGGTGGCAGCAGTGCCAACTTGGTCTGGTTTGAGAGTGTCAAGTGTGTCCTGCATACTGACACCAAGAACAGTGGCTTCTGAGTTTTGTTTCCCAGGGAAAAAGCCTGTACAATGGTTCAGGGTTTTGAGGCCTTAAATTGCCGGGTGCCTCCTAGAATTCCACCTCACACAGGATGCCTCCCAGATGCAAAGTGGCAGCAGTGCCAACTTGGTCTTGTTAAAGAGTGCCTAGTGGGTCCTGAAAACTGACACCCAGAACAGTGGCTTCTGAGTTTTGTTTCCCAGGGAAATACCCTGTGGAGTGGTTCAGGGTCCTGAGGCAAGAAATTTCAGGGTGCCTTCTGAAATTCGGCCTCTCGAAGGATGCCTCCCAAACGCAAGCTGGCACCAATGCATACTAGGCCTGGTTTGACAGTGCAGAGTGGGTCCTGCAAACTGAACAGTGGCTTGTGAGTTTTATTTCCCAGGGAAAAACACTGTACAGTGGTTCAGGGTCCTGAAGCCTTAAATGGCCAGGTGCCTCGTGGAATTCCGCGTCTCGCAGGATGGCTCCCAGACGCAAAGTGGCACCAGTGCCAACTTGGTCTGGTTTGAGAGTGCCAAGTGGGTCCTGAAAACTGACACCCAGAACAGTGGCTTCTGAGTTTTGTTTCCTAGGGAAATACCCTGTAGAGTGCTTCAGGGTCATGCGGCCTTAAAATGCCGGGTGCCTCCTGGAGTTCTGCCTCTTGCAGGATTTTTCCGAGACGCTAAGTGGCACCATTGCCCACTTAGTCTGGTTTGAGTGTGTCACGTGGGTCCTGGAAATTGACACCAAGAACAGTGTCTTCTGAGTTTTGTTTCCCAGGGGAAAGGCCTCTACACTGGTTCAGGGGCCTGAGGCCTTAAATAGCCAGGTGCCTCCTGGAATTCGGCCTAACACAGGATGCCTCCCAGATGCAAGGTTTCACCAGTGCCGACTTGGTCTGATTTGAGAGTGCCAAGTGGGTCCTGAAAACTGACACCCAGAACAGTGGCTTCTGAGTTTTGTTTCCCAAGCAAATACCCTGTGGAGTGGTTCAGGGTCCTGTGGCCTTAAATGGCCGGGTGATTCCTGGAATTCCGCCTCTCGAAGGATGCCTCCCAGACGCAAGGTGGCTGCAGAGCCAAGTCTATCTGGTTTGAGCGTTCCAAGTGGGTCCTGAAAACTGACACCCAGAGCAGTGGCTTCTGAGTTTTGTTTCCCAGGGAAAAAGCCTGTACAATGGTTCAGGGTCTTGAGGCCTTAAATATCAGGATGACTAGGTGAATTCCGCCTCTCGCAGGATGCCACCCAGACGCAAGCTGGCACCAATGCATACTAGGTCTGGTTTGAGAGTGCCTAGTGGGTCCTGCAAACTGACATCCAGAACAGTGGCTTCTGAGTTTTGTTTCCCAGGGAAAAAGCCTGTACAGTCGTTCAGGGTCTTGAGGCCTTAAATGGCCAGGTGCCTCCTGGAATTCCACGTCTCACAGGATGCCTCCCAGACGCAAAGTGGCACCAGTGCCAACTTGGTCTGGTTTGAGAGTGCCAAGTGGGTCCTGAAAACTGACACCCAGAACAGTGGCTTGTGAATTTTGTTTCCCAGGAAAATACCCTGTAGAGTGGTTCAGGGTCCTGAGGCCTTAAATGGCCACGTGCCTCGTCGAATTCCGCCTCTCTCAGGATGCCTCCCAGACGCAAGGTGGCTGCAGTGCCAACTTGGTCTTGTTTGAGAGTGCCTAGTGGGTCCTGAAAACTGACACCCAGAACAGTGGCTTGTGAGTTTTGTCTCCCAGGGAAAAGGCCTGTAGAATGTTTCAGGGGCCTGAAACTTTAAATGGCCGGGTGATTCCTGGAATTCCGCCTCTTGAAGGATGCCTCCCAGACGCAAGGTGGCTGCAGTGCCAACTTGGTCTGGTTTGAGAGTGCCAAGTGGGTCCTGAAAACTGACACCCAGAACAGTGGCTTCTGAGTTTTGTTTCCCAGGGAAAAAGCCTGTGCAATGGTTCAGGTTCCAGCGGCCTTAAATGCCCGGGTGCCTCCTGGAGATCCGGCTCTTGCAGGACTTTTCCCAGACGCTATGCGGCACCATTGCCCACTTAGTCTGGTTTGAGAGTGCCAAGTGGGTAATGAAAACTGACACTCAGAACAGTGGCTTGTGAGTTTTGTTTCCCAGGGAAAAAGCCATTACAGTGGTTCAGGGTCCTGAGGCCTTAAATGGCCAGGTGCCTTGTGGAATTCCGCCTCTCTCAGGATGACTCCCAGACGCAATGTGGCACCAGTGCCAACTTGGTCTGGTTTGACAGTGCCAAGTGGGTCCTGCAAACTGACACCCAGAACAGTGGCTTCTGAGTTTTGTTTCCCAGGGAAAAAGCCTGTACAATGGTTCAGGTTCCTGCGGCCTTAAATTCCAGGGTGCCTCCTGGAGATCCGGCTCTTGCAGGATTTTTCACAGACGCTATGCGGCACCATTGCCCACTTAGTCTGGTTAGAGAGTGCCAAGTGGGTCCTGAAAACTGACATCCAGAAGAGTGGCTTCTGAGTTTTGTTTCCCAGGGAAAAAGCCTGTACACTGGATCAGGGTCCTGAGGCCTTAAATGGCCAGGTGGCTCCGGGAATTCGGCCTCTCGCAGGATGCCTTTCAGACGAAGGGTGGCAGCAGTGCCAACTTGGTCTTGTTTGAGAGTGCCTAGTTGGTCCTGAAAACTGACATCCAGAACAGTGGCTTCTGAGTTTTGGCTCCCAGGGAAAAAGCCTGTACAGTGGTTCAGGGTCCTGAGGCCTTAAATGGCCAGGTGCCTCCTGGAATTCCGCGTCTCGCAGGATGGCTCCCAGACGCAATGTGGCACCTGTGCCAACATGATCTGGTTTGAGAGTGCCAAGCGGGTCCTGCAAACTTACACCAAGAACAGTGCCTGCTGAGATTTGTTTCCCAGGGAAAAAGCCTGTAAAGTGGTTCAGGGGCCTGAAACTTTAAATGGCCGGGTGCCTTCTTGAATTCAGCCTCTCGCAGGATGCCTCCCAGACGCAATGTGACACCAGTGCCAACTTGGTCTTGTTTGAGAGTGCCTAGTGGGTCCTGAAAACTGACACCCAGAACAGTAGCTTGTGAGTTTTGTCTCCCAGGGAAAAGGCCTGTAGAATTTTTCAGGGGCCTGAGGCCTTAAATGGCCAGGTGCCTCCTGGAATTCCGCCTCTCGCAGGATGCCTCCCAGACGCAAGGTGGCACAAGTGCCAACTTGGTCTGGTTTGAGAGTGTCAAGTGGGTCCTGAAAACTGACACCCAGAACAGTGGTTTGTGAATTTTGTTTCCCAGGGAAAAGGCCTGTAGAGTGGTTCAGGGTCCTGAGGCTTTAAATGGCCAAGTTCCTCCTTGAATTCCGCCTCTCTCAGGATGCCTCCCAGACACAAGGTGACACTAGTGCCAACTTGGTCTGGTTGGTGAGTGTCAAGTGTGTCCTGCATACTGACACCAAGAACAGTGGCTTCTGAGTTTTGTTTCCCAGGGAAAAAGCCTGTACAATGGTTCAGGGTTTTGAGGCCTTAAATGGCCGGGTGCCTCCTAGAATTCCACCTCACACAGGATGCCTCCCAGATGCAAAGTGGCACCAGTGCCAACTTGGTCTTGTTAAAGAGTGCCTAGTGGGTCCTGAAAACTGACACCCAGAACAGTGGCTTCTGAGTTTTGTTTCCCAGGGAAATACCCTGTGGAGTGGTTCAGGGTCCTGAGGCAAGAAATTTCAGGGTTCCTTCTGAAATTCGGCCTCTCGAAGGATGCCTCCCAAACGCAAGCTGGCACCAATGCATACTAGGTCTGGTTTGACAGTGCAGAGTGGGTCCTGCAAACTGACACCCAGAACAGTGGCTTGTGAATTTTGTTTCCCAGGGAAATACCCTGTACAATGGTTCAGGGTCTTGAGGCCTTAAATATCAGGGTGCCAAGGTGCATTCAGCCTCTCGCCGGTTGCCTCCCAAACGCAAGCTGGCTCCAATGCATACTAGGTCTGGTTTGACAGTGCAGAGTGGGTCCTGCAAACTGAACAGTGGCTTGTGAGTTTTATTTCCCAGGGAAAAACACTGTACAGTGGTTCAGGGTCCTGAAGCCTTAAATGGCCACGTGCCTCGTCGAATTCCGCCTCTTGAAGGATGCCTCCCAGACGCAAGGTGGCTGCAGTGCCAACTTGGTCTGGTTTGAGAGTGCCAAGTGGGTCCTGAAAACTGACACCCAGAACAGTGGCTTCTGAGTTTTGTTTCCCAGGGAAAAAGCCTGTGCAATGGTTCAGGTTCCAGCGGCCTTAAATGCCCGGGTGCCTCCTGGAGATCCGGCTCTTGCAGGACTTTTCCCAGACGCTATGCGGCACCATTGCCCACTTAGTCTGGTTTGATAGTGCCAAGTGGGTCCTGAAAACTGACACTCAGAACAGTGGCTTCTGAGTTTTGTTTCCCAGGCAAATACCCTGTAGAGTGGTTCACGGTCCTGAGGCCTTAAATTGCCGGGTGCCTCCTGGAGATCCGCCTCTTGCAGGATTTTTCCCAGACGCAATGTGGCACCAGTGCCAACTTGGTCTGGTTTGAGAGTGCCAAGTGGGTCCTGCAAACTGACACCCAGAACAGTGGCTTCTGAGTTTTGTTTCCCAGGGAAAAAGCCTGTACAATGGTTCAGGTTCCTGCGGCCTTAAATTCCAGGGTGCCTCCTGGAGATCCGGCTCTTGCAGGATTTTTCACAGACGCTATGCGGCACCATTGCCCACTTAGTCTGGTTAGAGAGTGCCAAGTGGGTCCTGAAAACTGACATCCAGAAGAGTGGCTTCTGAGTTTTGTTTCCCAGGGAAAAAGCCTGTACACTGGATCAGGGTCCTGAGGCCTTAAATGGCCAGGTGCCTCCGGGAATTCGGCCTCTCGCAGGATGCCTTTCAGACGAAGGGTGGCAGCAGTGCCAACTTGGTCTTGTTTGAGAGTGCCTAGTTGGTCCTGAAAACTGACACCCAGAACAGTGGCTTCTGAGTTTTGGCTCCCAGGGAAAAAGCCTGTACAGTGGTTCAGGGTCCTGAGGCCTTAAATGGCAAGGTGCCTCCTGGAATTCCGCGTCTCGCAGGATGCCTCCAAGACGCAATGTGGCACCTGTGCCAACATGGTCTGGTTTGAGAGTGCCAAGTGGGTCCTGCAAACTGACACCAAGAACAGTGCCTGCTGAGATTTGTTTCCCAGGGAAAAAGCCTGTAAAGTGGTTCAGGGGCCTGAAACTTTAAATGGCCGGGTGCCTTCTTGAATTCGGCCTCTCGCAGGATGCCTCCCAGACGCAATGTGACAACAGTGCCAACTTGGTCTTGTTTCAGAGTGCCTAGTGGGTCCTGAAAACTGACACCCAGAACAGTAGCTTGTGAGTTTTGTCTCCCAGGGAAAAGGCCTGTAGAATGTTTCAGGGGCCTGAGGCCTTAAATGGCCAGGTGCCTCCTGGAATTCCGCCTCTCGCAGGATGCCTCGCAGACGCAAGGTGGCACAAGTGCCAACTTGGTCTGGTTTGAGAGTGTCAAGTGGGTCCTGAAAACTGACACCCAGAACAGTGGTTTGTGAATTTTGTTTCCCAGGGAAAAGGCCTGTAGAGTGGTTCAGGGTCCTGAGGCCTTAAATTGCCGGGTGCCTCCTGGAGATCCGCCTCTTGCAGGATTTTTCTCAGACGCTATGCGGCACCATTGCCCACTTAGTCTGGTTTGAGAGTGTCAACTGTGTCCTGAAAACTGACACCAAGAACATTGTCTTCTGAGTTTTGTTTCCCAGGGAAAAAGCCTGTAAAATGGTTCAGGGTCCTGAGGCTTTAAATGGCCAAGTTCCTCCTAGAATTCCGCCTCTCTCAGGATGCCTCCCAGACACAAAGTGGCACCAGCGCCAACTTGGTCTGGTTTGAGAGTGCCTAGTGGGTCCTGAAAACTGACACCCAGAACAGTGGCTTCTGAGTTTTGTTTCCCAGGGAAATACCCTGTGGAGTGGTTCAGGGTCCTGAGGCATTAAATTTCAGGGTGCCTTCTGAATTTCGGCATCTCGAAGGATGCCTCCCAGACGCAAGGTGGCAGCAGTGCCAACTTGGTCTGGTTTGAGAGTGTCAAGTGTGTCCTGCATACTGACACCAAGAACAGTGGCTTCTGAGTTTTGTTTCCCAGGGAAAAAGCCTGTGAAGTGGTTCAGGGTCCTGAGGCTTTAAATGGCCAAGATCCTCCTGGAATTCCGCCTCTCACAGGATGCCTCCCAGACACAAAGTGGCACCAGTGTCAACTTGGACTTGTTTGAGAGTGTCAAGCGTGTCCTGCAAACTGACACCAAGAACAGTGGCTTCTGAGTTTTTTTTCCCAGGGAAAAAGTCTGAACAATGGTTCAGGGTCTTGAGGCCTTAAATTGCTGGGTGCCTCCTAGAATTCCACCTCACACAGGATGCCTCCCAGATTCAAAGTGGCACCAGTGCCAACTTGGTCTTGTTTGAGAGTGCCTAGTGGGTCCTGAAAACTGACACCCAGAACAGTAGCTTCTGAGTTTTGTTTCGCATTGAAAAGGCCTGTAGAGTGGTTCAGGGTCCTGAGGCCTTAAATTGCCGGGTGCCTCTTGGAATTCGACCCCTAGCAGGATGCCTCAAAGACGCAAAGTTGCTCCCGTGCCAACTTGGTCTTGTTTGAGAGTGCAAGCGGATCCTGCAAATTGACACTCAGAACAGTGGCTTGTGAGTTTTTTTTCTCTGGGAAATAGCCTGTACAGTGGTTCAGGGTCCTGAGGCCTTAAATTTCAGGGTCCCTCCTGGAGATCCGCCTCTCGCAGGATGTTTCCCAGACGCTTAGCGGCACCGGTGCTCACTTAGTCTGGTTCGAGAGTGCCAAGTGGGTCCTGCAAACTGACACCCAGAACAGTGGCTTCTGAGTTTTGTTTCCCAGGGAAAAAGCCAGTACATTGGTTAAGAGTCCTGAGGCCTTAAATGGCCAGGTGCCTCCTGGAATTCCGTGTCTCGCAGGATGCCTCCCAGACGCAATGTGGCAGCAGTGCCAACTTGGTCTGGTTTGAGAGTGCCAAGTGGGTCCTGAAAACTGACACTCAGAACAGTGGCTTCTCAGTTTTGGCTCCCAGGGAAATACCCAGCAGAGTGGTTCAGGGTCCTGCGGCCTTAAATTGCCGGGTGCCTCCTGGTGATCCGCCTCTTGCAGGATTTTTCCCAGACGCTATGCGGCACCATTGCCCACTTAGTCTGGTTTGAGAGTGTCTAGTGGGTCCTGCAAACTGACACCCAGAACAGTGGCTTCTGAGTTTTGTTTCCCAGGGAAAAAGCCTGTACTGTGGTTCAGAGACCTGAGGCCTTAAATGGCCAGGTGCCTCCTGGAATTCGGCCTCTCGCAGGATCACTTTCAGACGAAGGGGGGCAGCAGTGTCAACTTGGGCTGGTTTGAGAGTGCCAAGTGGGTCCTGAAAATTGACACCCAGAACAGTGGCTTCTGAGTTTTGTTTCCCAGGGAAAAGGCCTGTACACTGGTTCAGGGGCCTGAAACTTTAAATGGCCGGGTGCCTTCTTGAATTCGGCCTCTCAAATGATGCCTCTCAGACGCAATGTGACACCAGTGCCAACTTGTTCTTGTTTCAGAGTGCCTAGTGGGTCCTGAAAACTGACACCCAGAACAGTGGCTTGTGAGTTTTGTCTCCCAGGGAAAAGGCCTGTAGAATGTTTCAGGGGCCTGAGGCCTTAAATGGCCAGGTGCCTCCTGGAATTCCGCCTCTTGCAGGATGCCTCCCAGACACAAGGTGACACAAGTGCCAACTTGGTCTGGTTTGAGAGTGTCAAGTGGGTCCTGAAAACTGACACCCAGAACAGTGGCTTGTGAGTTTTGTTTCCCAGGGAAAAACACTGTACAGTGGTTCAGGGTCCTGAAGCCTTAAATGGCCAGGTGCCTCGTGGAGTTCCGCCTCTCGCAGGATGAATCCCAGACGCAATGTGGCACCAGTGCCAACTTGGTCTGGTTTGAGAGTGCCAAGTGGGTCCGGAAAACTGACATCCAGAACAGTGGCTTGTGAGTTTTGTTTCCCAGGGAAATACCCTGTACAATGGTTCAGGGTCTTGAGGCCTTAAATATCAGGGTGCCAAGGTGCATTCAGCCTCTCGCCGGTTGCCTCCCAAACGCAAGCTGGCACCAATGCATACTAGGTCTGGTTTGACAGTGCAGAGTGGGTCCTGCAAACTGAACAGTGGCTTGTGAGTTTTATTTCCCAGGGAAAAACACTGTACAGTGGTTCAGGGTCCTGAAGCCTTAAATGGCCAGGTGCCTCGTGGAATTCCGCGTCTCGCAGGATGGCTCCCAGACGCAATGTGGCACCAGTGCCAACCTGGTCTGGTTTGAGAGTGCCAAGTGGGTCCTGAAAACTGACACCCAGAACAGTGGCTTCTGAGTTTTGTTTCCTAGGGAAATACCCTGTAGAGTGCTTCAGGGTCCTGCGGCCTTAAAATGCCGGGTGCCTCCTGGAGTTCTGCCTCTTGCAGGATTTTTCCGAGACGCTAAGTGGCACCATTGCCCACTTAGTCTGGTTTGAGTGTGTCACGTGGGTCCTGGAAACTGACACCAAGAACAGTGTCTTCTGAGTTTTGTTTCCCAGGGGAAAGGCCTGTACACTGGTTCAGGGGCCTGAGGCCTTAAATAGCCAGGTGCCTCCTGGAATTCGGCCTCACACAGGATGCCTCCCAGATGCAAGGTTTCACCAGTGCCGACTTGGTCTGATTTGAGAGTGCCAAGTGGGTCCTGAAAACTGACACCCAGAACAGTGGCTTCTGAGTTTTGTTTCCCAAGCAAATACCCTGTGGAGTGGTTCAGGGTCCTGTGGCCTTAAATGGCCGGGTGATTCCTGGAATTCCGCCTCTCGAAGGATGCCTCCCAGACGCAAGGTGGCTGCAGAGCCAAGTCTATCTGGTTTGAGCGTTCCAAGTGGGTCCTGAAAACTGACACCCAGAGCAGTGGCTTCTGAGTTTTGTTTCCCAGGGAAAAAGCCTGTACAATGGTTCAGGGTCTTGAGGCCTTAAATATCAGGATGACTAGGTGAATTCCGCCTCTCGCAGGATGCCTCCCAGACGCAAGCTGGCACCAATGCATACTAGGTCTGGTTTGAGAGTGCCTAGTGGGTCCTGCAAACTGACATCCAGAACAGTGGCTTCTGAGTTTTGTTTCCCAGGGAAAAAGCCTGTACAGTCGTTCAGGGTCTTGAGGCCTTAAATGGCCAGGTGCCTCCTGGAATTCCGCGTCTCGCAGGATGCCTCCCAGACGCAAAGTGGCACCAGTGCCAATTTGGTCTGGTTAGAGAGTGCCAAGTGGGTCCTGAAAACTGACACCCAGAACAGTGGCTTGTGAATTTTGTTTCCCAGGAAAATACCCTGTAGAGTGGTTCAGGGTCCTGAGGCCTTAAATGGCCACGTGCCTCGTCGAATTCCGCCTCTCTCAGGATGCCTCCCAGACGCAAGGTGGCTGCAGTGCCAACTTGGTCTTGTTTCAGAGTGCCTAGTGGGTCCTGAAAACTGACACCCAGAACAGTGGCTTGTGAGTTTTGTCTCCCAGGGAAAAGGCCTGTAGAATGTTTCAGGGGCCTGAAACTTTAAATGGCCGGGTGATTCCTGGAATTCCGCCTCTTGAAGGATGCCTCCCAGACGCAAGGTGGCTGCAGTGCCAACTTGGTCTGGTTTGAGAGTGCCAAGTGGGTCCTGAAAACTGACACCCATAACAGTGGCTTGTGAGTTTTGTTTCCCAGGGAAAAACACTGTACAGTGGTTCAGGGTCCTGAAGCCTTAAATGGCCAGGTGCCTCGTGGAATTCCGCCTCTCGCAGGATGAATCCCAGACGCAATGTGGCACCAGTGCCATCTTGGTCTTGTTTGAGAGTGCCAAGTGGGTCCGGAAAACTGACATCCAGAACAGTGGCTTGTGAGTTTTGTTTCCCAGGGAAAAACACTGTACAGTGGTTCAGGGTCCTGAAGCCTTAAATGGCCAGGTGCCTCGTGGAATTCCGCCTCTCGCAGGATGCCTCCCAGACACAAAGTGGCACCAGTGCCAACTTGGTCTGGTTTCAGAGTGCCTAGTGGGTCCTGAAAACTGACACCCAGAACAGTGGCTTCTGAGTTTTGTTTCCCAGGGAAATACCCTGTGGAGTGGTTCAGGGTCCTGAGGCATTAAATTTCAGGGTGCCTTCTGAATTTCGGCATCTCGAAGGATGCCTCCCAGACGCAAGGTGGCAGCAGTGCTAACTTGGTCTGGTTTGAGAGTGTCAAGTGTTTCCTGCATACTGACACCAAGAACAGTGGCTTCTGAGTTTTGTTTCCCAGGGAAAAAGCCTGTACAATGGTTCAGGGTTTTGAGGCCTTAAATTGCCGGGTGCCTCCTAGAATTCCACCTCACACAGGATGCCTCCCAGATGCAAAGTGGCACCAGTGCCAACTTGGTCTTGTTAAAGAGTGCCTAGTGGGTCCTGAAAACTGACACCCAGAACAGTGGCTTCTGAGTTTTGTTTCCCAGGGAAATACCCTGTGGAGTGGTTCAGGGTCCTGAGGCAAGAAATTTCAGGGTTCCTTCTGAAATTCGGCCTCTCGAAGGATGCCTCCCAAACGCAAGCTGGCACCAATGCATACTAGGTCTGGTTTGACAGTGCAGAGTGGGTCCTGAAAACTGACACCCAGAACAGTGGCTTGTGAATTTTGTTTCCCAGGGAAATACCCTGTACAATGGTTCAGGGTCTTGAGGCCTTAAATATCAGGGTGCCAAGGTGCATTCAGCCTCTCGCCGGTTGCCTCCCAAACGCAAGCTGGCACCAATGCATACTAGGTCTGGTTTGACAGTGCAGAGTGGGTCCTGCAAACTGAACAGTGGCTTGTGAGTTTTATTTCCCAGGGAAAAACACTGTACAGTGGTTCAGGGTCCTGAAGCCTTAAATGGCCAGGTGCCTCGTGGAATTCCGCGTCTCGCAGGATGGCTCCCAGACGCAATGTGGCACCAGTGCCAACCTGGTCTGGTTTGAGAGTGCCAAGTGGGTCCTGAAAACTGACACCCAGAACAGTGGCTTCTGAGTTTTGTTTCCTAGGGAAATACCCTGTAGAGTGCTTCAGGGTCCTGCGGCCTTAAAATGCCGGGTGCCTCCTGGAGTTCTGCCTCTTGCAGGATTTTTCCGAGACGCTAAGTGGCACCATTGCCCACTTAGTCTGGTTTGAGTGTGTCACGTGGGTCCTGGAAACTGACACCAAGAACAGTGTCTTCTGAGTTTTGTTTCCCAGGGGAAAGGCCTGTACACTGGTTCAGGGGCCTGAGGCCTTAAATAGCCAGGTGCCTCCTGGAATTCGGCCTCACACAGGATGCCTCCCAGATGCAAGGTTTCACCAGTGCCGACTTGGTCTGATTTGAGAGTGCCAAGTGGGTCCTGAAAACTGACACCCAGAACAGTGGCTTCTGAGTTTTGTTTCCCAAGCAAATACCCTGTGGAGTGGTTCAGGGTCCTGTGGCCTTAAATGGCCGGGTGATTCCTGGAATTCCGCCTCTCGAAGGATGCCTCCCAGACGCAAGGTGGCTGCAGAGCCAAGTCTATCTGGTTTGAGCGTTCCAAGTGGGTCCTGAAAACTGACACCCAGAGCAGTGGCTTCTGAGTTTTGTTTCCCAGGGAAAAAGCCTGTACAATGGTTCAGGGTCTTGAGGCCTTAAATATCAGGATGACTAGGTGAATTCCGCCTCTCGCAGGATGCCTCCCAGACGCAAGCTGGCACCAATGCATACTAGGTCTGGTTTGAGAGTGCCTAGTGGGTCCTGCAAACTGACATCCAGAACAGTGGCTTCTGAGTTTTGTTTCCCAGGGAAAAAGCCTGTACAGTCGTTCAGGGTCTTGAGGCCTTAAATGGCCAGGTGCCTACTGGAATTCCGCGTCTCGCAGGATGCCTCCCAGACGCAAAGTGGCACCAGTGCCAACTTGGTCTGGTTTGAGAGTGCCAAGTGGGTCCTGAAAACTGACACCCAGAACAGTGGCTTGTGAATTTTGTTTCCCAGGAAAATACCCTGTAGAGTGGTTCAGGGTCCTGAGGCCTTAAATGGCCACGTGCCTCGTCGAATTCCGCCTCTCTCAGGATGCCTCCCAGACGCAAGGTGGCTGCAGTGCCAACTTGGTCTTGTTTGAGAGTGCCTAGTGGGTCCTGAAAACTGACACCCAGAACAGTGGCTTGTGAGTTTTGTCTCCCAGGGAAAAGGCCTGTAGAATGTTTCAGGGGCCTGAAACTTTAAATGGCCGGGTGATTCCTGGAATTCCGCCTCTTGAAGGATGCCTCCCAGACGCAAGGTGGCTGCAGTGCCAACTTGGTCTGGTTTGAGAGTGCCAAGTGGGTCCTGAAAACTGACACCCAGAACAGTGGCTTCTGAGTTTTGTTTCCCAGGGAAAAAGCCTGTGCAATGGTTCAGGTTCCAGCGGCCTTAAATGCCCGGGTGCCTCCTGGAGATCCGGCTCTTGCAGGACTTTTCCCAGACGCTATGCGGCACCATTGCCCACTTAGTCTGGTTTGAGAGTGCCAAGTGGGTCCTGAAAACTGACACTCAGAACAGTGGCTTCTGAGTTTTGTTTCCCAGGGAAATACCCTGTAGAGTGGTTCAGGGTCCTGAGGCCTTAAATTGCCGGGTACCTCCTGGAGATCCGCCTCTTGCAGGATTTTTCCCAGACGCTATGCGGCACCATTGCCCACTTAGTCTGGTTCGAGAGTGCCAAGTGGGTCCTGCAAACTGACACCCAGAACAGTGGCTTCTGAGTTTTGTTTCCCAGGGAAAAAGCCATTACAGTGGTTCAGGGTCCTGAGGCCTTCAATGGCCAGGTGCCTTGTGGAATTCCGCCTCTCTCAGGATGACTCCCAGATGCAATGTGGCACCAGTGCCAACTTGGTCTGGTTTGAGAGTGCCAAGTGGGTCCTGCAAACTGACACCCAGAACAGTGGCTTGTGAGTTTTGTTTCCCAGGGAAATACCCTGTACAATGGTTCAGGGTCTTGAGGCCTTAAATATCAGGGTGCCAAGGTGCATTCAGCCTCTCGCCGGTTGCCTCCCAAACGCAAGCTGGCACCAATGCATACTAGGTCTGGTTTGACAGTGCAGAGTGGGTCCTGCAAACTGAACAGTGGCTTGTGAGTTTTATTTCCCAGGGAAAAACACTGTACAGTGGTTCAGGGTCCTGAAGCCTTAAATGGCCAGGTGCCTCGTGGAATTCCGCGTCTCGCAGGATGGCTCCCAGACGCAATGTGGCACCAGTGCCAACCTGGTCTGGTTTGAGAGTGCCAAGTGGGTCCTGAAAACTGACACCCAGAACAGTGGCTTCTGAGTTTTGTTTCCTAGGGAAATACCCTGTAGAGTGCTTCAGGGTCCTGCGGCCTTAAAATGCCGGGTGCCTCCTGGAGTTCTGCCTCTTGCAGGATTTTTCCGAGACGCTAAGTGGCACCATTGCCCACTTAGTCTGGTTTGAGTGTGTCACGTGGGTCCTGGAAACTGACACCAAGAACAGTGTCTTCTGAGTTTTGTTTCCCAGGGGAAAGGCCTGTACACTGGTTCAGGGGCCTGAGGCCTTAAATAGCCAGGTGCCTCCTGGAATTCGGCCTCACACAGGATGCCTCCCAGATGCAAGGTTTCACCAGTGCCGACTTGGTCTGATTTGAGAGTGCCAAGTGGGTCCTGAAAACTGACACCCAGAACAGTGGCTTCTGAGTTTTGTTTCCCAAGCAAATACCCTGTGGAGTGGTTCAGGGTCCTGTGGCCTTAAATGGCCGGGTGATTCCTGGAATTCCGCCTCTCGAAGGATGCCTCCCAGACGCAAGGTGGCTGCAGAGCCAAGTCTATCTGGTTTGAGCGTTCCAAGTGGGTCCTGAAAACTGACACCCAGAGCAGTGGCTTCTGAGTTTTGTTTCCCAGGGAAAAAGCCTGTACAATGGTTCAGGGTCTTGAGGCCTTAAATATCAGGATGACTAGGTGAATTCCGCCTCTCGCAGGATGCCTCCCAGACGCAAGCTGGCACCAATGCATACTAGGTCTGGTTTGAGAGTGCCTAGTGGGTCCTGCAAACTGACATCCAGAACAGTGGCTTCTGAGTTTTGTTTCCCAGGGAAAAAGCCTGTGCAATGGTTCAGGTTCCAGCGGCCTTAAATGCCCGGGTGCCTCCTGGAGATCCGGCTCTTGCAGGACTTTTCCCAGACGCTATGCGGCACCATTGCCCACTTAGTCTGGTTTGAGAGTGCCAAGTGGGTCCTGAAAACTGACACTCAGAACAGTGGCTTCTGAGTTTTGTTTCCCAGGGAAATACCCTGTAGAGTGGTTCAGGGTCCTGAGGCCTTAAATTGCCGGGTACCTCCTGGAGATCCGCCTCTTGCAGGATTTTTCCCAGACGCTATGCGGCACCATTGCCCACTTAGTCTGGTTCGAGAGTGCCAAGTGGGTCCTGCAAACTGACACCCAGAACAGTGGCTTCTGAGTTTTGTTTCCCAGGGAAAAAGCCATTACAGTGGTTCAGGGTCCTGAGGCCTTAAATGGCCAGGTGCCTTGTGGAATTCCGCCTCTCTCAGGATGACTCCCAGACGCAAGGTGGCACCAGTGCCAACTTGGTCTGGTTTGAGAGTGCCAAGTGGGTCCTGCAAACTGACACCCAGAACAGTGGCTTCTGAGTTTTGTTTACCAGGGAAAAAGCCTGTACAATGGTTCAGGTTCCTGCGGCCTTAAATTCCAGGGTGCCTCCTGGAGATCCGGCTCTTGCAGGATTTTTCACAGACGCTATGCGGCACCATTGCCCACTTAGTCTGGTTAGAGAGTGCCAAGTGGGTCCTGAAAACTGACATCCAGAAGAGTGGCTTCTGAGTTTTGTTTCCCAGGGAAAAAGCCATTACAGTGGTTCAGGGTCCTGAGGCCTTAAATGGCCAGGTGCCTCCGGGAATTCGGCCTCTCGCAGGATGCCTTTCAGACGAAGGGTGGCAGCAGTGCCAACTTGGTCTTGTTTGAGAGTGCCTAGTTGGTCCTGAAAACTGACACCCAGAACAGTGGCTTCTGAGTTTTGGCTCCCAGGGAAAAAGCCTGTACAGTGGTTCAGGGTCCTGAGGCCTTAAATGGCCAGGTGCCTCCTGGAATTCCGCGTCTCGCAGGATGCCTCCAAGACGCAATGTGGCACCTGTGCCAACATGGTCTGGTTTGAGAGTGCCAAGTGGGTCCTGCAAACTTACACCAAGAACAGTGCCTGCTGAGATTTGTTTCCCAGGGAAAAAGCCTGTAAAGTGGTTCAGGGGCCTGAAACTTTAAATGGCCGGGTGCCTTCTTGAATTCGGCCTCTCGCAGGATGCCTCCCAGACGCAATGTGACACCAGTGCCAACTTGGTCTTGTTTGAGAGTGCCTAGTGGGTCCTGAAAACTGACACCCAGAACAGTAGCTTGTGAGTTTTGTCTCCCAGGGAAAAGGCCTGTAGAATGTTTCAGGGGCCTGAGGCCTTAAATGGCCAGGTGCCTCCTGGAATTCCGCCTCTCGCAGGATTCCTCGCAGACGCAAGGTGGCAGCAGTGCCAACTTGGTCTGGTTTGAGAGTGTCAAGTGTGTCCTGCATACTGACACCAAGAACAGTGGCTTCTGAGTTTTGTTTCCCAGGGAAAAAGCCTGTACAATGGTTCAGGGTTTTGAGGCCTTAAATTGCCGGGTGCCTCCTAGAATTCCACCTCACACAGGATGCCTCCCAGATGCAAAGTGGCACCAGTGCCAACTTGGTCTTGTTAAAGAGTGCCTAGTGGGTCCTGAAAACTGACACCCAGAACAGTGGCTTCTGAGTTTTGTTTCCCAGGGAAATACCCTGTGGAGTGGTTCAGGGTCCTGAGGCAAGAAATTTCAGGGTGCCTTCTGAAATTCGGCCTCTCGAAGGATGCCTCCCAAACGCAAGCTGGCACCAATGCATACTAGGTCTGGTTTGACAGTGCAGAGTGGGTCCTGAAAACTGACACCCAGAACAGTGGCTTGTGAATTTTGTTTCCCAGGGAAATACCCTGTACAATGGTTCAGGGTCTTGAGGCCTTAAATATCAGGGTGCCAAGGTGCATTCAGCCTCTCGCCGGTTGCCTCCCAAACGCAAGCTGGCACCAATGCATACTAGGTCTGGTTTGACAGTGCAGAGTGGGTCCTGCAAACTGAACAGTGGCTTGTGAGTTTTATTTCCCAGGGAAAAACACTGTACAGTGGTTCAGGGTCCTGAAGCCTTAAATGGCCAGGTGCCTCGTGGAATTCCGCGTCTCGCAGGATGGCTCCCAGACGCAATGTGGCACCAGTGCCAACCTGGTCTGGTTTGAGAGTGCCAAGTGGGTCCTGAAAACTGACACCCAGAACAGTGGCTTCTGAGTTTTGTTTCCTAGGGAAATACCCTGTAGAGTGCTTCAGGGTCCTGCGGCCTTAAAATGCCGGGTGCCTCCTGGAGTTCTGCCTCTTGCAGGATTTTTCCGAGACGCTAAGTGGCACCATTGCCCACTTAGTCTGGTTTGAGTGTGTCACGTGGGTCCTGGAAACTGACACCAAGAACAGTGTCTTCTGAGTTTTGTTTCCCAGGGGAAAGGCCTGTACACTGGTTCAGGGGCCTGAGGCCTTAAATAGCCAGGTGCCTCCTGGAATTCGGCCTCACACAGGATGCCTCCCAGATGCAAGGTTTCACCAGTGCCGACTTGGTCTGATTTGAGAGTGCCAAGTGGGTCCTGAAAACTGACACCCAGAACAGTGGCTTCTGAGTTTTGTTTCCCAAGCAAATACCCTGTGGAGTGGTTCAGGGTCCTGTGGCCTTAAATGGCCGGGTGATTCCTGGAATTCCGCCTCTCGAAGGATGCCTCCCAGACGCAAGGTGGCTGCAGAGCCAAGTCTATCTGGTTTGAGCGTTCCAAGTGGGTCCTGAAAACTGACACCCAGAGCAGTGGCTTCTGAGTTTTGTTTCCCAGGGAAAAAGCCTGTACAATGGTTCAGGGTCTTGAGGCCTTAAATATCAGGATGACTAGGTGAATTCCGCCTCTCGCAGGATGCCTCCCAGACGCAAGCTGGCACCAATGCATACTAGGTCTGGTTTGAGAGTGCCTAGTGGGTCCTGCAAACTGACATCCAGAACAGTGGCTTCTGAGTTTTGTTTCCCAGGGAAAAAGCCTGTGCAATGGTTCAGGTTCCAGCGGCCTTAAATGCCCGGGTGCCTCCTGGAGATCCGGCTCTTGCAGGACTTTTCCCAGACGCTATGCGGCACCATTGCCCACTTAGTCTGGTTTGAGAGTGCCAAGTGGGTCCTGAAAACTGACACTCAGAACAGTGGCTTCTGAGTTTTGTTTCCCAGGGAAATACCCTGTAGAGTGGTTCAGGGTCCTGAGGCCTTAAATTGCCGGGTACCTCCTGGAGATCCGCCTCTTGCAGGATTTTTCCCAGACGCTATGCGGCACCATTGCCCACTTAGTCTGGTTCGAGAGTGCCAAGTGGGTCCTGCAAACTGACACCCAGAACAGTGGCTTCTGAGTTTTGTTTCCCAGGGAAAAAGCCATTACAGTGGTTCAGGGTCCTGAGGCCTTAAATGGCCAGGTGCCTTGTGGAATTCCGCCTCTCTCAGGATGACTCCCAGACGCAAGGTGGCACCAGTGCCAACTTGGTCTGGTTTGAGAGTGCCAAGTGGGTCCTGCAAACTGACACCCAGAACAGTGGCTTCTGAGTTTTGTTTACCAGGGAAAAAGCCTGTACAATGGTTCAGGTTCCTGCGGCCTTAAATTCCAGGGTGCCTCCTGGAGATCCGGCTCTTGCAGGATTTTTCACAGACGCTATGCGGCACCATTGCCCACTTAGTCTGGTTAGAGAGTGCCAAGTGGGTCCTGAAAACTGACATCCAGAAGAGTGGCTTCTGAGTTTTGTTTCCCAGGGAAAAAGCCATTACAGTGGTTCAGGGTCCTGAGGCCTTAAATGGCCAGGTGCCTCCGGGAATTCGGCCTCTCGCAGGATGCCTTTCAGACGAAGGGTGGCAGCAGTGCCAACTTGGTCTTGTTTGAGAGTGCCTAGTTGGTCCTGAAAACTGACACCCAGAACAGTGGCTTCTGAGTTTTGGCTCCCAGGGAAAAAGCCTGTACAGTGGTTCAGGGTCCTGAGGCCTTAAATGGCCAGGTGCCTCCTGGAATTCCGCGTCTCGCAGGATGCCTCCAAGACGCAATGTGGCACCTGTGCCAACATGGTCTGGTTTGAGAGTGCCAAGTGGGTCCTGCAAACTTACACCAAGAACAGTGCCTGCTGAGATTTGTTTCCCAGGGAAAAAGCCTGTAAAGTGGTTCAGGGGCCTGAAACTTTAAATGGCCGGGTGCCTTCTTGAATTCGGCCTCTCGCAGGATGCCTCCCAGACGCAATGTGACACCAGTGCCAACTTGGTCTTGTTTGAGAGTGCCTAGTGGGTCCTGAAAACTGACACCCAGAACAGTAGCTTGTGAGTTTTGTCTCCCAGGGAAAAGGCCTGTAGAATGTTTCAGGGGCCTGAGGCCTTAAATGGCCAGGTGCCTCCTGGAATTCCGCCTCTCGCAGGATTCCTCGCAGACGCAAGGTGGCAGCAGTGCCAACTTGGTCTGGTTTGAGAGTGTCAAGTGTGTCCTGCATACTGACACCAAGAACAGTGGCTTCTGAGTTTTGTTTCCCAGGGAAAAAGCCTGTACAATGGTTCAGGGTTTTGAGGCCTTAAATTGCCGGGTGCCTCCTAGAATTCCACCTCACACAGGATGCCTCCCAGATGCAAAGTGGCACCAGTGCCAACTTGGTCTTGTTAAAGAGTGCCTAGTGGGTCCTGAAAACTGACACCCAGAACAGTGGCTTCTGAGTTTTGTTTCCCAGGGAAATACCCTGTGGAGTGGTTCAGGGTCCTGAGGCAAGAAATTTCAGGGTGCCTTCTGAAATTCGGCCTCTCGAAGGATGCCTCCCAAACGCAAGCTGGCACCAATGCATACTAGGTCTGGTTTGACAGTGCAGAGTGGGTCCTGAAAACTGACACCCAGAACAGTGGCTTGTGAATTTTGTTTCCCAGGGAAATACCCTGTACAATGGTTCAGGGTCTTGAGGCCTTAAATATCAGGGTGCCAAGGTGCATTCAGCCTCTCGCCGGTTGCCTCCCAAACGCAAGCTGGCACCAATGCATACTAGGTCTGGTTTGACAGTGCAGAGTGGGTCCTGCAAACTGAACAGTGGCTTGTGAGTTTTATTTCCCAGGGAAAAACACTGTACAGTGGTTCAGGGTCCTGAAGCCTTAAATGGCCAGGTGCCTCGTGGAATTCCGCGTCTCGCAGGATGGCTCCCAGACGCAATGTGGCACCAGTGCCAACCTGGTCTGGTTTGAGAGTGCCAAGTGGGTCCTGAAAACTGACACCCAGAACAGTGGCTTCTGAGTTTTGTTTCCTAGGGAAATACCCTGTAGAGTGCTTCAGGGTCCTGCGGCCTTAAAATGCCGGGTGCCTCCTGGAGTTCTGCCTCTTGCAGGATTTTTCCGAGACGCTAAGTGGCACCATTGCCCACTTAGTCTGGTTTGAGTGTGTCACGTGGGTCCTGGAAACTGACACCAAGAACAGTGTCTTCTGAGTTTTGTTTCCCAGGGGAAAGGCCTGTACACTGGTTCAGGGGCCTGAGGCCTTAAATAGCCAGGTGCCTCCTGGAATTCGGCCTCACACAGGATGCCTCCCAGATGCAAGGTTTCACCAGTGCCGACTTGGTCTGATTTGAGAGTGCCAAGTGGGTCCTGAAAACTGACACCCAGAACAGTGGCTTCTGAGTTTTGTTTCCCAAGCAAATACCCTGTGGAGTGGTTCAGGGTCCTGTGGCCTTAAATGGCCGGGTGATTCCTGGAATTCCGCCTCTCGAAGGATGCCTCCCAGACGCAAGGTGGCTGCAGAGCCAAGTCTATCTGGTTTGAGCGTTCCAAGTGGGTCCTGAAAACTGACACCCAGAGCAGTGGCTTCTGAGTTTTGTTTCCCAGGGAAAAAGCCTGTACAATGGTTCAGGGTCTTGAGGCCTTAAATATCAGGATGACTAGGTGAATTCCGCCTCTCGCAGGATGCCTCCCAGACGCAAGCTGGCACCAATGCATACTAGGTCTGGTTTGAGAGTGCCTAGTGGGTCCTGCAAACTGACATCCAGAACAGTGGCTTCTGAGTTTTGTTTCCCAGGGAAAAAGCCTGTACAGTCGTTCAGGGTCTTGAGGCCTTAAATGGCCAGGTGCCTCCTGGAATTCCGCGTCTCGCAGGATGCCTCCCAGACGCAAAGTGGCACCAGTGCCAACTTGGTCTGGTTTGAGAGTGCCAAGTGGGTCCTGAAAACTGACACCCAGAACAGTGGCTTGTGAATTTTGTTTCCCAGGAAAATACCCTGTAGAGTGGTTCAGGGTCCTGAGGCCTTAAATGGCCACGTGCCTCGTCGAATTCCGCCTCTCTCAGGATGCCTCCCAGACGCAAGGTGGCTGCAGTGCCAACTTGGTCTTGTTTGAGAGTGCCTAGTGGGTCCTGAAAACTGACACCCAGAACAGTGGCTTGTGAGTTTTGTCTCCCAGGGAAAAGGCCTGTAGAATGTTTCAGGGGCCTGAAACTTTAAATGGCCGGGTGATTCCTGGAATTCCGCCTCTTGAAGGATGCCTCCCAGACGCAAGGTGGCTGCAGTGCCAACTTGGTCTGGTTTGAGAGTGCCAAGTGGGTCCTGAAAACTGACACCCAGAACAGTGGCTTCTGAGTTTTGTTTCCCTGGGAAAAAGCCTGTGCAATGGTTCAGGTTCCAGCGGCCTTAAATGCCCGGGTGCCTCCTGGAGATCCGGCTCTTGCAGGACTTTTCCCAGACGCTATGCGGCACCATTGCCCACTTAGTCTGGTTTGAGAGTGCCAAGTGGGTCCTGAAAACTGACACTCAGAACAGTGGCTTCTGAGTTTTGTTTCCCAGGGAAATACCCTGTAGAGTGGTTCAGGGTCCTGAGGCCTTAAATTGCCGGGTACCTCCTGGAGATCCGCCTCTTGCAGGATTTTTCCCAGACGCTATGCGGCACCATTGCCCACTTAGTCTGGTTCGAGAGTGCCAAGTGGGTCCTGCAAACTGACACCCAGAACAGTGGCTTCTGAGTTTTGTTTCCCAGGGAAAAAGCCATTACAGTGGTTCAGGGTCCTGAGGCCTTAAATGGCCAGGTGCCTTGTGGAATTCCGCCTCTCTCAGGATGACTCCCAGACGCAATGTGGCACCAGTGCCAACTTGGTCTGGTTTGAGAGTGCCAAGTGGGTCCTGCAAACTGACACCCAGAACAGTGGCTTCTGAGTTTTGTTTACCAGGGAAAAAGCCTGTACAATGGTTCAGGTTCCTGCGGCCTTAAATTCCAGGGTGCCTCCTGGAGATCCGGCTCTTGCAGGATTTTTCACAGACGCTATGCGGCACCATTGCCCACTTAGTCTGGTTAGAGAGTGCCAAGTGGGTCCTGAAAACTGACATCCAGAAGAGTGGCTTCTGAGTTTTGTTTCCCAGGGAAAAAGCCATTACAGTGGTTCAGGGTCCTGAGGCCTTAAATGGCCAGGTGCCTCCGGGAATTCGGCCTCTCGCAGGATGCCTTTCAGACGAAGGGTGGCAGCAGTGCCAACTTGGTCTTGTTTGAGAGTGCCTAGTTGGTCCTGAAAACTGACACCCAGAACAGTGGCTTCTGAGTTTTGGCTCCCAGGGAAAAAGCCTGTACAGTGGTTCAGGGTCCTGAGGCCTTAAATGGCCAGGTGCCTCCTGGAATTCCGCTTCTCGCAGGATGCCTCCAAGACGCAATGTGGCACCTGTGCCAACATGGTCTGGTTTGAGAGTGCCAAGTGGGTCCTGCAAACTTACACCAAGAACAGTGCCTGCTGAGATTTGTTTCCCAGGGAAAAAGCCTGTAAAGTGGTTCAGGGGCCTGAAACTTTAAATGGCCGGGTGCCTTCTTGAATTCGGCCTCTCGCAGGATGCCTCCCAGACGCAATGTGACACCAGTGCCAACTTGGTCTTGTTTGAGAGTGCCTAGTGGGTCCTGAAAACTGACACCCAGAACAGTAGCTTGTGAGTTTTGTCTCCCAGGGAAAAGGCCTGTAGAATGTTTCAGGGGCCTGAGGCCTTAAATGGCCAGGTGCCTCCTGGAATTCCGCCTCTCGCAGGATGCCTCGCAGACGCAAGGTGGCAGCAGTGCCAACTTGGTCTGGTTTGAGAGTGTCAAGTGTGTCCTGCATACTGACACCAAGAACAGTGGCTTCTGAGTTTTGTTTCCCAGGGAAAAAGCCTGTACAATGGTTCAGGGTTTTGAGGCCTTAAATTGCCGGGTGCCTCCTAGAATTCCACCTCACACAGGATGCCTCCCAGATGCAAAGTGGCACCAGTGCCAACATGGTCTTGTTAAAGAGTGCCTAGTGGGTCCTGAAAACTGACACCCAGAACAGTGGCTTCTGAGTTTTGTTTCCCAGGGAAATACCCTGTGGAGTGGTTCAGGGTCCTGAGGCAAGAAATTTCAGGGTGCCTTCTGAAATTCGGCCTCTCGAAGGATGCCTCCCAAACGCAAGCTGGCACCAATGCATACTAGGTCTGGTTTGACAGTGCAGAGTGGGTCCTGAAAACTGACACCCAGAACAGTGGCTTGTGAATTTTGTTTCCCAGGGAAATACCCTGTACAATGGTTCAGGGTCTTGAGGCCTTAAATATCAGGGTGCCAAGGTGCATTCAGCCTCTCGCCGGTTGCCTCCCAAACGCAAGCTGGCACCAATGCATACTAGGTCTGGTTTGACAGTGCAGAGTGGGTCCTGCAAACTGAACAGTGGCTTGTGAGTTTTATTTCCCAGGGAAAAACACTGTACAGTGGTTCAGGGTCCTGAAGCCTTAAATGGCCAGGTGCCTCGTGGAATTCCGCGTCTCGCAGGATGGCTCCCAGACGCAATGTGGCACCAGTGCCAACCTGGTCTGGTTTGAGAGTGCCAAGTGGGTCCTGAAAACTGACACCCAGAACAGTGGCTTCTGAGTTTTGTTTCCTAGGGAAATACCCTGTAGAGTGCTTCAGGGTCCTGCGGCCTTAAAATGCCGGGTGCCTCCTGGAGTTCTGCCTCTTGCAGGATTTTTCCGAGACGCTAAGTGGCACCATTGCCCACTTAGTCTGGTTTGAGTGTGTCACGTGGGTCCTGGAAACTGACACCAAGAACAGTGTCTTCTGAGTTTTGTTTCCCAGGGGAAAGGCCTGTACACTGGTTCAGGGGCCTGAGGCCTTAAATAGCCAGGTGCCTCCTGGAATTCGGCCTCACACAGGATGCCTCCCAGATGCAAGGTTTCACCAGTGCCGACTTGGTCTGATTTGAGAGTGCCAAGTGGGTCCTGAAAACTGACACCCAGAACAGTGGCTTCTGAGTTTTGTTTCCCAAGCAAATACCCTGTGGAGTGGTTCAGGGTCCTGTGGCCTTAAATGGCCGGGTGATTCCTGGAATTCCGCCTCTCGAAGGATGCCTCCCAGACGCAAGGTGGCTGCAGAGCCAAGTCTATCTGGTTTGAGCGTTCCAAGTGGGTCCTGAAAACTGACACCCAGAGCAGTGGCTTCTGAGTTTTGTTTCCCAGGGAAAAAGCCTGTACAATGGTTCAGGGTCTTGAGGCCTTAAATATCAGGATGACTAGGTGAATTCCGCCTCTCGCAGGATGCCTCCCAGACGCAAGCTGGCACCAATGCATACTAGGTCTGGTTTGAGAGTGCCTAGTGGGTCCTGCAAACTGACATCCAGAACAGTGGCTTCTGAGTTTTGTTTCCCAGGGAAAAAGCCTGTACAGTCGTTCAGGGTCTTGAGGCCTTAAATGGCCAGGTGCCTCCTGGAATTCCGCGTCTCGCAGGATGCCTCCCAGACGCAAAGTGGCACCAGTGCCAACTTGGTCTGGTTTGAGAGTGCCAAGTGGGTCCTGAAAACTGACACCCAGAACAGTGGCTTGTGAATTTTGTTTCCCAGGAAAATACCCTGTAGAGTGGTTCAGGGTCCTGAGGCCTTAAATGGCCACGTGCCTCGTCGAATTCCGCCTCTCTCAGGATGCCTCCCAGACGCAAGGTGGCTGCAGTGCCAACTTGGTCTTGTTTGAGAGTGCCTAGTGGGTCCTGAAAACTGACACCCAGAACAGTGGCTTGTGAGTTTTGTCTCCCAGGGAAAAGGCCTGTAGAATGTTTCAGGGGCCTGAAACTTTAAATGGCCGGGTGATTCCTGGAATTCCGCCTCTTGAAGGATGCCTCCCAGACGCAAGGTGGCTGCAGTGCCAACTTGGTCTGGTTTGAGAGTGCCAAGTGGGTCCTGAAAACTGACACCCAGAACAGTGGCTTCTGAGTTTTGTTTCCCAGGGAAAAAGCCTGTGCAATGGTTCAGGTTCCAGCGGCCTTAAATGCCCGGGTGCCTCCTGGAGATCCGGCTCTTGCAGGACTTTTCCCAGACGCTATGCGGCACCATTGCCCACTTAGTCTGGTTTGAGAGTGCCAAGTGGGTCCTGAAAACTGACACCCAGAACAGTGGCTTCTGAGTTTTGTTTCCCAGGGAAATACCCTGTAGAGTGGTTCAGGGTCCTGAGGCCTTAAATTGCCGGGTACCTCCTGGAGATCCGCCTCTTGCAGGATTTTTCCCAGACGCTATGCGGCACCATTGCCCACTTAGTCTGGTTCGAGAGTGCCAAGTGGGTCCTGCAAACTGACACCCAGAACAGTGGCTTCTGAGTTTTGTTTCCCAGGGAAAAAGCCATTACAGTGGTTCAGGGTCCTGAGGCCTTCAATGGCCAGGTGCCTTGTGGAATTCCGCCTCTCTCAGGATGACTCCCAGACGCAATGTGGCACCAGTGCCAACTTGGTCTGGTTTGAGAGTGCCAAGTGGGTCCTGCAAACTGACACCCAGAACAGTGGCTTCTGAGTTTTGTTTCCCAGGGAAAAAGCCTGTACAATGGTTCAGGTTCCTGCGGCCTTAAATTCCAGGGTGCCTCCTGGAGATCCGGCTCTTGCAGGATTTTTCACAGACGCTATGCGGCACCATTGCCCACTTAGTCTGGTTAGAGAGTGCCAAGTGGGTCCTGAAAACTGACATCCAGAAGAGTGGCTTCTGAGTTTTGTTTCCCAGGGAAAAAGCCTGTACACTGGATCAGGGTCCTGAGGCCTTAAATGGCCAGGTGCCTCCGGGAATTCGGCCTCTCGCAGGATGCCTTTCAGACGAAGGGTGGCAGCAGTGCCAACTTGGTCTTGTTTGAGAGTGCCTAGTTGGTCCTGAAAACTGACACCCAGAACAGTGGCTTCTGAGTTTTGGCTCCCAGGGAAAAAGCCTGTACAGTGGTTCAGGGTCCTGAGGCCTTAAATGGCCAGGTGCCTCCTGGAATTCCGCGTCTCGCAGGATGCCTCCAAGACGCAATGTGGCACCTGTGCCAACATGGTCTGGTTTGAGAGTGCCAAGTGGGTCCTGCAAACTTACACCAAGAACAGTGCCTGCTGAGATTTGTTTCCCAGGGAAAAAGCCTGTAAAGTGGTTCAGGGGCCTGAAACTTTAAATGGCCGGGTGCCTTCTTGAATTCGGCCTCTCGCAGGATGCCTCCCAGACGCAATGTGACACCAGTGCCAACTTGGTCTTGTTTGAGAGTGCCTAGTGGGTCCTGAAAACTGACACCCAGAACAGTAGCTTGTGAGTTTTGTCTCCCAGGGAAAAGGCCTGTAGAATGTTTCAGGGGCCTGAGGCCTTAAATGGCCAGGTGCCTCCTGGAATTCTGCCTCTCGCAGGATGCCTCGCAGACGCAAGGTGGCAGCAGTGCCAACTTGGTCTGGTTTGAGAGTGTCAAGTGTGTCCTGCATACTGACACCAAGAACAGTGGCTTCTGAGTTTTGTTTCCCAGGGAAAAAGCCTGTACAATGGTTCAGGGTTTTGAGGCCTTAAATTGCCGGGTGCCTCCTAGAATTCCACCTCACACAGGATGCCTCCCAGATGCAAAGTGGCACCAGTGCCAACTTGGTCTTGTTAAAGAGTGCCTAGTGGGTCCTGAAAACTGACACCCAGAACAGTGGCTTCTGAGTTTTGTTTCCCAGGGAAATACCCTGTGGAGTGGTTCAGGGTCCTGAGGCAAGAAATTTCAGGGTGCCTTCTGAAATTCGGCCTCTCGAAGGATGCCTCCCAAACGCAAGCTGGCACCAATGCATACTAGGTCTGGTTTGACAGTGCAGAGTGGGTCCTGAAAACTGACACCCAGAACAGTGGCTTGTGAATTTTGTTTCCCAGGGAAATACCCTGTACAATGGTTCAGGGTCTTGAGGCCTTAAATATCAGGGTGCCAAGGTGCATTCAGCCTCTCGCCGGTTGCCTCCCAAACGCAAGCTGGCACCAATGCATACTAGGTCTGGTTTGACAGTGCAGAGTGGGTCCTGCAAACTGAACAGTGGCTTGTGAGTTTTATTTCCCAGGGAAAAACACTGTACAGTGGTTCAGGGTCCTGAAGCCTTAAATGGCCAGGTGCCTCGTGGAATTCCGCGTCTCGCAGGATGGCTCCCAGACGCAATGTGGCACCAGTGCCAACCTGGTCTGGTTTGAGAGTGCCAAGTGGGTCCTGAAAACTGACACCCAGAACAGTGGCTTCTGAGTTTTGTTTCCTAGGGAAATACCCTGTAGAGTGCTTCAGGGTCCTGCGGCCTTAAAATGCCGGGTGCCTCCTGGAGTTCTGCCTCTTGCAGGATTTTTCCGAGACGCTAAGTGGCACCATTGCCCACTTAGTCTGGTTTGAGTGTGTCACGTGGGTCCTGGAAACTGACACCAAGAACAGTGTCTTCTGAGTTTTGTTTCCCAGGGGAAAGGCCTGTACACTGGTTCAGGGGCCTGAGGCCTTAAATAGCCAGGTGCCTCCTGGAATTCGGCCTCACACAGGATGCCTCCCAGATGCAAGGTTTCACCAGTGCCGACTTGGTCTGATTTGAGAGTGCCAAGTGGGTCCTGAAAACTGACACCCAGAACAGTGGCTTCTGAGTTTTGTTTCCCAAGCAAATACCCTGTGGAGTGGTTCAGGGTCCTGTGGCCTTAAATGGCCGGGTGATTCCTGGAATTCCGCCTCTCGAAGGATGCCTCCCAGACGCAAGGTGGCTGCAGAGCCAAGTCTATCTGGTTTGAGCGTTCCAAGTGGGTCCTGAAAACTGACACCCAGAGCAGTGGCTTCTGAGTTTTGTTTCCCAGGGAAAAAGCCTGTACAATGGTTCAGGGTCTTGAGGCCTTAAATATCAGGATGACTAGGTGAATTCCGCCTCTCGCAGGATGCCTCCCAGACCCAAGCTGGCACCAATGCATACTAGGTCTGGTTTGAGAGTGCCTAGTGGGTCCTGCAAACTGACATCCAGAACAGTGGCTTCTGAGTTTTGTTTCCCAGGGAAAAAGCCTGTACAGTCGTTCAGGGTCTTGAGGCCTTAAATGGCCAGGTGCCTCCTGGAATTCCGCGTCTCGCAGGATGCCTCCCAGACGCAAAGTGGCACCAGTGCCAACTTGGTCTGGTTTGAGAGTGCCAAGTGGGTCCTGAAAACTGACACCCAGAACAGTGGCTTGTGAATTTTGTTTCCCAGGAAAATACCCTGTAGAGTGGTTCAGGGTCCTGAGGCCTTAAATGGCCACGTGCCTCGTCGAATTCCGCCTCTCTCAGGATGCCTCCCAGACGCAAGGTGGCTGCAGTGCCAACTTGGTCTTGTTTGAGAGTGCCTAGTGGGTCCTGAAAACTGACACCCAGAACAGTGGCTTGTGAGTTTTGTCTCCCAGGGAAAAGGCCCTTAGAATGTTTCAGGGGCCTGAAACTTTAAATGGCCGGGTGATTCCTGGAATTCCGCCTCTTGAAAGATGCCTCCCAGACGCAAGGTGGCTGCAGTGCCAACTTGGTCTGGTTTGAGAGTGCCAAGTGGGTCCTGAAAACTGACACCCAGAACAGTGGCTTCTGAGTTTTGTTTCCCAGGGAAAAAGCCTGTGCAATGGTTCAGGTTCCAGCGGCCTTAAATGCCCGGGTGCCTCCTGGAGATCCGGCTCTTGCAGGACTTTTCCCAGACGCTATGCGGCACCATTGCCCACTTAGTCTGGTTTGAGAGTGCCAAGTGGGTCCTGAAAACTGACACTCAGAACAGTGGCTTCTGAGTTTTGTTTCCCAGGGAAATACCCTGTAGAGTGGTTCAGGGTCCTTAGGCCTTAAATTCCAGGGTACCTCCTGGAGATCCGCCTCTTGCAGGATTTTTCCCAGACGCTATGCGGCACCATTGCCCACTTAGTCTGGTTCGAGAGTGCCAAGTGGGTCCTGCAAACTGACACCCAGAACAGTGGCTTCTGAGTTTTGTTTCCCAGGGAAAAAGCCATTACAGTGGTTCAGGGTCCTGAGGCCTTAAATGGCCAGGTGCCTTGTGGAATTCCGCCTCTCTCAGGATGACTCCCAGACGCAATGTGGCACCAGTGCCAACTTGGTCTGGTTTGAGAGTGCCAAGTGGGTCCTGCAAACTGACACCCAGAACAGTGGCTTCTGAGTTTTGTTTCCCAGGGAAAAAGCCTGTACAATGGTTCAGGTTCCTGCGGCCTTAAATTCCAGGGTGCCTCCTGGAGATCCGGCTCTTGCAGGATTTTTCACAGACGCTATGCGGCACCATTGCCCACTTAGTCTGGTTAGAGAGTGCCAAGTGGGTCCTGAAAACTGACATCCAGAAGAGTGGCTTCTGAGTTTTGTTTCCCAGGGAAAAAGCCTGTACAGTGGTTCAGGGTCCTGAGGCCTTAAATGGCCAGGTGCCTCCGGGAATTCGGCCTCTCGCAGGATGCCTTTCAGACGAAGGGTGGCAGCAGTGCCAACTTGGTCTTGTTTGAGAGTGCCTAGTTGGTCCTGAAAACTGACACCCAGAACAGTGGCTTCTGAGTTTTGGCTCCCAGGGAAAAAGCCTGTACAGTGGTTCAGGGTCCTGAGGCCTTAAATGGCCAGGTGCCTCCTGGAATTCCGCGTCTCGCAGGATGCCTCCAAGACGCAATGTGGCACCTGTGCCAACATGGTCTGGTTTGAGAGTGCCAAGTGGGTCCTGCAAACTTACACCAAGAACAGTGCCTGCTGAGATTTGTTTCCCAGGGAAAAAGCCTGTAAAGTGGTTCAGGGGCCTGAAACTTTAAATGGCCGGGTGCCTTCTTGAATTCGGCCTCTCGCAGGATGCCTCCCAGACGCAATGTGACACCAGTGCCAACTTGGTCTTGTTTGAGAGTGCCTAGTGGGTCCTGAAAACTGACACCCAGAACAGTAGCTTGTGAGTTTTGTCTCCCAGGGAAAAGGCCTGTAGAATGTTTCAGGGGCCTGAGGCCTTAAATGGCCAGGTGCCTCCTGGAATTCCGCCTCTCGCAGGATGAATCCCAGACGCAATGTGGCACCAGTGCCAACTTGGTCTGGTTTGAGAGTGTCAAGTGTGTCCTGCATACTGACACCAAGAACAGTGGCTTCTGAGTTTTGTTTCCCAGGGAAAAAGCCTGTACAATGGTTCAGGGTTTTGAGGCCTTAAATTGCCGGGTGCCTCCTAGAATTCCACCTCACACAGGATGCCTCCCAGATGCAAAGTGGCACCAGTGCCAACTTGGTCTTGTTAAAGAGTGCCTAGTGGGTCCTGAAAACTGACACCCAGAACAGTGGCTTCTGAGTTTTGTTTCCCAGGGAAATACCCTGTGGAGTGGTTCAGGGTCCTGAGGCAAGAAATTTCAGGGTGCCTTCTGAAATTCGGCCTCTCGAAGGATGCCTCCCAAACGCAAGCTGGCACCAATGCATACTAGGTCTGGTTTGACAGTGCAGAGTGGGTCCTGAAAACTGACACCCAGAACAGTGGCTTGTGAATTTTGTTTCCCAGGGAAATACCCTGTACAATGGTTCAGGGTCTTGAGGCCTTAAATATCAGGGTGCCAAGGTGCATTCAGCCTCTCGCCGGTTGCCTCCCAAACGCAAGCTGGCACCAATGCATACTAGGTCTGGTTTGACAGTGCAGAGTGGGTCCTGCAAACTGAACAGTGGCTTGTGAGTTTTATTTCCCAGGGAAAAACACTGTACAGTGGTTCAGGGTCCTGAAGCCTTAAATGGCCAGGTGCCTCGTGGAATTCCGCGTCTCGCAGGATGGCTCCCAGACGCAATGTGGCACCAGTGCCAACCTGGTCTGGTTTGAGAGTGCCAAGTGGGTCCTGAAAACTGACACCCAGAACAGTGGCTTCTGAGTTTTGTTTCCTAGGGAAATACCCTGTAGAGTGCTTCAGGGTCCTGCGGCCTTAAAATGCCGGGTGCCTCCTGGAGTTCTGCCTCTTGCAGGATTTTTCCGAGACGCTAAGTGGCACCATTGCCCACTTAGTCTGGTTTGAGTGTGTCACGTGGGTCCTGGAAACTGACACCAAGAACAGTGTCTTCTGAGTTTTGTTTCCCAGGGGAAAGGCCTGTACACTGGTTCAGGGGCCTGAGGCCTTAAATAGCCAGGTGCCTCCTGGAATTCGGCCTCACACAGGATGCCTCCCAGATGCAAGGTTTCACCAGTGCCGACTTGGTCTGATTTGAGAGTGCCAAGTGGGTCCTGAAAACTGACACCCAGAACAGTGGCTTCTGAGTTTTGTTTCCCAAGCAAATACCCTGTGGAGTGGTTCAGGGTCCTGTGGCCTTAAATGGCCGGGTGATTCCTGGAATTCCGCCTCTCGAAGGATGCCTCCCAGACGCAAGGTGGCTGCAGAGCCAAGTCTATCTGGTTTGAGCGTTCCAAGTGGGTCCTGAAAACTGACACCCAGAGCAGTGGCTTCTGAGTTTTGTTTCCCAGGGAAAAAGCCTGTACAATGGTTCAGGGTCTTGAGGCCTTAAATATCAGGATGACTAGGTGAATTCCGCCTCTCGCAGGATGCCTCCCAGACGCAAGCTGGCACCAATGCATACTAGGTCTGGTTTGAGAGTGCCTAGTGGGTCCTGCAAACTGACATCCAGAACAGTGGCTTCTGAGTTTTGTTTCCCAGGGAAAAAGCCTGTACAGTCGTTCAGGGTCTTGAGGCCTTAAATGGCCAGGTGCCTCCTGGAATTCCGCGTCTCGCAGGATGCCTCCCAGACGCAAAGTGGCACCAGTGCCAACTTGGTCTGGTTTGAGAGTGCCAAGTGGGTCCTGAAAACTGACACCCAGAACAGTGGCTTGTGAATTTTGTTTCCCAGGAAAATACCCTGTAGAGTGGTTCAGGGTCCTGAGGCCTTAAATGGCCACGTGCCTCGTCGAATTCCGCCTCTCTCAGGATGCCTCCCAGACGCAAGGTGGCTGCAGTGCCAACTTGGTCTTGTTTGAGAGTGCCTAGTGGGTCCTGAAAACTGACACCCAGAACAGTGGCTTGTGAGTTTTGTCTCCCAGGGAAAAGGCCTGTAGAATGTTTCAGGGGCCTGAAACTTTAAATGGCCGGGTGATTCCTGGAATTCCGCCTCTTGAAGGATGCCTCCCAGACGCAAGGTGGCTGCAGTGCCAACTTGGTCTGGTTTGAGAGTGCCAAGTGGGTCCTGAAAACTGACACCCAGAACAGTGGCTTCTGAGTTTTGTTTCCCAGGGAAAAAGCCTGTGCAATGGTTCAGGTTCCAGCGGCCTTAAATGCCCGGGTGCCTCCTGGAGATCCGGCTCTTGCAGGACTTTTCCCAGACGCTATGCGGCACCATTGCCCACTTAGTCTGGTTTGAGAGTGCCAAGTGGGTCCTGAAAACTGACACCCAGAACAGTGGCTTCTGAGTTTTGTTTCCCAGGGAAATACCCTGTAGAGTGGTTCAGGGTCCTGAGGCCTTAAATTGCCGGGTACCTCCTGGAGATCCGCCTCTTGCAGGATTTTTCCCAGACGCTATGCGGCACCATTGCCCACTTAGTCTGGTTCGAGAGTGCCAAGTGGGTCCTGCAAACTGACACCCAGAACAGTGGCTTCTGAGTTTTGTTTCCCAGGGAAAAAGCCATTACAGTGGTTCAGGGTCCTGAGGCCTTAAATGGCCAGGTGCCTTGTGGAATTCCGCCTCTCTCAGGATGACTCCCAGACGCAATGTGGCACCAGTGCCAACTTGGTCTGGTTTGAGAGTGCCAAGTGGGTCCTGCAAACTGACACCCAGAACAGTGGCTTCTGAGTTTTGTTTCCCAGGGAAAAAGCCTGTACAATGGTTCAGGTTCCTGCGGCCTTAAATTCCAGGGTGCCTCCTGGAGATCCGGCTCTTGCAGGATTTTTCACAGACGCTATGCGGCACCATTGCCCACTTAGTCTGGTTAGAGAGTGCCAAGTGGGTCCTGAAAACTGACATCCAGAAGAGTGGCTTCTGAGTTTTGTTTCCCAGGGAAAAAGCCTGTACACTGGATCAGGGTCCTGAGGCCTTAAATGGCCAGGTGCCTCCGGGAATTCGGCCTCTCGCAGGATGCCTTTCAGACGAAGGGTGGCAGCAGTGCCAACTTGGTCTTGTTTGAGAGTGCCTAGTGGGTCCTGAAAACTGACACCCAGAACAGTGGCTTCTGAGTTTTGGCTCCCAGGGAAAAAGCCTGTACAGTGGTTCAGGGTCCTGAGGCCTTAAATGGCCAGGTGCCTCCTGGAATTCCGCGTCTCGCAGGATGCCTCCAAGACGCAATGTGGCACCTGTGCCAACATGGTCTGGTTTGAGAGTGCCAAGTGGGTCCTGCAAACTTACACCAAGAACAGTGCCTGCTGAGATTTGTTTCCCAGGGAAAAAGCCTGTAAAGTGGTTCAGGGGCCTGAAACTTTAAATGGCCGGGTGCCTTCTTGAATTCGGCCTCTCGCAGGATGCCTCCCAGACGCAATGTGACACCAGTGCCAACTTGGTCTTGTTTGAGAGTGCCTAGTGGGTCCTGAAAACTGACACCCAGAACAGTAGCTTGTGAGTTTTGTCTCCCAGGGAAAAGGCCTGTAGAATGTTTCAGGGGCCTGAGGCCTTAAATGGCCAGGTGCCTCCTGGAATTCCGCCTCTCGCAGGATGCCTCGCAGACGCAAGGTGGCAGCAGTGCCAACTTGGTCTGGTTTGAGAGTGTCAAGTGTGTCCTGCATACTGACACCAAGAACAGTGGCTTCTGAGTTTTGTTTCCCAGGGAAAAAGCCTGTACAATGGTTCAGGGTTTTGAGGCCTTAAATTGCCGGGTGCCTCCTAGAATTCCACCTCACACAGGATGCCTCCCAGATGCAAAGTGGCACCAGTGCCAACTTGGTCTTGTTAAAGAGTGCCTAGTGGGTCCTGAAAACTGACACCCAGAACAGTGGCTTCTGAGTTTTGTTTCCCAGGGAAATACCCTGTGGAGTGGTTCAGGGTCCTGAGGCAAGAAATTTCAGGGTGCCTTCTGAAATTCGGCCTCTCGAAGGATGCCTCCCAAACGCAAGCTGGCACCAATGCATACTAGGTCTGGTTTGACAGTGCAGAGTGGGTCCTGAAAACTGACACCCAGAACAGTGGCTTGTGAATTTTGTTTCCCAGGGAAATACCCTGTACAATGGTTCAGGGTCTTGAGGCCTTAAATATCAGGGTGCCAAGGTGCATTCAGCCTCTCGCCGGTTGCCTCCCAAACGCAAGCTGGCACCAATGCATACTAGGTCTGGTTTGACAGTGCAGAGTGGGTCCTGCAAACTGAACAGTGGCTTGTGAGTTTTATTTCCCAGGGAAAAACACTGTACAGTGGTTCAGGGTCCTGAAGCCTTAAATGGCCAGGTGCCTCGTGGAATTCCGCGTCTCGCAGGATGGCTCCCAGACGCAATGTGGCACCAGTGCCAACCTGGTCTGGTTTGAGAGTGCCAAGTGGGTCCTGAAAACTGACACCCAGAACAGTGGCTTCTGAGTTTTGTTTCCTAGGGAAATACCCTGTAGAGTGCTTCAGGGTCCTGCGGCCTTAAAATGCCGGGTGCCTCCTGGAGTTCTGCCTCTTGCAGGATTTTTCCGAGACGCTAAGTGGCACCATTGCCCACTTAGTCTGGTTTGAGTGTGTCACGTGGGTCCTGGAAACTGACACCAAGAACAGTGTCTTCTGAGTTTTGTTTCCCAGGGGAAAGGCCTGTACACTGGTTCAGGGGCCTGAGGCCTTAAATAGCCAGGTGCCTCCTGGAATTCGGCCTCACACAGGATGCCTCCCAGATGCAAGGTTTCACCAGTGCCGACTTGGTCTGATTTGAGAGTGCCAAGTGGGTCCTGAAAACTGACACCCAGAACAGTGGCTTCTGAGTTTTGTTTCCCAAGCAAATACCCTGTGGAGTGGTTCAGGGTCCTGTGGCCTTAAATGGCCGGGTGATTCCTGGAATTCCGCCTCTCGAAGGATGCCTCCCAGACGCAAGGTGGCTGCAGAGCCAAGTCTATCTGGTTTGAGCGTTCCAAGTGGGTCCTGAAAACTGACACCCAGAGCAGTGGCTTCTGAGTTTTGTTTCCCAGGGAAAAAGCCTGTACAATGGTTCAGGGTCTTGAGGCCTTAAATATCAGGATGACTAGGTGAATTCCGCCTCTCGCAGGATGCCTCCCAGACGCAAGCTGGCACCAATGCATACTAGGTCTGGTTTGAGAGTGCCTAGTGGGTCCTGCAAACTGACATCCAGAACAGTGGCTTCTGAGTTTTGTTTCCCAGGGAAAAAGCCTGTACAGTCGTTCAGGGTCTTGAGGCCTTAAATGGCCAGGTGCCTCCTGGAATTCCGCGTCTCGCAGGATGCCTCCCAGACGCAAAGTGGCACCAGTGCCAACTTGGTCTGGTTTGAGAGTGCCAAGTGGGTCCTGAAAACTGACACCCAGAACAGTGGCTTGTGAATTTTGTTTCCCAGGAAAATACCCTGTAGAGTGGTTCAGGGTCCTGAGGCCTTAAATGGCCACGTGCCTCGTCGAATTCCGCCTCTCTCAGGATGCCTCCCAGACGCAAGGTGGCTGCAGTGCCAACTTGGTCTTGTTTGAGAGTGCCTAGTGGGTCCTGAAAACTGACACCCAGAACAGTGGCTTGTGAGTTTTGTCTCCCAGGGAAAAGGCCTGTAGAATGTTTCAGGGGCCTGAAACTTTAAATGGCCGGGTGATTCCTGGAATTCCGCCTCTTGAAGGATGCCTCCCAGACGCAAGGTGGCTGCAGTGCCAACTTGGTCTGGTTTGAGAGTGCCAAGTGGGTCCTGAAAACTGACACCCAGAACAGTGGCTTCTGAGTTTTGTTTCCCAGGGAAAAAGCCTGTGCAATGGTTCAGGTTCCAGCGGCCTTAAATGCCCGGGTGCCTCCTGGAGATCCGGCTCTTGCAGGACTTTTCCCAGACGCTATGCGGCACCATTGCCCACTTAGTCTGGTTTGAGAGTGCCAAGTGGGTCCTGAAAACTGACACTCAGAACAGTGGCTTCTGAGTTTTGTTTCCCAGGGAAATACCCTGTAGAGTGGTTCAGGGTCCTGAGGCCTTAAATTGCCGGGTACCTCCTGGAGATCCGCCTCTTGCAGGATTTTTCCCAGACGCTATGCGGCACCATTGCCCACTTAGTCTGGTTCGAGAGTGCCAAGTGGGTCCTGCAAACTGACACCCAGAACAGTGGCTTCTGAGTTTTGTTTCCCAGGGAAAAAGCCATTACAGTGGTTCAGGGTCCTGAGGCCTTAAATGGCCAGGTGCCTTGTGGAATTCCGCCTCTCTCAGGATGACTCCCAGACGCAATGTGGCACCAGTGCCAACTTGGTCTGGTTTGAGAGTGCCAAGTGGGTCCTGCAAACTGACACCCAGAACAGTGGCTTCTGAGTTTTGTTTCCCAGGGAAAAAGCCTGTACAATGGTTCAGGTTCCTGCGGCCTTAAATTCCAGGGTGCCTCCTGGAGATCCGGCTCTTGCAGGATTTTTCACAGACGCTATGCGGCACCATTGCCCACTTAGTCTGGTTAGAGAGTGCCAAGTGGGTCCTGAAAACTGACATCCAGAAGAGTGGCTTCTGAGTTTTGTTTCCCAGGGAAAAAGCCTGTAGAGTGGTTCAGGGTCCTGAGGCCTTAAATGGCCAGGTGCCTCCGGGAATTCGGCCTCTCGCAGGATGCCTTTCAGACGAAGGGTGGCAGCAGTGCCAACCTGGTCTTGTTTGAGAGTGCCTAGTGGGTCCTGAAAACTGACACCCAGAACAGTGGCTTCTGAGTTTTGGCTCCCAGGGAAAAAGCCTGTACAGTGGTTCAGGGTCCTGAGGCCTTAAATGGCCAGGTGCCTCCTGGAATTCCGCGTCTCGCAGGATGCCTCCAAGACGCAATGTGGCACCTGTGCCAACATGGTCTGGTTTGAGAGTGCCAAGTGGGTCCTGCAAACTTACACCAAGAACAGTGCCTGCTGAGATTTGTTTCCCAGGGAAAAAGCCTGTAAAGTGGTTCAGGGGCCTGAAACTTTAAATGGCCGGGTGCCTTCTTGAATTCGGCCTCTCGCAGGATGCCTCCCAGACGCAATGTGACACCAGTGCCAACTTGGTCTTGTTTGAGAGTGCCTAGTGGGTCCTGAAAACTGACACCCAGAACAGTAGCTTGTGAGTTTTGTCTCCCAGGGAAAAGGCCTGTAGAATGTTTCAGGGGCCTGAGGCCTTAAATGGCCAGGTGCCTCCTGGAATTCCGCCTCTCGCAGGATGCCTCGCAGACGCAAGGTGGCAGCAGTGCCAACTTGGTCTGGTTTGAGAGTGTCAAGTGTGTCCTGCATACTGACACCAAGAACAGTGGCTTCTGAGTTTTGTTTCCCAGGGAAAAAGCCTGTACAATGGTTCAGGGTTTTGAGGCCTTAAATTGCCGGGTGCCTCCTAGAATTCCACCTCACACAGGATGCCTCCCAGATGCAAAGTGGCACCAGTGCCAACTTGGTCTTGTTAAAGAGTGCCTAGTGGGTCCTGAAAACTGACACCCAGAACAGTGGCTTCTGAGTTTTGTTTCCCAGGGAAATACCCTGTGGAGTGGTTCAGGGTCCTGAGGCAAGAAATTTCAGGGTGCCTTCTGAAATTCGGCCTCTCGAAGGATGCCTCCCAAACGCAAGCTGGCACCAATGCATACTAGGTCTGGTTTGACAGTGCAGAGTGGGTCCTGAAAACTGACACCCAGAACAGTGGCTTGTGAATTTTGTTTCCCAGGGAAATACCCTGTACAATGGTTCAGGGTCTTGAGGCCTTAAATATCAGGGTGCCAAGGTGCATTCAGCCTCTCGCCGGTTGCCTCCCAAACGCAAGCTGGCACCAATGCATACTAGGTCTGGTTTGACAGTGCAGAGTGGGTCCTGCAAACTGAACAGTGGCTTGTGAGTTTTATTTCCCAGGGAAAACCACTGTACAGTGGTTCAGGGTCCTGAAGCCTTAAATGGCCAGGTGCCTCGTGGAATTCCGCGTCTCGCAGGATGGCTCCCAGACGCAATGTGGCACCAGTGCCAACCTGGTCTGGTTTGAGAGTGCCAAGTGGGTCCTGAAAACTGACACCCAGAACAGTGGCTTCTGAGTTTTGTTTCCTAGGGAAATACCCTGTAGAGTGCTTCAGGGTCCTGCGGCCTTAAAATGCCGGGTGCCTCCTGGAGTTCTGCCTCTTGCAGGATTTTTCCGAGACGCTAAGTGGCACCATTGCCCACTTAGTCTGGTTTGAGTGTGTCACGTGGGTCCTGGAAACTGACACCAAGAACAGTGTCTTCTGAGTTTTGTTTCCCAGGGGAAAGGCCTGTACACTGGTTCAGGGGCCTGAGGCCTTAAATAGCCAGGTGCCTCCTGGAATTCGGCCTCACACAGGATGCCTCCCAGATGCAAGGTTTCACCAGTGCCGACTTGGTCTGATTTGAGAGTGCCAAGTGGGTCCTGAAAACTGACACCCAGAACAGTGGCTTCTGAGTTTTGTTTCCCAAGCAAATACCCTGTGGAGTGGTTCAGGGTCCTGTGGCCTTAAATGGCCGGGTGATTCCTGGAATTCCGCCTCTCGAAGGATGCCTCCCAGACGCAAGGTGGCTGCAGAGCCAAGTCTATCTGGTTTGAGCGTTCCAAGTGGGTCCTGAAAACTGACACCCAGAGCAGTGGCTTCTGAGTTTTGTTTCCCAGGGAAAAAGCCTGTACAATGGTTCAGGGTCTTGAGGCCTTAAATATCAGGATGACTAGGTGAATTCCGCCTCTCGCAGGATGCCTCCCAGACGCAAGCTGGCACCAATGCATACTAGGTCTGGTTTGAGAGTGCCTAGTGGGTCCTGCAAACTGACATCCAGAACAGTGGCTTCTGAGTTTTGTTTCCCAGGGAAAAAGCCTGTACAGTCGTTCAGGGTCTTGAGGCCTTAAATGGCCAGGTGCCTCCTGGAATTCCGCGTCTCGCAGGATGCCTCCCAGACGCAAAGTGGCACCAGTGCCAACTTGGTCTGGTTTGAGAGTGCCAAGTGGGTCCTGAAAACTGACACCCAGAACAGTGGCTTGTGAATTTTGTTTCCCAGGAAAATACCCTGTAGAGTGGTTCAGGGTCCTGAGGCCTTAAATGGCCACGTGCCTCGTCGAATTCCGCCTCTCTCAGGATGCCTCCCAGACGCAAGGTGGCTGCAGTGCCAACTTGGTCTTGTTTGAGAGTGCCTAGTGGGTCCTGAAAACTGACACCCAGAACAGTGGCTTGTGAGTTTTGTCTCCCAGGGAAAAGGCCTGTAGAATGTTTCAGGGGCCTGAAACTTTAAATGGCCGGGTGATTCCTGGAATTCCGCCTCTTGAAGGATGCCTCCCAGACGCAAGGTGGCTGCAGTGCCAACTTGGTCTGGTTTGAGAGTGCCAAGTGGGTCCTGAAAACTGACACCCAGAACAGTGGCTTCTGAGTTTTGTTTCCCAGGGAAAAAGCCTGTGCAATGGTTCAGGTTCCAGCGGCCTTAAATGCCCGGGTGCCTCCTGGAGATCCGGCTCTTGCAGGACTTTTCCCAGACGCTATGCGGCACCATTGCCCACTTAGTCTGGTTTGAGAGTGCCAAGTGGGTCCTGAAAACTGACACTCAGAACAGTGGCTTCTGAGTTTTGTTTCCCAGGGAAATACCCTGTAGAGTGGTTCAGGGTCCTGAGGCCTTAAATTGCCGGGTACCTCCTGGAGATCCGCCTCTTGCAGGATTTTTCCCAGACGCTATGCGGCACCATTGCCCACTTAGTCTGGTTCGAGAGTGCCAAGTGGGTCCTGCAAACTGACACCCAGAACAGTGGCTTCTGAGTTTTGTTTCCCAGGGAAAAAGCCATTACAGTGGTTCAGGGTCCTGAGGCCTTCAATGGCCAGGTGCCTTGTGGAATTCCGCCTCTCTCAGGATGACTCCCAGACGCAATGTGGCACCAGTGCCAACTTGGTCTGGTTTGAGAGTGCCAAGTGGGTCCTGCAAACTGACACCCAGAACAGTGGCTTCTGAGTTTTGTTTCCCAGGGAAAAAGCCTGTACAATGGTTCAGGTTCCTGCGGCCTTAAATTCCAGGGTGCCTCCTGGAGATCCGGCTCTTGCAGGATTTTTCACAGACGCTATGCGGCACCATTGCCCACTTAGTCTGGTTTGAGAGTGCCAAGTGGGTCCTGAAAACTGACATCCAGAAGAGTGGCTTCTGAGTTTTGTTTCCCAGGGAAAAAGCCTGTGCACTGGATCAGGGTCCTAAGGCCTTAAATGGCCAGGTGCCTCCGGGAATTCGGCCTCTCGCAGGATGCCTTTCAGACGAAGGGTGGCAGCAGTGCCAACTTGGTCTTGTTTGAGAGTGCCTAGTTGGTCCTGAAAACTGACACCCAGAACAGTGGCTTCTGAGTTTTGGCTCCCAGGGAAAAAGCCTGTACAGTGGTTCAGGGTCCTGAGGCCTTAAATGGCCAGGTGCCTCCTGGAATTCCGCGTCTCGCAGGATGCCTCCAAGACGCAATGTGGCACCTGTGCCAACATGGTCTGGTTTGAGAGTGCCAAGTGGGTCCTGCAAACTTACACCAAGAACAGTGCCTGCTGAGATTTGTTTCCCAGGGAAAAAGCCTGTAAAGTGGTTCAGGGGCCTGAAACTTTAAATGGCCGGGTGCCTTCTTGAATTCGGCCTCTCGCAGGATGCCTCCCAGACGCAATGTGACACCAGTGCCAACTTGGTCTTGTTTGAGAGTGCCTAGTGGCTCCTGAAAACTGACACCCAGAACAGTAGCTTGTGAGTTTTGTCTCCCAGGGAAAAGGCCTGTAGAATGTTTCAGGGGCCTGAGGCCTTAAATGGCCAGGTGCCTCCTGGAATTCCGCCTCTCGCAGGATGCCTCGCAGACGCAAGGTGGCAGCAGTGCCAACTTGGTCTGGTTTGAGAGTGTCAAGTGTGTCCTGCATACTGACACCAAGAACAGTGGCTTCTGAGTTTTGTTTCCCAGGGAAAAAGCCTGTACAATGGTTCAGGGTTTTGAGGCCTTAAATTGCCGGGTGCCTCCTAGAATTCCACCTCACACAGGATGCCTCCCAGATGCAAAGTGGCACCAGTGCCAACTTGGTCTTGTTAAAGAGTGCCTAGTGGGTCCTGAAAACTGACACCCAGAACAGTGGCTTCTGAGTTTTGTTTCCCAGGGAAATACCCTGTGGAGTGGTTCAGGGTCCTGAGGCAAGAAATTTCAGGGTTCCTTCTGAAATTCGGCCTCTCGAAGGATGCCTCCCAAACGCAAGCTGGCACCAATGCATACTAGGTCTGGTTTGACAGTGCAGAGTGGGTCCTGCAAACTGACACCCAGAACAGTGGCTTGTGAATTTTGTTTCCCAGGGAAATACCCTGTACAATGGTTCAGGGTCTTGAGGCCTTAAATATCAGGGTGCCAAGGTGCATTCAGCCTCTCGCCGGTTGCCTCCCAAACGCAAGCTGGCACCAATGCATACTAGGTCTGGTTTGACAGTGCAGAGTGGGTCCTGCAAACTGAACAGTGGCTTGTGAGTTTTATTTCCCAGGGAAAAACACTGTACAGTGGTTCAGGGTCCTGAAGCCTTAAATGGCCAGGTGCCTCGTGGAATTCCGCCTCTCGCAGGATGGCTCCCAGACGCAATGTGGCACCAGTGCCAACCTGGTCTGGTTTGAGAGTGCCAAGTGGGTCCTGAAAACTGACACCAAGAACAGTGGCTTCTGAGTTTTGTTTCCCAGGGAAATACCCTGTAGAGTGCTTCAGGGTCCTGCGGCCTTAAAATGCCGGGTGCCTCCTGGAGTTCTGCCTCTTGCAGGATTTTTCCGAGACGCTAAGTGGCACCATTGCCCACTTAGTCTGGTTTGAGTGTGTCACGTGGGTCCTGGAAACTGACACCAAGAACAGTGGCTTCTGAGTTTTGTTTCCCAAGCAAATACCCTGTGGAGTGGTTCAGGGTCCTGTGGCCTCAAATGGCCGGGTGATTCCAGGAATTCCGCCTCTCGAAGGATGCCTCCCAGACGCAAGGTGGCTGCAGAGCCAAGTCTTTCTGGTTTGAGCGTTCCAAGTGGGTCCTGAAAACTGACACCCAGAGCAGTGGCTTCTGAGTTTTGTTTCCCAGGGAAAAAGCCTGTACAATGGTTCAGGGTCTTGAGGCCTTAAATATCAGGATGACTAGGTGAATTCCGCCTCTCGCAGGATGCTTCCCAGACGCAAGCTGGCGCCAATGCATACTAGGTCTGGTTTGAGAGTGCCTAGTGGGTCCTGCAAACTGACATCCAGAACAGTGGCTTCTGAGTTTTGTTTCCCAGGGAAAAAGCCTGTACAGTCGTTCAGGGTCTTGAGGCCTTAAATGGCCAGGTGCCTCCTGGAATTCCGCGTCTCGCAGGATGCCTCCCAGACGCAAGGTGGCTGCAGTGCCAACTTGGTCTTGTTTGAGAGTGCCAAGTGGGTCCTGAAAACTGACACCCAGAACAGTGGCTTGTGAGTTTTGTCTCCCAGGGAAAAGGCCCTTTGAATGTTTCAGGGGCCTGAAACTTTAAATGGCCGGGTGATTCCTGGAATTCCGCCTCTTGAAAGATGCCTCCCAGACGCAAGGTGGCTGCAGTGCCAACTTGGTCTGGTTTGAGAGTGCCAAGTGGGTCCTGAAAACTGACACCCAGAACAGTGGCTTCTGAGTTTTGTTTCCCAGGGAAAAAGCCTGTGCAATGGTTCAGGTTCCAGCGGCCTTAAATGCCCGGGTGCCTCCTGGAGATCCGGCTCTTGCAGGACTTTTCCCAGACGCTATGCGGCACCATTGCCCACTTAGTCTGGTTTGAGAGTGCCAAGTGGGTCCTGAAAACTGACACTCAGAACAGTGGCTTCTGAGTTTTGTTTCCCAGGGAAATACCCTGTAGAGTGGTTCAGGGTCCTGAGGCCTTAAATTGCCGGGTACCTCCTGGAGATCCGCCTCTTGCAGGATTTTTCCCAGACGCTATGCGGCACCATTGCCCACTTAGTCTGGTTCGAGAGTGCCAAGTGGGTCCTGCAAACTGACACCCAGAACAGTGGCTTCTGAGTTTTGTTTCCCAGGGAAAAAGCCATTACAGTGGTTCAGGGTCCTGAGGCCTTCAATGGCCAGGTGCCTTGTGGAATTCCGCCTCTCTCAGGATGACTCCCAGACGCAATGTGGCACCAGTGCCAACTTGGTCTGGTTTGAGAGTGCCAAGTGGGTCCTGCAAACTGACACCCAGAACAGTGGCTTCTGAGTTTTGTTTCCCAGGGAAAAAGCCTGTACAATGGTTCAGGTTCCTGCGGCCTTAAATTCCAGGGTGCCTCCTGGAGATCCGGCTCTTGCAGGATTTTTCACAGACGCTATGCGGCACCATTGCCCACTTAGTCTGGTTTGAGAGTGCCAAGTGGGTCCTGAAAACTGACATCCAGAAGAGTGGCTTCTGAGTTTTGTTTCCCAGGGAAAAAGCCTGTGCACTGGATCAGGGTCCTGAGGCCTTAAATGGCCAGGTGCCTCCGGGAATTCGGCCTCTCGCAGGATGCCTTTCAGACGAAGGGTGGCAGCAGTGCCAACTTGGTCTTGTTTGAGAGTGCCTAGTTGGTCCTGAAAACTGACACCCAGAACAGTGGCTTCTGAGTTTTGGCTCCCAGGGAAAAAGCCTGTACAGTGGTTCAGGGTCCTGAGGCCTTAAATGGCCAGGTGCCTCCTGGAATTCCGCGTCTCGCAGGATGCCTCCAAGACGCAATGTGGCACCTGTGCCAACATGGTCTGGTTTGAGAGTGCCAAGTGGGTCCTGAAAACTGACACCCAGAACAGTGGCTTCTGAGTTTTGTTTCCCAGGGAAAAAGCCTGTGCAATGGTTCAGGTTCCAGCGGCCTTAAATGCCCGGGTGCCTCCTGGAGATCCGGCTCTTGCAGGACTTTTCCCAGACGCTATGCGGCACCATTGCCCACTTAGTCTGGTTTGAGAGTGCCAAGTGGGTCCTGAAAACTGACACTCAGAACAGTGGCTTCTGAGTTTTGTTTCCCAGGGAAATACCCTGTAGAGTGGTTCAGGGTCCTGAGGCCTTAAATTGCCGGGTACCTCCTGGAGATCCGCCTCTTGCAGGATTTTTCCCAGACGCTATGCGGCACCATTGCCCACTTAGTCTGGTTCGAGAGTGCCAAGTGGGTCCTGCAAACTGACACCCAGAACAGTGGCTTCTGAGTTTTGTTTCCCAGGGAAAAAGCCATTACAGTGGTTCAGGGTCCTGAGGCCTTCAATGGCCAGGTGCCTTGTGGAATTCCGCCTCTCTCAGGATGACTCCCAGACGCAATGTGGCACCAGTGCCAACTTGGTCTGGTTTGAGAGTGCCAAGTGGGTCCTGCAAACTGACACCCAGAACAGTGGCTTCTGAGTTTTGTTTCCCAGGGAAAAAGCCTGTACAATGGTTCAGGTTCCTGCGGCCTTAAATTCCAGGGTGCCTCCTGGAGATCCGGCTCTTGCAGGATTTTTCACAGACGCTATGCGGCACCATTGCCCACTTAGTCTGGTTTGAGAGTGCCAAGTGGGTCCTGAAAACTGACATCCAGAAGAGTGGCTTCTGAGTTTTGTTTCCCAGGGAAAAAGCCTGTGCACTGGATCAGGGTCCTGAGGCCTTAAATGGCCAGGTGCCTCCGGGAATTCGGCCTCTCGCAGGATGCCTTTCAGACGAAGGGTGGCAGCAGTGCCAACTTGGTCTTGTTTGAGAGTGCCTAGTTGGTCCTGAAAACTGACACCCAGAACAGTGGCTTCTGAGTTTTGGCTCCCAGGGAAAAAGCCTGTACAGTGGTTCAGGGTCCTGAGGCCTTAAATGGCCAGGTGCCTCCTGGAATTCCGCGTCTCGCAGGATGCCTCCAAGACGCAATGTGGCACCTGTGCCAACATGGTCTGGTTTGAGAGTGCCAAGTGGGTCCTGAAAACTGACACCCAGAACAGTGGCTTCTGAGTTTTGTTTCCCAGGGAAAAAGCCTGTGCAATGGTTCAGGTTCCAGCGGCCTTAAATGCCCGGGTGCCTCCTGGAGATCCGGCTCTTGCAGGACTTTTCCCAGACGCTATGCGGCACCATTGCCCACTTAGTCTGGTTTGAGAGTGCCAAGTGGGTCCTGAAAACTGACACTCAGAACAGTGGCTTCTGAGTTTTGTTTCCCAGGGAAATACCCTGTAGAGTGGTTCAGGGTCCTGAGGCCTTAAATTGCCGGGTACCTCCTGGAGATCCGCCTCTTGCAGGATTTTTCCCAGACGCTATGCGGCACCATTGCCCACTTAGTCTGGTTCGAGAGTGCCAAGTGGGTCCTGCAAACTGACACCCAGAACAGTGGCTTCTGAGTTTTGTTTCCCAGGGAAAAAGCCATTACAGTGGTTCAGGGTCCTGAGGCCTTCAATGGCCAGGTGCCTTGTGGAATTCCGCCTCTCTCAGGATGACTCCCAGACGCAATGTGGCACCAGTGCCAACTTGGTCTGGTTTGAGAGTGCCAAGTGGGTCCTGCAAACTGACACCCAGAACAGTGGCTTCTGAGTTTTGTTTCCCAGGGAAAAAGCCTGTACAATGGTTCAGGTTCCTGCGGCCTTAAATTCCAGGGTGCCTCCTGGAGATCCGGCTCTTGCAGGATTTTTCACAGACGCTATGCGGCACCATTGCCCACTTAGTCTGGTTTGAGAGTGCCAAGTGGGTCCTGAAAACTGACATCCAGAAGAGTGGCTTCTGAGTTTTGTTTCCCAGGGAAAAAGCCTGTGCACTGGATCAGGGTCCTGAGGCCTTAAATGGCCAGGTGCCTCCGGGAATTCGGCCTCTCGCAGGATGCCTTTCAGACGAAGGGTGGCAGCAGTGCCAACTTGGTCTTGTTTGAGAGTGCCTAGTTGGTCCTGAAAACTGACACCCAGAACAGTGGCTTCTGAGTTTTGGCTCCCAGGGAAAAAGCCTGTACAGTGGTTCAGGGTCCTGAGGCCTTAAATGGCCAGGTGCCTCCTGGAATTCCGCGTCTCGCAGGATGCCTCCAAGACGCAATGTGGCACCTGTGCCAACATGGTCTGGTTTGAGAGTGCCAAGTGGGTCCTGCAAACTTACACCAAGAACAGTGCCTGCTGAGATTTGTTTCCCAGGGAAAAAGCCTGTAAAGTGGTTCAGGGGCCTGAAACTTTAAATGGCCGGGTGCCTTCTTGAATTCGGCCTCTCGCAGGATGCCTCCCAGACGCAATGTGACACCAGTGCCAACTTGGTCTTGTTTGAGAGTGCCTAGTGGGTCCTGAAAACTGACACCCAGAACAGTAGCTTGTGAGTTTTGTCTCCCAGGGAAAAGGCCTGTAGAATGTTTCAGGGGCCTGAGGCCTTAAATGGCCAGGTGCCTCCTGGAATTCCGCCTCTCGCAGGATGCCTCGCAGACGCAAGGTGGCAGCAGTGCCAACTTGGTCTGGTTTGAGAGTGTCAAGTGTGTCCTGCATACTGACACCAAGAACAGTGGCTTCTGAGTTTTGTTTCCCAGGGAAAAAGCCTGTACAATGGTTCAGGGTTTTGAGGCCTTAAATTGCCGGGTGCCTCCTAGAATTCCACCTCACACAGGATGCCTCCCAGATGCAAAGTGGCACCAGTGCCAACTTGGTCTTGTTAAAGAGTGCCTAGTGGGTCCTGAAAACTGACACCCAGAACAGTGGCTTCTGAGTTTTGTTTCCCAGGGAAATACCCTGTGGAGTGGTTCAGGGTCCTGAGGCAAGAAATTTCAGGGTTCCTTCTGAAATTCGGCCTCTCGAAGGATGCCTCCCAAACGCAAGCTGGCACCAATGCATACTAGGTCTGGTTTGACAGTGCAGAGTGGGTCCTGAAAACTGACACCCAGAACAGTGGCTTGTGAATTTTGTTTCCCAGGGAAATACCCTGTACAATGGTTCAGGGTCTTGAGGCCTTAAATATCAGGGTGCCAAGGTGCATTCAGCCTCTCGCCGGTTGCCTCCCAAACGCAAGCTGGCTCCAATGCATACTAGGTCTGGTTTGACAGTGCAGAGTGGGTCCTGCAAACTGAACAGTGGCTTGTGAGTTTTATTTCCCAGGGAAAAACACTGTACAGTGGTTCAGGGTCCTGAAGCCTTAAATGGCCAGGTGCCTCGTGGAATTCCGCCTCTCGCAGGATGACTCCCAGACGCAATGTGGCACCAGTGCCAACCTGGTCTGGTTTGAGAGTGCCAAGTGGGTCCTGAAAACTGACACCAAGAACAGTGGCTTCTGAGTTTTGTTTCCCAGGGAAATACCCTGTAGAGTGCTTCAGGGTCCTGCGGCCTTAAAATGCCGGGTGCCTCCTGGAGTTCTGCCTCTTGCAGGATTTTTCCGAGACGCTAAGTGGCACCATTGCCCACTTAGTCTGGTTTGAGTGTGTCACGTGGGTCCTGGAAACTGACACCAAGAACAGTGGCTTCTGAGTTTTGTTTCCCAAGCAAATACCCTGTGGAGTGGTTCAGGGTCCTGTGGCCTCAAATGGCCGGGTGATTCCAGGAATTCCGCCTCTCGAAGGATGCCTCCCAGACGCAAGGTGGCTGCAGAGCCAAGTCTTTCTGGTTTGAGCGTTCCAAGTGGGTCCTGAAAACTGACACCCAGAGCAGTGGCTTCTGAGTTTTGTTTCCCAGGGAAAAAGCCTGTACAATGGTTCAGGGTCTTGAGGCCTTAAATATCAGGATGACTAGGTGAATTCCGCCTCTCGCAGGATGCTTCCCAGACGCAAGCTGGCGCCAATGCATACTAGGTCTGGTTTGAGAGTGCCTAGTGGGTCCTGCAAACTGACATCCAGAACAGTGGCTTCTGAGTTTTGTTTCCCAGGGAAAAAGCCTGTACAGTCGTTCAGGGTCTTGAGGCCTTAAATGGCCAGGTGCCTCCTGGAATTCCGCGTCTCGCAGGATGCCTCCCAGACGCAAAGTGGCACCAGTGCCAACTTGGTCTGGTTTGAGAGTGCCAAGTGGGTCCTGAAAACTGACACCCAGAACAGTGGCTTGTGAATTTTGTTTCCCAGGAAAATACCCTGTAGAGTGGTTCAGGGTCCTGAGGCCTTAAATGGCCACGTGCCTCGTCGAATTCAGCCTCTCTCAGGATGCCTCCCAGACGCAAGGTGGCTGCAGTGCCAACTTGGTCTTGTTTGAGAGTGCCTAGTGGGTCCTGAAAACTGACACCCAGAACAGTGGCTTGTGAGTTTTGTCTCCCAGGGAAAAGGCCCTTAGAATGTTTCAGGGGCCTGAAACTTTAAATGGCCGGGTGATTCCTGGAATTCCGCCTCTTGAAAGATGCCTCCCAGACGCAAGGTGGCTGCAGTGCCAACTTGGTCTGGTTTGAGAGTGCCAAGTGGGTCCTGAAAACTGACACCCAGAACAGTGGCTTCTGAGTTTTGTTTCCCAGGGAAAAAGCCTGTGAAATGGTTCAGGTTCCAGCGGCCTTAAATGCCCGGGTGCCTCCTGGAGATCCGGCTCTTGCAGGACTTTTCCCAGACGCTATGCGGCACCATTGCCCACTTAGTCTGGTTTGAGAGTGCCAAGTGGGTCCTGAAAACTGACACTCAGAACAGTGGCTTCTGAGTTTTGTTTCCCAGGGAAATACCCTGTAGAGTGGTTCAGGGTCCTTAGGCCTTAAATTCCAGGGTACCTCCTGGAGATCCGCCTCTTGCCGGATTTTTCCCAGACGCTATGCGGCACCATTGCCCACTTAGTCTGGTTCGAGAGTGCCAAGTGGGTCCTGCAAACTGACACCCAGAACAGTGGCTTCTGAGTTTTGTTTCCCAGGGAAAAAGCCATTACAGTGGTTCAGGGTCCTGAGGCCTTAAATGGCCAGGTGCCTTGTGGAATTCCGCCTCTCTCAGGATGACTCCCAGACGCAATGTGGCACCAGTGCCAACTTGGTCTGGTTTGAGAGTGCCAAGTGGGTCCTGCAAACTGACACCCAGAACAGTGGCTTCTGAGTTTTGTTTCCCAGGGAAAAAGCCTGTACAATGGTTCAGGTTCCTGCGGCCTTAAATTCCAGGGTGCCTCCTGGAGATCCGGCTCTTGCAGGATTTTTCACAGACGCTGTGCGGCACCATTGCCCACTTAGTCTGGTTAGAGAGTGCCAAGTGGGTCCTGAAAACTGACACCCAGAACAGTGGCTTCTGAGTTTTGTTTCCCAGGGAAAAAGCCATTACAGTGGTTCAGGGTCCTGAGGCCTTAAATGGCCAGGTGCCTCCGGGAATTCGGCCTCTCGCAGGATGCCTTTCAGACGAAGGGTGGCAGCAGTGCCAACTTGGTCTTGTTTGAGAGTGCCTAGTTGGTCCTGAAAACTGACACCCAGAACAGTGGCTTCTGAGTTTTGGCTCCCAGGGAAAAAGCCTGTACAGTGGTTCAGGGTCCTGAGGCCTTAAATGGCCAGGTGCCTCCTGGAATTCCGCGTCTCGCAGGATGCCTCCAAGACGCAATGTGGCACCTGTGCCAACATGGTCTGGTTTGAGAGTGCCAAGTGGGTCCTGCAAACTTACACCAAGAACAGTGCCTGCTGAGATTTGTTTCCCAGGGAAAAAGCCTGTAAAGTGGTTCAGGGGCCTGAAACTTTAAATGGCCGGGTGCCTTCTTGAATTCGGCCTCTCGCAGGATGCCTCCCAGACGCAATGTGACACCAGTGCCAACTTGGTCTTGTTTGAGAGTGCCTAGTGGGTCCTGAAAACTGACACCCAGAACAGTAGCTTGTGAGTTTTGTCTCCCAGGGAAAAGGCCTGTAGAATGTTTCAGGGGCCTGAGGCCTTAAATGGCCAGGTGCCTCCTGGAATTCCGCCTCTCGCAGGATGCCTCGCAGACGCAAGGTGGCAGCAGTGCCAACTTGGTCTGGTTTGAGAGTGTCAAGTGTGTCCTGCATACTGACACCAAGAACAGTGGCTTCTGAGTTTTGTTTCCCAGGGAAAAAGCCTGTACAATGGTTCAGGGTTTTGAGGCCTTAAATTGCCGGGTGCCTCCTAGAATTCCACCTCACACAGGATGCCTCCCAGATGCAAAGTGGCACCAGTGCCAACTTGGTCTTGTTAAAGAGTGCCTAGTGGGTCCTGAAAACTGACACCCAGAACAGTGGCTTCTGAGTTTTGTTTCCCAGGGAAATACCCTGTGGAGTGGTTCAGGGTCCTGAGGCAAGAAATTTCAGGGTTCCTTCTGAAATTCGGCCTCTCGAAGGATGCCTCCCAAACGCAAGCTGGCACCAATGCATACTAGGTCTGGTTTGACAGTGCAGAGTGGGTCCTGAAAACTGACACCCAGAACAGTGGCTTGTGAATTTTGTTTCCCAGGGAAATACCCTGTACAATGGTTCAGGGTCTTGAGGCCTTAAATATCAGGGTGCCAAGGTGCATTCAGCCTCTCGCCGGTTGCCTCCCAAACGCAAGCTGGCACCAATGCATACTAGGTCTGGTTTGACAGTGCAGAGTGGGTCCTGCAAACTGAACAGTGGCTTGTGAGTTTTATTTCCCAGGGAAAAACACTGTACAGTGGTTCAGGTTCCTGAAGCCTTAAATGGCCAGGTGCCTCGTGGAATTCCGCGTCTCGCAGGATGGCTCCCAGACGCAATGTGGCACCAGTGCCAACCTGGTCTGGTTTGAGAGTGCCAAGTGGGTCCTGAAAACTGACACCCAGAACAGTGGCTTCTGAGTTTTGTTTCCTAGGGAAATACCCTGTAGAGTGCTTCAGGGTCCTGCGGCCTTAAAATGCCGGGTGCCTCCTGGAGTTCTGCCTCTTGCAGGATTTTTCCGAGACGCTAAGTGGCACCATTGCCCACTTAGTCTGGTTTGAGTGTGTCACGTGGGTCCTGGAAACTGACACCAAGAACAGTGTCTTCTGAGTTTTGTTTCCCAGGGGAAAGGCCTGTACACTGGTTCAGGGGCCTGAGGCCTTAAATAGCCAGGTGCCTCCTGGAATTCGGCCTCACACAGGATGCCTCCCAGATGCAAGGTTTCACCAGTGCCGACTTGGTCTGATTTGAGAGTGCCAAGTGGGTCCTGAAAACTGACACCCAGAACAGTGGCTTCTGAGTTTTGTTTCCCAAGCAAATACCCTGTGGAGTGGTTCAGGGTCCTGTGGCCTTAAATGGCCGGGTGATTCCTGGAATTCCGCCTCTCGAAGGATGCCTCCCAGACGCAAGGTGGCTGCAGAGCCAAGTCTATCTGGTTTGAGCGTTCCAAGTGGGTCCTGAAAACTGACACCCAGAGCAGTGGCTTCTGAGTTTTGTTTCCCAGGGAAAAAGCCTGTACAATGGTTCAGGGTCTTGAGGCCTTAAATATCAGGATGACTAGGTGAATTCCGCCTCTCGCAGGATGCCTCCCAGACGCAAGCTGGCACCAATGCATACTAGGTCTGGTTTGAGAGTGCCTAGTGGGTCCTGCAAACTGACATCCAGAACAGTGGCTTCTGAGTTTTGTTTCCCAGGGAAAAAGCCTGTACAGTCGTTCAGGGTCTTGAGGCCTTAAATGGCCAGGTGCCTCCTGGAATTCCGCGTCTCGCAGGATGCCTCCCAGATGCAAAGTGGCACCAGTGCCAACTTGGTCTGGTTTGAGAGTGCCAAGTGGGTCCTGAAAACTGACACCCAGAACAGTGGCTTGTGAATTTTGTTTCCCAGGAAAATACCCTGTAGAGTGGTTCAGGGTCCTGAGGCCTTAAATGGCCACGTGCCTCGTCGAATTCCGCCTCTCTCAGGATGCCTCCCAGACGCAAGGTGGCTGCAGTGCCAACTTGGTCTTGTTTGAGAGTGCCTAGTGGGTCCTGAAAACTGACACCCAGAACAGTGGCTTGTGAGTTTTGTCTCCCAGGGAAAAGGCCTGTAGAATGTTTCAGGGGCCTGAAACTTTAAATGGCCGGGTGATTCCTGGAATTCCGCCTCTTGAAGGATGCCTCCCAGACGCAAGGTGGCTGCAGTGCCAACTTGGTCTGGTTTGAGAGTGCCAAGTGGGTCCTGAAAACTGACACCCAGAACAGTGGCTTCTGAGTTTTGTTTCCCAGGGAAAAAGCCTGTGCAATGGTTCAGGTTCCAGCGGCCTTAAATGCCCGGGTGCCTCCTGGAGATCCGGCTCTTGCAGGACTTTTCCCAGACGCTATGCGGCACCATTGCCCACTTAGTCTGGTTTGAGAGTGCCAAGTGGGTCCTGAAAACTGACACTCAGAACAGTGGCTTCTGAGTTTTGTTTCCCAGGGAAATACCCTGTAGAGTGGTTCAGGGTCCTGAGGCCTTAAATTCCAGGGTACCTCCTGGAGATCCGCCTCTTGCAGGATTTTTCCCAGATGCTATGCGGCACCATTGCCCACTTAATCTGGTTCGAGAGTGCCAAGTGGGTCCTGCAAACTGACACCCAGAACAGTGGCTTCTGAGTTTTGTTTCCCAGGGAAAAAGCCATTACAGTGGTTCAGGGTCCTGAGGCCTTAAATGGCCAGGTGCCTTGTGGAATTCCGCCTCTCTCAGGATGACTCCCAGACGCAATGTGGCACCAGTGCCAACTTGGTCTGGTTTGACAGTGCCAAGTGGGTCCTGCAAACTGACACCCAGAACAGTGGCTTCTGAGTTTTGTTTCCCAGGGAAAAAGCCTGTACAATGGTTCAGGTTCCTGCGGCCTTAAATTCCAGGGTGCCTCCTGGAGATCCGGCTCTTGCAGGATTTTTCACAGACGCTATGCGGCACCATTGCCCACTTAGTCTGGTTTGAGAGTGCCAAGTGGGTCCTGAAAACTGACATCCAGAAGAGTGGCTTCTGAGTTTTGTTTCCCAGGGAAAAAGCCTGTACACTGGATCAGGGTCCTGAGGCCTTAAATGGCCAGGTGCCTCCGGGAATTCGGCCTCTCGCAGGATGCCTTTCAGACGAAGGGTGGCAGCAGTGCCAACTTGGTCTTGTTTGAGAGTGCCTAGTTGGTCCTGAAAACTGACACCCAGAACAGTGGCTTCTGAGTTTTGGCTCCCAGGGAAAAAGCCTGTACAGTGGTTCAGGGTCCTGAGGCCTTAAATGGCCAGGTGCCTCCTGGAATTCCGCGTCTCGCAGGATGCCTCCAAGACGCAATGTGGCACCTGTGCCAACATGGTCTGGTTTGAGAGTGCCAAGTGGGTCCTGCAAACTTACACCAAGAACAGTGCCTGCTGAGATTTGTTTCCCAGGGAAAAAGCCTGTAAAGTGGTTCAGGGGCCTGAAACTTTAAATGGCCGGGTGCCTTCTTGAATTCGGCCTCTCGCAGGATGCCTCCCAGACGCAATGTGACACCAGTGCCAACTTGGTCTTGTTTGAGAGTGCCTAGTGGGTCCTGAAAACTGACACCCAGAACAGTAGCTTGTGAGTTTTGTCTCCCAGGGAAAAGGCCTGTAGAATGTTTCAGGGGCCTGAGGCCTTAAATGGCCAGGTGCCTCCTGGAATTCCGCCTCTCGCAGGATGCCTCGCAGACGCAAGGTGGCAGCAGTGCCAACTTGGTCTGGTTTGAGAGTGTCAAGTGTGTCCTGCATACTGACACCCAGAACAGTGGCTTCTGAGTTTTGTTTCCCAGGGAAAAAGCCTGTACAATGGTTCAGGGTTTTGAGGCCTTAAATTGCCGGGTGCCTCCTAGAATTCCACCTCACACAGGATGCCTCCCAGATGCAAAGTGGCACCAGTGCCAACTTGGTCTTGTTAAAGAGTGCCTAGTAAGTCCTGAAAACTGACACCCAGAACAGTGGCTTCTGAGTTTTGTTTCCCAGGGAAATACCCTGTGGAGTGGTTCAGGGTCCTGAGGCAAGAAATTTCAGGGTTCCTTCTGAAATTCGGCCTCTCGAAGGATGCCTCCCAAACGCAAGCTGGCACCAATGCATACTAGGTCTGGTTTGACAGTGCAGAGTGGGTCCTGAAAACTGACACCCAGAACAGTGGCTTGTGAATTTTGTTTCCCAGGGAAATACCCTGTACAATGGTTCAGGGTCTTGAGGCCTTAAATATCAGGGTGCCAAGGTGCATTCAGCCTCTCGCCGGTTGCCTCCCAAACGCAAGCTGGCTCCAATGCATACTAGGTCTGGTTTGACAGTGCAGAGTGGGTCCTGCAAACTGAACAGTGGCTTGTGAGTTTTATTTCCCAGGGAAAAACACTGTACAGTGGTTCAGGGTCCTGAAGCCTTAAATGGCCAGGTGCCTCGTGGAATTCCGCCTCTCGCAGGATGACTCCCAGACGCAATGTGGCACCAGTGCCAACCTGGTCTGGTTTGAGAGTGCCAAGTGGGTCCTGAAAACTGACACCAAGAACAGTGGCTTCTGAGTTTTGTTTCCCAGGGAAATACCCTGTAGAGTGCTTCAGGGTCCTGCGGCCTTAAAATGCCGGGTGCCTCCTGGAGTTCTGCCTCTTGCAGGATTTTTCCGAGACGCTAAGTGGCACCATTGCCCACTTAGTCTGGTTTGAGTGTGTCACGTGGGTCCTGGAAACTGACACCAAGAACAGTGTCTTCTGAGTTTTGTTTCCCAAACAAATACCCTGTGGAGTGGTTCAGGGTCCTGTGGCCTCAAATGGCTGGGTGATTCCAGGAATTCCGCCTCTCGAAGGATGCCTCCCAGACGCAAGGTGGCTGCAGAGCCAAGTCTTTCTGGTTTGAGCGTTCCAAGTGGGTCCTGAAAACTGACACCCAGAACAGTGGCTTCTGAGTTTTGTTTCCCAGGGAAATACCCAGTGGAGTGGTTCAGGGTCCTGAGGCATTAAATTTCAGGGTGCCTTCTGAATTTCGGCATCTCGAAGGATGCCTCCCAGACGCAAGGTGGCAGCAGTGCCAACTTGGTCTGGTTTGAGAGTGTCAAGTGTGTCCTGCATACTGACACCAAGAACAGTGGCTTCTGAGTTTTGTTTCCCAGGGAAAAAGCCTTTACAATGGTTCAGGGTCCTGAGGCCTTAAATTGCTGGGTGCCTCCTAGAATTCCACCTCACACAGGATGCCTCCCAGATGCAAAGTGGCACTAGTTCCAACTTGGTCTTGTTAAAGAGTGCCTAGTGGGTCCTGAAAACTGACACCCAGAACAGTGGCTTCTGAGTTTTGTTTCCCAGGGAAATACCCTGTGGAGTGGTTCAGGGTCCTGAGGCAAGAAATTTCAGGGTGCCTTCTGAAATTCGGCCTCTCGAAGGATGCCTCCCAAACGCAAGCTGGCACCAATGCATACTAGGTCTGGTTTGACAGTGCAGAGTGGGTCCTGAAAACTGACACCCAGAACAGTGGCTTGTGAGTTTTGTTTCCCAGGGAAATACCCTGTACAATGGTTCAGGGTCTTGAGGCCTTAAATATCAGGGTGCCAAGGTGCATTCAGCCTCTCGCCGGTTGCCTCCCAAACGCAAGCTGGCACCAATGCATACTAGGTCTGGTTTGAAAGTGCAGAGTGGGTCCTGCAGACTGAACAGTGGCTTCTGAGTTTTGTTTCCCAATGAAAAAGCCTGTACAATGGTTCAGGGTCCTGCGGCCTTAAATTTCAGGTTCCCTCCTGGAGATCCGCCTCTTGCAGGATGTTTCCCAGACGCTTAGCGGCTCCGGTGCCCACTTAGTCTGGTTCGAGAGTGCCAAGTGGGTCCTGCAAACTGACACCAAGAACAGTGGCTTCTGAGTTTTGTTTCCCAGGGAAAAAGCCATTACAGTGGTTCAGGGTCCTGAGGCCTTAAATGGCCAGGTGCCTCCTGGAATTCCGTGTCTCGCAGGATGCCTCCCAGACGCAATGTGACACCAGTGCCAACTTGGTCTTGTTTGAGAGTGCCTAGTGGGTCCTGAAAACTGACACTCAGAACAGTGGCTTCTGAGTTTTGTTTCCCAAGCAAATACCCTGTAGAGTGGTTCAGGGTCCTTAGGCCTTAAATTGCCGGGTACCTCCTGGAGATCCGCCTCTTGCAGGATTTTTCCCAGACGCTATGCGGCACCATTGCCCACTTAGTCTGGTTCGAGAGTGCCAAGTGGGTCCTGCAAACTGACTCCAAGAACAGTGGCTTCTGAGTTTTGTTTCCCTGGGAAAAAGCCATTACAGTGGTTCAGGGTCCTGAGGCCTTAAATGGCCAGGTGCCTTGTGGAATTCCGCCTCTCTCAGGATGACTCCCAGACGCAATGTGGCACCAGTGCCAACTTGTTCTGGTTTGAGAGTGCCTAGTGGGTCCTGCAAACTGACACCAAGAACAGTGGCTGCTGAGATTTGTTTCCCAGGGAAAAAGCCTGTACAATGGTTCAGAGTCCTGAGGCCTTAAATGGCCAGGTGCCTCCTGGAATTCGGCCTCTCGCAGGATGCCTTTCAGACGAAGGGTGGCAGCAGTGCCAATTTGGTCTGGTTTGAGAGTGCCTAGTGGGTCCTGAAAACTGACACCCAGAACAGTGGCTTCTGAGTTTTGGCTCCCAGGGAAAAAGCCTGTACAGTGGTGCAGGGTCCTGAGGCCTTAAATGGCCAGGTGCCTCCTGGAATTCCGCGTCTCGCAGGATGCCTCCAAGACGCAATGTGGCACCTGTGCCAACATGGTCTGGTTTGAGAGTGCCAAGTGGGTCCTGCAAACTGACACCAAGAACAGTGCCTGCTGAGATTTGTTTCCCAGGGAAAAGGCCTGTAGAATGTTTCAGGGGCCTGAGGCCTTAAATGGCCAGGTGCCTCCTGGAATTCCGCCTCCCACAGGATGCCTCCCTGACGCAAGGTGGCACAAGTGCCAACTTGGTCTGGTTTGAGAGTGCCAAGTGGGTCCTGAAAACTGACACCCAGAACAGTGGTTTGTGAATTTTGTTTCCCAGGAAAATACCCTGTAGAGTGGTTCAGGGTCCTGAGGCCTTAAATTGCGAGGTGCCTCCTGGAGATCCACCTCTTGCAGGATTTTTCCCAGACGCTGTGCGGCACCATTGCCCACTTAGTCTGGTTTGAGAGTGTCAACTGTGTCCTGAAAACTGACACCAAGAACATTGTCTTCTGAGTTTTGTTTCCCAGGGAAAAAGCCTGTTAAGTGGTTCAGGGTCCTGAGGCTTTAAATGGCCAAGTTCCTCCTGGAATTCCGCCTCTCACAGGATGCCTCCCAGACACAAAGTGGCACCAGTGCCAACTTGGTCTGGTTTCAGAGTGCCTAGTGGGTCCTGAAAACTCACACCCAGAACAGTGGCTTCTGAGTTTTGTTTCCCAGGGAAATACCCTGTGGAGTGGTTCAGGGTCCTGAGGCAATAAATTTCAGGGTGCCTTCTGAAATTCGGCCTCTCGAAGGATGCCTCCCAGACGCAAGGTGGCAGCAGTGCCAACTTGGTCTGGTTTGAGAGTGTCAAGTGTGTCCTGCAAACTGACACCAAGAACAGTGGCTTCTGAGTTTTGTTTCCCAGGGAAAAAGCCTGTACAATGGTTCAGGTTTCTGAGGCCTTAAATTGCCGGGTGCCTCCTAGAATTCCACCTCACACAGGATGCCTCCCAGATGCAAAGTGGCACCAGTGCCAACTTGGTCTTGTTTGAGAGTGCCTAGTGGGTCCTGAAAACTGACACCCAGAACAGTGGCTTCTGAGTTTTGTTTCCCAAGGAAAAAGCCTGTACAATGGTTCAGAGTCCTGAGGCCTTAAATGGCCAGGTGCCTCCTAGAATTCGGCCTCTCGCAGGATGCCTTTCAGACGAAGGGTGGCAGTAGTGCCAACTTGGTCTAGTTTGAGAGTGCCAAGTGGGTCCTGAAAACTGAAACCCAGAACAGTGGCTTCTGAGTTTTGTTTCCCATTGAAATATCCTGTAGAGTGGTTCAGGTTCCTGCCGCGTTAAATTTCAGGGTGCCTCCTGGAATTCGGCCTCTCGCAGGATGCCTTTCAGACGAAGGGTGGCAGCAGTGCCAACTTGGGCTGGTTTGAGAGTGCCAAGTGGGTCCTGAAAACTGACACCCAGAACAGTGGCTTCTGAGTTTTGTTTCCCATTGAAATACCCTGTAGAGTGGTTCAGGGTCTTGCCGCGTTAAATTTCAGGGTGCCTCCTGGAATTCGGCCTCTCGCATTATGCCTCCCAGACGCAAGCTGGCACAAGTGCCAACATGGTCTAGTTTGAGAGTGCCAAGCAGGTCCTCAAAACTGACATCCAGAACAGTGGCTTCTGAGTTTTGTTTCCCAGGGAAAAACACTGTGAAGTGGTTCAGGGTCCTGAGGCCTTAAATGGCCACGTGCCTCGTCGAATTCAGCCTCTCTCAGGATGCCTCCCAGACGCAATGTGACATCAGTGCCAACTTGGTCTTGTTTGAGAGTGCCAAGTGGCTCCTGAAAACTGACATCCAGAACAGTGGCTTGTGAGTTTTGTCTCCCAGGGAAAAGGACTGTGGAATGTTTCAGGGGCCTGAAACTTTAAATGGCCGGGTGATTCCTGGAATTCCGCATCTCGAAAAATGCCTCCCAGACGCAAGGTGGCTGCAGTGCCAACTTGTTCTGGTTTGAGAGTGCCAAGTGTGTCCTGAAAACTGACAACCAGTACAGTGGCTTCTGAGTTTTGGTTCCCAGGGAAAAAGCCTGTACAATGGTGCAGGGTCTTGAGGCCTTAAATATCAGGGTGACTAGGTGAATTCCGCCTACCGCAGGATGCCTCCCAAACGCAAGCTGGCACTAATTCATACTAGGTCTGGTTTGAGAGTGCCTAGTGGGTCCTGAAAACTGACACCCAGAACAGTGGCTTCTGAGTTTTGTTTCCCATTGAAATACCCTGTAGAGTGGTTCAGGGTCCTGCCGCGTTAAATTTCAGGGTGCCTCCTGGATTTCGGCCTCTCGCAGGATGCCTTTCAGACGAAGGGTGGCAGCAGTGCCAACTTGGGCTGGTTTGAGAGTGCCAAGTGGGTCCTGAAAACTGACACCCAGAACAGTGGCTTCTGAGTTTTGTTTCCCATTGAAATACCCTGTAGAGTGGTTCAGGGTCTTGCCGCGTTAAATTTCAGGGTGCCTCCTGGAATTCGGCCTCTCGCATTATGCCTCCCAGACGCAAGCTGGCACAAGTGCCAACATGGTCTAGTTTGAGAGTGCCAAGCAGGTCCTCAAAACTGACATCCAGAACAGTGGCTTCTGAGTTTTGTTTCCCAGGGAAAAAGCCTGTAGAGTCGTTCAGGGTCTGGAGGCCTTAAATGGCCACGTTCCTCCTGGAATTCCGCCTCTCGCAGGATGCCTCCCAGACGCAAAGTGGCACCAGTGCCAACTTGGTCTGGTTTGAGAGTGCCACGTGGTCCTGAAAACTGACATCCAGAACAGTGGCTTCTGAGTTTTGTTTCCCAGGAAAATACCCTGTAGAGTGGTTCAGGGTCCTGAGGCCTTAAATTGCCGGCTGGCTTCTGAATTTCGGCCTCTCGAAGGATGCCTCCCAGACGCAAGTTGGCAGCAGTGCCAACTTGGTCTGGTTTGAGAGTGCCAAGTGGGTCCTGCAAACTGACACCCAGAACAGTGGCTTCTGAGTTTTGTTTCCCAGGGAAAAAGCCATTACAGTGGTTCAGGGTCTTGAGGCCTTAAATGGCCAGGTGCCTCGTCGAATTCAGCCTCTCTCAGGATGCCTCCCAGACGCAAGGTGGCTGCAGTGCCAACTTGGTCTTGTTTGAGAGTGCCTCGTGGGTCCTGAAAACTGACACCCAGAACAGTGGCTTGTGAGTTTTGTTTCCCAAGGAAAAGGCCTGTAGAATGTTTCAGCGGCCTGAAACTTTAAATGGCCGGGTGATTCCTGGAATTCCGCCTCTCGAAGGATGCCTCCCAGTTGCAAGGTGGCTGCAGTGCCAACTTGGTCTGGTTTGAGAGTGCCAAGTGGGTCCTGAAAACTGACACCCAGAACAGTGGCTTCTGAGTTTTGTTTCCCAGGGAAAAAGCCTGTACAATGGTTCAGGTTCCAGCGGCCTTAAATTCCCGGGTGCCTCCTGGAGATCCGCCTCTTGCAGGACTTTTCCCAGACGCTATGAGGCACCGGTGCCCACTTAGTCTGGTTTGATAGTGCCAAGTGGGTCCTGAAAACTGACACTCAGAACAGTGGCTTCTGAGTTTTGTTTCCCAGGGATATACCCTGTAGAGTTCTTCAGGGTCCTTAGGCCTTAAATTGCCGCGTACCTCCTGGAGATCCACCTCTTGCAGGATTTTTCCCAGACGCTATGCGGCACCTTTGCCCACTTAGTCTGGTTCGAGAGTGCCAAGTGGGTCCTGAAAACTGACTCCAAGAACAGTGGCTTCTGAGTTTTGTTTCCCAGGGAAAAACTCTGTAGAGTGGTTCAGAGTCCTGAGGCCTTAAATGGCCAGGTGCCTCCTGCAATTCCGCCTCTCGCAGGATGCCTCTCAGACGTAAGATGGCACAAGTGCCAACTTGGTCTGGTTTGAGAGTGTCAAGTGGGTCCTGAAAACTGACACCCAGAACAGTGGATTGTGAATTTTGTTTCCCAGGGAAATACCCTGTAGAGTGGTTCAGGGTCCTGAGGCCTTAAATTGCCGGGTGCCTCCTGGAGATCCGCCTCTTGCAGGATTTTTCCCAGACGATATGCGGCACCATTGCCCACTTAGTCTGGTTTGAGAGTGTCAAGTGGGTCCTGCAAACTTAAACCAAGAACAGTGGCTTCTGAGTTTTGTTTCCCAGGGAAAAAGCCTGTACAGTGGTTCAGGGTCCTGAGGCCTTAAATGGCCAGGTGCCTCCTGCAATTCGGCGTCTCGCAGGATGCCTCCCAGACGCAATGTGGCACCTGTGCCAACATGGTGTGGTTTGAGAGTGCCTAGTGGGCTGAAAACTGACACCCTGAACAGTGGCTTCTGAGTTTTGTTTCCCAGGGTAATACCCTGTGGAGTAGGTGCATTAAATTTCAGGATGCCTTCTGAAATTCCGCCTCTCGAAGGATGCCTCCCGGACGCAAGGTGGCAGCCGTGCCAACTTGGTCTTGTTTGAGAGTGCCAAGTGGGTCCTGCAAACTGACACCCAGAACAGTGGCTTCTGAGTTTTGTTTCCCAGGGAAAAAGCCTGTACAATGGTTCAGGGTCTTGAGGCCTTAAATATCAGGGTGCCTAGGTGAATTCCGACTCTCGCAGGATGCCTTCAAAACGCAAGCTGGCACCAAGGCATACTAGGTCTGGTTTGACAGTGCCAAGTGGGTCCTGCAAACTTACACCAAGAACAGTGCCTGCTGAGATTTGTTTCCCAGGGAAAAAGCCTGTAAAGTGGTTCAGGGGCCTGAAACTTTAAATGGCCGGGTGCCTTCTTGAATTCGGCCTCTCGCAGGATGCCTCCCAGACGCAATGTGACACCAGTGCCAACTTGGTCTTGTTTGAGAGTGCCTAGTGGGTCCTGAAAACTGACACCCAGAACAGTAGCTTGTGAGTTTTGTCTCCCAGGGAAAACGCCTGTAGATTGTTTCAGGGGCCTGAGGCCTTAAATGGCCAGGTGCCTCATGGAATTCCGCCTCTCGCAGGATGCCTCGCAGACGCAAGGTGGCAGCAGTGCCAACTTGGTCTGGTTTGAGAGTGTCAAGTGTGTCCTGCATACTGACACCCAGAACAGTGGCTTCTGAGTTTTGTTTCCCAGGGAAAAAGCCTGTACAATGGTTCAGGGTTTTGAGGCCTTAAATTGCCGGGTGCCTCCTAGAATTCCACCTCACACAGGATGCCTCCCAGATGCAAAGTGGCACCAGTGCCAACTTGGTCTTGTTAAAGAGTGCCTAGTGGGTCCTGAAAACTGACACCCAGAACAGTGGCTTCTGAGTTTTGTTTCCCAGGGAAATACCCTGTGGAGTGGTTCAGGGTCCTGAGGCAAGAAATTTCAGGGTTCCTTCTGAAATTCGGCCTCTCGAAGGATGCCTCCCAAACGCAAGCTGGCACCAATGCATACTAGGTCTGGTTTGACAGTGCAGAGTGGGTCCTGCAAACTGACACCCAGAACAGTGGCTTGTGAATTTTGTTTCCCAGGGAAATACCCTGTACAATGGTTCAGGGTCTTGAGGCCTTAAATATCAGGGTGCCAAGGTGCATTCAGCCTCTCGCCGGTTGCCTCCCAAACGCAAGCTGGCTCCAATGCATACTAGGTCTGGTTTGACAGTGCAGAGTGGGTCCTGCAAACTGAACAGTGGCTTGTGAGTTTTATTTCCCAGGGAAAAACACTGTACAGTGGTTCAGGGTCCTGAAGCCTTAAATGGCCAGGTGCCTCGTGGAATTCCGCCTCTCGCAGGATGACTCCCAGACGCAATGTGGCACCAGTGCCAACCTGGTCTGGTTTGAGAGTGCCAAGTGGGTCCTGAAAACTGACACCAAGAACAGTGGCTTCTGAGTTTTGTTTCCCAGGGAAATACCCTGTAGAGTGCTTCAGGGTCCTGCGGCCTTAAAATGCCGGGTGCCTCCTGGAGTTCTGCCTCTTGCAGGATTTTTCCGAGACGCTAAGTGGCACCATTGCCCACTTAGTCTGGTTTGAGTGTGTCACGTGGGTCCTGGAAACTGACACCAAGAACAGTGTCTTCTGAGTTTTGTTTCCCAAACAAATACCCTGTGGAGTGGTTCAGGGTCCTGTGGCCTCAAATGGCTGGGTGATTCCAGGAATTCCGCCTCTCGAAGGATGCCTCCCAGACGCAAGGTGGCTGCAGAGCCAAGTCTTTCTGGTTTGAGCGTTCCAAGTGGGTCCTGAAAACTGACACCCAGAACAGTGGCTTCTGAGTTTTGTTTCCCAGGGAAATACCCAGTGGAGTGGTTCAGGGTCCTGAGGCATTAAATTTCAGGGTGCCTTCTGAATTTCGGCATCTCGAAGGATGCCTCCCAGACGCAAGGTGGCAGCAGTGCCAACTTGGTCTGGTTTGAGAGTGTCAAGTGTGTCCTGCATACTGACACCAAGAACAGTGGCTTCTGAGTTTTGTTTCCCAGGGAAAAAGCCTTTACAATGGTTCAGGGTCCTGAGGCCTTAAATTGCTGGGTGCCTCCTAGAATTCCACCTCACACAGGATGCCTCCCAGATGCAAAGTGGCACTAGTTCCAACTTGGTCTTGTTAAAGAGTGCCTAGTGGGTCCTGAAAACTGACACCCAGAACAGTGGCTTCTGAGTTTTGTTTCCCAGGGAAATACCCTGTGGAGTGGTTCAGGGTCCTGAGGCAAGAAATTTCAGGGTGCCTTCTGAAATTCGGCCTCTCGAAGGATGCCTCCCAAACGCAAGCTGGCACCAATGCATACTAGGTCTGGTTTGACAGTGCAGAGTGGGTCCTGAAAACTGACACCCAGAACAGTGGCTTGTGAGTTTTGTTTCCCAGGGAAATACCCTGTACAATGGTTCAGGGTCTTGAGGCCTTAAATATCAGGGTGCCAAGGTGCATTCAGCCTCTCGCCGGTTGCCTCCCAAACGCAAGCTGGCACCAATGCATACTAGGTCTGGTTTGAAAGTGCAGAGTGGGTCCTGCAGACTGAACAGTGGCTTCTGAGTTTTGTTTCCCAGGGAAAAAGCCATTACAGTGGTTCAGGGTCCTGAAGCCTTAAATGGCCAGGTGCCTCGTGGAATTCCGCCTCTCGCAGGATGACTCCCAGACGCAATGTGGCACCAGTGCCAACCTGGTCTGGTTTGAGAGTGCCAAGTGGGTCCTGCAAACTGACACCAAGAACAGTGGCTTCTGAGTTTTGTTTCCCAATGAAAAAGCCTGTACAATGGTTCAGGGTCCTGCGGCCTTAAATTTCAGGTTCCCTCCTGGAGATCCGCCTCTTGCAGGATGTTTCCCAGACGCTTAGCGGCTCCGGTGCCCACTTAGTCTGGTTCGAGAGTGCCAAGTGGGTCCTGCAAACTGACACCAAGAACAGTGGCTTCTGAGTTTTGTTTCCCAGGGAAAAAGCCATTACAGTGGTTCAGGGTCCTGAGGCCTTAAATGGCCAGGTGCCTCCTGGAATTCCGTGTCTCGCAGGATGCCTCCCAGACGCAATGTGACACCAGTGCCAACTTGGTCTTGTTTGAGAGTGCCTAGTGGGTCCTGAAAACTGACACTCAGAACAGTGGCTTCTGAGTTTTGTTTCCCAAGCAAATACCCTGTAGAGTGGTTCAGGGTCCTTAGGCCTTAAATTGCCGGGTACCTCCTGGAGATCCGCCTCTTGCCGGATTTTTCCCAGACGCTATGCGGCACCATTGCCCACTTAGTCTGGTTCGAGAGTGCCAAGTGGGTCCTGCAAACTGACTCCAAGAACAGTGGCTTCTGAGTTTTGTTTCCCTGGGAAAAAGCCATTACAGTGGTTCAGGGTCCTGAGGCCTTAAATGGCCAGGTGCCTTGTGGAATTCCGCCTCTCTCAGGATGACTCCCAGACGCAATGTGGCACCAGTGCCAACTTGTTCTGGTTTGAGAGTGCCTAGTGGGTCCTGCAAACTGACACCAAGAACAGTGGCTGCTGAGATTTGTTTCCCAGGGAAAAAGCCTGTACAATGGTTCAGAGTCCTGAGGCCTTAAATGGCCAGGTGCCTCCTGGAATTCGGCCTCTCGCAGGATGCCTTTCAGACGAAGGGTGGCAGCAGTGCCAATTTGGTCTGGTTTGAGAGTGCCTAGTGGGTCCTGAAAACTGACACCCAGAACAGTGGCTTCTGAGTTTTGGCTCCCAGGGAAAAAGCCTGTACAGTGGTGCAGGGTCCTGAGGCCTTAAATGGCCAGGTGCCTCCTGGAATTCCGCGTCTCGCAGGATGCCTCCAAGACGCAATGTGGCACCTGTGCCAACATGGTCTGGTTTGAGAGTGCCAAGTGGGTCCTGCAAACTGACACCAAGAACAGTTCCTGCTGAGATTTGTTTCCCAGGGAAAAGGCCTGTAGAATGTTTCAGGGGCCTGAGGCCTTAAATGGCCAGGTTCCTCCTGGAATTCCGCCTCCCACAGGATGCCTCCCTGACGCAAGGTGGCACAAGTGCCAACTTGGTCTGGTTTGAGAGTGCCAAGTGGGTCCTGAAAACTGACACCCAGAACAGTGGTTTGTGAATTTTGTTTCCCAGGAAAATACCCTGTAGAGTGGTTCAGGGTCCTGAGGCCTTAAATTGCGAGGTGCCTCCTGGAGATCCACCTCTTGCAGGATTTTTCCCAGACGCTGTGCGGCACCATTGCCCACTTAGTCTGGTTTGAGAGTGTCAACTGTGTCCTGAAAACTGACACCAAGAACATTGTCTTCTGAGTTTTGTTTCCCAGGGAAAAAGCCTGTTAAGTGGTTCAGGGTCCTGAGGCTTTAAATGGCCAAGTTCCTCCTGGAATTCCGCCTCTTACAGGATGCCTCCCAGACACAAAGTGGCACCAGTGCCAACTTGGTCTGGTTTCAGAGTGCCTAGTGGGTCCTGAAAACTCACACCCAGAACAGTGGCTTCTGAGTTTTGTTTCCCAGGGAAATACCCTGTGGAGTGGTTCAGGGTCCTGAGGCAATAAATTTCAGGGTGCCTTCTGAAATTCGGCCTCTCGAAGGATGCCTCCCAGACGCAAGGTGGCAGCAGTGCCAACTTGGTCTGGTTTGAGAGTGTCAAGTGTGTCCTGCAAACTGACACCAAGAACAGTGGCTTCTGAGTTTTGTTTCCCAGGGAAAAAGCCTGTACAATGGTTCAGGTTTCTGAGGCCTTAAATTGCCGGGTGCCTCCTAGAATTCCACCTCACACAGGATGCCTCCCAGATGCAAAGTGGCACCAGTGCCAACTTGGTCTTGTTTGAGAGTGCCTAGTGGGTCCTGAAAACTGACACCCAGAACAGTGGCTTCTGAGTTTTGTTTCCCAAGGAAAAAGCCTGTACAATGGTTCAGAGTCCTGAGGCCTTAAATGGCCAGGTGCCTCCTAGAATTCGGCCTCTCGCAGGATGCCTTTCAGACGAAGGGTGGCAGTAGTGCCAACTTGGTCTAGTTTGAGAGTGCCAAGTGGGTCCTGAAAACTGACACCCAGAACAGTGGCTTCTGAGTTTTGTTTCCCATTGAAATATCCTGTAGAGTGGTTCAGGTTCCTGCCGCGTTAAATTTCAGGGTGCCTCCTGGAATTCGGCCTCTCGCAGGATGCCTTTCAGACGAAGGGCGGCAGCAGTGCCAACTTGGGCTGGTTTGAGAGTGCCAAGTGGGTCCTGAAAACTGACACCCAGAACAGTGGCTTCTGAGTTTTGTTTCCCATTGAAATACCCTGTAGAGTGGTTCAGGGTCTTGCCGCGTTAAATTTCAGGGTGCCTCCTGGAATTCGGCCTCTCGCATTATGCCTCCCAGACGCAAGCTGGCACAAGTGCCAACATGGTCTAGTTTGAGAGTGCCAAGCAGGTCCTCAAAACTGACATCCAGAACAGTGGCTTCTGAGTTTTGTTTCCCAGGGAAAAACACTGTGAAGTGGTTCAGGGTCCTGAGGCCTTAAATGGCCACGTGCCTCGTCGAATTCAGCCTCTCTCAGGATGCCTCCCAGACGCAATGTGACATCAGTGCCAACTTGGTCTTGTTTGAGAGTGCCAAGTGGCTCCTGAAAACTGACACCCAGAACAGTGGCTTGTGAGTTTTGTCTCCCAGGGAAAAGGACTGTGGAATGTTTCAGGGGCCTGAAACTTTAAATGGCCGGGTGATTCCTGGAATTCCGCATCTCGAAAAATGCCTCCCAGACGCAAGGTGGCTGCAGTGCCAACTTGTTCTGGTTTGAGAGTGCCAAGTGTGTCCTGAAAACTGACAACCAGTACAGTGGCTTCTGAGTTTTGGTTCCCAGGGAAAAAGCCTGTACAATGGTGCAGGGTCTTGAGGCCTTAAATATCAGGGTGACTAGGTGAATTCCGCCTACCGCAGGATGCCTCCCAAACGCAAGCTGGCACTAATTCATACTAGGTCTGGTTTGAGAGTGCCTAGTGGGTCCTGAAAACTGACACCCAGAACAGTGGCTTCTGAGTTTTGTTTCCCATTGAAATACCCTGTAGAGTGGTTCAGGGTCCTGCCGCGTTAAATTTCAGGGTGCCTCCTGGATTTCGGCCTCTCGCAGGATGCCTTTCAGACGAAGGGTGGCAGCAGTGCCAACTTGGGCTGGTTTGAGAGTGCCAAGTGGGTCCTGAAAACTGACACCCAGAACAGTGGCTTCTGAGTTTTGTTTCCCATTGAAATACCCTGTAGAGTGGTTCAGGGTCTTGCCGCGTTAAATTTCAGGGTGCCTCCTGGAATTCGGCCTCTCGCATTATGCCTCCCAGACGCAAGCTGGCACAAGTGCCAACATGGTCTAGTTTGAGAGTGCCAAGCAGGTCCTCAAAACTGACATCCAGAACAGTGGCTTCTGAGTTTTGTTTCCCAGGGAAAAAGCCTGTAGAGTCGTTCAGGGTCTGGAGGCCTTAAATGGCCACGTTCCTCCTGGAATTCCGCCTCTCGCAGGATGCCTCCCAGACGCAAAGTGGCACCAGTGCCAACTTGGTCTGGTTTGAGAGTGCCACGTGGTCCTGAAAACTGACATCCAGAACAGTGGCTTCTGAGTTTTGTTTCCCAGGAAAATACCCTGTAGAGTGGTTCAGGGTCCTGAGGCCTTAAATTGCCGGCTGGCTTCTGAATTTCGGCCTCTCGAAGGATGCCTCCCAGACGCAAGTTGGCAGCAGTGCCAACTTGGTCTGGTTTGAGAGTGCCAAGTGGGTCCTGCAAACTGACACCCAGAACAGTGGCTTCTGAGTTTTGTTTCCCAGGGAAAAAGCCATTACAGTGGTTCAGGGTCTTGAGGCCTTAAATGGCCAGGTGCCTCGTCGAATTCAGCCTCTCTCAGGATGCCTCCCAGACGCAAGGTGGCTGCAGTGCCAACTTGGTCTTGTTTGAGAGTGCCTCGTGGGTCCTGAAAACTGACACCCAGAACAGTGGCTTGTGAGTTTTGTTTCCCAAGGAAAAGGCCTGTAGAATGTTTCAGCGGCCTGAAACTTTAAATGGCCGGGTGATTCCTGGAATTCCGCCTCTCGAAGGATGCCTCCCAGTTGCAAGGTGGCTGCAGTGCCAACTTGGTCTGGTTTGAGAGTGCCAAGTGGGTCCTGAAAACTGACACCCAGAACAGTGGCTTCTGAGTTTTGTTTCCCAGGGAAAAAGCCTGTACAATGGTTCAGGTTCCAGCGGCCTTAAATTCCCGGGTGCCTCCTGGAGATCCGCCTCTTGCAGGACTTTTCCCAGACGCTATGAGGCACCGGTGCCCACTTAGTCTGGTTTGATAGTGCCAAGTGGGTCCTGAAAACTGACACTCAGAACAGTGGCTTCTGAGTTTTGTTTCCCAGGGATATACCCTGTAGAGTTCTTCAGGGTCCTTAGGCCTTAAATTGCCGCGTACCTCCTGGAGATCCACCTCTTGCAGGATTTTTCCCAGACGCTATGCGGCACCTTTGCCCACTTAGTCTGGTTCGAGAGTGCCAAGTGGGTCCTGAAAACTGACTCCAAGAACAGTGGCTTCTGAGTTTTGTTTCCCAGGGAAAAACTCTGTAGAGTGGTTCAGAGTCCTGAGGCCTTAAATGGCCAGGTGCCTCCTGCAATTCCGCCTCTCGCAGGATGCCTCTCAGACGTAAGATGGCACAAGTGCCAACTTGGTCTGGTTTGAGAGTGTCAAGTGGGTCCTGAAAACTGACACCCAGAACAGTGGATTGTGAATTTTGTTTCCCAGGGAAATACCCTGTAGAGTGGTTCAGGGTCCTGAGGCCTTAAATTGCCGGGTGCCTCCTGGAGATCCGCCTCTTGCAGGATTTTTCCCAGACGCTATGCGGCACCATTGCCCACTTAGTCTGGTTTGAGAGTGTCAAGTGGGTCCTGCAAACTTAAACCAAGAACAGTGGCTTCTGAGTTTTGTTTCCCAGGGAAAAAGCCTGTACAGTGGTTCAGGGTCCTGAGGCCTTAAATGGCCAGGTGCCTCCTGCAATTCGGCGTCTCGCAGGATGCCTCCCAGACGCAATGTGGCACCTGTGCCAACATGGTGTGGTTTGAGAGTGCCTAGTGGGCTGAAAACTGACACCCTGAACAGTGGCTTCTGAGTTTTGTTTCCCAGGGTAATACCCTGTGGAGTAGGTGCATTAAATTTCAGGATGCCTTCTGAAATTCCGCCTCTCGAAGGATGCCTCCCGGACGCAAGGTGGCAGCCGTGCCAACTTGGTCTTGTTTGAGAGTGCCAAGTGGGTCCTGCAAACTGACACCCAGAACAGTGGCTTCTGAGTTTTGTTTCCCAGGGAAAAAGCCTGTACAATGGTTCAGGGTCTTGAGGCCTTAAATATCAGGGTGCCTAGGTGAATTCCGACTCTCGCAGGATGCCTCCAAAACGCAAGCTGGCACCAAGGCATACTAGGTCTGGTTTGACAGTGCCAAGTGGGTCCTGCAAACTGACACCCAGAACAGTGGCTTCTGAGTTTTGTTTCCCAGGGAAAAAGCCTGTACAATGGTTCAGGTTCCTGCGGCCTTAAATTGCCGGGTGCCTCCTGGAGATCCGCCTCTTGCAGGATTTTTCACAGACGCTATGCGGCACCATTGCCCACTTAGTCTGGTTTGAGAGTGCCAAGTGAGTCCTGAAAACTGACACTCAGAACAGTGGCTTCTGAGTTTTGTTTCCCAGGGAAAAAGCCTGTACACTGGTTCAGGGTCCTGAGGCCTTTAATGGCCAGGTGCCACCGGGTATTCGGCCTCTCGCAGGATGCCTTTCAGACGAAGGGTGGCAGCAGTGCCAACTTGGTCTTGTTTGAGAGTGCCTAGTGGGTCCTGAAAACTGACACCCAGAACAGTGGCTTCTGAGTTTTGGCTCCCAGGGAAAAAGCCTGTACAGTGGTTCAGGGTCCTGAGGCCTTAAATGGCCAGGTGCCTCCTGGAATTCCGCGTCTCGCAGGATGCCTCCAAGACGCAATGTGGCACCTGTGCCAGCATGATCTGGTTTGAGAGTGCCAAGCGGGTCCTGCAAACTGACACCAAGAACAGTGCCTTCTGAAATTTGTTTCCCAGGGAAAAAGCCTGTAGAGTCGTTCAGGGTCTGGAGGCCTTAAATGGCCACGTTCCTCCTGAAATTCCGCCTCTCGCAGGATGCCTCCCAGACGCAAAGTGGCACCAGTGCCAACTTGGTCTGGTTTGAGAGTGCCAAGTGGGTCCTGAAAACTGACATCCAGAACAGTGGCTTCTGAGTTTTGTTTCCCAGGGAAATACCCTGTACAATGGTTCAGGGTCCTGAGGCCTTAAATTGCCGGCTGGCTTCTGAATTTCGGCCTCTCGAAGGATGCCTCCCAGACGCAAGGTGGCAGCAGTGCCAACTTGGTCTGATTTGAGAGTGCCAAGTGGGTCCTGCAAACTGACACCCAGAACAGTGGCTTGTGAGTTTTGTCTCCCAGGGAAAAGGCCTGTAGAATGTTTCCAGGGCCTGAAACTTTAAATGGCCGGGTGATTCCTGGAATTCCGCCTCTCGAAGGATGCCTCCCAGTTGCAAGGTGGCTGCAGTGCCAACTTGGTCTGGTTTGAGAGTGCCAAGTGGGTCCTGAAAACTGACACCCAGAACAGTGGCTTCTGAGTTTTGTTTCCCAGGGAAAAAGCCTGTACAATGGTTCAGGTTCCAGCGGCCTTAAATGCCCGGGTGCCTCCTGGAGATCCGCCTCTTGCAGGACTTTTCCCAGACGCTATGAGGCACCGGTGCCCACTTAGTCTGGTTTGATAGTTCCAAGTGGGTCCTGAAAACTGACACTCAGAACAGTGGCTTCTGAGTTTTGTTTCCCAGCGATATACCCTGTAGAGTTGTTCAGGTTCCTTAGGCCTTAAATTGCCGGGTATCTCCTGGAGATCCGCCTCTTGCAGGATTTTTCCCAGACGCTATGCGGCACCTTTGCCCACTTAGTCTGGTTCGAGAGTGCCAAGTGGGTCCTGAAAACTGACTCCAAGAACAGTGGCTTCTGAGTTTTGTTTCCCAGGAAAATACCCTGTAGAGTGGTTCAGAGTCCTGAGGCCTTTAATGGCCAGGTGCCTTGTGGAATTCCGCCTCTCTCAGGATGACTCCCAGACGCAATGTGGCACCAGTGCCAACTTGGTCTGGTTTGAGAGTGCCTAGTGGGTCCTGCAAACTGACACCAAGAACAGTGGCTGCTGAGATTTCTTTCCCAGGGAAAAAGCCTGTACAATGGTTCAGAGTCCTGAGGCCTTAAATGCCCAGGTGCCTCCTGGAATTCGGCCTCTCGCAGGATGCCTTTCAGACGAAGGGTGGCAGCAGTGCCAACTTGGTCTGGTTTGAGTGTGCCTAGTGGGTCCTGAAAACTGACACCCAGAACAGTGGCTTCTGAGTTTTGGCTCCCAGGGAAAAAGCCTGTACAGTTGTTCAGGGTCCTGAGGCCTTAAATGGCCAGTTGCCTCCTGCAATTCCGCCTCTCGCAGGATGCCTCTCAGACGTAAGATGGCACAAGTGCCAACTTGGTCTGGTTTGAGAGTGTCAAGTGGGTCCTGAAAACTGACACCCAGAAAAGTGGATTGTGAATTTTGTTTCCCAGGGAAATACCCTGTAGAGTGGTTCAGGGTCCTGAGGCCTTAAATTGCCGGGTGCCTCCTGGAGATCCGCCTCTTGCAGGATTTTTCCAGACGCTATGCGGCACCATTGCCCACTTAGTATGGTTTGAGAGTGTCAAGTGGGTCCTGCAAACTTAAACCAAGAACAGTGGCTTCTGAGTTTTGTTTCCCAGGGAAAAAGCCTGTACAGTGGTTCAGGGTCCTGAGGCCTTAAATGGCCAGGTGCCTCCTGCAATTCGGCGTCTCGCAGGATGCCTCCCAGACGCAATGTGGCACCTGTGCCAACATGGTGTGGTTTGAGAGTGCCAAGTGGGTCCTGCAAACTGACACCCAGAACAGTGGCTTCTGAGTTTTGTTTCCCAGGGAAAAAGCCTGTACAATGGTTCAGGGTCTTGAGGCCTTAAATATCAGGGTGCCTAGGTGAATTCCGACTCTCGCAGGATGCCTCCAAAACGCAAGCTGGCACCAAGGCATATTAGGTCTGGTTTGACAGTGCCAAGTGGGTCCTGCAAACTGACACCCAGAACAGTGGCTTCTGAGTTTTGTTTCCCAGGGAAAAAGCCTGTACAATGGTTCAGGTTCCTGCGGCCTTAAATTGCCGGGTGCCTCCTGGAGATCCGCCTCTTGCAGGATTTTTCACAGACGCTATGCGGCACCATTGCCCACTTAGTCTGGTTTGAGAGTGCCAAGTGAGTCCTGAAAACTGACATCCAGAAGAGTGGCTTCTGAGTTTTGTTTCCCAGGGAAAAAGCCTGTACACTGGTTCAGGGTCCTGAGGCCTTTAATGGCCAGGTGCCACCGGGTATTCGGCCTCTCGCAGGATGCCTTTCAGACGAAGGGTGGCAGCAGTGCCAACCTTGTCTTGTTTGAGAGTGCCTAGTGGGTCCTGAAAACTGACACCCAGAACAGTGGCTTCTGAGTTTTGGCTCCCAGGGAAAAAGCCTGTACAGTGGTTCAGGGTCCTGAGGCCTTAAATGGCCAGGTGCCTCCTGGAATTCCGTGTCTCGCAGGATGCCTCCAAGACGCAATGTGGCACCTGTGCCAGCATGATCTGGTTTGAGAGTGCCAAGCGGGTCCTGCAAACTGACACCAAGAACAGCGCCTGCTGAGATTTGTTTCCCAGGGAAAAAGCCTGTAGAGTCGTTCAGGGTCTGGAGGCCTTAAATGGCCACGTTCCTCCTGGAATTCCGCCTCTCGCAGGATGCCTCCCAGACGCAAAGTGGCACCAGTGCCAACTTGGTCTGGTTTGAGAGTGCCTAGTGGGTCCTGCAAACTGACACCCAGAACAGTGGCTTCTGAGTTTTGTTTCCCAGGAAAATACCCTGTAGAGTGGTTCAGGGTCCTGAGGCCTTAAATTGCCGGCTGGCTTCTGAATTTCGGCCTCTCGAAGGATGCCTCCCAGACGCAAGTTGGCAGCAGTGCCAACTTGGTCTGGTTTGAGAGTGCCAAGTGGGTCCTGCAAACTGACACCAAGAACAGTGGCTTCACAGTTTTGTTTCCCAGGGAAAAAGCCATTACAGTGGTTCAGGGTACTGAGGCCTTAAATGGCCACGTGCCTCGTCGAATTCAGCCTCTCTCAGGATGCCTCCCAAACGCAAGGTGGGTACAGTGCCAACTTGGTCTTGTGTGAGAGTGCCTCGTGGGTCCTGAAAACTGACACCCAGAACAGTGGCTTGTGAGTTTTGTCTCCCAGGGAAAAGGCCTGTAGAATGTTTCAGCGGCCTGAAACTTTAAATGGCCGGGTGATTCCTGGAATTCCGCCTCTCGAAGGATGCCTCCCAGTTGCAAGGTGGCTGCAGTGCCAACTTGGTCTGGTTTGAGAGTGCCAAGTGGGTCCTGCAAACTGACACCCAGAACAGTGGCTTCTGAGTTTTGTTTCCCAGGGAAAAAGCCTGTAAAATGGTTCAGGTTCCAGCGGCCTTAAATTGCCGGGTGCCTCCTGGAGATCCGCCTCTTGCAGGATTTTTCCCAGACGCTATGCGGCACCATTGCCCACTTAGTCTGGTTTGATAGTGCCAAGTGGGTCGTGAAAACTGACACTCAGAACAGTGGCTTCTGAGTTTTGTTTCCCAGGGAAATACCCTGTAGATTGGTTCAGGGTCCTTAGGCCTTAAATTGCCGGGTACCTCCTGGAGATCCGCCTCTTGCAGGATTTTTCCCAGACGCTATGCGGCACCATTGCCCACTTAGTCTGGTTCGAGAGTGCCAAGTGGGTCCTGCAAACTGACTCCAAGAACAGTGGCTTCTGAGTTTTGTTTCCCAGGGAAAAACTCTGTAGAGTGGTTCAGGGTCCTGAGGCCTTTAATGGCCAGGTGCCTTGTGGAATTCAGCCTCTCTCAGGATGACTCCCAGACGCAATGTGGCACCAGTGCCAACTTGGTCTTGTTTGAGAGTGCCTAGTGAGTCCTGCAAACTGACACCAAGAACAGTGGCTGCTGAGATTTGTTTCCCAGGGAAAAAGCCTGTACAATGGTTCAGGGTCCTGAGGCCTTAAATGGCCAGGTGCCTCCGGGAATTCGGCCTCTCGCAGGACGCCTTTCAGACGAAGGGTGGCAGCAGTGCCAACTTGGTCTTGTTTGAGAGTGCCTAGTGGGTCCTGAAAACTGACACCCAGAACAGTGGCTTCTGAGCTTTGGCTCCCAGGGAAAAAGCCTGTACAGTGGTTCAGGGTCCTGAAGCCTTAAATGGCCAGGTGCCTCCTGCAATTCCGCCTCTCGCAGGATGCCTCTCAGACGTAAGATGGCACAAGTGCCAACTTGGTCTGGTTTGAGAGTGTCAAGTGGGTCCTGAAAACTGACACCCAGAGAAGTGGATTGTGAATTTTGTTTCCCAGGGAAATACCCTGTAGAGTGGGTCAGGGTCCTGAGGCCCTAAATTGCCGGGTGCCTCCTGGAGATCCGCCTCTTGCAGGAATTTTCCCAGACGCTATGCGGCACCATTGCCTACTTAGTCTGGTTTGAGAGTGTCAAGTGGGTCCTGCAAACTTACACCAAGAACAGTGGCTTCTGAGTTTTGTTTCCCAGGGAAAAAGCCTGTACAGTGGTTCAGGGTCCTGAGGCCTTAAATGGCCAGGTGCCTCCTGCAATTCGGCGTCTCGCAGGATGCCTCCCAGACGCAATGTGGCACCTGTGCCAACATGGTCTGGTTTGAGAGTGCCAAGTGGGTCCTTCAAACTGACACCAAGAACAGTGGCTTCTGAGATTTGTTTCCCAGGGAAAAGGCCTGTAGATTGTTCAGGGTCTTGAGGCCTTAAATGGCCAGGTGCCTCCTGGAATTCGGCCTCTCACAGGATATCTCCCAGACACAATGTGGCACCAGTGCCAACTTCGTCTGGTTTGAGAGTGCCTAGTGGGTCCTGAAAACTGACACCCAGAACAGTGGCTTCTGAGTTTTGTTTCCCAGGGTAATACCCTGTGGAGTAGGTGCAGGGTCCTGAGGCATTAAATTTCAGGGTGCCTTCTGAAATTCGGCCTCTCGAAGGATGCCTCCCGGACGCAAGGTGGCAGCCGTGCCAACTTGGTCTTGTTTGAGAGTGCCAAGTGGGTCCTGCAAAGTGACACCCAGAACAGTGGCTTCTGAGTTTTGTTTCCCAGGGAAAAAGCCTGTACAATGGTTCAGGGTCTTGAGGCCTTAAATATCAGGGTGCCTAGGTGAATTCCGACTCTCGCAGGATGCCTCCAAAACGCAAGCTGGCACCAAGGCATACTAGGTCTGGTTTGACAGTGCCAAGTGGGTCCTGCAAACTGACACCCAGAACAGTGGCTTCTGAGTTTTGTTTCCCATGGAAAAAGCCTGTACAATGGTTCAGGTTCCTGCGGCCTTAAATTGCCGGGTGCCTCCTGGAGATCCGCCTCTTGCAGGATTTTTCACAGACGCTATGCGGCACCATTGCCCACTTAGTCTGGTTTGAGAGTGCCAAGTGAGTCCTGAAAACTGACATCCAGAAGAGTGGCTTTTGAGTTTTGTTTCCCAGGGAAAAAGCCTGTACACTGGTTCAGGGTCCTGAGGCCTTTAATGGCCAGGTGCCACCGGGTATTCGGCCTCTCGCAGGATACCTTTCAGACGAAGGGTGGCAGCAGTGCCTACTTGGTCTTGTTTGAGAGTGCCTAGTGGGTCCTGCAAACTGACACCAAGAACAGTGGCTACTGAGATTTGTTTCCCAAGGAAAAACCTGTACAATGGTTCAGAGTCCTGAGGCCTTAAATGGCCAGGTGCCTCCTGGATTTCGGCCTCTCACAGGATGCCTTTCAGACGAAGGGTGGCAGCAGTGCCAACTTGGTCTGGTTTGAGAGTGCCAAGTGGGTCCTGAAAACTGACACCCAGAACAGTGGCTTCTCAGTTTTGTTTCCCATTGAAATACCCTGTAGAGTGGTTCAGGGTCCTGCCGCGTTAAATTTCAGGGTGCCTCCTGGATTTCGGCCTCTCGCAGGATGCCTTTCAGACGAAGGGTGGCAGCAGTGCCAACTTGGGCTGGTTTGAGAGTGCCAAGTGGGTCCTGAAAACTGACACCCAGAACAGTGGCTTCTGAGTTTTGTTTCCCATTGAAATACCCTGTAGAGTGGTTCAGGGTCTTGCCGCGTTAAATTTCAGGGTGCCTCCTGGAATTCAGCCTCTCGCATTATGCCTCCCAGACGCAAGCTGGCACAAGTGCCAACATGGTCTAGTTTGAAAGTGCCAAGCAGGTCCTGAAAACTGACATCCAGATCAGTGTCTTCTGAGTTTTGTTTCCCAGGGAAAAACACTGTGAAGTGGTTCAGGGTCCTGAGGCCTTAAATGGCCACGTGCCTCGTCGAATTCAGCCTCTCGCAGGATGCCTCCCAGACGCAATGTGACATCAGTGCCAACTTGGTCTTGTTTGAGAGTGCCAAGTGGGTCCTGAAAACTGACACCCAGAACAGTGGCTTGTGAGTTTTGTCTCCCAGGGAAAAGGACTGTGGAATGTTTCAGGGGCCTGAAACTTTAAATGGCCGGGTGATTCCTGGAATTCCGCATCTCGAAAAATGCCTCCCAGACGCAAGGTGGCTGCAGTGCCAACTTGGTCTGGTTTGAGAGTGCCAAGTGTGTCCTGAAAACTGACAACCAGTACAGTGGCTTCTGAGTTTTGGTTCCCAGGGAAAAAGCCTGTACAATGGTTCAGGGTCTTGAGGCCTTAAATATCAGGGTGACTAGGTGAATTCCGCCTATCGCAGGATGCCTCCCAAACGCAAGCTGGCACCAATTCATACTAGGTCTGGTTTGATAGTGCCAAGTGGGTCCTGAAAACTGACACTCAGAACAGTGGCTTCTGAGTTTTGTTTCCCAGGGAAAAAGCCTGTACAATGGTTCAGAGTCCTGAGGCCTTAAATGCCCAGGTGCCTCCTGGAATTCCGCCTCTCGCAGGATGCCTTTCAGACGAAGGGTGGCAGCAGTGCCAGCTTGGTCTGGTTTGAGAGTGCCAAGTGGGTCCTGAAAACTGACACCCAGAACAGTGGCTTCTGAGTTTTGTTTCCCATTGAAATACCCTGTAAAGTGGTTCAGGGTCTTGCCGCGTTAAATTTCAGGGTGCCTCCTGGAATTCGGCCTCTCGCATTATGCCTCCCAGACGCAAGCTGGCACAAGTGCCAACATGGTCTAGTTTGAGAGTGTCAAGCAGGTCCTGAAAACTGACATCCAGAACAGTGGCTTCTGAGTTTTGTTTCCCAGGGAAAAAGCCTGTAGAGTCGTTCAGGGTATGGAGGCCTTAAATGGCCACGTTCCTCCTGGAATTCCGCCTCTCGCAGGATGCCTCCCAGACGCAAAGTAGCACCAGTGCCAACTTGGTCTGGTTTGAGAGTGCCAAGTGGGTCCTGAAAACTGACATCCAGAACAGTGGCTTCTGAGTTTTGTTTCCCAGGAAAATACCCTGTAGAGTGGTTCAGGGTCCTGAGGCCTTAAATTGCCGGCTGGCTTCTGAATTTCGGCCTCTCGAAGGATGCCTCCCAGACGCAAGGTGGCAGCAGTGCCAACTTGGTCTGGTTTGAGAGTGCCAAGTGGGTCCTGCAAACTGACACCAAGAACAGTGGCTTCTGAGTTTTGTTTCCCAGGGAAAAAGCCATTACAGTGGTTCAGGGTCCTGAGGCCTTAAATGGCCACGTGCCTCGTCGAATTCAGCCTCTCTCAGGAATCCTCCCAGACGCAAGGTGGCTACAGTGCCAACTTGGTCTTGTTTGAGAGTGCCTCGTGGGTCCTGAAAACTGACACCCAGAACAGTGGCTTGTGAGTTTTGTCTCCCAGGGAAAAGGCCTGTAGAATGTTTCAGCGGCCTGAAACTTTAAATGGCCGGGTGATTCCTGGAATTCCGCCTCTTAAAGGATGCCTCCCAGTTGCAAGGTGGCTGCAGTGCCAACTTGGTCTGGTTTGAGAGTGCCAAGTGGGTCCTGCAAACTGACACCCAGAACAGTGGCTTCTGAGTTTTGTTTCCCAGGGAAAAAGCCTGTACAATGGTTCAGGGTTCCAGCGGCCTTAAATTCCCGGGTGCCTCCTGGAGATCCGCCTCTTGCAGGACTTTTCCCAGACGCTATGAGGCACCGGTGCCCACTTAGTCTGGTTTGATAATGCCAAGTGGGTCCTGAAAATTGACACCCAGAACAGTGGCTTCTGAGTTTTGTTTCCCAGGGAAATACCCTGTAGAGTGGTTCAGGGTCCTTAGGCCTTAAATTGCCGGGTATCTCCTGGAGATCCGCCTCTTGCAGGATTTTTCCCAGACGCTATGCGGCACCATTGCCCACTTAGTCTGGTTCGAGAGTGCCAAGTGGGTCCTGCAAACTGACTCCAAGAACAGTAGCTTCTGAGTTTTGTTTCCCGGGGAAAAACTCTGTAGAGTGGTTCAGAGTCCTGAGGCCTTTAATGGCCAGGTGCCTCCTGGAATTCCGCCTCTCTCAGGATGACTCCCAGACGCAAGGTGGCTGCAGTGCCAACTTGTTCTTGTTTGAGAGTGCCTAGTGGGTCCTGCAAACTGACACCAAGAACAGTGGCTGCTGAGATTTGTTTCCCAGGGAAAAAGCCTGTACAATGGTTCAGAGTCCTGAGGCCTTAAATAGCCAGGTGCCTCCTGGAATTCGGCCTCTCGCAGGATGCCTTTCAGACGAAGGGTGGCAGCAGTGCCAACTTGGTCTGGTTTGAGAGTGCCTAGTGGGTCCTGAAAACTGACACCCAGAACAGTGGCTTCTGAGTTTTGGCTCCCAGGGAAAAAGCCTGTACAGTTGTTCAGGGTCCTGAGGCCTTAAATGGCCAGGTGCCTCCTGCAATTCCGCCTCTCGCAGGATGCCTCTCAGACGTAAGATGGCACAAGTGCCAACTTGGTCTGGTTTGAGAGTGTCAAGTGGGTCCTGAAAACTGACACCCAGAACAGTGGATTGTGAATTTTGTTTCCCAGGGAAAAAGCCTGTACAGTGGTTCAGGGTCCTGAGGCCTTAAATTGCCGGGTGCCTCCTGGAGATCCGCCTCTTGCAGGATTTTTCCCAGACGCTATGCGGCACCATTGCCCACTTAGTATGGTTTGAGAGTGTCAAGTGGGTCCTGCAAACTTAAACCAAGAACAGTGGCTTCTGAGTTTTGTTTCCCAGGGAAAAAGCCTGTACAGTGGTTCAGGGTCCTGAGGCCTTAAATGGCCAGGTGCCTCCTGCAATTCAGAGTCTCGCAGGATGCCTCCCAGACGCAATGTGGCACCTGTGCCAACATGGTCTGGTTTGAGAGTGCCTAGTGGGCTGAAAACTGACACCCTGAACAGTGGCTTCTGAGTTTTGTTTCCCAGGGTAATACCCTGTGCAGTAGGTGCAGGGTCCTGAGGAATTAAATTTCAGGATGCCTTCTGAAATTCGGCCTCTCGAAGGATGCCTCCCGGACGCAAGGTGGCAGCCGTGCCAACTTGGTCTTGTTTGAGAGTGCCAAGTGGGTCCTGCAAACTGACACCCAGAACAGTGGCTTCTGAGTTTTGTTTCCCAGGGAAAAAGCCTGTACAATGGTTCAGGGTCTTGAGGCCTTAAATATCAGGGTGCCTAGGTGAATTCCGACTCTCGCAGGATGCCTCCAAAACGCAAGCTGGCACCAAGGCATACTAGGTCTGGTTTGACAGTGCCAAGTGGGTCCTGCAAACTGACACCCAGAACAGTGGCTTCTGAGTTTTGTTTACCAGGGAAAAAGCCTGTACAATGGTTCAGGTTCCTGCGGCCTTAAATTGCCGGGTGCCTCCTGGAGATCCGCCTCTTGCAGGATTTTTCACAGACGCTATGCGGCACCATTGCCCACTTAGTCTGGTTTGAGAGTGCCAAGTGAGTCCTGAAAACTGACATCCAGAAGAGTGGCTTCTGAGTTTTGTTTCCCAGGGAAAAAGCCTGTACACTGGTTCAGGGTCTTGAGGCCCTTAATGGCCAGGTGCCACCGGGTATTCCGTGTCTCGCAGGATGCCTCCAAGACGCAATGTGGCACCTGTGCGCACATGATCTGGTTTGAGAGAGCCAAGTGGGTCCTGCAAACTGACACCCAGAACAGTGCCTGCTGAGATTTGTTTCCCAGGGAAAAGGCCTGTAGAATGTTTCAGGGGCCTGAGGCCTTAAATGGCCAGGTGCCTCCTGGAATTCCGCCTCCCGCAGGATGCCTCCCAGACGCAAGGTGGCACAAGTGCCAACTTGGTCTGGTTTGAGAGTGTCAAGTGGGTCCTGAAAACTGACACCAAGAACAGTGGTTTGTGAATTTTGTTTCCCAGGAAAATACACTGTAGACTGGTTCAGGGTCCTGAGGCCTTAAATTGCCGGGTGCCTCCTGGAGATCCGCCTCTTGCAGGATTTTTCCCAGACGCTATGCGGCACCATTGCCCACTTAGTCTGGTTTGAGAGTGTCAACTGTGTCCTGAAAACTGACACCAAGAACATTGTCTTCTGAGTTTTGTTTCCCAGGGAAAAACTCTGTAAAGTGGTTCAGGGTCCTGAGGCTTTAAATGGCCAAGTTCCTCCTGGAATTCCGCCTCTCACAGGATGCCTCCCAGACACAAAGTGGCAGCAGTGCCAACTTGGTCTGGTTTGAGAGTGTCAAGTGTGTCCTGCAAACTTACACCAAGAACAGTGGCTTCTGAGTTTTGTTTCGCAGGGAAATACCCTGTGGAGTGGTTCAGGGTCCTGAGGCAATAAATTTCAGGGTGCCTTCTGAAATTCGGCCTCTCGAAGGATGCCTCCCAGACGCAAGGTGGCAGCAGTGCCAACTTGGTCTGGTTTGAGAGTGTCAAGTGTGTCCTGCAAACTGACACCAAGAACAGTGGCTTCTGAGTTTTGTTTCCCAGGGAAAAAGCCTGTACATTGGTTCAGGGTCCTGAGGCCTTAAATTGCCGGGTGCCTTCTTGAATTCCACCTCACACAGGATGCCTCCCAGATGCAAAGTGGCACCAGTGCCAACTTGGTCTTGTTTGAGAGCTCCTCATGGGTCCTGAAAACTGACACCCAGAACAGTGGCTTCTGAGTTTTGTTTCCCAGGGAAAAAGCCATTACATTGGTTAAGGGTCCTGAGGCCTTAAATGGCCAGGTGCCTCCTGGAATTCCGTGTCTCGCAGGATTTTTCCCAGACGCAATGTGACACCAGTGCCAACTTGGTCTTGTTTGAGAGTGCCTAGTGGGTCCTGCAAACTGACACCAAGAACAGTGGCTTCTGAGATTTGTTTCCCAGGGAAAAAGCCTGTACTATGGTTCAGAGTCCTGAGGCCTTTAATGGCCAGGTGCCTCCTGGAATTCGGCCTCTCGCAGGATGCCTTTCAGACGAAGGGTGGCAGCAGTGCCAACTTGGTCTGGTTTGAGAGTGCCAAGTGGGTCCTGAAAACTGACACCCAGAACAGTGGCTTCTGACTTTTGTTTCCCATTGAAATACCCTGTAGAGTGGTTCAGGGTCCTGCCGCGTTAAATTTCAGGGTGCCTCCTGGATTTCGGCCTCTCGCAGGATGCCTCCCAGACGAAGGGTGGCAGCAGTGCCAACTTGGGCTGGTTTGAGAGTGCCAAGTGGGTCCTGAAAACTGACACCCAGAACAGTGGCTTCTGAGTTTTGTTTCCCATTGAAATACCCTGTAGAGTGGTTCAGGGTCTTGCCGCGTTAAATTTCAGGGTGCCTCCTGGAATTCGGCCTCTCGCATTATGCCTCCCAGACGCAAGCTGGCACAAGTGCCAACATGGTCTAGTTTGAGAGTGCCAAGCAGGTCCTGAAAACTGACATCCAGAACAGTGTCTTCTGAGTTTTGTTTCCCAGGGAAAAACACTGTGAAGTGGTTCAGGGTCCTGAGGCCTTAAATGGCCACGTGCCTCGTCGAATTCAGCCTCTCTCAGGATGCCTCCCAGACGCAATGTGACATCAGTGCCAACTTGGTCTTGTTTGAGAGTGCCAAGTGGGTCCTGAAAACTGACACCCAGAACAGTGGCTTGTGAGTTTTGTCTCCCAGGGAAAAGGCCTGTGGAATGTTTCAGGGGCCTGAAACTTTAAATGGCCGGGTGATTCCTGGAATTCCGCATCTCAAAAAATGCCTCCCAGACGCAAGGTGGCTGCAGTGCCAACTTGGTCTGGTTTGAGAGTGCCAAGTGTGTCCTGAAAACTGACAACCAGTACAGTGGCTTCTGAGTTTTGGTTCCCAGGGAAAAAGCCTGTACAATGGTTCAGGGTCTTGAGGCCTTAAATATCAGGGTGACTAGGTGAATTCCGCCTATCGCAGGTTGCCTCCCAGACCCAAGCTGGCACCAATGCATACTTGGTCTGGTTTGAGAGTGCCAAGTGGGTCCTGCAACCTTAAAACAAAAACAGTGTCTTCGTAGTTTTGTTTTCCAGGGAAAAAGCCTGTAGAGTGGTTCAGGGTCCTGAGGCCTTAAATGGCCAGGTGCCTCCTGCAATTCCGCGTCTCGCAGGATGCCTCCCAGACGCAATGTGGCACCTGTGCCAACATGGTCTGGTTTGAGAGTGCCAAGTGGGTCCTTCAAACTGACACCAAGAACAGTGGCTTCTGAGATTTGTTTCCCAGGGAAAAAGCCTGTAGATTGTTCAGGGTCTTGAGGCCTTAAATGGCCAGGTGCCTCCTGGAATTCGGCCTCTCACAGGATACCTCCCAGAAACAATGTGGCATCAGTGCCAACTTGGGCTGGTTTGAGAGTGCCAAGTGGGTCCTGAAAACTGACACCCAGAACAGTGGCTTCTGAGTTTTGTTTCCCAGGGTAATACCCTGTGGAGTAGGTGCAGGGTCCTGAGGCATTAAATTTCAGGGTGCCTTCTGAAATTCGGCCTCTCGAAGGATGCCTCCCGGACGCAAGGTGGCAGCCGTGCCAACTTGGTCTTGTTTGAGAGTGCCAAGTGGGTCCTGCAAACTGACACTCAGAACAGTGGCTTCTGAGTTTTGTTTCCCAGGGAAAAAGCCTGTACAATGGTTCAGGGTCTTGAGGCCTTAAATATCAGGGTGCCTAGGTGAATTCCGACTCTCGCAGGATGCCTCCAAAACGCAAGCGGGCACCAAGGCATACTAGGTCTGGTTTGACAGTGCCAAGTGGGTCCTGAAAACTGACATCCAGAAGAGTGGCTTCTGAGTTTTGTTTCCCAGGGAAAAAGCCTGTACACTGGTTCAGGGTCCTGCGGCCTTAAATTCCCGGGTGCCTCCTGGAGATCCGCCTCTTGCAGGATTTTTCCCAGACGCTATGCGGCACCATTGCCCACTTAGTCTGGTTTGAGAGTGCCAAGTGAGTCCTGAAAACTGACATCCAGAAGAGTGGCTTCTGAGTTTTGTTTCCCAGGGAAAAAGCCTGTACAATGGTTCAGGGTCCTGAGGCCTTTAATGGCCAGGTGCCACCGGGTATTCGGCCTCTCGCAGGATGCCTTTCAGACGAAGGGTGGCAGCAGTGCCAACTTGGTCTGGTTTGAGAGTGTCAAGTGGGTCCTGAAAACTGACAGCCAGAACAGTGGCTTCTAAATTTTGTTTCCCATTGAAATACCCTGTAGAGTGGTTCAGGGTCCTGCCGCGTTAAATTTCAGGGTGCCTCCTGGATTTCGGCCTCTCGCAGGATGCCTTTCAGAAGAAGGGTGGCAGCAGTGCCAACTTGGGCTGGTTTGAGAGTGCCAAGCAGGTCCTGAAAACTGACACCAAGAACAGTGGTTTGTGAATTTTGTTTCCCAGGAAAATACCCTGTAGAGTGGTTCAGGGTCCTGAGGCCTTAAATTGCCGGGTGCCCCCTGGAGATCCGCCTCTTGCAGGATTTTTCCCAGACGCTATGCGGCACCATTGCCCACTTAGTCTGGTTTGAGAGTGTCAACTGTGTCCTGAAAACTGACACCAAGAACATTGTCTTCTGAGTTTTGTTTCCCAGGGAAAAACTCTGTAAAGTGGTTCAGGGTCCTGAGGCTTTAAATGGCCAAGTTCCTCCTGGAATTCGGCCTCTCACAGGATGCCTCCCAGACACAAAGTGGCACCAGTGCCAACTTGGTCTGGTTTCAGAGTGCCTAGTGGGTCCTGAAAACTCACACCCAGAACAGTGGCTTCTGAGTTTTGTTTCCCAGGGAAATACCCTGTGGAGTGGTTCAGGGTCCTGAGGCAATAAATTTCAGGGTGCCTTCTGAATTTCGGCCTCTCGAAGGATGCCTCCCAGACGCAAGGTGGCAGCAGTGCCAACTTGGTCTGGTTTGAGAGTGTCAAGTGTGTCCTGCAAACTGACACCAAGAACAGTGGCTTCTGAGTTTTGTTTCCCAGGGAAAAAGCCTGTACAATGGTTCAGGGTCCTGAGGCCTTAAATTGCCGGGTGCCTCCTAGAATTCCACCTAACACAGGATGCCTCCCAGATGCAAAGTGGCTGCAGTGCCAACTTGGTCTTGTTTGAGAGTGCCAAGTGGGTCCTGAAAACTGACACCCAGAACAATGGCTTCTGAGTTTTGTTTCCCAGTGAAAAGGCCTGTAGAGTGGTTCAGGGTCCTGAGGCCTTAAATTGCCGGGTGCCTCTTGGAATTCGACCCCTAGCAGGATTCCTCCCAGACGCAAAGTTGCTCCCGTGCCAACTTGGTCGTGTTTGAGAGTGCAAGCGGGTCCTGCAAACTGACACTCAGAACAGTGGCTTGTGAGTTTTTTTCTCTGGGAAATAGCCTGTATAGTGGTTCAGGGTCCTGAGGCCTTAAATTTCAGGGTCCCTCCTGGAGATCCGCCTCTCGCAGGATGTTTCCCAGACGCTTAGCGGCACCGGTGCCCACGTAGTCTGGTTCGAGAGTGCCTAGTGGGTCCTGCAAACTGACACCCAGAACAGTGGCTTCTGAGTTTTGTTTCCCAGGGAAAAAGCCATTACATTGGTTAAGGGTCCTGAGGCCTTAAATGGCAAGGTGCCTCCTGGAATTCCGTGTCTCGCAGGATGCCTCCCAGACGCAATGTGACACCAGTGCCAACTTGGTCTTGTTTGAGAGTGCCTAGTGGGTCCTGCAAACTGACACCAAGAACAGTGGCTGCTGAGATTTGTTTCCCAGGGAAAAAGCCTGTACAATGGTTCAGAGTCCTGAGGCCTTAAATGGCCAGGTGCCTCCTGCATTTCGGCCTCTCGCAGGATGCCTTTCAGACGAAGGGTGGCTGCAGTGCCAACTTGGGCTGGTTTGAGAGTGCCAAGTGGGTCCTGAAAACTGACACCCAGAACAGTGGCTTCTGAGTTTTGTTTCCCATTGAAATACCCTGTAGAGTGGTTCAGGGTCCTGCCGCGTTAAATTTCAGGGTGCCTCCTGGATTTCGGCCTCTCGCAGGATGCCTTTCAGACGAAGGGTGGCAGCAGTGCCAACTTGGGCTGGTTTGAGAGTGCCAAGTGGGTCCTGAAAACTGACACCCAGAACAGTGGCTTCTGAGTTTTGTTTCCCATTGAAATACCCTGTAGAGTGGTTCAGGGTCTTGCCGCGTTAAATTTCAGGGTGCCTCCTGGAATTCGGCCTCTCGCATTATGCCTCCCAGACGCAAGCTGGCACAAGTGCCAACATGGTCTAGTTTGAGAGTGCCAAGCAGGTCCTGAAAACTGACATCCAGAACAGTGTCTTCTGAGTTTTGTTTCCCAGGGAAAAACACTGTGAAGTGGTTCAGGGTCCTGAGGCCTTAAATGGCCACGTGCCTCGTCGAATTCAGCCTCTCTCAGGATGCCTCCCAGACGCAATGTGACATCAGTGCCAACTTGGTCTTGTTTGAGAGTGCCAAGTGGGTCCTGAAAACTGACACCCAGAACAGTGGCTTGTGAGTTTTGTCTCCCAGGGAAAAGGCCTGTGGAATGTTTCAGGGGCCTGAAACTTTAAATAGCCGGGTGATTCCTGGAATTCCGCATCTCAAAAAATGCCTCCCAGACGCAAGGTGGCTGCAGTGCCAACTTGGTCTGGTTTGAGAGTGCCAAGTGTGTCCTGAAAACTGACAACCAGTACAGTGGCTTCTGAGTTTTGGTTCCCAGGGAAAAAGCCTGTACAATGGTTCAGGGTCTTGAGGCCTTAAATATCAGGGTGACTAGGTGAATTCCGCCTATCGCAGGATGCCTCCCAGACCCAAGCTGGCACCAATGCATACTTGGTCTGGTTTGAGAGTGCCAAGTGGGTCCTGCAACCTTAAAACAAAAACAGTGTCTTCGTAGTTTTGTTTTCCAGGGAAAAAGCCTGTAGAGTGGTTCAGGGTCCTGAGGCCTTAAATGGCCAGGTGCCTCCTGCAATTCCGCTTCTCGCAGGATGCCTCCCAGACGCAATGTGGCACCTGTGCCAACATGGTCTGGTTTGAGAGTGCCAAGTGGGTCCTTCAAACTGACACCAAGAACAGTGGCTTCTGAGATTTGTTTCCCAGGGAAAAAGCCTGTAGATTGTTCAGGGTCTTGAGGCCTTAAATGGCCAGGTGCCTCCTGGAATTCGGCCTCTCACAGGATACCTCCCAGAAACAATGTGGCATCAGTGCCAACTTGGGCTGGTTTGAGAGTGCCAAGTGGGTCCTGAAAACTGACACCCAGAACAGTGGCTTCTGAGTTTTGTTTCCCAGGGTAATACCCTGTGGAGTAGGTGCAGGGTCCTGAGGCATTAAATTTCAGGGTGCCTTCTGAAATTCGGCCTCTCGAAGGATGCCTCCCAAACGCAAGGTGGCAGCCGTGCCAACTTTCTCTTGTTTGAGAGTGCCAAGTGGGTCCTGCAAACTGACACTCAGAACAGTGGCTTCTGAGTTTTGTTTCCCAGGGAAAAAGCCTGTACAATGGTTCAGGGTCTTGAGGCCTTAAATATCAGGGTGCCTAGGTGAATTCCGACTCTCGCAGGATGCCTCCAAAACGCAAGCGGGCACCAAGGCATACTAGGTCTGGTTTGACAGTGCCAAGTGGGTCCTGAAAACTGACACGCAGAACAGTGGCTTCTGAGTTTTGGCTCCCAGGGAAAAAGCCTGTACAATGGTTCAGGTTCCTGCGGCCTTAAATTCCCGGGTGCCTCCTGGAGATCCGCCTCTTGCAGGATTTTTCCCAGACGCTATGCGGCACCATTGCCCACTTAGTCTGGTTTGAGAGTGCCAAGTGAGTCCTGAAAACTGACATCCAGAAGAGTGGCTTCTGAGTTTTGTTTCCCAGGGAAAAAGCCTGTACAATGGTTCAGGGTCCTGAGGCCTTTAATGGCCAGGTGCCACCGGGTATTCGGCCTCTCGCAGGATGCCTTTCAGACGAAGGGTGGCAGCAGTGCCAACTTGGTCTGGTTTGAGAGTGCCAAGTGGGTCCTGCAAACTGACACCCAGAACAGTGCCTGCTGAGATTTGTTTCCCAGGGAAAAGGCCTGTAGAATATTTCAGGGGCCTGAGGCCTTAAATGGCCAGGTGCCTCCTGGAATTCCGCCTCTCGCAGGATGCCTCCCAGACGCAAGGTGGCACAAGTGCCAACTTGGTCTGGTTTGAGAGTGTCAAGTGGGTCCTGAAAACTGACACCCAGAACAGTGGCTTCTAAATTTTGTTTCCCATTGAAATACCCTGTAGAGTGGTTCAGGGTCCTGCCGCGTTAAATTGCCGGGTGCCTCCTGGATTTCGGCCTCTCGCAGGATGCCTTTCAGACGAAGGGTGGCAGCAGTGCCAACTTGGGCTGGTTTGAGAGTGCCAAGCAGGTCCTGAAAACTGACACCAAGAACAGTGGTTTGTGAATTTTGTTTCCCAGGAAAATACCCTGTAGAGTGGTTCAGGGTCCTGAGGCCTTAAATTGCCGGGTGCCCCCTGGAGATCCGCCTCTTGCAGGATTTTTCCCAGACGCTATGCGGCACCATTGCCCACTTAGTCTGGTTTGAGAGTGTCAACTGTGTCCTGAAAACTGACACCAAGAACATTGTCTTCTGAGTTTTGTTTCCCAGGGAAAAACTCTGTAAAGTGGTTCAGGGTCCTGAGGCTTTAAATGGCCAAGTTCCTCCTGGAATTCGGCCTCTCACAGGATGCCTCCCAGACACAAAGTGGCACCAGTGCCAACTTGGTCTGGTTTCAGAGTGCCTAGTGGGTCCTGAAAACTGACACCCAGAACAGTGGCTTCTGAGTTTTGTTTCCCAGGGAAATACCCTGTGGAGTGGTTCAGGGTCCTGAGGCAAGAAATTTCAGGGTTCCTTCTGAAATTCGGCCTCTCGAAGGATGCCTCCCAAACGCAAGCTGGCACCAATGCATACTAGGTCTGGTTTGACAGTGCAGAGTGGGTCCTGCAAACTGACACCCAGAACAGTGGCTTCTGAGTTTTGTTTCCCAGGGAAAAAGCCTGTACAATGGTTCAGGGTCCTGAGGCCTTAAATTGCCGGGTGCCTCCTAGAATTCCACCTAACACAGGATGCCTCCCAGATGCAAAGTGGCTGCACTGCCAACTTGGTCTTGTTTGAGAGTGCCTAGTGGGTCCTGAAAACTGACACCCAGAACAATGGCTTCTGAGTTTTGTTTCCCAGTGAAAAGGCCTGTAGAGTGGTTCAGGGTCCTGAGGCCTTAAATTGCCGGGTGCCTCTTGGAATTCAACCCCTAGCAGGATTCCTCCCAGACGCAAAGTTGCTCCCGTGCCAACTTGGTCGTGTTTGAGAGTGCAAGCGGGTCCTGCAAACTGACACTCAGAACAGTGGCTTGTGAGTTTTTTTCTCTGGGAAATAGCCTGTACAGTGGTTCAGGGTCCTGAGGCCTTAAATTTCAGGGTCCCTCCTGGAGATCCGCCTCTCGCAGGATGTTTCCCAGACGCTTAGCGGCACCGGTGACCACTTAGTCTGGTTCGAGAGTGCCTAGTGGGTCCTGCAAACTGACACCCAGAACAGTGGCTTCTGAGTTTTGTTTCCCAGGGAAAAAGCCATTACATTGGTTAAGGGTCCTGAGGCCTTAAATGGCAAGGTGCCTCCTGGAATTCCGTGTCTCGCAGGATGCCTCCCAGACGCAATGTGACACCAGTGCCAACTTGGTCTTGTTTGAGAGTGCCTAGTGGGTCCTGCAAACTGACACCAAGAACAGTGGCTGCTGAGTTTTGTCTCCCAGGGAAAAGGCCTGTGGAATGTTTCAGGGGCCTGAAACTTTAAATGGCCGGGTGATTCCTGGAATTCCGCATCTCAAAAAATGCCTCCCAGACGCAAGGTGGCTGCAGTGCCAACTTGGTCTGGTTTGAGAGTGCCAAGTGTGTCCTGAAAACTGACAACCAGTACAGTGGCTTCTGAGTTTTGGTTCCCAGGGAAAAAGCCTGTACAATGGTTCAGGGTCTTGAGGCCTTAAATATCAGGGTGACTAGGTGAATTCCGCCTATCGCAGGATGCCTCCCAGACCCAAGCTGGCACCAATGCATACTTGGTCTGGTTTGAGAGTGCCAAGTGGGTCCTGCAACCTTAAAACAAAAACAGTGTCTTCGTAGTTTTGTTTTCCAGGGAAAAAGCCTGTAGAGTGGTTCAGGGTCCTGAGGCCTTAAATGGCCAGGTTCCTCCTGGAATTCGGCCTCTCGCAGGATGCCTCCCAGACGCAAAGTGGCACCAGTGCCAACTTGGTCTCGTTTGAGAGTGCCAAGTGGGTCCTGAAAACTGACTCCAAGAACAGTGGCTTCTGAGTTTTGGCTCCCAGGGAAAAAGCCTGTACAGTGGTTCAGGGTCCTGAGGCCTTAAATGGCCAGGTGCCTCCTGAAATTCCGCGTCTCGCAGGATGCCTCCAAGACGCAATGTGGCACCTGTGCCAACATGGTCTGGTTTGAGAGTGCCAAGTGTGTCCTGCAAACTGACACCAAGAACAGTGGCTGCTGAGATTTGTTTCCCAGGGAAAAGGCCTGTAGAATATTTCAGGGGCCTGAGGCCTTAAATGGCCAGGTGCCTCCTGAAATTCCACCTCTCGCAGGATGCCTCCCAGACGCAAGGTGGCACAAGTGCCAACTTGGTCTGGTTTGAGAGTGTAAAGTGGGTCCTGAAAACTGACACCAAAAACAGTGGCTTCTGAGTTTTGGCTCCCAGGGAAAAAGCCATTGAAGTGGTTCGGGGTCCTGAGGCCTTAAATTTCAGGGTGCCTACTGGAATTCCGCCTCTCGCAGGATGCCTCCCAGACCCAATCTGGCACCAATGCATACTTGGTCTGGTTTGAGAGTGCCAAGTGGGTCCTGCAAACTTACACCAAAAACAGTGGCTTCTGAGTTTTGTTTTCCAGGGAAAAAGCCTGTAGAGTGGTTCAGGGTCCTGAGGCCTTAAATGGCCAGGTTCCTCCTGGAATTCGGCCTCTCGCAGGATGCCTCCCAGACGCAAAGTGGCACCAGTGCCAACTTGGTCTTGTTTGAGAGTGCCAAGTGGGTGCTGGAAACTGACACCCAGAACAGTGGCTTCTGAGTTTTGGCTCCCAGGGAAATACCCTGTAGAGTGGTTCAGGTTCCTGAGGCCTTAAATTGCCGGGTGAATCCTGGAGATCCGCCTCTTGCAGGATTTTTTCCAGACGCTATGCGGCACCGGTGCCCACTTAGTCTGGTTTGAGAGTGTCTAGTGGGTCCTGCAAACTGACATCCAGAACAGTGGCTTCTGAGTTTTGTTTCCCAGGGAAAAAGCCTGTACAGTGGTTCAGAGTCCTGAGGCCTTAAATGGCCAGGTGCCTCCTGGAATTCCGCGTCTCGCAGGATGCCTCCCAGACGCAATGTGGCACCAGTGCCAACTTGGTCTGGTTTGAGAGTGCCAAGTGGGTCATGCAAACTGACTCCAAGAACAGTGCCTGCTGAGATTTGTTTCCCAGGGAAAAAGCCTGTACTGTGGTTAAGAGTCCTGAGGCCTTAAATGGCCAGGTGCCTCCTGGAATTCGGCCTCTCGCAGGATCACTTTCAGACGAAGGGTGGCAGCAGTGCCAACTTGGGCTGGTTTGAGAGTGCCAAGTGGGTCCGGAAAATTGATACCCAGAACAGTGGCTTGTGAGTTTGGTTCCCAGGGAAAAAGCCATTGAAGTGGTTCGGGGTCCTGAGGCCTTAAATTTCAGGGTGCCTACTGGAATTCCGTGTCTCGCAGGATGCCTCCCAGACGCAAAGTGGCACCAGTGCCAACTTGGTCTGGTTTGAGAGTGCCAAGTGGGTCCTGAAAACTGACATCCAGAACAGTGGCTTCTGAGTTTTGTTTCCCAGGAAAATACCCTGTAGACTGGTTCAGGGTCCTGAGGCCTTAAAATGCCGGCTGCCTTCTGAAATTCGGCCTCTCGAAGGATGCCTCCCAGACGCAAGGTGGCAGCAGTGCCAACTTGGTCTGGTTTGAGAGTGCCAAGTGGGTCCTGCAAACTTACACCAAGAACAGTGGCTTCTGAGTTTTGTTTCCCAGGGAAAAAGCCATTACAGTGGTTCAGGGTCCTGAGGCCTTTAATGGCCAGGTGCCTCCTGCAATTCGGCGTCTCGCAGGATCCCTCCAAGACGCAAAGTGGCACCTGTGCCAACATCGTCTGGTTTGAGAGTGCCAAGTGGGTCCTTCAAACTGACGCCAAGAACAGTGGCTCTGAGATTTGTTTCCCAGGGAAAAAGTCTGTAGATTGTTCAGGGTCTTGAGGCCTTAAATGGCCAGGTGCCTCCTGGAATTCCGCCTCTCACAGGATGCCTCCCAGACACAATGTGGCACCAGTGCCAACTTTGTCTGGTTTGAGAGTGCCAAGTGGGTCCTGCAAACTGACACCCAGAACAGTGCCTGCTGAGATTTGTTTCCCAGGGAAAAGGCCTGTAGAATATTTCAGGGGCCTGAGGCCTTAAATGGCCAGGTGCCTCCTGGAATTCCGCCTCTCGCAGGATGCCTCCCAGACGCAAGGTGGCACAAGTGCCAACTTGGTCTGGTTTGAGAGTGTCAAGTGGGTCCTGAAAACTGACACCCAGAACAGTGGCTTCTAAATTTTGTTTCCCATTGAAATACCCTGTAGAGTGGTTCAGGGTCCTGCCGCGTTAAATTTCAGGGTGCCTCCTGGATTTCGGCCTCTCGCAGGATGCCTTTCAGACGAAGGGTGGCAGCAGTGCCAACTTGGGCTGGTTTGAGAGTGCCAAGCAGGTCCTGAAAACTGACACCAAGAACAGTGGTTTGTGAATTTTGTTTCCCAGGAAAATACCCTGTAGAGTGGTTCAGGGTCCTGAGGCCTTAAATTGCCGGGTGCCCCCTGGAGATCCGCCTCTTGCAGGATTTTTCCCAGACGCTATGCGGCACCATTGCCCACTTAGTCTGGTTTGAGAGTGTCAACTGTGTCCTGAAAACTGACACCAAGAACATTGTCTTCTGAGTTTTGTTTCCCAGGGAAAAACTCTGTAAAGTGGTTCAGGGTCCTGAGGCTTTAAATGGCCAAGTTCCTCCTGGAATTCGGCCTCTCACAGGATGCCTCCCAGACACAAAGTGGCACCAGTGCCAACTTGGTCTGGTTTCAGAGTGCCTAGTGGGTCCTGAAAACTCACACCCAGAACAGTGGCTTCTGAGTTTTGTTTCCCAGGGAAATACCCTGTGGAGTGGTTCAGGGTCCTGAGGCAATAAATTTCAGGGTGCCTTCTGAATTTCGGCCTCTCGAAGGATGCCTCCCAGACGCAAGGTTGCAGCAGTGCCAACTTGTTCTGGTTTGAGAGTGTCAAGTGTGTCCTGCATAGTGACGCCAAGAACAGTGGCTACTGAGTTTTGTTTCCCAAGGAAAAAGCCTGTACAATGGTTCAGGGTCCTGAGGCCTTAAATTGCCGGGTGCCTCCTAGAATTCCACCTCACACAGGATGCCTCCCAGATGCAAAGTGGCAGCAGTGCCAACTTGGTCTTGTTTGAGAGTGCCTAGTGGGTCCTGAAAACTGACACCCTGAACAGTGGCTTCTGAGTTTTGTTTCCCAGTGAAAAGGCCTGTAGAGTGGTACAGGGTCCTGAGGCCTTAAATTGCCAGGTGCCTCTTGGAATTCGACCCCTAGCAGGATGCCTCCCAGACGCAAAGTTGCTCCCGTGCCAACTTGGTCTGGTTTGAGAGTGCAAGCGGGTCCTGCAAACTGACACTCAGAACAGTGGCTTGTGAGTTTTTTTTCTCTGGGAAATAGCCTGTACAGTGGTTCAGGGTCTTGAGGCCTTAAATTTCAGGGTCCCTCCTGGAGATCCGCCTCTCGCAGGATGTTTTCCAGACGCTTAGCGGCACCGGTGCCCACTTAGTCTGGTTCGAGAGTGCCTAGTGGGTCCTGCAAACTGACACCCAGAACAGTGGCTTCTGAGTTTTGTTTCCCAGGGAAAAAGCCATTACATTGGTTAAGGGTCCTGAGGCCTTAAATGGCCAGGTGCCTCCTGGAATTCCGTGTCTCGCAGGATGCCTCCAAGACGCAATGTGACACCAGTGCCAACTTGGTCTTGTTTTAGAGTGCCTAGTGGGTCCTGCAAACTGACACCAAGAACAGTGGCTTCTGAGATTTGTTTCCCAGGGAAAAAGCCTGTACAATGGTTCAGAGTCCTGAGGCCTTAAATGGCCAGGTGCCTCCGGGAATTCGGCCTCTCGCAGGATGCCTTTCAGATGAAGGGCGGCAGCAGTGCCAACTTGGTCTTGTTTGAGAGTGCCTAGTGGGTCCTGAAAACTGACACCCAGAACAGTGGCTTCTGAGTTTTGGCTCCCAGTGAAAAAGCCTGTACAGTGGTTCAGGGTCCTGAGGCCTTAAATGGCCAGGTGCCTCCTGAAATTCCGCGTCTCGCAGGATGCCTCCAAGACGCAATGTGGCACCTGTGCCAACATGGTCTGGTTTGAGAGTGCCAAGTGTGTCCTGCAAACTGACACCAAGAACAGTGGCTTCTGAGATTTGTTTCCCAGGGAAAAGGCCTGTAGAATATTTCAGGGGCCTGAGGCCTTAAATGGCCAGGTGCCTCCTGAAATTCCGCCTCTCGCAGGATGCCTCCCAGACGCAAGGTGCCACAAGTGCCAACTTGGTCTGGTTTGAGAGTGTCAAGTGGGTCCTGAAAACTGACACCAAAAACAGTGGCTTCTGAGTTTTGTTTCCCAGGGAAAAAGCCTGTAGAGTGGTTCAGGGTCCGGAGGCCTTAAATGGCCAGGTTCCTCCTGGAATTCGGCCTCTCGCAGGATGCCTCCCAGACGCAAAGTGGCACCAGTGCCAACTTGGTCTTGTTTGAGAGTGCCAAGTGGGTCCTGAAAACTGACACACAGAACAGTGGCTTCTGAGTTTTGGCTCCCAGGGAAAAAGCCATTGAAGTGGTTCGGGGTCCTGAGGCCTTAAATTTCAGGGTGCCTACTGGAATTCGGCCTCTCGCAGGATGCCTCCCAGACCCAATCTGGCACCAATGCATACTTGGTCTGATTTGAGAGTGCCAAGTGGGTCCTGCAAACTTACACCAAAAACAGTGGCTTCTGAGTTTTGTTTTCCAGGGAAAAAGCCTGTAGAGTGGTTCAGGGTCCTGAGGCCTTAAATGGCCAGGTTCCTCCTGGAATTCGGCCTCTCGCAGGATGCCTCCCAGACGCAAAGTGGCACCAGTGCCAACTTGGTCTTGTTTGAGAGTGCCAAGTGGGTGCTGGAAACTGACACCCAGAACAGTGGCTTCTGAGTTTTGGCTCCCAGGGAAATACCCTGTAGAGTGGTTCAGGTTCCTGAGGCCTTAAATTGCCGGGTGAATCCTGGAGATCCGCCTCTTGCAGGATTTTTTCCAGACGCTATGCGGCACCGGTGCCCACTTAGTCTGGTTTGAGAGTGTCTAGTGGGTCCTGCAAACTGACATCCAGAACAGTGGCTTCTGAGTTTTGTTTCCCAGGGAAAAAGCCTGTACAATGGTTCAGGGTCTTGAGGCCTTAAATATCAGGGTGCCTAGGTGAATTCCGACTCTCGCAGGATGCCTCCCAAACGCAAGCTGGCACCAAGGCATACTAGGTCTGGTTTGACAGTACCAAGTGGGTCCTGCAAACTGACACCCAGAACAGTGGCTTCTGAGTTTTGTTTCCCAGGGAAAAAGCCTGTACAATGGTTCAGGTTCCTGCGGCCTTAAATTCCCGGGTGCCTCCTGGAGATCCGCCTCAAGCAGGATTTTTCACAGACGCTATGCGGCACCATTGCCCACTTAGTCTGGTTTGAGAGTGCCAAGTGGGTCCTGAAAACTGACATCCAGAAGAGTGGCTTCTGAGTTTTGTTTCCCAGGGAAAAAGCCTGTACACTGGTTCAGGGTCCTGAGGCCTTAAATGGCCGGGTGCCTTCTTGAATTCGGCCTCTCGCAGGATGCCTCCCAGACGCAATGTGACACCAGTGCCAACTTGGTCTTGTTTGAGAGTGCCTAGTGGGTCCTGAAAACTGACACCCAGAACAGTAGCTTGTGAGTTTTGTTTCCCAGGGAAAAGGCCTGTAGAATGTTTCAGGGGCCTGAGGCCTTAAATGGCCAGGTGCCTCCTGGAATTCCGCCTCTCGCAGGATGCCTCCCAGACGCAAGGTGGCACAAGTGCCAGCTTGGTCTGGTTTGAGAGTGTCAAGTGGGTCCTGAAAACTGACACCCAGAACAGTGGTTTGTGAATTTTGTTTCCCAGGAAAATACCCTGTAGAGTGGTTCAGGGTCCTGAGGACTTAAATTGCCGGGTGCCTCCTGGAGATCCGCCTCTTGCAGGATTTTTCCCAGACGCTATGTGGCACCATTGCCAACTTAGTCTGGTTTGAGAGTGTCAACTGTGTCCTGAAAACTGACACCAAGAACATTGTCTTCTGAGTTTTGTTTCCCAGGGAAAAAGCCTGTTAAGTGGTTCAGGGTCCTGAGGCTTTAAATGGCCAAGTTCCTCCTGGAATTCCGCCTCTCACAGGATGCCTCCCAGACACAAAGTGGCACCAGTGCCAACTTGGTCTGGTTTCAGAGTGCCTAGTGGGTCCTGAAAACTCACACCCAGAACAGTGGCTTCTGAGTTTTGTTTCCCAGGGAAATACCCTGTGGAGTGGTTCAGGGTCCTGAGGCAATAAATTTCAGGGTGCCTTCTGAATTTCGGCCTCTCGAAGGATGCCTCCCAGACGCAAGGTGGCAGCAGTGCCAACTTGTTCTGGTTTGAGAGTGTCAAGTGTGTCCTGCATAGTGACGCCAAGAACAGTGGCTACTGAGTTTTGTTTCCCAAGGAAAAAGCCTGTACAATGGTTCAGGGTCCTGAGGCCTTAAATTGCCGGGTGCCTCCTAGAATTCCACCTCACACAGGATGCCTCCCAGATGCAAAGTGGCAGCAGTGCCAACTTGGTCTTGTTTGAGAGTGCCTAGTGGGTCCTGAAAACTGACACCCTGAACAGTGGCTTCTGAGTTTTGTTTCCCAGTGAAAAGGCCTGTAGAGTGGTACAGGGTCCTGAGGCCTTAAATTGCCAGGTGCCTCTTGGAATTCGACCCCTAGCAGGATGCCTCCCAGACGCAAAGTTGCTCCCGTGCCAACTTGGTCTGGTTTGAGAGTGCAAGCGGGTCCTGCAAACTGACACTCAGAACAGTGGCTTGTGAGTTTTTTTTCTCTGGGAAATAGCCTGTACAGTGGTTCAGGGTCTTGAGGCCTTAAATTTCAGGGTCCCTCCTGGAGATCCGCCTCTCGCAGGATGTTTTCCAGACGCTTAGCGGCACCGGTGCCCACTTAGTCTGGTTCGAGAGTGCCTAGTGGGTCCTGCAAACTGACACCCAGAACAGTGGCTTCTGAGTTTTGTTTCCCAGGGAAAAAGCCATTACATTGGTTAAGGGTCCTGAGGCCTTAAATGGCCAGGTGCCTCCTGGAATTCCGTGTCTCGCAGGATGCCTCCAAGACGCAATGTGACACCAGTGCCAACTTGGTCTTGTTTTAGAGTGCCTAGTGGGTCCTGCAAACTGACACCAAGAACAGTGGCTTCTGAGATTTGTTTCCCAGGGAAAAAGCCTGTACAATGGTTCAGAGTCCTGAGGCCTTAAATGGCCAGGTGCCTCCGGGAATTCGGCCTCTCGCAGGATGCCTTTCAGATGAAGGGTGGCAGCAGTGCCAACTTGGTCTTGTTTGAGAGTGCCTAGTGGGTCCTGAAAACTGACACCCAGAACAGTGGCTTCTGAGTTTTGGCTCCCAGTGAAAAAGCCTGTACAGTGGTTCAGGGTCCTGAGGCCTTAAATGGCCAGGTGCCTCCTGAAATTCCGCGTCTCGCAGGATGCCTCCAAGACGCAATGTGGCACCTGTGCCAACATGGTCTGGTTTGAGAGTGCCAAGTGTGTCCTGCAAACTGACACCAAGAACAGTGGCTTCTGAGATTTGTTTCCCAGGGAAAAGGCCTGTAGAATATTTCAGGGGCCTGAGGCCTTAAATGGCCAGGTGCCTCCTGAAATTCCGCCTCTCGCAGGATGCCTCCCAGACGCAAGGTGCCACAAGTGCCAACTTGGTCTGGTTTGAGAGTGTCAAGTGGGTCCTGAAAACTGACACCAAAAACAGTGGCTTCTGAGTTTTGTTTCCCAGGGAAAAAGCCTGTAGAGTGGTTCAGGGTCCGGAGGCCTTAAATGGCCAGGTTCCTCCTGGAATTCGGCCTCTCGCAGGATGCCTCCCAGACGCAAAGTGGCACCAGTGCCAACTTGGTCTTTTTTGAGAGTGCCAAGTGGGTCCTGAAAACTGACACACAGAACAGTGGCTTCTGAGTTTTGGCTCCCAGGGAAAAAGCCATTGAAGTGGTTCGGGGTCCTGAGGCCTTAAATTTCAGGGTGCCTACTGGAATTCCGCCTCTCGCAGGATGCCTCCCAGACCCAATCTGGCACCAATGCATACTTGGTCTGATTTGAGAGTGCCAAGTGGGTCCTGCAAACTTACACCAAAAACAGTGGCTTCTGAGTTTTGTTTTCCAGGGAAAAAGCCTGTAGAGTGGTTCAGGGTCCTGAGGCCTTAAATGGCCAGGTTCCTCCTGGAATTCGGCCTCTCGCAGGATGCCTCCCAGACGCAAAGTGGCACCAGTGCCAACTTGGTCTTGTTTGAGAGTGCCAAGTGGGTGCTGGAAACTGACACCCAGAACAGTGGCTTCTGAGTTTTGGCTCCCAGGGAAATACCCTGTAGAGTGGTTCAGGTTCCTGAGGCCTTAAATTGCCGGGTGAATCCTGGAGATCCGCCTCTTGCAGGATTTTTTCCAGACGCTATGCGGCACCGGTGCCCACTTAGTCTGGTTTGAGAGTGTCTAGTGGGTCCTGCAAACTGACATCCAGAACAGTGGCTTCTGAGTTTTGTTTCCCAGGGAAAAAGCCTGTACAATGGTTCAGGGTCTTGAGGCCTTAAATATCAGGGTGCCTAGGTGAATTCCGACTCTCGCAGGATGCCTCCCAAACGCAAGCTGGCACCAAGGCATACTAGGTCTGGTTTGACAGTACCAAGTGGGTCCTGCAAACTGACACCCAGAACAGTGGCTTCTGAGTTTTGTTTCCCAGGGAAAAAGCCTGTACAATGGTTCAGGTTCCTGCGGCCTTAAATTCCCGGGTGCCTCCTGGAGATCCGCCTCAAGCAGGATTTTTCACAGACGCTATGCGGCACCATTGCCCACTTAGTCTGGTTTGAGAGTGCCAAGTGGGTCGTGAAAACTGACATCCAGAAGAGTGGCTTCTGAGTTTTGTTTCCCAGGGAAAAAGCCTGTACACTGGTTCAGGGTCCTGAGGCCTTAAATGGCCGGGTGCCTTCTTGAATTCGGCCTCTCGCAGGATGCCTCCCAGACGCAATGTGACACCAGTGCCAACTTGGTCTTGTTTGAGAGTGCCTAGTGGGTCCTGAAAACTGACACCCAGAACAGTAGCTTGTGAGTTTTGTTTCCCAGGGAAAAGGCCTGTAGAATGTTTCAGGGGCCTGAGGCCTTAAATGGCCAGGTGCCTCCTGGAATTCCGCCTCTCGCAGGATGCCTCCCAGACGCAAGGTGGCACAAGTGCCAGCTTGGTCTGGTTTGAGAGTGTCAAGTGGGTCCTGAAAACTGACACCCAGAACAGTGGTTTGTGAATTTTGTTTCCCAGGGAAATACCCTGTAGAGTGGTTCAGGGTCCTGAGGACTTAAATTGCCGGGTGCCTCCTGGAGATCCGCCTCTTGCAGGATTTTTCCCAGACGCTATGTGGCACCATTGCCAACTTAGTCTGGTTTGAGAGTGTCAACTGTGTCCTGAAAACTGACACCAAGAACATTGTCTTCTGAGTTTTGTTTCCCAGGGAAAAAGCCTGTTAAGTGGTTCAGGGTCCTGAGGCTTTAAATGGCCAAGTTCCTCCTGGAATTCCGCCTCTCACAGGATGCCTCCCAGACACAAAGTGGCACCAGTGCCAACTTGGTCTGGTTTCAGAGTGCCTAGTGGGTCCTGAAAACTCACACCCAGAACAGTGGCTTCTGAGTTTTGTTTCCCAGGGAAATACCCTGTGGAGTGGTTCAGGGTCCTGAGGCAATAAATTTCAGGGTGCCTTCTGAATTTCGGCCTCTCGAAGGATGCCTCCCAGACGCAAGGTGGCAGCAGTGCCAACTTGTTCTGGTTTGAGAGTGTCAAGTGTGTCCTGCATAGTGACGCCAAGAACAGTGGCTACTGAGTTTTGTTTCCCAAGGAAAAAGCCTGTACAATGGTTCAGGGTCCTGAGGCCTTAAATTGCCGGGTGCCTCCTAGAATTCCACCTCACACAGGATGCCTCCCAGATGCAAAGTGGCAGCAGTGCCAACTTGGTCTTGTTTGAGAGTGCCTAGTGGGTCCTGAAAACTGACACCCTGAACAGTGGCTTCTGAGTTTTGTTTCCCAGTGAAAAGGCCTGTAGAGTGGTACAGGGTCCTGAGGCCTTAAATTGCCAGGTGCCTCTTGGAATTCGACCCCTAGCAGGATGCCTCCCAGACGCAAAGTTGCTCCCGTGCCAACTTGGTCTGGTTTGAGAGTGCAAGCGGGTCCTGCAAACTGACACTCAGAACAGTGGCTTGTGAGTTTTTTTTCTCTGGGAAATAGCCTGTACAGTGGTTCAGGGTCTTGAGGCCTTAAATTTCAGGGTCCCTCCTGGAGATCCGCCTCTCGCAGGATGTTTTCCAGACGCTTAGCGGCACCGGTGCCCACTTAGTCTGGTTCGAGAGTGCCTAGTGGGTCCTGCAAACTGACACCCAGAACAGTGGCTTCTGAGTTTTGTTTCCCAGGGAAAAAGCCATTACATTGGTTAAGGGTCCTGAGGCCTTAAATGGCCAGGTGCCTCCTGGAATTCCGTGTCTCGCAGGATGCCTCCAAGACGCAATGTGACACCAGTGCCAACTTGGTCTTGTTTGAGAGTGCCTAGTGGGTCCTGCAAACTGACACCAAGAACAGTGGCTTCTGAGATTTGTTTCCCAGGGAAAAAGCCTGTACAATGGTTCAGAGTCCTGAGGCCTTAAATGGCCAGGTGCCTCCGGGAATTCGGCCTCTCGCAGGATGCCTTTCAGATGAAGGGTGGCAGCAGTGCCAACTTGGTCTTGTTTGAGAGTGCCTAGTGGGTCCTGAAAACTGACACCCAGAACAGTGGCTTCTGAGTTTTGGCTCCCAGTGAAAAAGCCTGTACAGTGGTTCAGGGTCCTGAGGCCTTAAATGGCCAGGTGCCTCCTGAAATTCCGCGTCTCGCAGGATGCCTCCAAGACGCAATGTGGCACCTGTGCCAACATGGTCTGGTTTGAGAGTGCCAAGTGTGTCCTGCAAACTGACACCAAGAACAGTGGCTGCTGAGATTTGTTTCCCAGGGAAAAGGCCTGTAGAATATTTCAGGGGCCTGAGGCCTTAAATGGCCAGGTGCCTCCTGAAATTCCGCCTCTCGCAGGATGCCTCCCAGACGCAAGGTGCCACAAGTGCCAACTTGGTCTGGTTTGAGAGTGTCAAGTGGGTCCTGAAAACTGACACCAAAAACAGTGGCTTCTGAGTTTTGTTTCCCAGGGAAAAAGCCTGTAGAGTGGTTCAGGGTCCGGAGGCCTTAAATGGCCAGGTTCCTCCTGGAATTCGGCCTCTCGCAGGATGCCTCCCAGACGCAAAGTGGCACCAGTGCCAACTTGGTCTTGTTTGAGAGTGCCAAGTGGGTCCTGAAAACTGACACACAGAACAGTGGCTTCTGAGTTTTGGCTCCCAGGGAAAAAGCCATTGAAGTGGTTCGGGGTCCTGAGGCCTTAAATTTCAGGGTGCCTACTGGAATTCCGCCTCTCGCAGGATGCCTCCCAGACCCAATCTGGCACCAATGCATACTTGGTCTGATTTGAGAGTGCCAAGTGGGTCCTGCAAACTTACACCAAAAACAGTGGCTTCTGAGTTTTGTTTTCCAGGGAAAAAGCCTGTAGAGTGGTTCAGGGTCCTGAGGCCTTAAATGGCCAGGTTCCTCCTGGAATTCGGCCTCTCGCAGGATGCCTCCCAGACGCAAAGTGGCACCAGTGCCAACTTGGTCTTGTTTGAGAGTGCCAAGTGGGTGCTGGAAACTGACACCCAGAACAGTGGCTTCTGAGTTTTGGCTCCCAGGGAAATACCCTGTAGAGTGGTTCAGGTTCCTGAGGCCTTAAATTGCCGGGTGAATCCTGGAGATCCGCCTCTTGCAGGATTTTTTCCAGACGCTATGCGGCACCGGTGCCCACTTAGTCTGGTTTGAGAGTGTCTAGTGGGTCCTGCAAACTGACACCCAGAACAGTGGCTTCTGAGTTTTGTTTCCCAGGGAAAAAGCCTGTACAATGGTTCAGGGTCTTGAGGCCTTAAATATCAGGGTGCCTAGGTGAATTCCGACTCTCGCAGGATGCCTCCCAAACGCAAGCTGGCACCAAGGCATACTAGGTCTGGTTTGACAGTACCAAGTGGGTCCTGCAAACTGACACCCAGAACAGTGGCTTCTGAGTTTTGTTTCCCAGGGAAAAAGCCTGTACAATGGTTCAGGTTCCTGCGGCCTTAAATTCCCGGGTGCCTCCTGGAGATCCGCCTCAAGCAGGATTTTTCACAGACGCTATGCGGCACCATTGCCCACTTAGTCTGGTTTGAGAGTGCCAAGTGGGTCGTGAAAACTGACATCCAGAAGAGTGGCTTCTGAGTTTTGTTTCCCAGGGAAAAAGCCTGTACACTGGTTCAGGGTCCTGAGGCCTTAAATGGCCGGGTGCCTTCTTGAATTCGGCCTCTCGCAGGATGCCTCCCAGACGCAATGTGACACCAGTGCCAACTTGGTCTTGTTTGAGAGTGCCTAGTGGGTCCTGAAAACTGACACCCAGAACAGTAGCTTGTGAGTTTTGTTTCCCAGGGAAAAGGCCTGTAGAATGTTTCAGGGGCCTGAGGCCTTAAATGGCCAGGTGCCTCCTGGAATTCCGCCTCTCGCAGGATGCCTCCCAGACGCAAGGTGGCACAAGTGCCAGCTTGGTCTGGTTTGAGAGTGTCAAGTGGGTCCTGAAAACTGACACCCAGAACAGTGGTTTGTGAATTTTGTTTCCCAGGGAAATACCCTGTAGAGTGGTTCAGGGTCCTGAGGACTTAAATTGCCGGGTGCCTCCTGGAGATCCGCCTCTTGCAGGATTTTTCCCAGACGCTATGTGGCACCATTGCCAACTTAGTCTGGTTTGAGAGTGTCAACTGTGTCCTGAAAACTGACACCAAGAACATTGTCTTCTGAGTTTTGTTTCCCAGGGAAAAAGCCTGTTAAGTGGTTCAGGGTCCTGAGGCTTTAAATGGCCAAGTTCCTCCTGGAATTCCGCCTCTCACAGGATGCCTCCCAGACACAAAGTGGCACCAGTGCCAACTTGGTCTGGTTTCAGAGTGCCTAGTGGGTCCTGAAAACTCACACCCAGAACAGTGGCTTCTGAGTTTTGTTTCCCAGGGAAATACCCTGTGGAGTGGTTCAGGGTCCTGAGGCAATAAATTTCAGGGTGCCTTCTGAATTTCGGCCTCTCGAAGGATGCCTCCCAGACGCAAGGTGGCAGCAGTGCCAACTTGTTCTGGTTTGAGAGTGTCAAGTGTGTCCTGCATAGTGACGCCAAGAACAGTGGCTACTGAGTTTTGTTTCCCAAGGAAAAAGCCTGTACAATGGTTCAGGGTCCTGAGGCCTTAAATTGCCGGGTGCCTCCTAGAATTCCACCTCACACAGGATGCCTCCCAGATGCAAAGTGGCAGCAGTGCCAACTTGGTCTTGTTTGAGAGTGCCTAGTGGGTCCTGAAAACTGACACCCTGAACAGTGGCTTCTGAGTTTTGTTTCCCAGTGAAAAGGCCTGTAGAGTGGTACAGGGTCCTGAGGCCTTAAATTGCCAGGTGCCTCTTGGAATTCGACCCCTAGCAGGATGCCTCCCAGACGCAAAGTTGCTCCCGTGCCAACTTGGTCTGGTTTGAGAGTGCAAGCGGGTCCTGCAAACTGACACTCAGAACAGTGGCTTGTGAGTTTTTTTTCTCTGGGAAATAGCCTGTACAGTGGTTCAGGGTCTTGAGGCCTTAAATTTCAGGGTCCCTCCTGGAGATCCGCCTCTCGCAGGATGTTTTCCAGACGCTTAGCGGCACCGGTGCCCACTTAGTCTGGTTCGAGAGTGCCTAGTGGGTCCTGCAAACTGACACCCAGAACAGTGGCTTCTGAGTTTTGTTTCCCAGGGAAAAAGCCATTACATTGTTTAAGGGTCCTGAGGCCTTAAATGGCCAGGTGCCTCCTGGAATTCCGTGTCTCGCAGGATGCCTCCAAGACGCAATGTGACACCAGTGCCAACTTGGTCTTGTTTGAGAGTGCCTAGTGGGTCCTGCAAACTGACACCAAGAACAGTGGCTTCTGAGATTTGTTTCCCAGGGAAAAAGCCTGTACAATGGTTCAGAGTCCTGAGGCCTTAAATGGCCAGGTGCCTCCGGGAATTCGGCCTCTCGCAGGATGCCTTTCAGATGAAGGGTGGCAGCAGTGCCAACTTGGTCTTGTTTGAGAGTGCCTAGTGGGTCCTGAAAACTGACACCCAGAACAGTGGCTTCTGAGTTTTGGCTCCCAGTGAAAAAGCCTGTACAGTGGTCCAGGGTCCTGAGGCCTTAAATGGCCAGGTGCCTCCTGAAATTCCGCGTCTCGCAGGATGCCTCCAAGACGCAATGTGGCACCTGTGCCAACATGGTCTGGTTTGAGAGTGCCAAGTGTGTCCTGCAAACTGACACCAAGAACAGTGGCTGCTGAGATTTGTTTCCCAGGGAAAAGGCCTGTAGAATATTTCAGGGGCCTGAGGCCTTAAATGGCCAGGTGCCTCCTGAAATTCCGCCTCTCGCAGGATGCCTCCCAGACGCAAGGTGCCACAAGTGCCAACTTGGTCTGGTTTGAGAGTGTCAAGTGGGTCCTGAAAACTGACACCAAAAACAGTGGCTTCTGAGTTTTGTTTCCCAGGGAAAAAGCCTGTAGAGTGGTTCAGGGTCCGGAGGCCTTAAATGGCCAGGTTCCTCCTGGAATTCGGCCTCTCGCAGGATGCCTCCCAGACGCAAAGTGGCACCAGTGCCAACTTGGTCTTGTTTGAGAGTGCCAAGTGGGTCCTGAAAACTGACACACAGAACAGTGGCTTCTGAGTTTTGGCTCCCAGGGAAAAAGCCATTGAAGTGGTTCGGGGTCCTGAGGCCTTAAATTTCAGGGTGCCTACTGGAATTCCGCCTCTCGCAGGATGCCTCCCAGACCCAATCTGGCACCAATGCATACTTGGTCTGATTTGAGAGTGCCAAGTGGGTCCTGCAAACTTACACCAAAAACAGTGGCTTCTGAGTTTTGTTTTCCAGGGAAAAAGCCTGTAGAGTGGTTCAGGGTCCTGAGGCCTTAAATGGCCAGGTTCCTCCTGGAATTCGGCCTCTCGCAGGATGCCTCCCAGACGCAAAGTGGCACCAGTGCCAACTTGGTCTTGTTTGAGAGTGCCAAGTGGGTGCTGGAAACTGACACCCAGAACAGTGGCTTCTGAGTTTTGGCTCCCAGGGAAATACCCTGTAGAGTGGTTCAGGTTCCTGAGGCCTTAAATTGCCGGGTGAATCCTGGAGATCCGCCTCTTGCAGGATTTTTTCCAGACGATATGCGGCACCGGTGCCCACTTAGTCTGGTTTGAGAGTGTCTAGTGGGTCCTGCAAACTGACATCCAGAACAGTGGCTTCTGAGTTTTGTTTCCCAGGGAAAAAGCCTGTACAGTGGTTCAGGGTCCTGAGGCCTTAAATGGCCAGGTGCCTCCTGGAATTCCGCGTCTCGCAGGATGCCTCCCAGACGCAATGTGGCACCAGTGCCAACTTGGTCTGGTTTGAGAGTGCCTAGTGGGTCCTGCAAACTGACTCCAAGAACAGTGCCTGCTGAGATTTGTTTCCCAGGGAAAAAGCCTGTACTGTGGTTAAGAGTCCTGAGGCCTTAAATGGCCAGGTGCCTTTGGAATTCGGCCTCTCGCAGGATCACTTTCAGACGAAGGGTGGCAGCAGTGCCAACTTGGGCTGGTTTGAGAGTGCCAAGTGGGTCCTGAAAATTGATACCCAGAACAGTGGCTTGTGAGTTTGGTTCCCAGGGAAAAAGCCATTGAAGTGGTTCGGGGTCCTGAGGCCTTATATTTCAGGCTGCCTACTGGAATTCCGTGTCTCGCAGGATGCCTCCCAGACGCAAAGTGGCACCAGTGCCAACTTGGTCTGGTTTGAGAGTGCCAAGTGGGTCCTGAAAACTGACATCCAGAACAGTGGCTTCTGAGTTTTGTTTCCCAGGAAAATACCCTGTAGACTGGTTCAGGGTCCTGAGGCCTTAAACTGCCGGCTGCCTTCTGAAATTCGGCCTCTCGAAGGATGCCTCCCAGACGCAAGGTGGCAGCAGTGCCAACTTGGTCTGGTTTGAGAGTGCCAAGTGGGTCCTGCAAACTTACACCAAGAACAGTGGCTTCTGAGTTTTGTTTCCCCGGGAAAAAGCCATTACAGTGGTTCAGGGTCCTGAGGCCTTTAATGGCCAGGTGCCTCCTGCAATTCGGCGTCTCGCAGGATCCCTCCAAGACGCAATGTGGCACCTGTGCCAACATCGTCTGGTTTGAGAGTGCCAAGTGGGTCCTTCAAACTGACACCAAGAACAGTGGCTCTGTGTGGGAACTCAACGCACTTCTCCTGAAGGCCAGAGCTACCGAGAGAACCCTTGGGGAGCTCGGGAGCCTTGGGATGTTGCAAAAAGTACCTAGTGGCTCAACTTTGACCCTGCAAGAGATGTTCCACCTATATGTGGGGACATAAGAATCACTGGCGTGTAAAAGATATAGAAATAGAACATTTATAAGCTTAAGCACAGTTTTTAAGATTTGGTACAGGGGGGTTGGAAAAGAACAAGATGGAGGGAGTTAGGCCTGCCACATGGCTTTTCCTCCTTCTTCTTGTCTTCCATTTTCCGGGTGACGTAGGTATTTTTGATAGGTTTATAGTAAAGGTACACTTAGTAATAAAAATTATAAGTATTGGAGACAAAAGATAAATATAGTCTACGTAAACTTTGTTATAAAAGGAGGTGGCCGCCCTGTGGGCGGTCAGAGTGCCTTTGGCTGCCTTGCTGGTCAGACCCCGGCTGGGCAGAAAGAAAATTTTTGTAGATAAGAAATAATAAACAACCTTGAAGACCGAACCTGAGAGTCCAGCCTTGTTTTTTGGAGCCCGAAAAGCGAGCCCATCTCACCCTTGTCTGGGCAGAGACAAATAACAGCCCGAACCCGGACATCTGGCGTCCCTGGGTGGGCTGCAAGGCTCCCACCGAGCCCTAGGGCTCTCGGAAGGGGGCCCGAGGGCTCCCAGAAGAAGGCTCACAGAAGAGGACTCTCAGAAGACGGCTCAGGAGTCCTGAGACGGGGACCACAACTGATAGCCTGAAAGAAGCAGAGATTTCCCGGCCTGGGACGTGTGCCAAGGTCACCGCAGATAATACCTTCAGAAGCCAGCCAGGAGTTTGAAGCGACTGCAGCCACTGATAATCCACCTCACTCCACTCTCTGCCGAAAACACCTCGTATCAGGACAGCCTGAAACGGAACCAGAAAGGCGCCTCTGATTCCACCTCCTGAAAACTGCTGGCCAGAATCCAGGACATTTCCGGCTTCCCTGACGACGATTTCGGTGAGAGAATTCTTAATAATATACACGAAATGGGGGTTTCATATTCAAAGGATCAAATACAAATTTTGTCAGATTTAAAAAGGGTAGCAGATACATACACATTAGGAATATCAAAGTCAGATCTTAAACAGCTACTTTTGTGGACAAGGTGTAATTACCCTTCTGCAGAGACCCGGTTGCTATTTGAAGTGGGTTTCTGGCAAGAAGTGAACAGACATCTGTATTTATTAACAATAAAAAAGGATGAGACAGCTTTTAGATTGCTGTCTCCAGCACGCACTATGTTGGAAGCAATCATGGCTAAGTCAAACACAGTAGCCAAAGAGACACGTGATACACCCTCAAAGACCGAGGGAGGGAACAATGGCACAAGACAGAGGCTGCCTTTAAGCCCTGTCGGCCAAGGGGACACACTTCCTGAAGAGGAAAAGCAGGGAGAAATACAACCTCCAGTCCCACCAGCCCAGCTGTGTGAGGGACTCCCGGAGTACCCTGAAACCTCAGAGTCAGAAAGCGATTTAAACCTCAGCTCAATCTCTGATTCAGGCAGTGGAGTCGAAAACACGGAGGGTGGGGGCGGAGCCTCGCTCTCCCGCGGCCGCGCGGCGCGGGGGGGCAGCCAAGCTCGCAGCCGTGCCACTGATACGGGGGGCAGCGGCGGGGCGAGCGGACCCGCGGGAAGCGGCGGGAGGAGCAAAGCCGCAGTGAGCGGCGGGAAAAGGACCGCAAAGGACAGCGGACCAAGGGGTCATGGGTTGGCAAAGCCCGAGGAGGCGTTTGCAAGATCCATGGGAACAAAGGGGGAGACGGGTTCTGGGGAGATTTCTGCAAGCGAATTACCGTGCGAAACAGGGGTCCCCGGTGCCGCCGCGCCGAAAATAATCAGCTCTGGCAAGGGCTCTGTTGTAAATCCTCATGTCTCTGACCGAAAACCCAGAGACCGGGACAGCCCGGATCGATCTGGAGTGCCGGTGAGGAAACATAGGGGTCGCAGAGTGATGACGTCAGAGCAGGAAATGCAGCCGCGGCGTTCGGCTCGAATAAGAGACCGGATGAAGGCTCAGGCGGGACGGGGAGGGGTCGCGCGGACAGGAGGGACGGACACTACATCAGAGGAAGAGGCAGAATGGGGGACAGACATTAGGGAAGAGAGTTCTGAGACGGAGCAGGAGGGAGACAGTGACGTCAGTTTAGGAGACACAGGGCTCCTGGGGACTGCGCATGCCCAGAAAAAACGTGGTCAGGGGCGGGCCCGATCTCCCGTGGCGTCAGGGGTGAGGCGGAGCCGTGCCCGGAGTTCGGCACGGCAAGGCACCACCCCCTCTCTGAGTTCGGCTCCTGCACTCCCTATCCCAATGGTTCAAAATACCCAAGCCTCAAAAAGATGCTTAGATGTCCAAACCCCATCGCTAGGATATCAGAAATCCACTCAAACCCGACCCCGAAAGGCACAAAAACCACTTTTAGCCGACACAGCAGACGAGCGGGCTGAGTCTGTGAGCTCGTCAGTGTCAGTCAGGCAGAAGACAGCGCCACCTTATGGTGGGACGGTCACACTGCAGGACATACCAGACCTGGTCGGTGGAGCCACAGCGCCATCTCGTGGCGAAATCAAAACATTGCAACAATATTTCCCAACAACTTATAAAAAGAAAGCTAAATCAAAGAAAACAATAACAACGCAGCAGATGAGTTATCCAGCAACATCGGAGCTTCAAGAAATCGAAGAAATACCGCGGGAAGAACAATCACAAGAAGAAGAAACCATCAAAATTACAGCTTCAAAAGGAATTCCAGGGTGGATGTTTACAGCAGTTGAGACGGCAAAAAATCTTTTACATTCAGTTGACACAGAGATAAAGGCACAGTCACGAGGAGCAAGACCAAAGACCTCAAGGCGGAAAATATGGACGGAAGAATCTCCAAGCACTTCCACAACTCCACTGTGGATGCATTTGCCAATGGGAATTCCAGAAGAAGAGCAACATCAGCCGGTGAAGACGATGGATTGGGAGTACATTAGAGAAAAATTGTCCGAGGAAAAAGATTTATTCCCAGGAACAGGAGATCTAACAATGCCGGTGACATATGATGCACAGGGACAAAACCCGAGGTGGGAAAGAATGGGTCACGAAGTAATCAAAGATTTAGCAAAAGCCATCCGAAGCAATGGACTGAATTCACAGTATTTTAAACAACTTTTAAAAGGGACATTTAACATGTATGACCTTACGCCATATGATATTCGAAGCCTTGTGTCGATGATTCTTACGGACACACAGAATCTCATCTGGGAGAGAAGGTGGCGAAGATATCTTACAGAATTACGAAATGGCTATCAAGGTGGACCGAATGCAAACCTCACTGTAGCACAATTAGCAGGAGATCCTCCGGATGACAATCCAGCAGAGCAAGCAGCGCGACTCCCGAGACGAGTGCTGAATGACATCAAAGAAGCAGCACAAAGGGCAATCCTGCAGATTGCTCCAGCAGGAGTTCCAGATACTCCTTTTTCAGGAATTAGACAAGGTCCCATGGAACCGTTCTCGACATTCGTGGATCGACTGTCGCAAGCTGTGGATCGACAGGTTTTGGTAGAGGAGGCCAAGCAACCTCTTTTAGAAAGTTTAGCTTTCTACAATGCCAACCCGGATTGCCAACGGGTCATCACCGCATTGCCAGGCCGTCCAACCTTGGCAGACATGGTGGAGGCATGCAGCAAAGTTGGAACACCTCAGCATGTCGCATCGATCGTGAAGGATGAACTGAGAGAGGAATGGGAACAGCAAGTGAAAGAACAATCGGGAAAACAATCGGAAGATAAGCTGGAAAAAGTGATACAACAAATGGACAAAGTTCTGGCCGCCGTCCAAAAGAAGAAGAAGAACCCTCCATCCGAGGGACAGTGCTACAAGTGTGGGGCACAGGGACACTTCAAGAAGAATTGTCCACATGCAAACATACAAGTGCAAACACCAGCACCACAACTACAAAAGCCACTTTGCGCGCGATGCGGGAGAAGAGGACACACCGCAAGAGAATGTTATTCCCAGACTGATATTCAAGGAATTCCACTACCGTGTTCGGGAAACATGAGGCTCAGCGCGGGTCGTCAACGCGCTACGACAGAAGTGATGGCGATGACACAAAACCAGGCAGGACAGTCGTTGGAGAGCATCAGGCAGATACCCTCAGCAAAGTCCTCAGTCGACTTCCCAGCGACCCAGATCTCCTCCCACCAGGAGCACATTGCACACTGGCAGCTTCCAAACTAGTATGCTTCTTGGATGAAAATCATGCGGAGATCCCAACAGGTGTCCGCGGAAATTCATACAAAAAACAAGAATTTTTGATAATAGGACTGGACAGATGTAGCATTCTCGGACTCATCGTTTTTCCATCGGTCATTTTGGCAGATAAAAATACAGAATTGACAGTTTGGGCAAAAGCACTCCGTCCGCCATTGACAGTGGCAGAGAACACCCAAATTGCGAGGGCATTCGCCTTGCCACCACACGCCATGAGGCAGGTCATGTCAATCTTTGATGAAGAAGGACTCCCGTTGAAGGAACATGCCGAGATACATGCCACATGGATAAAGCACATAGGCCGAGACCGACCCACGCTCACTTGTCAATTGACTTGTGGAGAGAGAACAATAGCGGTCAGAGGAATGCTTGACACGGGGGCAGATGTTACAGTTATATCATACCTTTTCTGGCCTCGTAATTGGAGCTTGATTGCACCCTTGGGTACTCTTTCAGGCATAGGGGGAGCTTCTCTATGTCTGCAGAGTGAAAATTCCATCATTGTGACAGGACCAGGAAACAAGACAGCGATCATTCGTCCTTTTGTTGTGCAAAAGCCAATCACGGTTTGGGGAAGGGATCTTTTGGCACAATGGGGAACGAAGATCGAAGTGGATTTTTGATCGGGGTCACTGCGGCACTCGCCACACTGAAGCTGACTTGGAGAACGGATGATCCAGTTTGGGTGGATCAGTGGCCCCTTGAGAGAGAAAAGTTGAGTGCATTGAGAGACCTGGTCGAAGAACAATTGCAAAAGGGACACATCAAGCCGACAAACAGCCCTTGGAATTCTCCAGTGTTCGTCATCAAGAAGAAGTTGTCAGGCAAATGGAGGCTGTTGCACGATCTCAGGAAGATCAATGAGGTCATTGAAGACATGGGACCTCTTCAGTTGGGACTTCCATCAGTTTCAATGATTCCCAGAGATTGGCCTCTCGTGGTCATTGATCTCAAGGATTGTTTTTTCAGCATCCCGCTTCATCCAGATGATGCAAAAAGACTTGCCTTTTCCGTTCCAAGCATCAACAAGGAAACACCTCTGCAGCGGTACCATTGGGTCGTGCTTCCTCAGGGACTTAAAAACTCGCCGACAATCTGTCAATGGTACGTGGCACGAGCTCTGTTGCCAGCGAGGAAGAAGTTCCCGAAAGTGAAGATCATTCATTACATGGATGATTTGCTTATCGCAGCTTCGACACAACAGGAGCTGCAAGAAGCTCGTGATTGTGTGATCGCAGAAGTGCAGAAGGCAGGCTTGGAAATCAGTGTCTCAAAGATCCAGGAGGTCGCACCTTGGAGATATCTAGGGTGGAAGATCTCAGAGAAAACTATAAGACCCCAGAAGTTGGAGGTCAGCACGAAAATCAGCAATTTGCACGATCTTCAACAACTGTTAGGGGAAATCAACTGGATGAGACCAATTTTAGGAATCACAAACAGCGACATTCCAGCGTTGCTCGATCTCTTGAGGGGAGACACAGACATTCGGTCTCCCAGGACACTCACACGAGAGGCAAAAAGGGAATTGGAAAAGATCACAGATGCCATTCAAAAAAGACAAGCACATCGATTTGTTGAATCGTTGCCTTTTGAATTGGCAGTGTTGGGAAAGAAAACACAGTTCCATGGTTTGATCTTCCAGTGGGATTCATCTCAAAAGGATCCATTGATAATCATAGAATGGATTTTCCTACCGTGCAGGCCTTCAAAGACAATTCTCACAGAGTTGGAAATGGCGACACAGATCATCATAAAAGGAAGAACAAGGTTGCTGACAATAGCAGGAAGAGAATTTTCAATCATTCATCTACCGCTGAAGAAAGATTACTTCGAGTGGGCGATGCAGAAGTCAGAAGACTTGTTAATTGCCTTGTTAGCTTTTCCAGGAGCTTGTACAATTCATTTCCCGCAGCACAGGATATTACAATCTCGAATATGTTATAGAGCAAAACCTAAGATAAGTGAAGAACCTCTGGACGGGATCACAGTGTTCACAGATGGTTCGGGGAAGACACACAAGTCAGTGATCACGTGGAAAAACTCAACAACGGGGAATTGGGATTCAAATGTGAAGATAGTCCAAGGCTCTCCACAGATTGTGGAATTGGCAGCAGTCGTTCGAGCATTTCAACTGTTCAAACAACCTCTCAATTTGGTCACAGATTCCGCATACGTCGCGGGTGTGGTCAGAAGATTGGAAGGTTCACTTTTGAGAGAAACCAGCAACGAAATTTTATACTCATATTTAAAGAGCATGAAAATGTTGCTAGAGAACAGAGAGCACAAATATTTCATCACGCACATCAGAGCTCACACCACACTTCCAGGGTTTCTAGCAGAAGGAAATGCTCGAGCAGACAGGTTAACAATGCCCATTTCACAGACACTTCCGGACATTTTTGAGCAGGCAAAGCTGAGTCATGCATTTTTTCATCAGAATGCACAAGCGCTGATGGAATCCTTTCGTCTCACAAAAACACAGGCGAGGGAAATCATTAGTGCTTGTCCAGATTGTCAGCTTGTGCAGCCACCAGCTTCCACAGGAGCAGTCAACCCACGAGGACTGCAAAGCCTTCAGCTGTGGCAAACCGATGTCACAAAGTATCCATCATTTGGAAGACTCAAAAATGTTCACGTTTCTGTAGACACATTCTCAGGAGCAGTCTTTGCATCAGCACATGCAGGGGAAACAGCAGATCATGCTTGTCGGCATTTTCTGCAAGCATTCGCATCGTTAGGTGTGCCTCAAGAAATAAAAACAGATAATGGTCCAACATATACAGGCAGGGTGCTTGACAGATTCCTGAAAAAATGGGGTGTCAAACACACATTCGGTATTCCACATTCACCCACAGGTCAGGCAATCATCGAAAGAACACATCACACCCTGAAATCTATCCTAGACAGACAGAAAAGAGGGGAACCGGAGGCAACACCACACATGAAATTAAACAAAGCATTGTATGTGTTGAACTTTCTTAACAGTTCATCCTCAGAACCCAATCCACCGATCCTGAGACATTTTTCCAACAGCTCTCAGGCAAGACTAAGGGAGAATCCTTTAGTGCTGATCAGAAACCCAGAGTCGGGACAAATAGAGGGTCCCTTCAGACTAATCACTTGGGGCAAGGGTTTTGCTTGTGTTTCCACAGGGCGAGGTTTGAAGTGGGTGTCAGCACGGCACGTGAAACCATTTCGGACGCAAGAAGAGAGCACTGATCCCAAGAGCAGCGAGGCGAGCACTCAGACAGAGGAGAAGGCTCAAGCTGCAAACAACGGTCCAGAAGAAACAAAAGAATAAAGACTTTGGGGATTTTGGTTGGGAATTTACCACAATGTTTCACCTCAAAGGGGAGGTCATGAATTTTATAATGTTTATATGTCTTACATCATTATGCATTGTCTCAAATGAAAAAACAAATTTACCGGTTAACCAACCAAAAAAGAACGTTTGGGAAGCTTTAGCCCAAGCAGCGAATTTAGATAGCATCTGTTTAATACATTCTAGACCAGGAAAACCATTTTCAGTCTGTATGGTTGGGATGCCGGTGAATGCATGGCCAATTCCAGGACACACTCAGGTTGAAATCTCACAGGTCGTTAAGGATCCTGTGAATGAGTGGTGTGCTTGGACACATCTTCTTCCTGTGGCTTCTACTGAACCTCAGGAATTGGAAATTTTTGGGTCCATGACAATGGAGATATGCATACAGTTTCAGATTCAGGATGTGGCAAGAACAAACAAAACCATCGATGTCACTCCGAATCGTGAGTTCTATAGAAATGCATCAACATGGTGCAAAACCACAATTACAATAGACAAAAGGTCACTCCAAGTACCTGTGCAATTGCCAAGGGGACTCTTCTTGATTTGTGGGGATAGAATTTGGTATGGTATTCCTGCGAATACCCAGGGAGGTCCATGCAGCATCGGAGAGATTTCAATGTTGTCACCAGATTCAAAATTGATGGGAAAACAAAAGTATAAAGAAAAAAGATCTTTACAACAATATGGTCCAAATTGCGATGACAAAGTGTACACTTGGGACAAGGCAAGAAGAATTGCAGTAGCAATTTTTTCACCTCAAACAGCATCAGGGGTAGCCTTGACTCAGCTGGACCATATGGGTTGTTAGTTAAGCAAACATGCCCATTCAGTCTCTCTTGCACTGAGCGACATGTTAGAAGACATGAGCGGTGTAAGACAGGCAACACTTCAAAACAGAGCAGCAATTGATTACTTATTGCTCACTCATGGACATGGATGCAAAGAGTTTGAAGGAATGTGCTGCATGAATCTCTCTGATCATTCAAAATCTATTCACGAGAACATCAAAAGAATAGAAGATAGTATTAAAAAACTTGGCGAAGACACAGGGTCTTGGATCGATGACATGGCAAGATTTTTTGATCTTTCTCCTTTATGGAAAGAGATTTTGAGGATAGGGTTCATGGTTTTAGTGGTTCTTATAGTCCTCATGTTTGTTACACCTTGTATTCTTTTGTGTGTACGACGTGTCATAAGTTCAGTCACGAAACAGGTGCTTTTTGTGCAAACAGAAGGGGGAGATGTGGGAACTCAACGCACTTCTCCTGAAGGCCAGAGCTACCGAGAGAACCCTTGGGGAGCTCGGGAGCCTTGGGATGTTGCAAAAAGTACCTAGTGGCTCAACTTTGACCCTGCAAGAGATGTTCCACCTATATGTGGGGACATAAGAATCACTGGCGTGTAAAAGATATAGAAATAGAACATTTATAAGCTTAAGCACAGTTTTTAAGATTTGGTACAGGGGGGTTGGAAAAGAACAAGATGGAGGGAGTTAGGCCTGCCACATGGCTTTTCCTCCTTCTTCTTGTCTTCCATTTTCCGGGTGACGTAGGTATTTTTGATAGGTTTATAGTAAAGGTACACTTAGTAATAAAAATTATAAGTATTGGAGACAAAAGATAAATATAGTCTACGTAAACTTTGTTATAAAAGGAGGTGGCCGCCCTGTGGGCGGTCAGAGTGCCTTTGGCTGCCTTGCTGGTCAGACCCCGGCTGGGCAGAAAGAAAATTTTTGTAGATAAGAAATAATAAACAACCTTGAAGACCGAACCTGAGAGTCCAGCCTTGTTTTTTGGAGCCCGAAAAGCGAGCCCATCTCACCCTTGTCTGGGCAGAGACAAATAACAGCCCGAACCCGGACAGCTCTGAGATTTGTTTCCCAGGGAAAAAGCCTGTAGATTGTTCAGGGTCTTGAGGCCTTAAATGGCCAGGTGCCTCCTGGAATTCCGCCTCTCACAGGATGCCTCCCAGACACAATGTGGCACCAGTGCCAACTTGGTCTGGTTTGAGAGTGCCTAGTGGGCCCTGAAAACTGACACCCAGAACAGTGGCTTCTGAGTTTTGTTTCCCAGGGTAATACCCTGTGGAGTAGGTGCAGGGTCCTGAGGCATTAAATTTCAGGGTGCCATCTGAAATTTGGCCTCTCGAAGGATGCCTCCCGGAAACAAGGTGGCAGCCGTGCCTACTTGGTCTGGTTTGAGATTGCCAAGTGGGTCCTGCAAACTGACACCCAGAACAGTGGCTTCTGAGTTTTGTTTAGCAGGGAAAAAGCCTGTACAATGGTTCAGGGTCTTGAGGCCTTAAATATCAGGGTGCCTAGGTGAATTCCGACTCTCGCAGGATGCCTCCCAAACGCAAGCTGGCACCAAGGCATACTAGGTCTGGTTTGACAGTACCAAGTGGGTCCTGCAAAGTGACACCCAGAACAGCGGCTTCTGAGTTTTGTTTCCCAGGGAAAAAGCCTGTACAATGGTTCAGGTTCCTGCGGCCTTAAATTCCCGGGTGCCTCCTGGAGATCCGCCTCTTGAAGGATTTTTCACAGACGTTATGCGGCACCATTGCCCACTTAGTCTGGTTTGAGAGTGCCAAGTGGGTCGTGAAAACTTTCATCCAGAAGAGTGGCTTCTGAGTTTTGTTTCCCAGGGAAAAAGCCTGTACAGTGGTTCAGGGTCCTGAGGCCTTAAATGGCCAGGTGCCTTTTGGAATTCCGCGTCTCGCAGGATGCCTCCAAGACGCAATGTGGCACCTGTGCCAACTTGGTCTGGTATGAGAGTGCCAAGTGGGTCCTGCACACTGACACCAAGAACAGTGCCTGCTGAGATTTGTTTCCCAGGGAAAAAGCCTGTAAAATGGTACAGGGTCCTGAGGCCTTAAATGGCCAGGTGCCTCCTGGAATTCCGCCTCTCGCAGGATGCCTCCCAGACGCAAGGTGGCACAAGTGCCAACTTGGTCTGGTTTGAGAGTGTCAAGTGAGTCCTGAAAACTGACACCCAGAACAGTGGTTTGTGAATTTTGTTTCCCAGGAAAATACCCTGTAGAGTGGTTCAGAGTCCTGAGGACTTAAATTTCACGGTGCCTCCTGGAGATCCGCCTCCTGCAGGATTTTTCCCAGACGCTATGCGGCACCATTGCCCACTTAGTATGGTTTGAGAGTGTCAAGTGGGTCCTGCAAACTTACACCAAGAACAGTGGATTGTGAGTTTTGTTTCCCAGGGAAAAAGCCTGTTAAGTGGTTCAGGGCCCTGAGGCCTTAAATGGCCAGGTGCCTCCTGCAATTCGGCGTCTCGCAGGATGCCTCCGAGACGCAATGTGGCACCTGTGCCAACAAGGTCTGGTTTGAGAGTGCCAAGTGGGTCCTTCAAACTGACACCAAGAACAGTGGCTTCTGAGATTTGTTTCCCCGGGAAAAAGCCTGTAGATTGTTCAGGGTCTTGAGGCCTTAAATGGCCAGGTGCCTCCTGGAATTCCGCCTCTCACAGGATGCCTCCCAGACACAATGTGGCACCAGTGCCAACATGGTCTGGTTTGAGAGTGCCAAGTGGGTCCTTCAAACTGACACCCAGAACAGTGGCTTCTGAGTTTTGTTTAGCAGGGAAAAAGCCTGTACAATGGTTCAGGGTCTTGAGGCCTTAAATATCAGGGTGCCTAGGTGAATTCCGACTCTCGCAGGATGCCTCCCAAACGCAAGCTGGCACCAAGGCATACTAGGTCTGGTTTGACAGTACCAAGTGGGTCCTGCAAACTGACACCCAGAACAGTGGCTTCTGAGTTTTGTTTCCCAGGGAAAAAGCCTGTACAATGGTTCAGGTTCCTGCGGCCTTAAATTCCCGGGTGCCTCCTGGAGATCCGCCTCAAGCAGGATTTTTCACAGACGCTATGCGGCACCATTGCCCACTTAGTCTGGTTTGAGAGTGCCAAGTGGGTCGTGAAAACTGACATCCAGAAGAGTGGCTTCTGAGTTTTGTTTCCCAGGGAAAAAGCCTGTACAGTGGTTCAGGGTCCTGAGGCCTTAAATGGCCGGGTGCCTTCTTGAATTCGGCCTCTCGCAGGATGCCTCCCAGACGCAATGTGACACCAGTGCCAACTTGGTCCTTTTTGAGAGTGCCTAGTGGGTCCTGAAAACTGACACCCAGAACAGTAGCTTGTGAGTTTTGTTTCCCAGGGAAAAGGCCTGTAGAATGTTTCAGGGGCCTGAGGCCTTAAATGGCCAGGTGCCTCCTGGAATTCCGCCTCTCGCAGGATGCCTCCCAGACGCAAGGTGGCACAAGTGCCAACTTGGTCTGGTTTGAGAGTGTCAAGTGGGTCCTGAAAACTGACACCCAGAACAGTGGTTTGTGAATTTTGTTTCCCAGGAAAATACCCTGTAGAGTGGTTCAGGGTCCTGAGGACTTAAATTGCCGGGTGCCTCCTGGAGATCCGCCTCTTGCAGGATTTTTCCCAGACGCTATGCGGCACCATTGCCAACTTAGTCTGGTTTGAGAGTGTCAACTGTGTCCTGAAAACTGACACCAAGAACATTGTCTTCTGAGTTTTGTTTCCCAGGGAAAAAGCCTGTTAAGTGGTTCAGGGTCCTGAGGCTTTAAATGGCCAAGTTCCTCCTGGAATTCCGCCTCTCACTGGATGCCTCCCAGACACAAAGTGGCACCAGTGCCAACTTGGTCTGGTTTCAGAGTGCCTAGTGGGTCCTGAAAACTCACACCCAGAACAGTGGCTTCTGAGTTTTGTTTCCCAGGGAAATACCCTGTAGACTGGTTCAGGGTCCTGAGGCCTTAAACTGCCGGCTGCCTTCTGAAATTCGGCCTCTCGAAGGATGCCTCCCAGACGCAAGGTGGCAGCAGTGCCAACTTGGTCTGGTTTGAGAGTGCCAAGTGGGTCCTGCAAACTTACACCAAGAACAGTGGCTTCTGAGTTTTGTTTCCCCGGGAAAAAGCCATTACAGTGGTTCAGGGTCCTGAGGCCTTTAATGGCCAGGTGCCTCCTGCAATTCGGCGTCTCGCAGGATCCCTCCAAGACGCAATGTGGCACCTGTGCCAACATCGTCTGGTTTGAGAGTGCCAAGTGGGTCCTTCAAACTGACACCAAGAACAGTGGCTCTGAGATTTGTTTCCCAGGGAAAAAGCCTGTAGATTGTTCAGGGTCTTGAGGCCTTAAATGGCCAGGTGCCTCCTGGAATTCCGCCTCTCACAGGATGCCTCCCAGACACAATGTGGCACCAGTGCCAACTTGGTCTGGTTTGAGAGTGCCTAGTGGGCCCTGAAAACTGACACCCAGAACAGTGGCTTCTGAGTTTTGTTTCCCAGGGTAATACCCTGTGGAGTAGGTGCAGGGTCCTGAGGCATTAAATTTCAGGGTGCCATCTGAAATTTGGCCTCTCGAAAGATGCCTCCCGGACACAAGGTGGCAGCCGTGCCAACTTGGTCTGGTTTGAGATTGCCAAGTGGGTCCTGCAAACTGACACCCAGAACAGTGGCTTCTGAGTTTTGTTTAGCAGGGAAAAAGCCTGTACAATGGTTCAGGGTCTTGAGGCCTTAAATATCAGGGTGCCTAGGTGAATTCCGACTCTCGCAGGATGCCTCCCAAACGCAAGCTGGCACCAAGGCATACTAGGTCTGGTTTGACAGTACCAAGTGGGTCCTGCAAACTGACACCCAGAACAGCGGCTTCTGAGTTTTGTTTCCCAGGGAAAAAGCCTGTACAATGGTTCAGGTTCCTGCGGCCTTAAATTCCCGGGTGCCTCCTGGAGATCCGCCTCTTGAAGGATTTTTCACAGACGTTATGCGGCACCATTGCCCACTTAGTCTGGTTTGAGAGTGCCAAGTGAGTCCTGAAAACTGACATCCAGAACAGTGGCTTCTGAGTTTTGTTTCCCAGGGAAAAAGCCTGTACAGTGGTTCAGGGTCCTGAGGCCTTAAATGGCCAGGTGCCTCCTGGAATTCCGCGTCTCGCAGGATGCCTCCAAGACGCAATGTGGCACCTGTGCCAACTTGGTCTGGTATGAGAGTGCCAAGTGGGTCCTGCACACTGACACCAAGAACAGTGCCTGCTGAGATTTGTTTCCCAGGGAAAAAGCCTGTAAAATGGTACAGGGTCCTGAGGCCTTAAATGGCCAGGTGCCTCCTGGAATTCCGCCTCTCGCAGGATGCCTCCCAGACGCAAGGTGGCACAAGTGCCAACTTGGTCTGGTTTGAGAGTTTCAAGTGAGTCCTGAAAACTGACACCCAGAACAGTGGTTTGTGAATTTTGTTTCCCAGGAAAATACCCTGTAGAGTGGTTCAGGGTCCTGAGGACTTAAATTTCACGGTGCCTCCTGGAGATCCGCCTCCTGCAGGATTTTTCCCAGACGCTATGCGGCACCATTGCCAACTTAGTATGGTTTGAGAGTGTCAAGTGGGTCCTGCAAACTTACACCAAGAACAGTGGATTGTGAGTTTTGTTTCCCAGGGAAAAAGCCTGTTAAGTGGTTCAGGGCCCTGAGGCCTTAAATGGCCAGGTGCCTCCTGCAATTCGGCGTCTCGCAGGATGCCTCCGAGACGCAATGTGGCACCTGTGCCAACAAGGTCTGGTTTGAGAGTGCCAAGTGGGTCCTTCAAACTGACACCAAGAACAGTGGCTTCTGAGATTTGTTTCCCCGGGAAAAAGCCTGTAGATTGTTCAGGGTCTTGAGGCCTTAAATGGCCAGGTGCCTCCTGGAATTCCGCCTCTCACAGGATGCCTCCCAGACACAATGTGGCACCAGTGCCAACATGGTCTGGTTTGAGAGTGCCAAGTGGGTCCTTCAAACTGACACCCAGAACAGTGGCTTCTGAGTTTTGTTTAGCAGGGAAAAAGCCTGTACAATGGTTCAGGGTCTTGAGGCCTTAAATATCAGGGTGCCTAGGTGAATTCCGACTCTCGCAGGATGCCTCCCAAACGCAAGCTGGCACCAAGGCATACTAGGTCTGGTTTGACAGTACCAAGTGGGTCCTGCAAACTGACACCCAGAACAGTGGCTTCTGAGTTTTGTTTCCCAGGGAAAAAGCCTGTACAATGGTTCAGGTTCCTGCGGCCTTAAATTCCCGGGTGCCTCCTGGAGATCCGCCTCAAGCAGGATTTTTCACAGACGCTATGCGGCACCATTGCCCACTTAGTCTGGTTTGAGAGTGCCAAGTGGGTCGTGAAAACTGACATCCAGAAGAGTGGCTTCTGAGTTTTGTTTCCCAGGGAAAAAGCCTGTACACTGGTTCAGGGTCCTGAGGCCTTAAATGGCCGGGTGCCTTCTTGAATTCGGCCTCTCGCAGGATGCCTCCCAGACGCAATGTGACACCAGTGCCAACTTGGTCTTGTTTGAGAGTGCCTAGTGGGTCCTGAAAACTGACACCCAGAACAGTAGCTTGTGAGTTTTGTTTCCCAGGGAAAAGGCCTGTAGAATGTTTGAGGGGCCTGAGGCCTTAAATGGCCAGGTGCCTCCTGGAATTCCGCCTCTCGCAGGATGCCTCCCAGACGCAAGGTGGCACAAGTGCCAACTTGGTCTGGTTTGAGAGTGTCAAGTGGGTCCTGAAAACTGACACCCAGAACAGTGGTTTGTGAATTTTGTTTCCCAGGAAAATACCCTGTAGAGTGGTTCAGGGTCCTGAGGACTTAAATTGCCGGGTGCCTCCTGGAGATCCGCCTCTTGCAGGATTTTTCCCAGACGCTATGCGGCACCATTGCCAACTTAGTCTGGTTTGAGAGTGTCAACTGTGTCCTGAAAACTGACACCAAGAACATTGTCTTCTGAGTTTTGTTTCCCAGGGAAAAAGCCTGTTAAGTGGTTCAGGGTCCTGAGGCTTTAAATGGCCAAGTTCCTCCTGGAATTCCGCCTCTCACAGGATGCCTCCCAGACACAAAGTGGCACCAGTGCCAACTTGGTCTGGTTTCAGAGTGCCTAGTGGGTCCTGAAAACTCACACCCAGAACAGTGGCTTCTGAGTTTTGTTTCCCAGGGAAATACCCTGTAGACTGGTTCAGGGTCCTGAGGCCTTAAACTGCCGGCTGCCTTCTGAAATTCGGCCTCTCGAAGGATGCCTCCCAGACGCAAGGTGGCAGCAGTGCCAACTTAGTCTGGTTTGAGAGTGCCAAGTGGGTCCTGCAAACTTACACCAAGAACAGTGGCTTCTGAGTTTTGTTTCCCCGGGAAAAAGCCATTACAGTGGTTCAGGGTCCTGAGGCCTTTAATGGCCAGGTGCCTCCTGCAATTCGGCGTCTCGCAGGATCCCTCCAAGACGCAATGTGGCACCTGTGCCAACATCGTCTGGTTTGAGAGTGCCAAGTGGGTCCTTCAAACTGACACCAAGAACAGTGGCTCTGAGATTTGTTTCCCAGGGAAAAAGCCTGTAGATTGTTCAGGGTCTTGAGGCCTTAAATGGCCAGGTGCCTCCTGGAATTCCGCCTCTCACAGGATGCCTCCCAGACACAATGTGGCACCAGTGCCAACTTGGTCTGGTTTGAGAGTGCCTAGTGGGCCCTGAAAACTGACACCCAGAACAGTGGCTTCTGAGTTTTGTTTCCCAGGGTAATACCCTGTGGAGTAGGTGCAGGGTCCTGAGGCATTAAATTTCAGGGTGCCATCTGAAATTTGGCCTCTCGAAAGATGCCTCCCGGACACAAGGTGGCAGCCGTGCCAACTTGGTCTGGTTTGAGATTGCCAAGTGGGTCCTGCAAACTGACACCCAGAACAGTGGCTTCTGAGTTTTGTTTAGCAGGGAAAAAGCCTGTACAATGGTTCAGGGTCTTGAGGCCTTAAATATCAGGGTGCCTAGGTGAATTCCGACTCTCGCAGGATGCCTCCCAAACGCAAGCTGGCACCAAGGCATACTAGGTCTGGTTTGACAGTACCAAGTGGGTCCTGCAAACTGACACCCAGAACAGCGGCTTCTGAGTTTTGTTTCCCAGGGAAAAAGCCTGTACAATGGTTCAGGTTCCTGCGGCCTTAAATTCCCGGGTGCCTCCTGGAGATCCGCCTCTTGAAGGATTTTTCACAGACGTTATGCGGCACCATTGCCCACTTAGTCTGGTTTGAGAGTGCCAAGTGGGTCGTGAAAACTTACATCCAGAAGAGTGGATTCTGAGTTTTGTTTCCCAGGGAAAAAGCCTGTACAGTGGTTCAGGGTCCTGAGGCCTTAAATGGCCAGGTGCCTTCTTGAATTCCGCGTCTCGCAGGATGCCTCCAAGACGCAATGTGGCACCTGTGCCAACTTGGTCTGGTATGAGAGTGCCAAGTGGGTCCTGCACACTGACACCAAGAACAGTGCCTGCTGAGATTTGTTTCCCAGGGAAAAAGCCTGTAAAATGGTACAGGGTCCTGAGGCCTTAAATGGCCAGGTGCCTCCTGGAATTCCGCCTCTCGCAGGATGCCTCCCAGACGCAAGGTGGCACAAGTGCCAACTTGGTCTGGTTTGAGAGTGTCAAGTGAGTCCTGAAAACTGACACCCAGAACAGTGGTTTGTGAATTTTGTTTCCCAGGAAAATACCCTGTAGAGTGGTTCAGAGTCCTGAGGACTTAAATTTCACGGTGCCTCCTGGAGATCCGCCTCCTGCAGGATTTTTCCCAGACGCTATGCGGCACCATTGCCAACTTAGTATGGTTTGAGAGTGTCAAGTGGGTCCTGCAAACTTACACCAAGAACAGTAGATTGTGAGTTTTGTTTCCAAGGGAAAAAGCCTGTTAAGTGGTTCAGGGCCCTGAGGCCTTAAATGGCCAGGTGCCTCCTGCAATTCGGGGTCTCGCAGGATGCCTCCGAGACGCAATGTGGCACCTGTGCCAACAAGGTCTGGTTTGAGAGTGCCAAGTGGGTCCTTCAAACTGACACCAAGAACAGTGGCTTCTGAGATTTGTTTCCCCGGGAAAAAGCCTGTAGATTGTTCAGGGTCTTGAGGCCTTAAATGGCCAGGTGCCTCCTGGAATTCCGCCTCTCACAGGATGCCTCCCAGACACAATGTGGCACCAGTGCCAACATGGTCTGGTTTGAGAGTGCCAAGTGGGTCCTTCAAACTGACACCCAGAACAGTGGCTTCTGAGTTTTGTTTAGCAGGGAAAAAGCCTGTACAATGGTTCAGGGTCTTGAGGCCTTAAATATCAGGGTGCCTAGGTGAATTCCGACTCTCGCAGGATGCCTCCAAAACGCAAGCGGGCACCAAGGCATACTAGGTCTGGTTTGACAGTACCAAGTGGGTCCTGCAAACTGACACCCAGAACAGTGGCTTCTGAGTTTTGTTTCCCAGGGAAAAAGCCTGTACAATGGTTCAGGTTCCTGCGGCCTTAAATTCCCGGGTGCCTCCTGGAGATCCGCCTCAAGCAGGATTTTTCACAGACGCTATGCGGCACCATTGCCCACTTAGTCTGGTTTGAGAGTGCCAAGTGGGTCGTGAAAACTGACATCCAGAAGAGTGGCTTCTGAGTTTTGTTTCCCAGGGAAAAAGCCTGTACACTGGTTCAGGGTCCTGAGGCCTTAAATGGCCGGGTGCCTTCTTGAATTCGGCCTCTCGCAGGATGCCTCCCAGACGCAATGTGACACCAGTGCCAACTTGGTCTTGTTTGAGTGCCTAGTGGGTCCTGAAAACTGACACCCAGAACAGTAGCTTGTGAGTTTTGTTTCCCAGGGAAAAGGCCTGTAGAATGTTTGAGGGGCCTGAGGCCTTAAATGGCCAGGTGCCTCCTGGAATTCCGCCTCTCGCAGGATGCCTCCCAGACGCAAGGTGGCACAAGTGCCAACTTGGTCTGGTTTGAGAGTGTCAAGTGGGTCCTGAAAACTGACACCCAGAACAGTGGTTTGTGAATTTTGTTTCCCAGGAAAATACCCTGTAGAGTGGTTCAGGGTCCTGAGGACTTAAATTGCCGGGTGCCTCCTGGAGATCCGCCTCTTGCAGGATTTTTCCCAGACGCTATGCGGCACCATTGCCAACTTAGTCTGGTTTGAGAGTGTCAACTGTGTCCTGAAAACTGACACCAAGAACATTGTCTTCTGAGTTTTGTTTCCCAGGGAAAAAGCCTGTTAAGTGGTTCAGGGTCCTGAGGCTTTAAATGGCCAAGTTCCTCCTGGAATTCCGCCTCTCACAGGATGCCTCCCAGACACAAAGTGGCACCAGTGCCAACTTGGTCTGGTTTCAGAGTGCCTAGTGGGTCCTGAAAACTCACACCCAGAACAGTGGCTTCTGAGTTTTGTTTCCCAGGGAAATACCCTGTAGACTGGTTCAGGGTCCTGAGGCCTTAAACTGCCGGCTGCCTTCTGAAATTCGGCCTCTCGAAGGATGCCTCCCAGACGCAAGGTGGCAGCAGTGCCAACTTGGTCTGGTTTGAGAGTGCCAAGTGGGTCCTGCAAACTTACACCAAGAACAGTGGCTTCTGAGTTTTGTTTCCCCGGGAAAAAGCCATTACAGTGGTTCAGGGTCCTGAGGCCTTTAATGGCCAGGTGCCTCCTGCAATTCGGCGTCTCGCAGGATCCCTCCAAGACGCAATGTGGCACCTGTGCCAACAAGGTCTGGTTTGAGAGTGCCAAGTGGGTCCTTCAAACTGACACCAAGAACAGTGGCTCTGAGATTTGTTTCCCAGGGAAAAAGCCTGTAGATTGTTCAGGGTCTTGAGGCCTTAAATGGCCAGGTGCCTCCTGGAATTCCGCCTCTCACAGGATGCCTCCCAGACACAATGTGGCACCAGTGCCAACATGGTCTGGTTTGAGAGTGCCAAGTGGGTCCTTCAAACTGACACCCAGAACAGTGGCTTCTGAGTTTTGTTTAGCAGGGAAAAAGCCTGTACAATGGTTCAGGGTCTTGAGGCCTTAAATATCAGGGTGCCTAGGTGAATTCCGACTCTCGCAGGATGCCTCCAAAACGCAAGCGGGCACCAAGGCATACTAGGTCTGGTTTGACAGTACCAAGTGGGTCCTGCAAACTGACACCCAGAACAGTGGCTTCTGAGTTTTGTTTCCCAGGGAAAAAGCCTGTACAATGGTTCAGGTTCCTGCGGCCTTAAATTCCCGGGTGCCTCCTGGAGATCCGCCTCAAGCAGGATTTTTCACAGACGCTATGCGGCACCATTGCCCACTTAGTCTGGTTTGAGAGTGCCAAGTGGGTCGTGAAAACTGACATCCAGAAGAGTGGCTTCTGAGTTTTGTTTCCCAGGGAAAAAGCCTGTACACTGGTTCAGGGTCCTGAGGCCTTAAATGGCCGGGTGCCTTCTTGAATTCGGCCTCTCGCAGGATGCCTCCCAGACGCAATGTGACACCAGTGCCAACTTGGTCTTGTTTGAGTGCCTAGTGGGTCCTGAAAACTGACACCCAGAACAGTAGCTTGTGAGTTTTGTTTCCCAGGGAAAAGGCCTGTAGAATGTTTGAGGGGCCTGAGGCCTTAAATGGCCAGGTGCCTCCTGGAATTCCGCCTCTCGCAGGATGCCTCCCAGACGCAAGGTGGCACAAGTGCCAACTTGGTCTGGTTTGAGAGTGTCAAGTGGGTCCTGAAAACTGACACCCAGAACAGTGGTTTGTGAATTTTGTTTCCCAGGAAAATACCCTGTAGAGTGGTTCAGGGTCCTGAGGACTTAAATTGCCGGGTGCCTCCTGGAGATCCGCCTCTTGCAGGATTTTTCCCAGACGCTATGCGGCACCATTGCCAACTTAGTCTGGTTTGAGAGTGTCAACTGTGTCCTGAAAACTGACACCAAGAACATTGTCTTCTGAGTTTTGTTTCCCAGGGAAAAAGCCTGTTAAGTGGTTCAGGGTCCTGAGGCTTTAAATGGCCAAGTTCCTCCTGGAATTCCGCCTCTCACAGGATGCCTCCCAGACACAAAGTGGCACCAGTGCCAACTTGGTCTGGTTTCAGAGTGCCTAGTGGGTCCTGAAAACTCACACCCAGAACAGTGGCTTCTGAGTTTTGTTTCCCAGGGAAATACCCTGTAGACTGGTTCAGGGTCCTGAGGCCTTAAACTGCCGGCTGCCTTCTGAAATTCGGCCTCTCGAAGGATGCCTCCCAGACGCAAGGTGGCAGCAGTGCCAACTTGGTCTGGTTTGAGAGTGCCAAGTGGGTCCTGCAAACTTACACCAAGAACAGTGGCTTCTGAGTTTTGTTTCCCCGGGAAAAAGCCATTACAGTGGTTCAGGGTCCTGAGGCCTTTAATGGCCAGGTGCCTCCTGCAATTCGGCGTCTCGCAGGATCCCTCCAAGACGCAATGTGGCACCTGTGCCAACATCGTCTGGTTTGAGAGTGCCAAGTGGGTCCTTCAAACTGACACCAAGAACAGTGGCTCTGAGATTTGTTTCCCAGGGAAAAAGCCTGTAGATTGTTCAGGGTCTTGAGGCCTTAAATGGCCAGGTGCCTCCTGGAATTCCGCCTCTCACAGGATGCCTCCCAGACACAATGTGGCACCAGTGCCAACTTGGTCTGGTTTGAGAGTGCCTAGTGGGCCCTGAAAACTGACACCCAGAACAGTGGCTTCTGAGTTTTGTTTCCCAGGGTAATACCCTGTGGAGTAGGTGCAGGGTCCTGAGGCATTAAATTTCAGGGTGCCATCTGAAATTTGGCCTCTCGAAAGATGCCTCCCGGACACAAGGTGGCAGCCGTGCCAACTTGGTCTGGTTTGAGATTGCCAAGTGGGTCCTGCAAACTGACACCCAGAACAGTGGCTTCTGAGTTTTGTTTAGCAGGGAAAAAGCCTGTACAATGGTTCAGGGTCTTGAGGCCTTAAATATCAGGGTGCCTAGGTGAATTCCGACTCTCGCAGGATGCCTCCCAAACGCAAGCTGGCACCAAGGCATACTAGGTCTGGTTTGACAGTACCAAGTGGGTCCTGCAAACTGACACCCAGAACAGCGGCTTCTGAGTTTTGTTTCCCAGGGAAAAAGCCTGTACAATGGTTCAGGTTCCTGCGGCCTTAAATTACCGGGTGCCTCCTGGAGATCCGCCTCTTGAAGGATTTTTCACAGACGTTATGCGGCACCATTGCCCACTTAGTCTGGTTTGAGAGTGCCAAGTGAGTCCTGAAAACTGACATCCAGAACAGTGGCTTCTGAGTTTTGTTTCCCAGGGAAAAAGCCTGTACAGTGGTACAGGGTCCTGAGGCCTTAAATGGCCAGGTGCCTCCTGGAATTCCGCGTCTCGCAGGATGCCTCCAAGACGCAATGTGGCACCTGTGCCAACTTGGTCTGGTATGAGAGTGCCAAGTGGGTCCTGCACACTGACACCAAGAACAGTGCCTGCTGAGATTTGTTTCCCAGGGAAAAAGCCTGTAAAATGGTACAGGGTCCTGAGGCCTTAAATGGCCAGGTGCCTCCTGGAATTCCGCCTCTCGCAGGATGCCTCCCAGACGCAAGGTGGCACAAGTGCCAACTTGGTCTGGTTTGAGAGTGTCAAGTGAGTCCTGAAAACTGACACCCAGAACAGTGGTTTGTGAATTTTGTTTCCCAGGAAAATACCCTGTAGAGTGGTTCAGAGTCCTGAGGACTTAAATTTCACGGAGCCTCCTGGAGATCCGCCTCCTGCAGGATTTTTCCCAGACGCTATGCGGCACCATTGCCAACTTAGTATGGTTTGAGACTGTCAAGTGGGTCCTGCAAACTTACACCAAGAAAAGTGGATTGTGAGTTTTGTTTCCCAGGGAAAAAGCCTGTTAAGTGGTTCAGGGCCCTGAGGCCTTTAATGGCCAGGTGCCTCCTGCAATTCGGCGTCTCGCAGGATGCCTCCGAGACGCAATGTGGCACCTGTGCCAACAAGGTCTGGTTTGAGAGTGCCAAGTGGGTCCTTCAAACTGACACCAAGAACAGTGGCTTCTGAGATTTGTTTCCCCGGGAAAAAGCCTGTAGATTGTTCAGGGTCTTGAGGCCTTAAATGGCCAGGTGCCTCCTGGAATTCCGCCTCTCACAGGATGCCTCCCAGACACAATGTGGCACCAGTGCCAACATGGTCTGGTTTGAGAGTGCCAAGTGGGTCCTTCAAACTGACACCCAGAACAGTGGCTTCTGAGTTTTGTTTAGCAGGGAAAAAGCCTGTACAATGGTTCAGGGTCTTGAGGCCTTAAATATCAGGGTGCCTAGGTGAATTCCGACTCTCGCAGGATGCCTCCCAAACGCAAGCTGGCACCAAGGCATACTAGGTCTGGTTTGACAGTACCAAGTGGGTCCTGCAAACTGACACCCAGAACAGTGGCTTCTGAGTTTTGTTTCCCAGGGAAAAAGCCTGTACAATGGTTCAGGTTCCTGCGGCCTTAAATTCCCGGGTGCCTCCTGGAGATCCGCCTCAAGCAGGATTTTTCACAGACGCTATGCGGCACCATTGCCCACTTAGTCTGGTTTGAGAGTGCCAAGTGGGTCGTGAAAACTGACATCCAGAAGAGTGGCTTCTGAGTTTTGTTTCCCAGGGAAAAAGCCTGTACAGTGGTTCAGGGTCCTGAGGCCTTAAATGGCCGGGTGCCTTCTTGAATTCGGCCTCTCGCAGGATGCCTCCCAGACGCAATGTGACACCAGTGCCAACTTGGTCTTGTTTGAGAGTGCCTAGTGGGTCCTGAAAACTGACACCCAGAACAGTAGCTTGTGAGTTTTGTTTCCCAGGGAAAAGGCCTGTAGAATGTTTCAGGGGCCTGAGGCCTTAAATGGCCAGGTGCCTCCTGGAATTCCGCCTCTCGCAGGATGCCTCCCAGATGCAAGGTGGCACAAGTGCCAACTTGGTCTGGTTTGAGAGTGTCAAGTGGGTCCTGAAAACTGACACCAAGAACAGTGGTTTGTGAATTTTGTTTCCCAGGAAAATACCCTGTAGAGTGGTTCAGGGTCCTGAGGACTTAAATTGCCGGGTGCCTCCTGGAGATCCGCCTCTTGCAGGATTTTTCCCAGACGCTATGCGGCACCATTGCCAACTTAGTCTGGTTTGAGAGTGTCAACTGTGTCCTGAAAACTGACACCAAGAACATTGTCTTCTGAGTTTTGTTTCCCAGGGAAAAAGCCTGTTAAGTGGTTCAGGGTCCTGAGGCTTTAAATGGCCAAGTTCCTCCTGGAATTCCGCCTCTCACAGGATGCCTCCCAGACACAAAGTGGCACCAGTGCCAACTTGGTCTGGTTTCAGAGTGCCTAGTGGGTCCTGAAAACTCACACCCAGAACAGTGGCTTCTGAATTTTGTTTCCCAGGGAAATACCCTGTAGACTGGTTCAGGGTCCTGAGGCCTTAAACTGCCGGCTGCCTTCTGAATTTCGGCCTCTCGAAGGATGCCTCCCAGACGCAAGGTGGCAGCAGTGCCAACTTGGTCTGGTTTGAGAGTGCCAAGTGGGTCCTGCAAACTTACACCAAGAACAGTGGCTTCTGAGTTTTGTTTCCCCGGGAAAAAGCCATTACAGTGGTTCAGGGTCCTGAGGCCTTTAATGGCCAGGTGCCTCCTGCAATTCGGCGTCTCGCAGGATCCCTCCAAGACGCAATGTGGCACCTGTGCCAACATCGTCTGGTTTGAGAGTGCCAAGTGGGTCCTTCAAACTGACACCCAGAACAGTGGCTCTGAGTTTTGTTTCCCAGGGAAAAAGCCTGTAGATTGTTCAGGGTCTTGAGGCCTTAAATGGCCAGGTGCCTCCTGGAATTCCGCCTCTCACAGGATGCCTCCCAGACACAATGTGGCACCAGTGCCAACTTGGTCTGGTTTGAGAGTGCCTAGTGGGTCCTGAAAACTGACACCCAGAACAGTGGCTTCTGAGTTTTGTTTCCCAGGGTAATACCCTGTGGAGTAGGTGCAGGGTCCTGAGGCATTAAATTTCAGGGTGCCATCTGAAATTTGGCCTCTCGAAAGATGCCTCCCGGACACAAGGTGGCAGCCGTGCCAACTTGGTCTGGTTTGAGATTGCCAAGTGGGTCCTGCAAACTGACACCCAGAACAGTGGCTTCTGAGTTTTGTTTAGCAGGGAAAAAGCCTGTACAATGGTTCAGGGTCTTGAGGCCTTAAATATCAGGGTGCCTAGGTGAATTCCGACTCTCGCAGGATGCCTCCCAAACGCAAGCTGGCACCAAGGCATACTAGGTCTGGTTTGACAGTACCAAGTGGGTCCTGCAAACTGACACCCAGAACAGCGGCTTCTGAGTTTTGTTTCCCAGGGAAAAAGCCTGTACAATGGTTCAGGTTCCTGCGGCCTTAAATTCCCGGGTGCCTCCTGGAGATCCGCCTCTTGAAGGATTTTTCACAGACGTTATGCGGCACCATTGCCCACTTAGTCTGGTTTGAGAGTGCCAAGTGGGTCGTGAAAACTTACATCCAGAAGAGTGGATTCTGAGTTTTGTTTCCCAGGGAAAAAGCCTGTACAGTGGTTCAGGGTCCTGAGGCCTTAAATGGCCAGGTGCCTTCTTGAATTCCGCGTCTCGCAGGATGCCTCCAAGACGCAATGTGGCACCTGTGCCAACTTGGTCTGGTATGAGAGTGCCAAGTGGGTCCTGCACACTGACACCAAGAACAGTGCCTGCTGAGATTTGTTTCCCAGGGAAAAAGCCTGTAAAATGGTACAGGGTCCTGAGGCCTTAAATGGCCAGGTGCCTCCTGGAATTCCGCCTCTCGCAGGATGCCTCCCAGACGCAAGGTGGCACAAGTGCCAACTTGGTCTGGTTTGAGAGTGTCAAGTGAGTCCTGAAAACTGACACCCAGAACAGTGGTTTGTGAATTTTGTTTCCCAGGAAAATACCCTGTAGAGTGGTTCAGAGTCCTGAGGACTTAAATTTCACGGTGCCTCCTGGAGATCCGCCTCCTGCAGGATTTTTCCCAGACGCTATGCGGCACCATTGCCAACTTAGTATGGTTTGAGAGTGTCAAGTGGGTCCTGCAAACTTACACCAAGAACAGTGGATTGTGAGTTTTGTTTCCCAGGGAAAAAGCCTGTTAAGTGGTTCAGGGCCCTGAGGCCTTAAATGGCCAGGTGCCTCCTGCAATTCGGGGTCTCGCAGGATGCCTCCGAGACGCAATGTGGCACCTGTGCCAACAAGGTCTGGTTTGAGAGTGCCAAGTGGGTCCTTCAAACTGACACCAAGAACAGTGGCTTCTGAGATTTGTTTCCCCGGGAAAAAGCCTGTAGATTGTTCAGGGTCTTGAGGCCTTAAATGGCCAGGTGCCTCCTGGAATTCCGCCTCTCACAGGATGCCTCCCAGACACAATGTGGCACCAGTGCCAACATGGTCTGGTTTGAGAGTGCCAAGTGGGTCCTTCAAACTGACACCCAGAACAGTGGCTTCTGAGTTTTGTTTAGCAGGGAAAAAGCCTGTACAATGGTTCAGGGTCTTGAGGCCTTAAATATCAGGGTGCCTAGGTGAATTCCGACTCTCGCAGGATGCCTCCCAAACGCAAGCTGGCACCAAGGCATACTAGGTCTGGTTTGACAGTACCAAGTGGGTCCTGCAAACTGACACCCAGAACAGTGGCTTCTGAGTTTTGTTTCCCAGGGAAAAAGCCTGTACAATGGTTCAGGTTCCTGCGGCCTTAAATTCCCGGGTGCCTCCTGGAGATCCGCCTCAAGCAGGATTTTTCACAGACGCTATGCGGCACCATTGCCCACTTAGTCTGGTTTGAGAGTGCCAAGTGGGTCGTGAAAACTGACATCCAGAAGAGTGGCTTCTGAGTTTTGTTTCCCAGGGAAAAAGCCTGTACACTGGTTCAGGGTCCTGAGGCCTTAAATGGCCGGGTGCCTTCTTGAATTCGGCCTCTCGCAGGATGCCTCCCAGACGCAATGTGACACCAGTGCCAACTTGGTCTTGTTTGAGAGTGCCTAGTGGGTCCTGAAAACTGACACCCAGAACAGTAGCTTGTGAATTTTGTTTCCCAGGGAAAAGGCCTGTAGAATGTTTCAGGGGCCTGAGGCCTTAAATGGCCAGGTGCCTCCTGGAATTCCGCCTCTCGCAGGATGCCTCCCAGACGCAAGGTGGCACAAGTGCCAGCTTGGTCTGGTTTGAGAGTGTCAAGTGTGTCCTGAAAACTGACACCCAGAACAGTGGTTTGTGAATTTTGTTTCCCAGGAAAATACCCTGTAGAGTGGTTCAGGGTCCTGAGGACTTAAATTGCCGGGTGCCTCCTGGAGATCCGCCTCTTGCAGGATTTTTCCCAGACACTATGCGGCACCATTGCCCACTTAGTCTGGTTTGAGAGTGTCAACTGTGTCCTGAAAACTGACACCAAGAACATTGTCTTCTGAGTTTTGTTTCCCAGGGAAAAAGCCTGTTAAGTGGTTCAGGGTCCTGAGGCTTTAAATGGCCAAGTTCCTCCTGGAATTCCGCCTCTCACAGGATGCCTCCCAGACACAAAGTGGCACCAGTGCCAACTTGGTCTGGTTTCAGAGTGCCTAGTGGGTCCTGAAAACTCACACCCAGAACAGTGGCTTCTGAGTTTTGTTTCCCAGGGAAATACCCTGTGGAGTGGTTCAGGGTCCTGAGGCAATAAATTTCAGGGTGCCTTCTGAATTTCGGCCTCTCGAAGGATGCCTCCCAGACGCAAGGTGGCAGCAGTGCCAACTTGGTCTGGTTTGAGAGTGTCAAGTGTGTCCTGCATAGTGACACCAAGAACATTGTCTTCTGAGTTTTGTTTCCCAGGGAAAAAGCCTGTACAATGGTTCAGGGTCCTGAGGCCTTAAATTGCCGGGTGCCTCCTAGAATTCCACCTCACACAGGATGCCTCCCAGATGCAAAGTGGCAGCAGTGCCAACTTGGTCTTGTTTGAGAGTGCCTAGTGGGTCCTGAAAACTGACACCCTGAACAGTGGCTTCTGAGTTTTGTTTCCCAGTGAAAAGGCCTGTAGAGTGGTACAGGGTCCTGAGGCCTTAAATTGCCAGGTGCCTCTTGGAATTCGACCCCTAGCAGGATGCCTCCCAGACGCAAAGTTGCTCCCGTGCCAACTAGGTCTGGTTTGAGAGTGCAAGCGGGTCCTGCAAACCGACACTCAGAACAGTGGCTTGTGAGTTTTTTTTCTCTGGGAAATAGCCTGTACAGTGGTTCAGGGTCTTGAGGCCTTAAATTTCAGGGTCCCTCCTGGAGATCCGCCTCTCGCAGGATGTTTTCCAGACGCTTAGCGGCACCGGTGCCCACTTAGTCTGGTTCGAGAGTGCCTAGTGGGTCCTGCAAACTGACACCCAGAACAGTGGCTTCTGAGTTTTGTTTCCCAGGGAAAAAGCCATTACATTGGTTAAGGGTCCTGAGGCCTTAAATGGCCAGGTGCCTCCTGGAATTCCGTGTCTCGCAGGATGCCTCCAAGACGCAATGTGACACCAGTGCCAACTTGGTCTTGTTTGAGAGTGCCTAGTGGGTCCTGCAAACTGACACCAAGAACAGTGGCTTCTGAGATTTGTTTCCCAGGGAAAAAGCCTGTACAATGGTTCAGAGTCCTGAGGCCTTAAATGGCCAGGTGCCTCCGGGAATTCGGCCTCTCGCAGGATGCCTTTCAGACGAAGGGTGGCAGCAGTGCCAACTTGGTCTTGTTTGAGAGTGCCTAGTGGGTCCTGAAAACTGACACCCAGAACAGTGGCTTCTCAATTTTGGCTCCCAGGGAAAAAGCCTGTTAAGTGGTTCAGGGTCCTGAGGCCTTAAATGGCCAGGTGCCTCCTGGAATTCCGCCTCTCGCAGGATGCCTCTCAGACGCAATGTGGCACCTGTGCCAACATGGTCTGGTTTGAGAGTGTCAAGTGAGTCCTGAAAACTGACACCCAGAACAGTGGTTTGTGAATTTTGTTTCCCAGGAAAATACCCTGTAGAGTGGTTCAGAGTCCTGAGGACTTAAATTTCACGGTGCCTCCTGGAGATCCGCCTCCTGCAGGATTTTTCCCAGACGCTATGCGGCACCATTGCCAACTTAGTATGGTTTGAGAGTGTCAAGTGGGTCCTGCAAACTTACACCAAGAACAGTGGATTGTGAGTTTTGTTTCCCAGGGAAAAAGCCTGTTAAGTGGTTCAGGGCCCTGAGGCCTTAAATGGCCAGGTGCCTCCTGCAATTCGGCGTCTCGCAGGATGCCTCCGAGACGCAATGTGGCACCTGTGCCAACAAGGTCTGGTTTGAGAGTGCCAAGTGGGTCCTTCAAACTGACACCAAGAACAGTGGCTTCTGAGATTTGTTTCCCCGGGAAAAAGCCTGTAGATTGTTCAGGGTCTTGAGGCCTTAAATGGCCAGGTGCCTCCTGGAATTCCGCCTCTCACAGGATGCCTCCCAGACACAATGTGGCACCAGTGCCAACATGGTCTGGTTTGAGAGTGCCAAGTGGGTCCTTCAAACTGACACCCAGAACAGCGGCTTCTGGGTTTTGTTTAGCAGGGAAAAAGCCTGTACAATGGTTCAGGGTCTTGAGGCCTTAAATATCAGGGTGCCTAGGTGAATTCCGACTCTCGCAGGATGCCTCCCAAACGCAAGCTGGCACCAAGGCATACTAGGTCTGGTTTGACAGTACCAAGTGGGTCCTGCAAACTGACACCCAGAACAGTGGCTTCTGAGTTTTGTTTCCCAGGGAAAAAGCCTGTACAATGGTTCAGGTTCCTGCGGCCTTAAATTCCCGGGTGCCTCCTGGAGATCCGCCTCAAGCAGGATTTTTCACAGACGCTATGCGGCACCATTGCCCACTTAGTCTGGTTTGAGAGTGCCAAGTGGGTCGTGAAAACTGACATCCAGAAGAGTGGCTTCTGAGTTTTGTTTCCCAGGGAAAAAGCCTGTACACTGGTTCAGGGTCCTGAGGCCTTAAATGGCCGGGTGCCTTCTTGAATTCGGCCTCTCGCAGGATGCCTCCCAGACGCAATGTGACACCAGTGCCAACTTGGTCTTGTTTGAGAGTGCCTAGTGGGTCCTGAAAACTGACACCCAGAACAGTAGCTTGTGAGTTTTGTTTCCCAGGGAAAAGGCCTGTAGAATGTTTCAGGGGCCTGAGGCCTTAAATGGCCAGGTGCCTCCTGGAATTCCGCCTCTCGCAGGATGCCTCCCAGACGCAAGGTGGCACAAGTGCCAACTTGGTCTGGTTTGAGAGTGTCAAGTGGGTCCTGAAAACTGACACCCAGAACAGTGGTTTGTGAATTTTGTTTCCCAGGAAAATACCCTGTAGAATGGTTCAGGGTCCTGAGGACTTAAATTGCCGGGTGCCTCCTGGAGATCCGCCTCTTGCAGGATTTTTCCCAGACACTATGCGGCACCATTGCCCACTTAGTCTGGTTTGAGAGTGTCAACTGTGTCCTGAAAACTGACACCAAGAACATTGTCTTCTGAGTTTTGTTTCCCAGGGAAAAAGCCTGTTAAGTGGTTCAGGGTCCTGAGGCTTTAAATGGCCAAGTTCCTCCTGGAATTCCGCCTCTCACAGGATGCCTCCCAGACACAAAGTGGCACCAGTGCCAACTTGGTCTGGTTTCAGAGTGCCTAGTGGGTCCTGAAAACTCACACCCAGAACAGTGGCTTCTGAGTTTTGTTTCCCAGGGAAATACCCTGTGGAGTGGTTCAGGGTCCTGAGGCAATAAATTTCAGGGTGCCTTCTGAATTTCGGCCTCTCGAAGGATGCCTCCAAGACGCAAGGTGGCAGCAGTGCCAACTTGGTCTGGTTTGAGAGTGTCAAGTGTGTCCTGCATAGTGACACCAAGAACAGTGGCTACTGAGTTTTGTTTCCCAGGGAAAAAGCCTGTACAATGGTTCAGGGTCCTGAGGCCTTAAATTGCCGGGTGCCTCCTAGAATTCCACCTCACACAGGATGCCTCCCAGATGCAAAGTGGCAGCAGTGCCAACTTGGTCTTGTTTGAGAGTGCCTAGTGGGTCCTGAAAACTGACACCCTGAACAGTGGCTTCTGAGTTTTGTTTCCCAGTGAAAAGGCCTGTAGAGTGGTACAGGGTCCTGAGGCCTTAAATTGCCAGGTGCCTCTTGGAATTCGACCCCTAGCAGGATGCCTCCCAGACGCAAAGTTGCTCCCGTGCCAACTTGGTCTGGTTTGAGAGTGCAAGCGGGTCCTGCAAACCGACACTCAGAACAGTGGCTTGTGAGTTTTTTTTCTCTGGGAAATAGCCTGTACAGTGGTTCAGGGTCTTGAGGCCTTAAATTTCAGGGTCCCTCCTGGAGATCCGCCTCTCGCAGGATGTTTTCCAGACGCTTAGCGGCACCGGTGCCCACTTAGTCTGGTTCGAGAGTGCCTAGTGGGTCCTGCAAACTGACACCCAGAACAGTGGCTTCTGAGTTTTGTTTCCCAGGGAAAAAGCCATTACATTGGTTAAGGGTCCTGAGGCCTTAAATGGCCAGGTGCCTCCTGGAATTCCGTGTCTCGCAGGATGCCTCCAAGACGCAATGTGACACCAGTGCCAACTTGGTCTTGTTTGAGAGTGCCTAGTGGGTCCTGCAAACTGACACCAAGAACAGTGGCTTCTGAGATTTGTTTCCCAGGGAAAAAGCCTGTACAATGGTTCAGAGTCCTGAGGCCTTAAATGGCCAGGTGCCTCCGGGAATTCGGCCTCTCGCAGGATGCCTTTCAGACGAAGGGTGGCAGCAGTGCCAACTTGGTCTTGTTTGAGAGTGCCTAGTGGGTCCTGAAAACTGACACCCAGAACAGTGGCTTCTCAATTTTGGCTCCCAGGGAAAAAGCCTGTTAAGTGGTTCAGGGTCCTGAGGCCTTAAATGGCCAGGTGCCTCCTGGAATTCCGCCTCTCGCAGGATGCCTCTCAGACGCAATGTGGCACCTGTGCCAACATGGTCTGGTTTGAGAGTGTCAAGTGAGTCCTGAAAACTGACACCCAGAACAGTGGTTTGTGAATTTTGTTTCCCAGGAAAATACCCTGTAGAGTGGTTCAGAGTCCTGAGGACTTAAATTTCACGGTGCCTCCTGGAGATCCGCCTCCTGCAGGATTTTTCCCAGACGCTATGCGGCACCATTGCCAACTTAGTATGGTTTGAGAGTGTCAAGTGGGTCCTGCAAACTTACACCAAGAACAGTGGATTGTGAGTTTTGTTTCCCAGGGAAAAAGCCTGTTAAGTGGTTCAGGGCCCTGAGGCCTTAAATGGCCAGGTGCCTCCTGCAATTCGGCGTCTCGCAGGATGCCTCCGAGACGCAATGTGGCACCTGTGCCAACAAGGTCTGGTTTGAGAGTGCCAAGTGGGTCCTTCAAACTGACACCAAGAACAGTGGCTTCTGAGATTTGTTTCCCCGGGAAAAAGCCTGTAGATTGTTCAGGGTCTTGAGGCCTTAAATGGCCAGGTGCCTCCTGGAATTCCGCCTCTCACAGGATGCCTCCCAGACACAATGTGGCACCAGTGCCAACATGGTCTGGTTTGAGAGTGCCAAGTGGGTCCTTCAAACTGACACCCAGAACAGCGGCTTCTGGGTTTTGTTTAGCAGGGAAAAAGCCTGTACAATGGTTCAGGGTCTTGAGGCCTTAAATATCAGGGTGCCTAGGTGAATTCCGACTCTCGCAGGATGCCTCCCAAACGCAAGCTGGCACCAAGGCATACTAGGTCTGGTTTGACAGTACCAAGTGGGTCCTGCAAACTGACACCCAGAACAGTGGCTTCTGAGTTTTGTTTCCCAGGGAAAAAGCCTGTACAATGGTTCAGGTTCCTGCGGCCTTAAATTCCCGGGTGCCTCCTGGAGATCCGCCTCAAGCAGGATTTTTCACAGACGCTATGCGGCACCATTGCCCACTTAGTCTGGTTTGAGAGTGCCAAGTGGGTCGTGAAAACTGACATCCAGAAGAGTGGCTTCTGAGTTTTGTTTCCCAGGGAAAAAGCCTGTACACTGGTTCAGGGTCCTGAGGCCTTAAATGGCCGGGTGCCTTCTTGAATTCGGCCTCTCGCAGGATGCCTCCCAGACGCAATGTGACACCAGTGCCAACTTGGTCTTGTTTGAGAGTGCCTAGTGGGTCCTGAAAACTGACACCCAGAACAGTAGCTTGTGAGTTTTGTTTCCCAGGGAAAAGGCCTGTAGAATGTTTCAGGGGCCTGAGGCCTTAAATGGCCAGGTGCCTCCTGGAATTCCGCCTCTCGCAGGATGCCTCCCAGACGCAAGGTGGCACAAGTGCCAACTTGGTCTGGTTTGAGAGTGTCAAGTGGGTCCTGAAAACTGACACCCAGAACAGTGGTTTGTGAATTTTGTTTCCCAGGAAAATACCCTGTAGAGTGGTTCAGGGTCCTGAGGACTTAAATTGCCGGGTGCCTCCTGGAGATCCGCCTCTTGCAGGATTTTTCCCAGACACTATGCGGCACCATTGCCCACTTAGTCTGGTTTGAGAGTGTCAACTGTGTCCTGAAAACTGACACCAAGAACATTGTCTTCTGAGTTTTGTTTCCCAGGGAAAAAGCCTGTTAAGTGGTTCAGGGTCCTGAGGCTTTAAATGGCCAAGTTCCTCCTGGAATTCCGCCTCTCACAGGATGCCTCCCAGACACAAAGTGGCACCAGTGCCAACTTGGTCTGGTTTCAGAGTGCCTAGTGGGTCCTGAAAACTCACACCCAGAACAGTGGCTTCTGAGTTTTGTTTCCCAGGGAAATACCCTGTGGAGTGGTTCAGGGTCCTGAGGCAATAAATTTCAGGGTGCCTTCTGAATTTCGGCCTCTCGAAGGATGCCTCCAAGACGCAAGGTGGCAGCAGTGCCAACTTGGTCTGGTTTGAGAGTGTCAAGTGTGTCCTGCATAGTGACACCAAGAACAGTGGCTACTGAGTTTTGTTTCCCAGGGAAAAAGCCTGTACAATGGTTCAGGGTCCTGAGGCCTTAAATTGCCGGGTGCCTCCTAGAATTCCACCTCACACAGGATGCCTCCCAGATGCAAAGTGGCAGCAGTGCCAACTTGGTCTTGTTTGAGAGTGCCTAGTGGGTCCTGAAAACTGACACCCTGAACAGTGGCTTCTGAGTTTTGTTTCCCAGTGAAAAGGCCTGTAGAGTGGTACAGGGTCCTGAGGCCTTAAATTGCCAGGTGCCTCTTGGAATTCGACCCCTAGCAGGATGCCTCCCAGACGCAAAGTTGCTCCCGTGCCAACTTGGTCTGGTTTGAGAGTGCAAGCGGGTCCTGCAAACCGACACTCAGAACAGTGGCTTGTGAGTTTTTTTTCTCTGGGAAATAGCCTGTACAGTGGTTCAGGGTCTTGAGGCCTTAAATTTCAGGGTCCCTCCTGGAGATCCGCCTCTCGCAGGATGTTTTCCAGACGCTTAGCGGCACCGGTGCCCACTTAGTCTGGTTCGAGAGTGCCTAGTGGGTCCTGCAAACTGACACCCAGAACAGTGGCTTCTGAGTTTTGTTTCCCAGGGAAAAAGCCATTACATTGGTTAAGGGTCCTGAGGCCTTAAATGGCCAGGTGCCTCCTGGAATTCCGTGTCTCGCAGGATGCCTCCAAGACGCAATGTGACACCAGTGCCAACTTGGTCTTGTTTGAGAGTGCCTAGTGGGTCCTGCAAACTGACACCAAGAACAGTGGCTTCTGAGATTTGTTTCCCAGGGAAAAAGCCTGTACAATGGTTCAGAGTCCTGAGGCCTTAAATGGCCAGGTGCCTCCGGGAATTCGGCCTCTCGCAGGATGCCTTTCAGACGAAGGGTGGCAGCAGTGCCAACTTGGTCTTGTTTGAGAGTACCTAGTGGGTCCTGAAAACTGACACCCAGAACAGTGGCTTCTCAATTTTGGCTCCCAGGGAAAAAGCCTGTACAGTGGTTCAGGGTCCTGAGGCCTTAAATGGCCAGGTGCCTCCTGGAATTCCGCCTCTCGCAGGATGCCTCTCAGACGCAATGTGGCACCTGTGCCAACATGGTCTGGTTTGAGAGTGTAAAGTGGGTCCTGAAAACTGACACCCAGAACAGTGCATTGTGAATTTTGTTTCCCAGGGAAATACCCTGTAGAGTGGTTCAGGGTCCTGAGGCCTTAAATTGCCGGGTGTCTCCTGGAGATCCGCCTCCTGCAGGATTTTTCCCAGACGCTATGCGGCACCATTGCCCACTTAGTATGGTTTGAGAGTGTCAAGTGGGTCTGCAAACTTACACCAAGAACAGTGGCTTCTGAGATTTGTTTCCAAGGAACAAAAGCCTGTAGATTGTTCAGGGTCTTGAGGCCTTAAATGGCCAGGTGCCTCCTGGAATTCCGCCTCTCACAGGATGCCTCCCAGACACAATGTGGCACCAGTGCCAACTTGGTCTGGTTTGAGAGTGCCAAGTGGGTCCTGAAAACTGACACCCAGAACAGTGGCTTCTGAGTTTTGTTTCCCAGGGTAATACCCTGTGGAGTAGGTGCAGGGTCCTGAGGCATTAAATTTCAGGGTGCCTTCTGAAATTTGGCCTCTCGAAGGATGCCTCCCGGACGCAAGGTGGCAGCCGTGCCAACTTGGTCTGGTTTGAGAGTGCCAAGCGGGTCCTGAATTTTGACACCAAGATCAGTGGTTTGTGAGTTTTGTTTCCCAGGGAAAAGGCCTGTACACTGGTTCAGGAAGGAGAAAGAGTGCCAGCACAGCAAATGCCTCCCGGACTTTCCCTGCAATTCAGCAAGTGCTTTGCAGCTTGAAATTGGAAGGAAAGCCTCAGATTTAGCAGCCAGAGCTTCAGGAGGAGCAGCAGCGAGCACAGCATCGCTTTTGCAGCAGCTCCTTCCATGTGCATGTTTTTGGGAGTGGAAAGGCTTGCAGAGTGTTCAAGTAGCTTTTTCTCTCCGCTGGAAAGCTGCACGCTCAGTGCCAGTGTTCTGCAGCTTCTTTCTTCACGTTTCAGCAGCTAGCACGCTCTCCGTGTGCAGGAGAAGCGGCTGAGGCTTCCTTGCCGGAGAAGCGGCACCTTCGCCGGCAGAGAGCATCCTGCCGGCCGCGGTGCGCTCCGGAGCGGGGGCTTGTGCCGAAAGAGGCCGGCAACAGGCGCTTACCTTCGGACAGCTCCGGATGCCCGTCTAATGCGTCTCTTGTCGCCTACACGGCAGGGAAAAGCTTTTCCACTCTGTCTAGGAAGGAGAAAGTGTGCCAGCACAGCAAACGCCTCCCGGACTTTCCCTGCAATTCAGCAAGTGCTTTGCAGCTTGAAATTGGAAGGAAAGCCTCAGATTTAGCAGCCAGAGCTTCAGGAGGAGCAGCAGCGAGCACAGCATCGCTTTTGCAGCAGCTCCTTCCATGTGCATGTTTTTGGGAGTGGAAAGGCTTGCAGAGTGTTCAAGTAGCTTTTTCTCTCCGCTGGAAAGCTGCACGCTCAGTGCCAGTGTTCTGCAGCTTCTTTCTTCGCGTTTCAGCAGCTAGCACGCTCTCCGTGTACAGGAGAAGCGGCTGAGGCTTCCTTGCCGGAGAAGCGGCACCTTCGCCGGCAGAGAGCATCCTGCCGGCCGCGGTGCGCTCCGGAGCGGGGGCTTGTGCCGAAAGAGGCCAGCAACAGGCGCTTACCTTCGGACAGCTCCGGATGCCCGTCTAATGCGTCTCTTGTCGCCTACACGGCAGGGAAAAGCTTTTCCACTCTGTCTAGGAAGGAGAAAGTGTGCCAGCACAGCAAATGCCTCCCGGACTTTCCCTGCAATTCAGCAAGTGCTTTGCAGCTTGAAATTGGAAGGAAAGCCTCAGATTTAGCAGCCAGAGCTTCAGGAGGAGCAGCAGCGAGCACAGCATCGCTTTTGCAGCAGCTCCTTCCATGTGCATGTTTTTGGGAGTGGAAAGGCTTGCAGAGTGTTCAAGTAGCTTTTTCTCTCCGCTGGAAAGCTGCACGCTCAGTGCCAGTGTTCTGCAGCTTCTTTCTTCACGTTTCAGCAGCTAGCACGCTCTCCGTGTGCAGGAGAAGCGGCTGAGGCTTCCTTGCCGGAGAAGCGGCACCTTCGCCGGCAGAGAGCATCCTGCCGGCCGCGGTGCGCTCCGGAGCGGGGGCTTGTGCCGAAAGAGGCCGGCAACAGGCGCTTACCTTCGGACAGCTCCGGATGCCCGTCTAATGCGTCTCTTGTCGCCTACACGGCAGGGAAAAGCTTTTCCACTCTGTCTAGGAAGGAGAAAGTGTGCCAGCACAGCAAATGCCTCCCGGACTTTCCCTGCAATTCAGCAAGTGCTTTGCAGCTTGAAATTGGAAGGAAAGCCTCAGATTTAGCAGCCAGAGCTTCAGGAGGAGCAGCAGCGAGCACAGCATCGCTTTTGCAGCAGCTCCTTCCATGTGCATGTTTTTGGGAGTGGAAAGGCTTGCAGAGTGTTCAAGTAGCTTTTTCTCTCCGCTGGAAAGGTGCACGCTCAGTGCCAGTGTTCTGCAGCTTCTTTCTTCACGTTTCAGCAGCTAGCACGCTCTCCGTGTGCAGGAGAAGCGGCTGAGGCTTCCTTGCCGGAGAAGTGGCACCTTCGCCGGCAGAGAGCATCCTGCCGGCCGCGGTGCGCTCCGGAGCGGGGGCTTGTGCCGAAAGAGGCCGGCAACAGGCGCTTACCTTCGGACAGCTCCGGATGCCCGTCTAATGCGTCTCTTGTCGCCTACACGGCAGGGAAAAGCTTTTCCACTCTGTCTAGGAAGGAGAAAGTGTGCCAGCACAGCAAATGCCTCCCGGACTTTCCCTGCAATTCAGCAAGTGCTTTGCAGCTTGAAATTGGAAGGAAAGCCTCAGATTTAGCAGCCAGAGCTTCAGGAGGAGCAGCAGCGAGCACAGCATCGCTTTTGCAGCAGCTCCTTCCATGTGCATGTTTTTGGGAGTGGAAAGGCTTGCAGAGTGTTCAAGTAGCTTTTTCTCTCCGCTGGGAAGCTGCACGCTCAGTGCCAGTGTTCTGCAGCTTCTTTCTTCACGTTTCAGCAGCTAGCACGCTCTCCGTGTGCAGGAGAAGCGGCTGAGGCTTCCTTGCCGGAGAAGCGGCACCTTCGCCGGCAGAGAGCATCCTGCCGGCCGCGGTGCGCTCCGGAGCGGGGGCTTGTGCCGAAAGAGGCCGGCAACAGGCGCTTACCTTCGGACAGCTCCGGATGCCCGTCTAATGCGTCTCTTGTCGCCTACACGGCAGGGAAAAGCTTTTCCACTCTGTCTAGGAAGGAGAAAGTGTGCCAGCACAGCAAATGCCTCCCGGACTTTCCCTGCAATTCAGCAAGTGCTTTGCAGCTTGAAATTGGAAGGAAAGCCTCAGATTTAGCAGCCAGAGCTTCAGGAGGAGCAGCAGCGAGCACAGCATCGCTTTTGCAGCAGCTCCTTCCATGTGCATGTTTTTGGGAGTGGAAAGGCTTGCAGAGTGTTCAAGTAGCTTTTTCTCTCCGCTGGAAAGCTGCACGCTCAGTGCCAGTGTTCTGCAGCTTCTTTCTTCACGTTTCAGCAGCTAGCACGCTCTCCGTGTGCAGGAGAAGCGGCTGAGGCTTCCTTGCCGGAGAAGCGGCACCTTCGCCGGCAGAGAGCATCCTGCCGGCCGCGGTGCGCTCCGGAGCGGGGGCTTGTGCCGAAAGAGGCCGGCAACAGGCGCTTACCTTCGGACAGCTCCGGATGCCCGTCTAATGCGTCTCTTGTCGCCTACACGGCAGGGAAAAGCTTTTCCACTCTGTCTAGGAAGGAGAAAGTGTGCCAGCACAGCAAATGCCTCCCGGACTTTCCCTGCAATTCAGCAAGTGCTTTGCAGCTTGAAATTGGAAGGAAAGCCTCAGATTTAGCAGCCAGAGCTTCAGGAGGAGCAGCAGCGAGCACAGCATCGCTTTTGCAGCAGCTCCTTCCATGTGCATGTTTTTGGGAGTGGAAAGGCTTGCAGAGTGTTCAAGTAGCTTTTTCTCTCCGCTGGGAAGCTGCAGGCTCAGTGCCAGTGTTCTGCAGCTTCTTTCTTCACGTTTCAGCAGCTAGCACGCTCTCCGTGTGCAGGAGAAGCGGCTGAGGCTTCCTTGCCGGAGAAGCGGCACCTTCGCCGGCAGAGAGCATCCTGCCGGCCGCGGTGCGCTCCGGAGCGGGGGCTTGTGCCGAAAGAGGCCGGCAACAGGCGCTTACCTTCGGACAGCTCCGGATGCCCGTCTAATGCGTCTCTTGTCGCCTACACGGCAGGGAAAAGCTTTTCCACTCTGTCTAGGAAGGAGAAAGTGTGCCAGCAGAGCAAATGCCTCCCGGACTTTCCCTGCAATTCAGCAAGTGCTTTGCAGCTTGAAATTGGAAGGAAAGCCTCAGATTTAGCAGCCAGAGCTTCAGGAGGAGCAGCAGCGAGCACAGCATCGCTTTTGCAGCAGCTCCTTCCATGTGCATGTTTTTGGGAGTGGAAAGGCTTGCAGAGTGTTCAAGTAGCTTTTTCTCTCCGCTGGGAAGCTGCACGCTCAGTGCCAGTGTTCTGCAGCTTCTTTCTTCACGTTTCAGCAGCTAGCACGCTCTCCGTGTGCAGGAGAAGCGGCTGAGGCTTCCTTGCCGGAGAAGCGGCACCTTCGCCGGCAGAGAGCATCCTGCCGGCCGCGGTGCGCTCCGGAGCGGGGGCTTGTGCCGAAAGAGGCCGGGAACAGGCGCTTACCTTCGGACAGCTCCGGATGCCCGTCTAATGCGTCTCTTGTCGCCTACACGGCAGGGAAAAGCTTTTCCACTCTGTCTAGGAAGGAGAAAGTGTGCCAGCACAGCAAATGCCTCCCGGACTTTCCCTGCAATTCAGCAAGTGCTTTGCAGCTTGAAATTGGAAGGAAAGCCTCAGATTTAGCAGCCAGAGCTTCAGGAGGAGCAGCAGCGAGCACAGCATCGCTTTTGCAGCAGCTCCTTCCATGTGCATGTTTTTGGGAGTGGAAAGGCTTGCAGAGTGTTCAAGTAGCTTTTTCTCTCCGCTGGAAAGCTGCACGCTCAGTGCCAGTGTTCTGCAGCTTCTTTCTTCACGTTTCAGCAGCTAGCACGCTCTCCGTGTGCAGGAGAAGCGGCTGAGGCTTCCTTGCCGGAGAAGCGGCACCTTCGCCGGCAGAGAGCATCCTGCCGGCCGCGGTGCGCTCCGGAGCGGGGGCTTGTGCCGAAAGAGGCCGGCAACAGGCGCTTACCTTCGGACAGCTCCGGATGCCCGTCTAATGCGTCTCTTGTCGCCTACACGGCAGGGAAAAGCTTTTCCACTCTGTCTAGGAAGGAGAAAGTGTGCCAGCACAGCAAATGCCTCCCGGACTTTCCCTGCAATTCAGCAAGTGCTTTGCAGCTTGAAATTGGAAGGAAAGCCTCAGATTTAGCAGCCAGAGCTTCAGGAGGAGCAGCAGCGAGCACAGCATCGCTTTTGCAGCAGCTCCTTCCATGTGCATGTTTTTGGGAGTGGAAAGGCTTGCAGAGTGTTCAAGTAGCTTTTTCTCTCCGCTGGAAAGCTGCACGCTCAGTGCCAGTGTTCTGCAGCTTCTTTCTTCACGTTTCAGCAGCTAGCACGCTCTCCGTGTGCAGGAGAAGCGGCTGAGGCTTCCTTGCCGGAGAAGCGGCACCTTCGCCGGCAGAGAGCATCCTGCCGGCCGCGGTGCGCTCCGGAGCGGGGGCTTGTGCCGAAAGAGGCCGGCAACAGGCGCTTACCTTCGGACAGCTCCGGATGCCCGTCTAATGCGTCTCTTGTCGCCTACACGGCAGGGAAAAGCTTTTCCACTCTGTCTAAGAAGGAGAAAGTGTGCCAGCACAGCAAATGCCTCCCGGACTTTCCCTGCATTTCAGCAAGTGCTTTGCAGCTTGAAATTGGAAGGAAAGCCTCAGATTTAGCAGCCAGAGCTTCAGGAGGAGCAGCAGCGAGCACAGTATCGCTTTTGCAGCAGCTCCTTCCATGTGCATGTTTTTGGGAGTGGAAAGGCTTGCAGAGTGTTCAAGTAGCTTTTTCTCTCCGCTGGGAAGCTGCACGCTCAGTGCCAGTGTTCTGCAGCTTCTTTCTTCACGTTTCAGCAGCTAGCACGCTCTCCGTGTGCAGGAGAAGCGGCTGAGGCTTCCTTGCCGGAGAAGCGGCACCTTCGCCGGCAGAGAGCATCCTGCCGGCCGCGGTGCGCTCCGGAGCGGGGGCTTGTGCCGAAAGAGGCCGGCAACAGGCGCTTACCTTCGGACAGCTCCGGATGCCCGTCTAATGCGTCTCTTGTCGCCTACACGGCAGGGAAAAGCTTTTCCACTCTGTCTAGGAAGGAGAAAGTGTGCCAGCACAGCAAATGCCTCCCGGACTTTCCCTGCAATTCAGCAAGTGCTTTGCAGCTTGAAATTGGAAGGAAAGCCTCAGATTTAGCAGCCAGAGCTTCAGGAGGAGCAGCAGCGAGCACAGCATCGCTTTTGCAGCAGCTCCTTCCATGTGCACGTTTTTGGGAGTGGAAAGGCTTGCAGAGTGTTCAAGTAGCTTTTTCTCTCCGCTGGAAAGCTGCACGCTCAGTGCCAGTGTTCTGCAGCTTCTTTCTTCACGTTTCAGCAGCTAGCACGCTCTCCGTGTGCAGGAGAAGCGGCTGAGGCTTCCTTGCCGGAGAAGCGGCACCTTCGCCGGCAGAGAGCATCCTGCCGGCCGCGGTGCGCTCCGGAGCGGGGGCTTGTGCCGAAAGAGGCCGGCAACAGGCGCTTACCTTCGGACAGCTCCGGATGCCCGTCTAATGCGTCTCTTGTCGCCTACACGGCAGGGAAAAGCTTTTCCACTCTGTCTAGGAAGGAGAAAGTGTGCCAGCACAGCAAATGCCTCCCGGACTTTCCCTGCAATTCAGCAAGTGCTTTGCAGCTTGAAATTGGAAGGAAAGCCTCAGATTTAGCAGCCAGAGCTTCAGGAGGAGCAGCAGCGAGCACAGCATCGCTTTTGCAGCAGCTCCTTCCATGTGCATGTTTTTGGGAGTGGAAAGGCTTGCAGAGTGTTCAAGTAGCTTTTTCTCTCCGCTGGAAAGCTGCACGCTCAGTGCCAGTGTTCTGCAGCTTCTTTCTTCACGTTTCAGCAGCTAGCACGCTCTCCGTGTGCAGGAGAAGCGGCTGAGGCTTCCTTGCCGGAGAAGCGGCACCTTCGCCGGCAGAGAGCATCCTGCCGGCCGCGGTGCGCTCCGGAGCGGGGGCTTGTGCCGAAAGAGGCCGGCAACAGGCGCTTACCTTCGGACAGCTCCGGATGCCCGTCTAATGCGTCTCTTGTCGCCTACACGGCAGGGAAAAGCTTTTCCACTCTGTCTAAGAAGGAGAAAGTGTGCCAGCACAGCAAATGCCTCCCGGACTTTCCCTGCATTTCAGCAAGTGCTTTGCAGCTTGAAATTGGAAGGAAAGCCTCAGATTTAGCAGCCAGAGCTTCAGGAGGAGCAGCAGCGAGCACAGTATCGCTTTTGCAGCAGCTCCTTCCATGTGCATGTTTTTGGGAGTGGAAAGGCTTGCAGAGTGTTCAAGTAGCTTTTTCTCTCCGCTGGGAAGCTGCACGCTCAGTGCCAGTGTTCTGCAGCTTCTTTCTTCACGTTTCAGCAGCTAGCACGCTCTCCGTGTGCAGGAGAAGCGGCTGAGGCTTCCTTGCCGGAGAAGCGGCACCTTCGCCGGCAGAGAGCATCCTGCCGGCCGCGGTGCGCTCCGGAGCGGGGGCTTGTGCCGAAAGAGGCCGGCAACAGGCGCTTACCTTCGGACAGCTCCGGATGCCCGTCTAATGCGTCTCTTGTCGCCTACACGGCAGGGAAAAGCTTTTCCACTCTGTCTAGGAAGGAGAAAGTGTGCCAGCACAGCAAATGCCTCCCGGACTTTCCCTGCAATTCAGCAAGTGCTTTGCAGCTTGAAATTGGAAGGAAAGCCTCAGATTTAGCAGCCAGAGCTTCAGGAGGAGCAGCAGCGAGCACAGCATCGCTTTTGCAGCAGCTCCTTCCATGTGCACGTTTTTGGGAGTGGAAAGGCTTGCAGAGTGTTCAAGTAGCTTTTTCTCTCCGCTGGAAAGCTGCACGCTCAGTGCCAGTGTTCTGCAGCTTCTTTCTTCACGTTTCAGCAGCTAGCACGCTCTCCGTGTGCAGGAGAAGCGGCTGAGGCTTCCTTGCCGGAGAAGCGGCACCTTCGCCGGCAGAGAGCATCCTGCCGGCCGCGGTGCGCTCCGGAGCGGGGGCTTGTGCCGAAAGAGGCCGGCAACAGGCGCTTACCTTCGGACAGCTCCGGATGCCCGTCTAATGCGTCTCTTGTCGCCTACACGGCAGGGAAAAGCTTTTCCACTCTGTCTAGGAAGGAGAAAGTGTGCCAGCACAGCAAATGCCTCCCGGACTTTCCCTGCAATTCAGCAAGTGCTTTGCAGCTTGAAATTGGAAGGAAAGCCTCAGATTTAGCAGCCAGAGCTTCAGGAGGAGCAGCAGCGAGCACAGCATCGCTTTTGCAGCAGCTCCTTCCACGTGCATGTTTTTGGGAGTGGAAAGGCTTGCAGAGTGTTCAAGTAGCTTTTTCTCTCCGCTGGAAAGGTGCACGCTCAGTGCCAGTGTTCTGCAGCTTCTTTCTTCACGTTTCAGCAGCTAGCACGCTCTCCGTGTGCAGGAGAAGCGGCTGAGGCTTCCTTGCCGGAGAAGCGGCACCTTCGCCGGCAGAGAGCATCCTGCCGGCCGCGGTGCGCTCCGGAGCGGGGGCTTGTGCCGAAAGAGGCCGGCAACAGGCGCTTACCTTCGGACAGCTCCGGATGCCCGTCTAATGCGTCTCTTGTCGCCTACACGGCAGGGAAAAGCTTTTCCACTCTGTCTAGGAAGGAGAAAGTGTGCCAGCACAGCAAATGCCTCCCGGACTTTCCCTGCAATTCAGCAAGTGCTTTGCAGCTTGAAATTGGAAGGAAAGCCTCAGATTTAGCAGCCAGAGCTTCAGGAGGAGCAGCAGCGAGCACAGCATCGCTTTTGCAGCAGCTCCTTCCATGTGCATGTTTTTGGGAGTGGAAAGGCTTGCAGAGTGTTCAAGTAGCTTTTTCTCTCCGCTGGAAAGCTGCACGCTCAGTGCCAGTGTTCTGCAGCTTCTTTCTTCACGTTTCAGCAGCTAGCGCGCTCTCCGTGTGCAGGAGAAGCGGCTGAGGCTTCCTTGCCGGAGAAGCGGCACCTTCGCCGGCAGAGAGCATCCTGCCGGCCGCGGTGCGCTCCGGAGCGGGGGCTTGTGCCGAAAGAGGCCGGGAACAGGCGCTTACCTTCGGACAGCTCCGGATGCCCGTCTAATGCGTCTCTTGTCGCCTACACGGCAGGGAAAAGCTTTTCCACTCTGTCTAGGAAGGAGAAAGTGTGCCAGCACAGCAAATGCCTCCCGGACTTTCCCTGCAATTCAGCAAGTGCTTTGCAGCTTGAAATTGGAAGGAAAGCCTCAGATTTAGCAGCCAGAGCTTCAGGAGGAGCAGCAGCGAGCACAGCATCGCTTTTGCAGCAGCTCCTTCCATGTGCATGTTTTTGGGAGTGGAAAGGCTTGCAGAGTGTTCAAGTAGCTTTTTCTCTCCGCTGGAAAGCTGCAGGCTCAGTGCCAGTGTTCTGCAGCTTCTTTCTTCACGTTTCAGCAGCTAGCACGCTCTCCGTGTGCAGGAGAAGCGGCTGAGGCTTCCTTGCCGGAGAAGCGGCACCTTCGCCGGCAGAGAGCATCCTGCCGGCCGCGGTGCGCTCCGGAGCGGGGGCTTGTGCCGAAAGAGGCCGGCAACAGGCGCTTACCTTCGGACAGCTCCGGATGCCCGTCTAATGCGTCTCTTGTCGCCTACACGGCAGGGAAAAGCTTTTCCACTCTGTCTAGGAAGGAGAAAGTGTGCCAGCACAGCAAATGCCTCCCGGACTTTCCCTGCAATTCAGCAAGTGCTTTGCAGCTTGAAATTGGAAGGAAAGCCTCAGATTTAGCAGCCAGAGCTTCAGGAGGAGCAGCAGCGAGCACAGCATCGCTTTTGCAGCAGCTCCTTCCACGTGCATGTTTTTGGGAGTGGAAAGGCTTGCAGAGTGTTCAAGTAGCTTTTTCTCTCCGCTGGAAAGCTGCACGCTCAGTGCCAGTGTTCTGCAGCTTCTTTCTTCACGTTTCAGCAGCTAGCACGCTCTCCGTGTGCAGGAGAAGCGGCTGAGGCTTCCTTGCCGGAGAAGCGGCACCTTCGCCGGCAGAGAGCATCCTGCCGGCCGCGGTGCGCTCCGGAGCGGAGGCTTGTGCCGAAAGAGGCCGGCAACAGGCGCTTACCTTCGGACAGCTCCGGATGCCCGTCTAATGCGTCTCTTGTCGCCTACACGGCAGGGAAAAGCTTTTCCACTCTGTCTAGGAAGGAGAAAGTGTGCCAGCACAGCAAATGCCTCCCGGACTTTCCCTGCAATTCAGCAAGTGCTTTGCAGCTTGAAATTGGAAGGAAAGCCTCAGATTTAGCAGCCAGAGCTTCAGGAGGAGCAGCAGCGAGCACAGCATCGCTTTTGCAGCAGCTCCTTCCATGTGCATGTTTTTGGGAGTGGAAAGGCTTGCAGAGTGTTCAAGTAGCTTTTTCTCTCCGCTGGAAAGCTGCACGCTCAGTGCCAGTGTTCTGCAGCTTCTTTCTTCACGTTTCAGCAGCTAGCACGCTCTCCGTGTGCAGGAGAAGCGGCTGAGGCTTCCTTGCCGGAGAAGCGGCACCTTCGCCGGCAGAGAGCATCCTGCCGGCCGCGGTGCGCTCCGGAGCGGGGGCTTGTGCCGAAAGAGGCCGGCAACAGGCGCTTACCTTCGGACAGCTCCGGATGCCCGTCTAATGCGTCTCTTGTCGCCTACACGGCAGGGAAAAGCTTTTCCACTCTGTCTAGGAAGGAGAAAGTGTGCCAGCACAGCAAATGCCTCCCGGACTTTCCCTGCAATTCAGCAAGTGCTTTGCAGCTTGAAATTGGAAGGAAAGCCTCAGATTTAGCAGCCAGAGCTTCAGGAGGAGCAGCAGCGAGCACAGCATCGCTTTTGCAGCAGCTCCTTCCATGTGCATGTTTTTGGGAGTGGAAAGGCTTGCAGAGTGTTCAAGTAGCTTTTTCTCTCCGCTGGGAAGCTGCACGCTCAGTGCCAGTCTTCTGCAGCTTCTTTCTTCACGTTTCAGCAGCTAGCACGCTCTCCGTGTGCAGGAGAAGCGGCTGAGGCTTCCTTGCCGGAGAAGCGGCACCTTCGCCGGCAGAGAGCATCCTGCCGGCCGCGGTGCGCTCCGGAGCGGGGGCTTGTGCCGAAAGAGGCCGGCAACAGGCGCTTACCTTCGGACAGCTCCGGATGCCCGTCTAATGCGTCTCTTGTCGCCTACACGGCAGGGAAAAGCTTTTCCACTCTGTCTAGGAAGGAGAAAGTGTGCCAGCACAGCAAATGCCTCCCGGACTTTCCCTGCATTTCAGCAAGTGCTTTGCAGCTTGAAATTGGAAGGAAAGCCTCAGATTTAGCAGCCAGAGCTTCAGGAGGAGCAGCAGCGAGCACAGCATCGCTTTTGCAGCAGCTCCTTCCATGTGCATGTTTTTGGGAGTGGAAAGGCTTGCAGAGTGTTCAAGTAGCTTTTTCTCTCCGCTGGGAAGCTGCACGCTCAGTGCCAGTGTTCTGCAGCTTCTTTCTTCACGTTTCAGCAGCTAGCACGCTCTCCGTGTGCAGGAGAAGCGGCTGAGGCTTCCTTGCCGGAGAAGCGGCACCTTCGCCGGCAGAGAGCATCCTGCCGGCCGCGGTGCGCTCCGGAGCGGGGGCTTGTGCCGAAAGAGGCCGGCAACAGGCGCTTACCTTCGGACAGCTCCGGATGCCCGTCTAATGCGTCTCTTGTCGCCTACACGGCAGGGAAAAGCTTTTCCACTCTGTCTAGGAAGGAGAAAGTGTGCCAGCACAGCAAATGCCTCCCGGACTTTCCCTGCAATTCAGCAAGTGCTTTGCAGCTTGAAATTGGAAGGAAAGCCTCAGATTTAGCAGCCAGAGCTTCAGGAGGAGCAGCAGCGAGCACAGCATCGCTTTTGCAGCAGCTCCTTCCATGTGCATGTTTTTGGGAGTGGAAAGGCTTGCAGAGTGTTCAAGTAGCTTTTTCTCTCCGCTGGAAAGCTGCACGCTCAGTGCCAGTGTTCTGCAGCTTCTTTCTTCACGTTTCAGCAGCTAGCACGCTCTCCGTGTGCAGGAGAAGCGGCTGAGGCTTCCTTGCCGGAGAAGCGGCACCTTCGCCGGCAGAGAGCATCCTGCCGGCCGCGGTGCGCTCCGGAGCGGGGGCTTGTGCCGAAAGAGGCCGGCAACAGGCGCTTACCTTCGGACAGCTCCGGATGCCCGTCTAATGCGTCTCTTGTCGCCTACACGGCAGGGAAAAGCTTTTCCACTCTGTCTAGGAAGGAGAAAGTGTGCCAGCACAGCAAATGCCTCCCGGACTTTCCCTGCAATTCAGCAAGTGCTTTGCAGCTTGAAATTGGAAGGAAAGCCTCAGATTTAGCAGCCAGAGCTTCAGGAGGAGCAGCAGCGAGCACAGCATCGCTTTTGCAGCAGCTCCTTCCATGTGCATGTTTTTGGGAGTGGAAAGGCTTGCAGAGTGTTCAAGTAGCTTTTTCTCTCCGCTGGGAAGCTGCACGCTCAGTGCCAGTGTTCTGCAGCTTCTTTCTTCACGTTTCAGCAGCTAGCACGCTCTCCGTGTGCAGGAGAAGCGGCTGAGGCTTCCTTGCCGGAGAAGCGGCACCTTCGCCGGCAGAGAGCATCCTGCCGGCCGCGGTGCGCTCCGGAGCGGGGGCTTGTGCCGAAAGAGGCCGGCAACAGGCGCTTACCTTCGGACAGCTCCGGATGCCCGTCTAATGCGTCTCTTGTCGCCTACACGGCAGGGAAAAGCTTTTCCACTCTGTCTAGGAAGGAGAAAGTGTGCCAGCAGAGCAAATGCCTCCCGGACTTTCCCTGCAATTCAGCAAGTGCTTTGCAGCTTGAAATTGGAAGGAAAGCCTCAGATTTAGCAGCCAGAGCTTCAGGAGGAGCAGCAGCGAGCACAGCATCGCTTTTGCAGCAGCTCCTTCCATGTGCATGTTTTTGGGAGTGGAAAGGCTTGCAGAGTGTTCAAGTAGCTTTTTCTCTCCGCTGGGAAGCTGCACGCTCAGTGCCAGTGTTCTGCAGCTTCTTTCTTCACGTTTCAGCAGCTAGCACGCTCTCCGTGTGCAGGAGAAGCGGCTGAGGCTTCCTTGCCGGAGAAGCGGCACCTTCGCCGGCAGAGAGCATCCTGCCGGCCGCGGTGCGCTCCGGAGCGGGGGCTTGTGCCGAAAGAGGCCGGGAACAGGCGCTTACCTTCGGACAGCTCCGGATGCCCGTCTAATGCGTCTCTTGTCGCCTACACGGCAGGGAAAAGCTTTTCCACTCTGTCTAGGAAGGAGAAAGTGTGCCAGCACAGCAAATGCCTCCCGGACTTTCCCTGCAATTCAGCAAGTGCTTTGCAGCTTGAAATTGGAAGGAAAGCCTCAGATTTAGCAGCCAGAGCTTCAGGAGGAGCAGCAGCGAGCACAGCATCGCTTTTGCAGCAGCTCCTTCCATGTGCATGTTTTTGGGAGTGGAAAGGCTTGCAGAGTGTTCAAGTAGCTTTTTCTCTCCGCTGGAAAGGTGCACGCTCAGTGCCAGTGTTCTGCAGCTTCTTTCTTCACGTTTCAGCAGCTAGCACGCTCTCCGTGTGCAGGAGAAGCGGCTGAGGCTTCCTTGCCGGAGAAGCGGCACCTTCGCCGGCAGAGAGCATCCTGCCGGCCGCGGTGCGCTCCGGAGCGGGGGCTTGTGCCGAAAGAGGCCGGGAACAGGCGCTTACCTTCGGACAGCTCCGGATGCCCGTCTAATGCGTCTCTTGTCGCCTACACGGCAGGGAAAAGCTTTTCCACTCTGTCTAGGAAGGAGAAAGTGTGCCAGCAGAGCAAATGCCTCCCGGACTTTCCCTGCAATTCAGCAAGTGCTTTGCAGCTTGAAATTGGAAGGAAAGCCTCAGATTTAGCAGCCAGAGCTTCAGGAGGAGCAGCAGCGAGCACAGCATCGCTTTTGCAGCAGCTCCTTCCATGTGCATGTTTTTGGGAGTGGAAAGGCTTGCAGAGTGTTCAAGTAGCTTTTTCTCTCCGCTGGAAAGCTGCACGCTCAGTGCCAGTGTTCTGCAGCTTCTTTCTTCACGTTTCAGCAGCTAGCACGCTCTCCGTGTGCAGGAGAAGCGGCTGAGGCTTCCTTGCCGGAGAAGCGGCACCTTCGCCGGCAGAGAGCATCCTGCCGGCCGCGGTGCGCTCCGGAGCGGGGGCTTGTGCCGAAAGAGGCCGGCAACAGGCGCTTACCTTCGGACAGCTCCGGATGCCCGTCTAATGCGTCTCTTGTCGCCTACACGGCAGGGAAAAGCTTTTCCACTCTGTCTAAGAAGGAGAAAGTGTGCCAGCACAGCAAATGCCTCCCGGACTTTCCCTGCATTTCAGCAAGTGCTTTGCAGCTTGAAATTGGAAGGAAAGCCTCAGATTTAGCAGCCAGAGCTTCAGGAGGAGCAGCAGCGAGCACAGTATCGCTTTTGCAGCAGCTCCTTCCATGTGCATGTTTTTGGGAGTGGAAAGGCTTGCAGAGTGTTCAAGTAGCTTTTTCTCTCCGCTGGGAAGCTGCACGCTCAGTGCCAGTGTTCTGCAGCTTCTTTCTTCACGTTTCAGCAGCTAGCACGCTCTCCGTGTGCAGGAGAAGCGGCTGAGGCTTCCTTGCCGGAGAAGCGGCACCTTCGCCGGCAGAGAGCATCCTGCCGGCCGCGGTGCGCTCCGGAGCGGGGGCTTGTGCCGAAAGAGGCCGGCAACAGGCGCTTACCTTCGGACAGCTCCGGATGCCCGTCTAATGCGTCTCTTGTCGCCTACACGGCAGGGAAAAGCTTTTCCACTCTGTCTAGGAAGGAGAAAGTGTGCCAGCACAGCAAATGCCTCCCGGACTTTCCCTGCAATTCAGCAAGTGCTTTGCAGCTTGAAATTGGAAGGAAAGCCTCAGATTTAGCAGCCAGAGCTTCAGGAGGAGCAGCAGCGAGCACAGCATCGCTTTTGCAGCAGCTCCTTCCATGTGCACGTTTTTGGGAGTGGAAAGGCTTGCAGAGTGTTCAAGTAGCTTTTTCTCTCCGCTGGAAAGCTGCACGCTCAGTGCCAGTGTTCTGCAGCTTCTTTCTTCACGTTTCAGCAGCTAGCACGCTCTCCGTGTGCAGGAGAAGCGGCTGAGGCTTCCTTGCCGGAGAAGCGGCACCTTCGCCGGCAGAGAGCATCCTGCCGGCCGCGGTGCGCTCCGGAGCGGGGGCTTGTGCCGAAAGAGGCCGGCAACAGGCGCTTACCTTCGGACAGCTCCGGATGCCCGTCTAATGCGTCTCTTGTCGCCTACACGGCAGGGAAAAGCTTTTCCACTCTGTCTAGGAAGGAGAAAGTGTGCCAGCACAGCAAATGCCTCCCGGACTTTCCCTGCAATTCAGCAAGTGCTTTGCAGCTTGAAATTGGAAGGAAAGCCTCAGATTTAGCAGCCAGAGCTTCAGGAGGAGCAGCAGCGAGCACAGCATCGCTTTTGCAGCAGCTCCTTCCATGTGCATGTTTTTGGGAGTGGAAAGGCTTGCAGAGTGTTCAAGTAGCTTTTTCTCTCCGCTGGAAAGGTGCACGCTCAGTGCCAGTGTTCTGCAGCTTCTTTCTTCACGTTTCAGCAGCTAGCACGCTCTCCGTGTGCAGGAGAAGCGGCTGAGGCTTCCTTGCCGGAGAAGCGGCACCTTCGCCAGCAGAGAGCATCCTGCCGGCCGCGGTGCGCTCCGGAGCGGGGGCTTGTGCCGAAAGAGGCCGGGAACAGGCGCTTACCTTCGGACAGCTCCGGATGCCCGTCTAATGCGTCTCTTGTCGCCTACACGGCAGGGAAAAGCTTTTCCACTCTGTCTAGGAAGGAGAAAGTGTGCCAGCACAGCAAATGCCTCCCGGACTTTCCCTGCAATTCAGCAAGTGCTTTGCAGCTTGAAATTGGAAGGAAAGCCTCAGATTTAGCAGCCAGAGCTTCAGGAGGAGCAGCAGCGAGCACAGCATCGCTTTTGCAGCAGCTCCTTCCATGTGCATGTTTTTGGGAGTGGAAAGGCTTGCAGAGTGTTCAAGTAGCTTTTTCTCTCCGCTGGAAAGCTGCACGCTCAGTGCCAGTGTTCTGCAGCTTCTTTCTTCACGTTTCAGCAGCTAGCGCGCTCTCCGTGTGCAGGAGAAGCGGCTGAGGCTTCCTTGCCGGAGAAGCGGCACCTTCGCCGGCAGAGAGCATCCTGCCGGCCGCGGTGCGCTCCGGAGCGGGGGCTTGTGCCGAAAGAGGCCGGGAACAGGCGCTTACCTTCGGACAGCTCCGGATGCCCGTCTAATGCGTCTCTTGTCGCCTACACGGCAGGGAAAAGCTTTTCCACTCTGTCTAGGAAGGAGAAAGTGTGCCAGCACAGCAAATGCCTCCCGGACTTTCCCTGCAATTCAGCAAGTGCTTTGCAGCTTGAAATTGGAAGGAAAGCCTCAGATTTAGCAGCCAGAGCTTCAGGAGGAGCAGCAGCGAGCACAGCATCGCTTTTGCAGCAGCTCCTTCCATGTGCATGTTTTTGGGAGTGGAAAGGCTTGCAGAGTGTTCAAGTAGCTTTTTCTCTCCGCTGGAAAGCTGCACGCTCAGTGCCAGTGTTCTGCAGCTTCTTTCTTCACGTTTCAGCAGCTAGCACGCTCTCCGTGTGCAGGAGAAGCGGCTGAGGCTTCCTTGCCGGAGAAGCGGCACCTTCGCCGGCAGAGAGCATCCTGCCGGCCGCGGTGCGCTCCGGAGCGGGGGCTTGTGCCGAAAGAGGCCGGCAACAGGCGCTTACCTTCGGACAGCTCCGGATGCCCGTCTAATGCGTCTCTTGTCGCCTACACGGCAGGGAAAAGCTTTTCCACTCTGTCTAGGAAGGAGAAAGTGTGCCAGCACAGCAAATGCCTCCCGGACTTTCCCTGCAATTCAGCAAGTGCTTTGCAGCTTGAAATTGGAAGGAAAGCCTCAGATTTAGCAGCCAGAGCTTCAGGAGGAGCAGCAGCGAGCACAGCATCGCTTTTGCAGCAGCTCCTTCCATGTGCATGTTTTTGGGAGTGGAAAGGCTTGCAGAGTGTTCAAGTAGCTTTTTCTCTCCGCTGGAAAGGTGCACGCTCAGTGCCAGTGTTCTGCAGCTTCTTTCTTCACGTTTCAGCAGCTAGCACGCTCTCCGTGTGCAGGAGAAGCGGCTGAGGCTTCCTTGCCGGAGAAGCGGCACCTTCGCCGGCAGAGAGCATCCTGCCGGCCGCGGTGCGCTCCGGAGCGGGGGCTTGTGCCGAAAGAGGCCGGGAACAGGCGCTTACCTTCGGACAGCTCCGGATGCCCGTCTAATGCGTCTCTTGTCGCCTACACGGCAGGGAAAAGCTTTTCCACTCTGTCTAGGAAGGAGAAAGTGTGCCAGCACAGCAAATGCCTCCCGGACTTTCCCTGGAATTCAGCAAGTGCTTTGCAGCTTGAAATTGGAAGGAAAGCCTCAGATTTAGCAGCCAGAGCTTCAGGAGGAGCAGCAGCGAGCACAGCATCGCTTTTGCAGCAGCTCCTTCCATGTGCATGTTTTTGGGAGTGGAAAGGCTTGCAGAGTGTTCAAGTAGCTTTTTCTCTCCGCTGGAAAGCTGCACGCTCAGTGCCAGTGTTCTGCAGCTTCTTTCTTCACGTTTCAGCAGCTAGCACGCTCTCCGTGTGCAGGAGAAGCGGCTGAGGCTTCCTTGCCGGAGAAGCGGCACCTTCGCCGGCAGAGAGCATCCTGCCGGCCGCGGTGCGCTCCGGAGCGGGGGCTTGTGCCGAAAGAGGCCGGCAACAGGCGCTTACCTTCGGACAGCTCCGGATGCCCGTCTAATGCGTCTCTTGTCGCCTACACGGCAGGGAAAAGCTTTTCCACTCTGTCTAAGAAGGAGAAAGTGTGCCAGCACAGCAAATGCCTCCCGGACTTTCCCTGCATTTCAGCAAGTGCTTTGCAGCTTGAAATTGGAAGGAAAGCCTCAGATTTAGCAGCCAGAGCTTCAGGAGGAGCAGCAGCGAGCACAGTATCGCTTTTGCAGCAGCTCCTTCCATGTGCATGTTTTTGGGAGTGGAAAGGCTTGCAGAGTGTTCAAGTAGCTTTTTCTCTCCGCTGGAAAGCTGCACGCTCAGTGCCAGTGTTCTGCAGCTTCTTTCTTCACGTTTCAGCAGCTAGCACGCTCTCCGTGTGCAGGAGAAGCGGCTGAGGCTTCCTTGCCGGAGAAGCGGCACCTTCGCCGGCAGAGAGCATCCTGCCGGCCGCGGTGCGCTCCGGAGCGGGGGCTTGTGCCGAAAGAGGCCGGCAACAGGCGCTTACCTTCGGACAGCTCCGGATGCCCGTCTAATGCGTCTCTTGTCGCCTACACGGCAGGGAAAAGCTTTTCCACTCTGTCTAGGAAGGAGAAAGTGTGCCAGCACAGCAAATGCCTCCCGGACTTTCCCTGCAATTCAGCAAGTGCTTTGCAGCTTGAAATTGGAAGGAAAGCCTCAGATTTAGCAGCCAGAGCTTCAGGAGGAGCAGCAGCGAGCACAGCATCGCTTTTGCAGCAGCTCCTTCCATGTGCACGTTTTTGGGAGTGGAAAGGCTTGCAGAGTGTTCAAGTAGCTTTTTCTCTCCGCTGGAAAGCTGCACGCTCAGTGCCAGTGTTCTGCAGCTTCTTTCTTCACGTTTCAGCAGCTAGCACGCTCTCCGTGTGCAGGAGAAGCGGCTGAGGCTTCCTTGCCGGAGAAGCGGCACCTTCGCCGGCAGAGAGCATCCTGCCGGCCGCGGTGCGCTCCGGAGCGGGGGCTTGTGCCGAAAGAGGCCGGCAACAGGCGCTTACCTTCGGACAGCTCCGGATGCCCGTCTAATGCGTCTCTTGTCGCCTACACGGCAGGGAAAAGCTTTTCCACTCTGTCTAGGAAGGAGAAAGTGTGCCAGCACAGCAAATGCCTCCCGGACTTTCCCTGCAATTCAGCAAGTGCTTTGCAGCTTGAAATTGGAAGGAAAGCCTCAGATTTAGCAGCCAGAGCTTCAGGAGGAGCAGCAGCGAGCACAGCATCGCTTTTGCAGCAGCTCCTTCCATGTGCATGTTTTTGGGAGTGGAAAGGCTTGCAGAGTGTTCAAGTAGCTTTTTCTCTCCGCTGGAAAGGTGCACGCTCAGTGCCAGTGTTCTGCAGCTTCTTTCTTCACGTTTCAGCAGCTAGCACGCTCTCCGTGTGCAGGAGAAGCGGCTGAGGCTTCCTTGCCGGAGAAGCGGCACCTTCGCCGGCAGAGAGCATCCTGCCGGCCGCGGTGCGCTCCGGAGCGGGGGCTTGTGCCGAAAGAGGCCGGGAACAGGCGCTTACCTTCGGACAGCTCCGGATGCCCGTCTAATGCGTCTCTTGTCGCCTACACGGCAGGGAAAAGCTTTTCCACTCTGTCTAGGAAGGAGAAAGTGTGCCAGCACAGCAAATGCCTCCCGGACTTTCCCTGCAATTCAGCAAGTGCTTTGCAGCTTGAAATTGGAAGGAAAGCCTCAGATTTAGCAGCCAGAGCTTCAGGAGGAGCAGCAGCGAGCACAGCATCGCTTTTGCAGCAGCTCCTTCCATGTGCATGTTTTTGGGAGTGGAAAGGCTTGCAGAGTGTTCAAGTAGCTTTTTCTCTCCGCTGGAAAGCTGCACGCTCAGTGCCAGTGTTCTGCAGCTTCTTTCTTCACGTTTCAGCAGCTAGCGCGCTCTCCGTGTGCAGGAGAAGCGGCTGAGGCTTCCTTGCCGGAGAAGCGGCACCTTCGCCGGCAGAGAGCATCCTGCCGGCCGCGGTGCGCTCCGGAGCGGGGGCTTGTGCCGAAAGAGGCCGGCAACAGGCGCTTACCTTCGGACAGCTCCGGATGCCCGTCTAATGCGTCTCTTGTCGCCTACACGGCAGGGAAAAGCTTTTCCACTCTGTCTAGGAAGGAGAAAGTGTGCCAGCACAGCAAATGCCTCCCGGACTTTCCCTGCAATTCAGCAAGTGCTTTGCAGCTTGAAATTGGAAGGAAAGCCTCAGATTTAGCAGCCAGAGCTTCAGGAGGAGCAGCAGCGAGCACAGCATCGCTTTTGCAGCAGCTCCTTCCATGTGCATGTTTTTGGGAGTGGAAAGGCTTGCAGAGTGTTCAAGTAGCTTTTTCTCTCCGCTGGAAAGCTGCACGCTCAGTGCCAGTGTTCTGCAGCTTCTTTCTTCACGTTTCAGCAGCTAGCACGCTCTCCGTGTGCAGGAGAAGCGGCTGAGGCTTCCTTGCCGGAGAAGCGGCACCTTCGCCGGCAGAGAGCATCCTGCCGGCCGCGGTGCGCTCCGGAGCGGGGGCTTGTGCCGAAAGAGGCCGGCAACAGGCGCTTACCTTCGGACAGCTCCGGATGCCCGTCTAATGCGTCTCTTGTCGCCTACACGGCAGGGAAAAGCTTTTCCACTCTGTCTAGGAAGGAGAAAGTGTGCCAGCACAGCAAATGCCTCCCGGACTTTCCCTGCAATTCAGCAAGTGCTTTGCAGCTTGAAATTGGAAGGAAAGCCTCAGATTTAGCAGCCAGAGCTTCAGGAGGAGCAGCAGCGAGCACAGCATCGCTTTTGCAGCAGCTCCTTCCACGTGCATGTTTTTGGGAGTGGAAAGGCTTGCAGAGTGTTCAAGTAGCTTTTTCTCTCCGCTGGAAAGCTGCACGCTCAGTGCCAGTGTTCTGCAGCTTCTTTCTTCACGTTTCAGCAGCTAGCACGCTCTCCGTGTGCAGGAGAAGCGGCTGAGGCTTCCTTGCCGGAGAAGCGGCACCTTCGCCGGCAGAGAGCATCCTGCCGGCCGCGGTGCGCTCCGGAGCGGAGGCTTGTGCCGAAAGAGGCCGGCAACAGGCGCTTACCTTCGGACAGCTCCGGATGCCCGTCTAATGCGTCTCTTGTCGCCTACACGGCAGGGAAAAGCTTTTCCACTCTGTCTAGGAAGGAGAAAGTGTGCCAGCACAGCAAATGCCTCCCGGACTTTCCCTGCAATTCAGCAAGTGCTTTGCAGCTTGAAATTGGAAGGAAAGCCTCAGATTTAGCAGCCAGAGCTTCAGGAGGAGCAGCAGCGAGCACAGCATCGCTTTTGCAGCAGCTCCTTCCATGTGCATGTTTTTGGGAGTGGAAAGGCTTGCAGAGTGTTCAAGTAGCTTTTTCTCTCCGCTGGGAAGCTGCACGCTCAGTGCCAGTGTTCTGCAGCTTCTTTCTTCGCGTTTCAGCAGCTAGCACGCTCTCCGTGTGCAGGAGAAGCGGCTGAGGCTTCCTTGCCGGAGAAGCGGCACCTTCGCCGGCAGAGAGCATCCTGCCGGCCGCGGTGCGCTCCGGAGCGGGGGCTTGTGCCGAAAGAGGCCGGGAACAGGCGCTTACCTTCGGACAGCTCCGGATGCCCGTCTAATGCGTCTCTTGTCGCCTACACGGCAGGGAAAAGCTTTTCCACTCTGTCTAGGAAGGAGAAAGTGTGCCAGCACAGCAAATGCCTCCCGGACTTTCCCTGCAATTCAGCAAGTGCTTTGCAGCTTGAAATTGGAAGGAAAGCCTCAGATTTAGCAGCCAGAGCTTCAGGAGGAGCAGCAGCGAGCACAGCATCGCTTTTGCAGCAGCTCCTTCCATGTGCATGTTTTTGGGAGTGGAAAGGCTTGCAGAGTGTTCAAGTAGCTTTTTCTCTCCGCTGGGAAGCTGCACGCTCAGTGCCAGTGTTCTGCAGCTTCTTTCTTCACGTTTCAGCAGCTAGCACGCTCTCCGTGTGCAGGAGAAGCGGCTGAGGCTTCCTTGCCGGAGAAGCGGCACCTTCGCCGGCAGAGAGCATCCTGCCGGCCGCGGTGCGCTCCGGAGCGGGGGCTTGTGCCGAAAGAGGCCGGCAACAGGCGCTTACCTTCGGACAGCTCCGGATGCCCGTCTAATGCGTCTCTTGTCGCCTACACGGCAGGGAAAAGCTTTTCCACTCTGTCTAGGAAGGAGAAAGTGTGCCAGCACAGCAAACGCCTCCCGGACTTTCCCTGCAATTCAGCAAGTGCTTTGCAGTTTGAAATTGGAAGGAAAGCCTCAGATTTAGCAGCCAGAGCTTCAGGAGGAGCAGCAGCGAGCACAGCATCGCTTTTGCAGCAGCTCCTTCCATGTGCATGTTTTTGGGAGTGGAAAGGCTTGCAGAGTGTTCAAGTAGCTTTTTCTCTCCGCTGGAAAGCTGCACGCTCAGTGCCAGTGTTCTGCAGCTTCTTTCTTCACGTTTCAGCAGCTAGCACGCTCTCCGTGTGCAGGAGAAGCGGCTGAGGCTTCCTTGCCGGAGAAGCGGCACCTTCGCCGGCAGAGAGCATCCTGCCGGCCGCGGTGCGCTCCGGAGCGGGGGCTTGTGCCGAAAGAGGCCGGCAACAGGCGCTTACCTTCGGACAGCTCCGGATGCCCGTCTAATGCGTCTCTTGTCGCCTACACGGCAGGGAAAAGCTTTTCCACTCTGTCTAGGAAGGAGAAAGTGTGCCAGCACAGCAAATGCCTCCCGGACTTTCCCTGCAATTCAGCAAGTGCTTTGCAGCTTGAAATTGGAAGGAAAGCCTCAGATTTAGCAGCCAGAGCTTCAGGAGGAGCAGCAGCGAGCACAGCATCGCTTTTGCAGCAGCTCCTTCCACGTGCATGTTTTTGGGAGTGGAAAGGCTTGCAGAGTGTTCAAGTAGCTTTTTCTCTCCGCTGGAAAGCTGCACGCTCAGTGCCAGTGTTCTGCAGCTTCTTTCTTCACGTTTCAGCAGCTAGCACGCTCTCCGTGTGCAGGAGAAGCGGCTGAGGCTTCCTTGCCGGAGAAGCGGCACCTTCGCCGGCAGAGAGCATCCTGCCGGCCGCGGTGCGCTCCGGAGCGGAGGCTTGTGCCGAAAGAGGCCGGGAACAGGCGCTTACCTTCGGACAGCTCCGGATGCCCGTCTAATGCGTCTCTTGTCGCCTACACGGCAGGGAAAAGCTTTTCCACTCTGTCTAGGAAGGAGAAAGTGTGCCAGCACAGCAAATGCCTCCCGGACTTTCCCTGCAATTCAGCAAGTGCTTTGCAGCTTGAAATTGGAAGGAAAGCCTCAGATTTAGCAGCCAGAGCTTCAGGAGGAGCAGCAGCGAGCACAGCATCGCTTTTGCAGCAGCTCCTTCCATGTGCATGTTTTTGGGAGTGGAAAGGCTTGCAGAGTGTTCAAGTAGCTTTTTCTCTCCGCTGGAAAGCTGCACGCTCAGTGCCAGTGTTCTGCAGCTTCTTTCTTCGCGTTTCAGCAGCTAGCACGCTCTCCGTGTGCAGGAGAAGCGGCTGAGGCTTCCTTGCCGGAGAAGCGGCACCTTCGCCGGCAGAGAGCATCCTGCCGGCCGCGGTGCGCTTCGGAGCGGGGGCTTGTGCCGAAAGAGGCCGGGAACAGGCGCTTACCTTCGGACAGCTCCGGATGCCCGTCTAATGCGTCTCTTGTCGCCTACACGGCAGGGAAAAGCTTTTCCACTCTGTCTAGGAAGGAGAAAGTGTGCCAGCACAGCAAACGCCTCCCGGACTTTCCCTGCAATTCAGCAAGTGCTTTGCAGCTTGAAATTGGAAGGAAAGCCTCAGATTTAGCAGCCAGAGCTTCAGGAGGAGCAGCAGCGAGCACAGCATCGCTTTTGCAGCAGCTCCTTCCATGTGCACGTTTTTGGGAGTGGAAAGGCTTGCAGAGTGTTCAAGTAGCTTTTTCTCTCCGCTGGAAAGCTGCACGCTCAGTGCCAGTGTTCTGCAGCTTCTTTCTTCACGTTTCAGCAGCTAGCACGCTCTCCGTGTGCTGGAGAAGCGGCTGAGGCTTCCTTGCCGGAGAAGCGGCACCTTCGCCGGCAGAGAGCATCCTGCCGGCCGCGGTGCGCTCCGGAGCGGAGGCTTGTGCCGAAAGAGGCCGGGAACAGGCGCTTACCTTCGGACAGCTCCGGATGCCCGTCTAATGCGTCTCTTGTCGCCTACACGGCAGGGAAAAGCTTTTCCACTCTGTCTAGGAAGGAGAAAGTGTGCCAGCACAGCAAATGCCTCCCGGACTTTCCCTGCAATTCAGCAAGTGCTTTGCAGCTTGAAATTGGAAGGAAAGCCTCAGATTTAGCAGCCAGAGCTTCAGGAGGAGCAGCAGCGAGCACAGCATCGCTTTTGCAGCAGCTCCTTCCATGTGCATGTTTTTGGGAGTGGAAAGGCTTGCAGAGTGTTCAAGTAGCTTTTTCTCTCCGCTGGAAAGCTGCACGCTCAGTGCCAGTGTTCTGCAGCTTCTTTCTTCACGTTTCAGCAGCTAGCACGCTCTCCGTGTGCAGGAGAAGCGGCTGAGGCTTCCTTGCCGGAGAAGCGGCACCTTCGCCGGCAGAGAGCATCCTGCCGGCCGCGGTGCGCTCCGGAGCGGGGGCTTGTGCCGAAAGAGGCCGGCAACAGGCGCTTACCTTCGGACGGCTCCGGATGCCCGTCTAATGCGTCTCTTGTCGCCTACACGGCAGGGAAAAGCTTTTCCACTCTGTCTAGGAAGGAGAAAGTGTGCCAGCACAGCAAATGCCTCCCGGACTTTCCCTGCAATTCAGCAAGTGCTTTGCAGCTTGAAATTGGAAGGAAAGCCTCAGATTTAGCAGCCAGAGCTTCAGGAGGAGCAGCAGCGAGCACAGCATCGCTTTTGCAGCAGCTCCTTCCATGTGCATGTTTTTGGGAGTGGAAAGGCTTGCAGAGTGTTCAAGTAGCTTTTTCTCTCCGCTGGAAAGGTGCACGCTCAGTGCCAGTGTTCTGCAGCTTCTTTCTTCACGTTTCAGCAGCTAGCACGCTCTCCGTGTGCAGGAGAAGCGGCTGAGGCTTCCTTGCCGGAGAAGCGGCACCTTCGCCGGCAGAGAGCATCCTGCCGGCCGCGGTGCGCTCCGGAGCGGGGGCTTGTGCCGAAAGAGGCCGGCAACAGGCGCTTACCTTCGGACAGCTCCGGATGCCCGTCTAATGCGTCTCTTGTCGCCTACACGGCAGGGAAAAGCTTTTCCACTCTGTCTAGGAAGGAGAAAGTGTGCCAGCACAGCAAATGCCTCCCGGACTTTCCCTGCAATTCAGCAAGTGCTTTGCAGCTTGAAATTGGAAGGAAAGCCTCAGATTTAGCAGCCAGAGCTTCAGGAGGAGCAGCAGCGAGCACAGCATCGCTTTTGCAGCAGCTCCTTCCATGTGCATGTTTTTGGGAGTGGAAAGGCTTGCAGAGTGTTCAAGTAGCTTTTTCTCTCCGCTGGAAAGCTGCACGCTCAGTGCCAGTGTTCTGCAGCTTCTTTCTTCACGTTTCAGCAGCTAGCACGCTCTCCGTGTGCAGGAGAAGCGGCTGAGGCTTCCTTGCCGGAGAAGCGGCACCTTCGCCGGCAGAGAGCATCCTGCCGGCCGCGGTGCGCTCCGGAGCGGGGGCTTGTGCCGAAAGAGGCCGGCAACAGGCGCTTACCTTCGGACAGCTCCGGATGCCCGTCCAATGCGTCTCTTGTCGCCTACACGGCAGGGAAAAGCTTTTCCACTCTGTCTAGGAAGGAGAAAGTGTGCCAGCACAGCAAATGCCTCCCGGACTTTCCCTGCAATTCAGCAAGTGCTTTGCAGCTTGAAATTGGAAGGAAAGCCTCAGATTTAGCAGCCAGAGCTTCAGGAGGAGCAGCAGCGAGCACAGCATCGCTTTTGCAGCAGCTCCTTCCACGTGCATGTTTTTGGGAGTGGAAAGGCTTGCAGAGTGTTCAAGTAGCTTTTTCTCTCCGCTGGAAAGCTGCACGCTCAGTGCCAGTGTTCTGCAGCTTCTTTCTTCACGTTTCAGCAGCTAGCACGCTCTCCGTGTGCAGGAGAAGCGGCTGAGGCTTCCTTGCCGGAGAAGCGGCACCTTCGCCGGCAGAGAGCATCCTGCCGGCCGCGGTGCGCTCCGGAGCGGAGGCTTGTGCCGAAAGAGGCCGGGAACAGGCGCTTACCTTCGGACAGCTCCGGATGCCCGTCTAATGCGTCTCTTGTCGCCTACACGGCAGGGAAAAGCTTTTCCACTCTGTCTAGGAAGGAGAAAGTGTGCCAGCACAGCAAATGCCTCCCGGACTTTCCCTGCAATTCAGCAAGTGCTTTGCAGCTTGAAATTGGAAGGAAAGCCTCAGATTTAGCAGCCAGAGCTTCAGGAGGAGCAGCAGCGAGCACAGCATCGCTTTTGCAGCAGCTCCTTCCATGTGCACGTTTTTGAAAGTGGAAAGGCTTGCAGAGTGTTCAAGTAGCTTTTTCTCTCCGCTGGAAAGCTGCACGCTCAGTGCCAGTGTTCTGCAGCTTCTTTCTTCACGTTTCAGCAGCTAGCACGCTCTCCGTGTGCTGGAGAAGCGGCTGAGGCTTCCTTGCCGGAGAAGCGGCACCTTCGCCGGCAGAGAGCATCCTGCCGGCCGCGGTGCGCTCCGGAGCGGAGGCTTGTGCCGAAAGAGGCCGGGAACAGGCGCTTACCTTCGGACAGCTCCGGATGCCCGTCTAATGCGTCTCTTGTCGCCTACACGGCAGGGAAAAGCTTTTCCACTCTGTCTAGGAAGGAGAAAGTGTGCCAGCAGAGCAAACGCCTCCCGGACTTTCCCTGCAATTCAGCAAGTGCTTTGCAGCTTGAAATTGGAAGGAAAGCCTCAGATTTAGCAGCCAGAGCTTCAGGAGGAGCAGCAGCGAGCACAGCATCGCTTTTGCAGCAGCTCCTTCCATGTGCATGTTTTTGGGAGTGGAAAGGCTTGCAGAGTGTTCAAGTAGCTTTTTCTCTCCGCTGGAAAGCTGCACGCTCAGTGCCAGTGTTCTGCAGCTTCTTTCTTCACGTTTCAGCAGCTAGCACGCTCTCCGTGTGCAGGAGAAGCGGCTGAGGCTTCCTTGCCGGAGAAGCGGCACCTTCGCCGGCAGAGAGCATCCTGCCGGCCGCGGTGCGCTCCGGAGCGGGGGCTTGTGCCGAAAGAGGCCGGGAACAGGCGCTTACCTTCGGACAGCTCCGGATGCCCGTCTAATGCGTCTCTTGTCGCCTACACGGCAGGGAAAAGCTTTTCCACTCTGTCTGGGAAGCAGAAATTGTGCCAGCACAGCAAATGCCTCCCGGACTTTCCCTGCAATTCAGCAAGTGCTTTGCAGCTTGAAATTGGAAGGAAAGCCTCAGATTTAGCAGCCAGAGCTTCAGGAGGAGCAGCAGCGAGCACAGCATCGCTTTTGCAGCAGCTCCTTCCATGTGCATGTTTTTGGGAGTGGAAAGGCTTGCAGAGTGTTCAAGTAGCTTTTTCTCTCCGCTGGAAAGCTGCACGCTCAGTGCCAGTGTTCTGCAGCTTCTTTCTTCACGTTTCAGCAGCTAGCACGCTCTCCGTGTGCAGGAGAAGCGGCTGAGGCTTCCTTGCCGGAGAAGCGGCACCTTCGCCGGCAGAGAGCATCCTGCCGGCCGCGGTGCGCTCCGGAGCGGGGGCTTGTGCCGAAAGAGGCCGGCAACAGGCGCTTACCTTCGGACAGCTCCGGATGCCCGTCTAATGCGTCTCTTGTCGCCTACACGGCAGGGAAAAGCTTTTCCACTCTGTCTAGGAAGGAGAAAGTGTGCCAGCACAGCAAATGCCTCCCGGACTTTCCCTGCAATTCAGCAAGTGCTTTGCAGCTTGAAATTGGAAGGAAAGCCTCAGATTTAGCAGCCAGAGCTTCAGGAGGAGCAGCAGCGAGCACAGCATCGCTTTTGCAGCAGCTCCTTCCATGTGCATGTTTTTGGGAGTGGAAAGGCTTGCAGAGTGTTCAAGTAGCTTTTTCTCTCCGCTGGGAAGCTGCACGCTCAGTGCCAGTGTTCTGCAGCTTCTTTCTTCACGTTTCAGCAGCTAGCACGCTCTCCGTGTGCAGGAGAAGCGGCTGAGGCTTCCTTGCCGGAGAAGCGGCACCTTCGCCGGCAGAGAGCATCCTGCCGGCCGCGGTGCGCTCCGGAGCGGGGGCTTGTGCCGAAAGAGGCCGGCAACAGGCGCTTACCTTCGGACAGCTCCGGATGCCCGTCTAATGCGTCTCTTGTCGCCTACACGGCAGGGAAAAGCTTTTCCACTCTGTCTAGGAAGGAGAAAGTGTGCCAGCACAGCAAATGCCTCCCGGACTTTCCCTGCAATTCAGCAAGTGCTTTGCAGCTTGAAATTGGAAGGAAAGCCTCAGATTTAGCAGCCAGAGCTTCAGGAGGAGCAGCAGCGAGCACAGCATCGCTTTTGCAGCAGCTCCTTCCATGTGCACGTTTTTGGGAGTGGAAAGGCTTGCAGAGTGTTCAAGTAGCTTTTTCTCTCCGCTGGAAAGCTGCACGCTCAGTGCCAGTGTTCTGCAGCTTCTTTCTTCACGTTTCAGCAGCTAGCACGCTCTCCGTGTGCTGGAGAAGCGGCTGAGGCTTCCTTGCCGGAGAAGCGGCACCTTCGCCGGCAGAGAGCATCCTGCCGGCCGCGGTGCACTCCGGAGCGGGGGCTTGTGCCGAAAGAGGCCGGGAACAGGCGCTTACCTTCGGACAGCTCCGGATGCCCGTCTAATGCGTCTCTTGTCGCCTACACGGCAGGGAAAAGCTTTTCCACTCTGTCTAGGAAGGAGAAAGTGTGCCAGCACAGCAAATGCCTCCCGGACTTTCCCTGCAATTCAGCAAGTGCTTTGCAGCTTGAAATTGGAAGGAAAGCCTCAGATTTAGCAGCCAGAGCTTCAGGAGGAGCAGCAGCGAGCACAGCATCGCTTTTGCAGCAGCTCCTTCCATGTGCATGTTTTTGGGAGTGGAAAGGCTTGCAGAGTGTTCAAGTAGCTTTTTCTCTCCGCTGGAAAGCTGCACGCTCAGTGCCAGTGTTCTGCAGCTTCTTTCTTCACGTTTCAGCAGCTAGCACGCTCTCCGTGTGCAGGAGAAGCGGCTGAGGCTTCCTTGCCGGAGAAGCGGCACCTTCGCCGGCAGAGAGCATCCTGCCGGCCGCGGTGCGCTCCGGAGCGGGGGCTTGTGCCGAAAGAGGCCGGCAACAGGCGCTTACCTTCGGACAGCTCCGGATGCCCGTCTAATGCGTCTCTTGTCGCCTACACGGCAGGGAAAAGCTTTTCCACTCTGTCTAGGAAGGAGAAAGTGTGCCAGCACAGCAAACGCCTCCCGGACTTTCCCTGCAATTCAGCAAGTGCTTTGCAGCTTGAAATTGGAAGGAAAGCCTCAGATTTAGCAGCCAGAGCTTCAGGAGGAGCAGCAGCGAGCACAGCATCGCTTTTGCAGCAGCTCCTTCCATGTGCACGTTTTTGGGAGTGGAAAGGCTTGCAGAGTGTTCAAGTAGCTTTTTCTCTCCGCTGGAAAGCTGCACGCTCAGTGCCAGTGTTCTGCAGCTTCTTTCTTCACGTTTCAGCAGCTAGCACGCTCTCCGTGTGCTGGAGAAGCGGCTGAGGCTTCCTTGCCGGAGAAGCGGCACCTTCGCCGGCAGAGAGCATCCTGCCGGCCGCGGTGCACTCCGGAGCGGGGGCTTGTGCCGAAAGAGGCCGGGAACAGGCGCTTACCTTCGGACAGCTCCGGATGCCCGTCTAATGCGTCTCTTGTCGCCTACACGGCAGGGAAAAGCTTTTCCACTCTGTCTAGGAAGGAGAAAGTGTGCCAGCACAGCAAATGCCTCCCGGACTTTCCCTGCAATTCAGCAAGTGCTTTGCAGCTTGAAATTGGAAGGAAAGCCTCAGATTTAGCAGCCAGAGCTTCAGGAGGAGCAGCAGCGAGCACAGCATCGCTTTTGCAGCAGCTCCTTCCATGTGCATGTTTTTGGGAGTGGAAAGGCTTGCAGAGTGTTCAAGTAGCTTTTTCTCTCCGCTGGAAAGCTGCACGCTCAGTGCCAGTGTTCTGCAGCTTCTTTCTTCACGTTTCAGCAGCTAGCACGCTCTCCGTGTGCAGGAGAAGCGGCTGAGGCTTCCTTGCCGGAGAAGCGGCACCTTCGCCGGCAGAGAGCATCCTGCCGGCCGCGGTGCGCTCCGGAGCGGGGGCTTGTGCCGAAAGAGGCCGGCAACAGGCGCTTACCTTCGGACGGCTCCGGATGCCCGTCTAATGCGTCTCTTGTCGCCTACACGGCAGGGAAAAGCTTTTCCACTCTGTCTAGGAAGGAGAAAGTGTGCCAGCACAGCAAATGCCTCCCGGACTTTCCCTGCAATTCAGCAAGTGCTTTGCAGCTTGAAATTGGAAGGAAAGCCTCAGATTTAGCAGCCAGAGCTTCAGGAGGAGCAGCAGCGAGCACAGCATCGCTTTTGCAGCAGCTCCTTCCATGTGCATGTTTTTGGGAGTGGAAAGGCTTGCAGAGTGTTCAAGTAGCTTTTTCTCTCCGCTGGAAAGGTGCACGCTCAGTGCCAGTGTTCTGCAGCTTCTTTCTTCACGTTTCAGCAGCTAGCACGCTCTCCGTGTGCAGGAGAAGCGGCTGAGGCTTCCTTGCCGGAGAAGCGGCACCTTCGCCGGCAGAGAGCATCCTGCCGGCCGCGGTGCGCTCCGGAGCGGGGGCTTGTGCCGAAAGAGGCCGGGAACAGGCGCTTACCTTCGGACAGCTCCGGATGCCCGTCTAATGCGTCTCTTGTCGCCTACACGGCAGGGAAAAGCTTTTCCACTCTGTCTAGGAAGGAGAAAGTGTGCCAGCACAGCAAATGCCTCCCGGACTTTCCCTGCAATTCAGCAAGTGCTTTGCAGCTTGAAATTGGAAGGAAAGCCTCAGATTTAGCAGCCAGAGCTTCAGGAGGAGCAGCAGCGAGCACAGCATCGCTTTTGCAGCAGCTCCTTCCATGTGCATGTTTTTGGGAGTGGAAAGGCTTGCAGAGTGTTCAAGTAGCTTTTTCTCTCCGCTGGAAAGCTGCACGCTCAGTGCCAGTGTTCTGCAGCTTCTTTCTTCACGTTTCAGCAGCTAGCACGCTCTCCGTGTGCAGGAGAAGCGGCTGAGGCTTCCTTGCCGGAGAAGCGGCACCTTCGCCGGCAGAGAGCATCCTGCCGGCCGCGGTGCGCTCCGGAGCGGGGGCTTGTGCCGAAAGAGGCCGGCAACAGGCGCTTACCTTCGGACAGCTCCGGATGCCCGTCCAATGCGTCTCTTGTCGCCTACACGGCAGGGAAAAGCTTTTCCACTCTGTCTAGGAAGGAGAAAGTGTGCCAGCACAGCAAATGCCTCCCGGACTTTCCCTGCAATTCAGCAAGTGCTTTGCAGCTTGAAATTGGAAGGAAAGCCTCAGATTTAGCAGCCAGAGCTTCAGGAGGAGCAGCAGCGAGCACAGCATCGCTTTTGCAGCAGCTCCTTCCACGTGCATGTTTTTGGGAGTGGAAAGGCTTGCAGAGTGTTCAAGTAGCTTTTTCTCTCCGCTGGAAAGCTGCACGCTCAGTGCCAGTGTTCTGCAGCTTCTTTCTTCACGTTTCAGCAGCTAGCACGCTCTCCGTGTGCAGGAGAAGCGGCTGAGGCTTCCTTGCCGGAGAAGCGGCACCTTCGCCGGCAGAGAGCATCCTGCCGGCCGCGGTGCGCTCCGGAGCGGAGGCTTGTGCCGAAAGAGGCCGGCAACAGGCGCTTACCTTCGGACAGCTCCGGATGCCCGTCTAATGCGTCTCTTGTCGCCTACACGGCAGGGAAAAGCTTTTCCACTCTGTCTAGGAAGGAGAAAGTGTGCCAGCACAGCAAATGCCTCCCGGACTTTCCCTGCAATTCAGCAAGTGCTTTGCAGCTTGAAATTGGAAGGAAAGCCTCAGATTTAGCAGCCAGAGCTTCAGGAGGAGCAGCAGCGAGCACAGCATCGCTTTTGCAGCAGCTCCTTCCATGTGCACGTTTTTGGGAGTGGAAAGGCTTGCAGAGTGTTCAAGTAGCTTTTTCTCTCCGCTGGAAAGCTGCACGCTCAGTGCCAGTGTTCTGCAGCTTCTTTCTTCACGTTTCAGCAGCTAGCACGCTCTCCGTGTGCTGGAGAAGCGGCTGAGGCTTCCTTGCCGGAGAAGCGGCACCTTCGCCGGCAGAGAGCATCCTGCCGGCCGCGGTGCGCTCCGGAGCGGAGGCTTGTGCCGAAAGAGGCCGGGAACAGGCGCTTACCTTCGGACAGCTCCGGATGCCCGTCTAATGCGTCTCTTGTCGCCTACACGGCAGGGAAAAGCTTTTCCACTCTGTCTAGGAAGGAGAAAGTGTGCCAGCAGAGCAAACGCCTCCCGGACTTTCCCTGCAATTCAGCAAGTGCTTTGCAGCTTGAAATTGGAAGGAAAGCCTCAGATTTAGCAGCCAGAGCTTCAGGAGGAGCAGCAGCGAGCACAGCATCGCTTTTGCAGCAGCTCCTTCCATGTGCATGTTTTTGGGAGTGGAAAGGCTTGCAGAGTGTTCAAGTAGCTTTTTCTCTCCGCTGGAAAGGTGCACGCTCAGTGCCAGTGTTCTGCAGCTTCTTTCTTCACGTTTCAGCAGCTAGCACGCTCTCCGTGTGCAGGAGAAGCGGCTGAGGCTTCCTTGCCGGAGAAGCGGCACCTTCGCCGGCAGAGAGCATCCTGCCGGCCGCGGTGCGCTCCGGAGCGGGGGCTTGTGCCGAAAGAGGCCGGCAACAGGCGCTTACCTTCGGACAGCTCCGGATGCCCGTCTAATGCGTCTCTTGTCGCCTACACGGCAGGGAAAAGCTTTTCCACTCTGTCTGGGAAGCAGAAATTGTGCCAGCACAGCAAATGCCTCCCGGACTTTCCCTGCAATTCAGCAAGTGCTTTGCAGCTTGAAATTGGAAGGAAAGCCTCAGATTTAGCAGCCAGAGCTTCAGGAGGAGCAGCAGCGAGCACAGCATCGCTTTTGCAGCAGCTCCTTCCATGTGCATGTTTTTGGGAGTGGAAAGGCTTGCAGAGTGTTCAAGTAGCTTTTTCTCTCCGCTGGAAAGCTGCACGCTCAGTGCCAGTGTTCTGCAGCTTCTTTCTTCACGTTTCAGCAGCTAGCACGCTCTCCGTGTGCAGGAGAAGCGGCTGAGGCTTCCTTGCCGGAGAAGCGGCACCTTCGCCGGCAGAGAGCATCCTGCCGGCCGCGGTGCGCTCCGGAGCGGGGGCTTGTGCCGAAAGAGGCCGGGAACAGGCGCTTACCTTCGGACAGCTCCGGATGCCCGTCTAATGCGTCTCTTGTCGCCTACACGGCAGGGAAAAGCTTTTCCACTCTGTCTGGGAAGCAGAAATTGTGCCAGCACAGCAAATGCCTCCCGGACTTTCCCTGCAATTCAGCAAGTGCTTTGCAGCTTGAAATTGGAAGGAAAGCCTCAGATTTAGCAGCCAGAGCTTCAGGAGGAGCAGCAGCGAGCACAGCATCGCTTTTGCAGCAGCTCCTTCCATGTGCATGTTTTTGGGAGTGGAAAGGCTTGCAGAGTGTTCAAGTAGCTTTTTCTCTCCGCTGGAAAGCTGCACGCTCAGTGCCAGTGTTCTGCAGCTTCTTTCTTCACGTTTCAGCAGCTAGCACGCTCTCCGTGTGCAGGAGAAGCGGCTGAGGCTTCCTTGCCGGAGAAGCGGCACCTTCGCCGGCAGAGAGCATCCTGCCGGCCGCGGTGCGCTCCGGAGCGGGGGCTTGTGCCGAAAGAGGCCGGCAACAGGCGCTTACCTTCGGACAGCTCCGGATGCCCGTCTAATGCGTCTCTTGTCGCCTACACGGCAGGGAAAAGCTTTTCCACTCTGTCTAGGAAGGAGAAAGTGTGCCAGCACAGCAAATGCCTCCCGGACTTTCCCTGCAATTCAGCAAGTGCTTTGCAGCTTGAAATTGGAAGGAAAGCCTCAGATTTAGCAGCCAGAGCTTCAGGAGGAGCAGCAGCGAGCACAGCATCGCTTTTGCAGCAGCTCCTTCCATGTGCATGTTTTTGGGAGTGGAAAGGCTTGCAGAGTGTTCAAGTAGCTTTTTCTCTCCGCTGGGAAGCTGCACGCTCAGTGCCAGTGTTCTGCAGCTTCTTTCTTCACGTTTCAGCAGCTAGCACGCTCTCCGTGTGCAGGAGAAGCGGCTGAGGCTTCCTTGCCGGAGAAGCGGCACCTTCGCCGGCAGAGAGCATCCTGCCGGCCGCGGTGCGCTCCGGAGCGGGGGCTTGTGCCGAAAGAGGCCGGCAACAGGCGCTTACCTTCGGACAGCTCCGGATGCCCGTCTAATGCGTCTCTTGTCGCCTACACGGCAGGGAAAAGCTTTTCCACTCTGTCTAGGAAGGAGAAAGTGTGCCAGCACAGCAAATGCCTCCCGGACTTTCCCTGCAATTCAGCAAGTGCTTTGCAGCTTGAAATTGGAAGGAAAGCCTCAGATTTAGCAGCCAGAGCTTCAGGAGGAGCAGCAGCGAGCACAGCATCGCTTTTGCAGCAGCTCCTTCCATGTGCACGTTTTTGGGAGTGGAAAGGCTTGCAGAGTGTTCAAGTAGCTTTTTCTCTCCGCTGGAAAGCTGCACGCTCAGTGCCAGTGTTCTGCAGCTTCTTTCTTCACGTTTCAGCAGCTAGCACGCTCTCCGTGTGCTGGAGAAGCGGCTGAGGCTTCCTTGCCGGAGAAGCGGCACCTTCGCCGGCAGAGAGCATCCTGCCGGCCGCGGTGCACTCCGGAGCGGGGGCTTGTGCCGAAAGAGGCCGGGAACAGGCGCTTACCTTCGGACAGCTCCGGATGCCCGTCTAATGCGTCTCTTGTCGCCTACACGGCAGGGAAAAGCTTTTCCACTCTGTCTAGGAAGGAGAAAGTGTGCCAGCACAGCAAATGCCTCCCGGACTTTCCCTGCAATTCAGCAAGTGCTTTGCAGCTTGAAATTGGAAGGAAAGCCTCAGATTTAGCAGCCAGAGCTTCAGGAGGAGCAGCAGCGAGCACAGCATCGCTTTTGCAGCAGCTCCTTCCATGTGCATGTTTTTGGGAGTGGAAAGGCTTGCAGAGTGTTCAAGTAGCTTTTTCTCTCCGCTGGAAAGCTGCACGCTCAGTGCCAGTGTTCTGCAGCTTCTTTCTTCACGTTTCAGCAGCTAGCACGCTCTCCGTGTGCAGGAGAAGCGGCTGAGGCTTCCTTGCCGGAGAAGCGGCACCTTCGCCGGCAGAGAGCATCCTGCCGGCCGCGGTGCGCTCCGGAGCGGGGGCTTGTGCCGAAAGAGGCCGGCAACAGGCGCTTACCTTCGGACAGCTCCGGATGCCCGTCTAATGCGTCTCTTGTCGCCTACACGGCAGGGAAAAGCTTTTCCACTCTGTCTAGGAAGGAGAAAGTGTGCCAGCACAGCAAACGCCTCCCGGACTTTCCCTGCAATTCAGCAAGTGCTTTGCAGCTTGAAATTGGAAGGAAAGCCTCAGATTTAGCAGCCAGAGCTTCAGGAGGAGCAGCAGCGAGCACAGCATCGCTTTTGCAGCAGCTCCTTCCATGTGCACGTTTTTGGGAGTGGAAAGGCTTGCAGAGTGTTCAAGTAGCTTTTTCTCTCCGCTGGAAAGCTGCACGCTCAGTGCCAGTGTTCTGCAGCTTCTTTCTTCACGTTTCAGCAGCTAGCACGCTCTCCGTGTGCTGGAGAAGCGGCTGAGGCTTCCTTGCCGGAGAAGCGGCACCTTCGCCGGCAGAGAGCATCCTGCCGGCCGCGGTGCACTCCGGAGCGGGGGCTTGTGCCGAAAGAGGCCGGGAACAGGCGCTTACCTTCGGACAGCTCCGGATGCCCGTCTAATGCGTCTCTTGTCGCCTACACGGCAGGGAAAAGCTTTTCCACTCTGTCTAGGAAGGAGAAAGTGTGCCAGCACAGCAAATGCCTCCCGGACTTTCCCTGCAATTCAGCAAGTGCTTTGCAGCTTGAAATTGGAAGGAAAGCCTCAGATTTAGCAGCCAGAGCTTCAGGAGGAGCAGCAGCGAGCACAGCATCGCTTTTGCAGCAGCTCCTTCCATGTGCATGTTTTTGGGAGTGGAAAGGCTTGCAGAGTGTTCAAGTAGCTTTTTCTCTCCGCTGGAAAGCTGCACGCTCAGTGCCAGTGTTCTGCAGCTTCTTTCTTCACGTTTCAGCAGCTAGCACGCTCTCCGTGTGCAGGAGAAGCGGCTGAGGCTTCCTTGCCGGAGAAGCGGCACCTTCGCCGGCAGAGAGCATCCTGCCGGCCGCGGTGCGCTCCGGAGCGGGGGCTTGTGCCGAAAGAGGCCGGCAACAGGCGCTTACCTTCGGACAGCTCCGGATGCCCGTCTAATGCGTCTCTTGTCGCCTACACGGCAGGGAAAAGCTTTTCCACTCTGTCTAGGAAGGAGAAAGTGTGCCAGCACAGCAAACGCCTCCCGGACTTTCCCTGCAATTCAGCAAGTGCTTTGCAGCTTGAAATTGGAAGGAAAGCCTCAGATTTAGCAGCCAGAGCTTCAGGAGGAGCAGCAGCGAGCACAGCATCGCTTTTGCAGCAGCTCCTTCCATGTGCACGTTTTTGGGAGTGGAAAGGCTTGCAGAGTGTTCAAGTAGCTTTTTCTCTCCGCTGGAAAGCTGCACGCTCAGTGCCAGTGTTCTGCAGCTTCTTTCTTCACGTTTCAGCAGCTAGCACGCTCTCCGTGTGCAGGAGAAGCGGCTGAGGCTTCCTTGCCGGAGAAGCGGCACCTTCGCCGGCAGAGAGCATCCTGCCGGCCGCGGTGCGCTCCGGAGCGGAGGCTTGTGCCGAAAGAGGCCGGGAACAGGCGCTTACCTTCGGACAGCTCCGGATGCCCGTCTAATGCGTCTCTTGTCGCCTACACGGCAGGGAAAAGCTTTTCCACTCTGTCTGGGAAGCAGAAATTGTGCCAGCACAGCAAATGCCTCCCGGACTTTCCCTGCAATTCAGCAAGTGCTTTGCAGCTTGAAATTGGAAGGAAAGCCTCAGATTTAGCAGCCAGAGCTTCAGGAGGAGCAGCAGCGAGCACAGCATCGCTTTTGCAGCAGCTCCTTCCATGTGCATGTTTTTGGGAGTGGAAAGGCTTGCAGAGTGTTCCAGTAGCTTTTTCTCTCCGCTGGAAAGCTGCACGCTCAGTGCCAGTGTTCTGCAGCTTCTTTCTTCACGTTTCAGCAGCTAGCACGCTCTCCGTGTGCAGGAGAAGCGGCTGAGGCTTCCTTGCCGGAGAAGCGGCACCTTCGCCGGCAGAGAGCATCCTGCCGGCCGCGGTGCGCTCCGGAGCGGGGGCTTGTGCCGAAAGAGGCCGGCAACAGGCGCTTACCTTCGGACAGCTCCGGATGCCCGTCTAATGCGTCTCTTGTCGCCTACACGGCAGGGAAAAGCTTTTCCACTCTGTCTAGGAAGGAGAAAGTGTGCCAGCACAGCAAATGCCTCCCGGACTTTCCCTGCAATTCAGCAAGTGCTTTGCAGCTTGAAATTGGAAGGAAAGCCTCAGATTTAGCAGCCAGAGCTTCAGGAGGAGCAGCAGCGAGCACAGCATCGCTTTTGCAGCAGCTCCTTCCATGTGCATGTTTTTGGGAGTGGAAAGGCTTGCAGAGTGTTCAAGTAGCTTTTTCTCTCCGCTGGAAAGCTGCACGCTCAGTGCCAGTGTTCTGCAGCTTCTTTCTTCACGTTTCAGCAGCTAGCACGCTCTCCGTGTGCAGGAGAAGCGGCTGAGGCTTCCTTGCCGGAGAAGCGGCACCTTCGCCGGCAGAGAGCATCCTGCCGGCCGCGGTGCGCTCCGGAGCGGAGGCTTGTGCCGAAAGAGGCCGGGAACAGGCGCTTACCTTCGGACAGCTCCGGATGCCCGTCTAATGCGTCTCTTGTCGCCTACACGGCAGGGAAAAGCTTTTCCACTCTGTCTAGGAAGGAGAAAGTGTGCCAGCACAGCAAATGCCTCCCGGACTTTCCCTGCAATTCAGCAAGTGCTTTGCAGCTTGAAATTGGAAGGAAAGCCTCAGATTTAGCAGCCAGAGCTTCAGAAGGAGCAGCAGCGAGCACAGCATCGCTTTTGCAGCAGCTCCTTCCATGTGCACGTTTTTGGGAGTGGAAAGGCTTGCAGAGTGTTCAAGTAGCTTTTTCTCTCCGCTGGAAAGCTGCACGCTCAGTGCCAGTTTTCTGCAGCTTCTTTCTTCACGTTTCAGCAGCTAGCACGCTCTCCGTGTGCTGGAGAAGCGGCTGAGGCTTCCTTGCCGGAGAAGCGGCACCTTCGCCGGCAGAGAGAATCCTGCCGGCCGCGGTGCACTCCGGAGCGGGGGCTTGTGCCGAAAGAGGCCGGGAACAGGCGCTTACCTTCGGACAGCTCCGGATGCCCGTCTAATGCGTCTCTTGTCGCCTACACGGCAGGGAAAAGCTTTTCCACTCTGTCTAGGAAGGAGAAAGTGTGCCAGCACAGCAAATGCCTCCCGGACTTTCCCTGCAATTCAGCAAGTGCTTTGCAGCTTGAAATTGGAAGGAAAGCCTCAGATTTAGCAGCCAGAGCTTCAGAAGGAGCAGCAGCGAGCACAGCATCGCTTTTGCAGCAGCTCCTTCCATGTGCATGTTTTTGGGAGTGGAAAGGCTTGCAGAGTGTTCAAGTAGCTTTTTCTCTCCGCTGGAAAGCTGCACGCTCAGTGCCAGTGTTCTGCAGCTTCTTTCTTCACGTTTCAGCAGCTAGCACGCTCTCCGTGTGCAGGAGAAGCGGCTGAGGCTTCCTTGCCGGAGAAGCGGCACCTTCGCCGGCAGAGAGCATCCTGCCGGCCGCGGTGCGCTCCGGAGCGGGGGCTTGTGCCGAAAGAGGCCGGCAACAGGCGCTTACCTTCGGACAGCTCCGGATGCCCGTCTAATGCGTCTCTTGTCGCCTACACGGCAGGGAAAAGCTTTTCCACTCTGTCTAGGAAGGAGAAAGTGTGCCAGCACAGCAAACGCCTCCCGGACTTTCCCTGCAATTCAGCAAGTGCTTTGCAGCTTGAAATTGGAAGGAAAGCCTCAGATTTAGCAGCCAGAGCTTCAGGAGGAGCAGCAGCGAGCACAGCATCGCTTTTGCAGCAGCTCCTTCCATGTGCACGTTTTTGGGAGTGGAAAGGCTTGCAGAGTGTTCAAGTAGCTTTTTCTCTCCGCTGGAAAGCTGCACGCTCAGTGCCAGTGTTCTGCAGCTTCTTTCTTCACGTTTCAGCAGCTAGCACGCTCTCCGTGTGCAGGAGAAGCGGCTGAGGCTTCCTTGCCGGAGAAGCGGCACCTTCGCCGGCAGAGAGCATCCTGCCGGCCGCGGTGCGCTCCGGAGCGGGGGCTTGTGCCGAAAGAGGCCGGGAACAGGCGCTTACCTTCGGACAGCTCCGGATGCCTGTCTAATGCGTCTCTTGTCGCCTACACGGCAGGGAAAAGCTTTTCCACTCTGTCTAGGAAGGAGAAAGTGTGCCAGCACAGCAAATGCCTCCCGGACTTTCCCTGCAATTCAGCAAGTGCTTTGCAGCTTGAAATTGGAAGGAAAGCCTCAGATTTAGCAGCCAGAGCTTCAGGAGGAGCAGCAGCGAGCACAGAATCGCTTTTGTAGCAGCTCCTTCCATGTGCATGTTTTTGGGAGTGGAAAGGCTTGCAGAGTGTTCAAGTAGCTTTTTCTCTCCGCTGGAAAGCTGCACGCTCAGTGCCAGTGTTCTGCAGCTTCTTTCTTCACGTTTCAGCAGCTAGCACGCTCTCCGTGTGCAGGAGAAGCGGCTGAGGCTTCCTTGCCGGAGAAGCGGCACCTTCGCCGGCAGAGAGCATCCTGCCGGCCGCGGTGCGCTTCGGAGCGGGGGCTTGTGCCGAAAGAGGCCGGGAACAGGCGCTTACCTTCGGACAGCTCCGGATGCCCGTCTAATGCGTCTCTTGTCGCCTACACGGCAGGGAAAAGCTTTTCCACTCTGTCTAGGAAGGAGAAAGTGTGCCAGCACAGCAAATGCCTCCCGGACTTTCCCTGCAATTCAGCAAGTGCTTTGCAGCTTGAAATTGGAAGGAAAGCCTCAGATTTAGCAGCCAGAGCTTCAGGAGGAGCAGCAGCGAGCACAGCATCGCTTTTGCAGCAGCTCCTTCCATGTGCATGTTTTTGGGAGTGGAAAGGCTTGCAGAGTGTTCAAGTAGCTTTTTCTCTCCGCTGGAAAGCTGCACGCTCAGTGCCAGTGTTCTGCAGCTTCTTTCTTCACGGTTCAGCAGCTAGCACGCTCTCCGTGTGCAGGAGAAGCGGCTGAGGCTTCCTTGCCGGAGAAGCGGCACCTTCGCCGGCAGAGAGCATCCTGCCGGCCGCGGTGCGCTCCGGAGCGGAGGCTTGTGCCGAAAGAGGCCGGGAACAGGCGCTTACCTTCGGACAGCTCCGGATGCCCGTCTAATGCGTCTCTTGTCGCCTACACGGCAGGGAAAAGCTTTTCCACTCTGTCTAGGAAGGAGAAAGTGTGCCAGCAGAGCAAATGCCTCCCGGACTTTCCATGCAATTCAGCAAGTGCTTTGCAGCTTGAAATTGGAAGGAAAGCCTCAGATTTAGCAGCCAGAGCTTCAGGAGGAGCAGCAGCGAGCACAGCATCGCTTTTGCAGCAGCTCCTTCCATGTGCATGTTTTTGGGAGTGGAAAGGCTTGCAGAGTGTTCAAGTAGCTTTTTCTCTCCGCTGGAAAGCTGCACGCTCAGTGCCAGTGTTCTGCAGCTTCTTTCTTCACGTTTCAGCAGCTAGCACGCTCTCCGTGTGCAGGAGAAGCGGCTGAGGCTTCCTTGCCGGAGAAGCGGCACCTTCGCCGGCAGAGAGCATCCTGCCGGCCGCGGTGCGCTCCGGAGCGGGGGCTTGTGCCGAAAGAGGCCGGCAACAGGCGCTTACCTTCGGACAGCTCCGGATGCCCGTCTAATGCGTCTCTTGTCGCCTACACGGCAGGGAAAAGCTTTTCCACTCTGTCTAGGAAGGAGAAAGTGTGCCAGCAGAGCAAATGCCTCCCGGACTTTCCCTGCAATTCAGCAAGTGCTTTGCAGCTTGAAATTGGAAGGAAAGCCTCAGATTTAGCAGCCAGAGCTTCAGGAGGAGCAGCAGCGAGCACAGCATCGCTTTTGCAGCAGCTCCTTCCATGTGCATGTTTTTGGGAGTGGAAAGGCTTGCAGAGTGTTCAAGTAGCTTTTTCTCTCCGCTGGAAAGCTGCACGCTCAGTGCCAGTGTTCTGCAGCTTCTTTCTTCACGTTTCAGCAGCTAGCACGCTCTCCGTGTGCAGGAGAAGCGGCTGAGGCTTCCTTGCCGGAGAAGCGGCACCTTCGCCGGCAGAGAGCATCCTGCCGGCCGCGGTGCGCTCCGGAGCGGGGGCTTGTGCCGAAAGAGGCCGGGAACAGGCGCTTACCTTCGGACAGCTCCGGATGCCCGTCTAATGCGTCTCTTGTCGCCTACACGGCAGGGAAAAGCTTTTCCACTCTGTCTAGGAAGGAGAAAGTGTGCCAGCAGAGCAAATGCCTCCCGGACTTTCCCTGCAATTCAGCAAGTGCTTTGCAGCTTGAAATTGGAAGGAAAGCCTCAGATTTAGCAGCCAGAGCTTCAGGAGGAGCAGCAGCGAGCACAGCATCGCTTTTGCAGCAGCTCCTTCCATGTGCACGTTTTTGGGAGTGGAAAGGCTTGCAGAGTGTTCAAGTAGCTTTTTCTCTCCGCTGGAAAGCTGCACGCTCAGTGCCAGTGTTCTGCAGCTTCTTTCTTCACGTTTCAGCAGCTAGCACGCTCTCCGTGTGCAGGAGAAGCGGCTGAGGCTTCCTTGCCGGAGAAGCGGCACCTTCGCCGGCAGAGAGCATCCTGCCGGCCGCGGTGCGCTCCGGAGCGGGGGCTTGTGCCGAAAGAGGCCGGCAACAGGCGCTTACCTTCGGACAGCTCCGGATGCCCGTCTAATGCGTCTCTTGTCGCCTACACGGCAGGGAAAAGCTTTTCCACTCTGTCTAGGAAGGAGAAAGTGTGCCAGCACAGCAAATGCCTCCCGGACTTTCCCTGCAATTCAGCAAGTGCTTTGCAGCTTGAAATTGGAAGGAAAGCCTCAGATTTAGCAGCCAGAGCTTCAGGAGGAGCAGCAGCGAGCACAGCATCGCTTTTGCAGCAGCTCCTTCCATGTGCATGTTTTTGGGAGTGGAAAGGCTTGCAGAGTGTTCAAGTAGCTTTTTCTCTCCGCTGGAAAGCTGCACGCTCAGTGCCAGTGTTCTGCAGCTTCTTTCTTCACGTTTCAGCAGCTAGCACGCTCTCCGTGTGCAGGAGAAGCGGCTGAGGCTTCCTTGCCGGAGAAGCGGCACCTTCGCCGGCAGAGAGCATCCTGCCGGCCGCGGTGCGCTCCGGAGCGGGGGCTTGTGCCGAAAGAGGCCGGGAACAGGCGCTTACCTTCGGACAGCTCCGGATGCCCGTCTAATGCGTCTCTTGTCGCCTACACGGCAGGGAAAAGCTTTTCCACTCTGTCTAGGAAGGAGAAAGTGTGCCAGCAGAGCAAATGCCTCCCGGACTTTCCCTGCAATTCAGCAAGTGCTTTGCAGCTTGAAATTGGAAGGAAAGCCTCAGATTTAGCAGCCAGAGCTTCAGGAGGAGCAGCAGCGAGCACAGCATCGCTTTTGCAGCAGCTCCTTCCATGTGCATGTTTTTGGGAGTGGAAAGGCTTGCAGAGTGTTCAAGTAGCTTTTTCTCTCCGCTGGAAAGCTGCACGCTCAGTGCCAGTGTTCTGCAGCTTCTTTCTTCACGTTTCAGCAGCTAGCACGCTCTCCGTGTGCAGGAGAAGCGGCTGAGGCTTCCTTGCCGGAGAAGCGGCACCTTCGCCGGCAGAGAGCATCCTGCCGGCCGCGGTGCGCTCCGGAGCGGGGGCTTGTGCCGAAAGAGGCCGGCAACAGGCGCTTACCTTCGGACAGCTCCGGATGCCCGTCTAATGCGTCTCTTGTCGCCTACACGGCAGGGAAAAGCTTTTCCACTCTGTCTAGGAAGGAGAAAGTGTGCCAGCACAGCAAATGCCTCCCGGACTTTCCCTGCAATTCAGCAAGTGCTTTGCAGCTTGAAATTGGAAGGAAAGCCTCAGATTTAGCAGCCAGAGCTTCAGGAGGAGCAGCAGCGAGCACAGCATCGCTTTTGCAGCAGCTCCTTCCATGTGCATGTTTTTGGGAGTGGAAAGGCTTGCAGAGTGTTCAAGTAGCTTTTTCTCTCCGCTGGAAAGCTGCACGCTCAGTGCCAGTGTTCTGCAGCTTCTTTCTTCACGTTTCAGCAGCTAGCACGCTCTCCGTGTGCAGGAGAAGCGGCTGAGGCTTCCTTGCCGGAGAAGCGGCACCTTCGCCGGCAGAGAGCATCCTGCCGGCCGCGGTGCGCTCCGGAGCGGGGGCTTGTGCCGAAAGAGGCCGGCAACAGGCGCTTACCTTCGGACAGCTCCGGATGCCCGTCTAATGCGTCTCTTGTCGCCTACACGGCAGGGAAAAGCTTTTCCACTCTGTCTAGGAAGGAGAAAGTGTGCCAGCAGAGCAAACGCCTCCCGGACTTTCCCTGCAATTCAGCAAGTGCTTTGCAGCTTGAAATTGGAAGGAAAGCCTCAGATTTAGCAGCCAGAGCTTCAGGAGGAGCAGCAGCGAGCACAGCATCGCTTTTGCAGCAGCTCCTTCCATGTGCACGTTTTTGGGAGTGGAAAGGCTTGCAGAGTGTTCAAGTAGCTTTTTCTCTCCGCTGGAAAGCTGCACGCTCAGTGCCAGTGTTCTGCAGCTTCTTTCTTCACGTTTCAGCAGCTAGCACGCTCTCCGTGTGCTGGAGAAGCGGCTGAGGCTTCCTTGCCGGAGAAGCGGCACCTTCGCCGGCAGAGAGCATCCTGCCGGCCGCGGTGCGCTCCGGAGCGGAGGCTTGTGCCGAAAGAGGCCGGGAACAGGCGCTTACCTTCGGACAGCTCCGGATGCCCGTCTAATGCGTCTCTTGTCGCCTACACGGCAGGGAAAAGCTTTTCCACTCTGTCTAGGAAGGAGAAAGTGTGCCAGCAGAGCAAATGCCTCCCGGACTTTCCATGCAATTCAGCAAGTGCTTTGCAGCTTGAAATTGGAAGGAAAGCCTCAGATTTAGCAGCCAGAGCTTCAGGAGGAGCAGCAGCGAGCACAGCATCGCTTTTGCAGCAGCTCCTTCCATGTGCATGTTTTTGGGAGTGGAAAGGCTTGCAGAGTGTTCAAGTAGCTTTTTCTCTCCGCTGGAAAGCTGCACGCTCAGTGCCAGTGTTCTGCAGCTTCTTTCTTCACGTTTCAGCAGCTAGCACGCTCTCCGTGTGCAGGAGAAGCGGCTGAGGCTTCCTTGCCGGAGAAGCGGCACCTTCGCCGGCAGAGAGCATCCTGCCGGCCGCGGTGCGCTCCGGAGCGGGGGCTTGTGCCGAAAGAGGCCGGCAACAGGCGCTTACCTTCGGACAGCTCCGGATGCCCGTCTAATGCGTCTCTTGTCGCCTACACGGCAGGGAAAAGCTTTTCCACTCTGTCTAGGAAGGAGAAAGTGTGCCAGCAGAGCAAATGCCTCCCGGACTTTCCCTGCAATTCAGCAAGTGCTTTGCAGCTTGAAATTGGAAGGAAAGCCTCAGATTTAGCAGCCAGAGCTTCAGGAGGAGCAGCAGCGAGCACAGCATCGCTTTTGCAGCAGCTCCTTCCATGTGCACGTTTTTGGGAGTGGAAAGGCTTGCAGAGTGTTCAAGTAGCTTTTTCTCTCCGCTGGAAAGCTGCACGCTCAGTGCCAGTGTTCTGCAGCTTCTTTCTTCACGTTTCAGCAGCTAGCACGCTCTCCGTGTGCAGGAGAAGCGGCTGAGGCTTCCTTGCCGGAGAAGCGGCACCTTCGCCGGCAGAGAGCATCCTGCCGGCCGCGGTGCGCTCCGGAGCGGGGGCTTGTGCCGAAAGAGGCCGGCAACAGGCGCTTACCTTCGGACAGCTCCGGATGCCCGTCTAATGCGTCTCTTGTCGCCTACACGGCAGGGAAAAGCTTTTCCACTCTGTCTAGGAAGGAGAAAGTGTGCCAGCACAGCAAATGCCTCCCGGACTTTCCCTGCAATTCAGCAAGTGCTTTGCAGCTTGAAATTGGAAGGAAAGCCTCAGATTTAGCAGCCAGAGCTTCAGGAGGAGCAGCAGCGAGCACAGCATCGCTTTTGCAGCAGCTCCTTCCATGTGCATGTTTTTGGGAGTGGAAAGGCTTGCAGAGTGTTCAAGTAGCTTTTTCTCTCCGCTGGAAAGCTGCACGCTCAGTGCCAGTGTTCTGCAGCTTCTTTCTTCACGTTTCAGCAGCTAGCACGCTCTCCGTGTGCAGGAGAAGCGGCTGAGGCTTCCTTGCCGGAGAAGCGGCACCTTCGCCGGCAGAGAGCATCCTGCCGGCCGCGGTGCGCTCCGGAGCGGGGGCTTGTGCCGAAAGAGGCCGGGAACAGGCGCTTACCTTCGGACAGCTCCGGATGCCCGTCTAATGCGTCTCTTGTCGCCTACACGGCAGGGAAAAGCTTTTCCACTCTGTCTAGGAAGGAGAAAGTGTGCCAGCACAGCAAATGCCTCCCGGACTTTCCCTGCAATTCAGCAAGTGCTTTGCAGCTTGAAATTGGAAGGAAAGCCTCAGATTTAGCAGCCAGAGCTTCAGGAGGAGCAGCAGCGAGCACAGCATCGCTTTTGCAGCAGCTCCTTCCATGTGCATGTTTTTGGGAGTGGAAAGGCTTGCAGAGTGTTCAAGTAGCTTTTTCTCTCCGCTGGAAAGCTGCACGCTCAGTGCCAGTGTTCTGCAGCTTCTTTCTTCACGTTTCAGCAGCTAGCACGCTCTCCGTGTGCAGGAGAAGCGGCTGAGGCTTCCTTGCCGGAGAAGCGGCACCTTCGCCGGCAGAGAGCATCCTGCCGGCCGCGGTGCGCTCCGGAGCGGGGGCTTGTGCCGAAAGAGGCCGGCAACAGGCGCTTACCTTCGGACAGCTCCGGATGCCCGTCTAATGCGTCTCTTGTCGCCTACACGGCAGGGAAAAGCTTTTCCACTCTGTCTAGGAAGGAGAAAGTGTGCCAGCAGAGCAAACGCCTCCCGGACTTTCCCTGCAATTCAGCAAGTGCTTTGCAGCTTGAAATTGGAAGGAAAGCCTCAGATTTAGCAGCCAGAGCTTCAGGAGGAGCAGCAGCGAGCACAGCATCGCTTTTGCAGCAGCTCCTTCCATGTGCATGTTTTTGGGAGTGGAAAGGCTTGCAGAGTGTTCAAGTAGCTTTTTCTCTCCGCTGGAAAGCTGCACGCTCAGTGCCAGTGTTCTGCAGCTTCTTTCTTCACGTTTCAGCAGCTAGCACGCTCTCCGTGTGCAGGAGAAGCGGCTGAGGCTTCCTTGCCGGAGAAGCGGCACCTTCGCCGGCAGAGAGCATCCTGCCGGCCGCGGTGCGCTCCGGAGCGGGGGCTTGTGCCGAAAGAGGCCGGCAACAGGCGCTTACCTTCGGACAGCTCCGGATGCCCGTCTAATGCGTCTCTTGTCGCCTACACGGCAGGGAAAAGCTTTTCCACTCTGTCTAGGAAGGAGAAAGTGTGCCAGCAGAGCAAACGCCTCCCGGACTTTCCCTGCAATTCAGCAAGTGCTTTGCAGCTTGAAATTGGAAGGAAAGCCTCAGATTTAGCAGCCAGAGCTTCAGGAGGAGCAGCAGCGAGCACAGCATCGCTTTTGCAGCAGCTCCTTCCATGTGCACGTTTTTGGGAGTGGAAAGGCTTGCAGAGTGTTCAAGTAGCTTTTTCTCTCCGCTGGAAAGCTGCACGCTCAGTGCCAGTGTTCTGCAGCTTCTTTCTTCACGTTTCAGCAGCTAGCACGCTCTCCGTGTGCTGGAGAAGCGGCTGAGGCTTCCTTGCCGGAGAAGCGGCACCTTCGCCGGCAGAGAGCATCCTGCCGGCCGCGGTGCGCTCCGGAGCGGGGGCTTGTGCCGAAAGAGGCCGGGAACAGGCGCTTACCTTCGGACAGCTCCGGATGCCCGTCTAATGCGTCTCTTGTCGCCTACACGGCAGGGAAAAGCTTTTCCACTCTGTCTAGGAAGGAGAAAGTGTGCCAGCACAGCAAATGCCTCCCGGACTTTCCCTGCAATTCAGCAAGTGCTTTGCAGCTTGAAATTGGAAGGAAAGCCTCAGATTTAGCAGCCAGAGCTTCAGGAGGAGCAGCAGCGAGCACAGCATCGCTTTTGCAGCAGCTCCTTCCATGTGCATGTTTTTGGGAGTGGAAAGGCTTGCAGAGTGTTCAAGTAGCTTTTTCTCTCCGCTGGGAAGCTGCACGCTCAGTGCCAGTGTTCTGCAGCTTCTTTCTTCACGTTTCAGCAGCTAGCACGCTCTCCGTGTGCAGGAGAAGCGGCTGAGGCTTCCTTGCCGGAGAAGCGGCACCTTCGCCGGCAGAGAGCATCCTGCCGGCCGCGGTGCGCTCCGGAGCGGGGGCTTGTGCCGAAAGAGGCCGGCAACAGGCGCTTACCTTCGGACAGCTCCGGATGCCCGTCTAATGCGTCTCTTGTCGCCTACACGGCAGGGAAAAGCTTTTCCACTCTGTCTAGGAAGGAGAAAGTGTGCCAGCACAGCAAACGCCTCCCGGACTTTCCCTGCAATTCAGCAAGTGCTTTGCAGCTTGAAATTGGAAGGAAAGCCTCAGATTTAGCAGCCAGAGCTTCAGGAGGAGCAGCAGCGAGCACAGCATCGCTTTTGCAGCAGCTCCTTCCATGTGCATGTTTTTGGGAGTGGAAAGGCTTGCAGAGTGTTCAAGTAGCTTTTTCTCTCCGCTGGAAAGCTGCACGCTCAGCGCCAGGGTTCTGCTGCTTCTTTCTTCACGTTTCAGCAGCTAGCACGCTCTCCGTGTGCAGGAGAAGCGGCTGAGGCTTCCTTGCCGGAGAAGCGGCACCTTCGCCGGCAGAGAGCATCCTGCCGGCCGCGGTGCGCTCCGGAGCGGGGGCTTGTGCCGAAAGAGGCCGGCAACGGGCGCTTACCTTCGGACAGCTCCGGATGCCCGTCTAATGCGTCTCTTGTCGCCTACACGGCAGGGAAAAGCTTTTCCACTCTGTCTGGGAAGCAGAAAGTGTGCCAGCACAGCAAATGCCTCCCGGACTTTCCCTGCAATTCAGCAAGTGCTTTGCAGCTTGAAATTGGAAGGAAAGCCTCAGATTTAGCAGCCAGAGCTTCAGGAGGAGCAGCAGCGAGCACAGCATCGCTTTTGCAGCAGCTCCTTCCATGTGCATGTTTTTGGGAGTGGAAAGGCTTGCAGAGTGTTCAAGTAGCTTTTTCTCTCCGCTGGAAAGCTGCACGCTCAGTGCCAGTGTTCTGCAGCTTCTTTCTTCACGTTTCAGCAGCTAGCACGCTCTCCGTGTGCAGGAGAAGCGGCTGAGGCTTCCTTGCCGGAGAAGCGGCACCTTCGCCGGCAGAGAGCATCCTGCCGGCCGCGGTGCGCTCCGGAGCGGGGGCTTGTGCCGAAAGAGGCCGGCAACAGGCGCTTACCTTCGGACAGCTCCGGATGCCCGTCTAATGCGTCTCTTGTCGCCTACACGGCAGGGAAAAGCTTTTCCACTCTGTCTAGGAAGGAGAAAGTGTGCCAGCACAGCAAATGCCTCCCGGACTTTCCCTGCAATTCAGCAAGTGCTTTGCAGCTTGAAATTGGAAGGAAAGCCTCAGATTTAGCAGCCAGAGCTTCAGGAGGAGCAGCAGCGAGCACAGCATCGCTTTTGCAGCAGCTCCTTCCATGTGCATGTTTGTGGGAGTGGAAAGGCTTGCAGAGTGTTCAAGTAGCTTTTTCTCTCCGCTGGAAAGCTGCACGCTCAGGGCCAGTGTTCTGCCGCTTCTTTCTTCGCGTTTCAGCAGCTAGCACGCTCTCCGTGTGCAGGAGAAGCGGCTGAGGCTTCCTTGCCGGAGAAGCGGCACCTTCGCCGGCAGAGAGCATCCTGCCGGCCGCGGTGCGCTCCGGAGCGGGGGCTTGTGCCAAAAGAGGCCGGGAACAGGCGCTTACCTTCGGACAGCTCCGGATGCCCGTCTAATGCGTCTCTTGTCGCCTACACGGCAGGGAAAAGCTTTTCCACTCTGTCTAGGAAGGAGAAAGTGTGCCAGCAGAGCAAATGCCTCCCGGACTTTCCCTGCAATTCAGCAAGTGCTTTGCAGCTTGAAATTGGAAGGAAAGCCTCAGATTTAGCAGCCAGAGCTTCAGGAGGAGCAGCAGCGAGCACAGCATCGCTTTTGCAGCAGCTCCTTCCATGTGCATGTTTTTGGGAGTGGAAAGGCTTGCAGAGTGTTCAAGTAGCTTTTTCTCTCCGCTGGAAAGCTGCACGCTCAGTGCCAGTGTTCTGCAGCTTCTTTCTTCACGTTTCAGCAGCTAGCACGCTCTCCGTGTGCAGGAGAAGCGGCTGAGGCTTCCTTGCCGGAGAAGCGGCACCTTCGCCGGCAGAGAGCATCCTGCCGGCCGCGGTGCGCTCCGGAGCGGGGGCTTGTGCCGAAAGAGGCCGGCAACAGGCGCTTACCTTCGGACAGCTCCGGATGCCCGTCTAATGCGTCTCTTGTCGCCTACACGGCAGGGAAAAGCTTTTCCACTCTGTCTAGGAAGGAGAAAGTGTGCCAGCACAGAAAACGCCTCCCGGACTTACCCTGCAATTCAGCAAGTGCTTTGCAGCTTGAAATTGGAAGGAAAGCCTCAGATTTAGCAGCCAGAGCTTCAGGAGGAGCAGCAGCGAGCACAGCATCGCTTTTGCAGCAGCTCCTTCCATGTGCACGTTTTTGGGAGTGGAAAGGCTTGCAGAGTGTTCAAGTAGCTTTTTCTCTCCGCTGGAAAGCTGCACGCTCAGTGCCAGTGTTCTGCAGCTTCTTTCTTCACGTTTCAGCAGCTAGCACGCTCTCCGTGTGCTGGAGAAGCGGCTGAGGCTTCCTTGCCGGAGAAGCGGCACCTTCGCCGGCAGAGAGCATCCTGCCGGCCGCGGTGCGCTCCGGAGCGGGGGCTTGTGCCGAAAGAGGCCGGCAACAGGCGCTTACCTTCGGACAGCTCCGGATGCCCGTCTAATGCGTCTCTTGTCGCCTACACGGCAGGGAAAAGCTTTTCCACTCTGTCTAGGAAGGAGAGAGTGTGCCAGCACAGCAAATGCCTCCCGGACTTTCCCTGCAATTCAGCAAGTGCTTTGCAGCTTGAAATTGGAAGGAAAGCCTCAGATTTAGCAGCCAGAGCTTCAGGAGGAGCAGCAGCGAGCACAGCATCGCTTTTGCAGCAGCTCCTTCCATGTGCATGTTTTTGGGAGTGGAAAGGCTTGCAGAGTGTTCAAGTAGCTTTTTCTCTCCGCTGGGAAGCTGCACGCTCAGTGCCAGTGTTCTGCAGCTTCTTTCTTCACGTTTCAGCAGCTAGCACGCTCTCCGTGTGCAGGAGAAGCGGCTGAGGCTTCCTTGCCGGAGAAGCGGCACCTTCGCCGGCAGAGAGCATCCTGCCGGCCGCGGTGCGCTCCGGAGCGGGGGCTTGTGCCGAAAGAGGCCGGCAACAGGCGCTTACCTTCGGACAGCTCCGGATGCCCGTCTAATGCGTCTCTTGTCGCCTACACGGCAGGGAAAAGCTTTTCCACTCTGTCTAGGAAGGAGAAAGTGTGCCAGCACAGCAAACGCCTCCCGGACTTTCCCTGCAATTCAGCAAGTGCTTTGCAGCTTGAAATTGGAAGGAAAGCCTCAGATTTAGCAGCCAGAGCTTCAGGAGGAGCAGCAGCGAGCACAGCATCGCTTTTGCAGCAGCTCCTTCCATGTGCATGTTTTTGGGAGTGGAAAGGCTTGCAGAGTGTTCAAGTAGCTTTTTCTCTCCGCTGGAAAGCTGCACGCTCAGTGCCAGTGTTCTGCAGCTTCTTTCTTCACGTTTCAGCAGCTAGCACGCTCTCCGTGTGCAGGAGAAGCGGCTGAGGCTTCCTTGCCGGAGAAGCGGCACCTTCGCCGGCAGAGAGCATCCTGCCGGCCGCGGTGCGCTCCGGAGCGGGGGCTTGTGCCGAAAGAGGCCGGCAACAGGCGCTTACCTTCGGACAGCTCCGGATGCCCGTCTAATGCGTCTCTTGTCGCCTACACGGCAGGGAAAAGCTTTTCCACTCTGTCTAGGAAGGAGAAAGTGTGCCAGCACAGCAAACGCCTCCCGGACTTTCCCTGCAATTCAGCAAGTGCTTTGCAGCTTGAAATTGGAAGGAAAGCCTCAGATTTAGCAGCCAGAGCTTCAGGAGGAGCAGCAGCGAGCACAGCATCGCTTTTGCAGCAGCTCCTTCCATGTGCATGTTTTTGGGAGTGGAAAGGCTTGCAGAGTGTTCAAGTAGCTTTTTCTCTCCGCTGGAAAGCTGCACGCTCAGTGCCAGTGTTCTGCAGCTTCTTTCTTCACGTTTCAGCAGCTAGCACGCTCTCCGTGTGCAGGAGAAGCGGCTGAGGCTTCCTTGCCGGAGAAGCGGCACCTTCGCCGGCAGAGAGCATCCTGCCGGCCGCGGTGCGCTCCGGAGCGGGGGCTTGTGCCGAAAGAGGCCGGCAACAGGCGCTTACCTTCGGACAGCTCCGGATGCCCGTCTAATGCGTCTCTTGTCGCCTACACGGCAGGGAAAAGCTTTTCCACTCTGTCTAGGAAGGAGAAAGTGTGCCAGCACAGAAAACGCCTCCCGGACTTACCCTGCAATTCAGCAAGTGCTTTGCAGCTTGAAATTGGAAGGAAAGCCTCAGATTTAGCAGCCAGAGCTTCAGGAGGAGCAGCAGCGAGCACAGCATCGCTTTTGCAGCAGCTCCTTCCATGTGCACGTTTTTGGGAGTGGAAAGGCTTGCAGAGTGTTCAAGTAGCTTTTTCTCTCCGCTGGAAAGCTGCACGCTCAGTGCCAGTGTTCTGCAGCTTCTTTCTTCACGTTTCAGCAGCTAGCACGCTCTCCGTGTGCTGGAGAAGCGGCTGAGGCTTCCTTGCCGGAGAAGCGGCACCTTCGCCGGCAGAGAGCATCCTGCCGGCCGCGGTGCGCTCCGGAGCGGGGGCTTGTGCCGAAAGAGGCCGGCAACAGGCGCTTACCTTCGGACAGCTCCGGATGCCCGTCTAATGCGTCTCTTGTCGCCTACACGGCAGGGAAAAGCTTTTCCACTCTGTCTAGGAAGGAGAGAGTGTGCCAGCACAGCAAATGCCTCCCGGACTTTCCCTGCAATTCAGCAAGTGCTTTGCAGCTTGAAATTGGAAGGAAAGCCTCAGATTTAGCAGCCAGAGCTTCAGGAGGAGCAGCAGCGAGCACAGCATCGCTTTTGCAGCAGCTCCTTCCATGTGCATGTTTTTGGGAGTGGAAAGGCTTGCAGAGTGTTCAAGTAGCTTTTTCTCTCCGCTGGGAAGCTGCACGCTCAGTGCCAGTGTTCTGCAGCTTCTTTCTTCACGTTTCAGCAGCTAGCACGCTCTCCGTGTGCAGGAGAAGCGGCTGAGGCTTCCTTGCCGGAGAAGCGGCACCTTCGCCGGCAGAGAGCATTCTGCCGGCCGCGGTGCGCTCCGGAGCGGGGGCTTGTGCCGAAAGAGGCCGGCAACAGGCGCTTACCTTCGGACAGCTCCGGATGCCCGTCTAATGCGTCTCTTGTCGCCTACACGGCAGGGAAAAGCTTTTCCACTCTGTCTAGGAAGGAGAAAGTGTGCCAGCACAGCAAACGCCTCCCGGACTTTCCCTGCAATTCAGCAAGTGCTTTGCAGCTTGAAATTGGAAGGAAAGCCTCAGATTTAGCAGCCAGAGCTTCAGGAGGAGCAGCAGCGAGCACAGCATCGCTTTTGCAGCAGCTCCTTCCATGTGCATGTTTTTGGGAGTGGAAAGGCTTGCAGAGTGTTCAAGTAGCTTTTTCTCTCCGCTGGAAAGCTGCACGCTCAGTGCCAGTGTTCTGCAGCTTCTTTCTTCACGTTTCAGCAGCTAGCACGCTCTCCGTGTGCAGGAGAAGCGGCTGAGGCTTCCTTGCCGGAGAAGCGGCACCTTCGCCGGCAGAGAGCATCCTGCCGGCCGCGGTGCGCTCCGGAGCGGGGGCTTGTGCCGAAAGAGGCCGGCAACAGGCGCTTACCTTCGGACAGCTCCGGATGCCCGTCTAATGCGTCTCTTGTCGCCTACACGGCAGGGAAAAGCTTTTCCACTCTGTCTAGGAAGGAGAAAGTGTGCCAGCACAGCAAACGCCTCCCGGACTTTCCCTGCAATTCAGCAAGTGCTTTGCAGCTTGAAATTGGAAGGAAAGCCTCAGATTTAGCAGCCAGAGCTTCAGGAGGAGCAGCAGCGAGCACAGCATCGCTTTTGCAGCAGCTCCTTCCATGTGCATGTTTTTGGGAGTGGAAAGGCTTGCAGAGTGTTCAAGTAGCTTTTTCTCTCCGCTGGAAAGCTGCACGCTCAGTGCCAGTGTTCTGCAGCTTCTTTCTTCACGTTTCAGCAGCTAGCACGCTCTCCGTGTGCAGGAGAAGCGGCTGAGGCTTCCTTGCCGGAGAAGCGGCACCTTCGCCGGCAGAGAGCATCCTGCCGGCCGCGGTGCGCTCCGGAGCGGGGGCTTGTGCCGAAAGAGGCCGGCAACAGGCGCTTACCTTCGGACAGCTCCGGATGCCCGTCTAATGCGTCTCTTGTCGCCTACACGGCAGGGAAAAGCTTTTCCACTCTGTCTAGGAAGGAGAAAGTGTGCCAGCACAGAAAACGCCTCCCGGACTTACCCTGCAATTCAGCAAGTGCTTTGCAGCTTGAAATTGGAAGGAAAGCCTCAGATTTAGCAGCCAGAGCTTCAGGAGGAGCAGCAGCGAGCACAGCATCGCTTTTGCAGCAGCTCCTTCCATGTGCACGTTTTTGGGAGTGGAAAGGCTTGCAGAGTGTTCAAGTAGCTTTTTCTCTCCGCTGGAAAGCTGCACGCTCAGTGCCAGTGTTCTGCAGCTTCTTTCTTCACGTTTCAGCAGCTAGCACGCTCTCCGTGTGCTGGAGAAGCGGCTGAGGCTTCCTTGCCGGAGAAGCGGCACCTTCGCCGGCAGAGAGCATCCTGCCGGCCGCGGTGCGCTCCGGAGCGGGGGCTTGTGCCGAAAGAGGCCGGCAACAGGCGCTTACCTTCGGACAGCTCCGGATGCCCGTCTAATGCGTCTCTTGTCGCCTACACGGCAGGGAAAAGCTTTTCCACTCTGTCTAGGAAGGAGAGAGTGTGCCAGCACAGCAAATGCCTCCCGGACTTTCCCTGCAATTCAGCAAGTGCTTTGCAGCTTGAAATTGGAAGGAAAGCCTCAGATTTAGCAGCCAGAGCTTCAGGAGGAGCAGCAGCGAGCACAGCATCGCTTTTGCAGCAGCTCCTTCCATGTGCATGTTTTTGGGAGTGGAAAGGCTTGCAGAGTGTTCAAGTAGCTTTTTCTCTCCGCTGGGAAGCTGCACGCTCAGTGCCAGTGTTCTGCAGCTTCTTTCTTCACGTTTCAGCAGCTAGCACGCTCTCCGTGTGCAGGAGAAGCGGCTGAGGCTTCCTTGCCGGAGAAGCGGCACCTTCGCCGGCAGAGAGCATCCTGCCGGCCGCGGTGCGCTCCGGAGCGGGGGCTTGTGCCGAAAGAGGCCGGCAACAGGCGCTTACCTTCGGACAGCTCCGGATGCCCGTCTAATGCGTCTCTTGTCGCCTACACGGCAGGGAAAAGCTTTTCCACTCTGTCTAGGAAGGAGAAAGTGTGCCAGCACAGCAAACGCCTCCCGGACTTTCCCTGCAATTCAGCAAGTGCTTTGCAGCTTGAAATTGGAAGGAAAGCCTCAGATTTAGCAGCCAGAGCTTCAGGAGGAGCAGCAGCGAGCACAGCATCGCTTTTGCAGCAGCTCCTTCCATGTGCATGTTTTTGGGAGTGGAAAGGCTTGCAGAGTGTTCAAGTAGCTTTTTCTCTCCGCTGGAAAGCTGCACGCTCAGTGCCAGTGTTCTGCAGCTTCTTTCTTCACGTTTCAGCAGCTAGCACGCTCTCCGTGTGCAGGAGAAGCGGCTGAGGCTTCCTTGCCGGAGAAGCGGCACCTTCGCCGGCAGAGAGCATCCTGCCGGCCGCGGTGCGCTCCGGAGCGGGGGCTTGTGCCGAAAGAGGCCGGCAACAGGCGCTTACCTTCGGACAGCTCCGGATGCCCGTCTAATGCGTCTCTTGTCGCCTACACGGCAGGGAAAAGCTTTTCCACTCTGTCTAGGAAGGAGAAAGTGTGCCAGCACAGCAAATGCCTCCCGGACTTTCCCTGCAATTCAGCAAGTGCTTTGCAGCTTGAAATTGGAAGGAAAGCCTCAGATTTAGCAGCCAGAGCTTCAGGAGGAGCAGCAGCGAGCACAGCATCGCTTTTGCAGCAGCTCCTTCCATGTGCATGTTTGTGGGAGTGGAAAGGCTTGCAGAGTGTTCAAGTAGCTTTTTCTCTCCGCTGGAAAGCTGCACGCTCAGGGCCAGTGTTCTGCCGCTTCTTTCTTCGCGTTTCAGCAGCTAGCACGCTCTCCGTGTGCAGGAGAAGCGGCTGAGGCTTCCTTGCCGGAGAAGCGGCACCTTCGCCGGCAGAGAGCATCCTGCCGGCCGCGGTGCGCTCCGGAGCGGGGGCTTGTGCCAAAAGAGGCCGGGAACAGGCGCTTACCTTCGGACAGCTCCGGATGCCCGTCTAATGCGTCTCTTGTCGCCTACACGGCAGGGAAAAGCTTTTCCACTCTGTCTAGGAAGGAGAAAGTGTGCCAGCAGAGCAAATGCCTCCCGGACTTTCCCTGCAATTCAGCAAGTGCTTTGCAGCTTGAAATTGGAAGGAAAGCCTCAGATTTAGCAGCCAGAGCTTCAGGAGGAGCAGCAGCGAGCACAGCATCGCTTTTGCAGCAGCTCCTTCCACGTGCATGTTTTTGGGAGTGGAAAGGCTTGCAGAGTGTTCAAGTAGCTTTTTCTCTCCGCTGGAAAGCTGCACGCTCAGTGCCAGTGTTCTGCAGCTTCTTTCTTCACGTTTCAGCAGCTAGCACGCTCTCCGTGTGCAGGAGAAGCGGCTGAGGCTTCCTTGCCGGAGAAGCGGCACCTTCGCCGGCAGAGAGCATCCTGCCGGCCGCGGTGCGCTCCGGAGCGGGGGCTTGTGCCGAAAGAGGCCGGCAACAGGCGCTTACCTTCGGACAGCTCCGGATGCCCGTCTAATGCGTCTCTTGTCGCCTACACGGCAGGGAAAAGCTTTTCCACTCTGTCTAGGAAGGAGAAAGTGTGCCAGCACAGAAAACGCCTCCCGGACTTACCCTGCAATTCAGCAAGTGCTTTGCAGCTTGAAATTGGAAGGAAAGCCTCAGATTTAGCAGCCAGAGCTTCAGGAGGAGCAGCAGCGAGCACAGCATCGCTTTTGCAGCAGCTCCTTCCATGTGCACGTTTTTGGGAGTGGAAAGGCTTGCAGAGTGTTCAAGTAGCTTTTTCTCTCCGCTGGAAAGCTGCACGCTCAGTGCCAGTGTTCTGCAGCTTCTTTCTTCACGTTTCAGCAGCTAGCACGCTCTCCGTGTGCTGGAGAAGCGGCTGAGGCTTCCTTGCCGGAGAAGCGGCACCTTCGCCGGCAGAGAGCATCCTGCCGGCCGCGGTGCGCTCCGGAGCGGGGGCTTGTGCCGAAAGAGGCCGGCAACAGGCGCTTACCTTCGGACAGCTCCGGATGCCCGTCTAATGCGTCTCTTGTCGCCTACACGGCAGGGAAAAGCTTTTCCACTCTGTCTAGGAAGGAGAAAGTGTGCCAGCACAGCAAACGCCTCCCGGACTTTCCCTGCAATTCAGCAAGTGCTTTGCAGCTTGAAATTGGAAGGAAAGCCTCAGATTTAGCAGCCAGAGCTTCAGGAGGAGCAGCAGCGAGCACAGCATCGCTTTTGCAGCAGCTCCTTCCATGTGCATGTTTTTGGGAGTGGAAAGGCTTGCAGAGTGTTCAAGTAGCTTTTTCTCTCCGCTGGGAAGCTGCACGCTCAGTGCCAGTGTTCTGCAGCTTCTTTCTTCACGTTTCAGCAGCTAGCACGCTCTCCGTGTGCAGGAGAAGCGGCTGAGGCTTCCTTGCCGGAGAAGCGGCACCTTCGCCGGCAGAGAGCATCCTGCCGGCCGCGGTGCGCTCCGGAGCGGGGGCTTGTGCCGAAAGAGGCCGGCAACAGGCGCTTACCTTCGGACAGCTCCGGATGCCCGTCTAATGCGTCTCTTGTCGCCTACACGGCAGGGAAAAGCTTTTCCACTCTGTCTAGGAAGGAGAAAGTGTGCCAGCACAGCAAATGCCTCCCGGACTTTCCCTGCAATTCAGCAAGTGCTTTGCAGCTTGAAATTGGAAGGAAAGCCTCAGATTTAGCAGCCAGAGCTTCAGGAGGAGCAGCAGCGAGCACAGCATCGCTTTTGCAGCAGCTCCTTCCATGTGCATGTTTGTGGGAGTGGAAAGGCTTGCAGAGTGTTCAAGTAGCTTTTTCTCTCCGCTGGAAAGCTGCACGCTCAGGGCCAGTGTTCTGCCGCTTCTTTCTTCGCGTTTCAGCAGCTAGCACGCTCTCCGTGTGCAGGAGAAGCGGCTGAGGCTTCCTTGCCGGAGAAGCGGCACCTTCGCCGGCAGAGAGCATCCTGCCGGCCGCGGTGCGCTCCGGAGCGGGGGCTTGTGCCAAAAGAGGCCGGGAACAGGCGCTTACCTTCGGACAGCTCCGGATGCCCGTCTAATGCGTCTCTTGTCGCCTACACGGCAGGGAAAAGCTTTTCCACTCTGTCTAGGAAGGAGAAAGTGTGCCAGCAGAGCAAATGCCTCCCGGACTTTCCCTGCAATTCAGCAAGTGCTTTGCAGCTTGAAATTGGAAGGAAAGCCTCAGATTTAGCAGCCAGAGCTTCAGGAGGAGCAGCAGCGAGCACAGCATCGCTTTTGCAGCAGCTCCTTCCATGTGCATGTTTTTGGGAGTGGAAAGGCTTGCAGAGTGTTCAAGTAGCTTTTTCTCTCCGCTGGAAAGCTGCACGCTCAGTGCCAGTGTTCTGCAGCTTCTTTCTTCACGTTTCAGCAGCTAGCACGCTCTCCGTGTGCAGGAGAAGCGGCTGAGGCTTCCTTGCCGGAGAAGCGGCACCTTCGCCGGCAGAGAGCATCCTGCCGGCCGCGGTGCGCTCCGGAGCGGGGGCTTGTGCCGAAAGAGGCCGGCAACAGGCGCTTACCTTCGGACAGCTCCGGATGCCCGTCTAATGCGTCTCTTGTCGCCTACACGGCAGGGAAAAGCTTTTCCACTCTGTCTAGGAAGGAGAAAGTGTGCCAGCACAGAAAACGCCTCCCGGACTTTCCCTGCAATTCAGCAAGTGCTTTGCAGCTTGAAATTGGAAGGAAAGCCTCAGATTTAGCAGCCAGAGCTTCAGGAGGAGCAGCAGCGAGCACAGCATCGCTTTTGCAGCAGCTCCTTCCATGTGCACGTTTTTGGGAGTGGAAAGGCTTGCAGAGTGTTCAAGTAGCTTTTTCTCTCCGCTGGAAAGCTGCACGCTCAGTGCCAGTGTTCTGCAGCTTCTTTCTTCACGTTTCAGCAGCTAGCACGCTCTCCGTGTGCTGGAGAAGCGGCTGAGGCTTCCTTGCCGGAGAAGCGGCACCTTCGCCGGCAGAGAGCATCCTGCCGGCCGCGGTGCGCTCCGGAGCGGGGGCTTGTGCCGAAAGAGGCCGGCAACAGGCGCTTACCTTCGGACAGCTCCGGATGCCCGTCTAATGCGTCTCTTGTCGCCTACACGGCAGGGAAAAGCTTTTCCACTCTGTCTAGGAAGGAGAGAGTGTGCCAGCACAGCAAATGCCTCCCGGACTTTCCCTGCAATTCAGCAAGTGCTTTGCAGCTTGAAATTGGAAGGAAAGCCTCAGATTTAGCAGCCAGAGCTTCAGGAGGAGCAGCAGCGAGCACAGCATCGCTTTTGCAGCAGCTCCTTCCATGTGCATGTTTTTGGGAGTGGAAAGGCTTGCAGAGTGTTCAAGTAGCTTTTTCTCTCCGCTGGGAAGCTGCACGCTCAGTGCCAGTGTTCTGCAGCTTCTTTCTTCACGTTTCAGCAGCTAGCACGCTCTCCGTGTGCAGGAGAAGCGGCTGAGGCTTCCTTGCCGGAGAAGCGGCACCTTCGCCGGCAGAGAGCATCCTGCCGGCCGCGGTGCGCTCCGGAGCGGGGGCTTGTGCCGAAAGAGGCCGGCAACAGGCGCTTACCTTCGGACAGCTCCGGATGCCCGTCTAATGCGTCTCTTGTCGCCTACACGGCAGGGAAAAGCTTTTCCACTCTGTCTAGGAAGGAGAAAGTGTGCCAGCACAGCAAACGCCTCCCGGACTTTCCCTGCAATTCAGCAAGTGCTTTGCAGCTTGAAATTGGAAGGAAAGCCTCAGATTTAGCAGCCAGAGCTTCAGGAGGAGCAGCAGCGAGCACAGCATCGCTTTTGCAGCAGCTCCTTCCATGTGCATGTTTTTGGGAGTGGAAAGGCTTGCAGAGTGTTCAAGTAGCTTTTTCTCTCCGCTGGGAAGCTGCACGCTCAGTGCCAGTGTTCTGCAGCTTCTTTCTTCACGTTTCAGCAGCTAGCACGCTCTCCGTGTGCAGGAGAAGCGGCTGAGGCTTCCTTGCCGGAGAAGCGGCACCTTCGCCGGCAGAGAGCATCCTGCCGGCCGCGGTGCGCTCCGGAGCGGGGGCTTGTGCCGAAAGAGGCCGGCAACAGGCGCTTACCTTCGGACAGCTCCGGATGCCCGTCTAATGCGTCTCTTGTCGCCTACACGGCAGGGAAAAGCTTTTCCACTCTGTCTAGGAAGGAGAAAGTGTGCCAGCACAGCAAATGCCTCCCGGACTTTCCCTGCAATTCAGCAAGTGCTTTGCAGCTTGAAATTGGAAGGAAAGCCTCAGATTTAGCAGCCAGAGCTTCAGGAGGAGCAGCAGCGAGCACAGCATCGCTTTTGCAGCAGCTCCTTCCATGTGCATGTTTTTGGGAGTGGAAAGGCTTGCAGAGTGTTCAAGTAGCTTTTTCTCTCCGCTGGAAAGCTGCACGCTCAGTGCCAGTGTTCTGCAGCTTCTTTCTTCGCGTTTCAGCAGCTAGCACGCTCTCCGTGTGCAGGAGAAGCGGCTGAGGCTTCCTTGCCGGAGAAGCGGCACCTTCGCCGGCAGAGAGCATCCTGCCGGCCGCGGTGCGCTCCGGAGCGGGGGCTTGTGCCGAAAGAGGCCGGCAACAGGCGCTTACCTTCGGACAGCTCCGGATGCCCGTCTAATGCGTCTCTTGTCGCCTACACGGCAGGGAAAAGCTTTTCCACTCTGTCTAGGAAGGAGAAAGTGTGCCAGCACAGCAAATGCCTCCCGGACTTTCCCTGCAATTCAGCAAGTGCTTTGCAGCTTGAAATTGGAAGGAAAGCCTCAGATTTAGCAGCCAGAGCTTCAGGAGGAGCAGCAGCGAGCACAGCATCGCTTTTGCAGCAGCTCCTTCCATGTGCACGTTTTTGGGAGTGGAAAGGCTTGCAGAGTGTTCAAGTAGCTTTTTCTCTCCGCTGGAAAGCTGCACGCTCAGTGCCAGTGTTCTGCAGCTTCTTTCTTCACGTTTCAGCAGCTAGCACGCTCTCCGTGTGCAGGAGAAGCGGCTGAGGCTTCCTTGCCGGAGAAGCGGCACCTTCGCCGGCAGAGAGCATCCTGCCGGCCGCGGTGCGCTCCGGAGCGGGGGCTTGTGCCGAAAGAGGCCGGCAACAGGCGCTTACCTTCGGACAGCTCCGGATGCCCGTCTAATGCGTCTCTTGTCGCCTACACGGCAGGGAAAAGCTTTTCCACTCTGTCTAGGAAGGAGAAAGTGTGCCAGCACAGCAAACGCCTCCCGGACTTTCCCTGCAATTCAGCATGTGCTTTGCAGCTTGAAATTGGAAGGAAAGCCTCAGATTTAGCAGCCAGAGCTTCAGGAGGAGCAGCAGCGAGCACAGCATCGCTTTTGCAGCAGCTCCTTCCATGTGCACGTTTTTGGGAGTGGAAAGGCTTGCGGAGTGTTCAAGTAGCTTTTTCTCTCCGCTGGAAAGCTGCACGCTCAGTGCCAGTGTTCTGCAGCTTCTTTCTTCACGTTTCAGCAGCTAGCACGCTCTCCGTGTGCAGGAGAAGCGGCTGAGGCTTCCTTGCCGGAGAAGCGGCACCTTCGCCGGCAGAGAGCATCCTGCCGGCCGCGGTGCGCTCCGGAGCGGGGGCTTGTGCCGAAAGAGGCCGGCAACAGGCGCTTACCTTCGGACAGCTCCGGATGCCCGTCTAATGCGTCTCTTGTCGCCTACACGGCAGGGAAAAGCTTTTCCACTCTGTCTAGGAAGGAGAAAGTGTGCCAGCAGAGCAAATGCCTCCCGGACTTTCCCTGCAATTCAGCAAGTGCTTTGCAGCTTGAAATTGGAAGGAAAGCCTCAGATTTAGCAGCCAGAGCTTCAGGAGGAGCAGCAGCGAGCACAGCATCGCTTTTGCAGCAGCTCCTTCCATGTGCATGTTTTTGGGAGTGGAAAGGCTTGCAGAGTGTTCAAGTAGCTTTTTCTCTCCGCTGGGAAGCTGCACGCTCAGTGCCAGTGTTCTGCAGCTTCTTTCTTCACGTTTCAGCAGCTAGCACGCTCTCCGTGTGCAGGAGAAGCGGCTGAGGCTTCCTTGCCGGAGAAGCGGCACCTTCGCCGGCAGAGAGCATCCTGCCGGCCGCGGTGCGCTCCGGAGCGGGGGCTTGTGCCGAAAGAGGCCGGCAACAGGCGCTTACCTTCGGACAGCTCCGGATGCCCGTCTAATGCGTCTCTTGTCGCCTACACGGCAGGGAAAAGCTTTTCCACTCTGTCTAGGAAGGAGAAAGTGTGCCAGCACAGCAAATGCCTCCCGGACTTTCCCTGCAATTCAGCAAGTGCTTTGCAGCTTGAAATTGGAAGGAAAGCCTCAGATTTAGCAGCCAGAGCTTCAGGAGGAGCAGCAGCGAGCACAGCATCGCTTTTGCAGCAGCTCCTTCCATGTGCACGTTTTTGGGAGTGGAAAGGCTTGCAGAGTGTTCAAGTAGCTTTTTCTCTCCGCTGGAAAGCTGCACGCTCAGTGCCAGTGTTCTGCAGCTTCTTTCTTCACGTTTCAGCAGCTAGCACGCTCTCCGTGTGCTGGAGAAGCGGCTGAGGCTTCCTTGCCGGAGAAGCGGCACCTTCGCCGGCAGAGAGCATCCTGCCGGCCGCGGTGCGCTCCGGAGCGGGGGCTTGTGCCGAAAGAGGCCGGCAACAGGCGCTTACCTTCGGACAGCTCCGGATGCCCGTCTAATGCGTCTCTTGTCGCCTACACGGCAGGGAAAAGCTTTTCCACTCTGTCTAGGAAGGAGAAAGTGTGCCAGCACAGCAAATGCCTCCCGGACTTTCCCTGCAATTCAGCAAGTGCTTTGCAGCTTGAAATTGGAAGGAAAGCCTCAGATTTAGCAGCCAGAGCTTCAGGAGGAGCAGCAGCGAGCACAGCATCGCTTTTGCAGCAGCTCCTTCCATGTGCACGTTTTTGGGAGTGGAAAGGCTTGCAGAGTGTTCAAGTAGCTTTTTCTCTCCGCTGGAAAGCTGCACGCTCAGTGCCAGTGTTCTGCAGCTTCTTTCTTCACGTTTCAGCAGCTAGCACGCTCTCCGTGTGCAGGAGAAGCGGCTGAGGCTTCCTTGCCGGAGAAGCGGCACCTTCGCCGGCAGAGAGCATCCTGCCGGCCGCGGTGCGCTCCGGAGCGGGGGCTTGAGCCGAAAGAGGCCGGGAACAGGCGCTTACCTTCGGACAGCTCCGGATGCCCGTCTAATGCGTCTCTTGTCGCCTACACGGCAGGGAAAAGCTTTTCCACTCTGTCTAGGAAGGAGAAAGTGTGCCAGCAGAGCAAATGCCTCCCGGACTTTCCCTGCAATTCAGCAAGTGCTTTGCAGCTTGAAATTGGAAGGAAAGCCTCAGATTTAGCAGCCAGAGCTTCAGGAGGAGCAGCAGCGAGCACAGCATCGCTTTTGCAGCAGCTCCTTCCATGTGCACGTTTTTGGGAGTGGAAAGGCTTGCAGAGTGTTCAAGTAGCTTTTTCTCTCCGCTGGAAAGCTGCACGCTCAGTGCCAGTGTTCTGCAGCTTCTTTCTTCACGTTTCAGCAGCTAGCACGCTCTCCGTGTGCAGGACAAGCGGCTGAGGCTTCCTTGCCGGAGAAGTGGCACCTTCGCCGGCAGAGAGCATCCTGCCGGCCGCGGTGCGCTCCGGAGCGCGGGCTTGTGCCGAAAGAGGCTGGCAACAGGCGCTTACCTTCGGACAGCTCCGGATGCCCGTCTAATGCGTCTCTTGTCGCCTACACGGCAGGGAAAAGCTTTTCCACTCTGTCTAGGAAGGAGAAAGTGTGCCAGCACAGCAAATGCCTCCCGGACTTTCCCTGCAATTCAGCAAGTGCTTTGCAGCTTGAAATTGGAAGGAAAGCCTCAGATTTAGCAGCCAGAGCTTCAGGAGGAGCAGCAGCGAGCACAGCATCGCTTTTGCAGCAGCTCCTTCCATGTGCACGTTTTTGGGAGTGGAAAGGCTTGCAGAGTGTTCAAGTAGCTTTTTCTCTCCGCTGGAAAGCTGCACGCTCAGTGCCAGTGTTCTGCAGCTTCTTTCTTCACGTTTCAGCAGCTAGCACGCTCTCCGTGTGCAGGAGAAGCGGCTGAGGCTTCCTTGCCGGAGAAGCGGCACCTTCGCCGGCAGAGAGCATCCTGCCGGCCGCGGTGCGCTCCGGAGCGGGGGCTTGTGCCGAAAGAGGCCGGCAACAGGCGCTTACCTTCGGACAGCTCCGGATGCCCGTCTAATGCGTCTCTTGTCGCCTACACGGCAGGGAAAAGCTTTTCCACTCTGTCTAGGAAGGAGAAAGTGTGCCAGCACAGCAAATGCCTCCCGGACTTTCCCTGCAATTCAGCAAGTGCTTTGCAGCTTGAAATTGGAAGGAAAGCCTCAGATTTAGCAGCCAGAGCTTCAGGAGGAGCAGCAGCGAGCACAGCATCGCTTTTGCAGCAGCTCCTTCCATGTGCATGTTTTTGGGAGTGGAAAGGCTTGCAGAGTGTTCAAGTAGCTTTTTCTCTCCGCTGGGAAGCTGCACGCTCAGTGCCAGTGTTCTGCAGCTTCTTTCTTCACGTTTCAGCAGCTAGCACGCTCTCCGTGTGCAGGAGAAGCGGCTGAGGCTTCCTTGCCGGAGAAGCGGCACCTTCGCCGGCAGACAGCATCCTGCCGGCCGCGGTGCGCTCCGGAGCGGGGGCTTGTGCCGAAAGAGGCCGGCAACAGGCGCTTACCTTCGGACAGCTCCGGATGCCCGTCTAATGCGTCTCTTGTCGCCTACACGGCAGGGAAAAGCTTTTCCACTCTGTCTAGGAAGGAGAAAGTGTGCCAGCACAGCAAATGCCTCCCGGACTTTCCCTGCAATTCAGCAAGTGCTTTGCAGCTTGAAATTGGAAGGAAAGCCTCAGATTTAGCAGCCAGAGCTTCAGGAGGAGCAGCAGCGAGCACAGCATCGCTTTTGCAGCAGCTCCTTCCATGTGCATGTTTTTGGGAGTGGAAAGGCTTGCAGAGTGTTCAAGTAGCTTTTTCTCTCCGCTGGAAAGCTGCACGCTCAGTGCCAGTGTTCTGCAGCTTCTTTCTTCACGTTTCAGCAGCTAGCACGCTCTCCGTGTGCAGGAGAAGCGGCTGAGGCTTCCTTGCCGGAGAAGCGGCACCTTCGCCGGCAGAGAGCATCCTGCCGGCCGCGGTGCGCTCCGGAGCGGGGGCTTGTGCCGAAAGAGGCCGGCAACAGGCGCTTACCTTCGGACAGCTCCGGATGCCCGTCTAATGCGTCTCTTGTCGCCTACACGGCAGGGAAAAGCTTTTCCACTCTGTCTAGGAAGGAGAAAGTGTGCCAGCACAGCAAACGCCTCCCGGACTTTCCCTGCAATTCAGCATGTGCTTTGCAGCTTGAAATTGGAAGGAAAGCCTCAGATTTAGCAGCCAGAGCTTCAGGAGGAGCAGCAGCGAGCACAGCATCGCTTTTGCAGCAGCTCCTTCCATGTGCACGTTTTTGGGAGTGGAAAGGCTTGCGGAGTGTTCAAGTAGCTTTTTCTCTCCGCTGGAAAGCTGCACGCTCAGTGCCAGTGTTCTGCAGCTTCTTTCTTCACGTTTCAGCAGCTAGCACGCTCTCCGTGTGCAGGAGAAGCGGCTGAGGCTTCCTTGCCGGAGAAGCGGCACCTTCGCCGGCAGAGAGCATCCTGCCGGCCGCGGTGCGCTCCGGAGCGGGGGCTTGTGCCGAAAGAGGCCGGCAACAGGCGCTTACCTTCGGACAGCTCCGGATGCCCGTCTAATGCGTCTCTTGTCGCCTACACGGCAGGGAAAAGCTTTTCCACTCTGTCTAGGAAGGAGAAAGTGTGCCAGCAGAGCAAATGCCTCCCGGACTTTCCCTGCAATTCAGCAAGTGCTTTGCAGCTTGAAATTGGAAGGAAAGCCTCAGATTTAGCAGCCAGAGCTTCAGGAGGAGCAGCAGCGAGCACAGCATCGCTTTTGCAGCAGCTCCTTCCATGTGCATGTTTTTGGGAGTGGAAAGGCTTGCAGAGTGTTCAAGTAGCTTTTTCTCTCCGCTGGGAAGCTGCACGCTCAGTGCCAGTGTTCTGCAGCTTCTTTCTTCACGTTTCAGCAGCTAGCACGCTCTCCGTGTGCAGGAGAAGCGGCTGAGGCTTCCTTGCCGGAGAAGCGGCACCTTCGCCGGCAGAGAGCATCCTGCCGGCCGCGGTGCGCTCCGGAGCGGGGGCTTGTGCCGAAAGAGGCCGGCAACAGGCGCTTACCTTCGGACAGCTCCGGATGCCCGTCTAATGCGTCTCTTGTCGCCTACACGGCAGGGAAAAGCTTTTCCACTCTGTCTAGGAAGGAGAAAGTGTGCCAGCACAGCAAATGCCTCCCGGACTTTCCCTGCAATTCAGCAAGTGCTTTGCAGCTTGAAATTGGAAGGAAAGCCTCAGATTTAGCAGCCAGAGCTTCAGGAGGAGCAGCAGCGAGCACAGCATCGCTTTTGCAGCAGCTCCTTCCATGTGCACGTTTTTGGGAGTGGAAAGGCTTGCAGAGTGTTCAAGTAGCTTTTTCTCTCCGCTGGAAAGCTGCACGCTCAGTGCCAGTGTTCTGCAGCTTCTTTCTTCACGTTTCAGCAGCTAGCACGCTCTCCGTGTGCTGGAGAAGCGGCTGAGGCTTCCTTGCCGGAGAAGCGGCACCTTCGCCGGCAGAGAGCATCCTGCCGGCCGCGGTGCGCTCCGGAGCGGGGGCTTGTGCCGAAAGAGGCCGGCAACAGGCGCTTACCTTCGGACAGCTCCGGATGCCCGTCTAATGCGTCTCTTGTCGCCTACACGGCAGGGAAAAGCTTTTCCACTCTGTCTAGGAAGGAGAAAGTGTGCCAGCACAGCAAATGCCTCCCGGACTTTCCCTGCAATTCAGCAAGTGCTTTGCAGCTTGAAATTGGAAGGAAAGCCTCAGATTTAGCAGCCAGAGCTTCAGGAGGAGCAGCAGCGAGCACAGCATCGCTTTTGCAGCAGCTCCTTCCATGTGCACGTTTTTGGGAGTGGAAAGGCTTGCAGAGTGTTCAAGTAGCTTTTTCTCTCCGCTGGAAAGCTGCACGCTCAGTGCCAGTGTTCTGCAGCTTCTTTCTTCACGTTTCAGCAGCTAGCACGCTCTCCGTGTGCAGGAGAAGCGGCTGAGGCTTCCTTGCCGGAGAAGCGGCACCTTCGCCGGCAGAGAGCATCCTGCCGGCCGCGGTGCGCTCCGGAGCGGGGGCTTGAGCCGAAAGAGGCCGGGAACAGGCGCTTACCTTCGGACAGCTCCGGATGCCCGTCTAATGCGTCTCTTGTCGCCTACACGGCAGGGAAAAGCTTTTCCACTCTGTCTAGGAAGGAGAAAGTGTGCCAGCACAGCAAACGCCTCCCGGACTTTCCCTGCAATTCAGCATGTGCTTTGCAGCTTGAAATTGGAAGGAAAGCCTCAGATTTAGCAGCCAGAGCTTCAGGAGGAGCAGCAGCGAGCACAGCATCGCTTTTGCAGCAGCTCCTTCCATGTGCACGTTTTTGGGAGTGGAAAGGCTTGCGGAGTGTTCAAGTAGCTTTTTCTCTCCGCTGGAAAGCTGCACGCTCAGTGCCAGTGTTCTGCAGCTTCTTTCTTCACGTTTCAGCAGCTAGCACGCTCTCCGTGTGCAGGAGAAGCGGCTGAGGCTTCCTTGCCGGAGAAGCGGCACCTTCGCCGGCAGAGAGCATCCTGCCGGCCGCGGTGCGCTCCGGAGCGGGGGCTTGTGCCGAAAGAGGCCGGCAACAGGCGCTTACCTTCGGACAGCTCCGGATGCCCGTCTAATGCGTCTCTTGTCGCCTACACGGCAGGGAAAAGCTTTTCCACTCTGTCTAGGAAGGAGAAAGTGTGCCAGCAGAGCAAATGCCTCCCGGACTTTCCCTGCAATTCAGCAAGTGCTTTGCAGCTTGAAATTGGAAGGAAAGCCTCAGATTTAGCAGCCAGAGCTTCAGGAGGAGCAGCAGCGAGCACAGCATCGCTTTTGCAGCAGCTCCTTCCATGTGCACGTTTTTGGGAGTGGAAAGGCTTGCAGAGTGTTCAAGTAGCTTTTTCTCTCCGCTGGAAAGCTGCACGCTCAGTGCCAGTGTTCTGCAGCTTCTTTCTTCACGTTTCAGCAGCTAGCACGCTCTCCGTGTGCAGGAGAAGCGGCTGAGGCTTCCTTGCCGGAGAAGTGGCACCTTCGCCGGCAGAGAGCATCCTGCCGGCCGCGGTGCGCTCCGGAGCGCGGGCTTGTGCCGAAAGAGGCTGGCAACAGGCGCTTACCTTCGGACAGCTCCGGATGCCCGTCTAATGCGTCTCTTGTCGCCTACACGGCAGGGAAAAGCTTTTCCACTCTGTCTAGGAAGGAGAAAGTGTGCCAGCACAGCAAATGCCTCCCGGACTTTCCCTGCAATTCAGCAAGTGCTTTGCAGCTTGAAATTGGAAGGAAAGCCTCAGATTTAGCAGCCAGAGCTTCAGGAGGAGCAGCAGCGAGCACAGCATCGCTTTTGCAGCAGCTCCTTCCATGTGCACGTTTTTGGGAGTGGAAAGGCTTGCAGAGTGTTCAAGTAGCTTTTTCTCTCCGCTGGAAAGCTGCACGCTCAGTGCCAGTGTTCTGCAGCTTCTTTCTTCACGTTTCAGCAGCTAGCACGCTCTCCGTGTGCAGGAGAAGCGGCTGAGGCTTCCTTGCCGGAGAAGCGGCACCTTCGCCGGCAGAGAGCATCCTGCCGGCCGCGGTGCGCTCCGGAGCGGGGGCTTGTGCCGAAAGAGGCCGGCAACAGGCACTTACCTTCGGACAGCTCCGGATGCCCGTCTAATGCGTCTCTTGTCGCCTACACGGCAGGGAAAAGCTTTTCCACTCTGTCTAGGAAGGAGAAAGTGTGCCAGCACAGCAAATGCCTCCCGGACTTTCCCTGCAATTCAGCAAGTGCTTTGCAGCTTGAAATTGGAAGGAAAGCCTCAGATTTAGCAGCCAGAGCTTCAGGAGGAGCAGCAGCGAGCACAGCATCGCTTTTGCAGCAGCTCCTTCCATGTGCATGTTTTTGGGAGTGGAAAGGCTTGCAGAGTGTTCAAGTAGCTTTTTCTCTCCGCTGGAAAGCTGCACGCTCAGTGCCAGTGTTCTGCAGCTTCTTTCTTCACGTTTCAGCAGCTAGCACGCTCTCCGTGTGCAGGAGAAGCGGCTGAGGCTTCCTTGCCGGAGAAGCGGCACCTTCGCCGGCAGAGAGCATCCTGCCGGCCGCGGTGCGCTCCGGAGCGGGGGCTTGTGCCGAAAGAGGCCGGCAACAGGCGCTTACCTTCGGACAGCTCCGGATGCCCGTCTAATGCGTCTCTTGTCGCCTACACGGCAGGGAAAAGCTTTTCCACTCTGTCTAGGAAGGAGAAAGTGTGCCAGCACAGCAAATGCCTCCCGGACTTTCCCTGCAATTCAGCAAGTGCTTTGCAGCTTGAAATTGGAAGGAAAGCCTCAGATTTAGCAGCCAGAGCTTCAGAAGGAGCAGCAGCCAGCACAGCATCGCTTTTGCAGCAGCTCCTTCCATGTGCATGTTTTTGGGAGTGGAAAGGCTTGCAGAGTGTTCAAGTAGCTTTTTCTCTCCGCTGGAAAGCTGCACGCTCAGGGCCAGTGTTCTGCAGCTTCTTTCTTCGCGCTTTAGCAGCTACCACGCTCTCCGTGTGCAGGAGAAGCGGCTGAGGCTTCCTTGCCGGAGAAGCGGCACCTTCGCCGGCAGAGAGCATCCTGCCGGCCGCGGTGCGCTCCGGAGCGGGGGCTTGTGCCGAAAGAGGCCGGCAACAGGCGCTTACCTTCGGACAGCTCCGGATGCCCGTCTAATGCGTCTCTTGTCGCCTACACGGCAGGGAAAAGCTTTTCCACTCTGTCTAGGAAGGAGAAAGTGTGCCAGCACAGCAAACGCCTCCCGGACTTTCCCTGCAATTCAGCAAGTGCTTTGCAGCTTGAAATTGGAAGGAAAGCCTCAGATTTAGCAGCCAGAGCTTCAGGAGGAGCAGCAGCGAGCACAGCATCGCTTTTGCAGCAGCTCCTTCCATGTGCATGTTTTTGGGAGTGGAAAGGCTTGCAGAGTGTTCAAGTAGCTTTTTCTCTCCGCTGGAAAGCTGCACGCTCAGTGCCAGTGTTCTGCAGCTTCTTTCTTCACGTTTCAGCAGCTAGCACGCTCTCCGTGTGCAGGAGAAGCGGCTGAGGCTTCCTTGCCGGAGAAGCGGCACCTTCGCCGGCAGAGAGCATCCTGCCGGCCGCGGTGCGCTCCGGAGCGGGGGCTTGTGCCGAAAGAGGCCGGCAACAGGCGCTTACCTTCGGACAGCTCCGGATGCCCGTCTAATGCGTCTCTTGTCGCCTACACGGCAGGGAAAAGCTTTTCCACTCTGTCTAGGAAGGAGAAAGTGTGCCAGCACAGCAAATGCCTCCCGGACTTTCCCTGCAATTCAGCAAGTGCTTTGCAGCTTGAAATTGGAAGGAAAGCCTCAGATTTAGCAGCCAGAGCTTCAGAAGGAGCAGCAGCCAGCACAGCATCGCTTTTGCAGCAGCTCCTTCCATGTGCATGTTTTTGGGAGTGGAAAGGCTTGCAGAGTGTTCAAGTAGCTTTTTCTCTCCGCTGGAAAGCTGCACGCTCAGTGCCAGTGTTCTGCAGCTTCTTTCGTCGCGCTTCAGCAGCTACCACGCTCTCCGTGTGCAGGAGAAGCGGCTGAGGCTTCCTTGCCGGAGAAGCGGCACCTTCGCCGGCAGAGAGCATCCTGCCGGCCGCGGTGCGCTCCGGAGCGGGGGCTTGTGCCGAAAGAGGCCGGCAACAGGCGCTTACCTTCGGACAGCTCCGGATGCCCGTCTAATGCGTCTCTTGTCGCCTACACGGCAGGGAAAAGCTTTTCCACTCTGTCTAGGAAGGAGAAAGTGTGCCAGCACAGCAAACGCCTCCCGGACTTTCCCTGCAATTCAGCAAGTGCTTTGCAGCTTGAAATTGGAAGGAAAGCCTCAGATTTAGCAGCCAGAGCTTCAGGAGGAGCAGCAGCGAGCACAGCATCGCTTTTGCAGCAGCTCCTTCCATGTGCACGTTTTTGGGAGTGGAAAGGCTTGCAGAGTGTTCAAGTAGCTTTTTCTCTCCGCTGGAAAGCTGCACGCTCAGTGCCAGTGTTCTGCAGCTTCTTTCTTCACGTTTCAGCAGCTAGCACGCTCTCCGTGTGCAGGAGAAGCGGCTGAGGCTTCCTTGCCGGAGAAGCGGCACCTTCGCCGGCAGAGAGCATCCTGCCGGCCGCGGTGCGCTCCGGAGCGGGGGCTTGTGCCGAAAGAGGCCGGCAACAGGCGCTTACCTTCGGACAGCTCCGGATGCCCGTCTAATGCGTCTCTTGTCGCCTACACGGCAGGGAAAAGCTTTTCCACTCTGTCTAGGAAGGAGAAAGTGTGCCAGCACAGCAAATGCCTCCCGGACTTTCCCTGCAATTCAGCAAGGGCTTTGCAGCTTGAAATTGGAAGGAAAGCCTCAGATTTAGCAGCCAGAGCTTCAGGAGGAGCAGCAGCGAGCACAGCATCGCTTTTGCAGCAGCTCCTTCCATGTGCATGTTTTTGGGAGTGGAAAGGCTTGCAGAGTGTTCAAGTAGCTTTTTCTCTCCGCTGGAAAGCTGCACGCTCAGGGCCAGTGTTCTGCAGCTTCTTTCTTCACGGTTCAGCAGCTAGCATTCTCTCCGTGTGCAGGAGAAGCGGCTGAGGCTTCCTTGCCGGAGAAGCGGCACCTTCGCCGGCAGAGAGCATCCTGCCGGCCGCGGTGCGCTCCGGAGCGGAGGCTTGTGCCGAAAGAGGCCGGCAACAGGCGCTTACCTTCGGACAGCTCCGGATGCCCGTCTAATGCGTCTCTTGTCGCCTACACGGCAGGGAAAAGCTTTTCCACTCTGTCTAGGAAGGAGAAAGTGTGCCAGCACAGCAAATGCCTCCCGGACTTTCCATGCAATTCAGCAAGTGCTTTGCAGCTTGAAATTGGAAGGAAAGCCTCAGATTTAGCAGCCAGAGCTTCAGGAGGAGCAGCAGCGAGCACAGCATCGCTTTTGCAGCAGCTCCTTCCATGTGCATGTTTTTGGGAGTGGAAAGGCTTGCAGAGTGTTCAAGTAGCTTTTTCTCTCCGCTGGAAAGCTGCACGCTCAGTGCCAGTGTTCTGCAGCTTCTTTCTTCGCGTTTCAGCAGCTAGCACGCTCTCCGTGTGCAGGAGAAGCGGCTGAGGCTTCCTTGCCGGAGAAGCGGCACCTTCGCCGGCAGAGAGCATCCTGCCGGCCGCGGTGCGCTCCGGAGCGGGGGCTTGTGCCGAAAGAGGCCGGGAACAGGCGCTTACCTTCGGACAGCTCCGGATGCCCGTCTAATGCGTCTCTTGTCGCCTACACGGCAGGGAAAAGCTTTTCCACTCTGTCTAGGAAGGAGAAAGTGTGCCAGCACAGCAAATGCCTCCCGGACTTTCCCTGCAATTCAGCAAGTGCTTTGCAGCTTGAAATTGGAAGGAAAGCCTCAGATTTAGCAGCCAGAGCTTCAGGAGGAGCAGCAGCGAGCACAGCATCGCTTTTGCAGCAGCTCCTTCCATGTGCATGTTTTTGGGAGTGGAAAGGCTTGCAGAGTGTTCAAGTAGCTTTTTCTCTCCGCTGGAAAGCTGCACGCTCAGTGCCAGTGTTCTGCAGCTTCTTTCTTCACGTTTCAGCAGCTAGCACGCTCTCCGTGTGCAGGAGAAGCGGCTGAGGCTTCCTTGCCGGAGAAGCGGCACCTTCGCCGGCAGAGAGCATCCTGCCGGCCGCGGTGCGCTCCGGAGCGGGGGCTTGTGCCGAAAGAGGCCGGCAACAGGCGCTTACCTTCGGACAGCTCCGGATGCCCGTCTAATGCGTCTCTTGTCGCCTACACGGCAGGGAAAAGCTTTTCCACTCTGTCTAGGAAGGAGAAAGTGTGCCAGCACAGCAAATGCCTCCCGGACTTTCCCTGCAATTCAGCAAGTGCTTTGCAGCTTGAAATTGGAAGGAAAGCCTCAGATTTAGCAGCCAGAGCTTCAGGAGGAGCAGCAGCGAGCACAGCATCGCTTTTGCAGCAGCTCCTTCCATGTGCATGTTTTTGGGAGTGGAAAGGCTTGCAGAGTGTTCAAGTAGCTTTTTCTCTCCGCTGGAAAGCTGCACGCTCAGCGCCAGTGTTCTGCAGCTGCTTTCTTCGGGTTTCAGCAGCTAGCACGCTCTCCGTGTGCAGGAGAAGCGGCTGAGGCTTCCTTGCCGGAGAAGCGGCACCTTCGCCGGCAGAGAGCATCCTGCCGGCCGCGGTGCGCTCCGGAGCGGGGGCTTGTGCCGAAAGAGGCCGGCAACAGGCGCTTACCTTCGGACAGCTCCGGATGCCCGTCTAATGCGTCTCTTGTCGCCTACACGGCAGGGAAAAGCTTTTCCACTCTGTCTAGGAAGGAGAAAGTGTGCCAGCACAGCAAATGCCTCCCGGACTTTCCCTGCAATTCAGCAAGTGCTTTGCAGCTTGAAATTGGAAGGAAAGCCTCAGATTTAGCAGCCAGAGCTTCAGGAGGAGCAGCAGCGAGCACAGCATCGCTTTTGCAGCAGCTCCTTCCATGTGCATGTTTTTGGGAGTGGAAAGGCTTGCAGAGTGTTCAAGTAGCTTTTTCTCTCCGCTGGAAAGCTGCACGCTCAGTGCCAGTGTTCTGCAGCTTCTTTCTTCACGTTTCAGCAGCTAGCACGCTCTCCGTGTGCAGGAGAAGCGGCTGAGGCTTCCTTGCCGGAGAAGCGGCACCTTCGCCGGCAGAGAGCATCCTGCCGGCCGCGGTGCGCTCCGGAGCGGGGGCTTGTGCCGAAAGAGGCCGGCAACAGGCGCTTACCTTCGGACAGCTCCGGATGCCCGTCTAATGCGTCTCTTGTCGCCTACACGGCAGGGAAAAGCTTTTCCACTCTGTCTAGGAAGGAGAAAGTGTGCCAGCAGAGCAAATGCCTCCCGGACTTTCCCTGCAATTCAGCAAGTGCTTTGCAGCTTGAAATTGGAAGGAAAGCCTCAGATTTAGCAGCCAGAGCTTCAGGAGGAGCAGCAGCGAGCACAGCATCGCTTTTGCAGCAGCTCCTTCCATGTGCATGTTTTTGGGAGTGGAAAGGCTTGCAGAGTGTTCAAGTAGCTTTTTCTCTCCGCTGGAAAGCTGCACGCTCAGTGCCAGTGTTCTGCAGCTTCTTTCTTCACGTTTCAGCAGCTAGCACGCTCTCCGTGTGCAGGAGAAGCGGCTGAGGCTTCCTTGCCGGAGAAGCGGCACCTTCGCCGGCAGAGAGCATCCTGCCGGCCGCGGTGCGCTCCGGAGCGGGGGCTTGTGCCGAAAGAGGCCGGCAACAGGCGCTTACCTTCGGACAGCTCCGGATGCCCGTCTAATGCGTCTCTTGTCGCCTACACGGCAGGGAAAAGCTTTTCCACTCTGTCTAGGAAGGAGAAAGTGTGCCAGCACAGCAAATGCCTCCCGGACTTTCCCTGCAATTCAGCAAGTGCTTTGCAGCTTGAAATTGGAAGGAAAGCCTCAGATTTAGCAGCCAGAGCTTCAGGAGGAGCAGCAGCGAGCACAGCATCGCTTTTGCAGCAGCTCCTTCCATGTGCATGTTTTTGGGAGTGGAAAGGCTTGCAGAGTGTTCAAGTAGCTTTTTCTCTCCGCTGGAAAGCTGCACGCTCAGTGCCAGTGTTCTGCAGCTTCTTTCTTCACGTTTCAGCAGCTAGCACGCTCTCCGTGTGCAGGAGAAGCGGCTGAGGCTTCCTTGCCGGAGAAGCGGCACCTTCGCCGGCAGAGAGCATCCTGCCGGCCGCGGTGCGCTCCGGAGCGGGGGCTTGTGCCGAAAGAGGCCGGCAACAGGCGCTTACCTTCGGACAGCTCCGGATGCCCGTCTAATGCGTCTCTTGTCGCCTACACGGCAGGGAAAAGCTTTTCCACTCTGTCTAGGAAGGAGAAAGTGTGCCAGCACAGCAAATGCCTCCCGGACTTTCCCTGCAATTCAGCAAGTGCTTTGCAGCTTGAAATTGGAAGGAAAGCCTCAGATTTAGCAGCCAGAGCTTCAGGAGGAGCAGCAGCGAGCACAGCATCGCTTTTGCAGCAGCTCCTTCCATGTGCATGTTTTTGGGAGTGGAAAGGCTTGCAGAGTGTTCAAGTAGCTTTTTCTCTCCGCTGGAAAGCTGCACGCTCAGTGCCAGTGTTCTGCAGCTTCTTTCTTCACGTTTCAGCAGCTAGCACGCTCTCCGTGTGCAGGAGAAGCGGCTGAGGCTTCCTTGCCGGAGAAGCGGCACCTTCGCCGGCAGAGAGCATCCTGCCGGCCGCGGTGCGCTCCGGAGCGGGGGCTTGTGCCGAAAGAGGCCGGCAACAGGCGCTTACCTTCGGACAGCTCCGGATGCCCGTCTAATGCGTCTCTTGTCGCCTACACGGCAGGGAAAAGCTTTTCCACTCTGTCTAGGAAGGAGAAAGTGTGCCAGCAGAGCAAATGCCTCCCGGACTTTCCCTGCAATTCAGCAAGTGCTTTGCAGCTTGAAATTGGAAGGAAAGCCTCAGATTTAGCAGCCAGAGCTTCAGGAGGAGCAGCAGCGAGCACAGCATCGCTTTTGCAGCAGCTCCTTCCATGTGCATGTTTTTGGGAGTGGAAAGGCTTGCAGAGTGTTCAAGTAGCTTTTTCTCTCCGCTGGAAAGCTGCACGCTCAGTGCCAGTGTTCTGCAGCTTCTTTCTTCACGTTTCAGCAGCTAGCACGCTCTCCGTGTGCAGGAGAAGCGGCTGAGGCTTCCTTGCCGGAGAAGCGGCACCTTCGCCGGCAGAGAGCATCCTGCCGGCCGCGGTGCGCTCCGGAGCGGGGGCTTGTGCCGAAAGAGGCCGGCAACAGGCGCTTACCTTCGGACAGCTCCGGATGCCCGTCTAATGCGTCTCTTGTCGCCTACACGGCAGGGAAAAGCTTTTCCACTCTGTCTAGGAAGGAGAAAGTGTGCCAGCAGAGCAAATGCCTCCCGGACTTTCCCTGCAATTCAGCAAGTGCTTTGCAGCTTGAAATTGGAAGGAAAGCCTCAGATTTAGCAGCCAGAGCTTCAGGAGGAGCAGCAGCGAGCACAGCATCGCTTTTGCAGCAGCTCCTTCCATGTGCATGTTTTTGGGAGTGGAAAGGCTTGCAGAGTGTTCAAGTAGCTTTTTCTCTCCGCTGGAAAGCTGCACGCTCAGTGCCAGTGTTCTGCAGCTTCTTTCTTCACGTTTCAGCAGCTAGCACGCTCTCCGTGTGCAGGAGAAGCGGCTGAGGCTTCCTTGCCGGAGAAGCGGCACCTTCGCCGGCAGAGAGCATCCTGCCGGCCGCGGTGCGCTCCGGAGCGGGGGCTTGTGCCGAAAGAGGCCGGCAACAGGCGCTTACCTTCGGACAGCTCCGGATGCCCGTCTAATGCGTCTCTTGTCGCCTACACGGCAGGGAAAAGCTTTTCCACTCTGTCTAGGAAGGAGAAAGTGTGCCAGCACAGCAAATGCCTCCCGGACTTTCCCTGCAATTCAGCAAGTGCTTTGCAGCTTGAAATTGGAAGGAAAGCCTCAGATTTAGCAGCCAGAGCTTCAGGAGGAGCAGCAGCGAGCACAGCATCGCTTTTGCAGCAGCTCCTTCCATGTGCATGTTTTTGGGAGTGGAAAGGCTTGCAGAGTGTTCAAGTAGCTTTTTCTCTCCGCTGGAAAGCTGCACGCTCAGTGCCAGTGTTCTGCAGCTTCTTTCTTCACGTTTCAGCAGCTAGCACGCTCTCCGTGTGCAGGAGAAGCGGCTGAGGCTTCCTTGCCGGAGAAGCGGCACCTTCGCCGGCAGAGAGCATCCTGCCGGCCGCGGTGCGCTCCGGAGCGGGGGCTTGTGCCGAAAGAGGCCGGCAACAGGCGCTTACCTTCGGACAGCTCCGGATGCCCGTCTAATGCGTCTCTTGTCGCCTACACGGCAGGGAAAAGCTTTTCCACTCTGTCTAGGAAGGAGAAAGTGTGCCAGCACAGCAAATGCCTCCCGGACTTTCCCTGCAATTCAGCAAGTGCTTTGCAGCTTGAAATTGGAAGGAAAGCCTCAGATTTAGCAGCCAGAGCTTCAGGAGGAGCAGCAGCGAGCACAGCATCGCTTTTGCAGCAGCTCCTTCCATGTGCATGTTTTTGGGAGTGGAAAGGCTTGCAGAGTGTTCAAGTAGCTTTTTCTCTCCGCTGGAAAGCTGCACGCTCAGTGCCAGTGTTCTGCAGCTTCTTTCTTCACGTTTCAGCAGCTAGCACGCTCTCCGTGTGCAGGAGAAGCGGCTGAGGCTTCCTTGCCGGAGAAGCGGCACCTTCGCCGGCAGAGAGCATCCTGCCGGCCGCGGTGCGCTCCGGAGCGGGGGCTTGTGCCGAAAGAGGCCGGCAACAGGCGCTTACCTTCGGACAGCTCCGGATGCCCGTCTAATGCGTCTCTTGTCGCCTACACGGCAGGGAAAAGCTTTTCCACTCTGTCTAGGAAGGAGAAAGTGTGCCAGCACAGCAAATGCCTCCCGGACTTTCCCTGCAATTCAGCAAGTGCTTTGCAGCTTGAAATTGGAAGGAAAGCCTCAGATTTAGCAGCCAGAGCTTCAGGAGGAGCAGCAGCGAGCACAGCATCGCTTTTGCAGCAGCTCCTTCCATGTGCATGTTTTTGGGAGTGGAAAGGCTTGCAGAGTGTTCAAGTAGCTTTTTCTCTCCGCTGGAAAGCTGCACGCTCAGTGCCAGTGTTCTGCAGCTTCTTTCTTCACGTTTCAGCAGCTAGCACGCTCTCCGTGTGCAGGAGAAGCGGCTGAGGCTTCCTTGCCGGAGAAGCGGCACCTTCGCCGGCAGAGAGCATCCTGCCGGCCGCGGTGCGCTCCGGAGCGGGGGCTTGTGCCGAAAGAGGCCGGCAACAGGCGCTTACCTTCGGACAGCTCCGGATGCCCGTCTAATGCGTCTCTTGTCGCCTACACGGCAGGGAAAAGCTTTTCCACTCTGTCTAGGAAGGAGAAAGTGTGCCAGCAGAGCAAATGCCTCCCGGACTTTCCCTGCAATTCAGCAAGTGCTTTGCAGCTTGAAATTGGAAGGAAAGCCTCAGATTTAGCAGCCAGAGCTTCAGGAGGAGCAGCAGCGAGCACAGCATCGCTTTTGCAGCAGCTCCTTCCATGTGCATGTTTTTGGGAGTGGAAAGGCTTGCAGAGTGTTCAAGTAGCTTTTTCTCTCCGCTGGAAAGCTGCACGCTCAGTGCCAGTGTTCTGCAGCTTCTTTCTTCACGTTTCAGCAGCTAGCACGCTCTCCGTGTGCAGGAGAAGCGGCTGAGGCTTCCTTGCCGGAGAAGCGGCACCTTCGCCGGCAGAGAGCATCCTGCCGGCCGCGGTGCGCTCCGGAGCGGGGGCTTGTGCCGAAAGAGGCCGGCAACAGGCGCTTACCTTCGGACAGCTCCGGATGCCCGTCTAATGCGTCTCTTGTCGCCTACACGGCAGGGAAAAGCTTTTCCACTCTGTCTAGGAAGGAGAAAGTGTGCCAGCAGAGCAAATGCCTCCCGGACTTTCCCTGCAATTCAGCAAGTGCTTTGCAGCTTGAAATTGGAAGGAAAGCCTCAGATTTAGCAGCCAGAGCTTCAGGAGGAGCAGCAGCGAGCACAGCATCGCTTTTGCAGCAGCTCCTTCCATGTGCATGTTTTTGGGAGTGGAAAGGCTTGCAGAGTGTTCAAGTAGCTTTTTCTCTCCGCTGGAAAGCTGCACGCTCAGTGCCAGTGTTCTGCAGCTTCTTTCTTCACGTTTCAGCAGCTAGCACGCTCTCCGTGTGCAGGAGAAGCGGCTGAGGCTTCCTTGCCGGAGAAGCGGCACCTTCGCCGGCAGAGAGCATCCTGCCGGCCGCGGTGCGCTCCGGAGCGGGGGCTTGTGCCGAAAGAGGCCGGCAACAGGCGCTTACCTTCGGACAGCTCCGGATGCCCGTCTAATGCGTCTCTTGTCGCCTACACGGCAGGGAAAAGCTTTTCCACTCTGTCTAGGAAGGAGAAAGTGTGCCAGCACAGCAAATGCCTCCCGGACTTTCCCTGCAATTCAGCAAGTGCTTTGCAGCTTGAAATTGGAAGGAAAGCCTCAGATTTAGCAGCCAGAGCTTCAGGAGGAGCAGCAGCGAGCACAGCATCGCTTTTGCAGCAGCTCCTTCCATGTGCATGTTTTTGGGAGTGGAAAGGCTTGCAGAGTGTTCAAGTAGCTTTTTCTCTCCGCTGGAAAGCTGCACGCTCAGTGCCAGTGTTCTGCAGCTTCTTTCTTCACGTTTCAGCAGCTAGCACGCTCTCCGTGTGCAGGAGAAGCGGCTGAGGCTTCCTTGCCGGAGAAGCGGCACCTTCGCCGGCAGAGAGCATCCTGCCGGCCGCGGTGCGCTCCGGAGCGGGGGCTTGTGCCGAAAGAGGCCGGCAACAGGCGCTTACCTTCGGACAGCTCCGGATGCCCGTCTAATGCGTCTCTTGTCGCCTACACGGCAGGGAAAAGCTTTTCCACTCTGTCTAGGAAGGAGAAAGTGTGCCAGCACAGCAAATGCCTCCCGGACTTTCCCTGCAATTCAGCAAGTGCTTTGCAGCTTGAAATTGGAAGGAAAGCCTCAGATTTAGCAGCCAGAGCTTCAGGAGGAGCAGCAGCGAGCACAGCATCGCTTTTGCAGCAGCTCCTTCCATGTGCATGTTTTTGGGAGTGGAAAGGCTTGCAGAGTGTTCAAGTAGCTTTTTCTCTCCGCTGGAAAGCTGCACGCTCAGTGCCAGTGTTCTGCAGCTTCTTTCTTCACGTTTCAGCAGCTAGCACGCTCTCCGTGTGCAGGAGAAGCGGCTGAGGCTTCCTTGCCGGAGAAGCGGCACCTTCGCCGGCAGAGAGCATCCTGCCGGCCGCGGTGCGCTCCGGAGCGGGGGCTTGTGCCGAAAGAGGCCGGCAACAGGCGCTTACCTTCGGACAGCTCCGGATGCCCGTCTAATGCGTCTCTTGTCGCCTACACGGCAGGGAAAAGCTTTTCCACTCTGTCTAGGAAGGAGAAAGTGTGCCAGCACAGCAAATGCCTCCCGGACTTTCCCTGCAATTCAGCAAGTGCTTTGCAGCTTGAAATTGGAAGGAAAGCCTCAGATTTAGCAGCCAGAGCTTCAGAAGGAGCAGCAGCCAGCACAGCATCGCTTTTGCAGCAGCTCCTTCCATGTGCATGTTTTTGGGAGTGGAAAGGCTTGCAGAGTGTTCAAGTAGCTTTTTCTCTCCGCTGGAAAGCTGCACGCTCAGTGCCAGTGTTCTGCAGCTTCTTTCGTCGCGCTTCAGCAGCTACCACGCTCTCCGTGTGCAGGAGAAGCGGCTGAGGCTTCCTTGCCGGAGAAGCGGCACCTTCGCCGGCAGAGAGCATCCTGCCGGCCGCGGTGCGCTCCGGAGCGGAGGCTTGTGCCGAAAGAGGCCGGCAACAGGCGCTTACCTTCGGACAGCTCCGGATGCCCGTCTAATGCGTCTCTTGTCGCCTACACGGCAGGGAAAAGCTTTTCCACTCTGTCTAGGAAGGAGAAAGTGTGCCAGCACAGCAAACGCCTCCCGGACTTTCCCTGCAATTCAGCAAGTGCTTTGCAGCTTGAAATTGGAAGGAAAGCCTCAGATTTAGCAGCCAGAGCTTCAGGAGGAGCAGCAGCGAGCACAGCATCGCTTTTGCAGCAGCTCCTTCCATGTGCACGTTTTTGGGAGTGGAAAGGCTTGCAGAGTGTTCAAGTAGCTTTTTCTCTCCGCTGGAAAGCTGCACGCTCAGTGCCAGTGTTCTGCAGCTTCTTTCTTCACGTTTCAGCAGCTAGCACGCTCTCCGTGTGCTGGAGAAGCGGCTGAGGCTTCCTTGCCGGAGAAGCGGCACCTTCGCCGGCAGAGAGCATCCTGCCGGCCGCGGTGCGCTCCGGAGCGGGGGCTTGTGCCGAAAGAGGCCGGCAACAGGCGCTTACCTTCGGACAGCTCCGGATGCCCGTCTAATGCGTCTCTTGTCGCCTACACGGCAGGGAAAAGCTTTTCCACTCTGTCTAGGAAGGAGAAAGTGTGCCAGCACAGCAAATGCCTCCCGGACTTTCCCTGCAATTCAGCAAGTGCTTTGCAGCTTGAAATTGGAAGGAAAGCCTCAGATTTAGCAGCCAGAGCTTCAGGAGGAGCAGCAGCGAGCACAGCATCGCTTTTGCAGCAGCTCCTTCCATGTGCACGTTTTTGGGAGTGGAAAGGCTTGCAGAGTGTTCAAGTAGCTTTTTCTCTCCGCTGGAAAGCTGCACGCTCAGTGCCAGTGTTCTGCAGCTTCTTTCTTCACGTTTCAGCAGCTAGCACGCTCTCCGTGTGCAGGAGAAGCGGCTGAGGCTTCCTTGCCGGAGAAGCGGCACCTTCGCCGGCAGAGAGCATCCTGCCGGCCGCGGTGCGCTCCGGAGCGGGGGCTTGAGCCGAAAGAGGCCGGGAACAGGCGCTTACCTTCGGACAGCTCCGGATGCCCGTCTAATGCGTCTCTTGTCGCCTACACGGCAGGGAAAAGCTTTTCCACTCTGTCTAGGAAGGAGAAAGTGTGCCAGCACAGCAAACGCCTCCCGGACTTTCCCTGCAATTCAGCATGTGCTTTGCAGCTTGAAATTGGAAGGAAAGCCTCAGATTTAGCAGCCAGAGCTTCAGGAGGAGCAGCAGCGAGCACAGCATCGCTTTTGCAGCAGCTCCTTCCATGTGCACGTTTTTGGGAGTGGAAAGGCTTGCGGAGTGTTCAAGTAGCTTTTTCTCTCCGCTGGAAAGCTGCACGCTCAGTGCCAGTGTTCTGCAGCTTCTTTCTTCACGTTTCAGCAGCTAGCACGCTCTCCGTGTGCAGGAGAAGCGGCTGAGGCTTCCTTGCCGGAGAAGCGGCACCTTCGCCGGCAGAGAGCATCCTGCCGGCCGCGGTGCGCTCCGGAGCGGGGGCTTGTGCCGAAAGAGGCCGGCAACAGGCGCTTACCTTCGGACAGCTCCGGATGCCCGTCTAATGCGTCTCTTGTCGCCTACACGGCAGGGAAAAGCTTTTCCACTCTGTCTAGGAAGGAGAAAGTGTGCCAGCAGAGCAAATGCCTCCCGGACTTTCCCTGCAATTCAGCAAGTGCTTTGCAGCTTGAAATTGGAAGGAAAGCCTCAGATTTAGCAGCCAGAGCTTCAGGAGGAGCAGCAGCGAGCACAGCATCGCTTTTGCAGCAGCTCCTTCCATGTGCACGTTTTTGGGAGTGGAAAGGCTTGCAGAGTGTTCAAGTAGCTTTTTCTCTCCGCTGGAAAGCTGCACGCTCAGTGCCAGTGTTCTGCAGCTTCTTTCTTCACGTTTCAGCAGCTAGCACGCTCTCCGTGTGCAGGAGAAGCGGCTGAGGCTTCCTTGCCGGAGAAGTGGCACCTTCGCCGGCAGAGAGCATCCTGCCGGCCGCGGTGCGCTCCGGAGCGCGGGCTTGTGCCGAAAGAGGCTGGCAACAGGCGCTTACCTTCGGACAGCTCCGGATGCCCGTCTAATGCGTCTCTTGTCGCCTACACGGCAGGGAAAAGCTTTTCCACTCTGTCTAGGAAGGAGAAAGTGTGCCAGCACAGCAAATGCCTCCCGGACTTTCCCTGCAATTCAGCAAGTGCTTTGCAGCTTGAAATTGGAAGGAAAGCCTCAGATTTAGCAGCCAGAGCTTCAGGAGGAGCAGCAGCGAGCACAGCATCGCTTTTGCAGCAGCTCCTTCCATGTGCACGTTTTTGGGAGTGGAAAGGCTTGCAGAGTGTTCAAGTAGCTTTTTCTCTCCGCTGGAAAGCTGCACGCTCAGTGCCAGTGTTCTGCAGCTTCTTTCTTCACGTTTCAGCAGCTAGCACGCTCTCCGTGTGCAGGAGAAGCGGCTGAGGCTTCCTTGCCGGAGAAGCGGCACCTTCGCCGGCAGAGAGCATCCTGCCGGCCGCGGTGCGCTCCGGAGCGGGGGCTTGTGCCGAAAGAGGCCGGCAACAGGCACTTACCTTCGGACAGCTCCGGATGCCCGTCTAATGCGTCTCTTGTCGCCTACACGGCAGGGAAAAGCTTTTCCACTCTGTCTAGGAAGGAGAAAGTGTGCCAGCAGAGCAAATGCCTCCCGGACTTTCCCTGCAATTCAGCAAGTGCTTTGCAGCTTGAAATTGGAAGGAAAGCCTCAGATTTAGCAGCCAGAGCTTCAGGAGGAGCAGCAGCGAGCACAGCATCGCTTTTGCAGCAGCTCCTTCCATGTGCATGTTTTTGGGAGTGGAAAGGCTTGCAGAGTGTTCAAGTAGCTTTTTCTCTCCGCTGGAAAGCTGCACGCTCAGTGCCAGTGTTCTGCAGCTTCTTTCTTCACGTTTCAGCAGCTAGCACGCTCTCCCTGTGCAGGAGAAGCGGCTGAGGCTTCCTTGCCGGAGAAGCGGCACCTTCGCCGGCAGAGAGCATCCTGCCGGCCGCGGTGCGCTCCGGAGCGGGGGCTTGTGCCGAAAGAGGCCGGCAACAGGCGCTTACCTTCGGACAGCTCCGGATGCCCGTCTAATGCGTCTCTTGTCGCCTACACGGCAGGGAAAAGCTTTTCCACTCTGTCTAGGAAGGAGAAAGTGTGCCAGCACAGCAAATGCCTCCCGGACTTTCCCTGCAATTCAGCAAGTGCTTTGCAGCTTGAAATTGGAAGGAAAGCCTCAGATTTAGCAGCCAGAGCTTCAGAAGGAGCAGCAGCCAGCACAGCATCGCTTTTGCAGCAGCTCCTTCCATGTGCATGTTTTTGGGAGTGGAAAGGCTTGCAGAGTGTTCAAGTAGCTTTTTCTCTCCGCTGGAAAGCTGCACGCTCAGGGCCAGTGTTCTGCAGCTTCTTTCTTCGCGCTTTAGCAGCTACCACGCTCTCCGTGTGCAGGAGAAGCGGCTGAGGCTTCCTTGCCGGAGAAGCGGCACCTTCGCCGGCAGAGAGCATCCTGCCGGCCGCGGTGCGCTCCGGAGCGGGGGCTTGTGCCGAAAGAGGCCGGCAACAGGCGCTTACCTTCGGACAGCTCCGGATGCCCGTCTAATGCGTCTCTTGTCGCCTACACGGCAGGGAAAAGCTTTTCCACTCTGTCTAGGAAGGAGAAAGTGTGCCAGCACAGCAAACGCCTCCCGGACTTTCCCTGCAATTCAGCAAGTGCTTTGCAGCTTGAAATTGGAAGGAAAGCCTCAGATTTAGCAGCCAGAGCTTCAGGAGGAGCAGCAGCGAGCACAGCATCGCTTTTGCAGCAGCTCCTTCCATGTGCATGTTTTTGGGAGTGGAAAGGCTTGCAGAGTGTTCAAGTAGCTTTTTCTCTCCGCTGGAAAGCTGCACGCTCAGTGCCAGTGTTCTGCAGCTTCTTTCTTCACGTTTCAGCAGCTAGCACGCTCTCCGTGTGCAGGAGAAGCGGCTGAGGCTTCCTTGCCGGAGAAGCGGCACCTTCGCCGGCAGAGAGCATCCTGCCGGCCGCGGTGCGCTCCGGAGCGGGGGCTTGTGCCGAAAGAGGCCGGCAACAGGCGCTTACCTTCGGACAGCTCCGGATGCCCGTCTAATGCGTCTCTTGTCGCCTACACGGCAGGGAAAAGCTTTTCCACTCTGTCTAGGAAGGAGAAAGTGTGCCAGCACAGCAAATGCCTCCCGGACTTTCCCTGCAATTCAGCAAGTGCTTTGCAGCTTGAAATTGGAAGGAAAGCCTCAGATTTAGCAGCCAGAGCTTCAGGAGGAGCAGCAGCGAGCACAGCATCGCTTTTGCAGCAGCTCCTTCCATGTGCATGTTTTTGGGAGTGGAAAGGCTTGCAGAGTGTTCAAGTAGCTTTTTCTCTCCGCTGGAAAGCTGCACGCTCAGTGCCAGTGTTCTGCAGCTTCTTTCTTCACGTTTCAGCAGCTAGCACGCTCTCCGTGTGCAGGAGAAGCGGCTGAGGCTTCCTTGCCGGAGAAGCGGCACCTTCGCCGGCAGAGAGCATCCTGCCGGCCGCGGTGCGCTCCGGAGCGGGGGCTTGTGCCGAAAGAGGCCGGCAACAGGCGCTTACCTTCGGACAGCTCCGGATGCCCGTCTAATGCGTCTCTTGTCGCCTACACGGCAGGGAAAAGCTTTTCCACTCTGTCTAGGAAGGAGAAAGTGTGCCAGCACAGCAAATGCCTCCCGGACTTTCCCTGCAATTCAGCAAGTGCTTTGCAGCTTGAAATTGGAAGGAAAGCCTCAGATTTAGCAGCCAGAGCTTCAGAAGGAGCAGCAGCCAGCACAGCATCGCTTTTGCAGCAGCTCCTTCCATGTGCATGTTTTTGGGAGTGGAAAGGCTTGCAGAGTGTTCAAGTAGCTTTTTCTCTCCGCTGGAAAGCTGCACGCTCAGTGCCAGTGTTCTGCAGCTTCTTTCGTCGCGCTTCAGCAGCTACCACGCTCTCCGTGTGCAGGAGAAGCGGCTGAGGCTTCCTTGCCGGAGAAGCGGCACCTTCGCCGGCAGAGAGCATCCTGCCGGCCGCGGTGCGCTCCGGAGCGGGGGCTTGTGCCGAAAGAGGCCGGCAACAGGCGCTTACCTTCGGACAGCTCCGGATGCCCGTCTAATGCGTCTCTTGTCGCCTACACGGCAGGGAAAAGCTTTTCCACTCTGTCTAGGAAGGAGAAAGTGTGCCAGCACAGCAAACGCCTCCCGGACTTTCCCTGCAATTCAGCAAGTGCTTTGCAGCTTGAAATTGGAAGGAAAGCCTCAGATTTAGCAGCCAGAGCTTCAGGAGGAGCAGCAGCGAGCACAGCATCGCTTTTGCAGCAGCTCCTTCCATGTGCACGTTTTTGGGAGTGGAAAGGCTTGCAGAGTGTTCAAGTAGCTTTTTCTCTCCGCTGGAAAGCTGCACGCTCAGTGCCAGTGTTCTGCAGCTTCTTTCTTCACGTTTCAGCAGCTAGCACGCTCTCCGTGTGCAGGAGAAGCGGCTGAGGCTTCCTTGCCGGAGAAGCGGCACCTTCGCCGGCAGAGAGCATCCTGCCGGCCGCGGTGCGCTCCGGAGCGGGGGCTTGTGCCGAAAGAGGCCGGCAACAGGCGCTTACCTTCGGACAGCTCCGGATGCCCGTCTAATGCGTCTCTTGTCGCCTACACGGCAGGGAAAAGCTTTTCCACTCTGTCTAGGAAGGAGAAAGTGTGCCAGCACAGCAAATGCCTCCCGGACTTTCCCTGCAATTCAGCAAGGGCTTTGCAGCTTGAAATTGGAAGGAAAGCCTCAGATTTAGCAGCCAGAGCTTCAGGAGGAGCAGCAGCGAGCACAGCATCGCTTTTGCAGCAGCTCCTTCCATGTGCATGTTTTTGGGAGTGGAAAGGCTTGCAGAGTGTTCAAGTAGCTTTTTCTCTCCGCTGGAAAGCTGCACGCTCAGGGCCAGTGTTCTGCAGCTTCTTTCTTCACGGTTCAGCAGCTAGCACGCTCTCCGTGTGCAGGAGAAGCGGCTGAGGCTTCCTTGCCGGAGAAGCGGCACCTTCGCCGGCAGAGAGCATCCTGCCGGCCGCGGTGCGCTCCGGAGCGGAGGCTTGTGCCGAAAGAGGCCGGCAACAGGCGCTTACCTTCGGACAGCTCCGGATGCCCGTCTAATGCGTCTCTTGTCGCCTACACGGCAGGGAAAAGCTTTTCCACTCTGTCTAGGAAGGAGAAAGTGTGCCAGCACAGCAAATGCCTCCCGGACTTTCCATGCAATTCAGCAAGTGCTTTGCAGCTTGAAATTGGAAGGAAAGCCTCAGATTTAGCAGCCAGAGCTTCAGGAGGAGCAGCAGCGAGCACAGCATCGCTTTTGCAGCAGCTCCTTCCATGTGCATGTTTTTGGGAGTGGAAAGGCTTGCAGAGTGTTCAAGTAGCTTTTTCTCTCCGCTGGAAAGCTGCACGCTCAGTGCCAGTGTTCTGCAGCTTCTTTCTTCGCGTTTCAGCAGCTAGCACGCTCTCCGTGTGCAGGAGAAGCGGCTGAGGCTTCCTTGCCGGAGAAGCGGCACCTTCGCCGGCAGAGAGCATCCTGCCGGCCGCGGTGCGCTCCGGAGCGGGGGCTTGTGCCGAAAGAGGCCGGGAACAGGCGCTTACCTTCGGACAGCTCCGGATGCCCGTCTAATGCGTCTCTTGTCGCCTACACGGCAGGGAAAAGCTTTTCCACTCTGTCTAGGAAGGAGAAAGTGTGCCAGCACAGCAAATGCCTCCCGGACTTTCCCTGCAATTCAGCAAGTGCTTTGCAGCTTGAAATTGGAAGGAAAGCCTCAGATTTAGCAGCCAGAGCTTCAGGAGGAGCAGCAGCGAGCACAGCATCGCTTTTGCAGCAGCTCCTTCCATGTGCATGTTTTTGGGAGTGGAAAGGCTTGCAGAGTGTTCAAGTAGCTTTTTCTCTCCGCTGGAAAGCTGCACGCTCAGTGCCAGTGTTCTGCAGCTTCTTTCTTCACGTTTCAGCAGCTAGCACGCTCTCCGTGTGCAGGAGAAGCGGCTGAGGCTTCCTTGCCGGAGAAGCGGCACCTTCGCCGGCAGAGAGCATCCTGCCGGCCGCGGTGCGCTCCGGAGCGGGGGCTTGTGCCGAAAGAGGCCGGCAACAGGCGCTTACCTTCGGACAGCTCCGGATGCCCGTCTAATGCGTCTCTTGTCGCCTACACGGCAGGGAAAAGCTTTTCCACTCTGTCTAGGAAGGAGAAAGTGTGCCAGCACAGCAAATGCCTCCCGGACTTTCCCTGCAATTCAGCAAGTGCTTTGCAGCTTGAAATTGGAAGGAAAGCCTCAGATTTAGCAGCCAGAGCTTCAGGAGGAGCAGCAGCGAGCACAGCATCGCTTTTGCAGCAGCTCCTTCCATGTGCATGTTTTTGGGAGTGGAAAGGCTTGCAGAGTGTTCAAGTAGCTTTTTCTCTCCGCTGGAAAGCTGCACGCTCAGCGCCAGTGTTCTGCAGCTGCTTTCTTCGGGTTTCAGCAGCTAGCACGCTCTCCGTGTGCAGGAGAAGCGGCTGAGGCTTCCTTGCCGGAGAAGCGGCACCTTCGCCGGCAGAGAGCATCCTGCCGGCCGCGGTGCGCTCCGGAGCGGGGGCTTGTGCCGAAAGAGGCCGGCAACAGGCGCTTACCTTCGGACAGCTCCGGATGCCCGTCTAATGCGTCTCTTGTCGCCTACACGGCAGGGAAAAGCTTTTCCACTCTGTCTAGGAAGGAGAAAGTGTGCCAGCACAGCAAATGCCTCCCGGACTTTCCCTGCAATTCAGCAAGTGCTTTGCAGCTTGAAATTGGAAGGAAAGCCTCAGATTTAGCAGCCAGAGCTTCAGGAGGAGCAGCAGCGAGCACAGCATCGCTTTTGCAGCAGCTCCTTCCATGTGCATGTTTTTGGGAGTGGAAAGGCTTGCAGAGTGTTCAAGTAGCTTTTTCTCTCCGCTGGAAAGCTGCACGCTCAGTGCCAGTGTTCTGCAGCTTCTTTCTTCACGTTTCAGCAGCTAGCACGCTCTCCGTGTGCAGGAGAAGCGGCTGAGGCTTCCTTGCCGGAGAAGCGGCACCTTCGCCGGCAGAGAGCATCCTGCCGGCCGCGGTGCGCTCCGGAGCGGGGGCTTGTGCCGAAAGAGGCCGGCAACAGGCGCTTACCTTCGGACAGCTCCGGATGCCCGTCTAATGCGTCTCTTGTCGCCTACACGGCAGGGAAAAGCTTTTCCACTCTGTCTAGGAAGGAGAAAGTGTGCCAGCAGAGCAAATGCCTCCCGGACTTTCCCTGCAATTCAGCAAGTGCTTTGCAGCTTGAAATTGGAAGGAAAGCCTCAGATTTAGCAGCCAGAGCTTCAGGAGGAGCAGCAGCGAGCACAGCATCGCTTTTGCAGCAGCTCCTTCCATGTGCATGTTTTTGGGAGTGGAAAGGCTTGCAGAGTGTTCAAGTAGCTTTTTCTCTCCGCTGGAAAGCTGCACGCTCAGTGCCAGTGTTCTGCAGCTTCTTTCTTCACGTTTCAGCAGCTAGCACGCTCTCCGTGTGCAGGAGAAGCGGCTGAGGCTTCCTTGCCGGAGAACCGGCACCTTCGCCGGCAGAGAGCATCCTGCCGGCCGCGGTGCGCTCCGGAGCGGGGGCTTGTGCCGAAAGAGGCCGGCAACAGGCGCTTACCTTCGGACAGCTCCGGATGCCCGTCTAATGCGTCTCTTGTCGCCTACACGGCAGGGAAAAGCTTTTCCACTCTGTCTAGGAAGGAGAAAGTGTGCCAGCACAGCAAATGCCTCCCGGACTTTCCCTGCAATTCAGCAAGTGCTTTGCAGCTTGAAATTGGAAGGAAAGCCTCAGATTTAGCAGCCAGAGCTTCAGGAGGAGCAGCAGCCAGCACAGCATCGCTTTTGCAGCAGCTCCTTCCATGTGCATGTTTTTGGGAGTGGAAAGGCTTGCAGAGTGTTCAAGTAGCTTTTTCTCTCCGCTGGAAAGCTGCACGCTCAGTGCCAGTGTTCTGCAGCTTCTTTCTTCACGTTTCAGCAGCTAGCACGCTCTCCGTGTGCAGGAGAAGCGGCTGAGGCTTCCTTGCCGGAGAAGTGGCACCTTCGCCGGCAGAGAGCATCCTGCCGGCCGCGGTGCGCTCCGGAGCGGGGGCTTGTGCCGAAAGAGGCCGGCAACAGGCGCTTACCTTCGGACAGCTCCGGATGCCCGTCTAATGCGTCTCTTGTCGCCTACACGGCAGGGAAAAGCTTTTCCACTCTGTCTAGGAAGGAGAAAGTGTGCCAGCACAGCAAATGCCTCCCGGACTTTCCCTGCAATTCAGCAAGTGCTTTGCAGCTTGAAATTGGAAGGAAAGCCTCAGATTTAGCAGCCAGAGCTTCAGGAGGAGCAGCAGCGAGCACAGCATCGCTTTTGCAGCAGCTCCTTCCATGTGCATGTTTTTGGGAGTGGAAAGGCTTGCAGAGTGTTCAAGTAGCTTTTTCTCTCCGCTGGAAAGCTGCACGCTCAGTGCCAGTGTTCTGCAGCTTCTTTCTTCACGTTTCAGCAGCTAGCACGCTCTCCGTGTGCAGGAGAAGCGGCTGAGGCTTCCTTGCCGGAGAAGCGGCACCTTCGCCGGCAGAGAGCATCCTGCCGGCCGCGGTGCGCTCCGGAGCGGGGGCTTGTGCCGAAAGAGGCCGGCAACAGGCGCTTACCTTCGGACAGCTCCGGATGCCCGTCTAATGCGTCTCTTGTCGCCTACACGGCAGGGAAAAGCTTTTCCACTCTGTCTAGGAAGGAGAAAGTGTGCCAGCAGAGCAAATGCCTCCCGGACTTTCCCTGCAATTCAGCAAGTGCTTTGCAGCTTGAAATTGGAAGGAAAGCCTCAGATTTAGCAGCCAGAGCTTCAGGAGGAGCAGCAGCGAGCACAGCATCGCTTTTGCAGCAGCTCCTTCCATGTGCACGTTTTTGGGAGTGGAAAGGCTTGCAGAGTGTTCAAGTAGCTTTTTCTCTCCGCTGGAAAGCTGCACGCTCAGTGCCAGTGTTCTGCAGCTTCTTTCTTCACGTTTCAGCAGCTAGCACGCTCTCCGTGTGCAGGAGAAGCGGCTGAGGCTTCCTTGCCGGAGAAGCGGCACCTTCGCCGGCAGAGAGCATCCTGCCGGCCGCGGTGCGCTCCGGAGCGGGGGCTTGTGCCGAAAGAGGCCGGCAACAGGCGCTTACCTTCGGACAGCTCCGGATGCCCGTCTAATGCGTCTCTTGTCGCCTACACGGCAGGGAAAAGCTTTTCCACTCTGTCTAGGAAGGAGAAAGTGTGCCAGCAGAGCAAATGCCTCCCGGACTTTCCCTGCAATTCAGCAAGTGCTTTGCAGCTTGAAATTGGAAGGAAAGCCTCAGATTTAGCAGCCAGAGCTTCAGGAGGAGCAGCAGCGAGCACAGCATCGCTTTTGCAGCAGCTCCTTCCATGTGCATGTTTTTGGGAGTGGAAAGGCTTGCAGAGTGTTCAAGTAGCTTTTTCTCTCCGCTGGAAAGCTGCACGCTCAGTGCCAGTGTTCTGCAGCTTCTTTCTTCACGTTTCAGCAGCTAGCACGCTCTCCGTGTGCAGGAGAAGCGGCTGAGGCTTCCTTGCCGGAGAAGCGGCACCTTCGCCGGCAGAGAGCATCCTGCCGGCCGCGGTGCGCTCCGGAGCGGGGGCTTGTGCCGAAAGAGGCCGGCAACAGGCGCTTACCTTCGGACAGCTCCGGATGCCCGTCTAATGCGTCTCTTGTCGCCTACACGGCAGGGAAAAGCTTTTCCACTCTGTCTAGGAAGGAGAAAGTGTGCCAGCACAGCAAATGCCTCCCGGACTTTCCCTGCAATTCAGCAAGTGCTTTGCAGCTTGAAATTGGAAGGAAAGCCTCAGATTTAGCAGCCAGAGCTTCAGGAGGAGCAGCAGCGAGCACAGCATCGCTTTTGCAGCAGCTCCTTCCATGTGCATGTTTTTGGGAGTGGAAAGGCTTGCAGAGTGTTCAAGTAGCTTTTTCTCTCCGCTGGAAAGCTGCACGCTCAGTGCCAGTGTTCTGCAGCTTCTTTCTTCACGTTTCAGCAGCTAGCACGCTCTCCGTGTGCAGGAGAAGCGGCTGAGGCTTCCTTGCCGGAGAAGCGGCACCTTCGCCGGCAGAGAGCATCCTGCCGGCCGCGGTGCGCTCCGGAGCGGGGGCTTGTGCCGAAAGAGGCCGGCAACAGGCGCTTACCTTCGGACAGCTCCGGATGCCCGTCTAATGCGTCTCTTGTCGCCTACACGGCAGGGAAAAGCTTTTCCACTCTGTCTAGGAAGGAGAAAGTGTGCCAGCAGAGCAAATGCCTCCCGGACTTTCCCTGCAATTCAGCAAGTGCTTTGCAGCTTGAAATTGGAAGGAAAGCCTCAGATTTAGCAGCCAGAGCTTCAGGAGGAGCAGCAGCGAGCACAGCATCGCTTTTGCAGCAGCTCCTTCCATGTGCATGTTTTTGGGAGTGGAAAGGCTTGCAGAGTGTTCAAGTAGCTTTTTCTCTCCGCTGGAAAGCTGCACGCTCAGTGCCAGTGTTCTGCAGCTTCTTTCTTCACGTTTCAGCAGCTAGCACGCTCTCCGTGTGCAGGAGAAGCGGCTGAGGCTTCCTTGCCGGAGAAGCGGCACCTTCGCCGGCAGAGAGCATCCTGCCGGCCGCGGTGCGCTCCGGAGCGGGGGCTTGTGCCGAAAGAGGCCGGCAACAGGCGCTTACCTTCGGACAGCTCCGGATGCCCGTCTAATGCGTCTCTTGTCGCCTACACGGCAGGGAAAAGCTTTTCCACTCTGTCTAGGAAGGAGAAAGTGTGCCAGCAGAGCAAATGCCTCCCGGACTTTCCCTGCAATTCAGCAAGTGCTTTGCAGCTTGAAATTGGAAGGAAAGCCTCAGATTTAGCAGCCAGAGCTTCAGGAGGAGCAGCAGCGAGCACAGCATCGCTTTTGCAGCAGCTCCTTCCATGTGCATGTTTTTGGGAGTGGAAAGGCTTGCAGAGTGTTCAAGTAGCTTTTTCTCTCCGCTGGAAAGCTGCACGCTCAGTGCCAGTGTTCTGCAGCTTCTTTCTTCACGTTTCAGCAGCTAGCACGCTCTCCGTGTGCAGGAGAAGCGGCTGAGGCTTCCTTGCCGGAGAAGCGGCACCTTCGCCGGCAGAGAGCATCCTGCCGGCCGCGGTGCGCTCCGGAGCGGGGGCTTGTGCCGAAAGAGGCCGGCAACAGGCGCTTACCTTCGGACAGCTCCGGATGCCCGTCTAATGCGTCTCTTGTCGCCTACACGGCAGGGAAAAGCTTTTCCACTCTGTCTAGGAAGGAGAAAGTGTGCCAGCAGAGCAAATGCCTCCCGGACTTTCCCTGCAATTCAGCAAGTGCTTTGCAGCTTGAAATTGGAAGGAAAGCCTCAGATTTAGCAGCCAGAGCTTCAGGAGGAGCAGCAGCGAGCACAGCATCGCTTTTGCAGCAGCTCCTTCCATGTGCATGTTTTTGGGAGTGGAAAGGCTTGCAGAGTGTTCAAGTAGCTTTTTCTCTCCGCTGGAAAGCTGCACGCTCAGTGCCAGTGTTCTGCAGCTTCTTTCTTCACGTTTCAGCAGCTAGCACGCTCTCCGTGTGCAGGAGAAGCGGCTGAGGCTTCCTTGCCGGAGAAGCGGCACCTTCGCCGGCAGAGAGCATCCTGCCGGCCGCGGTGCGCTCCGGAGCGGGGGCTTGTGCCGAAAGAGGCCGGCAACAGGCGCTTACCTTCGGACAGCTCCGGATGCCCGTCTAATGCGTCTCTTGTCGCCTACACGGCAGGGAAAAGCTTTTCCACTCTGTCTAGGAAGGAGAAAGTGTGCCAGCACAGCAAATGCCTCCCGGACTTTCCCTGCAATTCAGCAAGTGCTTTGCAGCTTGAAATTGGAAGGAAAGCCTCAGATTTAGCAGCCAGAGCTTCAGGAGGAGCAGCAGCGAGCACAGCATCGCTTTTGCAGCAGCTCCTTCCATGTGCATGTTTTTGGGAGTGGAAAGGCTTGCAGAGTGTTCAAGTAGCTTTTTCTCTCCGCTGGAAAGCTGCACGCTCAGTGCCAGTGTTCTGCAGCTTCTTTCTTCACGTTTCAGCAGCTAGCACGCTCTCCGTGTGCAGGAGAAGCGGCTGAGGCTTCCTTGCCGGAGAAGCGGCACCTTCGCCGGCAGAGAGCATCCTGCCGGCCGCGGTGCGCTCCGGAGCGGGGGCTTGTGCCGAAAGAGGCCGGCAACAGGCGCTTACCTTCGGACAGCTCCGGATGCCCGTCTAATGCGTCTCTTGTCGCCTACACGGCAGGGAAAAGCTTTTCCACTCTGTCTAGGAAGGAGAAAGTGTGCCAGCACAGCAAATGCCTCCCGGACTTTCCCTGCAATTCAGCAAGTGCTTTGCAGCTTGAAATTGGAAGGAAAGCCTCAGATTTAGCAGCCAGAGCTTCAGGAGGAGCAGCAGCGAGCACAGCATCGCTTTTGCAGCAGCTCCTTCCATGTGCATGTTTTTGGGAGTGGAAAGGCTTGCAGAGTGTTCAAGTAGCTTTTTCTCTCCGCTGGAAAGCTGCACGCTCAGTGCCAGTGTTCTGCAGCTTCTTTCTTCACGTTTCAGCAGCTAGCACGCTCTCCGTGTGCAGGAGAAGCGGCTGAGGCTTCCTTGCCGGAGAAGCGGCACCTTCGCCGGCAGAGAGCATCCTGCCGGCCGCGGTGCGCTCCGGAGCGGGGGCTTGTGCCGAAAGAGGCCGGCAACAGGCGCTTACCTTCGGACAGCTCCGGATGCCCGTCTAATGCGTCTCTTGTCGCCTACACGGCAGGGAAAAGCTTTTCCACTCTGTCTAGGAAGGAGAAAGTGTGCCAGCACAGCAAATGCCTCCCGGACTTTCCCTGCAATTCAGCAAGTGCTTTGCAGCTTGAAATTGGAAGGAAAGCCTCAGATTTAGCAGCCAGAGCTTCAGAAGGAGCAGCAGCCAGCACAGCATCGCTTTTGCAGCAGCTCCTTCCATGTGCATGTTTTTGGGAGTGGAAAGGCTTGCAGAGTGTTCAAGTAGCTTTTTCTCTCCGCTGGAAAGCTGCACGCTCAGTGCCAGTGTTCTGCAGCTTCTTTCGTCGCGCTTCAGCAGCTACCACGCTCTCCGTGTGCAGGAGAAGCGGCTGAGGCTTCCTTGCCGGAGAAGCGGCACCTTCGCCGGCAGAGAGCATCCTGCCGGCCGCGGTGCGCTCCGGAGCGGAGGCTTGTGCCGAAAGAGGCCGGCAACAGGCGCTTACCTTCGGACAGCTCCGGATGCCCGTCTAATGCGTCTCTTGTCGCCTACACGGCAGGGAAAAGCTTTTCCACTCTGTCTAGGAAGGAGAAAGTGTGCCAGCACAGCAAACGCCTCCCGGACTTTCCCTGCAATTCAGCAAGTGCTTTGCAGCTTGAAATTGGAAGGAAAGCCTCAGATTTAGCAGCCAGAGCTTCAGGAGGAGCAGCAGCGAGCACAGCATCGCTTTTGCAGCAGCTCCTTCCATGTGCATGTTTTTGGGAGTGGAAAGGCTTGCAGAGTGTTCAAGTAGCTTTTTCTCTCCGCTGGAAAGCTGCACGCTCAGTGCCAGTGTTCTGCAGCTTCTTTCTTCACGTTTCAGCAGCTAGCACGCTCTCCGTGTGCAGGAGAAGCGGCTGAGGCTTCCTTGCCGGAGAAGCGGCACCTTCGCCGGCAGAGAGCATCCTGCCGGCCGCGGTGCGCTCCGGAGCGGGGGCTTGTGCCGAAAGAGGCCGGCAACAGGCGCTTACCTTCGGACAGCTCCGGATGCCCGTCTAATGCGTCTCTTGTCGCCTACACGGCAGGGAAAAGCTTTTCCACTCTGTCTAGGAAGGAGAAAGTGTGCCAGCACAGCAAATGCCTCCCGGACTTTCCCTGCAATTCAGCAAGTGCTTTGCAGCTTGAAATTGGAAGGAAAGCCTCAGATTTAGCAGCCAGAGCTTCAGGAGGAGCAGCAGCGAGCACAGCATCGCTTTTGCAGCAGCTCCTTCCATGTGCATGTTTTTGGGAGTGGAAAGGCTTGCAGAGTGTTCAAGTAGCTTTTTCTCTCCGCTGGAAAGCTGCACGCTCAGTGCCAGTGTTCTGCAGCTTCTTTCTTCACGTTTCAGCAGCTAGCACGCTCTCCGTGTGCAGGAGAAGCGGCTGAGGCTTCCTTGCCGGAGAAGCGGCACCTTCGCCGGCAGAGAGCATCCTGCCGGCCGCGGTGCGCTCCGGAGCGGGGGCTTGTGCCGAAAGAGGCCGGCAACAGGCGCTTACCTTCGGACAGCTCCGGATGCCCGTCTAATGCGTCTCTTGTCGCCTACACGGCAGGGAAAAGCTTTTCCACTCTGTCTAGGAAGGAGAAAGTGTGCCAGCACAGCAAATGCCTCCCGGACTTTCCCTGCAATTCAGCAAGTGCTTTGCAGCTTGAAATTGGAAGGAAAGCCTCAGATTTAGCAGCCAGAGCTTCAGAAGGAGCAGCAGCCAGCACAGCATCGCTTTTGCAGCAGCTCCTTCCATGTGCATGTTTTTGGGAGTGGAAAGGCTTGCAGAGTGTTCAAGTAGCTTTTTCTCTCCGCTGGAAAGCTGCACGCTCAGTGCCAGTGTTCTGCAGCTTCTTTCGTCGCGCTTCAGCAGCTACCACGCTCTCCGTGTGCAGGAGAAGCGGCTGAGGCTTCCTTGCCGGAGAAGCGGCACCTTCGCCGGCAGAGAGCATCCTGCCGGCCGCGGTGCGCTCCGGAGCGGAGGCTTGTGCCGAAAGAGGCCGGCAACAGGCGCTTACCTTCGGACAGCTCCGGATGCCCGTCTAATGCGTCTCTTGTCGCCTACACGGCAGGGAAAAGCTTTTCCACTCTGTCTAGGAAGGAGAAAGTGTGCCAGCACAGCAAACGCCTCCCGGACTTTCCCTGCAATTCAGCAAGTGCTTTGCAGCTTGAAATTGGAAGGAAAGCCTCAGATTTAGCAGCCAGAGCTTCAGGAGGAGCAGCAGCGAGCACAGCATCGCTTTTGCAGCAGCTCCTTCCATGTGCACGTTTTTGGGAGTGGAAAGGCTTGCAGAGTGTTCAAGTAGCTTTTTCTCTCCGCTGGAAAGCTGCACGCTCAGTGCCAGTGTTCTGCAGCTTCTTTCTTCACGTTTCAGCAGCTAGCACGCTCTCCGTGTGCAGGAGAAGCGGCTGAGGCTTCCTTGCCGGAGAAGCGGCACCTTCGCCGGCAGAGAGCATCCTGCCGGCCGCGGTGCGCTCCGGAGCGGGGGCTTGTGCCGAAAGAGGCCGGCAACAGGCGCTTACCTTCGGACAGCTCCGGATGCCCGTCTAATGCGTCTCTTGTCGCCTACACGGCAGGGAAAAGCTTTTCCACTCTGTCTAGGAAGGAGAAAGTGTGCCAGCACAGCAAATGCCTCCCGGACTTTCCCTGCAATTCAGCAAGTGCTTTGCAGCTTGAAATTGGAAGGAAAGCCTCAGATTTAGCAGCCAGAGCTTCAGGAGGAGCAGCAGCGAGCACAGCATCGCTTTTGCAGCAGCTCCTTCCATGTGCATGTTTTTGGGAGTGGAAAGGCTTGCAGAGTGTTCAAGTAGCTTTTTCTCTCCGCTGGAAAGCTGCACGCTCAGGGCCAGTGTTCTGCAGCTTCTTTCTTCACGGTTCAGCAGCTAGCACGCTCTCCGTGTGCAGGAGAAGCGGCTGAGGCTTCCTTGCCGGAGAAGCGGCACCTTCGCCGGCAGAGAGCATCCTGCCGGCCGCGGTGCGCTCCGGAGCGGAGGCTTGTGCCGAAAGAGGCCGGCAACAGGCGCTTACCTTCGGACAGCTCCGGATGCCCGTCTAATGCGTCTCTTGTCGCCTACACGGCAGGGAAAAGCTTTTCCACTCTGTCTAGGAAGGAGAAAGTGTGCCAGCACAGCAAATGCCTCCCGGACTTTCCATGCAATTCAGCAAGTGCTTTGCAGCTTGAAATTGGAAGGAAAGCCTCAGATTTAGCAGCCAGAGCTTCAGGAGGAGCAGCAGCGAGCACAGCATCGCTTTTGCAGCAGCTCCTTCCATGTGCATGTTTTTGGGAGTGGAAAGGCTTGCAGAGTGTTCAAGTAGCTTTTTCTCTCCGCTGGAAAGCTGCACGCTCAGTGCCAGTGTTCTGCAGCTTCTTTCTTCGCGTTTCAGCAGCTAGCACGCTCTCCGTGTGCAGGAGAAGCGGCTGAGGCTTCCTTGCCGGAGAAGCGGCACCTTCGCCGGCAGAGAGCATCCTGCCGGCCGCGGTGCGCTCCGGAGCGGGGGCTTGTGCCGAAAGAGGCCGGGAACAGGCGCTTACCTTCGGACAGCTCCGGATGCCCGTCTAATGCGTCTCTTGTCGCCTACACGGCAGGGAAAAGCTTTTCCACTCTGTCTAGGAAGGAGAAAGTGTGCCAGCACAGCAAATGCCTCCCGGACTTTCCCTGCAATTCAGCAAGTGCTTTGCAGCTTGAAATTGGAAGGAAAGCCTCAGATTTAGCAGCCAGAGCTTCAGGAGGAGCAGCAGCGAGCACAGCATCGCTTTTGCAGCAGCTCCTTCCATGTGCATGTTTTTGGGAGTGGAAAGGCTTGCAGAGTGTTCAAGTAGCTTTTTCTCTCCGCTGGAAAGCTGCACGCTCAGTGCCAGTGTTCTGCAGCTTCTTTCTTCACGTTTCAGCAGCTAGCACGCTCTCCGTGTGCAGGAGAAGCGGCTGAGGCTTCCTTGCCGGAGAAGCGGCACCTTCGCCGGCAGAGAGCATCCTGCCGGCCGCGGTGCGCTCCGGAGCGGGGGCTTGTGCCGAAAGAGGCCGGCAACAGGCGCTTACCTTCGGACAGCTCCGGATGCCCGTCTAATGCGTCTCTTGTCGCCTACACGGCAGGGAAAAGCTTTTCCACTCTGTCTAGGAAGGAGAAAGTGTGCCAGCACAGCAAATGCCTCCCGGACTTTCCCTGCAATTCAGCAAGTGCTTTGCAGCTTGAAATTGGAAGGAAAGCCTCAGATTTAGCAGCCAGAGCTTCAGGAGGAGCAGCAGCGAGCACAGCATCGCTTTTGCAGCAGCTCCTTCCATGTGCATGTTTTTGGGAGTGGAAAGGCTTGCAGAGTGTTCAAGTAGCTTTTTCTCTCCGCTGGAAAGCTGCACGCTCAGCGCCAGTGTTCTGCAGCTGCTTTCTTCGGGTTTCAGCAGCTAGCACGCTCTCCGTGTGCAGGAGAAGCGGCTGAGGCTTCCTTGCCGGAGAAGCGGCACCTTCGCCGGCAGAGAGCATCCTGCCGGCCGCGGTGCGCTCCGGAGCGGGGGCTTGTGCCGAAAGAGGCCGGCAACAGGCGCTTACCTTCGGACAGCTCCGGATGCCCGTCTAATGCGTCTCTTGTCGCCTACACGGCAGGGAAAAGCTTTTCCACTCTGTCTAGGAAGGAGAAAGTGTGCCAGCACAGCAAATGCCTCCCGGACTTTCCCTGCAATTCAGCAAGTGCTTTGCAGCTTGAAATTGGAAGGAAAGCCTCAGATTTAGCAGCCAGAGCTTCAGGAGGAGCAGCAGCGAGCACAGCATCGCTTTTGCAGCAGCTCCTTCCATGTGCATGTTTTTGGGAGTGGAAAGGCTTGCAGAGTGTTCAAGTAGCTTTTTCTCTCCGCTGGAAAGCTGCACGCTCAGTGCCAGTGTTCTGCAGCTTCTTTCTTCACGTTTCAGCAGCTAGCACGCTCTCCGTGTGCAGGAGAAGCGGCTGAGGCTTCCTTGCCGGAGAAGCGGCACCTTCGCCGGCAGAGAGCATCCTGCCGGCCGCGGTGCGCTCCGGAGCGGGGGCTTGTGCCGAAAGAGGCCGGCAACAGGCGCTTACCTTCGGACAGCTCCGGATGCCCGTCTAATGCGTCTCTTGTCGCCTACACGGCAGGGAAAAGCTTTTCCACTCTGTCTAGGAAGGAGAAAGTGTGCCAGCAGAGCAAATGCCTCCCGGACTTTCCCTGCAATTCAGCAAGTGCTTTGCAGCTTGAAATTGGAAGGAAAGCCTCAGATTTAGCAGCCAGAGCTTCAGGAGGAGCAGCAGCGAGCACAGCATCGCTTTTGCAGCAGCTCCTTCCATGTGCATGTTTTTGGGAGTGGAAAGGCTTGCAGAGTGTTCAAGTAGCTTTTTCTCTCCGCTGGAAAGCTGCACGCTCAGTGCCAGTGTTCTGCAGCTTCTTTCTTCACGTTTCAGCAGCTAGCACGCTCTCCGTGTGCAGGAGAAGCGGCTGAGGCTTCCTTGCCGGAGAAGCGGCACCTTCGCCGGCAGAGAGCATCCTGCCGGCCGCGGTGCGCTCCGGAGCGGGGGCTTGTGCCGAAAGAGGCCGGCAACAGGCGCTTACCTTCGGACAGCTCCGGATGCCCGTCTAATGCGTCTCTTGTCGCCTACACGGCAGGGAAAAGCTTTTCCACTCTGTCTAGGAAGGAGAAAGTGTGCCAGCACAGCAAATGCCTCCCGGACTTTCCCTGCAATTCAGCAAGTGCTTTGCAGCTTGAAATTGGAAGGAAAGCCTCAGATTTAGCAGCCAGAGCTTCAGGAGGAGCAGCAGCGAGCACAGCATCGCTTTTGCAGCAGCTCCTTCCATGTGCATGTTTTTGGGAGTGGAAAGGCTTGCAGAGTGTTCAAGTAGCTTTTTCTCTCCGCTGGAAAGCTGCACGCTCAGTGCCAGTGTTCTGCAGCTTCTTTCTTCACGTTTCAGCAGCTAGCACGCTCTCCGTGTGCAGGAGAAGCGGCTGAGGCTTCCTTGCCGGAGAAGCGGCACCTTCGCCGGCAGAGAGCATCCTGCCGGCCGCGGTGCGCTCCGGAGCGGGGGCTTGTGCCGAAAGAGGCCGGCAACAGGCGCTTACCTTCGGACAGCTCCGGATGCCCGTCTAATGCGTCTCTTGTCGCCTACACGGCAGGGAAAAGCTTTTCCACTCTGTCTAGGAAGGAGAAAGTGTGCCAGCACAGCAAATGCCTCCCGGACTTTCCCTGCAATTCAGCAAGTGCTTTGCAGCTTGAAATTGGAAGGAAAGCCTCAGATTTAGCAGCCAGAGCTTCAGGAGGAGCAGCAGCGAGCACAGCATCGCTTTTGCAGCAGCTCCTTCCATGTGCATGTTTTTGGGAGTGGAAAGGCTTGCAGAGTGTTCAAGTAGCTTTTTCTCTCCGCTGGAAAGCTGCACGCTCAGGGCCAGTGTTCTGCAGCTTCTTTCTTCACGGTTCAGCAGCTAGCACGCTCTCCGTGTGCAGGAGAAGCGGCTGAGGCTTCCTTGCCGGAGAAGCGGCACCTTCGCCGGCAGAGAGCATCCTGCCGGCCGCGGTGCGCTCCGGAGCGGAGGCTTGTGCCGAAAGAGGCCGGGAACAGGCGCTTACCTTCGGACAGCTCCGGATGCCCGTCTAATGCGTCTCTTGTCGCCTACACGGCAGGGAAAAGCTTTTCCACTCTGTCTAGGAAGGAGAAAGTGTGCCAGCACAGCAAATGCCTCCCGGACTTTCCCTGCAATTCAGCAAGTGCTTTGCAGCTTGAAATTGGAAGGAAAGCCTCAGATTTAGCAGCCAGAGCTTCAGGAGGAGCAGCAGCGAGCACAGCATCGCTTTTGCAGCAGCTCCTTCCATGTGCATGTTTTTGGGAGTGGAAAGGCTTGCAGAGTGTTCAAGTAGCTTTTTCTCTCCGCTGGAAAGCTGCACGCTCAGCGCCAGTGTTCTGCAGCTGCTTTCTTCGGGTTTCAGCAGCTAGCACGCTCTCCGTGTGCAGGAGAAGCGGCTGAGGCTTCCTTGCCGGAGAAGCGGCACCTTCGCCGGCAGAGAGCATCCTGCCGGCCGCGGTGCGCTCCGGAGCGGGGGCTTGTGCCGAAAGAGGCCGGCAACAGGCGCTTACCTTCGGACAGCTCCGGATGCCCGTCTAATGCGTCTCTTGTCGCCTACACGGCAGGGAAAAGCTTTTCCACTCTGTCTAGGAAGGAGAAAGTGTGCCAGCAGAGCAAATGCCTCCCGGACTTTCCCTGCAATTCAGCAAGTGCTTTGCAGCTTGAAATTGGAAGGAAAGCCTCAGATTTAGCAGCCAGAGCTTCAGGAGGAGCAGCAGCGAGCACAGCATCGCTTTTGCAGCAGCTCCTTCCATGTGCATGTTTTTGGGAGTGGAAAGGCTTGCAGAGTGTTCAAGTAGCTTTTTCTCTCCGCTGGAAAGCTGCACGCTCAGTGCCAGTGTTCTGCAGCTTCTTTCTTCACGTTTCAGCAGCTAGCACGCTCTCCCTGTGCAGGAGAAGCGGCTGAGGCTTCCTTGCCGGAGAAGCGGCACCTTCGCCGGCAGAGAGCATCCTGCCGGCCGCGGTGCGCTCCGGAGCGGGGGCTTGTGCCGAAAGAGGCCGGCAACAGGCGCTTACCTTCGGACAGCTCCGGATGCCCGTCTAATGCGTCTCTTGTCGCCTACACGGCAGGGAAAAGCTTTTCCACTCTGTCTAGGAAGGAGAAAGTGTGCCAGCACAGCAAATGCCTCCCGGACTTTCCCTGCAATTCAGCAAGTGCTTTGCAGCTTGAAATTGGAAGGAAAGCCTCAGATTTAGCAGCCAGAGCTTCAGGAGGAGCAGCAGCGAGCACAGCATCGCTTTTGCAGCAGCTCCTTCCATGTGCATGTTTTTGGGAGTGGAAAGGCTTGCAGAGTGTTCAAGTAGCTTTTTCTCTCCGCTGGAAAGCTGCACGCTCAGTGCCAGTGTTCTGCAGCTTCTTTCTTCACGTTTCAGCAGCTAGCACGCTCTCCGTGTGCAGGAGAAGCGGCTGAGGCTTCCTTGCCGGAGAAGCGGCACCTTCGCCGGCAGAGAGCCTCCGGCCGGCCGCGGTGCGCTCCGGAGCGGGGGCTTGTGCCGAAAGAGGCCGGGAACAGGCGCTTACCTTCGGACAGCTCCGGATGCCCGTCTAATGCGTCTCTTGTCGCCTACACGGCAGGGAAAAGCTTTTCCACTCTGTCTAGGAAGGAGAAAGTGTGCCAGCACAGCAAATGCCTCCCGGACTTTCCCTGCAATTCAGCAAGTGCTTTGCAGCTTGAAATTGGAAGGAAAGCCTCAGATTTAGCAGCCAGAGCTTCAGGAGGAGCAGCAGCGAGCACAGCATCGCTTTTGCAGCAGCTCCTTCCATGTGCATGTTTTTGGGAGTGGAAAGGCTTGCAGAGTGTTCAAGTAGCTTTTTCTCTCCGCTGGAAAGCTGCACGCTCAGTGCCAGTGTTCTGCAGCTTCTTTCTTCACGTTTCAGCAGCTAGCACGCTCTCCGTGTGCAGGAGAAGCGGCTGAGGCTTCCTTGCCGGAGAAGCGGCACCTTCGCCGGCAGAGAGCATCCTGCCGGCCGCGGTGCGCTCCGGAGCGGGGGCTTGTGCCGAAAGAGGCCGGCAACAGGCGCTTACCTTCGGACAGCTCCGGATGCCCGTCTAATGCGTCTCTTGTCGCCTACACGGCAGGGAAAAGCTTTTCCACTCTGTCTAGGAAGGAGAAAGTGTGCCAGCACAGCAAATGCCTCCCGGACTTTCCCTGCAATTCAGCAAGTGCTTTGCAGCTTGAAATTGGAAGGAAAGCCTCAGATTTAGCAGCCAGAGCTTCAGGAGGAGCAGCAGCGAGCACAGCATCGCTTTTGCAGCAGCTCCTTCCATGTGCACGTTTTTGGGAGTGGAAAGGCTTGCAGAGTGTTCAAGTAGCTTTTTCTCTCCGCTGGAAAGCTGCACGCTCAGGGCCAGTGTTCTACAGCTTCTTTCTTCACGATTCAGCAGCTAGCACGCTCTCCGTGTGCAGGAGAAGCGGCTGAGGCTTCCTTGCCGGAGAAGCGGCACCTTCGCCGGCAGAGAGCATCCTGCCGGCCGCGGTGCGCTCTGGAGCGGGGGCTTGTGCCGAAAGAGGCCGGCAACTGGCGCTTACCTTCGGACAGCTCCGGATGCCCGTCTAATGCGTCTCTTGTCGCCTACACGGCAGGGAAAAGCTTTTCCACTCTGTCTAGGAAGGAGAAAGTGTGCCAGCACAGCAAATGCCTCCCGGACTTTCCCTGCAATTCAGCAAGTGCTTTGCAGCTTGAAATTGGAAGGAAAGCCTCAGATTTAGCAGCCAGAGCTTCAGGAGGAGCAGCAGCGAGCACAGCATCGCTTTTGCAGCAGCTCCTTCCATGTGCACGTTTTTGAGAGTGGAAAGGCTTGCAGAGTGTTCAAGTAGCTTTTTCTCTCCGCTGGAAAGCTGCACGCTCAGTGCCAGTGTTCTGCAGCTTCTTTCTTCACGTTTCAGCAGCTAGCACGCTCTCCGTGTGCAGGAGAAGCGGCTGAGGCTTCCTTGCCGGAGAAGCGGCACCTTCGCCGGCAGAGAGCATCCTGCCGGCCGCGGTGCGCTCCGGAGCGGGGGCTTGTGCCGAAAGAGGCCGGCAACAGGCGCTTACCTTCGGACAGCTCCGGATGCCCGTCTAATGCGTCTCTTGTCGCCTACACGGCAGGGAAAAGCTTTTCCACTCTGTCTAGGAAGGAGAAAGTGTGCCAGCACAGCAAATGCCTCCCGGACTTTCCCTGCAATTCAGCAAGTGCTTTGCAGCTTGAAATTGGAAGGAAAGCCTCAGATTTAGCAGCCAGAGCTTCAGGAGGAGCAGCAGCGAGCACAGCATCGCTTTTGCAGCAGCTCCTTCCATGTGCATGTTTTTGGGAGTGGAAAGGCTTGCAGAGTGTTCAAGTAGCTTTTTCTCTCCGCTGGAAAGCTGCACGCTCAGGGCCAGTGTTCTGCAGCTTCTTTCTTCACGGTTCAGCAGCTAGCACGCTCTCCGTGTGCAGGACAAGCGGCTGAGGCTTCCTTGCCGGAGAAGCGGCACCTTCGCCGGCAGAGAGCATCCTGCCGGCCGCGGTGCGCTCCGGAGCGGAGGCTTGTGCCGAAAGAGGCTGGCAACAGGCGCTTACCTTCGGACAGCTCCGGATGCCCGTCTAATGCGTCTCTTGTCGCCTACACGGCAGGGAAAAGCTTTTCCACTCTGTCTAGGAAGGAGAAAGTGTGCCAGCACAGCAAATGCCTCCCGGACTTTCCCTGCAATTCAGCAAGTGCTTTGCAGCTTGAAATTGGAAGGAAAGCCTCAGATTTAGCAGCCAGAGCTTCAGGAGGAGCAGCAGCGAGCACAGCATCGCTTTTGCAGCAGCTCCTTCCATGTGCATGTTTTTGGGAGTGGAAAGGCTTGCAGAGTGTTCAAGTAGCTTTTTCTCTCCGCTGGAAAGCTGCACGCTCAGTGCCAGTGTTCTGCAGCTTCTTTCTTCACGTTTCAGCAGCTAGCACGCTCTCCCTGTGCAGGAGAAGCGGCTGAGGCTTCCTTGCCGGAGAAGCGGCACCTTCGCCGGCAGAGAGCATCCTGCCGGCCGCGGTGCGCTCCGGAGCGGGGGCTTGTGCCGAAAGAGGCCGGCAACAGGCGCTTACCTTCGGACAGCTCCGGATGCCCGTCTAATGCGTCTCTTGTCGCCTACACGGCAGGGAAAAGCTTTTCCACTCTGTCTAGGAAGGAGAAAGTGTGCCAGCACAGCAAATGCCTCCCGGACTTTCCCTGCAATTCAGCATGTGCTTTGCAGCTTGAAATTGGAAGGAAAGCCTCAGATTTAGCAGCCAGAGCTTCAGGAGGAGCAGCAGCGAGCACAGCATCGCTTTTGCAGCAGCTCCTTCCATGTGCATGTTTTTGGGAGTGGAAAGGCTTGCAGAGTGTTCAAGTAGCTTTTTCTCTCCGCTGGAAAGCTGCACGCTCAGTGCCAGTGTTCTGCAGCTTCTTTCTTCACGTTTCAGCAGCTAGCACGCTCTCCGTGTGCAGGAGAAGCGGCTGAGGCTTCCTTGCCGGAGAAGCGGCACCTTCGCCGGCAGAGTACATCCTGCCGGCCGCGGTGCGCTCCGGAGCGGGGGCTTGTGCCGAAAGAGGCCGGCAACAGGCGCTTACCTTCGGACAGCTCCGGATGCCCGTCTAATGCGTCTCTTGTCGCCTACACGGCAGGGAAAAGCTTTTCCACTCTGTCTAGGAAGGAGAAAGTGTGCCAGCACAGCAAATGCCTCCCGGACTTTCCCTGCAATTCAGCAAGTGCTTTGCAGCTTGAAATTGGAAGGAAAGCCTCAGATTTAGCAGCCAGAGCTTCAGGAGGAGCAGCAGCCAGCACAGCATCGCTTTTGCAGCAGCTCCTTCCATGTGCATGTTTTTGGGAGTGGAAAGGCTTGCAGAGTGTTCAAGTAGCTTTTTCTCTCCGCTGGAAAGCTGCACGCTCAGTGCCAGTGTTCTGCAGCTTCTTTCTTCACGTTTCAGCAGCTAGCACGCTCTCCGTGTGCAGGAGAAGCGGCTGAGGCTTCCTTGCCGGAGAAGCGGCACCTTCGCCGGCAGAGAGCATCCTGCCGGCCGCGGTGCGCTCCGGAGCGGGGGCTTGTGCCGAAAGAGGCCGGCAACAGGCGCTTACCTTCGGACAGCTCCGGATGCCCGTCTAATGCGTCTCTTGTCGCCTACACGGCAGGGAAAAGCTTTTCCACTCTGTCTAGGAAGGAGAAAGTGTGCCAGCACAGCAAATGCCTCCCGGACTTTCCCTGCAATTCAGCAAGTGCTTTGCAGCTTGAAATTGGAAGGAAAGCCTCAGATTTAGCAGCCAGAGCTTCAGGAGGAGCAGCAGCGAGCACAGCATCGCTTTTGCAGCAGCTCCTTCCATGTGCATGTTTTTGGGAGTGGAAAGGCTTGCAGAGTGTTCAAGTAGCTTTTTCTCTCCGCTGGAAAGCTGCACGCTCAGTGCCAGTGTTCTGCAGCTTCTTTCTTCACGTTTCAGCAGCTAGCACGCTCTCCCTGTGCAGGAGAAGCGGCTGAGGCTTCCTTGCCGGAGAAGCGGCACCTTCGCCGGCAGAGAGCATCCTGCCGGCCGCGGTGCGCTCCGGAGCGGGGGCTTGTGCCGAAAGAGGCCGGCAACAGGCGCTTACCTTCGGACAGCTCCGGATGCCCGTCTAATGCGTCTCTTGTCGCCTACACGGCAGGGAAAAGCTTTTCCACTCTGTCTAGGAAGGAGAAAGTGTGCCAGCACAGCAAATGCCTCCCGGACTTTCCCTGCAATTCAGCAAGTGCTTTGCAGCTTGAAATTGGAAGGAAAGCCTCAGATTTAGCAGCCAGAGCTTCAGGAGGAGCAGCAGCGAGCACAGCATCGCTTTTGCAGCAGCTCCTTCCATGTGCATGTTTTTGGGAGTGGAAAGGCTTGCAGAGTGTTCAAGTAGCTTTTTCTCTCCGCTGGAAAGCTGCACGCTCAGTGCCAGTGTTCTGCAGCTTCTTTCTTCACGTTTCAGCAGCTAGCACGCTCTCCGTGTGCAGGAGAAGCGGCTGAGGCTTCCTTGGCGGAGAAGCGGCACCTTCGCCGGCAGAGTACATCCTGCCGGCCGCGGTGCGCTCCGGAGCGGGGGCTTGTGCCGAAAGAGGCCGGCAACAGGCGCTTACCTTCGGACAGCTCCGGATGCCCGTCTAATGCGTCTCTTGTCGCCTACACGGCAGGGAAAAGCTTTTCCACTCTGTCTAGGAAGGAGAAAGTGTGCCAGCACAGCAAATGCCTCCCGGACTTTCCCTGCAATTCAGCAAGTGCTTTGCAGCTTGAAATTGGAAGGAAAGCCTCAGATTTAGCAGCCAGAGCTTCAGGAGGAGCAGCAGCGAGCACAGCATCGCTTTTGCAGCAGCTCCTTCCATGTGCATGTTTTTGGGAGTGGAAAGGCTTGCAGAGTGTTCAAGTAGCTTTTTCTCTCCGCTGGAAAGCTGCACGCTCAGGGCCAGTGTTCTGCAGCTTCTTTCTTCACGGTTCAGCAGCTAGCACGCTCTCCCTGTGCAGGAGAAGCGGCTGAGGCTTCCTTGCCGGAGAAGCGGCACCTTCGCCGGCAGAGAGCATCCTGCCGGCCGCGGTGCGCTCCGGAGCGGGGGCTTGTGCCGAAAGAGGCCGGCAACAGGCGCTTACCTTCGGACAGCTCCGGATGCCCGTCTAATGCGTCTCTTGTCGCCTACACGGCAGGGAAAAGCTTTTCCACTCTGTCTAGGAAGGAGAAAGTGTGCCAGCACAGCAAATGCCTCCCGGACTTTCCCTGCAATTCAGCAAGTGCTTTGCAGCTTGAAATTGGAAGGAAAGCCTCAGATTTAGCAGCCAGAGCTTCAGGAGGAGCAGCAGCGAGCACAGCATCGCTTTTGCAGCAGCTCCTTCCATGTGCATGTTTTTGGGAGTGGAAAGGCTTGCAGAGTGTTCAAGTAGCTTTTTCTCTCCGCTGGAAAGCTGCACGCTCAGTGCCAGTGTTCTGCAGCTTCTTTCTTCACGGTTCAGCAGCTAGCACGCTCTCCCTGTGCAGGAGAAGCGGCTGAGGCTTCCTTGCCGGAGAAGCGGCACCTTCGCCGGCAGAGAGCATCCTGCCGGCCGCGGTGCGCTCCGGAGCGGGGGCTTGTGCCGAAAGAGGCCGGCAACAGGCGCTTACCTTCGGACAGCTCCGGATGCCCGTCTAATGCGTCTCTTGTCGCCTACACGGCAGGGAAAAGCTTTTCCACTCTGTCTAGGAAGGAGAAAGTGTGCCAGCACAGCAAATGCCTCCCGGACTTTCCCTGCAATTCAGCAAGTGCTTTGCAGCTTGAAATTGGAAGGAAAGCCTCAGATTTAGCAGCCAGAGCTTCAGGAGGAGCAGCAGCGAGCACAGCATCGCTTTTGCAGCAGCTCCTTCCATGTGCATGTTTTTGGGAGTGGAAAGGCTTGCAGAGTGTTCAAGTAGCTTTTTCTCTCCGCTGGAAAGCTGCACGCTCAGTGCCAGTGTTCTGCAGCTTCTTTCTTCACGTTTCAGCAGCTAGCACGCTCTCCGTGTGCAGGAGAAGCGGCTGAGGCTTCCTTGCCGGAGAAGCGGCACCTTCGCCGGCAGAGAGCATCCTGCCGGCCGCGGTGCGCTCCGGAGCGGGGGCTTGTGCCGAAAGAGGCCGGCAACAGGCGCTTACCTTCGGACAGCTCCGGATGCCCGTCTAATGCGTCTCTTGTCGCCTACACGGCAGGGAAAAGCTTTTCCACTCTGTCTAGGAAGGAGAAAGTGTGCCAGCACAGCAAACGCCTCCCGGACTTTCCCTGCAATTCAGCAAGTGCTTTGCAGCTTGAAATTGGAAGGAAAGCCTCAGATTTAGCAGCCAGAGCTTCAGGAGGAGCAGCAGCGAGCACAGCATCGCTTTTGCAGCAGCTCCTTCCATGTGCATGTTTTTGGGAGTGGAAAGGCTTGCAGAGTGTTCAAGTAGCTTTTTCTCTCCGCTGGAAAGCTGCACGCTCAGTGCCAGTGTTCTGCAGCTTCTTTCTTCACGTTTCAGCAGCTAGCACGCTCTCCGTGTGCAGGAGAAGCGGCTGAGGCTTCCTTGCCGGAGAAGCGGCACCTTCGCCGGCAGAGTACATCCTGCCGGCCGCGGTGCGCTCCGGAGCGGGGGCTTGTGCCGAAAGAGGCCGGCAACAGGCGCTTACCTTCGGACAGCTCCGGATGCCCGTCTAATGCGTCTCTTGTCGCCTACACGGCAGGGAAAAGCTTTTCCACTCTGTCTAGGAAGGAGAAAGTGTGCCAGCACAGCAAATGCCTCCCGGACTTTCCCTGCAATTCAGCAAGTGCTTTGCAGCTTGAAATTGGAAGGAAAGCCTCAGATTTAGCAGCCAGAGCTTCAGGAGGAGCAGCAGCGAGCACAGCATCGCTTTTGCAGCAGCTCCTTCCATGTGCATGTTTTTGGGAGTGGAAAGGCTTGCAGAGTGTTCAAGTAGCTTTTTCTCTCCGCTGGAAAGCTGCACGCTCAGTGCCAGTGTTCTGCAGCTTCTTTCTTCACGTTTCAGCAGCTAGCACGCTCTCCGTGTGCAGGAGAAGCGGCTGAGGCTTCCTTGCCGGAGAAGCGGCACCTTCGCCGGCAGAGAGCATCCTGCCGGCCGCGGTGCGCTCCGGAGCGGGGGCTTGTGCCGAAAGAGGCCGGCAACTGGCGCTTACCTTCGGACAGCTCCGGATGCCCGTCTAATGCGTCTCTTGTCGCCTACACGGCAGGGAAAAGCTTTTCCACTCTGTCTAGGAAGGAGAAAGTGTGCCAGCACAGCAAATGCCTCCCGGACTTTCCCTGCAATTCAGCAAGTGCTTTGCAGCTTGAAATTGGAAGGAAAGCCTCAGATTTAGCAGCCAGAGCTTCAGGAGGAGCAGCAGCGAGCACAGCATCGCTTTTGCAGCAGCTCCTTCCATGTGCATGTTTTTGGGAGTGGAAAGGCTTGCAGAGTGTTCAAGTAGCTTTTTCTCTCCGCTGGAAAGCTGCACGCTCAGTGCCAGTGTTCTGCAGCTTCTTTCTTCACGTTTCAGCAGCTAGCACGCTCTCCGTGTGCAGGAGAAGCGGCTGAGGCTTCCTTGCCGGAGAAGCGGCACCTTCGCCGGCAGAGAGCATCCTGCCGGCCGCGGTGCGCTCCGGAGCGGGGGCTTGTGCCGAAAGAGGCCGGCAACAGGCGCTTACCTTCGGACAGCTCCGGATGCCCGTCTAATGCGTCTCTTGTCGCCTACACGGCAGGGAAAAGCTTTTCCACTCTGTCTAGGAAGGAGAAAGTGTGCCAGCACAGCAAATGCCTCCCGGACTTTCCCTGCAATTCAGCAAGTGCTTTGCAGCTTGAAATTGGAAGGAAAGCCTCAGATTTAGCAGCCAGAGCTTCAGGAGGAGCAGCAGCGAGCACAGCATCGCTTTTGCAGCAGCTCCTTCCATGTGCACGTTTTTGGGAGTGGAAAGGCTTGCAGAGTGTTCAAGTAGCTTTTTCTCTCCGCTGGGAAGCTGCACGCTCAGTGCCAGTGTTCTGCAGCTTCTTTCTTCACGTTTCAGCAGCTAGCACGCTCTCCGTGTGCAGGAGAAGCGGCTGAGGCTTCCTTGCCGGAGAAGCGGCACCTTCGCCGGCAGAGAGCATCCTGCCGGCCGCGGTGCGCTCCGGAGCGGGGGCTTGTGCCGAAAGAGGCCGGCAACAGGCGCTTACCTTCGGACAGCTCCGGATGCCCGTCTAATGCGTCTCTTGTCGCCTACACGGCAGGGAAAAGCTTTTCCACTCTGTCTAGGAAGGAGAAAGTGTGCCAGCACAGCAAATGCCTCCCGGACTTTCCCTGCAATTCAGCAAGTGCTTTGCAGCTTGAAATTGGAAGGAAAGCCTCAGATTTAGCAGCCAGAGCTTCAGGAGGAGCAGCAGCGAGCACAGCATCGCTTTTGCAGCAGCTCCTTCCATGTGCATGTTTTTGGGAGTGGAAAGGCTTGCAGAGTGTTCAAGTAGCTTTTTCTCTCCGCTGGGAAGCTGCACGCTCAGTGCCAGTGTTCTGCAGCTTCTTTCTTCACGTTTCAGCAGCTAGCACGCTCTCCGTGTGCAGGAGAAGCGGCTGAGGCTTCCTTGCCGGAGAAGCGGCACCTTCGCCGGCAGAGAGCATCCTGCCGGCCGCGGTGCGCTCCGGAGCGGGGGCTTGTGCCGAAAGAGGCCGGCAACAGGCGCTTACCTTCGGACAGCTCCGGATGCCCGTCTAATGCGTCTCTTGTCGCCTACACGGCAGGGAAAAGCTTTTCCACTCTGTCTAGGAAGGAGAAAGTGTGCCAGCACAGCAAATGCCTCCCGGACTTTCCCTGCAATTCAGCAAGTGCTTTGCAGCTTGAAATTGGAAGGAAAGCCTCAGATTTAGCAGCCAGAGCTTCAGGAGGAGCAGCAGCGAGCACAGCATCGCTTTTGCAGCAGCTCCTTCCATGTGCATGTTTTTGGGAGTGGAAAGGCTTGCAGAGTGTTCAAGTAGCTTTTTCTCTCCGCTGGAAAGCTGCACGCTCAGTGCCAGTGTTCTGCAGCTTCTTTCTTCACGTTTCAGCAGCTAGCACGCTCTCCGTGTGCAGGAGAAGCGGCTGAGGCTTCCTTGCCGGAGAAGCGGCACCTTCGCCGGCAGACAGCATCCTGCCGGCCGCGGTGCGCTCCGGAGCGGGGGCTTGTGCCGAAAGAGGCCGGCAACTGGCGCTTACCTTCGGACAGCTCCGGATGCCCGTCTAATGCGTCTCTTGTCGCCTACACGGCAGGGAAAAGCTTTTCCACTCTGTCTAGGAAGGAGAAAGTGTGCCAGCAGAGCAAATGCCTCCCGGACTTTCCCTGCAATTCAGCAAGTGCTTTGCAGCTTGAAATTGGAAGGAAAGCCTCAGATTTAGCAGCCAGAGCTTCAGGAGGAGCAGCAGCGAGCACAGCATCGCTTTTGCAGCAGCTCCTTCCATGTGCATGTTTTTGGGAGTGGAAAGGCTTGCAGAGTGTTCAAGTAGCTTTTTCTCTCCGCTGGAAAGCTGCACGCTCAGTGCCAGTGTTCTGCAGCTTCTTTCTTCACGTTTCAGCAGCTAGCACGCTCTCCGTGTGCAGGAGAAGCGGCTGAGGCTTCCTTGCCGGAGAAGCGGCACCTTCGCCGGCAGAGAGCATCCTGCCGGCCGCGGTGCGCTCCGGAGCGGGGGCTTGTGCCGAAAGAGGCCGGCAACTGGCGCTTACCTTCGGACAGCTCCGGATGCCCGTCTAATGCGTCTCTTGTCGCCTACACGGCAGGGAAAAGCTTTTCCACTCTGTCTAGGAAGGAGAAAGTGTGCCAGCACAGCAAATGCCTCCCGGACTTTCCCTGCAATTCAGCAAGTGCTTTGCAGCTTGAAATTGGAAGGAAAGCCTCAGATTTAGCAGCCAGAGCTTCAGGAGGAGCAGCAGCGAGCACAGCATCGCTTTTGCAGCAGCTCCTTCCATGTGCATGTTTTTGGGAGTGGAAAGGCTTGCAGAGTGTTCAAGTAGCTTTTTCTCTCCGCTGGAAAGCTGCACGCTCAGGGCCAGTGTTCTGCAGCTTCTTTCTTCACGGTTCAGCAGCTAGCACGCTCTCCGTGTGCAGGACAAGCGGCTGAGGCTTCCTTGCCGGAGAAGCGGCACCTTCGCCGGCAGAGAGCATCCTGCCGGCCGCGGTGCGCTCCGGAGCGGAGGCTTGTGCCGAAAGAGGCCGGCAACAGGCGCTTACCTTCGGACAGCTCCGGATGCCCGTCTAATGCGTCTCTTGTCGCCTACACGGCAGGGAAAAGCTTTTCCACTCTGTCTAGGAAGGAGAAAGTGTGCCAGCACAGCAAATGCCTCCCGGACTTTCCCTGCAATTCAGCAAGTGCTTTGCAGCTTGAAATTGGAAGGAAAGCCTCAGATTTAGCAGCCAGAGCTTCAGGAGGAGCAGCAGCGAGCACAGCATCGCTTTTGCAGCAGCTCCTTCCATGTGCATGTTTTTGGGAGTGGAAAGGCTTGCAGAGTGTTCAAGTAGCTTTTTCTCTCCGCTGGAAAGCTGCACGCTCAGTGCCAGTGTTCTGCAGCTTCTTTCTTCACGTTTCAGCAGCTAGCACGCTCTCCGTGTGCAGGAGAAGCGGCTGAGGCTTCCTTGCCGGAGAAGCGGCACCTTCGCCGGCAGAGAGCATCCTGCCGGCCGCGGTGCGCTCCGGAGCGGGGGCTTGTGCCGAAAGAGGCCGGCAACAGGCGCTTACCTTCGGACAGCTCCGGATGCCCGTCTAATGCGTCTCTTGTCGCCTACACGGCAGGGAAAAGCTTTTCCACTCTGTCTAGGAAGGAGAAAGTGTGCCAGCACAGCAAATGCCTCCCGGACTTTCCCTGCAATTCAGCAAGTGCTTTGCAGCTTGAAATTGGAAGGAAAGCCTCAGATTTAGCAGCCAGAGCTTCAGGAGGAGCAGCAGCGAGCACAGCATCGCTTTTGCAGCAGCTCCTTCCATGTGCATGTTTTTGGGAGTGGAAAGGCTTGCAGAGTGTTCAAGTAGCTTTTTCTCTCCGCTGGAAAGCTGCACGCTCAGTGCCAGTGTTCTGCAGCTTCTTTCTTCACGTTTCAGCAGCTAGCACGCTCTCCGTGTGCAGGAGAAGCGGCTGAGGCTTCCTTGCCGGAGAAGCGGCACCTTCGCCGGCAGAGAGCATCCTGCCGGCCGCGGTGCGCTCCGGAGCGGGGGCTTGTGCCGAAAGAGGCCGGCAACAGGCGCTTACCTTCGGACAGCTCCGGATGCCCGTCTAATGCGTCTCTTGTCGCCTACACGGCAGGGAAAAGCTTTTCCACTCTGTCTAGGAAGGAGAAAGTGTGCCAGCACAGCAAATGCCTCCCGGACTTTCCCTGCAATTCAGCAAGTGCTTTGCAGCTTGAAATTGGAAGGAAAGCCTCAGATTTAGCAGCCAGAGCTTCAGGAGGAGCAGCAGCGAGCACAGCATCGCTTTTGCAGCAGCTCCTTCCATGTGCATGTTTTTGGGAGTGGAAAGGCTTGCAGAGTGTTCAAGTAGCTTTTTCTCTCCGCTGGAAAGCTGCACGCTCAGTGCCAGTGTTCTGCAGCTTCTTTCTTCACGTTTCAGCAGCTAGCACGCTCTCCGTGTGCAGGAGAAGCGGCTGAGGCTTCCTTGCCGGAGAAGCGGCACCTTCGCCGGCAGAGAGCATCCTGCCGGCCGCGGTGCGCTCCGGAGCGGGGGCTTGTGCCGAAAGAGGCCGGCAACAGGCGCTTACCTTCGGACAGCTCCGGATGCCCGTCTAATGCGTCTCTTGTCGCCTACACGGCAGGGAAAAGCTTTTCCACTCTGTCTAGGAAGGAGAAAGTGTGCCAGCACAGCAAATGCCTCCCGGACTTTCCCTGCAATTCAGCAAGTGCTTTGCAGCTTGAAATTGGAAGGAAAGCCTCAGATTTAGCAGCCAGAGCTTCAGGAGGAGCAGCAGCGAGCACAGCATCGCTTTTGCAGCAGCTCCTTCCATGTGCATGTTTTTGGGAGTTGAAAGGCTTGCAGAGTGTTCAAGTAGCTTTTTCTCTCCGCTGGAAAGCTGCACGCTCAGTGCCAGTGTTCTGCAGCTTCTTTCTTCACGTTTCAGCAGCGCGCACGCTCTCCTTGCGCTGGAGAAGCGGCAGAGGCTTCCTTGCCGGAGAAGTGGAACCTTCGCCGGCAGAGAGCATCCTGCCGGCCGCGGTGCGCTCCGGAGCGGGGGCTTGTGCCGAAAGAGGCCGGCAACAGGCGCTTACCTTCGGACAGCTCCGGATCCCCGTCTAATGCGTCTCTTGTCGCCTACACGGCAGGGAAAAAAGCTTTTCCACTCTGTCTAGGAAGGAGAAAGTGTGCCAGCACAGCAAATGCCTCCCGGACTTTCCCTGCAATTCAGCAAGTGCTTTGCAGCTTGAAATTGGAAGGAAAGCCTCAGATTTAGCAGCCAGAGCTTCAGGAGGAGCAGCAGCCAGCACAGCATCGCTTTTGCAGCAGCTCCTTCCATGTGCATGTTTTTGGGAGTGGAAAGGCTTGCAGAGTGTTCAAGTAGCTTTTTCTCTCCGCTGGAAAGCTGCACGCTCAGTGCCAGTGTTCTGCAGCTTCTTTCTTCACGTTTCAGCAGCTAGCACGCTCTCCGTGTGCAGGAGAAGCGGCTGAGGCTTCCTTGCCGGAGAAGCGGCACCTTCGCCGGCAGAGAGCATCCTGCCGGCCGCGGTGCGCTCCGGAGCGGGGGCTTGTGCCGAAAGAGGCCGGCAACAGGCGCTTACCTTCGGACAGCTCCGGATGCCCGTCTAATGCGTCTCTTGTCGCCTACACGGCAGGGAAAAGCTTTTCCACTCTGTCTAGGAAGGAGAAAGTGTGCCAGCACAGCAAATGCCTCCCGGACTTTCCCTGCAATTCAGCAAGTGCTTTGCAGCTTGAAATTGGAAGGAAAGCCTCAGATTTAGCAGCCAGAGCTTCAGGAGGAGCAGCAGCGAGCACAGCATCGCTTTTGCAGCAGCTCCTTCCATGTGCATGTTTTTGGGAGTGGAAAGGCTTGCAGAGTGTTCAAGTAGCTTTTTCTCTCCGCTGGAAAGCTGCACGCTCAGTGCCAGTGTTCTGCAGCTTCTTTCTTCACGTTTCAGCAGCTAGCACGCTCTCCCTGTGCAGGAGAAGCGGCTGAGGCTTCCTTGCCGGAGAAGCGGCACCTTCGCCGGCAGAGAGCATCCTGCCGGCCGCGGTGCGCTCCGGAGCGGGGGCTTGTGCCGAAAGAGGCCGGCAACAGGCGCTTACCTTCGGACAGCTCCGGATGCCCGTCTAATGCGTCTCTTGTCGCCTACACGGCAGGGAAAAGCTTTTCCACTCTGTCTAGGAAGGAGAAAGTGTGCCAGCACAGCAAATGCCTCCCGGACTTTCCCTGCAATTCAGCAAGTGCTTTGCAGCTTGAAATTGGAAGGAAAGCCTCAGATTTAGCAGCCAGAGCTTCAGGAGGAGCAGCAGCGAGCACAGCATCGCTTTTGCAGCAGCTCCTTCCATGTGCATGTTTTTGGGAGTGGAAAGGCTTGCAGAGTGTTCAAGTAGCTTTTTCTCTCCGCTGGAAAGCTGCACGCTCAGTGCCAGTGTTCTGCAGCTTCTTTCTTCACGTTTCAGCAGCTAGCACGCTCTCCGTGTGCAGGAGAAGCGGCTGAGGCTTCCTTGCCGGAGAAGCGGCACCTTCGCCGGCAGAGTACATCCTGCCGGCCGCGGTGCGCTCCGGAGCGGGGGCTTGTGCCGAAAGAGGCCGGGAACAGGCGCTTACCTTCGGACAGCTCCGGATGCCCGTCTAATGCGTCTCTTGTCGCCTACACGGCAGGGAAAAGCTTTTCCACTCTGTCTAGGAAGGAGAAAGTGTGCCAGCACAGCAAATGCCTCCCGGACTTTCCCTGCAATTCAGCAAGTGCTTTGCAGCTTGAAATTGGAAGGAAAGCCTCAGATTTAGCAGCCAGAGCTTCAGGAGGAGCAGCAGCCAGCACAGCATCGCTTTTGCAGCAGCTCCTTCCATGTGCATGTTTTTGGGAGTGGAAAGGCTTGCAGAGTGTTCAAGTAGCTTTTTCTCTCCGCTGGAAAGCTGCACGCTCAGCGCCAGTGTTCTGCAGCTGCTTTCTTCGGGTTTCAGCAGCTAGCACGCTCTCCGTGTGCAGGAGAAGCGGCTGAGGCTTCCTTGCCGGAGAAGCGGCACCTTCGCCGGCAGAGAGCATCCTGCCGGCCGCGGTGCGCTCCGGAGCGGGGGCTTGTGCCGAAAGAGGCCGGCAACAGGCGCTTACCTTCGGACAGCTCCGGATGCCCGTCTAATGCGTCTCTTGTCGCCTACACGGCAGGGAAAAGCTTTTCCACTCTGTCTAGGAAGGAGAAAGTGTGCCAGCACAGCAAATGCCTCCCGGACTTTCCCTGCAATTCAGCAAGTGCTTTGCAGCTTGAAATTGGAAGGAAAGCCTCAGATTTAGCAGCCAGAGCTTCAGGAGGAGCAGCAGCGAGCACAGCATCGCTTTTGCAGCAGCTCCTTCCATGTGCATGTTTTTGGGAGTGGAAAGGCTTGCAGAGTGTTCAAGTAGCTTTTTCTCTCCGCTGGAAAGCTGCACGCTCAGTGCCAGTGTTCTGCAGCTTCTTTCTTCACGTTTCAGCAGCTAGCACGCTCTCCGTGTGCAGGAGAAGCGGCTGAGGCTTCCTTGCCGGAGAAGCGGCACCTTCGCCGGCAGAGAGCATCCTGCCGGCCGCGGTGCGCTCCGGAGCGGGGGCTTGTGCCGAAAGAGGCCGGGAACAGGCGCTTACCTTCGGACAGCTCCGGATGCCCGTCTAATGCGTCTCTTGTCGCCTACACGGCAGGGAAAAGCTTTTCCACTCTGTCTAGGAAGGAGAAAGTGTGCCAGCACAGCAAACGCCTCCCGGACTTTCCCTGCAATTCAGCAAGTGCTTTGCAGCTTGAAATTGGAAGGAAAGCCTCAGATTTAGCAGCCAGAGCTTCAGGAGGAGCAGCAGCGAGCACAGCATCGCTTTTGCAGCAGCTCCTTCCATGTGCATGTTTTTGGGAGTGGAAAGGCTTGCAGAGTGTTCAAGTAGCTTTTTCTCTCCGCTGGAAAGCTGCACGCTCAGTGCCAGTGTTCTGCAGCTTCTTTCTTCACGTTTCAGCAGCTAGCACGCTCTCCGTGTGCAGGAGAAGCGGCTGAGGCTTCCTTGCCGGAGAAGCGGCACCTTCGCCGGCAGAGTACATCCTGCCGGCCGCGGTGCGCTCCGGAGCGGGGGCTTGTGCCGAAAGAGGCCGGCAACAGGCGCTTACCTTCGGACAGCTCCGGATGCCCGTCTAATGCGTCTCTTGTCGCCTACACGGCAGGGAAAAGCTTTTCCACTCTGTCTAGGAAGGAGAAAGTGTGCCAGCACAGCAAATGCCTCCCGGACTTTCCCTGCAATTCAGCAAGTGCTTTGCAGCTTGAAATTGGAAGGAAAGCCTCAGATTTAGCAGCCAGAGCTTCAGGAGGAGCAGCAGCGAGCACAGCATCGCTTTTGCAGCAGCTCCTTCCATGTGCATGTTTTTGGGAGTGGAAAGGCTTGCAGAGTGTTCAAGTAGCTTTTTCTCTCCGCTGGAAAGCTGCACGCTCAGTGCCAGTGTTCTGCAGCTTCTTTCTTCACGTTTCAGCAGCTAGCACGCTCTCCGTGTGCAGGAGAAGCGGCTGAGGCTTCCTTGCCGGAGAAGCGGCACCTTCGCCGGCAGAGAGCATCCTGCCGGCCGCGGTGCGCTCCGGAGCGGGGGCTTGTGCCGAAAGAGGCCGGCAACAGGCGCTTACCTTCGGACAGCTCCGGATGCCCGTCTAATGCGTCTCTTGTCGCCTACACGGCAGGGAAAAGCTTTTCCACTCTGTCTAGGAAGGAGAAAGTGTGCCAGCACAGCAAATGCCTCCCGGACTTTCCCTGCAATTCAGCAAGTGCTTTGCAGCTTGAAATTGGAAGGAAAGCCTCAGATTTAGCAGCCAGAGCTTCAGGAGGAGCAGCAGCGAGCACAGCATCGCTTTTGCAGCAGCTCCTTCCATGTGCACGTTTTTGGGAGTGGAAAGGCTTGCAGAGTGTTCAAGTAGCTTTTTCTCTCCGCTGGAAAGCTGCACGCTCAGGGCCAGTGTTCTACAGCTTCTTTCTTCACGTTTCAGCAGCTAGCACGCTCTCCGTGTGCAGGAGAAGCGGCTGAGGCTTCCTTGCCGGAGAAGCGGCACCTTCGCCGGCAGAGAGCATCCTGCCGGCCGCGGTGCGCTCCGGAGCGGGGGCTTGTGCCGAAAGAGGCCGGCAACAGGCGCTTACCTTCGGACAGCTCCGGATCCCCGTCTAATGCGTCTCTTGTCGCCTACACGGCAGGGAAAAGCTTTTCCACTCTGTCTAGGAAGGAGAAAGTGTGCCAGCACAGCAAATGCCTCCCGGACTTTCCCTGCAATTCAGCAAGTGCTTTGCAGCTTGAAATTGGAAGGAAAGCCTCAGATTTAGCAGCCAGAGCTTCAGGAGGAGCAGCAGCGAGCACAGCATCGCTTTTGCAGCAGCTCCTTCCATGTGCATGTTTTTGGGAGTGGAAAGGCTTGCAGAGTGTTCAAGTAGCTTTTTCTCTCCGCTGGGAAGCTGCACGCTCAGTGCCAGTGTTCTGCAGCTTCTTTCTTCACGTTTCAGCAGCTAGCACGCTCTCCGTGTGCAGGAGAAGCGGCTGAGGCTTCCTTGCCGGAGAAGCGGCACCTTCGCCGGCAGAGAGCATCCTGCCGGCCGCGGTGCGCTCCGGAGCGGGGGCTTGTGACGAAAGAGGCCGGCAACAGGCGCTTACCTTCGGACAGCTCCGGATGCCCGTCTAATGCGTCTCTTGTCGCCTACACGGCAGGGAAAAGCTTTTCCACTCTGTCTAGGAAGGAGAAAGTGTGCCAGCACAGCAAATGCCTCCCGGACTTTCCCTGCAATTCAGCAAGTGCTTTGCAGCTTGAAATTGGAAGGAAAGCCTCAGATTTAGCAGCCAGAGCTTCAGGAGGAGCAGCAGCCAGCACAGCATCGCTTTTGCAGCAGCTCCTTCCATGTGCATGTTTTTGGGAGTGGAAAGGCTTGCAGAGTGTTCAAGTAGCTTTTTCTCTCCGCTGGAAAGCTGCACGCTCAGGGCCAGTGTTCTGCAGCTTCTTTCTTCACGGTTCAGCAGCTAGCACGCTCTCCCTGTGCAGGAGAAGCGGCTGAGGCTTCCTTGCCGGAGAAGCGGCACCTTCGCCGGCAGAGAGCATCCTGCCGGCCGCGGTGCGCTCCGGAGCGGGGGCTTGTGCCGAAAGAGGCCGGCAACAGGCGCTTACCTTCGGACAGCTCCGGATCCCCGTCTAATGCGTCTCTTGTCGCCTACACGGCAGGGAAAAGCTTTTCCACTCTGTCTAGGAAGGAGAAAGTGTGCCAGCACAGCAAATGCCTCCCGGACTTTCCCTGCAATTCAGCAAGTGCTTTGCAGCTTGAAATTGGAAGGAAAGCCTCAGATTTAGCAGCCAGAGCTTCAGGAGGAGCAGCAGCGAGCACAGCATCGCTTTTGCAGCAGCTCCTTCCATGTGCATGTTTTTGGGAGTGGAAAGGCTTGCAGAGTGTTCAAGTAGCTTTTTCTCTCCGCTGGAAAGCTGCACGCTCAGTGCCAGTGTTCTGCAGCTTCTTTCTTCACGTTTCAGCAGCTAGCACGCTCTCCGTGTGCAGGAGAAGCGGCTGAGGCTTCCTTGCCGGAGAAGCGGCACCTTCGCCGGCAGACAGCATCCTGCCGGCCGCGGTGCGCTCCGGAGCGGGGGCTTGTGCCGAAAGAGGCCGGCAACTGGCGCTTACCTTCGGACAGCTCCGGATGCCCGTCTAATGCGTCTCTTGTCGCCTACACGGCAGGGAAAAGCTTTTCCACTCTGTCTAGGAAGGAGAAAGTGTGCCAGCAGAGCAAATGCCTCCCGGACTTTCCCTGCAATTCAGCAAGTGCTTTGCAGCTTGAAATTGGAAGGAAAGCCTCAGATTTAGCAGCCAGAGCTTCAGGAGGAGCAGCAGCGAGCACAGCATCGCTTTTGCAGCAGCTCCTTCCATGTGCATGTTTTTGGGAGTGGAAAGGCTTGCAGAGTGTTCAAGTAGCTTTTTCTCTCCGCTGGAAAGCTGCACGCTCAGTGCCAGTGTTCTGCAGCTTCTTTCTTCACGTTTCAGCAGCTAGCACGCTCTCCGTGTGCAGGAGAAGCGGCTGAGGCTTCCTTGCCGGAGAAGCGGCACCTTCGCCGGCAGAGAGCATCCTGCCGGCCGCGGTGCGCTCCGGAGCGGGGGCTTGTGCCGAAAGAGGCCGGCAACTGGCGCTTACCTTCGGACAGCTCCGGATGCCCGTCTAATGCGTCTCTTGTCGCCTACACGGCAGGGAAAAGCTTTTCCACTCTGTCTAGGAAGGAGAAATTGTGCCAGCACAGCAAATGCCTCCCGGACTTTCCCTGCAATTCAGCAAGTGCTTTGCAGCTTGAAATTGGAAGGAAAGCCTCAGATTTAGCAGCCAGAGCTTCAGGAGGAGCAGCAGCGAGCACAGCATCGCTTTTGCAGCAGCTCCTTCCATGTGCACGTTTTTGGGAGTGGAAAGGCTTGCAGAGTGTTCAAGTAGCTTTTTCTCTCCGCTGGAAAGCTGCACGCTCAGGGCCAGTGTTCTACAGCTTCTTTCTTCACGTTTCAGCAGCTAGCACGCTCTCCGTGTGCAGGAGAAGCGGCTGAGGCTTCCTTGCCGGAGAAGCGGCACCTTCGCCGGCAGAGAGCATCCTGCCGGCCGCGGTGCGCTCCGGAGCGGGGGCTTGTGCCGAAAGAGGCCGGCAACAGGCGCTTACCTTCGGACAGCTCCGGATGCCCGTCTAATGCGTCTCTTGTCGCCTACACGGCAGGGAAAAGCTTTTCCACTCTGTCTAGGAAGGAGAAAGTGTGCCAGCAGAGCAAATGCCTCCCGGACTTTCCCTGCAATTCAGCAAGTGCTTTGCAGCTTGAAATTGGAAGGAAAGCCTCAGATTTAGCAGCCAGAGCTTCAGGAGGAGCAGCAGCGAGCACAGCATCGCTTTTGCAGCAGCTCCTTCCATGTGCATGTTTTTGGGAGTGGAAAGGCTTGCAGAGTGTTCAAGTAGCTTTTTCTCTCCGCTGGAAAGCTGCACGCTCAGTGCCAGTGTCCTGCAGCTTCTTTCTTCACGTTTCAGCAGCTAGCACGCTCTCCGTGTGCAGGAGAAGCGGCTGAGGCTTCCTTGCCGGAGAAGCGGCACCTTCGCCGGCAGAGAGCATCCTGCCGGCCGCGGTGCGCTCCGGAGCGGGGGCTTGTGCCGAAAGAGGCCGGCAACTGGCGCTTACCTTCGGACAGCTCCGGATCCCCGTCTAATGCGTCTCTTGTCGCCTACACGGCAGGGAAAAGCTTTTCCACTCTGTCTAGGAAGGAGAAAGTGTGCCAGCACAGCAAATGCCTCCCGGACTTTCCCTGCAATTCAGCAAGTGCTTTGCAGCTTGAAATTGGAAGGAAAGCCTCAGATTTAGCAGCCAGAGCTTCAGGAGGAGCAGCAGCGAGCACAGCATCGCTTTTGCAGCAGCTCCTTCCATGTGCATGTTTTTGGGAGTGGAAAGGCTTGCAGAGTGTTCAAGTAGCTTTTTCTCTCCGCTGGAAAGCTGCACGCTCAGTGCCAGTGTTCTGCAGCTTCTTTCTTCACGTTTCAGCAGCTAGCACGCTCTCCGTGTGCAGGAGAAGCGGCTGAGGCTTCCTTGCCGGAGAAGCGGCACCTTCGCCGGCAGAGAGCATCCTGCCGGCCGCGGTGCGCTCCGGAGCGGGGGCTTGTGCCGAAAGAGGCCGGCAACTGGCGCTTACCTTCGGACAGCTCCGGATGCCCGTCTAATGCGTCTCTTGTCGCCTACACGGCAGGGAAAAGCTTTTCCACTCTGTCTAGGAAGGAGAAAGTGTGCCAGCACAGCAAATGCCTCCCGGACTTTCCCTGCAATTCAGCAAGTGCTTTGCAGCTTGAAATTGGAAGGAAAGCCTCAGATTTAGCAGCCAGAGCTTCAGGAGGAGCAGCAGCGAGCACAGCATCGCTTTTGCAGCAGCTCCTTCCATGTGCATGTTTTTGGGAGTGGAAAGGCTTGCAGAGTGTTCAAGTAGCTTTTTCTCTCCGCTGGAAAGCTGCACGCTCAGTGCCAGTGTTCTGCAGCTTCTTTCTTCACGTTTCAGCAGCTAGCACGCTCTCCGTGTGCAGGAGAAGCGGCTGAGGCTTCCTTGCCGGAGAAGCGGCACCTTCGCCGGCAGAGAGCATCCTGCCGGCCGCGGTGCGCTCCGGAGCGGGGGCTTGTGCCGAAAGAGGCCGGCAACAGGCGCTTACCTTCGGACAGCTCCGGATGCCCGTCTAATGCGTCTCTTGTCGCCTACACGGCAGGGAAAAGCTTTTCCACTCTGTCTAGGAAGGAGAAAGTGTGCCAGCACAGCAAATGCCTCCCGGACTTTCCCTGCAATTCAGCAAGTGCTTTGCAGCTTGAAATTGGAAGGAAAGCCTCAGATTTAGCAGCCAGAGCTTCAGGAGGAGCAGCAGCGAGCACAGCATCGCTTTTGCAGCAGCTCCTTCCATGTGCATGTTTTTGGGAGTGGAAAGGCTTGCAGAGTGTTCAAGTAGCTTTTTCTCTCCGCTGGGAAGCTGCACGCTCAGGGCCAGTGTTCTACAGCTTCTTTCTTCACGTTTCAGCAGCTAGCACGCTCTCCGTGTGCAGGAGAAGCGGCTGAGGCTTCCTTGCCGGAGAAGCGGCACCTTCGCCGGCAGAGAGCATCCTGCCGGCCGCGGTGCGCTCCGGAGCGGGGGCTTGTGCCGAAAGAGGCCGGCAACAGGCGCTTACCTTCGGACAGCTCCGGATGCCCGTCTAATGCGTCTCTTGTCGCCTACACGGCAGGGAAAAGCTTTTCCACTCTGTCTAGGAAGGAGAAAGTGTGCCAGCACAGCAAATGCCTCCCGGACTTTCCCTGGAATTCAGCAAGTGCTTTGCAGCTTGAAATTGGAAGGAAAGCCTCAGATTTAGCAGCCAGAGCTTCAGGAGGAGCAGCAGCGAGCACAGCATCGCTTTTGCAGCAGCTCCTTCCATGTGCATGTTTTTGGGAGTGGAAAGGCTTGCAGAGTGTTCAAGTAGCTTTTTCTCTCCGCTGGAAAGCTGCACGCTCAGTGCCAGTGTTCTGCAGCTTCTTTCTTCACGTTTCAGCAGCTAGCACGCTCTCCGTGTGCAGGAGAAGCGGCTGAGGCTTCCTTGCCGGAGAAGCGGCACCTTCGCCGGCAGAGAGCATCCTGCCGGCCGCGGTGCGCTCCGGAGCGGGGGCTTGTGCCGAAAGAGGCCGGGAACAGGCGCTTACCTTCGGACAGCTCCGGATGCCCGTCTAATGCGTCTCTTGTCGCCTACACGGCAGGGAAAAGCTTTTCCACTCTGTCTAGGAAGGAGAAAGTGTGCCAGCACAGCAAATGCCTCCCGGACTTTCCCTGCAATTCAGCAAGTGCTTTGCAGCTTGAATTTGGAAGGAAAGCCTCAGATTTAGCAGCCAGAGCTTCAGGAGGAGCAGCAGCGAGCACAGCATCGCTTTTGCAGCAGCTCCTTCCATGTGCACGTTTTTGGGAGTGGAAAGGCTTGCAGAGTGTTCAAGTAGCTTTTTCTCTCCGCTGGAAAGCTGCACGCTCAGTGCCAGTGTTCTGCAGCTTCTTTCTTCACGGTTCAGCAGCTAGCACGCTCTCCGTGTGCAGGAGAAGCGGCTGAGGCTTCCTTGCCGGAGAAGCGGCACCTTCGCCGGCAGAGAGCATCCTGCCGGCCGCGGTGCGCTCCGGAGCGGGGGCTTGTGCCGAATGAGGCCGGCAACAGGCGCTTACCTTCGGACAGCTCCGGATGCCCGTCTAATGCGTCTCTTGTCGCCTACACGGCAGGGAAAAGCTTTTCCACTCTGTCTAGGAAGGAGAAAGTGTGCCAGCACAGCAAATGCCTCCCGGACTTTCCCTGCAATTCAGCAAGTGCTTTGCAGCTTGAAATTGGAAGGAAAGCCTCAGATTTAGCAGCCAGAGCTTCAGGAGGAGCAGCAGCGAGCACAGCATCGCTTTTGCAGCAGCTCCTTCCATGTGCATGTTTTTGGGAGTGGAAAGGCTTGCAGAGTGTTCAAGTAGCTTTTTCTCTCCGCTGGAAAGCTGCACGCTCAGTGCCAGTGTTCTGCAGCTTCTTTCTTCACGTTTCAGCAGCTAGCACGCTCTCCGTGTGCAGGAGAAGCGGCTGAGGCTTCCTTGCCGGAGAAGCGGCACCTTCGCCGGCAGAGAGCATCCTGCCGGCCGCGGTGCGCTCCGGAGCGGGGGCTTGTGCCGAAAGAGGCCGGCAACAGGCGCTTACCTTCGGACAGCTCCGGATGCCCGTCTAATGCGTCTCTTGTCGCCTACACGGCAGGGAAAAGCTTTTCCACTCTGTCTAGGAAGGAGAAAGTGTGCCAGCACAGCAAATGCCTCCCGGACTTTCCCTGCAATTCAGCAAGTGCTTTGCAGCTTGAAATTGGAAGGAAAGCCTCAGATTTAGCAGCCAGAGCTTCAGGAGGAGCAGCAGCCAGCACAGCATCGCTTTTGCAGCAGCTCCTTCCATGTGCATGTTTTTGGGAGTGGAAAGGCTTGCAGAGTGTTCAAGTAGCTTTTTCTCTCCGCTGGAAAGCTGCACGCTCAGGGCCAGTGTTCTGCAGCTTCTTTCTTCACGGTTCAGCAGCTAGCACGCTCTCCCTGTGCAGGAGAAGCGGCTGAGGCTTCCTTGCCGGAGAAGCGGCACCTTCGCCGGCAGAGAGCATCCTGCCGGCCGCGGTGCGCTCCGGAGCGGAGGCTTGTGCCGAAAGAGGCCGGGAACAGGCGCTTACCTTCGGACAGCTCCGGATGCCCGTCTAATGCGTCTCTTGTCGCCTACACGGCAGGGAAAAGCTTTTCCACTCTGTCTAGGAAGGAGAAAGTGTGCCAGCAGAGCAAATGCCTCCCGGACTTTCCATGCAATTCAGCAAGTGCTTTGCAGCTTGAAATTGGAAGGAAAGCCTCAGATTTAGCAGCCAGAGCTTCAGGAGGAGCAGCAGCGAGCACAGCATCGCTTTTGCAGCAGCTCCTTCCATGTGCATGTTTTTGGGAGTGGAAAGGCTTGCAGAGTGTTCAAGTAGCTTTTTCTCTCCGCTGGAAAGCTGCACGCTCAGCGCCAGTGTTCTGCAGCTTCTTTCTTCACGTTTCAGCAGCTAGCACGCTCTCCGTGTGCTGGAGAAGCGGCAGAGGCTTCCTTGCCGGAGAAGCGGCACCTTCGCCGGCAGAGAGCATCCTGCCGGCCGCGGTGCGCTCCGGAGCGGGGGCTTGTGCCGAAAGAGGCCGGGAACAGGCGCTTACCTTCGGACAGCTCCGGATGCCCGTCTAATGCGTCTCTTGTCGCCTACACGGCAGGGAAAAGCTTTTCCACTCTGTCTAGGAAGGAGAAAGTGTGCCAGCACAGAAAATGCCTCCCGGACTTTCCCTGGAATTCAGCAAGGTCTTTGCAGCTTGAAATTGGAAGGAAAGCCTCAGATTTAGCAGCCAGAGCTTCAGGAGGAGCAGCAGCGAGCACAGCATCGCTTTTGCAGCAGCTCCTTCCATGTGCATGTTTTTGGGAGTTGAAAGGCTTGCAGAGTGTTCAAGTAGCTTTTTCTCTCCGCTGGAAAGCTGCACGCTCAGTGCCAGTGTTCTGCAGCTTCTTTCTTCACGTTTCAGCAGCTAGCACGCTCTCCGTGTGCTGGAGAAGCGGCTGAGGCTTCCTTGCCGGAGAAGCGGCACCTTCGCCGGCAGAGAGCATCCTGCCGGCCGCGGTGCGCTCCGGAGCGGGGGCTTGTGCCGAAAGAGGCCGGCAACAGGCGCTTACCTTCGGACAGCTCCGGATGCCCGTCTAATGCGTCTCTTGTCGCCTACACGGCAGGGAAAAGCTTTTCCACTCTGTCTAGGAAGGAGAAAGTGTGCCAGCACAGCAAATGCCTCCCGGACTTTCCCTGGAATTCAGCAAGTGCTTTGCAGCTTGAAATTGGAAGGAAAGCCTCAGATTTAGCAGCCAGAGCTTCAGGAGGAGCAGCAGCGAGCACAGCATCGCTTTTGCAGCAGCTCCTTCCATGTGCATGTTTTTGGGAGTTGAAAGGCTTGCAGAGTGTTCAAGTAGCTTTTTCTCTCCGCTGGAAAGCTGCACGCTCAGTGCCAGTGTTCTGCAGCTTCTTTCTTCACGTTTCAGCAGCTAGCACGCTCTCCGTGTGCAGGAGAAGCGGCTGAGGCTTCCTTGCCGGAGAAGCGGCACCTTCGCCGGCAGAGAGCATCCTGCCGGCCGCGGTGCGCTCCGGAGCGGGGGCTTGTGACGAAAGAGGCCGGCAACAGGCGCTTACCTTCGGACAGCTCCGGATCCCCGTCGAATGCGTCTCTTGTCGCCTACACGGCAGAAAAAAGCTTTTCCACTCTGTCTAGGAAGGAGAAAGTGTGCCAGCACAGAAAATGCCTCCCGGACTTTCCCTGGAATTCAGCAAGGTCTTTGCAGCTTGAAATTGGAAGGAAAGCCTCAGATTTAGCAGCCAGAGCTTCAGGAGGAGCAGCAGCGAGCACAGCATCGCTTTTGCAGCAGCTCCTTCCATGTGCATGTTTTTGGGAGTTGAAAGGCTTGCAGAGTGTTAAAGTAGCTTTTTCTCTCCGCTGGAAAGCTGCAAGCTCAGTGCCAGTGTTCTGCAGCTTCTTTCTTCACGTTTCAGCAGCTAGCACGCTCTCCGTGCGCTGGAGAAGCGGCAGAGGTTTCCTTGCCGGAGAAGCGGCACCTTCGCCGACAGAGGCTTCCTTGCCGGAGAAGCGGCACCTTCGCCGGCAGAGAGCATCCTGCCGGCCGCGGTGCGCTCCGGAGCGGGGGCTTGTGCCGAAAGAGGCCGGCAACAGGCGCTTACCTTCGGACAGCTCCGGATCCCCGTCTAATGCGTCTCTTGTCGCCTACACGGCAGGGAAAAGCTTTTCCACTCTGTCTAGGAAGGAGAAAGTGTGCCAGCACAGCAAATGCCTCCCGGACTTTCCCTGCAATTCAGCAAGTGCTTTGCAGCTTGAAATTGGAAGGAAAGCCTCAGATTTAGCAGCCAGAGCTTCAGGAGGAGCAGCAGCGAGCACAGCATCGCTTTTGCAGCAGCTCCTTCCATGGGCATGTTTTTGGGAGTGGAAAGGCTTGCGGAGTGTTCAAGTAGCTTTTTCTCTCCGCTGGAAAGCTGCACGCTCAGTGCCAGTGTTCTGCAGCTTCTTTCTTCACGTTTCAGCAGCTAGCACGCTCTCCGTGCGCTGGAGAAGCGGCAGAGGCTTCCTTGCCGGAGAAGAGGCACCTTCGCCGGCAGAGGCTTCCTTGCCGGAGAAGCGGCACCTTCGCCGGCAGAGAGCATCCTGCCGGCCGCGGTGCGCTCCGGAGCCGGGGCTTGTGCCGAAAGAGGCCGGCAACAGGCGCTTACCTTCGGACAGCTCCGGATGCCCGTCTAATGCGTCTCTTGTCGCCTACACGGCAGGGAAAAGCTTTTCCACTCTGTCTAGGAAGGAGAAAGTGTGCCAGCACAGCAAATGCCTCCCGGACTTTCCCTGCAATTCAGCAAGTGCTTTGCAGCTTGAAATTGGAAGGAAAGCCTCAGATTTAGCAGCCAGAGCTTCAGGAGGAGCAGCAGCGAGCACAGCATCGCTTTTGCAGCCGCTCCTTCCATGTGCATGTTTTTGGGAGTTGAAAGGCTTGCAGAGTGTTAAAGTAGCTTTTTCTCTCCGCTGGCAATCTTCACGCTCAGTGCCAGTGTTCTGCAGCTTCTTTCTTTACGTTTCAGCAGCTAGCACGCTCCCCGTGTGCTGGAGAAGCGGCTGAGGCTTCCTTGCCGGAGAAGCGGCACCTTCGCCGGCAGAGAGCATCCTGCCGGCCGCGGTGCGCTCCGGAGCGGGGGCTTGTGCCGAAAGAGGCCGGGAACAGGCGCTTACCTTCGGACAGCTCCGGATGCCCGTCTAATGCGTCTCTTGTCGCCTACACGGCAGGGAAAAGCTTTTCCACTCTGTCTAGGAAGGAGAAAGTGTGCCAGCACAGCAAATGCCTCCCGGACTTTCCCTGCAATTCAGCAAGTGCTTTGCAGCTTGAAATTGGAAGGAAAGCCTCAGATTTAGCAGCCAGAGCTTCAGGAGGAGCAGCAGCGAGCACAGCATCGCTTTTGCAGCAGCTCCTTCCATGTGCATGTTTTTGGGAGTTGAAAGGCTTGCAGAGTGTTCAAGTAGCTTTTTCTCTCCGCTGGAAAGCTGCACGCTCAGTGCCAGTGTTCTGCAGCTTCTTTCTTCGCGTTTCAGCAGCTAGCACGCTCTCCGTGTGCAGGAGAAGCGGCAGAGGCTTCCTTGCCGGAGAAGCGGCACCTTCGCCGGCAGAGAGCATCCTGCCGGCCGCGGTGCGCTCCGGAGCGGGGGCTTGTGCCGAAAGAGGCCGGGAACAGGCGCTTACCTTCGGACAGCTCCGGATCCCCGTCTAATGCGTCTCTTGTCGCCTACACGGCAGGGAAAAGCTTTTCCACTCTGTCTAGGAAGGAGAAAGTGTGCCAGCACAGCAAATGCCTCCCGGACTTTCCCTGCAATTCAGCAAGTGCTTTGCAGCTTGAAATTGGAAGGAAAGCCTCAGATTTAGCAGCCAGAGCTTCAGGAGGAGCAGCAGCGAGCACAGCATCGCTTTTGCAGCAGCTCCTTCCATGTGCATGTTTTTGGGAGTTGAAAGGCTTGCAGAGTGTTCAAGTAGCTTTTTCTCTCCGCTGGAAAGCTGCACGCTCAGTGCCAGTGTTCTGCAGCTTCTTTCTTCACGTTTCAGCAGCTAGCACGCTCTCCGTGCGCTGGAGAAGCGGCAGAGGCTTCCTTGCCGGAGAAGAGGCACCTTCGCCGGCAGAGGCTTCCTTGCCGGAGAAGCGGCACCTTCGCCGGCAGAGAGCATACTGCTGGCCGCGGTGCGCTCCGGAGCGGGGGCTTGTGCCGAAAGAGGCCGGCAACAGGCGCTTACCTTCGGACAGCTCCGGATGCCCGTCTAATGCGTCTCTTGTCGCCTACACGGCAGGGAAAAGCTTTTCCACTCTGTCTAGGAAGGAGAAAGTGTGCCAGCACAGCAAATGCCTCCCGGACTTTCCCTGCAATTCAGCAAGTGCTTTGCAGCTTGAAATTGGAAGGAAAGCCTCAGATTTAGCAGCCAGAGCTTCAGGAGGAGCAGCAGCGAGCACAGCATCGCTTTTGCAGCAGCTCCTTCCATGTGCATGTTTTTGGGAGTGGAAAGGCTTGCAGAGTGTTCAAGTAGCTTTTTCTCTCCGCTGGAAAGCTGCACGCTCAGCGCCAGTGTTCTGCTGCGTCTTTCTTCACGTTTCAGCAGCTAGCACGCTCTCCGTGTGCTGGAGAAGCGGCAGAGGCTTCCTTGCCGGAGAAGCGGCACCTTCGCCGGCAGAGAGCATCCTGCCGGCCGCGGTGCGCTCCGGAGCGGGGGCTTGTGCCGAAAGAGGCCGGCAACAGGCGCTTACCTTCGGACAGCTCCGGATCCCCGTCTAATGCGTCTCTTGTCGCCTACACGGCAGAAAAAAGCTTTTCCACTCTGTCTAGGAAGGAGAAAGTGTGCCGGCACAGAAAATGCCTCCTGGACTTTCCCTGGAATTCAGCAAGGTCTTTGCAGCTTGAAATTGGAAGGAAAGCCTCAGATTTAGCAGCCAGAGCTTCAGAAGGAGCAGCAGCGAGCACAGCATTGCTTTTGCAGCAGCTCCTTCCATGTGCATGTTTTTGGGAGTTGAAAGGCTTGCAGAGTGTTCAAGTAGCTTTTTCTCTCCGCTGGAAAGCTGCACGCTCAGCGCCAGTGTTCTGCAGCTTCTTTCTTCACGTTTCAGCAGCTAGCACGCTCTCCGTGCGCTGGAGAAGCGGCAGAGGCTTCCTTGCCAAAGAAGCGGCACCTTCGCCGGCAGAGAGCATCCTGCCGGCCACGGTGCGCTCCGGAGCGGGGGCTTGTGCCGAAAGAGGCCGGCAACAGGCGCTTACCTTCGGACAGCTCCGGATCCCTGTTTAATGCGTCTCTTGTCGCCTACACGGCTGGGAAAAGCTTTTCCACTCTGTCTAGGAAGGAGAAAGTGTGCCAGCACAGCAAATGCCTCTCGGACTTTCCCTGCAATTCAGCAAGTGCTTTGCAGCTTGAAATTGGAAGGAAAGCCTCAGATTTAGCAGCCAGAGCTTCAGGAGGAGCAGCAGCGAGCACAGCATCGGTTTTGCAGCAGCTCCTTCCATGTGCATGTTTTTGGGAGTTGAAAGGCTTGCAGAGTGTTCAAGTAGCTTTTTCTCTCCGCTGGCAATCTTCACGCTCAGTGCCAGTGTTCTGCAGCTTCTTTCTTCACGTTTCAGCAGCTAGCACGCTCTCCGTGTGCAGGAGAAGCGGCTGAGGCTTCCTTGCCGGAGAAGCGGCACCTTCGCCGGCAGAGAGCATCCTGCCGGCCGCGGTGCGCTCCGGAGCGGGGGCTTGTGCCGAAAGAGGCCGGCAACAGGCGCTTACCTTCGGACAGCTCCGGATGCCCGTCTAATGCGTCTCTTGTCGCCTACACGGCAGGGAAAAGCTTTTCCACTCTGTCTAGGAAGGAGAAAGTGTGCCAGCACAGCAAATGCCTCCCGGACTTTCCCTGCAATTCAGCAAGTGCTTTGCAGCTTGAAATTGGAAGGAAAGCCTCAGATTTAGCAGCCAGAGCTTCAGGAGGAGCAGCAGCGAGCACAGCATCGCTTTTGCAGCAGCTCCTTCCATGTGCATGTTTTTGGGAGTTGAAAGGCTTGCAGAGTGTTCAAGTAGCTTTTTCTCTCCGCTGGAAAGCTGCACGCTCAGTGCGAGTGTTCTGCAGCTTCTTTCTTCGCGTTTCAGCAGCTAGCACGCTCCCCGTGTGCAGGAAAAGCGGCTGAGGCTTCCTTGCCGGAGAAGCAGCACCTTCGCCGGCAGAGAGCATCCTGCCGGCCGCGGTGCGCTCCGGAGCGGGGGCTTGTGCCGAAAGAGGCCGGCAACAGGCGCTTACCTTCGGACAGCTCCGGATGCCCGTCTAATGCGTCTCTTGTCGCCTACACGGCAGGGAAAAGCTTTTCCACTCTGTCTAGGAAGGAGAAAGTGTGCCAGCACAGCAAATGCCTCCCGGACTTTCCCTGCAATTCAGCAAGTGCTTTGCAGCTTGAAATTGGAAGGAAAGCCTCAGATTTAGCATCCAGAGCTTCAGGAGGAGCAGCAGCGAGCACAGCATCGCTTTTGCAGCAGCTCCTTCCATGTGCATGTTTTTGGGAGTTGAAAGGCTTGCAGAGTGTTAAAGTAGCTTTTTCTCTCCGCTGGAAAGCTGCAAGCTCAGTGCCAGTGTTCTGCAGCTTCTTTCTTCACGTTTCAGCAGCTAGCACGCTCTCCGTGCGCTGGAGAAGCGGCAGAGGCTTCCTTGCCGGAGAAGCGGCACCTTCGCCGGCAGAGGCTTCCTTGCCGGAGAAGCGGCACCTTCGCCGGCAGAGAGCATCCTGCCGGCCGCGGTACGCTCCGGAGCGGGGGCTTGTGCCGAAAGAGGCCGGCAACAGGCGCTTACCTTCGGACAGCTCCGGATCCCCGTCTAATGCGTCTCTTGTCGCCTACACGGCAGGGAAAAGCTTTTCCACTCTGTCTAGGATGGAGAAAGTGTGCCAGCACAGCAAATGCCTCCCGGACTTTCCCTGCAATTCAGCAAGTGCTTTGCAGCTTGAAATTGGAAGGAAAGCCTCAGATTTAGCAGCCAGAGCTTCAGGAGGAGCAGCAGCGAGCACAGCATCGCTTTTGTAGCAGCTCCTTCCATGTGCATGTTTTTGGGAGTGGAAAGGCTTGCGGAGTGTTCAAGTAGCTTTTTCTCTCCGCTGGAAAGCTGCACGCTCAGTGCCAGTGTTCTGCAGCTTCTTTCTTCACGTTTCAGCAGCTAGCACGCTCTCCGTGCGCTGGAGAAGCGGCAGAGGCTTCCTTGCCGGAGAAGAGGCACCTTCGCCGGCTGAGGCTTCCTTGCCGGAGAAGCGGCACCTTCGCCGGCAGAGAGCATCCTGCCGGCCGCGGTGCGCTCCGGAGCGGGGGCTTGTGCCGAAAGAGGCCGGGAACAGGCGCTTACCTTCGGACAGCTCCGGATGCCCGTCTAATGCGTCTCTTGTCGCCTACACGGCAGGGAAAAGCTTTTCCACTCTGTCTAGGAAGGAGAAAGTGTGCCAGCACAGCAAATGCCTCCCGGACTTTCCCTGCAATTCAGCAAGTGCTTTGCAGCTTGAAATTGGAAGGAAAGCCTCAGATTTAGCAGCCAGAGCTTCAGGAGGAGCAGCAGCGAGCACAGCATCGCTTTTGCAGCAGCTCCTTCCATGTGCATGTTTTTGGGAGTTGAAAAGCTTGCAGAGTGTTCAAGTAGCTTTTTCTCTCCGCTGGAAAGCTGCACGCTCAGTGCCAGTGTTCTGCAGCTTCTTTCTTCACGTTTCAGCAGCTAGCACGCTCTCCGTGCGCTGGAGAAGCGGCAGAGGCTTCCTTGCCGGAGAAGAGGCACCTTCGCCGGCAGAGGCTTCCTTGCCGGAGAAGCGGCACCTTCGCCAGCAGAGAGCATACTGCCGGCCGCGGTGCGCTCCGGAGCGGGGGCTTGTGCCGAAAGAGGCCGGCAACAGGCGCTTACCTTCGGACAGCTCCGGATGCCCGTCTAATGCGTCTCTTGTCGCCTACACGGCAGGGAAAAGCTTTTCCACTCTGTCTAGGAAGGAGAAAGTGTGCCAGCACAGCAAATGCCTCCCGGACTTTCCCTGCAATTCAGCAAGTGCTTTGCAGCTTGAAATTGGAAGGAAAGCCTCAGATTTAGCAGCCAGAGCTTCAGGAGGAGCAGCAGCGAGCACAGCATCGCTTTTGCAGCCGCTCCTTCTATGTGCATGTTTTTGGGAGTTGAAAGGCTTGCAGAGTGTTAAAGTAGCTTTTTCTCTCCGCTGGCAATCTTCACGCTCAGTGCCAGTGTTCTGCAGCTTCTTTCTTCACGTTTCAGCAGCTAGCACGCTCTCCGTGTGCTGGAGAAGCGGCAGACGCTTCCTTGCCGGAGAAGCGGCACCTTCGCCGGCAGAGAGCATCCTGCCGGCCGCGGTGCGCTCCGGAGCGGGGGCTTGTGCCGAAAGAGGCCGGCAACAGGCGCTTACCTTCGGACAGCTCCGGATCCCCGTCTAATGCGTCTCTTGTCGCCTACACGGCAGGGAAAAGCTTTTCCACTCTGTCTAGGAAGGAGAAAGTGTGCCAGCACAGCAAATGCCTCCCGGACTTTCCCTGGAATTCAGCAAGGTCTTTGCAGCTTGAAATTGGAAGGAAAGCCTCAGATTTAGCAGCCAGAGCTTCAGGAGGAGCAGCAGCGAGCACAGCATCGCTTTTGCAGCAGCTCCTTCCATGTGCATGTTTTTGGGAGTTGAAAGGCTTGCAGAGTGTTCAAGTAGCTTTTTCTCTCCGCTGGAAAGCTGCACGCTCAGCGCCAGTGTTCTGCAGCTTCTTTCTTCACGTTTCAGCAGCTAGCACGCTCTCCGTGCGCTGGAGAAGCGGCAGAGGCTTCCTTGCCGGAGAAGCGGCACCTTCGCCGGCAGAGAGCATCCTGCCGGCCACGGTGCGCTCCGGAGCGGGGGCTTGTGCCGAAAGAGGCCGGCAACAGGCGCTTACCTTCGGACAGCTCCGGATCCCTGTTTAATGCGTCTCTTGTCGCCTACACGGCTGGGAAAAGCTTTTCCACTCTGTCTAGGAAGGAGAAAGTGTGCCAGCACAGCAAATGCCTCCCGGACTTTCCCTGCAATTCAGCAAGTGCTTTGCAGCTTGAAATTGGAAGGAAAGCCTCAGATTTAGCAGCCAGAGCTTCAGGAGGAGCAGCAGCGAGCACAGCATCGCTTTTGCAGCAGCTCCTTCCATGTGCATGTTTTTGGGAGTGGAAAGGCTTGCAGAGTGTTCAAGTAGCTTTTTCTCTCCGCTGGAAAGCTGCACGCTCAGTGCCAGTGTTCTGCAGCTTCTTTCTTCACGTTTCAGCAGCTAGCACGCTCTCCGTGTGCTGGAGAAGCGGCTGAGGCTTCCTTGCCGGAGAAGCGGCACCTTCGCCGGCAGAGAGCATCCTGCCGGCCGCGGTGCGCTCCGGAGCGGGGGCTTGTGCCGAAAGAGGCCGGCAACAGGCGCTTACCTTCGGACAGCTCCGGATGCCCGTCTAATGCGTCTCTTGTCGCCTACACGGCAGGGAAAAGCTTTTCCACTCTGTCTAGGAAGGAGAAAGTGTGCCAGCACAGCAAATGCCTCCCGGACTTTCCCTGCAATTCAGCAAGTGCTTTGCAGCTTGAAATTGGAAGGAAAGCCTCAGATTTAGCAGCCAGAGCTTCAGGAGGAGCAGCAGCGAGCACAGCATCGCTTTTGCAGCAGCTCCTTCCATGTGCATGTTTTTGGGAGTTGAAAGGCTTGCAGAGTGTTCAAGTAGCTTTTTCTCTCCGCTGGAAAGCTGCACGCTCAGCGCCAGTGTTCTGCAGCTTCTTTCTTCACGTTTCAGCAGCTAGCACGCTCTCCGTGCGCTGGAGAAGCGGCAGACGCTTCCTTGCCGGAGAAGCGGCACCTTCGCCGGCAGAGAGCATCCTGCCGGCCGCGGTGCGCTCCGGAGCGGGGGCTTGTGCCGAAAGAGGCCGGCAACAGGCGCTTACCTTCGGACAGCTCCGGATGCCCGTCTAATGCGTCTCTTGTCGCCTACACGGCAGGGAAAAGCTTTTCCACTCTGTCTAGGAAGGAGAAAGTGTGCCAGCACAGCAAATGCCTCCCGGACTTTCCCTGCAATTCAGCAAGGTCTTTGCAGCTTGAAATTGGAAGGAAAGCCTCAGATTTAGCAGCCAGAGCTTCAGGAGGAGCAGCAGCGAGCACAGCATCGCTTTTGCAGCAGCTCCTTCCATGTGCATGTCTTTGGATGTTGAAAGGCTTGCAGAGTGTTCAAGTGGCTTTTTCTCTCCGCTGGAAAGCTGCAAGCTCAGTGCCAGTGTTCTGCAGCTTCTTTCTTCACGTTTCAGAAGCGCGCACGCTCTCCGTGCGCTGGAGAAGCGGCTGAGGCTTCCTTGCCGGAGAAGCGGCACCTTCGCCGGCAGAGAGCATCCTGCCGGCCGCGGTGCGCTCCGGAGCGGGGGCTTGTGCCGAAAGAGGCCGGCAACAGGCGCTTACCTTCGGACAGCTCCGGATGCCCGTCTAATGCGTCTCTTGTCGCCTACACGGCAGGGAAAAGCTTTTCCACTCTGTCTAGGAAGGAGAAAGTGTGCCAGCACAGCAAATGCCTCCCGGACTTTCCCTGGAATTCAGCAAGTGCTTTGCAGCTTGAAATTGGAAGGAAAGCCTCAGATTTAGCAGCCAGAGCTTCAGGAGGAGCAGCAGCGAGCACAGCATCGCTTTTGCAGCAGCTCCTTCCATGTGCATGTTTTTGGGAGTTGAAAGGCTTGCAGAGTGTTCAAGTAGCTTTTTCTCTCCGCTGGAAAGCTGCAAGCTCAGTGCCAGTGTTCTGCAGCTTCTTTCTTCACGTTTCAGCAGCTAGCACGCTCTCCGTGCGCTGGAGAAACGGCAGAGGCTTCCTTGCCGGAGAAGCGGCACCTTCGCCGGCAGAGGCTTCCTTGCCGGAGAAGCGGCACCTTCGCCGGCAGAGAGCATCCTGCCGGCCGCGGTGCGCTCCGGAGCGGGGGCTTGTGCCGAAAGAGGCCGGCAACAGGCGCTTACCTTCGGACAGCTCCGGATCCCCGTCTAATGCGTCTCTTGTCGCCTACACGGCAGGGAAAAGCTTTTCCACTCTGTCTAGCAAGGAGAAAGTGTGCCAGCACAGCAAATGCCTCCCGGACTTTCCCTGCAATTCAGCAAGTGCTTTGCAGCTTGAAATTGGAAGGAAAGCCTCAGATTTAGCAGCCAGAGCTTCAGGAGGAGCAGCAGCGAGCACAGCATCGCTTTTGCAGCCGCTCCTTCCATGTGCATGTTTTTGGGAGTTGAAAGGCTTGCAGAGTGTTAAAGTAGCTTTTTCACTCCGCTCGCAATCTTCACGCTCAGTGCCAGTGTTCTGCAGCTTCTTTCTTCACGTTTCAGCAGCTAGCACGCTCTCCGTGTGCTGGAGAAGCGGCTGAGGCTTCCTTGCCGGAGAAGCGGCACCTTCGCCGGCAGAGAGCATCCTGCCGGCCGCGGTGCGCTCCGGAGCGGGGGCTTGTGCCGAAAGAGGCCGGCAACAGGCGCTTACCTTCGGACAGCTCCGGATGCCCGTCTAATGCGTCTCTTGTCGCCTACACGGCAGGGAAAAGCTTTTCCACTCTGTCTAGGAAGGAGAAAGTGTGCCAGCACAGCAAATGCCTCCCGGACTTTCCCTGCAATTCAGCAAGTGCTTTGCAGCTTGAAATTGGAAGGAAAGCCTCAGATTTAGCAGCCAGAGCTTCAGGAGGAGCAGCAGCGAGCACAGCATCGCTTTTGCAGCAGCTCCTTCCATGTGCATGTTTTTGGGAGTTGAAAGGCTTGCAGAGTGTTCAAGTAGCTTTTTCTCTCCGCTGGAAAGCTGCACGCTCAGTGCCAGTGTTCTGCAGCTTCTTTCTTCACGTTTCAGCAGCTAGCACGCTCTCCGTGTGCTGGAGAAGCGGCTGAGGCTTCCTTGCCGGAGAAGCGGCACCTTCGCCGGCAGAGAGCATCCTGCCGGCCGCGGTGCGCTCCGGAGCGGGGGCTTGTGCCGAAAGAGGCCGGCAACAGGCGCTTACCTTCGGACAGCTCCGGATGCCCGTCTAATGCGTCTCTTGTCGCCTACACGGCAGGGAAAAGCTTTTCCACTCTGTCTAGGAAGGAGAAAGTGTGCCAGCACAGCAAATGCCTCCCGGACTTTCCCTGCAATTCAGCAAGTGCTTTGCAGCTTGAAATTGGAAGGAAAGCCTCAGATTTAGCAGCCAGAGCTTCAGGAGGAGCAGCAGCGAGCACAGCATCGCTTTTGCAGCAGCTCCTTCCATGTGCATGTTTTTGGGAGTTGAAAGGCTTGCAGAGTGTTCAAGTAGCTTTTTCTCTCCGCTGGAAAGCTGCACGCTCAGTGCCAGTGTTCTGCAGCTTCTTTCTTCACGTTTCAGCAGCTAGCACGCTCTCCGTGTGCAGGAGAAGCGGCTGAGGCTTCCTTGCCGGAGAAGCGGCACCTTCGCCGGCAGAGAGCATCCTGCCGGCCGCGGTGCGCTCCGGAGCGGGGGCTTGTGCCGAAAGAGGCCGGCAACAGGCGCTTACCTTCGGACAGCTCCGGATCCCCGTCTAATGCGTCTCTTGTCGCCTACACGGCAGAAAAAAGCTTTTCCACTCTGTCTAGGAAGGAGAAAGTGTGCCAGCACAGCAAATGCCTCCCGGACTTTCCCTGGAATTCAGCAAGGTCTTTGCAGCTTGAAATTGGAAGGAAAGCCTCAGATTTAGCAGCCAGAGCTTCAGGAGGAGCAGCAGCGAGCACAGCATCGCTTTTGCAGCAGCTCCTTCCATGTGCATGTTTTTGGGAGTTGAAAGGCTTGCAGAGTGTTAAAGTAGCTTTTTCTCTCCGCTGGAAAGCTGCAAGCTCAGTGCCAGTGTTCTGCAGCTTCTTTCTTCACGTTTCAGCAGCTAGCACGCTCTCCCTGCGCTGGAGAAGCGGCAGAGGTTTCCTTGCCGGAGAAGCGGCACCTTCGCCGACAGAGGCTTCCTTGCCGGAGAAGCGGCACCTTCGCCGGCAGAGAGCATCCTGCCGGCCGCGGTGCGCTCCGGAGCGGGGGCTTGTGCCGAAAGAGGCCGGCAACAGGCGCTTACCTTCGGACAGCTCCGGATGCCCGTCTAATGCGTCTCTTGTCGCCTACACGGCAGGGAAAAGCTTTTCCACTCTGTCTAGGATGGAGAAAGTGTGCCAGCACAGCAAATGCCTCCCGGACTTTCCCTGCAATTCAGCAAGTGCTTTGCAGCTTGAAATTGGAAGGAAAGCCTCAGATTTAGCAGCCAGAGCTTCAGGAGGAGCAGCAGCGAGCACAGCATCGCTTTTGCAGCAGCTCCTTCCATGTGCATGTTTTTGGGAGTTGAAAGGCTTGCAGAGTGTTCAAGTAGCTTTTTCTCTCCGCTGGAAAGCTGCACGCTCAGTGCCAGTGTTCTGCAGCTTCTTTCTTCACGTTTCAGCAGCTAGCACGCTCTCCGTGCGCTGGAGAAGCGGCAGAGGCTTCCTTGCCGGAGAAGAGGCACCTTCGCCGGCAGAGGCTTCCTTGCCGGAGAAGCGGCACCTTCGCCGGCAGAGAGCATCCTGCCGGCCGCGGTGCGCTCCGGAGCCGGGGCTTGTGCCGAAAGAGGCCGGCAACAGGCGCTTACCTTCGGACAGCTCCGGATGCCCGTCTAATGCGTCTCTTGTCGCCTACACGGCAGGGAAAAGCTTTTCCACTCTGTCTAGGAAGGAGAAAGTGTGCCAGCACAGCAAATGCCTCCCGGACTTTCCCTGCAATTCAGCAAGTGCTTTGCAGCTTGAAATTGGAAGGAAAGCCTCAGATTTAGCAGCCAGAGCTTCAGGAGGAGCAGCAGCGAGCACAGCATCGCTTTTGCAGCCGCTCCTTCCATGTGCATGTTTTTGGGAGTTGAAAGGCTTGCAGAGTGTTAAAGTAGCTTTTTCTCTCCGCTGGCAATCTTCACGCTCAGTGCCAGTGTTCTGCAGCTTCTTTCTTCACGTTTCAGCAGCTAGCACGCTCCCCGTGTGCTGGAGAAGCGGCTGAGGCTTCCTTGCCGGAGAAGCGGCACCTTCGCCGGCAGAGAGCATCCTGCCGGCCGCGGTGCGCTCCGGAGCGGGGGCTTGTGCCGAAAGAGGCCGGCAACAGGCGCTTACCTTCGGACAGCTCCGGATGCCCGTCTAATGCGTCTCTTGTCGCCTACACGGCAGGGAAAAGCTTTTCCACTCTGTCTAGGAAGGAGAAAGTGTGCCAGCACAGCAAATGCCTCCCGGACTTTCCCTGCAATTCAGCAAGTGCTTTGCAGCTTGAAATTGGAAGGAAAGCCTCAGATTTAGCAGCCAGAGCTTCAGGAGGAGCAGCAGCGAGCACAGCATCGCTTTTGCAGCAGCTCCTTCCATGTGCATGTTTTTGGGAGTTGAAAGGCTTGCAGAGTGTTCAAGTAGCTTTTTCTCTCCGCTGGAAAGCTGCACGCTCAGTGCCAGTGTTCTGCAGCTTCTTTCTTCGCGTTTCAGCAGCTAGCACGCTCTCCGTGTGCAGGAGAAGCGGCAGAGGCTTCCTTGCCGGAGAAGCGGCACCTTCGCCGGCAGAGAGCATCCTGCCGGCCGCGGTGCGCTCCGGAGCGGGGGCTTGTGCCGAAAGAGGCCGGGAACAGGCGCTTACCTTCGGACAGCTCCGGATCCCCGTCTAATGCGTCTCTTGTCGCCTACACGGCAGGGAAAAGCTTTTCCACTCTGTCTAGGAAGGAGAAAGTGTGCCAGCACAGCAAATGCCTCCCGGACTTTCCCTGCAATTCAGCAAGTGCTTTGCAGCTTGAAATTGGAAGGAAAGCCTCAGATTTAGCAGCCAGAGCTTCAGGAGGAGCAGCAGCGAGCACAGCATCGCTTTTGCAGCAGCTCCTTCCATGTGCATGTTTTTGGGAGTTGAAAGGCTTGCAGAGTGTTCAAGTAGCTTTTTCTCTCCGCTGGAAAGCTGCACGCTCAGTGCCAGTGTTCTGCAGCTTCTTTCTTCACGTTTCAGCAGCTAGCACGCTCTCCGTGCGCTGGAGAAGCGGCAGAGGCTTCCTTGCCGGAGAAGAGGCACCTTCGCCGGCAGAGGCTTCCTTGCCGGAGAAGCGGCACCTTCGCCGGCAGAGAGCATACTGCTGGCCGCGGTGCGCTCCGGAGCGGGGGCTTGTGCCGAAAGAGGCCGGCAACAGGCGCTTACCTTCGGACAGCTCCGGATCCCCGTCTAATGCGTCTCTTGTCGCCTACACGGCAGGGAAAAGCTTTTCCACTCTGTCTAGGAAGGAGAAAGTGTGCCAGCACAGCAAATGCCTCCCGGACTTTCCCTGCAATTCAGCAAGTGCTTTGCAGCTTGAAATTGGAAGGAAAGCCTCAGATTTAGCAGCCAGAGCTTCAGGAGGAGCAGCAGCGAGCACAGCATCGCTTTTGCAGCAGCTCCTTCCATGTGCATGTTTTTGGGAGTGGAAAGGCTTGCAGAGTGTTCAAGTAGCTTTTTCTCTCCGCTGGAAAGCTGCACGCTCAGCGCCAGTGTTCTGCTGCTTCTTTCTTCACGTTTCAGCAGCTAGCACGCTCTCCGTGTGCTGGAGAAGCGGCAGAGGCTTCCTTGCCGGAGAAGCGGCACCTTCGCCGGCAGAGAGCATCCTGCCGGCCGCGGTGCGCTCCGGAGCGGGGGCTTGTGCCGAAAGAGGCCGGCAACAGGCGCTTACCTTCGGACAGCTCCGGATCCCCGTCTAATGCGTCTCTTGTCGCCTACACGGCAGAAAAAAGCTTTTCCACTCTGTCTAGGAAGGAGAAAGTGTGCCAGCACAGAAAATGCCTCCCGGACTTTCCCTGGAATTCAGCAAGGTCTTTGCAGCTTGAAATTGGAAGGAAAGCCTCAGATTTAGCAGCCAGAGCTTCAGGAGGAGCAGCAGCGAGCACAGCATCGCTTTTGCAGCAGCTCCTTCCATGTGCATGTTTTTGGGAGTTGAAAGGCTTGCAGAGTGTTCAAGTAGCTTTTTCTCTCCGCTGGAAAGCTGCACGCTCAGCGCCAGTGTTCTGCAGCTTCTTTCTTCACGTTTCAGCAGCTAGCACGCTCTCCGTGCGCTGGAGAAGCGGCAGAGGCTTCCTTGCCAAAGAAGCGGCACCTTCGCCGGCAGAGAGCATCCTGCCGGCCACGGTGCGCTCCGGAGCGGGGGCTTGTGCCGAAAGAGGCCGGCAACAGGCGCTTACCTTCGGACAGCTCCGGATCCCTGTTTAATGCGTCTCTTGTCGCCTACACGGCTGGGAAAAGCTTTTCCACTCTGTCTAGGAAGGAGAAAGTGTGCCAGCACAGCAAATGCCTCTCGGACTTTCCCTGCAATTCAGCAAGTGCTTTGCAGCTTGAAATTGGAAGGAAAGCCTCAGATTTAGCAGCCAGAGCTTCAGGAGGAGCAGCAGCGAGCACAGCATCGGTTTTGCAGCAGCTCCTTCCATGTGCATGTTTTTGGGAGTTGAAAGGCTTGCAGAGTGTTCAAGTAGCTTTTTCTCTCCCCTGGCAATCTTCACGCTCAGTGCCAGTGTTCTGCAGCTTCTTTCTTCACGTTTCAGCAGCTAGCACGCTCTCCGTGTGCTGGAGAAGCGGCTGAGGCTTCCTTGCCGGAGAAGCGGCACCTTCGCCGGCAGAGAGCATCCTGCCGGCCGCGGTGCGCTCCGGAGCGGGGGCTTGTGCCGAAAGAGGCCGGCAACAGGCGCTTACCTTCGGACAGCTCCGGATGCCCGTCTAATGCGTCTCTTGTCGCCTACACGGCAGGGAAAAGCTTTTCCACTCTGTCTAGGAAGGAGAAAGTGTGCCAGCACAGCAAATGCCTCCCGGACTTTCCCTGCAATTCAGCAAGTGCTTTGCAGCTTGAAATTGGAAGGAAAGCCTCAGATTTAGCAGCCAGAGCTTCAGGAGGAGCAGCAGCGAGCACAGCATCGCTTTTGCAGCAGCTCCTTCCATGTGCATGTTTTTGGGAGTTGAAAGGCTTGCAGAGTGTTCAAGTAGCTTTTTCTCTCCGCTGGAAAGCTGCACGCTCAGTGCGAGTGTTCTGCAGCTTCTTTCTTCGCGTTTCAGCAGCTAGCACGCTCTCCGTGCGCTGGAGAAGCGGCAGAGGCTTCCTTGCCGGAGAAGCGGCACCTTCGCCGGCAGAGGCTTCCTTGCCGGAGAAGCGGCACCTTCGCCGGCAGAGAGCATCCTGCCGGCCGCGGTGCGCTCCGGAGCGGGGGCTTGTGCCGAAAGAGGCCGGGAACAGGCGCTTACCTTCGGACAGCTTTGGATGCCCGTCTAATGCGTCTCTTGTCGCCTACACGGCAGGGAAAAGCTTTTCCACTCTGTCTAGGAAGGAGAAAGTGTGCCAGCACAGCAAATGCCTCCCGGACTTTCCCTGCAATTCAGCAAGTGCTTTGCAGCTTGAAATTGGAAGGAAAGCCTCAGATTTAGCAGCCAGAGCTTCAGGAGGAGCAGCAGCGAGCACAGCATCGCTTTTGCAGCAGCTCCTTCCATGTGCATGTTTTTGGGAGTTGAAAAGCTTGCAGAGTGTTCAAGTAGCTTTTTCTCTCCGCTGGAAAGCTGCAAGCTCAGTGCCAGTGTTCTGCAGCTTCTTTCTTCACGTTTCAGCAGCTAGCACGCTCTCCGTGCGCTGGAGAAGCGGCAGAGGCTTCCTTGCCGGAGAAGCGGCACCTTCGCCGGCAGAGGCTTCCTTGCCGGAGAAGCGGCACCTTCGCCGGCAGAGAGCATCCTGCCGGCCGCGGTGCGCTCCGGAGCGGGGGCTTGTGCCGAAAGAGGCCGGCAACAGGCGCTTACCTTCGGACAGCTCCGGATGCCCGTCTAATGCGTCTCTTGTCGCCTACACGGCAGGGAAAAGCTTTTCCACTCTGTCTAGGATGGAGAAAGTGTGCCAGCACAGCAAATGCCTCCCGGACTTTCCCTGCAATTCAGCAAGTGCTTTGCAGCTTGAAATTGGAAGGAAAGCCTCAGATTTAGCAGCCAGAGCTTCAGGAGGAGCAGCAGCGAGCACAGCATCGCTTTTGCAGCAGCTCCTTCCATGTGCATGTTTTTGGGAGTGGAAAGGCTTGCGGAGTGTTCAAGTAGCTTTTTCTCTCCGCTGGAAAGCTGCACGCTCAGTGCCAGTGTTCTGCAGCTTCTTTCTTCACGTTTCAGCAGCTAGCACGCTCTCCGTGCGCTGGAGAAGCGGCAGAGGCTTCCTTGCCGGAGAAGAGGCACCTTCGCCGGCAGAGGCTTCCTTGCCGGAGAAGCGGCACCTTCGCCAGCAGAGAGCATACTGCCGGCCGCGGTGCGCTCCGGAGCGGGGGCTTGTGCCGAAAGAGGCCGGCAACAGGCGCTTACCTTCGGACAGCTCCGGATGCCCGTCTAATGCGTCTCTTGTCGCCTACACGGCAGGGAAAAGCTTTTCCACTCTGTCTAGGAAGGAGAAAGTGTGCCAGCACAGCAAATGCCTCCCGGACTTTCCCTGCAATTCAGCAAGTGCTTTGCAGCTTGAAATTGGAAGGAAAGCCTCAGATTTAGCAGCCAGAGCTTCAGGAGGAGCAGCAGCGAGCACAGCATCGCTTTTGCAGCAGCTCCTTCCATGTGCATGTTTTTGGGAGTGGAAAGGCTTGCAGAGTGTTCAAGTAGCTTTTTCTCTCCGCTGGAAAGCTGCACGCTCAGTGCCAGTGTTCTGCAGCTTCTTTCTTCACGTTTCAGCAGCTAGCACGCTCTCCGTGCGCTGGAGAAGCGGCAGAGGCTTCCTTGCCGGAGAAGAGGCACCTTCGCCGGCAGAGGCTTCCTTGCCGGAGAAGCGGCACCTTCGCCAGCAGAGAGCATACTGCCGGCCGCGGTGCGCTCCGGAGCGGGGGCTTGTGCCGAAAGAGGCCGGCAACAGGCGCTTACCTTCGGACAGCTCCGGATGCCCGTCTAATGCGTCTCTTGTCGGCTACACGGCAGGGAAAAGCTTTTCCACTCTGTCTAGGAAGGAGAAAGTGTGCCAGCACAGCAAATGCCTCCCGGACTTTCCCTGCAATTCAGCAAGTGCTTTGCAGCTTGAAATTGGAAGGAAAGCCTCAGATTTAGCAGCCAGAGCTTCAGGAGGAGCAGCAGCGAGCACAGCATCGCTTTTGCAGCCGCTCCTTCCATGTGCATGTTTTTGGGAGTTGAAAGGCTTGCAGAGTGTTAAAGTAGCTTTTTCTCTCCGCTGGCAATCTTCACGCTCAGTGCCAGTGTTCTGCAGCTTCTTTCTTCACGTTTCAGCAGCTAGCACGCTCTCCGTGTGCTGGAGAAGCGGCAGAGGCTTCCTTGCCGGAGAAGCGGCACCTTCGCCGGCAGAGAGCATCCTGCCGGCCGCGGTGCGCTCCGGAGCGGGGGCTTGTGCCGAAAGAGGCCGGCAACAGGCGCTTACCTTCGGACAGCTCCGGATCCCCGTCTAATGCGTCTCTTGTCGCCTACACGGCAGGGAAAAGCTTTTCCACTCTGTCTAGGAAGGAGAAAGTGTGCCAGCACAGCAAATGCCTCCCGGACTTTCCCTGGAATTCAGCAAGGTCTTTGCAGCTTGAAATTGGAAGGAAAGCCTCAGATTTAGCAGCCAGAGCTTCAGGAGGAGCAGCAGCGAGCACAGCATCGCTTTTGCAGCAGCTCCTTCCATGTGCATGTTTTTGGGAGTTGAAAGGCTTGCAGAGTGTTCAAGTAGCTTTTTCTCTCCGCTGGAAAGCTGCACGCTCAGCGCCAGTGTTCTGCAGCTTCTTTCTTCACGTTTCAGCAGCTAGCACGCTCTCCGTGCGCTGGAGAAGCGGCAGAGGCTTCCTTGCCGGAGAAGCGGCACCTTCGCCGGCAGAGAGCATCCTGCCGGCCACGGTGCGCTCCGGAGCGGGGGCTTGTGCCGAAAGAGGCCGGCAACAGGCGCTTACCTTCGGACAGCTCCGGATCCCTGTTTAATGCGTCTCTTGTCGCCTACACGGCTGGGAAAAGCTTTTCCACTCTGTCTAGGAAGGAGAAAGTGTGCCAGCACAGCAAATGCCTCCCGGACTTTCCCTGCAATTCAGCAAGTGCTTTGCAGCTTGAAATTGGAAGGAAAGCCTCAGATTTAGCAGCCAGAGCTTCAGGAGGAGCAGCAGCGAGCACAGCATCGCTTTTGCAGCAGCTCCTTCCATGTGCATGTTTTTGGGAGTTGAAAGGCTTGCAGAGTGTTCAAGTGGCTTTTTCTCTCCGCTGGAAAGCTGCAAGCTCAGTGCCAGTGTTCTGCAGCTTCTTTCTTCACGTTTCAGCAGCTAGCACGCTCTCCGTGCGCTGGAGAAGCGGCTGAGGCTTCCTTGCCGGAGAAGCGGCACCTTCGCCGGCAGAGAGCATCCTGCCGGCCGCGGTGCGCTCCGGAGCGGGGGCTTGTGCCGAAAGAGGCCGGCAACAGGCGCTTACCTTCGGACAGCTCCGGATGCCCGTCTAATGCGTCTCTTGTCGCCTACACGGCAGGGAAAAGCTTTTCCACTCTGTCTAGGAAGGAGAAAGTGTGCCAGCACAGCAAATGCCTCCCGGACTTTCCCTGGAATTCAGCAAGTGCTTTGCAGCTTGAAATTGGAAGGAAAGCCTCAGATTTAGCAGCCAGAGCTTCAGGAGGAGCAGCAGCGAGCACAGCATCGCTTTTGCAGCAGCTCCTTCCATGTGCATGTTTTTGGGAGTTGAAAGGCTTGCAGAGTGTTCAAGTAGCTTTTTCTCTCCGCTGGAAAGCTGCAAGCTCAGTGCCAGTGTTCTGCAGCTTCTTTCTTCACGTTTCAGCAGCTAGCACGCTCTCCGTGCGCTGGAGAAGCGGCAGAGGCTTCCTTGCCGGAGAAGCGGCACCTTCGCCGGCAGAGGCTTCCTTGCCGGAGAAGCGGCACCTTCGCCGGCAGAGAGCATCCTGCCGGCCGCGGTGCGCTCCGGAGCGGGGGCTTGTGCCGAAAGAGGCCGGCAACAGGCGCTTACCTTCGGACAGCTCCGGATGCCCGTCTAATGCGTCTCTTGTCGCCTACACGGCAGGGAAAAGCTTTTCCACTCTGTCTAGCAAGGAGAAAGTGTGCCAGCACAGCAAATGCCTCCCGGACTTTCCCTGCAATTCAGCAAGTGCTTTGCAGCTTGAAATTGGAAGGAAAGCCTCAGATTTAGCAGCCAGAGCTTCAGGAGGAGCAGCAGCGAGCACAGCATCGCTTTTGCAGCCGCTCCTTCCATGTGCATGTTTTTGGGAGTTGAAAGGCTTGCAGAGTGTTAAAGTAGCTTTTTCTCTCCGCTCGCAATCTTCACGCTCAGTGCCAGTGTTCTGCAGCTTCTTTCTTCACGTTTCAGCAGCTAGCACGCTCTCCGTGTGCTGGAGAAGCGGCTGAGGCTTCCTTGCCGGAGAAGCGGCACCTTCGCCGGCAGAGAGCATCCTGCCGGCCGCGGTGCGCTCCGGAGCGGGGGCTTGTGCCGAAAGAGGCCGGCAACAGGCGCTTACCTTCGGACAGCTCCGGATGCCCGTCTAATGCGTCTCTTGTCGCCTACACGGCAGGGAAAAGCTTTTCCACTCTGTCTAGGAAGGAGAAAGTGTGCCAGCACAGCAAATGCCTCCCGGACTTTCCTTGCAATTCAGCAAGTGCTTTGCAGCTTGAAATTGGAAGGAAAGCCTCAGATTTAGCAGCCAGAGCTTCAGGAGGAGCAGCAGCGAGCACAGCATCGCTTTTGCAGCAGCTCCTTCCATGTGCATGTTTTTGGGAGTTGAAAGGCTTGCAGAGTGTTCAAGTAGCTTTTTCTCTCCGCTGGAAAGCTGCACGCTCAGCGCCAGTGTTCTGCAGCTTCTTTCTTCACGTTTCAGCAGCTAGCACGCTCTCCGTGCGCTGGAGAAGCGGCAGACGCTTCCTTGCAAGAGAAGCGGCACCTTCGCCGGCAGAGAGCATCCTGCCGGCCGCGGTGCGCTCCGGAGCGGGGGCTTGTGCCGAAAGAGGCCGGCAACAGGCGCTTACCTTCGGACAGCTCCGGATCCCTGTTTAATGCGTCTCTTGTCGCCTACACGGCTGGGAAAAGCTTTTCCACTCTGTCTAGGAAGGAGAAAGTGTGCCAGCACAGCAAATGCCTCCCGGACTTTCCCTGCAATTCAGCAAGTGCTTTGCAGCTTGAAATTGGAAGGAAAGCCTCAGATTTAGCAGCCAGAGCTTCAGGAGGAGCAGCAGCGAGCACAGCATCGCTTTTGCAGCAGCTCCTTCCATGTGCATGTTTTTGGGAGTTGAAAGGCTTGCAGAGTGTTCAAGTAGCTTTTTCTCTCCGCTGGAAAGCTGCACGCTCAGTGCCAGTGTTCTGCAGCTTCTTTCTTCACGTTTCAGCAGCTAGCACGCTCTCCGTGTGCTGGAGAAGCGGCTGAGGCTTCCTTGCCGGAGAAGCGGCACCTTCGCCGGCAGAGAGCATCCTGCCGGCCGCGGTGCGCTCCGGAGCGGGGGCTTGTGCCGAAAGAGGCCGGCAACAGGCGCTTACCTTCGGACAGCTCCGGATGCCCGTCTAATGCGTCTCTTGTCGCCTACACGGCAGGGAAAAGCTTTTCCACTCTGTCTAGGAAGGAGAAAGTGTGCCAGCACAGCAAATGCCTCCCGGACTTTCCCTGCAATTCAGCAAGTGCTTTGCAGCTTGAAATTGGAAGGAAAGCCTCAGATTTAGCAGCCAGAGCTTCAGGAGGAGCAGCAGCGAGCACAGCATCGCTTTTGCAGCAGCTCCTTCCATGTGCATGTTTTTGGGAGTGGAAAGGCTTGCAGAGTGTTCAAGTAGCTTTTTCTCTCCGCTGGAAAGCTGCACGCTCAGTGCCAGTGTTCTGCAGCTTCTTTCTTCACGTTTCAGCAGCTAGCACGCTCTCCGTGTGCTGGAGAAGCGGCAGAGGCTTCCTTGCCGGAGAAGCGGCACCTTCGCCGGCAGAGAGCATCCTGCCGGCCGCGGTGCGCTCCGGAGCGGGGGCTTGTGCTGAAAGAGGCCGGCAACAGGCGCTTACCTTCGGACAGCTCCGGATCCCCGTCTAATGCGTCTCTTGTCGCCTACACGGCAGGGAAAAGCTTTTCCACTCTGTCTAGGAAGGAGAAAGTGTGCCAGCACAGCAAATGCCTCCCGGACTTTCCCTGCAATTCAGCAAGGTCTTTGCAGCTTGAAATTGGAAGGAAAGCCTCAGATTTAGCAGCCAGAGCTTCAGGAGGAGCAGCAGCGAGCACAGCATCGCTTTTGCAGCAGCTCCTTCCATGTGCATGTTTTTGGGAGTTGAAAGGCTTGCAGAGTGTTCAAGTAGCTTTTTCTCTCCGCTGGAAAGCTGCACGCTCAGCGCCAGTGTTCTGCAGCTTCTTTCTTCACGTTTCAGCAGCTAGCACGCTCTCCGTGCGCTGGAGAAGCGGCAGAGGCTTCCTTGCCGGAGAAGCGGCACCTTCGCCGGCAGAGAGCATCCTGCCGGCCGCGGTGCGCTCCGGAGCGGGGGCTTGTGCCGAAAGAGGCCGGCAACAGGCGCTTACCTTCGGACAGCTCCGGATGCCCGTCTAATGCGTCTCTTGTCGCCTACACGGCAGGGAAAAGCTTTTCCACTCTGTCTAGGAAGGAGAAAGTGTGCCAGCACAGCAAATGCCTCCCGGACTTTCCCTGCAATTCAGCAAGTGCTTTGCAGCTTGAAATTGGAAGGAAAGCCTCAGATTTAGCAGCCAGAGCTTCAGGAGGAGCAGCAGCGAGCACAGCATCGCTTTTGCAGCAGCTCCTTCCATGTGCATGTTTTTGGGAGTTGAAAGGCTTGCAGAGTGTTCAAGTAGCTTTTTCTCTCCGCTGGAAAGCTGCACGCTCAGTGCCAGTGTTCTGCAGCTTCTTTCTTCACGTTTCAGCAGCTAGCACGCTCTCCGTGTGCTGGAGAAGCGGCTGAGGCTTCCTTGCCGGAGAAGCGGCACCTTCGCCGGCAGAGAGCATCCTGCCGGCCGCGGTGCGCTCCGGAGCGGGGGCTTGTGCCGAAAGAGGCCGGCAACAGGCGCTTACCTTCGGACAGCTCCGGATGCCCGTCTAATGCGTCTCTTGTCGCCTACACGGCAGGGAAAAGCTTTTCCACTCTGTCTAGGAAGGAGAAAGTGTGCCAGCACAGCAAATGCCTCCCGGACTTTCCCTGCAATTCAGCAAGTGCTTTGCAGCTTGAAATTGGAAGGAAAGCCTCAGATTTAGCAGCCAGAGCTTCAGGAGGAGCAGCAGCGAGCACAGCATCGCTTTTGCAGCAGCTCCTTCCATGTGCATGTTTTTGGGAGTTGAAAGGCTTCAGAGTGTTCAAGTAGCTTTTTCTCTCCGCTGGAAAGCTGCACGCTCAGCGCCAGTGTTCTGCAGCTTCTTTCTTCACGTTTCAGCAGCTAGCACGCTCTCCGTGCGCTGGAGAAGCGGCAGAGGCTTCCTTGCCGGAGAAGCGGCACCTTCGCCGGCAGAGAGCATCCTGCCGGCCGCGGTGCGCTCCGGAGCGGGGGCTTGTGCCGAAAGAGGCCGGCAACAGGCGCTTACCTTCGGACAGCTCCGGATGCCCGTCTAATGCGTCTCTTGTCGCCTACACGGCAGGGAAAAGCTTTTCCACTCTGTCTAGGAAGGAGAAAGTGTGCCAGCACAGCAAATGCCTCCCGGACTTTCCCTGCAATTCAGCAAGTGCTTTGCAGCTTGAAATTGGAAGGAAAGCCTCAGATTTAGCAGCCAGAGCTTCAGGAGGAGCAGCAGCGAGCACAGCATCGCTTTTGCAGCAGCTCCTTCCATGTGCATGTTTTTGGGAGTTGAAAGGCTTGCAGAGTGTTCAAGTGGCTTTTTCTCTCCGCTGGAAAGCTGCACGCTCAGCGCCAGTGTTCTGCTGCTTCTTTCTTCACGTTTCAGCAGCGCGCACGCTCTCCGTGCGCTGGAGAAGCGGGCGAGGCTTCCTTGCCGGAGAAGTGGCACCTTCGCCGGCAGAGAGCATCCTGCCGGCCGCGGTGCGCTCCGGAGCGGGGGCTTGTGCCGAAAGAGGCCGGCAACAGGCGCTTACCTTCGGACAGCTCCGGATCCCCGTCTAATGCGTCTCTTGTCGCCTACACGGCAGGGAAAAAAGCTTTTCCACTCTGTCTAGGAAGGTGAAAGTGTGCCAGCACAGCAAATGCCTCCCGGACTTTCCCTGCAATTCAGCAAGTGCTTTGCAGCTTGAAATTGGAAGGAAAGCCTCAGATTTAGCAGCCAGAGCTTCAGGAGGAGCAGCAGCGAGCACAGCATCGCTTTTGCAGCAGCTCCTTCCATGTGCATGTTTTTGGGAGTTGAAAGGCTTGCAGTGTGTTAAAGTAGCTTTTTCTCTCCGCTGGAAATCTGCACGCTCAGCGCCAGTGTTCTGCAGCTTCTTTCTTCACGTTTCAGCAGCTAGCACGCTCTCCGTGCGCTGGAGAAGCGGCAGAGGCTTCCTTGCCGGAGAAGCGGCACCTTCGCCGGCAGAGAGCATCCTGCCGGCCGCGGTGCGCTCCGGAGCGGGGGCTTGTGCCGAAAGAGGCCGGCAACAGGCGCTTACCTTCGGACAGCTCCGGATGCCCGTCTAATGCGTCTCTTGTCGCCTACACGGCAGGGAAAAGCTTTTCCACTCTGTCTAGCAAGGAGAAAGTGTGCCAGCACAGCAAATGCCTCCCGGACTTTCCCTGCAATTCAGCAAGTGCTTTGCAGCTTGAATTTGGAAGGAAAGCCTCAGATTTAGCAGCCAGAGCTTCAGGAGGAGCAGCAGCGAGCACAGCATCGCTTTTGCAGCAGCTCCTTCCATGTGCATGTTTTTGGGAGTGGAAAGGCTTGCAGAGTGTTAAAGTCGCTTTTTCTCTCCGCTGGAAATCTGCACGCTCAGCGCAAGTGTTCTGCAGCTTCTTTCTTCACGTTTCAGCAGCTAGCACGCTCTCCGTGTGCAGGAGAAGCGGCAGAGGCTTCTTTGCCGGAGAAGCGGCACCTTCGCCGGCAGAGAGCATCCTGCCGGCCGCGGTGCGCTCCGGAGCGGGGGCTTGTGCCGAAAAAGGCCGGCAACAGGCGCTTACCTTCGGACAGCTCCGGATGCCCGTCTAATGCGTCTCTTGTCGCCTACACGGCAGGGAAAAGCTTTTCCACTCTGTCTAGGAAGGAGAAAGTGTGCCAGCAGAGCAAATGCCTCCCGGACTTTCCCTGCAATTCAGCAAGTGCTTTGCAGCTTGAAATTGGAAGGAAAGCCTCAGATTTAGCAGCCAGAGCTTCAGGAGGAGCAGCAGCGAGCACAGCATCGCTTTTGCAGCAGCTCCTTCCATGTGCATGTTTTTGGGAGTTGAAAGGCTTGCAGAGTGTTAAAGTAGCTTTTTCTCTCCGCTGGAAAGCTGCACGCTCAGTGCCAGTGTTCTGCAGCTTCTTTCTTCACGTTTCAGCAGCTAGCACGCTCTCCGTGCGCTGGAGAAGCGGCAGAGGCTTCCTTGCCGGAGAAGCGGCACCTTCGCCGGCAGAGAGCATCCTGCCGGCCGCGGTGCGCTCCGGAGCGGGGGCTTGTGCCGAAAGAGGCCGGCAACAGGCGCTTACCTTCGGACAGCTCCGGATGCCCGTCTAATGCGTCTCTTGTCGCCTACACGGCAGGGAAAAGCTTTTCCACTCTGTCTAGGAAGGAGAAAGTGTGCCAGCACAGCAAATGCCTCCCGGACTTTCCCTGGAATTCAGCAAGTGCTTTACAGCTTGAAATTGGAAGGAAAGCCTCAGATTTAGCAGCCAGAGCTTCAGGAGGAGCAGCAGCGAGCACAGCATCGCTTTTGCAGCAGCTCCTTCCATGTGCATGTTTTTGGGAGTTGAAAGGCTTGCAGAGTGTTCAAGTAGCTTTTTCTCTCCGCTGGAAATCTGCACGCTCAGCGCCAGTGTTCTGCAGCTTCTTTCTTCACGTTTCAGCAGCTAGCACGCTCTCCGTGCGCTGGAGAAGCGGCAGAGGCTTCCTTGCCGGAGAAGCGGCACCTTCGCCGGCAGAGAGCATCCTGCCGGCCGCGGTGCGCTCCGGAGCGGGGGCTTGTGCCGAAAGAGGCCGGGAACAGGCGCTTACCTTCGGACAGCTCCGGATGCCCGTCTAATGCGTCTCTTGTCGCCTACACGGCAGGGAAAAGCTTTTCCACTCTGTCTAGGAAGGAGAAAGTGTGCCAGCACAGCAAATGCCTCCCGGACTTTCCCTGGAATTCAGCAAGTGCTTTGCAGCTTGAAATTGGAAGGAAAGCCTCAGATTTAGCAGCCAGAGCTTCAGGAGGAGCAGCAGCGAGCACAGCATCGCTTTTGCAGCAGCTCCTTCCATGTGCATGTTTTTGGGAGTTGAAAGGCTTCAGAGTGTTCAAGTAGCTTTTTCTCTCCGCTGGAAAGCTGCACGCTCAGCGCCAGTGTTCTGCAGCTTCTTTCTTCACGTTTCAGCAGCTAGCACGCTCTCCGTGCGCTGGAGAAGCGGCAGAGGCTTCCTTGCCGGAGAAGCGGCACCTTCGCCGGCAGAGAGCATCCTGCCGGCCGCGGTGCGCTCCGGAGCGGGGGCTTGTGCCGAAAGAGGCCGGCAACAGGCGCTTACCTTCGGACAGCTCCGGATGCCCGTCTAATGCGTCTCTTGTCGCCTACACGGCAGGGAAAAGCTTTTCCACTCTGTCTAGGAAGGAGAAAGTGTGCCAGCACAGCAAATGCCTCCCGGACTTTCCCTGCAATTCAGCAAGTGCTTTGCAGCTTGAAATTGGAAGGAAAGCCTCAGATTTAGCAGCCAGAGCTTCAGGAGGAGCAGCAGCGAGCACAGCATCGCTTTTGCAGCAGCTCCTTCCATGTGCATGTTTTTGGGAGTTGAAAGGCTTGCAGAGTGTTCAAGTGGCTTTTTCTCTCCGCTGGAAAGCTGCACGCTCAGCGCCAGTGTTCTGCTGCTTCTTTCTTCACGTTTCAGCAGCGCGCACGCTCTCCGTGCGCTGGAGAAGCGGGCGAGGCTTCCTTGCCGGAGAAGTGGCACCTTCGCCGGCAGAGAGCATCCTGCCGGCCGCGGTGCGCTCCGGAGCGGGGGCTTGTGCCGAAAGAGGCCGGCAACAGGCGCTTACCTTCGGACAGCTCCGGATCCCCGTCTAATGCGTCTCTTGTCGCCTACACGGCAGGGAAAAAAGCTTTTCCACTCTGTCTAGGAAGGTGAAAGTGTGCCAGCACAGCAAATGCCTCCCGGACTTTCCCTGCAATTCAGCAAGTGCTTTGCAGCTTGAAATTGGAAGGAAAGCCTCAGATTTAGCAGCCAGAGCTTCAGGAGGAGCAGCAGCGAGCACAGCATCGCTTTTGCAGCAGCTCCTTCCATGTGCATGTTTTTGGGAGTTGAAAGGCTTGCAGAGTGTTAAAGTAGCTTTTTCTCTCCGCTGGAAATCTGCACGCTCAGCGCCAGTGTTCTGCAGCTTCTTTCTTCACGTTTCAGCAGCTAGCACGCTCTCCGTGCGCTGGAGAAGCGGCAGAGGCTTCCTTGCCGGAGAAGCGGCACCTTCGCCGGCAGAGAGCATCCTGCCGGCCGCGGTGCGCTCCGGAGCGGGGGCTTGTGCCGAAAGAGGCCGGCAACAGGCGCTTACCTTCGGACAGCTCCGGATGCCCGTCTAATGCGTCTCTTGTCGCCTACACGGCAGGGAAAAGCTTTTCCACTCTGTCTAGCAAGGAGAAAGTGTGCCAGCACAGCAAATGCCTCCCGGACTTTCCCTGCAATTCAGCAAGTGCTTTGCAGCTTGAATTTGGAAGGAAAGCCTCAGATTTAGCAGCCAGAGCTTCAGGAGGAGCAGCAGCGAGCACAGCATCGCTTTTGCAGCAGCTCCTTCCATGTGCATGTTTTTGGGAGTGGAAAGGCTTGCAGAGTGTTAAAGTCGCTTTTTCTCTCCGCTGGAAATCTGCACGCTCAGCGCAAGTGTTCTGCAGCTTCTTTCTTCACGTTTCAGCAGCTAGCACGCTCTCCGTGTGCAGGAGAAGCGGCAGAGGCTTCTTTGCCGGAGAAGCGGCACCTTCGCCGGCAGAGAGCATCCTGCCGGCCGCGGTGCGCTCCGGAGCGGGGGCTTGTGCCGAAAAAGGCCGGCAACAGGCGCTTACCTTCGGACAGCTCCGGATGCCCGTCTAATGCGTCTCTTGTCGCCTACACGGCAGGGAAAAGCTTTTCCACTCTGTCTAGGAAGGAGAAAGTGTGCCAGCAGAGCAAATGCCTCCCGGACTTTCCCTGCAATTCAGCAAGTGCTTTGCAGCTTGAAATTGGAAGGAAAGCCTCAGATTTAGCAGCCAGAGCTTCAGGAGGAGCAGCAGCGAGCACAGCATCGCTTTTGCAGCAGCTCCTTCCATGTGCATGTTTTTGGGAGTTGAAAGGCTTGCAGAGTGTTAAAGTAGCTTTTTCTCTCCGCTGGAAAGCTGCACGCTCAGTGCCAGTGTTCTGCAGCTTCTTTCTTCACGTTTCAGCAGCTAGCACGCTCTCCGTGCGCTGGAGAAGCGGCAGAGGCTTCCTTGCCGGAGAAGCGGCACCTTCGCCGGCAGAGAGCATCCTGCCGGCCGCGGTGCGCTCCGGAGCGGGGGCTTGTGCCGAAAGAGGCCGGCAACAGGCGCTTACCTTCGGACAGCTCCGGATGCCCGTCTAATGCGTCTCTTGTCGCCTACACGGCAGGGAAAAGCTTTTCCACTCTGTCTAGGAAGGAGAAAGTGTGCCAGCACAGCAAATGCCTCCCGGACTTTCCCTGGAATTCAGCAAGTGCTTTACAGCTTGAAATTGGAAGGAAAGCCTCAGATTTAGCAGCCAGAGCTTCAGGAGGAGCAGCAGCGAGCACAGCATCGCTTTTGCAGCAGCTCCTTCCATGTGCATGTTTTTGGGAGTTGAAAGGCTTGCAGAGTGTTCAAGTAGCTTTTTCTCTCCGCTGGAAATCTGCACGCTCAGCGCCAGTGTTCTGCAGCTTCTTTCTTCACGTTTCAGCAGCTAGCACGCTCTCCGTGCGCTGGAGAAGCGGCAGAGGCTTCCTTGCCGGAGAAGCGGCACCTTCGCCGGCAGAGAGCATCCTGCCGGCCGCGGTGCGCTCCGGAGCGGGGGCTTGTGCCGAAAGAGGCCGGGAACAGGCGCTTACCTTCGGACAGCTCCGGATGCCCGTCTAATGCGTCTCTTGTCGCCTACACGGCAGGGAAAAGCTTTTCCACTCTGTCTAGGAAGGAGAAAGTGTGCCAGCACAGCAAATGCCTCCCGGACTTTCCCTGGAATTCAGCAAGTGCTTTACAGCTTGAAATTGGAAGGAAAGCCTCAGATTTAGCAGCCAGAGCTTCAGGAGGAGCAGCAGCGAGCACAGCATCGCTTTTGCAGCAGCTCCTTCCATGTGCATGTTTTTGGGAGTTGAAAGGCTTGCAGAGTGTTCAAGTAGCTTTTTCTCTCCGCTGGAAATCTGCACGCTCAGCGCCAGTGTTCTGCAGCTTCTTTCTTCACGTTTCAGCAGCTAGCACGCTCTCCGTGCGCTGGAGAAGCGGCAGAGGCTTCCTTGCCGGAGAAGCGGCACCTTCGCCGGCAGAGAGCATCCTGCCGGCCGCGGTGCGCTCCGGAGCGGGGGCTTGTGCCGAAAGAGGCCGGCAACAGGCGCTTACCTTCGGACAGCTCCGGATCCCCGTCTAATGCGTCTCTTGTCGCCTACACGGCAGGGAAAAGCTTTTCCACTCTGTCTAGGAAGGAGAAAGTGTGCCAGCACAGCAAATGCCTCCCGGACTTTCCCTGGAATTCAGCAAGTGCTTTGCAGCTTGAAATTGGAAGGAAAGCCTCAGATTTAGCAGCCAGAGCTTCAGGAGGAGCAGCAGCGAGCACAGCATCGCTTTTGCAGCAGCTCCTTCCATGTGCATGTTTTTGGGAGTTGAAAGGCTTGCAGAGTGTTCAAGTCGCTTTTTCTCTCCGCTGGAAAGCTGCACGCTCAGTGCCAGTGTTCTGCAGCTTCTTTCTTCACGTTTCAGCAGCTAGCACGCTCTCCGTGCGCTGGAGAAGCGGCAGAGGCTTCCTTGCCGGAGAAGCGGCACCTTCGCCGGCAGAGAGCATCCTGCCGGCCGCGGTGCGCTCCGGAGCGGGGGCTTGTGCCGAAAGAGGCCGGCAACAGGCGCTTACCTTCGGACAGCTCCGGATGCCCGTCTAATGCGTCTCTTGTCGCCTACACGGCAGGGAAAAGCTTTTCCACTCTGTCTAGGAAGGAGAAAGTGTGCCAGCACAGCAAATGCCTCCCGGACTTTCCCTGGAATTCAGCAAGTGCTTTACAGCTTGAAATTGGAAGGAAAGCCTCAGATTTAGCAGCCAGAGCTTCAGGAGGAGCAGCAGCGAGCACAGCATCGCTTTTGCAGCAGCTCCTTCCATATGCATGTTTTTGGGAGTTGAAAGGCTTGCAGAGTGTTAAAGTAGCTTTTTCTCTCCGCTGGAAAGCTGCACGCTCAGCGCCAGTGTTCTGCTGCTTCTTTCTTCACGTTTCAGCAGCTAGCACGCTCTCCGTGTGCAAGAGAAGCGGCAGAGGCTTCCTTGCCGGAGAAGCGGCACCTTCGCCGGCAGAGAGCATCCTGCCGGCCGCGGTGCGCTCCGGAGCGGGGGCTTGTGCCGAAAGAGGCCGGCAACAGGCGCTTACCTTCGGACAGCTCCGGATCCCCGTCTAATGCGTCTCTTGTCGCCTACACGGCAGGGAAAAGCTTTTCCACTCTGTCTAGGAAGGAGAAAGTGTGCCAGCACAGCAAATGCCTCCCGGACTTTCCCTGCAATTCAGCAAGTGCTTTGCAGCTTGAAATTGGAAGGAAAGCCTCAGATTTAGCAGCCAGAGCTTCAGGAGGAGCAGCAGCGAGCACAGCATCGCTTTTGCAGCAGCTCCTTCCATGTGCATGTTTTTGGGAGTTGAAAGGCTTGCAGAGTGTTCAAGTCGCTTTTTCTCTCCGCTGGAAAGCTGCACGCTCAGTGCCAGTGTTCTGCAGCTTCTTTCTTCACGTTTCAGCAGCTAGCACGCTCTCCGTGCGCTGGAGAAGCGGCAGAGGCTTCCTTGCCGGAGAAGCGGCACCTTCGCCGGCAGAGAGCATCCTGCCGGCCGCGGTGCGCTCCGGAGCGGGGGCTTGTGCCGAAAGAGGCCGGCAACAGGCGCTTACCTTCGGACAGCTCCGGATGCCCGTCTAATGCGTCTCTTGTCGCCTACACGGCAGGGAAAAGCTTTTCCACTCTGTCTAGGAAGGAGAAAGTGTGCCAGCACAGCAAATGCCTCCCGGACTTTCCCTGGAATTCAGCAAGTGCTTTACAGCTTGAAATTGGAAGGAAAGCCTCAGATTTAGCAGCCAGAGCTTCAGGAGGAGCAGCAGCGAGCACAGCATCGCTTTTGCAGCAGCTCCTTCCATGTGCATGTTTTTGGGAGTTGAAAGGCTTGCAGAGTGTTCAAGTAGCTTTTTCTCTCCGCTGGAAATCTGCACGCTCAGCGCCAGTGTTCTGCAGCTTCTTTCTTCACGTTTCAGCAGCTAGCACGCTCTCCGTGCGCTGGAGAAGCGGCAGAGGCTTCCTTGCCGGAGAAGCGGCACCTTCGCCGGCAGAGAGCATCCTGCCGGCCGCGGTGCGCTCCGGAGCGGGGGCTTGTGCCGAAAGAGGCCGGCAACAGGCGCTTACCTTCGGACAGCTCCGGATCCCCGTCTAATGCGTCTCTTGTCGCCTACACGGCAGGGAAAAGCTTTTCCACTCTGTCTAGGAAGGAGAAAGTGTGCCAGCACAGCAAATGCCTCCCGGACTTTCCCTGCAATTCAGCAAGTGCTTTGCAGCTTGAAATTGGAAGGAAAGCCTCAGATTTAGCAGCCAGAGCTTCAGGAGGAGCAGCAGCGAGCACAGCATCGCTTTTGCAGCAGCTCCTTCCATGTGCATGTTTTTGGGAGTTGAAAGGCTTGCAGAGTGTTCAAGTAGCTTTTTCTCTCCGCTGGAAATCTGCACGCTCAGCGCAACTGTTCTGCAGCTTCTTTCTTCAAGTTTCAGCAGCTAGCACGCTCTCCGTGTGCAGGAGAAGCGGCTGAGGCTTCCTTGCCGGAGAAGCGGCACCTTCGCCGGCAGAGAGCATCCTGCCGGCCGCGGTGCGCTCCGGAGCGGGGGCTTGTGCCGAAAGAGGCCGGCAACAGGCGCTTACCTTCGGACAGCTCCGGATGCCCGTCTAATGCGTCTCTTGTCGCCTACACGGCAGGGAAAAGCTTTTCCACTCTGTCTAGCAAGGAGAAAGTGTGCCAGCACAGCAAATGCCTCCCGGACTTTCCCTGCAATTCAGCAAGTGCTTTGCAGCTTGAAATTGGAAGGAAAGCCTCAGATTTAGCAGCCAGAGCTTCAGGAGGAGCAGCAGCGAGCACAGCATCGCTTTTGCAGCAGCTCCTTCCATGTGCATGTTTTTGGGAGTTGAAAGGCTTGCAGAGTGTTAAAGTAGCTTTTTCTCTCCGCTGGAAATCTGCACGCTCAGCGCCAGTGTTCTGCAGCTTCTTTCTTCACGTTTCAGCAGCTAGCACGCTCTCCGTGCGCTGGAGAAGCGGCAGAGGCTTCCTTGCCGGAGAAGCGGCACCTTCGCCGGCAGAGAGCATCCTGCCGGCCGCGGTGCGCTCCGGAGCGGGGGCTTGTGCCGAAAGAGGCCGGCAACAGGCGCTTACCTTCGGACAGCTCCGGATCCCCGTCTAATGCGTCTCTTGTCGCCTACACGGCAGGGAAAAGCTTTTCCACTCTGTCTAGGAAGGAGAAAGTGTGCCAGCACAGCAAATGCCTCCCGGACTTTCCCTGGAATTCAGCAAGTGCTTTGCAGCTTGAAATTGGAAGGAAAGCCTCAGATTTAGCAGCCAGAGCTTCAGGAGGAGCAGCAGCGAGCACAGCATCGCTTTTGCAGCAGCTCCTTCCATGTGCATGTTTTTGGGAGTTGAAAGGCTTGCAGAGTGTTAAAGTAGCTTTTTCTCTCCGCTGGAAAGCTGCACGCTCAGTGCCAGTGTTCTGCTGCTTCTTTCTTCACGTTTCAGCAGCTAGCACGCTCTCCGTGTGCAGGAGAAGCGGCAGAGGCTTCCTTGCCGGAGAAGCGGCACCTTCGCCGGCAGAGAGCATCCTGCCGGCCGCGGTGCGCTCCGGAGCGGGGGCTTGTGCCGAAAGAGGCCGGCAACAGGCGCTTACCTTCGGACAGCTCCGGATCCCCGTCTAATGCGTCTCTTGTCGCCTACACGGCAGGGAAAAGCTTTTCCACTCTGTCTAGGAAGGAGAAAGTGTGCCAGCACAGCAAATGCCTCCCGGACTTTCCCTGGAATTCAGCAAGGTCTTTGCAGCTTGAAATTGGAAGGAAAGCCTCAGATTTAGCAGCCAGAGCTTCAGGAGGACCAGCAGCGAGCACAGCATCGCTTTTGCAGCAGCTCCTTCCATGTGCATGTTTTTGGGAGTTGAAAGGCTTGCAGAGTGTTAAAGTAGCTTTTTCTCTCCGCTGGAAATCTGCACGCTCAGCGCAAGTGTTCTGCAGCTTCTTTCTTCACGTTTCAGCAGCTAGCACGCTCTCCGTGTGCAGGAGAAGCGGCAGAGGCTTCTTTGCCGGAGAAGCGGCACCTTCGCCGGCAGAGAGCATCCTGCCGGCCGCGGTGCGCTCCGGAGCAGGGGTTTGTGCCGAAAGAGGCCGGCAACAGGCGCTTACCTTCGTACAGCTCCGGATGCCCGTCTAATGCGTCTCTTGTCGCCTACACGGCAGGGAAAAGCTTTTCCACTCTGTCTAGGAAGGAGAAAGTGTGCCAGCACAGCAAATGCCTCCCGGACTTTCCCTGCAATTCAGCAAGTGCTTTGCAGCTTGAAATTGGAAGGAAAGCCTCAGATTTAGCAGCCAGAGCTTCAGGAGGAGCAGCAGCGAGCACAGCATCGCTTTTGCAGCAGCTCCTTCCATGTGCATGTTTTTGGGAGTTGAAAGGCTTGCAGAGTGTTAAAGTAGCTTTTTCTCTCCGCTGGAAATCTGCACGCTCAGCGCCAGTGTTCTGCAGCTTCTTTCTTCACGTTTCAGCAGCTAGCACGCTCTCCGTGTGCAGGAGAAGCGGCAGAGGCTTCTTTGCCGGAGAAGCGGCACCTTCGCCGGCAGAGAGCATCCTGCCGGCCGCGGTGCGCTCCGGAGCAGGGGTTTGTGCCGAAAGAGGCCGGCAACAGGCGCTTACCTTCGTACAGCTCCGGATGCCCGTCTAATGCGTCTCTTGTCGCCTACACGGCAGGGAAAAGCTTTTCCACTCTGTCTAGGAAGGAGAAAGTGTGCCAGCACAGCAAATGCCTCCCGGACTTTCCCTGCAATTCAGCAAGTGCTTTGCAGCTTGAAATTGGAAGGAAAGCCTCAGATTTAGCAGCCAGAGCTTCAGGAGGAGCAGCAGCGAGCACAGCATCGCTTTTGCAGCAGCTCCTTCCATGTGCATGTTTTTGGGAGTTGAAAGGCTTGCAGAGTGTTCAAGTAGCTTTTTCTCTCCGCTGGAAAGCTGCACGCTCAGTGCCAGTGTTCTGCAGCTTCTTTCTTCACGTTTCAGCAGCGCGCACGCTCTCCTTGCGCTGGAGAAGCGGCAGAGGCTTCCTTGCCGGAGAAGTGGCACCTTCGCCGGCAGAGAACATCCTGCCGGCCGCGGTGCGCTCCGGAGCGGGGGCTTGTGCCGAAAGAGGCCGGCAACAGGCGCTTACCTTCGGACAGCTCCGGATGCCCGTCTAATGCGTCTCTTGTCGCCTACACGGCAGGGAAAAAAGCTTTTCCACTCTGTCTAGGAAGGAGAAAGTGTGCCAGCACAGCAAATGCCTCCCGGACTTTCCCTGCAATTCAGCAAGTGCTTTGCAGCTTGAAATTGGAAGGAAAGCCTCAGATTTAGCAGCCAGAGCTTCAGGAGGAGCAGCAGCGAGCACAGCATCGCTTTTGCAGCAGCTCCTTCCATGTGCATGTTTTTGGGAGTTGAAAGGCTTGCAGAGTGTTCAAGTAGCTTTTTCTCTCCGCTGGAAAGCTGCACGCTCAGTGCCAGTGTTCTGCTGCTTCTTTCTTCACGTTTCAGCAGCTAGCACGCTCTCCGTGCGCTGGAGAAGCGGCAGAGGCTTCCTTGCCGGAGAAGCGGCACCTTCGCCGGCAGAGAGCATCCTGCCGGCCGCGGTGCGCTCCGGAGCGGGGGCTTGTGCCGAAAGAGGCCGGCAACAGGCGCTTACCTTCGGACAGCTCCGGATGCCCGTCTAATGCGTCTCTTGTCGCCTACACGGCAGGGAAAAGCTTTTCCACTCTGTCTAGGAAGGAGAAAGTGTGCCAGCACAGCAAATGCCTCCCGGACTTTCCCTGGAATTCAGCAAGTGCTTTACAGCTTGAAATTGGAAGGAAAGCCTCAGATTTAGCAGCCAGAGCTTCAGGAGGAGCAGCAGCGAGCACAGCATCGCTTTTGCAGCAGCTCCTTCCATGTGCATGTTTTTGGGAGTTGAAAGGCTTGCAGAGTGTTAAAGTAGCTTTTTCTCTCCGCTGGAAATCTGCACGCTCAGCGCCAGTGTTCTGCAGCTTCTTTCTTCACGTTTCAGCAGCTAGCACGCTCTCCGTGCGCTGGAGAAGCGGCAGAGGCTTCCTTGCCGGAGAAGCGGCACCTTCGCCGGCAGAGAGCATACTGCCGGCCGCGGTGCGCTCCGGAGCGGGGGCTTGTGCCGAAAGAGGCCGGCAACAGGCGCTTACCTTCGGACAGCTCCGGATCCCCGTCTAATGCGTCTCTTGTCGCCTACACGGCAGGGAAAAGCTTTTCCACTCTGTCTAGGAAGGAGAAAGTGTGCCAGCACAGCAAATGCCTCCCGGACTTTCCCTGCAATTCAGCAAGTGCTTTGCAGCTTGAATTTAAAAGAAAAGCCTCAGATTTAGCAGCCAGAGCTTCAGGAGGAGCAGCAGCGAGCACAGCATCGCTTTTGCAGCAGCTCCTTCCATGTGCATGTTTTTGGGAGTTGAAAGGCTTGCAGAGTGTTCAAGTAGCTTTTTCTCTCCGCTGGAAAGCTGCACGCTCAGTGCCAGTGTTCTGCAGCTTCTTTCTTCACGTTTCAGCAGAGCGCACGCTCTCCTTGCGCTGGAGAAGCGGCTGAGGCTTCCTTGCCGGAGAAGCGGCACCTTCGCCGGCAGAGAGCATCCTGCCGGCCGCGGTGCGCTCCGGAGCGGGCGCTTGTGCCGAAAGAGGCCGGCAACAGGCGCTTACCTTCGGACAGCTCCGGATCCCCGTCTAATGCGTCTCTTGTCGCCTACACGGCAGGGAAAAGCTTTTCCACTCTGTCTAGCAAGGAGAAAGTGTGCCAGCACAGCAAATGCCTCCCGGACTTTCCCTGGAATTCAGCAAGTGCTTTGCAGCTTGAAATTGGAAGGAAAGCCTCAGATTTAGCAGCCAGAGCTTCAGGAGGAGCAGCAGCGAGCACAGCATCGCTTTTGCAGCAGCTCCTTCCATGTGCATGTTTTTGGGAGTTGAAAGGCTTGCAGAGTGTTCAAGTAGCTTTTTCTCTCCGCTGGAAAGCTGCACGCTTAGCGCCAGTGTTCTGCAGCTTCTTTCTTCACGTTTCAGCAGCTAGCACGCTCTCCGTGTGCTGGAGAAGCGGCAGAGGCTTCCTTGCCGGAGAAGCGGCACCTTCGCCGGCAGAGAGCATCCTGCCGGCCGCGGTGCGCTCCGGAGCGGGGGCTTGTGCCGAAAGAGGCCGGCAACAGGCGCTTACCTTCGGACAGCTCCGGATCCCCGTCTAATGCGTCTCTTGTCGCCTACACGGCAGGGAAAAAAGCTTTTCCACTCTGTCTAGGAAGGAGAAAGTGTGCCAGCACAGCAAATGCCTCCCGGACTTTCCCTGCAATTCAGCAAGTGCTTTGCAGCTTGAAATTGGAAGGAAAGCCTCAGATTTAGCAGCCAGAGCTTCAGGAGGAGCAGCAGCGAGCACAGCATCGCTTTTGCAGCAGCTCCTTCCATGTGCATGTTTTTGGGAGTTGAAAGGCTTGCAGAGTGTTCAAGTCGCTTTTTCTCTCCGCTGGAAAGCTGCACGCTCAGTGCCAGTGTTCTGCTGCTTCTTTCTTCACGTTTCAGCAGCTAGCACGCTCTCCGTGCGCTGGAGAAGCGGCAGAGGCTTCCTTGCCGGAGAAGCGGCACCTTCGCCGGCAGAGAGCATCCTGCCGGCCGCGGTGCGCTCCGGAGCGGGGGCTTGTGCCGAAAGAGGCCGGCAACAGGCGCTTACCTTCGGACAGCTCCGGATCCCCGTCTAATGCGTCTCTTGTCGCCTACACGGCAGGGAAAAGCTTTTCCACTCTGTCTAGGAAGGAGAAAGTGTGCCAGCACAGCAAATGCCTCCCGGACTTTCCCTGGAATTCAGCAAGTGCTTTACAGCTTGAAATTGGAAGGAAAGCCTCAGATTTAGCAGCCAGAGCTTCAGGAGGAGCAGCAGCGAGCACAGCATCGCTTTTGCAGCAGCTCCTTCCATGTGCATGTTTTTGGGAGTTGAAAGGCTTGCAGAGTGTTCAAGTAGCTTTTTCTCTCCGCTGGAAAGCTGCACGCTCAGCGCCAGTGTTCTGCAGCTTCTTTCTTCACGTTTCAGCAGCTAGCACGCTCTCCGTGCGCTGGAGAAGCGGCAGAGGCTTCCTTGCCGGAGAAGCGGCACCTTCGCCGGCAGAGAGCATCCTGCCGGCCGCGGTGCGCTCCGGAGCGGGGGCTTGTGCCGAAAGAGGCCGGCAACAGGCGCTTACCTTCGGACAGCTCCGGATCCCCGTCTAATGCGTCTCTTGTCGCCCAAACGGCAGGGAAAAAAGCTTTTCCACTCTGTCTAGGAAGGAGAAAGTGTGCCAGCACAGCAAATGCCTCCCGGACTTTCCCTGGAATTCAGCAAGTGCTTTGCAGCTTGAAATTGGAAGGAAAGCCTCAGATTTAGCAGCCAGAGCTTCAGGAGGAGCAGCAGCGAGCACAGCATCGCTTTTGCAGCAGCTCCTTCCATGTGCATGTTTTTGGGAGTGGAAAGGCTTGCAGAGTGTTAAAGTAGCTTTTTCTCTCCGCTGGAAAGCTGCACGCTCAGTGCCAGTGTTCTGCTGCTTCTTTCTTCACGTTTCAGCAGCTAGCACGCTCTCCGTGCGCTGGAGAAGCGGCAGAGGCTTCCTTGCCGGAGAAGCGGCACCTTCGCCGGCAGAGAGCATCCTGCCGGCCGCGGTGCGCTCCGGAGCGGGGGCTTGTGCCGAAAGAGGCCGGCAACAGGCGCTTACCTTCGGACAGCTCCGGATGCCCGTCTAATGCGTCTCTTGTCGCCTACACGGCAGGGAAAAGCTTTTCCACTCTGTCTAGGAAGGAGAAAGTGTGCCAGCACAGCAAATGCCTCCCGGACTTTCCCTGCAATTCAGCAAGTGCTTTGCAGCTTGAAATTGGAAGGAAAGCCTCAGATTTAGCAGCCAGAGCTTCAGGAGGAGCAGCAGCGAGCACAGCATCGCTTTTGCAGCAGCTCCTTCCATGTGCATGTTTTTGGGAGTTGAAAGGCTTGCAGAGTGTTAAAGTAGCTTTTTCTCTCCGCTGGAAAGCTGCACGCTCAGTGCCAGTGTTCTGCAGCTTCTTTCTTCACGTTTCAGCAGCGCGCACGCTCTCCTTGCGCTGGAGAAGCGGCAGAGGCTTCCTTGCCGGAGAAGCGGCACCTTCGCCGGCAGAGAGCATCCTGCCGGCCGCGGTGCGCTCCGGAGCGGGGGCTTGTGCCGAAAGAGGCCGGCAACAGGCGCTTACCTTCGGACAGCTCCGGATGCCCGTCTAATGCGTCTCTTGTCGCCTACACGGCAGGGAAAAGCTTTTCCACTCTGTCTAGCAAGGAGAAAGTGTGCCAGCACAGCAAATGCCTCCCGGACTTTCCCTGCAATTCAGCAAGTGCTTTGCAGCTTGAAATTGGAAGGAAAGCCTCAGATTTAGCAGCCAGAGCTTCAGGAGGAGCAGCAGCGAGCACAGCATCGCTTTTGCAGCAGCTCCTTCCATGTGCATGTTTTTGGGAGTTGAAAGGCTTGCAGAGTGTTCAAGTAGCTTTTTCTCTCCGCTGGAAAGCTGCACGCTCAGTGCCAGTGTTCTGCTGCTTCTTTCTTCACGTTTCAGCAGCTAGCACGCTCTCCGTGCGCTGGAGAAGCGGCAGAGGCTTCCTTGCCGGAGAAGCGGCACCTTCGCCGGCAGAGAGCATCCTGCCGGCCGCGGTGCGCTCCGGAGCGGGGGCTTGTGCCGAAAGAGGCCGGCAACAGGCGCTTACCTTCGGACAGCTCCGGATCCCCGTCTAATGCGTCTCTTGTCGCCTACACGGCAGGGAAAAGCTTTTCCACTCTGTCTAGGAAGGAGAAAGTGTGCCAGCACAGCAAATGCCTCCCGGACTTTCCCTGCAAATTAAGCAAGTGCTTTGCAGCTTGAAATTGGAAGGAAAGCCTCAGATTTAGCAGCCAGAGCTTGAGGCGGAGCAGCAGCGAACACAGCATCGCTTTTGCAGCAGCTCCTTCCATGTGCATGTTTTTGGGAGTTGAAAGGCTTGCAGAGTGTTCAAGTAGCTTTTTCTCTCCGCTGGAAAGCTGCACGCTCAGCGCCAGTGTTCTGCTGCTTCTTTTTTCACGTTTCAGCAGCTAGCACGCTCTCCGTGCGCTGGAGAAGCGGCAGAGGCTTCTTTGCCGGAGAAGCGGCACCTTCGCCGGCAGAGAGCATCCTGCCGGCCGCGGTGCGCTCCGGAGCGGGGGCTTGTGCCGAAAGAGGCCGGCAACAGGCGCTTACCTTCGGACAGCTCCGGATGCCCGTCTAATGCGTCTCTTGTCGCCTACACGGCAGGGAAAAGCTTTTCCACTCTGTCTAGGAAGGAGAAAGTGTGCCAGCACAGCAAATGCCTCCCGGACTTTCCCTGCAATTCAGCAAGTGCTTTGCAGCTTGAAATTGGAAGGAAAGCCTCAGATTTAGCAGCCAGAGCTTCAGGAGGAGCAGCAGCGAGCACAGCATCGCTTTTGCAGCAGCTCCTTCCATGTGCATGTTTTTGGGAGTTGAAAGGCTTGCAGAGTGTCAACTTTGCTGCTTTTCCCCGTATGGACAGCACGCCTGCACATTGATACCTCTTGGGATTTTTAGTCCTTGTGAGTCTGTAATGTGCATGCTGGTATTTCAAAGCAGTGGTGCTGTGTCTAAATTCTTGGACATTGAATGACTAATCCAGAAAAAGTTCTTCTCCTCAAGATTCTTTTGCTGTTCAAGAGTTTCACTGACAGTTTGGAATCCAGAAAATGAAAAAAAGCCCACTGTGTTTCAAGCTGAGGAAGAACCTTTCACAGCACGCAGTAGTTGTGTGCAGTACACGTGCTGAAAAGTGGTAAAGCTGAATGCCAACAGATGTCATATGTTGAAGAATGAATTGGCGGAGCAGACGGCTTACGTCGGCAGTGTATTGAATTGGAAAAGTCCAGCAACAGCTCATTCATAAGCAGAGTCAGCTGAGAATATGCTTATAGCTGTGGGACATCATCACAAAATGTAGAGAGAAGCACAACTGTGTCAGGACAAAAAGATTCTGCCAATCTTCCCCTTCTAAGTGGATACTCTTCATTGACGCAAACTCAAAAAGGGCAACACCAACTCCTCTGCCCTAACAAACTATTTCACTCTCACAGAGTCTGGTAACGAACTTGAAAACATCTGCCAAAAGAGCTCATAAAAGTGTTGGTGGAACAAGCTCTTTGCTGCCTACAATTTCAACTGCACCCATCAAACTATAAACACACACCCTGCTATCTCCACTTTTCTTCTCAGCTCTAGGTACCATCATAAGCCTTCAGTCTCTCAGAGTCAGGATCCAAATGGAATGGCACCAGGGACTGCTCACACACTAAAGCTACAAAAGCAAAATCTCCACTGCTTGGTGTCTGCATTCCCACTGGATGTTCAATAGCTCTAATCCAGAGAACTGTCCATTGGGAAAAGCCTTTAAACTCACTGAGGCTACCCAAAGTGTCCATCCAAATGTACTTTCTTTGCCAAAGACAGGAACTAGAAGCCCATCTCAAGAGAAATGGCATCCCCTCCTCCAAAATCCAAAACATCCAGGAATTGATTCCATAAAAGGGTGTCAGAACATTGGTACTGGGCCTTACTTGCCCAGGGCCTTAGATCAGCTTCACACCAAGACCCAGCGCAGCTACTTACCTTGTCCAAAAGAAGTTTACTGGCAGAATTTCAAGAAGGCTGCCTCGAGGAAGTGGAAAACACATGACAGATTGAGTTTTTCAGGAGGGAGTTCGTCTTCCAAAGATGGATACTGACTCCATGGTTGCAGGAATTGAGTCAGTGCTTCCAAACAAAATATGCCAGGATAGAAAGTTGCTGCCGCCTGTAAGCTGCATGTCACAGCTTCTTATCTGCAACTCCAACACTGGGGCTAAGTTCTTTCCTTCCCATGAGAAAGCATTGCTGCTCTCCTTCAGGAACTTACCAAGCAAAAGTTGCACACCACGTCCAGTACTGACTCTGTCCAACAATGGCTCCTACACAGAAGAGGCTAGGACAGAAATGTCTTGCAGGACTATACCCCCCCACCCCCACCTTATCAGCTGCCCTACTAACATTTGCCACCATATCTTTTACTTCCCAAGGAAAGGTATTTGGGTTCACTTGGCCTTTCCTTGCCTTGCCTCCAGTATCATGCCCAGTTTTACTAACCTAGCCTTGTTTTGTTTCCCCTGCTCGTGTCTGCTTTCCTGGCCCTACAAATAACTTCCTGGCTTTGTTTTGCCTTGCCTACCTCTCTTTGCCTTGCCTTCCATGCAGGCAAGGCAATGCAAGGCAAGTGTAGGCAATTGTAGTCCAGCACAAGGGAGAAGTTAGTTAACTTCTCCCTAGTCAAGGGAGAAATTAGTAAGGCTGGAGCCGTGAGGGGAAAGCAAATGGAGTGGTAGGTGAGAGAAGTCCCAGAAGTTAGAGGCAAGGCTGGGCATAGGAAGGTAAGTCAAATAATGGCTATGCCAGGCAGAAACAGGAAGAGCTAAGACAAGCATTGCCCTGGAGGAAAGAAGAAGGCAGGTCAAACGAAGGGCATGAGCATGCAAGGGAATGCAAAGCAGGAAAAGGCAAGAAAAATGTTGGGTTGTCAAAGTAAGGCAAGTGACAGGCACATTCAAAGATTGCTGGTACACAAAATAGGCCAGTACAGACTGCTCTGTCTGGCCTTGATCTCACATGAGCCATCTCTAATCTGCACACAAACCTCTTGGATTACATGCCTGCCTTTGTATGCAAAAGAACTGTCATTCTGGTCCTGAAGCCCAAGGGTGAAACATGAATTTTGTGTCCAAAATTCAAGATATTTAAGAATAGGTGTCAGAACAAGGCTGCGAGGACAGATGGGTGTGCTTGCACATGACCTCCTCTGGGCTTCCTCTCACATGCTCCTGAAACTCTGGAGCCTTGAGGAAAAAAAGCCATTTAAAGCCTTGAGAGTCCCAGGAGGAGCAGGCAGGGCAAAGTAAGTTGAAGAATTTAAAAAAAATAAGAGAGGTGTTGAATTCCAGGTGGGGGATGGGTGAGCAAGGTAATGCAAGGCAAGGAAGGGGTTCAAGGGCAGGTCAAGACAAGTGGTGGGTTCGCAAGGCAACACAAAGGAGAGGGAGGCAAGGCAATGAGTCTTAGAATGAGAAGGAAATGACAGACTAGAGCTGGACAAATGGGAAGGAAAAGAAGGATAGGTGAGCAAGTCAATGCTAGGCACTGAGTTGGTATGAAGGGCAAGGCAAGGACATGGACGCGTCAGGAAGGCAAAGGAAAGGAACGGTCAGGAATGATAAGGAAATGCAAGGTTGGGTAGGAAAGGCAAGTCAATATAGGAGAGTGGAAGGCAACACAATGGGTATCTTAAGAGAAAATGTCCATGCACAGCAAGACCAAGAGAAAGGCAGTAGAGAAGTCAAGGTGGGGGATGGGTGTGTGCAGCTGAGAAAATAAAGACAGTGCATAGCTCTCGTGTGTGTGTGGGTGTGTGTGGGGTGTGAAGTCTGCAGGATGTAAAGCAAAGAAAGCCTTCTCTTGATTGTGGAGTGAACGGATGTTTTAAAACGTAAGTGGCAAGGTCCATGCAACCTTTTCATCCAGGCGCATCTGTGTGTGAGACATATCCAGAAACTTCTCCATTTAGAGTCAGACTGCAAGCAGGAAACAGAATGTGACGGTGCAAATAGCTGAGCAGGAAAGCACATCACATCAGCATGTTTCAACAGAAGCAGTTTGCATGAGAAGGAGATGGACGCGTGGAACTCCAGCAATATGACAATATACTCAGCTGAGAAGCAAAGTGCAATGCCTCAGTGCATGCTCTGAAAACAAAAGGCTTCAAGGAAAAGGCAAGGGAACAGGACAGTGAAAGCTTTCTGTCCTGGCACACTGAGCCGTTTGAAGGTGAACTGCTGTTCGGTTTCACTGAGGATTCTGCAACACTGAGAGGATGTGCTTGTCCATGTAGCTGAGAAGGAAAGTGAGAATCGCCGGTACTTCTCGCAGAGTTTGTAGGCTGCCAGGGGAAAGTGATGGCCAGGCCAGGCTTTAGGCTGTGGCACTTGTTGCAAGGAAGAAGCTGCTGGATGGTTTAAGCTCTTGGGGATCTGCGAGAGTGAAAGACTACGCTGGTATCTTATTAAACTAATGATTGTTGATCATCTGCCTAAATTTATGACATAAACCAGGACTGAGTTGTTTTTCCCATTCACCCCAGTTTTTTCACCTTTTCATCGAGCAGCCTTTTAAGAGGACACTGTCAAAAGCCTTGCCTTGAAAACTAGAGGTGTTCTCAGTTCACCTGCTAAGAAACATGGAAAACGGCTAAAGTCAATTTCAGAATTTACCTGAGCAGAGCTCAGGTGTTTCAATACCTGAAATTACCATTGTGAATATTTGCAAGAATCACCATTTTAGTACGCAAACATTTGAAATACAGTAGCAGCATCTTATTCTCATTGCAGTCCTTGGAAGTTCTGCTATTTACTGAAACAGGAAACAGATCAAACATGAGAAGCTTAATAATCCAAGGTCCCTGGCCATTGTGCAAATAGCACTTGAATAATTCAAGGTACCATTGTAACATACAGAATGGCTCTGTACAGGAAAAAGGAAATCTCCTTCTTCATGGGGGAAGAAACATTTCTACCGTATGAACTCCGGGAGTAATCCATCATGCCTCAGAGTGCTGCGGCTGGTCAGAGAGCTACACCATGGATCTCTGTGCCCATGGCACTCTCAGGGCTCAAGGCCCCACATAAAGTCCCCACCTTACAGACGCGCAAGTAAAGCCCACCAAAAATGCAGTTCTCCAGACAGCTTACTGAAACCAGCTAGGAGTTCCCAGCATCATGCAGGGCTCTTCTGTCCACAGATGGCTTTGGTTTTAAGGAATCCAGAACAAAGTTGCCTTTTCCTAGTCTTTAGCTGTACTAAGTGATTTTAAGTAACATGGCAAGAAAAAATTTCTTTCGACAATGATAAATAACAGAGGGGATAATGTACCTTTTGCTGCTATCTTCTTTTGCTGCTCAATTTTGCTTGCTTTGCTGTCGCTTTCTGTCAAAGAAATGCTAGCAAAATACTTAATCAAGTCATGCTGTGAAGACAGACTGCCAGAAAGGTAGAGATACTTCGAACCTTTACAAGACCCTTTTGCCATGTGTCTTGGTCAATTTGTATGCAGATCCTTTCTTCCAGCAGGACTTTTTTGCAGTGCTGGTGCACATTGAACTGACTTCAGTACAAAAGCAATGAATAAAGGAACTGTTCTCTTTTCATTTGAATAAAATGCATATCAAATAAAAGCATTTTAGAGTAGCAGAAAGATTTTATATGTAGCTAGCAAATCACAAACAGGTGCCTATTTACAGGTTGAGTTCCTTTCAGAATTTACAAGATTTCCAGACAGAAAACATAGCTTAGTAAACTGCAAATGTAAAACACAGTATCTAGAAAGGTGACATGAAAAAGAGCAAGAGGAAGAAGACCAAAAAGAAAACCAAAGGAAGCCAGAAATAAGGCACAACCTCTCCCCCTTTTCTACTTACTACAGTACCTTAGAAGGACCTTCGAGTGTCCTAACAGTCCCGTAAGTAGAAAACTGTGCAATTGTGGAAAACTGTGGAAAACTGTGGACAATCGTGGAAACAATTGTGAAAAACTGTGCTATCCGAAGAGAAACATATGGTTTGCTTTTGTGACGATTAAATCTGCGTGCAATGTGTGAGGTAATGGTATGTTTTGTATAGTCAAAAATAATTTAAAAATACTTTCAAATTGAAGGGACTACTTTTTATTTGTTTTGAGTTACTTGGCTAAATCAGGTGTACATTGAAATACTGCAGACATGTTGTTCATTTTATAGTTTGCTAACTGCAAAGTAGAGAAGCATTTTGTGTGCTTAAAAATGTAAAGTATTTTAGAGTGCTTTTGTTACTTGTTTAGAAGGTTAGAATGTGCATAAAAGATGCTAGCTGGGGACTTAAAATTAATGAAATATTTGCTGAAGGCAGGCCAAATTGTATGAGCTTTCAAAAAGAAAAAGTATTCTTATTCCACGTGCCATTTCTGAAGTAGATTAATAACCCTTAAGCACAGCATGGAAGAGGGATACGACAAAATGTTAAGCAACACTGGTGTTGGCAAAAAGCTTACCTGCTTCACACAAGTACGGCACATCAATTACTATTTTACTCAAATGTTGCTATTTAAATCTTTCCTTGAGAAGTTTCAATAACAATCATGACAGTAAAATTCTGAGCAAGTGTAAACCTTAAGTAAAGGGTAGGTCAAGCCTGACTGGTATTTGTTGTAAAAACCTGCCATTTGGCCTGTGTATATCATATCTGCTCCATTAACAAGCTTACTCTGTCTCAGATTCATTTTCAGGGGTACCAACTCAGGCTGTGAAACTGCATGAAAATGATGATTTAAAGAACAATATATTTGGAGAATGGAATAATTGTTGATTTTATTTTCCTTTCAACTGCTTTGTTTGCCTTTTTAATTTTTAAAGTCCTTTCTCTTATCACCATGGTAGCACTACAGCAAGTATTCAGTTCTAAGCTGTCCATATTGCCAGCTTCTGGACTGCCTTTAGAAAACTTCCCACTGGTTTTGTATAGAAATCACAAGCAGTAGAGATGACTGCAAAAATCTTCTCATCTTCTTCTAGAGCAGGACCTTGTCTTTGAGCCACTCTTAACTAGACAACTTTCATCAGTCATGAGGGAGTCTCATGTTTAAGAGCTAAGCAATGACAGCTGTAAATCACAGAAAGCACACTGAAATTCTCTTGGGACTCCAGCATAGAACAATGAAGGAGCTTGAATTCACCTTCTTGAGAAGTTTTAAAAGGTGCATTAACATGGAGCTAAGCCATCATAACCTTTGTTGAGTATGTCTGCGTAGACAGAGTTTCCAGCACGGCAGAAGGAATGTCATTTAACCCACTTTATCATCTCTAGCTGCTAAGCTGCACTTACTGCAGAGTATCCACAATGTATTTTACAGAGTGGGCTTTTATGTGTAGTCCTTGAGTAACATTTCAGAGAGAAGTATTTTTTGGGAGGGGGAACCCCCCAACTCTTAACTGTTTCAAAGAATGGTTACATTTGAAAGTAAAAAGAGATCTAAAACCTTTCGTTTCTAGACATATTACCAGCACAGACTGTACCAGAATTTATGATGCTTTTGATTATGACAGCATAACTCTACCATGGACATTCTTGCTCTGGAATATTCCTTAAGAAACAAAGCCTTCATTAGGGAAAAAAAAAAAAAAGCCAAAATATTTGGCTTGATTTCAAAGGCTATATACTAAAGGCCAAACACTTATAATGGTAATGAGTGGACAAAAAGTTAAATCAGTACACCATAACATAGGTAAAAAATGTCTTGTGTCCGAATGTTCTCACAGAAGACTGTAAAAAACCTCTACTTTTGTGGGTTTGTATTATCCATTTAGATGTACCTTCTACTACTTTCCACAGTATGAGAAAGTTTATGACAATGTTTATGTTGGATGACTGTTGGGTGACCTCATGGCACCTTTTATAAGTAAAGAGAAGTTAGGAAAGAAAGGCAAAATTGTTAATTGCAGGTGGAAAGAGGGAGGCCAACAAAAAAAACCTAAGGAACAATAATAATTAAATCACCCCCCGCCCTGTTTTCTGTGAAAAGTAGAGGCACAGACAAAAAAGAACAACTGCAAAATTCTCACTAGAAAAATGCAGTATATCTGGCTCAAGTATTTTGTGGTACATTTCTTGCTGTTTTCTCATGCCAAACATCTTAACCATTGAAGGTGTCCCTTTTCTTTTTCTGGAATACAGCTTGGAAGATGGCTGTGTCATTGCTGACAAGCTGCTATCTCAGAGGTGCCCAGCTGAAAGTCCTACATCAACTGATTTGCTCTGTCATTTTAATATGGCACGACTTAACCACATACAGTTTCAGCACCTGAAGTTGCTCAGCCATACAATTCTTTGCCCCTTGAATGGTTATGCTCCTTGGCAACTGGCATTTGTAAGTACATGAAACTATGAATGTAAGTGCAAACTATGCATAGAATTTGTACTGTGAGATGATGCCAAATGAGTCACACCAGTAGATTAACTAGGGCATGCAAAGCAGAGAGGGGGGAATGAGAGCACAAGAAGAGAGTACACAAGAAGAGTGTGCAATCTACTTTTTTTTCTGCTAAAGGGCTAACACTGTAGAAATCAAAATTAACACAAATCCTCCTAGGATGTGTAAGTCTTGCAAAAGACAAAGAGTGCCTTTTGTGTTCACAGGCCTGGAATATTTAGCATTGGAATATCAACTCAGTTCCAAATAGAACTGCAGGAGGGAGCCACAATTCTTACAACGAACCTTTATACATGTATACCCTTTCATGGGGATCCACACGCACGTCCCATTTTAAAAGAGAAGAGGCATTGTTGAATGGCCCCAGTGGAAAAAAATCTTGAATGTACTCTGAATAGAATTAGGATCCAAAGGAGCTAGTTATTTCAAGAAAGCCTGAGATACTGCTTGTGATGAGATCCCTTCTAAGAAGTTCATTAAAGGTATCAAATTCTCTAAATACTGGAGATTAGTCAGAGGAGAAAAGCAGTCTCTTTAACTGGTCCTTTGGAAAGACAGGGCCTGCAAGGAATTAAGTACTTGCTACTATAGTGCCTACATTCCAAGAAATAGTATTAAACACTGAAACAACATATGGAAGATGAAATCTTTGTGCATGTGAAAGTCTAGTGTGTGGCAGTCTCAGAAAGGAACCCATTAAAGCCCTTTAAATCTCAACACACAAGTTGTGACTTGGCAGGGTATGCCAGTGTCCTGGGTTGGCTATATTATGCTTGTATCCCCAGTCGTCTGTTCTGTTTATGCTGGATAATAAGTTTTGCAACTTTAAGACTTGTTCTGAAGGTGAAATGGGGAGAGAAGAAGTGCACAGTTTGTTATCAGAACTGCACTTGCTCCTCTGCATGCTGCTCCTGGACTGTGTTGTCTGCAGACAGACAGACAGCTGGACAGAGCTCTCCTTTGCTTTTAGTTACTTTTTAGCTAGCTGAGGCAGCAAAGTTCCCTGGACTGTTTTCTCTAGTTCTTTGGACCTGTTTGTACTTGCTCCAGACTGAACACCCAGAAGAGCACTGGCAGCTCACCTCTGTGGCCCACCAGGCCAAGCCTGCGCTGTGGCATTTCCAGTGCTGCCGGGATTGATAAGAGACTGAATGAGTCAAGCTGCAGCCCACAAAGGGGACTTTTCTGAGTTTGTCATCTCCTTTGGAGTGACAAGAGGTTTTATTGTTTAATATTGTTCTTTTTTTGCACTGATGAATGCTTTGCCTGTCAAATAAACAGTTTTTTTCCACTTTTCTCCAAGGAAATCTTGTTCCTGAACCAGCTGGGGCAGAGGCCACTTAAATTTGTTCTATTAGAGGAAACCCCTTTAGAGGTTTTTCTCGCAAAATTACCCTAAACCAGGACAGCCAGTTTACCAAACCACAGCAAAATGCAGATGACAAAAAGAGGCCATTAGGTCACATACAGTATGAAGCAGTATGAAAGAGGAAAGCAGCTGACAGCATCAACCCTGGTAAGCAGTCTGAGTATTTTTATTGACATCAGCAGAAATTTGAAATGAATCTATGAAAATTACAAAGGAGGCAAAAGAAAAGGGAGTGATGACTCCTCTGGCATAGTGTTTCTTAACAGGGATATTCAAAATGTAAAAATTGTATCATCCTTTAAACTGAAGGAAGGTATTAAAATGACAGTAAGAAAGTGGCATCAAATGCTAGAAAGACTCTGGGCAGTGTACTTCTAGACAGAAATGCCACTGATGGAAAACCGACTAAAGTGGCACCAATGCAGCAGCATTGTACAAATAAGCTCCAGAAAGGTCCACTGCTTCACTGTCTGTCATTCTGTTAATATGCACACAGCAGCTCTGCAACATTCCTACTGTTCATCTCCTTGGCAAACTGGGAGTGAGGGTCTGTAGTGATGCAGAGTCCCCAGTCAGGTGCAAAGGAGAGCCACTTTATTGCAAAAGCCAGGCTTTTGAAGCAGTCAGGCCTTTATTAGTTACATAGCTTTAAGCCATAACAAACATAATTCAACCAACCACCACACACTATGATGTGAACATGCAATGGTTCTAGAACTTGTTTATCTACCTCCAATTCAGCTGCCTCATCTTTCCATAGTCCTTTTCTACTTAGCCAAAGTAACAGGCCTCAGCCATGGTTTTACAAGGCCTTCCTTTTATAAGCTTCTACCTATATGCAACAGCAAACTCCTAGTTTCTTCAGTGCCAAGAGTTTAGGTAGATAATCTTACAGATACAAATCTATGCCCATCAAGTGAAACATATTGTGGAGAGAAAATCCTGTCAAAGATGTTCAGTCATTCCATTTTCTAGACAGGCCAAATAAAAAGAAAAGCAAACTATAGGATTGTGTACTTGCTCTTACAAAACACCTGCTGCCATCTGACAATGAACTAGCAGAAAATCAGCAAAAATCAGACTTGAGGCAAACAACCCTTTGAAGGGAATAATGATGTGATAAACAAAAACAACACACTTCCAGTCTATCGAGATACTTCAAATGTCAGGAAAGGAATGAGAGCAGAGGCTGAGTTAACGGGGAAAGATTAAGAGAATCCCAAGCAAAACATTACCAAAAATTCTGAAAGATATGGGCAACTGACATGTTTAAGCCCTCAGGAAATCAGGGACCGCTGATTTAGATAGGTCATTCAAGTTAATTTACAGGTGCACCTTCCATTCCTTTTTCACCTGTCAGCATCACAGGGTGAATTGTGACCATGAAGTCAAAATTATTTGGAATTCATTTTTAGCTTTAGGAGAGAAGTACAACAACTGAATTACCTATTACTGATGGGATGCCCAGGAACACAGATTTGACATATTTCATTCAAGTCCAAATACAAATAATAGTACTAAGGGGATTACTAGGTTTGGCCTCTTTTCATAATGCTCTTCTTGTTTTACAAGAAGAGCATCATGAAAGAGGCCTGCTCTGATTCTGGTGAAAGTTTTTAATTAGCTCCTCTCTAAAAAGTAGAAAGTCCAATAAATGACCATCCCTACTGGTACAAACCATTCGGTTTTTTGAGCCTAAAGATGGAACTGGAACTAGCAGGAATTACTGTATTTTAAGCGTCCGGTCCGTTAAGACAATTTCAGGTTGATAAAAGCCTACATGCTATTGACTAAAGAATATTCTGTTTTTCCCCAAGAGCAGATGCATGCAATTTAATCCAACTTTCTGTAACATACTCCAGTAATACAAGAGAGTTGCCAAGAGGAGGGAGAATTATTTGACCATTTAGGGAAGCAACCTTCACACCTTCTTTTGGAGTGAGCATAATCTGGTAGCTGAGGCACCACACTTGAGGACAGAAATCACCCTACTGCTGAGAAGTTGCTGACATGGGAGCCACTAAGCTCTGTGACTTTCCCCTTTCCATTCATTGGTAAAGCCTAGTAGCCTAAAATTTACAGGGTCAATCAAAGACAAATGCTAATCTAGTCTATGAAAGGTCCAAAAATAATCAGAGTTCTTCTTAGACAATGGAAATGGAAGCAGAGCTACCAATCTATTTCCTTGCAACATTTCCCTAAAACTCATTCCCTTCTATTCATAATTAATGTATAGCCAGCAGTACAATCAGGTAAACATGAAACTTCCTGATGTCAGCAAGGGAAGGACTTTAAAGAACTATTCCCATTATTCATCGTATAGACAGCAATTCTATCATTAAAATCGAAGCCCTTTTAGTAAGTATCAACACCTGGAAATTTAGTATTAAAGGGCGTTCATAAATATTCTTAGAAGAAATATATGAATTTACATTGGCTTTGAAACATATGTGCCTAAGAAAACCCAGAGTTTTTAATTTTGTGTGCATCTTAGTGAGACTCATCCAACAGGGAGGACATCTAAGAGTTACATTTCCATTCTGCACCTATGCTCCTTCTGAAATACAAGGGCTCTTGTCCAAAGGCAATGTAATGAAGTAATAAATAGAATTAAGATGACCTAAGATTCTAGCATGGAGCTAGACCGAAACATTTTGGGAAGACATTAGTTTTCTGTCAACTGAAACTTTTTGCCAAAAATCTATCTTTTCCTCATTTCCCTTTCCCTCTCATGCAAAAAAAAACCACATACAAAAAAAATCCTGAACAAACAAACAAAAACCAGACAAACAAACAAGCCTGAGTCCTAAAATAGCATTCTGGGTCACAAGCATAAAGAAAAGATAAGTGTTCTCTAATTGGAACTAACTTGAAACAATGCATCAATTCATGGACCTAAATCATGTAGGGGAAAAATTACTTTGATTTTTTCCCCTTTTATACAAATACTCTGACATGCTTCTCTCTCTCTTCCTTCTGCCTATTTTGTCTTCCTATGTTTCTTTCAATCTTCAACTTTGTCATTTTTCCTTACACATAAGAAATTTCTGATTGATTATTTTCCCCTCACTCATTACAAAGGAAACTATTGCCAAAACAATTATTTTTTCTGTCAAACACAATTCTTAATTTCTCACTAGCCCGTAGGAAATTTAAACTCATTTCCAGCTCTGCTGGAGATATCATTGTGACCTTGAGTGAATAATTTAATCTCCCTCCAACCTCCTTCATGCTGCATGTGCAAAGAGCAAGAAAGTTCTTCAGTCTTCCTTGCATACTTGAGTTCTGGGCTGTGGGGGCCAAGAATTGGCACTTACTACAGAGCTGTGCAATACCTAATATAATACCCCTGCAATACATTCAGGGACATCCAGACACAAAGGTAATGCAAATAAGTGCACATGATGGTCTGCAGAACAAACAAGTTTTCAGTTTTTAGTTCACTTGCTGATAGGCTCTATCACAACACTTACCGAATGTACAGCCATCACTTTAAATATCTGCTTACAGGCTTTTGGAGCACTAAGCAAAGTCATCTCAGATTAGCAACCTCATATTATAGCATCTGATTATAGCAAAAAGTAATTGATAAAAAGGTTATGCCGTTCGAATCCTAAAAAACTGCTGACAGATACCCATCAGCCTAAATGTAATATTACAAGTACTATTACACTCTATCACTCACCATCTTCAACACTCCCCTTTTCACGAGTGTATGACACCCTGGGGGAAAACTAAAAGAGATGAAATGAATAGCAGGACTTGAGAAAAAGCACTGATTCACAACCAGATTGCAAGTCTTCTGTGCACTGACTTAAAATGGTAGGAGTTATAGAGGTGGAATTCATAGGACAGGATTATACATGGCTTACATCTGATTGCAAATGGCTGCCATTTGAAGCAGGATCTTCACCTTTGTAATTGACTGTTTCATGCTGTGCTGCAAATCAACTAGCAGAAGCATTTCCATTCCCATTGTCCCCCCTAAGGACTCCTATCACTGGTTCCAGAGCATATATACTCTGTCCAAGTTGAGTATAATGCAAATGAAATATTTCAGACCATAACTTAAAAGCAACAATTTCACGGGAAAAAATTCCCACAGACATACACACACACATGCACACACACACACACACACACAATAAACCCACAAAACAATCCCTCCAGAATTCCTGAGGCTTGAAGACAGGTCCATTTCAAAAATCAACTGATTCTCATAGTTTAGTGGAACCCTTGCTTACAGTTTAACAAAAGGGTCAGTTTTCAAAGAATTACAAGACCTTTTGAAACCCACCAAACACTATCGTAAATGAAGGACTGAGACTAGAAAACCCTCAAATGGTAGCTTGGTTGCAAAAAGCCACTTTTCCATGCTATTTATGTTCCTTCTTGAGTGGGAATATCAAATCCCAGACTAGAATTACTACTACTGGGACAATTCCAACAGAACTCCAGAATAACACAAACACTGCTGTTCACATTCAAGACTAAATTAGACCTAGTAAAATAATCAATTTCTTATATCAAACATTTCACTTGTGTTAATGAACTATCATGTTTATAATTTACACAGGGATTGTACTTGGCAGCATGAGCATCTGAAACAGGATCTGGGCTTTTAATGCCACCCTAATGCATTGCCATAAGTTAGTATTAATAAGAATTCCAGAAAAGCACAGGAAAAACTGTACTTAGTTTCCCTGAAGGATACCTCCCAGTACATACACAATTATTTGTCAGAAAAGTGCATGGAGTTTTCTTAATAGCACAGCAACCGCTTTTTTTGCTTCTTCATTTTTGCCTGCATTTTTAGAAACTCGGCAAACATGAGAATTAGTGCATCATGAAACCACCGACCACTGCAACCAGAGAAAAAAGATTTTAGTTGATTACTAGGAAAGCAATGTTACTCCTTTCTCTGGAGGTTTCCTTCTGTTAAGATAAATGTAAAGCAAGTCAGTAACATTTGCTTTGTGTTTTGCATATTCTTTGAACAAAAGCGCTCATCTTTTTCATTACCAAAAACATACATGGAGGAGCACATTGGTTCCTATTATCAAATATTCCAGAGCAAAGGCTAAGAAGAATGGTAAAAAAGACACTTCTGACAGTTCTCTCGGCTATTCCTAATTCCTGGAGTGGCAGGAAATCTGGAACACTGGTGTGAACTCTAGTCTGTCAATAATTCTGTCATGCTGACAGAATTATGTTTTCATATCACACTGTTGTCCTCTGGTTCTCTGATGCAAAGAAGAATTCCAAATGGGTGCACTCCAAACACATTCCCAGCTGCCCCCATTCACTCCTGCCTGGGATGGATATCTTAGAGATCAGCTCTTCTGGAGGAATGTGCAAAATCACAGGGGTTTTTAACTTAATTTTTGTTAAGAATTGAAGAACACAGAAAGACCTGCCACTTTTTTTCAGAATGCTATCTAAACTGCTACACTTACCTCACCAATGGTCAACCTAAGGTCATCTGCAAATACTGATCACAAATACCGTTCTGGTTCATACAAGCCCCCATTACCTAAGAAAGAAACGACTTAGCAAGCAGTTTACAAAGATAAATTATTTAGCATTACTGCAGCTGATTACATGCCCTGACCGCTTTTTTGCCTTCAGATATGGGCACACACCGTCCTAGCTTCACACATGCCACTGAAACCTCCTTGTGTTGAGCTCTCACACTACTTTTGGTCTGTGCCAAGCTGCTCCTCTTCAGCACCACCCCACCTACCACAAGGCAGCTGAATTGCAGGGGAAAAAAAGAGGTTGCCAGTGGAGAGAAGTTGGTCCCTTGGTCCCACTGACAGCAAACCTCCAGGTTCGGTGTCCTTTACATCTCCTTTCCAGGAAGAGTAGGAAAAATGTCTTGGGAGAGTGAGGCACTGGGCAGGAGTGGCTGGCAGGGCATCAAGCGCACTCCCCACGCCCGACCAGCTAAAGCTAAATGATTTATAAAGAATAAGAGGCAAGATTGTAAAAAATGCATTTTATATGATTGGCTCTTCGCAAATATTAAAATGAATACGATACGTGTTATGTTGGAAAGTTATACTGTAGTGCTGTATTAATCTCTTTTAAGTAGTGTGGTAAATATAATTTTAAGGCTATCACATAATATTAAAATAGAAACTATGTGATGTGAGATACTTTTTGTGACTAGCTCAAGGAATGGAAAAGATAATCAAGAAATTCTTCACAGAGAGACAACAGCAACAAGACACCAAGTTTCATGAGAAGAATTATTGCCTCCTTATTGGCATAGTCCAGACTTCAAGGGACCTAGATGACTGATCTACAAGATGGGGTGGGAGAAGCTGATATAAAGCAGAAACACCCTTAGTTGGAAAGGAATGTTTGAATCATGTATGGGATACATGAATGCGGGGTGCGGAGGATCAGGAATGGGACATCATGCCATGGTCAATATGATCCAGTGAAGCCAAATTTATTATCCCTAAAAGGGCTATATTTATAATAAGTTTCTACTATCCGCGTGTCTCTAGCTAATACATGATTGGTTAATCCTAGCTTTTCACGCGTCTAAAATAGAATGCTGATTGGATCATCTAATTTTTCACACATCTTGCTGTGGTTGTCTGGCCCACCCATAGCTTCTCTTTTTTCTCACTTTCTGAAACTTGCTGACAAACTTGCTGAGTCTTGATGACTCTTCTTCTTGCATCTTTGTCAAGGATATACCAACCCCATTTCTGAATATGTCCATTATCCATTGTTTGTGAACATGTCCATAGTCCATTATTACAAGCAGACTGGGTTGTGCATCAGCTGAATGAGGCCATTATCCTGCAAAAAATCCTCAACACATGAATATGCAATAGGCTATTGCTTTTAAGGGTTAATGCTTTGCTAGCAAAACATGCTTTGTGGCAGACCAAAGCACCCGGACATCCGTAATTCTTTGCTTTTTATTGTCTTATATTGTCTTAACTTTGACTGTCCAAATTCTTATTGTCTCAATTTTTATTACTATTTTCATTACTATTGTCATTACTATTTTTATTACTATTAAACTTCTAACATTTTAACACAAGTGAATGGCATTTTTCACAACCTGTGGTGCCTAAAGAGGCTATCTAGAAGAGAAGCTAGACAGTGTTAGAGGAATAAACTAGGTACTTATTTAAAAGGCCTTCAAAGGATACACCTTGGGCAGCACCAGAGCCCAGCCATGGCTCCACCCAAGATGGACCCAAGATGGACTGCATGTCACAAGTTTTCACACTTTTATAAGTTTTGGTCCATTTACATATTGGGGTTAACTGTCCAATTACAGCTTCAGGTTATGAAGTCCCATCATCCCGGCTTTTTTTCAATTTCCTGTTTTTTATACTTTTTGTGCCTAGAGCTGCAATGGTGTCCTTGGTTCTCGGGCTGGAAAAGGATTGTTTTGTCTAAGTAAACTGTGAGAACTTGTTAGCACTTTATATGAAGTTCAGATTTACATACTAAAGCAGTAGAGAATCTGGAAAATATGAAAGCTAAAACTCAAGGTATCACCTCCTCTGTAGGCCTTATGCTATGGAGTACTGTTTTCCATAGCAGACACAGGGCCTGCAAGGCCTCCCTGTCAGTCAGTTGCCTAAGATAGGAAATGCTATTCATAATGACTGAACCAAAGAAGCCCCTCTTCCACCTTTGGACCCTCGTTATCTCTCTGTAAGACCATAGGTCATATTCGCCTCAACCCTCACTACTGCACTGTTTCCAAAACCCCTATACCCTATATAAACCCCGATTTCTGCGCTGTTCAGCAGAAGAGCTGTCACTGTCACCCTTCGCAGAAGCTTCCAATAAAGACACCTCTGTGGAACCTGATACAGCAGCCTCCTCTCTCTCCCTGCGTCTGCTGAGGCACTTGGCAAGAAAAGAGCTGAAATCACTGCAGAGCTGAATTCACCAAAGAGCTGATCTCACATAAGAGTTGAGCTGCTTGCAAAGATTGCCTGTGGCTGGAACCTTGCCTGAGGGACCTGGACAGGCTGTGCATAGCAGCACTTCACTATCTGGACACCTACGGCAGCCAGGGTTGTACAGACCCCAAGAACCCCCCGCCGTAATAGTTTTTTTCCTAGTATTGGGACATCACCCTTTCCCACAGTCACTGCCATCCCAAGAGCTGATCTGGGAGGCTGGGGGGCAAATGGTGGGGGTCCTTTCCATAAACCTGGGACCCCAGATATTGGAGGTACCTCTTCCTTCATGGAGGGGGGGGGGTTTGGTGGGCACAGGAGGGACCGGTAGGGGTGGGGCAGGTGTTATAGATACAAAATATAATATTGGCTTTTTGTGAATATTAAAATGGATTTTATATGCCTGATGTTAAAGTAACTTTGTTATAAAGATATAATTTGTATTTCTGCCGTTAATTAAGCTTAGACATAGTAGGGAAATAGCTATGCTTGTGTTAAAATGCCTGTTTGGATGGGATAACATTCAGTGAACATGGGATGAGGTCACCTGCTACAGATATGCCAACTATCAGCATTTACCATCTGAAAACAGTGAGGACCAAGGCCCAGACTGGAAGTGATTAAGAGAAGGAGCCAAAATCACAGCCAAGAAACACACATGCTCTAAAAAGGTAGACCTGAGGAAGGGCTGTGTAAAATAGTTCCTGCAAAATGTGAACTACTTTATGGATATGCATAAGGGTCTATGAATATGCAACAGGCTGATGTAATGGAAAATGGAATTTAAGGGGTATCCCCAAAGATAACTGTGTGGTCTTGGTTGAGTGCCAAGATGCACCTGGCCCTTTGCTCTATGGTCCATTGTCTCCTATTGTCCTTTATAAGCTTTTTAAATTTTCACAGGAGAGTGAACATGCTTTTCACACAGGGAATACCAATAGACTGGGGAGATTTTGAGTAGGAGGGGACACAGAGACACACCAGAAAACCCCCCCAAATTGTCCCTTTGCTCTCCCTGCACCAGCCTAATTAACCCCTAAAATGCCTCCAAAGTGTCCCAAGTCTCATCCATGGTTGGGGGGTGAGTGCGGGCATCAGGACACACCCATGTCACAGCAGCATGCCCAGCCAGGTTGAGGAGCAAGGCTGGGGATGCTTCCAAATTTTCCCTGGCCTGATGACACAGCAGGGATTATTGCATCTTGCCAGCCCCTGTCAACATTTGTCAGAACAGGGCTCAGGCTGGGCGTTGAGCTTGAAGAGCATCTCTTGGCACTACCCCCAGGCTCTTTGTAGCTTTGTCAACCTGTTCCTACCTACTCCATTTCACCACACAATGCAACTGCCTTTGAATGTACAGTTCAGGCTCCAGCTCTCCTGGAACATTCAGGTTTAGAGCTTGACTAAACTTGAAAAGTTGCCTAAGCTTGAAAATTTTAGGCTTCCTTGCCTAAAACTATGAGGGCTGTCATGACCATCATGGGGCTGGTGGGATCACAAGTTCTCAGAGTCCCTCTTGGGTGGTGGCACATGCATTGAATTTTCTTGGCTCCTTACAGATCTCTAAGCGACTTAGAAATAAAGTATCATATTAAACAAAAGGCAGATGACATTTAGCCCAGGAGCTGCTGGGAGCCAGCGGAAGAGATGCTCGCTCTCATTTTCTCCACTCACCTTCTCCAATCTCCAGCTGTCTATTTCCCAGATAGAATGAAAATGCTGATCTTACTCCTGATCTGATGGAAAGGCATTCTAAACTGTTTTTACATGAAGTAAGCTGAGAATCCTATGATCAGAACAAGGGAGACCCTGCATGCAGCCAGGAAGAGGAGAGGGACAAACGGGTTTATGGAGTGTGTGTATCTGAGGGCTTGGCACAGCAGCCCCACCAGAGTACAAAGCTCCAGCAGACACTGGGGCACAGGGTATCCCAATGCCATCAGGCTACAGAGGGACAGAACATGTCTGTATTTCTGGAGTGTTGTGGGATCCCAGCAAATGACTGTATTGGAGTCTGGAATCAGCCTGGCTGAGAATGAGTGGCTCAAAGTACCCCACTGTTACAGTCCAGATGCTCTGTGGATTCTTGGCAAAGGTCACTTAAGGAGAAGGTGTGAAAAAGGAGGTTCACTCTCCTGTAAAAATTTTAAAGTTTAATAAAGGATAATAGGAGACAAAGACAATAAAGCAAAGATTCATTGCTGGCTGCTTGCCAAGAGCACACCTGCTATTTCTGTCTTTATGTAAAGATGCCCTTTACATACCTTTCCTATTGCATCAGCTATTGCATATTCATAAACAATTATGCATATTTAATTTTTCCCCCAAACTAGTTTACATGTTCCAAGAACTGTTTGGCATGGCTCCTCCTCAGGTCTGCCTTTTTAGAGCATGCATATTTTTTGGCTGTAGTTTTGGTCTGTTCTTGTTACCACCTCCAGTTTGGACTTAGGAGCATATTTTCTACAGACGGTGGGTGCAGTAGCAGGGGTCCACGTTTTCTACAGACAGATAATTAACAGTAGCAGGGGTCTCGATCACATGTTCATTGAATGTTATCCTAACAAAGCAGGCATTTTAACACAAGCATACTATAACATCTCAGTACTATGTCTAAGTTTAGTTAACAAGAGAAATAATAAAAACCCACTATATCTTTATAGCAAAGTTACTTTAACATTCTACATATAGCATGCATTAATATTTGCGAAAAGCCAATATTATATTAAGTATTAATAACAAAGGGATTTCAATTTTCCATAGCAGCTTCTCACAGGACTTGCCCTCCAACCCTTGCATCAGCTTTGTTGACACTCTTTGAGTACCTTCACCTTCTTCTTAAATATGGGGCCCAGAGTTGCACATGAGGTGAGGCTGCAGCAATGCCCATTCCAAGGGAGGCTCCCACCTTCCTTAGCAGACACCTGTCTTTCAAACCAAGACAGTTTTCTACAACTCTAGGAGCCCTGGCAATCAGGCAGTTCTTCACTTAGGGTACCATGTACCAGCTTGTCTTACAGCCAGGCAGCTTGTCCAGAAGGCTGATGTTAGGGTCTGTAGGTGAGACGGGGGGTAGCACAGTCGGGACGGATGGAGACGAGAGATCTCTGAAGCCAGGTCATGGAACTTGTGGTTTATTGCAAAGGGCGTGGGTGCAGGGCCCTGCTGGGAGCTGCCAGCTGCAGCTCGGAGCAGGCCCGAGAGAAGAGAGGGGTAGAGAGGATGAGAGGGTAAGAATATAAAAGGCAAGAGCTAAGAGCAAGAGTAAGAGCAAGCGTAAGAGCGCGAAGTTCCCGTTACAATACAGTAAATCATCTTCTGTGTTGAATATTCTGATTCTCACTAACCAATCTAGTACAACATACAAATCCTATAGCATTTACATACAGCCTATAAAAATCACTACATTGCCATACTGTGCTACATTTTAAACCCTAAAAACTACTCTTCGGACCCCTTCTGCCAAGCCAGCGGGGTCTGCTCTGCCCCTTGGACCTGTCTGCAAGCAGAGGGTACTGTTTCATCCAAAGGGGATTACCTTCAGTTGGCCACACCATTGTTTTCCCGTTGTTCAGTAACTAAGGGATCTCAAAGCTTGCTTTCATTTCAATCTCGCTTATAGTTTCTATATTCTCAAAATCTTTTGCCAGGCAATCATATTTATAAGGCTTTCCTGTTTCATCTTCCCCAACATCTCCCCCGTTCTGATGAACAACTAAAATATTTGACACTGTCTTATTCATAATTTTTTACACACACTGAAGTGTATACAGGGTACTGCTACTAAAACTACAATTCTTACTCTTAGAATAATCAAGCCTATTTTACAGAGTTCCTTTAGCCAAGGTGCAAAGCTCCAACCATCAAACAAACTATCTAACCAAGATGGATCATCTACTGTAATTTTGTTAGCTAAATCTTTTAGGTTTTGTAGCTGTTTATGAATGGAAACAGAATGGTCAGATAAGTTCATACAGCACAATCCTTCAAAATCTTCACAACCATGCCCATGTGCTAGTAAAAGAAAATCAATGGCAGCTCTGTTTTGTAAAGTGGCATATCTGACCGCTTCTTCATCTGTCAACAAGTCGCTGATTGCAGTAGAGGTGGCATTTTACTTCTTTGCCGAGCCAACACCCTAACTTGTTTAATTGTGTCAATGCAGCTGAGGAACCCCACTGAGGTAGAAAAATGCTTGCAACAATTGATTTTCCAGAGTTCGAGGGTGAAAATCCCTATCACAGTTGCTTTCATATTGATGTCCCCAGGAGAACCTAATCTTTCTGCTTTTCTTTTTGACTACCTCTTTGACACTGGGAGCAATTATTGTAAGTTGTTCCAAGGCACAAGGACCACTATCTATTTTTGAGGGTATACCTTGCCAGGCCCTGTCTCCACAGATGAGCCAGATTCCTCTAGGGAATCGAATTGGAAGTTTGTTAAAACGATCTGCATGAGGTTCGTCATATGTAAGCAGCTTAGTTTGATTACACCAAGAAGTCATATTGCTATAAGCTGGGTGATGTGGGGTAACGTTTAAATGAGGGTCGTCTTCTTCTAGGAAATGAAAGAAGTAACAGGTATCCATAGTTAATGAGCCTAGGATTTCTAGCTCTTGAAGGTCAGATTTATCAACTTTAGAATTATCAATATAAGTTTGGTGTTTCTGGCTGGGAGTTGGAGATACATGATGATCATCATATGGCCAATATTTCTCAAAAGTAACATTATCAAAACCTTCTTGGAAAGGTACTCCAACTAAACAGGTTGAAAAAGGTTTGTCAGGGCTTGTGTCAGATAGACAGATAGAATCAGAGCCTGCTGACTTGGCTAAAGCAACCCAGACATTCGTCTTTGGTTGATTTACAGGTAAAGCTTCACTACAAAAACTAAAACAAAAGAATAAAAGCAACATGCATTTGTGCAAATGATAAAACTCCATTCTTTTCTTGAGCTGTTTCTGGCAGATCACTTTCTCCTGATGATTCTGTGCAGTTCAGGTCTGGGTGCTTGCTTCCTGGTTTCCACTCACGGAGTCTCTGGCTGATGTGGGGGTGTCAGCGGGCTTCGATGCGTGGTAGGGCTTCACATTCTTCGCTGGAACCCACTTGAGCCCTCCACCTGTGGAAACACACGCAAATCCCTTTCCCCGTGTTATAAGATTGTATGGTCCTTCTACTTGTCTTGAATCTAAATTTTTAATCAAAACTGGGGGGTGCTCTTTTAGTTTTGCCTTTTTGTTGTTCAAGAAGTGCCTGTAAATGGAGGGATCAGGTTCTTCTGCAGAGCTATTAAAAAAATTGTAAACATACAAAGCCTTATTCAACCTCCTTTGAGGTGTATCCTGGGCTCCCCCCCCCCCCCCCCCCCACACACACACACTTTTTGTCGATCTAAAATGCATTTTAGAGTTTGATGTGTTCTTTCTATGATTCCTTGACTTGTGGGAGAGCAGGGAATGCCAAATGTATGATGAACACCCCAGTCATTTAAAAATGCAGCTAATTCTTGTGAAACATACGAAAGACCATTATCAGTTTTAACTTCTTGGGGGACACCGAGATAGGAAAAAGCTTGTGAAAAATGCTGGCAGACATGCATAGCTGTTTCTCCTGTATGTACAGAAGCAAAAACCGCATTTGAGAACATATCGACAGAGACATGGATATTTTTAAGTTTCCCAAAAGAGGGGTACTTAGTAACATCTGTCTGCCATTTCTGCAAGCTCTCCAACCCTCGTGGGTTGGTGGCTTCTGAAGAAGGGAGAGGTTGAACAAACTGACATTCTGGGCAAGCTCGCACAATACTTTGTGCTTGCTCTAATGTAAGGTGAAAATCTCGTTTGACTGCCTGTGCATTTTGGTGAAAAAATGCATGACTCAATTTGGCTTGTTCAATAGTGTTAGGCAAGGTAGTTGCAGCAAGCACTGAGGTAGAGTTTTCAATGCCTGTTGCAACTTCCTCATCAGATGCTGCCGATGCCAATGCATCAGCTCGTGCATTTCCTTCTGCCATAAATCCTGGAAGACCAGAATGAGATCTAATGTGAGAAACAAAATAAGGATTAGTTCTGTGTGATAGGATTTGGTAGAGACAGGTAAGCCAAAGACAGAACTTGTCATTGTTTACATCCTTTAAAACAGACCCTTCAATCCTCTTAATAATATTAGCAACATATGCCGAATCAGTGATTAAGTTAAAAGGTTCTGGGAAGAGCTGAAATGCTCTTACAACTGCAGCCAATTCAACGATCTGAGGGGAACCTTCAACTTTTTGAACATCCTGTTCCCAGACTTTAGTATCTTTATTCTGCCATGTAACTGCTGAATTGTGAGTTCGCCCTGACCCATCAGTGAAGACAGTGACTGCATCTAAAGGCTCTTCACTGATGAGGGGTTTCTCTTTGTAGCATAACATAGCTCTGATCATTTTGTGCGCCGGGTAATGAATAGAGCAAACGCCTGGGAAATCGAGCAAGGCGTACAGCAAGTCCTCTGATTTTTGCATTGCCCAATCAAAATAGTTCTGCTTCATGGGCAAATAAGTAATTGCGAATTAATAACCTGCTATTGAAAGAAGCCTTGCTCTGCCTTTGATGATGATTTGAGACATCATTTCTAAAGGTGTGAGGATTGTCTTTGGTGACCTTCCTTACCTTGGTGTAAGGAAGGAAAACCCATTCAATTATTAACAATGGATCTTTTTGAGAGGAATCCCATTGAAAAATGAGACCGCACAGTCTCAGCTTTTCTCCTAAAACTGCAAGGAAAAAGGGTTGATCAGGAATACAGCAATGTGCCTGCCTGTTCTGCAGAGCATCAGAAATTTTTTCTAAGGCCTTGCAGGCTTCAGGAGTTAGAGATCTAGGGGATTTAATGTCATTGTCTCCCCTTAGCAAATCAAAAAGTGGAGCAAGGTCATCAGCAGTGATTCCTAACGCAGACGTAATCCAATTAATTTCCCCTAAAAGCTGTTGTAAGTCCTGCAAAGTGTGAACATCAGTCTGGATTTGTATCTTCTGTGGTACAATAGACTGTTCTGTTAGTTTCCAACCCAAATATTTCCAGGGAGCAGTCTCTTGTATTTTTGATTCAGAAATCACCAGTCCAGCCCTTTTGATTTCAGCGACAACACTGTTACAAGTCTCTTCCATTTGTTTTTGGGTTGGCGCTGCGACGAGCAGATCGTCCATGTAATGGAGAATAACTGATTACGGGAATTGCTCACAAACCGGGAACAATGCGTGGGCTACAAAATATTGGCAAATAGTTGGCGAATTTTTCATGCCTTGAGGCAAAACAAGCGAATGATACCTTTGAAGTGGCTCTTGCAAGTTTGTACTTGGAACAGAGAAGGCAAAACAGTATGCAACATGTGGGTGTAGTGGAATGTTGAAGAAACAGTCTTTTAGATCGATAATTACAAGTGGCCAATCTCTTGGGATCATGGAAAGGTTGGGCAGGCCAGGCTGCAGAGGGCCCATGTCCTCAATCACTCCGTTGATCTTTCTGAGATCATGTAACAATAGTCAAGTGTCGGAAGTTTTCTTATGGATTACAAACACAGGTGAGTTCCAAGGACTGTTAGAGGGTGTAATGTGGCCTTTTTGCAGTTCAGACACAAGTGTTTTAAGAGCACTCAGCTTATTATCTGGCAGGGGCCATTGGCTGACCCAGACAGGGGTGTCAGTTTTCCAGGTCAGTTTTAGAGTACTGAGTGCTTTAGTGGGCCCTATGAAAAATCCAGTTCAATTTTGGCTCCCCATTCAGAAAGCAAGTCTCTTCCCCACACTGTGATGGGTTTCTGCACTTCATAGGGACGGATCAATGCCTTCTTCCCTTGAGGTCCTGTAATACTGATTACAGATTCACTTTGCAAACATGGAGTGACACCTCTGATGCCTGTGAGTGTGCCTGGGGGAGTTATTAATTTCCAATTTGTTGGGCAACGATAATAAGAGATCACAGAAACATCTGCTCCTGTATCAATCATCCCTTTGATACTAACTTGAACTCCACCACTCGACAATTCACAAGTTAGCATTGGTCGTCGTTGACTTATATGTTGAACCCATAGAACTTCAGGATTTTCAGGAGCAACTGGTAAACAGCGTGGTGGCATTTGATCTACAGTCCCCATGGGCAGTGCTATAGCAATAGCTATAGGGGTTCTAGGTGGAATATGCAATGGGGGACAGTAGGCCTTGGCTAGCACTAGTAATTCTTCATTGCACTTAGCAGATATTACACAAGGCAAAACAAGCAGTCCCAGGATGCTATTCCTTTCTTTACCAACAACTAAATAGTCTTGTCTATTTTGAGAGGTCCCAGTAATCCCTGTTGAAATACAAACATACCCTTCATCTTTTAAAAAGGTTATTGGCTTGGAGGTTGCCAAAGTGCACCAGGACCCTGGGGGTAGCAGACCTGGGTCATTACTTGGGATTCTGCTGGCAATGAAGTGGAGCGCTTTTGAGTCGGCGTATTGATAAATCCCACTTTGGATGTCTGGGGCGCCACTACTTGTTTCATCACGTGATGGCACTGTGCGTTCCCCTTGAAGTTTTTTGGACTGTGTTTTCCCCTCATGTCATATCTGGAACGACACTGCCAGGTAAAATGATTTTCTTTCCTGCAGGCAGAACAGTGGCCCAGCGCTTGTGTACCCCATTTGACTTCTGGGCAATTTCTCTTGAAATGGCCAGGCTATTTACAGAAGTAGCAAGGTCCTGAAGTTACAGCAGCTTGCATAACAGCCATAGTGTTGCCTTGTTGTCGGGAGTTGAGATGCAAGGCAGCTAGGATTTCAGTAAGTTTCTGGTCTCATGCTTCTGCTTGTGCTGCCTGTGCAGCTGCTTGCGCTGTTTGAGCTGTAAGAGCTCTTTCAATTTTTTCTCCTAGAGTTTTTCCAAGTTCATTTGCCTGGATAGTTGCCACTTGCTGTGGACTCCCAATTTTGTTACAGGCATCAATCATTTCAGGCACTGTGGGTTTTTCTTTTCCTAGGGCTTTGATAACTGTTTTACATTCTGCATTGGCATTATTTTCAATAATGTCCCGTATCATTATTGGGCGAGCTATATCATCGCCACATTGCCTTTCTGCTGCTTGGATGACCCAGTCCACAAATGTGGTAAATGGTTCAGACAACTCATAGCTAATCAGATTATAGGCTTTTTCAAAACTTCCTGCAGGCTGAATTTGCAAAAAGGCTCTGCGAGCCATCTTTTTAATGTCATCTAACACTGTTTTGGGTAAATTCACTTGATTATCATTCTGATCATCAGGAGGGTCACCAGTCAGTTTAGACATGACAAGGGTACGGAGGTCTGCATCAGTACTTTGTCTATAAGTGGCTAGTACCCCTGTAAGCAGTCTTTTCCATTTGAGTTCCCATAAGCATATATTGTGAGTCTGTGAGAATTATACTAGCAAGATTTTTAGAGTCATTTGGTGAGAGTGTATGTCCTTCCAGGGTACTTTTCAGCAGTTGCTTAAAATATGGGGAGCATATACCACTATCCCTTATTGCTTTTTGCAATTCTTTTATCTCATGCGGTGGGATAGCCACCCATGTTCTAGGACCACCAGCTTGCTGGCTGAATAGTAGGCATAGCTAAAGGATTTAGACTTTCTTCTTTGCAAATCTGGCGTCTGACTTCGTGCCAATCTGTTAGTTGTAAATTATCAAAAGATTTTTGTGAATTTCCTAATTTTTGGATTAATGCTAGCGGATTTTCAGGGTTTAGTGTCTCATTTTGCTTTGAGAAATTTGTCCCAAACACTGGGGGCAGTTTGCAGCTATTTGGGAACAGTTCTTTTTCGAAATTCTTCTGTGTTGGGATCAGAGGGTTAACATTTCCAGGGGCAAAATAATTTTCTGTCTGTCCTGGATTTATTAAAGCAGCTGTCATATTCCACCCTCCCCCTCCTCGTTGCACGGTTTGTGTGCATGGATGTGGCTGTGCGGACGAACCGTGATACAAGGTAGTCCCACTCGGTGCTGGGAGAGTGGAAGGAGAAAACGCCGTTGGGTGTTCGAGGAGATGCAGTTGTGGTCCGGTGCTGCTTTGGTCGGCGGTGGGATGCGGCGGCGGAGGCAGGGAAGCAGGCGGCGGAGGCACGTTCGCCATCGGTTGTGCAGGGTTACGCGCTGCGGCCGGAGTCTCTCGGTGATGCGCCCGCGCCCTCAAGCTCCGGCAGAGGGAGCGACGCGGAAGGATACAAGCAAGGCGCTGAAGGAGCAGAACACCGTAGTGCCGTATGCAGAGCCGGCGGCAGCGCGGCCGTGCAGATGGAACTGTTGCGTGCGGCTGATCCCGCAAGCAGCGCTGTGGTTGGATGAGGCGGCGCGGAGTGATATTGTAGGTGCGGAGGTTGTAGCAACTGCCCATGCGTGGGTTGCGTCACTAGGTCAGCGTGGGGAGTCGTGATGGCGGTGGCGGGCGGGCCAGGGAGTGCGGGAGGTGGCGGAGCTGCGGAAACGGGAGACGGGGCTGCGGCTGTGGTCGTGGAAGGGAATGATGGGACGTCAGTGGTTGCAGTAGGCGGCGGAGCCGCGCCATCCAGCAGCTCAGAAGCGGGAGGCTGCGGTGGGGAGGGCGCGGCTTGGCCCGAGGCCGTGGTGGCGAGCGGCGGCGGCAGGAGCGGGAAGGCGACCACGGGTGGCGGTGGGGGAGCCTCGTCAGCGGGAGATGATCCCGGGGTGGCGGGAGGCAGCAGGAGCGGCGTGGAGGCGGCGGGAATCTGCTGCGGGGGGGCCATGGCGAGCGGTGGGCTAGTCGGTGGCTGGACCGCGGCGTGCATCCGCTGGGAGCTCGTTAGCTGGGCTGGGGTGGGTGCCGCCCCGGCGGGCAGAGGTGGCGCTGACGGGACGCTGGCCTGGAGCGCGACAGGCACGGGAGGGGCTGCAGCCACCGGTGTAGCCGCCGTGGCGCCGGCACGGGACGGCTTGCGGGACTGGGGCGCCCCGGTTTCAGCGCAAGCGGCGCTGCGCCGGGACTGAGGGATTGCTCCAAAACACCGGCAGGGACGGGGTTAGCCATGGGCGTCTGCCCTGCCGCGGGGCCCGTGGGCAGCTCGGGGTGTGCTGCATGCGCTTGAAGGGCAGGATAGGGGGGCAGCTTTCGCGCGGTAACGTGCACAAGTGGCGCTGGGGACGCCAGCGCGGCCGCGGCGGTCGGGACTTTGATCACCACCGGCGCTGTGTCGGTGGGGGCGAGGGGGAGCGGCCGCACTCGCGGGCAGCTGGGGGGAAGCGGTAGGCTCAGCCGGGGCAGGGTGGTGTACGGTCGCGGTGACGCTGGTAGGCGGGCTCGTAGAGGCGGGATTAGGGGGCGGGGCCGCGAGGATGGCGAAACGGGGGGCGGGGATCGCGGTAGCTAGCCGGGACCAACGGGATGGCTGGAGCGGAGGGAGGGGCCGGGGGGACGGGTGTCGGGACCGCGAGGGCGGAGGGCGGGGCGGCAGGGGTGAGCGAGACCGCTGGTACCGGAGCCGTGGGATCCGACGGGGGGGTGGGGGTCGTGTCGTGTTCTCTGCTCGCGGCGCCAAGGGGCGGACTCGAAGCAGGAGCAGAGCTCGGCGGGGCGACTGCTGCGGGCATCCCCTGTGCAGCAAACCGTTCAGCCAGCGCCCTGCAAGCTGGGACTAGCTCCGCGGCAGCCATATCCCGGCTGGAAATACTATTAAAGAGGTTAATTCCAACTGTGTCCCAAAAGTCTCTGGTAAAGACGGCTGAACGGTCAGCATTTGGGAAATTAGTTAAAGTCCATTCTAAGAGGTCCTTTAACTCCTGTTTCGGTAATTGACCGGGCATAGAACTTAATAAATGTTTTAGTTGCTTGTAGAGATCTCTGTCGTGGGCAGAGTGAGTTTGTCCCATTATTAGACCAGTGTGTTACCAACCTCGATGTCGCAGAAGCAGTGTCCTCAATCAGAGCTCCATCGCGGAGGTCTGGCCAGGCTCTCCAGTGAGGCTCAGGCCGCTGCGTTCAGGTCCCTCCTCAGAGCTCCGGTTTTAGGCGTTGCTTGGCAACGGCTTTCCGTGCTCAGGACCTCGCAGACAGGTCTGCACTCACAGCTCCAGTGCAGGCGGTGCTTTGCAGCGCTCACCTGAGCTCACGGCTCGTGGCAGAGTCCCTCCTTAGAGCTTCGGTCAGCGTTGATCAGCAGTGTCTCCGTGCTCGAGGGAATACCACGGCAAATTTCCTCAAAGAGCTCCAGGTAGCTGCTGCGCGGCAGCGGCCACCTGTGCTCGAGGACCGCCAGGCAGTTTCCTCCGAGAGCTCCAGGTAATTGCTATAGAGTAATGACTCCCCATGCTCGAGGTTTGCCTCGGCACAATTTAAGAGCTCCGACTTTCACGCTGCGCAGCAACGGTATGTGAATTACAAAGCTGTGTTTCGTGTCTGGCACAGAAAGGAAATGTGTGTATTTGTGATTGCGATATGTGTGGACACCGACCATGGGACAGCTGCAAATTTTAATAGTAACTGAGGAAAGTAAAGCATGGAAGAAGGCCTCTGAACCTAGCCTTTGTTTGCAATTAACCTGGATTGATTTAGGAGCATTTGAATTACAGCATTCAGAATGTTGCTCTTTGCTTGTAGTCAGGCCTTAAAGAGTGCTGCAATAATAACCTTTTTAAGTATAATTTTAAAATATTGTTTGAATTCTTGAAACTATAGCTTTGGAATATATAGAAAGGAAATATGCTAATCTCACTCCTTAACAAAACTGAGAAAAACAGCTTGAGAAAGGAAGATGGACATCATCTCAAGGATTTACAACTTCAGCAAGGGAAGCTGGACATCACTGATAGTCATTGTAATAACAAGGGGGACCCACATCTGGGGAGCTGGACTTCACCAGATGGGATTCATCATTGTTCTTGCGGAAACTGGACCAACATCTCGGAGGCTGCCACCACCATCTAGGAGTCCTCCTTTTTTGGGGTGCATCCTGAGAAAAACTAAATCACAATAGTGTATAGAATTGTGATGTAAACAAGTAGAATCTGCTGAGAAAGCTTCTGAGTACCCCTATAAATACCTGTAAGCCCAAATATCGGTGTGCAGTTGGACGGAAAACTGCCTCCACTGTACCCAGCGCTGTTTTGCTCTTACTTTACCATAATTAATTAACAAATTGATTGTTGCTTGAATATTGGCCTAGTCAAGCTTCTTATTTATAACAGGTATGCCGTCCTCACGACACCTTTAAGGCGGTTATAACTGGTCTTTAGTTACCGTGCATGAAGTCTCCCACAGGTGGAAAAGCAGAACTGGCCCTTTAAACATGTCTGGGCGCCAGTCTGTTGGCGCGTACATTGGGCGCCAATCTGTAGGCGAGACGGGGGGTAGCACGGTCGGGATGGACGGAGATGAGAGATCTCTGAAGCCAAGTCGTGGAATTTGCAGTTTATTGCAAAGGGCGTGGGTGCAGGGCCCTGCTGGGAGCTGCCAGCTGCAGCTCGGAGCAGGCCCGAGAGAAGAGAGGGGTAGAGAGGATGAGAGGGTAAGAATGTAAAAGGCAAGAGTAAGAGCGCGAAGTTCCCGTTACAATACAGTAAATCATCTTCTGTGTTGAATATTCTGATTCTCACTAACCAATCTAGTACAACATACAAATCCTATAGCATTTACATACAGCCTATAAAAATCACTACATTGCCATACTGTGCTACATTTTAAACCCTAAAAACTACTCTTCGGACCCCTTCTGCCAAGCCAGCGGGGTCTGCTCTGCCCCTTGGACCTGTCTGCAAGCAGAGGGTACTGTTTCATCCAAAGGGGATTACCTTCAGTTGGCCACACCATTGTTTTCCCATTGTTCAGTAACTAAGGGATCTCAAAGCTTGCTTTCATTTCAATCTCGCTTATAGTTTCTATATTCTCAAAATCTTTTGCCAGGCAATCATATTTATAAGGCTTTCCTGTTTCCTCTTCCCCAACAAGGGTCACTATCAAAAGCCTCACTATAACCCAGGAAACCTTCAAACAACATCTTTCTGTCATGAGGCAGGTGGCTCATAGTAGGATATCAATACAGTTAGAGAGGATTTTCCCAATACCAAATAATTTCTGGGGCAATGAGAAATACTTCTGGCACAGACTTTGGAGGAAGAAACAGGTGCGAGAAGTGACACTAAGGGGCAAGTTGAGTGGGAATCCAAGAGTACTTCAGGTGTCATCCTCTAGAAAAACAGAATTGCTCCCATTTCAAGTTAATTTCTCTAAAGGATGACTGAAGTCCCAGGAAAACCCTGCCTTCATTCCCTAGGTAATCTGTCAACAAAAACATCAGTCTTACAGAAGAATGATCATTGATCTTCAAACAGAGTCACACCCCAAGTTAATCCCTGGTTGTTTAAGTCTTCATTTCAGTTTAATTCTCCAAAGTTACTTCCTTAAGGACCTGATCAAAGTTCACCTTTCATCTATAGATTGAAGACGTGGCAATCGTTCTTACGTGACAACAGGTAAAATCCAGCTCTATTTCTAAAATGGCATATTTTATAGTGTTGAGCTGGATCTCTGCTTAAAACTCTCATTGACATTAAGCTCCATTTGCACCTAATTGCTTATGTCACCAATACAGAGCCCTAGTATAGCAGATAAGATTTGACCTTTCGGCAGCAAAATGAGTTTTAGGCAAAGAGACCACATTTAAACTTCAGGATCTGCTTCTTCTGTTCATTTTCCTTCCCTTCTGCCCCTGGAAATTTCTCTGGCAAGAAGAAAAATACCTGTCTAATATCAGTGCTCATCTTTGCAGACTGAGGCAGGTAAGTAGATCTCTTTTATTTCTTTCTCTCCTGGATAAGTGGTAAATGTGGTGCTGCTGTTGGGGTGGAAAGAAACTGGTCTTTTCTCTTCATCCCAGGTGTGCACACAGGGACCAGCAAGCTCTTCCTATCCCCCAAGTCTCCTCTGGTGCAGGTGGCAAGAACTGGGGGCATCAGCAGCACAGCTGTTCTCAAAAGGGCTCAGAGAGGAACTAGAAGTTATGGGAAATAGTCATTTGGGGGAAAAGTTGAGATCTGGACTGGCCCTCTGAGTCTGATGTTTGTTTCTCAAGGACTGTTCTGCTGCTGCTGTACAGGGGGAGGCAGCAGAACAGGAGAGAATTCCCCCTCTGGAAAGGACAGTTGGGCCCAGGGTACCCCCTTAGGGCAGGACCTTGAGGCTAAGTAGGACTAATGATAATGCTGGAACTTCCTTCTTAGTAAGTGAGTCTGGTTCCAAGTATGATCACTTGGAACTCTTTCCTGTTGGAAGTTGAAGCAATGTGAAACTGACTTGATTTTATGGTAACTCAGGATGATGATAACTCCTAGAGCACTCATGGGTCAGTTGCTCGTACAGAAATGTTAATAAGCTTCAAATTTCCCAATTAGTACCTTGAGTGATTGAGGTTACCAATTTATAAGCAGCAAACATCAGGTCTTCATGGCATTGTCTTTGTTTATCCATTAAATAATTCATCTCATAATTCCACAGTGTTCAGCAATCTTTGAGGATCTGACAGGTGTTACAGTCAGTGTCAAACTCACTCCATTTTCCACCCTTCTGCTGTAGCACTGATTCTTGCTGTTAGCGGTTTTCTGTCCCTGTGTGTCTGTTTAGCAGGGCTAAACAGAAAGCTTAGAGAGATGGAGAAATTCTTCCTTTGTGTGTTTGTTTTTTGTTGCGTTGAGTTTTTTTAGACGTATGTTCCCATGGCAGGGCTGATTGAGAGTGTAGGGGAATACAGTATGGGTAACTGAAGGTGGTATAGAAGGTAATCTTATCTCACAATGAGTTGCAGCTGGACCAATTACTAAAGATTAGAAGTAGGCCTGATCTTAACAGGCCACACTGGTAGCCAATAAGAACAAGTGGTATAAAAGAGTGGATTGGTGAGATGTGGAGAAGGGGAGTTAGATGACTGCTGTAAGGAGTAGGGACAGTCAGTGCATGGAGGAGCTGTATTGCTAGAAACTTCGAGGACGTATGAAGCCCTGGTGATAGGAAATCCTTGCACTATAATGATGTTAGAACTCATGCTGTCTAAGATGACAAATGGTGACCCCAATGTGATTCAGGACTAAACTATATTTCCCTGCGGATTTGGGATGACCTGTGGATTCAGGACTAAACTATACAACCCCGTGGATTCAGGATGACCCATGGATTCGGGACTTGACCAGATATAACCCTGTTGATTCGGGGGAACAGGATTTGACCAGCTAAACCTGTGGATTCGGGGGAACAGGATTTGAATACTAAACTATTGGCAAAATATAACAATTACAGCTATTGGTGTTTGTTGAATAGGAGTACAAAAGACCTTTGAGATGGGTGCTTTGTAAACTGGGAAAAGCTGTGGAACGGAACAAACATTTAGAAATATATATATCTGTGCTGTGACATGCTGTTTGAACACTTGTATAACTCTTAGTTCTAAATGAAATGTACAGATATGTCATGGTGTTAATTTGTTTGAATATGTACTTCTGGAAATGCTGCAACTCTGTGGTTAAAAGAAAAAAGGGGGAATTGTGGGGGCATATAGTATGGGTAACTGAAGGTGCTATAGAAGGTAATCTTATCCCCCAATGAGTTGCAGCTGGACCAATTACTAAAGATTAGAAACAGGCCTGATCTTAACAGGCCACACTGGTAGCCAATAAGAAGAAGTGGTATAAAAGAGTGGATTGGTGAGATGTCGAGGAGTCAGATGACTGCTGCAAGGACTGGGAACAGTACTGTCCCTGGTCCTTGCAGGACCAGCATAGAGGAGCTGCATTGCCAGAAACTTTGAGGAGGTATGAAGCCCTGGCGATACAAAATCCTTGCACTATAATGACATTAGTACTTGGGCTAAGGTGACATGAGAGGGCTTTAAACTAGGTTTAAAGGGGTAAGGGGATGAAACCAGGCTCTCCAGAAGGAAGCCCAAGGGTGGTAAGGCAGAGTCGAGTGAAATCTTCAGCCCAGCTGTAGTGCGTGTACACTAGTGCATGCAGCATGGATAAAAAACAAGAGGAAGTACAAGCCACTGTACAGCAGGAAAGCTATGATGTAGTCTCCATCGTGGAAACATGATGGGATGACTCTCATGACTGGAGTATTGCAATAGGTGGCTACAAGCTCTTCAAAAGAGACAGGCAATGAAGAGGTGGAGGGGTGGTTCTGTGTATTAGGGAGGCTCTCAGCACCATGGAAATTGAGATTAATAATGATAAGGTCAAGTGCCTATGGGTAAGAATAAGGGGAAAGGCCAACAGCCTGGTGGGAGTCTCTTACAGATCACCCAACCTGGATGAAGAGGTGGATGTATTATTCTATCAGCTGCTGGAGGGTGTTTCTGGATCACCAGCCCTTGGTTCTTGTGGGAGACTTTGACCTGCAAGATGTCTGCTGAGAACTTAGCAGAGAAGTGGCAGTCCAGGAGGTTCTTAGAGTGTATGGAGGGGAACTTCTTGTCACAGTTGGTGGGTGAGCCTATCAGGGGAGGGACTACACTTGACCTGCAGTGTCTAGGGTACAGTGATCATGAAATAGTAGAATTCTCAATACTCAGTGAAACAATGAGGGGCATCAACAAAACTTCCACTCTGGACTTCTAGAGAGTGGACTTCAGCCTATTGAAGAGACTGATTTGCAGAGCAACTTGGGAAAAAGACCCTAAAAAGGACACCCAGGAAAGATGAACATACTTCAAGAAAGAAATCTTGAAGGCACAGGAACAGCCTGTCCCTATGTGCTGAAAGATGTTCTAGTGTGGAAGATATCTGGCTTGAATGGGCAGGGAGATTTTAAAGAAACTGAGGGGGGAAAAAAAGTTGTATTGAAAAGAGGGGCAGGTAAACTCAGGAAGTGCTTAAGGATGTTGTTAGGTCATGCAGAAAGAAAATTAGAGAAGCTGAAGATCAATTAGAACTTAATCTGGCCACTTCTGTAAAGGACAATAAAAAGCATATCTATAAATACTTTACTAACAAAAGGAGGAGGAAGGAAAATCTCCATTCTGTATTGGACGTGGGGGAGAACATAGTTACCAGAGAAGAGGAAAAGGCTGAGATACTTAAACCTTCTTTGGCTCAATTTTCAACAACAAGACATAGTGTCCCCAGGACAACTGGCTTCCTGAGCTAGCAGATGGAGGTGGGGAACAGAATAGCCCCTCTGTAATCTAGGAGGAAGCAGTTAGAGAACTGCTGGGCCACTTAGATTCTCACAAGTCTATGGGACCAGGTGGGATTCATCCTAGGGTGATGAGGACCCAGCAGAAGAGCTTGCAAAGCCACTCTCCGTCATTTATCAGTCTTGGCTCACCAGGTAGGCCCCAGAGAACTGGAGGTGCCAATAGGATGGCCATCCACAAGAAGGGCTGGAAGGAGTGATTTGTGGAAAGAAAAAAACTCCACAACTTTGTAAAAATTGTAAAGCCAGTATGTTTATTACAGCGCTGGACACATGTGAGGATCACTCCTCTTAAAAGACATGCGTACCTCTGGGTACTCCAGATCCCTTATTATTTTCCTTATTAATCCATATGCATGGAATTTCACAAGAGGTTCATACATATTCATTTTACTGATTTCATGTTGTACTTAAAGCTAGTTACACTTGCTGCTAGTTATCCTTGCAGTTAGTTTTTTATCAGAAAATATAGAAAGAACTCCTGGGTCACCCTGCCCTGTCTCTCGCAGCCTCTCCATCTGTTTTAAAGCTCAAGGGCCCCCCCTCTTATCTCTGTCCTTTGGCTGAAGCAGTTTCTTCGAGCATAGGTTTTTTTGTGACAAAAGGCAGTCAGACCAAATTTGCGAGCTACAGACTTAATTCAAGATTTATTTTACCTAAATCCAAAATGGATTTCTGCTCTGGAAAATTTCTACTCTGTCTCAGAAGGATCTGGGAAACTCTGGGCCTGTCAGCCTGACCTCAGTGGCAGGAAGAATATGGAACAGTGCCATCACCCTGAGTGCATTCACCCTGAGTGCCATCATATGATATCTATAGGGTAGCTGGGGGATCAGACCCAGTCAGCATGGGTTTAGGAGGGGCAGGTCCTGCCTGACCAACCTTATCTCCTTTTATTAAGAGGTGGCCTGCCTGGTGGATGTGGGGACGGTTGTGGCTGTATCTACCTGGACTTCAGCAGAGCCTTTGACATCATCTCCCATAGAATTCTCCTGGAAAAGCTGCAGCCCACAGCTTGGACAGACGCATCTTTGCTTTGGTTAAGGACTGGGTCATGTTGGACCCAGAAAGTGATGGGGATGGTGCTGCATCCAGTTGGTGCCCAGTCACTGTGGTGTCCTCCAGTGATCAATGTGGGTCCCAGTCCTGTTAAATATCTTTATTGGTGATCTAGATGAGGGGATCGAGTCTATCATTATTTAATTTATGGATGACACCAAGCTGTGTAGGAGCATTGATATGCTGGAGGCTAGGAGGGCTCAGCAGAGGGACATGGAAGGCTGGATAGATAGGTCAAATCAAACTATATGAGGTTCAATAAGACCATATGCCGGGTCCTGCACTTCAGCCACAACAACCCCCTGCAGCACTATAGGCTGGGGACAGAGTAGCTCGACAGCAGCCAGTCAGAAAGGGACCTGGGGGTACTGGTCGACAGCTGATTGAACATGAACCAGCAGTGTGCCCACATGGCCAAAAAGGTCGATGGCATCCTGACTTGGATCAGGAACAGTGTGGTCAGCAGGAATAGGGAAGTGATTCTTCCCCTGTACTCAGCACAGGTGAGGCCGCACCTTGAGTTCTGTGTCCAGTTCTGGGCCCCTCAATTTAGAAAGAATGTTTAGATGTTCAAGCATGTCCAGAGAAGGGCAGTTAGGCTGGTGAAGGGTCTGAAGGACTTCTGTGAGGAGCGGCAGAGGTAGCTGGAACTGTTTAGCCTGTAGAAGAGGCTCAAGGGAGACCTCATCACACTCTACAACTACTGTAGTCAGGTGAGGGTCGGTCTCTTTTCCCAGGCGACCAGCAGTAGGACAAGAGGATACAGTCATAAGCTGCCCCAGGGGAGCTTTGGATTGGACTCTAGGAAAATGTTCTTCACAGAAAGGTTGATTGGGCATTGGGCTGCCCAGGGAGGTGGTGGAGTCACTGTCACCTGGAGGTGTTTAAGAAAAGGCTGGATGTGGCACTTGGTAACATGGTCTAGTTGACAAGGTGGTTTTGGGTCATACATTGGAGTCAATGATCTCAAAGGTCTTTTCCAACCTATTTGATTCTGTCATTCTATGTTTTCTTTGGAAAAGCATTCCACTTGCTTGGGAATGCAGTTTTGTCCTCCAAAGGAACTGATGGCTTCTGAGGTCTCTTTTGGGCCTTCCTTGGATGACAGGAAAATTTTGTAAAAGTTGGATGTAAAAAGACTGTAACATTTGTCAGAAGTTTCAGTGTTGCTAAACAAAGTGTGTAAAATCTGAGCGTGTGCTGGCTGGAGTTCCTGGGTCAGATGTTTTTGTCTTGTGACATTTTCTGTTTCTAAGCCTTCAACTGCTGACCCAGAGTGGAACAGGTTTCTACAAGACCTGTGTCATAGCTGCTCCTCCCCAAATACCTGGTTTAGTATCACAACCTTAATAATATCCAAAACAGCCTGAGACTTCTTTTTAAGTGATTGAGGAGCAGCTCCCATATCTCTAATCAAGATAAAACTCTTTTCCATATTAAATCTCCAAACTAATGTCTCTAACAAAATTCCATTTGGTCTCTTGTCATAATTGTCTGCAAAGCATGAACTTAGTGCAAGTCCATGAAAACCCTTGTGCAGTAGAAAGAGCAGAATTTGACAGGAAATTTTCTAAAATGTTGAGCCAGTTTCACATTCAGTACCCTGAGCTATCTATGTAGTTTGTGGACATGTGGTTAGTGGCTGTGGCCATCTCATTCCAAGACCTTTGGCTTCATGAATTATATGGGACTTGATGGTGATTTAACACCAGATGGCCACTAAGTACCACACAGTTGCTCATTCACTCCCTGGTGCCCTACAGCCCCTTAGGGAAAAAAAGCTTGTTGGCTGAGATAAGAAGAGCTTGAAACAAAATAAAACAAGAAATGGCAATGAAGAAAAAAGTGCTGAAAAGAAGAGAGGGAAAAGAGAAAGAGATAGAGAGAGAGGAACAAAACCCAGGTGATGCCCAAAGTAATTGGTTGCCAACCACTGACTGATGCACAGCCTGTACTTGAGCACCAATCAGCCTGCTTCCAGCCAACTTCCCACAGTTTACATAAAGGTCATGATGTCCTATAGTCTGGAATGCTCCTCTGGCCAATTTGGGTCAGCTGTCCTGTCTGTCCTTCCTCCTCACTTCTCATGCATCTGCTTGCTGGCAGAGCAAAAGACATTGAAAAATCCTTGACCTGGGGTGAACACAATGGAGCAACAATCTTTTCAACATTGTTCTCATACTGAATCCAAAACACAGCCCTGGACCAGCTACTTGGGAAAAAAGCACCTCTATCCCAGCTGTAACAAGAACAGAGAACTCACAGTGCTCATTACCTCCATGTACCATAAATAGAGCTCAGAGCAACCAGTGAAGAGCCTGTGATATGGAGATCAGAGTGGACATGAATCCTCATCTTAGTAGTCAATGATGAATTTGAAGAAATATCTCTGGAAGTCTCGTCTTTTCTTAGGAAGTGAAAAGGGGGAATTTGTGACTAAAACCATGTGAATGGAACACTTGTCCTGTCACTGCTCTTGATCCATCACCATGCCTGTTCTAACAGCATCCAGTTTAGTCACATGAGATGTTGCTGTCATCTTCTCTGGGAAGTATCCACACACTGCAGTGCAGGGTGATTGACTCCTGCTTGGAAGTCATCAGGATGTCTTACCTTCTTTACTGGTCATCAAACATAGAATGTTGGACATGAATAAACTAATAAAGATATCACACCAAATGTGCTGCTGTGGGGGCTGAGGTCAGGCATATCCTGGAAATGTGAAAATGCACTGAGAGAGCTAGAGCCGGAGAAGGACAGGATCTTTAGTGTAGTGCAGCAAAGTCAGCCCTGGTGCAGCTCCCTAAATGATTTCAGGTTTATTCTGGAGCTGATGCACTGTCACTCTGCAGCCTAATTGTTTCCAGAGGGTGATAACTTTGGGATAGCAAGTGCCATGGATTCCCCTTCCTCCAAAGGTGGGCATGGGAGGGCATAAACTGTTTCTTCCTACTTTTCCTCCCATTTCAGTGTATGGACAGAGACACTCTTGCAAACCAACCTTCCAGAAAGGCTGTACATATTTTCAGGAAGAAATCTTGAAGGTGTAGGAGCAACATGTCCCTATGTGCTGACAGATGAGATGATAGGGGAGGAGACAGGTCTGTCTGAATAGGGAGATTTTACAAGAAATCAAAATAAAAAAGATGGTGTATGACCTTTAGAAAAAGAGGCAGGCACCTCAGAAAGAGTACAAGGATGTCATTAGCTCATATAGAAAGAAAAATAGAATGGCAAAAGCTCAGTCAGAACTCAGTGTGGCCACTGCTTGTAAAAGATAATAAAAAGTGGTTTTATAAATATATCAACAACACAAGGAAGACAAAAGAAAATCTCTATTCTTTATTGGATGTGGGGGGAAGAGTATCACCAACAATGAAGAAAAGGATGAGGTTCCTATCGCCTTCTTTGTCTCATTCTTTAACAGTAAGACCTCTTATCCACAGCACAAACCTGAACTGGTAGATAGGAACAGGGAGCAGAATGGACCTCTGTAACCCAGGGGGAAATAGGGACCTATTGAGCCACTTAGACTCCCACAAATCTGTGATCAGATGGGATTCATCCAGGGGTGATGAGGAAGCTGGTGGAAGAGCTTACCAAGCTGCTCTGTATCATTTATCATCACTCCTGGCTCACTGGGGAGGTTCCAGATGAGTGTAGGTGCCAATGTGATGCCCATCTTCAAGAAAGGCAGAAAAGAATTTCTGGGAAACTCCAGGCCTGTCAGTCTGACCTCAGTGCCTGGCAAGATTATGGAACAGATAATATTAAGAGTGATCACAAAGCACATATAAGACAACCAGGGAATCTGGGCTTAGAAGGACAGGTCCTTCTTGGCCAACCTAATCTCCTTTTATGACCAGGTAACCCATCTGGTGCATGAGGAATGGCTATGAATGTGTCTATCTGGACTTCATTAAAGCCTTCAACCCAGTCTTCCACAGCATTTGTTGGAGAAGCTGCAGCCCACAGCTTAGATAGGTGCATCTTCACTGGGTTAAGAGCTGGTTGGAGACTGGGCCCAGAGGGTTGTGGGAATAATACTGCATGCAGCAGATGTCTGGTCATCAGTGGTTTCCCCTAGGGATCAGTTGTGTTTAAAATCTTAATTGATGAGGAGATTGAATATACACTCAGTAAATTTGTCGATGACAAAGCTGGGTGGGAGCATAGATCTCCTGGAGGGTGGAAAGGCTCTTCAGAGGGACTTAGGCTGGATTAGTGGGCCAAGACCAACAGCATGAAGTTCAATAAGACCATGAGTTTTGTCCTACAATTTGGCCACAACAACTTCCTGCAGCACTACAGCTAGGAGCAGAGTAGAAAGTGACCAAGCAGATAAGGATCTAGGGGTACTGGTGAACAGTGTCTGAACATAGCCCAGCACATGGCCAGGTAGGCAAGAAGACGTCTGTTGTCTTGCTTTGTATAAGGAATAGTGTGGCAGCAGGACTAGGGTAGAGATTGTCCCACTGTACTTGGCTGTAGTGAGGCCACACCTCGAGTGCTGTGTCAAGTTCTAGGCCCATCAAAGACATTGAGGTGCTGGAGTCCAGAGAGAAGGGAAGTTAATCTGGTGAGGGGTCTGGAGCACATATCTGATGAGGAGTGGCTGAAGGAGTTGTGGTTGTTTAACCTAGAGTAGTGGGTTGACCTTGGCTGGATGCTACCAAGGTACCCATCAGGGCTGCTCCATCACTGCCCTTCTCAGCTGAACAGGGGAAAGAAAATATAGTGAAAGATTCATGAGTTATGGACCAGGAGAGTTCACTCACCAAATACTGTCAAAAACAAAACAGACTTGGGGATATTAATAGAATTTTTTACTAAAAATAAGCAGGGCAGGGCAATGAGAAGTAAAATAAATCTTAAAAACACCTTCCCCCCGACCCTTCCCTCCTTCTCAGCTCTACCTCTTCCCCACAGTGGCACAGGGAGATGGAGAATGGAAGCAATGGTCAATTCATCACACTTTGTTTGTGACTCTGCTCAGGGAGGGGATTCAGAATCTTTCCTCTGCTCCAGTGTGGGGTCCCTCCCCATGGCAGACACTTTTCCAGAGACTTCTTCAGTGTGTGTCTTTCCCATAGGGAACAATTCTCCATGAACTGTTGCAATGTGGGCCAAACATTCATGGGGTCTGTTCTTCAGGTACAGTCCGTGACAGTGTGTGTTGCCCACAGGATCACAAGCCCTACCAGGAAACCTGCTCAAGCCTGGGCTCTTCTCTTCATTGGTCTGCAGGTCCCTGCCAGTACTCCGCTCCAGCACAGGCTCCCCATGGGGTCACAGCCTCTCTTGGGCATCCACCTACTCTAGTGTGCAGCTCCTCCAAGGGTTGCAGGTAGATCTCTGCACTCTCTGTACCCTCCATGGGCTGCAGGGGCACAGCTGCCTCACCGTGGGCTTCCCCACGGACTCTCAGGGGAATCTTCACTCTGGTACCTGGAGCACCTCCTGCCCATCTTTTTGCACTGACCTGGCTGTCTGCAGAGCTGTTCTTCTTATATGTTCTCACCTCACTATTCTCTGGCCTCAATTACATCTGCAGAATAACTTTCATTTCCTTTTAAAATATATTATCACAGAGGCATCACCACAATCCATGTGGAGCTCAGCATTAGCCAGCAGCAGGTCTATCCTGGAGCCAGCTGGTGTAGGTTGTGTTGGACATGGGGGAAGCTTCTCAAAGAAGGCACCCTTCTGGAACCCCCCTGCTACCAAAACCTGCCCACGTAAACTCAACATAGTGAGAGAAGGGGTGGCCATATCACTCTCTATACCTGAAAGGAAATTGTAGCAGGCTGGGGGTTGGACTCTTCTCCCAGAAAACTAGCAAAGTGACAAGAGGAAATTCAAGCCTTAAGTTGTGCTGAGGAGGCTCAGGTTGGATGTCAGAAACAATTTCTTCCCAGAAGGGGTGGTCAGGCATTGGAACAGGCTACCCAGGGAGGTAGTAGAGTCAACATCCTCAAAATGCTCAAGAAAAGACTGAATGTGGTGCTAAGTGCCTGGTCTAGTTGTCAAAGTGGTCTTAAACCAAAGATTGGACTCTGTGATCTCAGAGGCTTTTCTCAACCTAAAGAGTCTATGATTCTGTGACTTCAAACCAAAGATTTAAACTGGTGTGTTAAGGTGTCCATTAAATTTCACAGCAGGAAGTAGGGACTAGGTTGAATTTTCTCTTGCGTTCCCTGTCACAGCTTCCTGAAAGCATGCTAGACTGAAATTCCCAGATGCTGCAAGTATAGTTGAGATCTCTGGAAAGGCACAAGTTTTCTTGATTTCTGATCTCAACTGTTTGAGATTTGGCACCTTCAGGAGTCACAGCCGGTGACAAGTGCCAGGAGAGAGATCCAAAGGGGTTGGGATAGGATTTCCCTTCTTTTCTCACTTCCCTTCTGTCCCTGCTCCAGGTCAGCTGCAGGATCATCCCACCCATTGGACTGCAGGGATGGAGCAGAGGAGATGGCTCCTGTTGGCTCTGGCACTGCTTCTGGCTATCCCTTTCTCAGGTAATGCTTCCATGAGCTGTTCTGCTCCTTTCTGGGGGATTCCAGCCTGCAGAAGTCCTGGAGCTGAGGGTCATGGTCTCCTGAGCAGCCCTGATTTGACCTCCACAAGAGCCAGAGCTGTCCTGCCCCTCTGGTCTTGAGGAATCCAGCCGTTTGAAGTCAGAGGTTCTCTCCCCTGGTGAAGTCAGGGAAGACTGAAGCCAAGACAGCTGTGCCCTGTCCAGTTCTGCCCCAGTTCCAGGAGCATTTCCCTGTCTGCGCTGGCAGTTGGCATTGTCACAGTCACCTTGCTGGTGGTGACACAGGGTGCGAAAGGGCAAGGCCAGCTGGGGACCTGCATGAAATGGCTCTGGACATGCTTTTATGCATTTTTTTTTCCTTTTCCCCAAAATAATCCCATCCTGTACAATTTATATAATCTTGTTTTCCCTCTCTAATCTATTACTTTCAATTGTTCCCCACTGTGGCTCCTAGACCTGTTTCCTTCACACCAGTACATTTTCTGATTTATTTCAGCCAGATGCTCACTCACAGACAATTTTGAGCTCACCTCTCCTGAGAATGTAGTTGGAATTCAGTCAGGATACAATCATTCCTTGCACCATCTCTTCCACAAAGCCACTGGGCAATCCCAAAGTGCAGTGGAGAAAAATCACAGCCAGGAACACAGAGGACATCTACACATATGGGCAGTTTGTGGGGTGAACTGATTCAGAAATACCATGGACGGACATCAGTGCCAAGAGATGGATTTGACACTGGGAATGTGTCCCTGACACTGAAGAATGTCCCGCCAGCAGATGAAAGAATGTACAGTTGCACTGTGATATCCAGGGATCAGATTATTGATATGGCTACCAAGCCCAGCATTGCAGGTTGGAGACTTTCTGGGCCGGGTGGAAAAGATTTCTCCAAAACTGATGCCCCTTCATGTGACCCAACACATCACCTCCCCACTCCCAGCAAAGGCCACCTGTCAAGGTGTTCTGCAACATCCATGCCTAGCCTGAGCCCTGTTTTGACCCACATGGGGCTGGCAAATTGCAATAATCCCTGCTGGGGAGGTGTGAGGCTACCTGACAGACATCCAAGTGCTCAGCATCCCTGGCTGTGAGACTGATGGGAATAAGGCCCTCTGTCATGTGACTTCTCAGCTGGGGTAAGGGCTAAGGAGGTGTTCTGTGCTGCTAGTTCCCCCCAGCTGGACAGTCAGCATCATTTGTGTGCAGATATTGATAATGTCAAATGGAGCTGGTCAACCTTGATTCACTGATGAAACAGAGCATGGAATGATAGAATCAGGGAATCTTAGAATCATGCAAAAAGCATGAGTTGGAAGGGACCTTAAAGAATTTCTCATTTGAACTTCCCAGCCATGGGCAGGAGCAAATGCTGTCCAACCTGGCCTAGAATACTTCCAGGGATGGGACATCCACAGCTGCTCTGGGCAAGATGTGCCAGTGCCTTAGTCACGAATTTCTTCCTAAAATCGAGTCTAAATCCGCTCATCCAAAGGGGATTAGAGATGCTTTTGGGAGAGGAGAGAGAAAAAGCTTCAAGACAGCACCCATTTCCTACTATTACACAAGACAAATTCCCATGAAATCCAGCTTTGACCAGGAGTGTGACTCTGAATTGTGTGTGGTGCATCCCACCTCCTCACACTGGTGAAGCTTTGGCTCAGTTCTTGTCAGGTGCCATCTGTGCCCACCTGTAGTTCCGGCATAGAATGGGGAGGTGCCTGGGCTCTACTGTGCTGCGTCCTCAAAATTGGATGGGGGTCTTAGAGAGTCATTCCAAAAGAAGAATACAAACCACACACTTTCTCCCTGCCTGCTTCATGAAATAATGGGGAGCTGAGAAGCAAATCCATCCCACACCATAGCTCTCTCTAAGTCAAAGGAAATTTGGCATTTATGGCAGATGAAGTGCGGGATGACAGAAAGACCAATGTAAAGGTTGTGTGAAAGACTGACAAACTGGCAGGAAACTCTGGGTTAAGAAAGAGCTATGATTCAAAGGAAGAGCTGCTTTCAAGGAAACAGACTTCTCCCACTAACAAATTCTCTTGCTTTTAAGGTAGTGAAGTGTTCATTGAAATTCAGGGCCCCCAAGGGCAAGGGCTAGAGCTTGGATGCAGATCACACAGATGGTTGTCCAGTGGGTTACTGAGGATGGGCTCTCTGCAGACATTCAAAGTAACCAGGACAGTGAAAAGTTCTTCAGTGTGTGTAGCTGAGTCACAGTTACAGGAGAGCAAGTAGGAAAAGTTACCTGTCAAATCCTGAACCCACTGGTGCTGGTGGAGAAGAAAACTACTGTGTGCATCTCAGGTGAATTCCGTTGTCCCCAGAAATCTTTGCTGGAGGCTTGCTGTCTCAGGAACCCTGTGAGGCCCATTCCATTGCCAGGGAAGGTGACAGCTCTCCAGTTCAGCCAGACCCATCCCAGAGCACCACAGGGCACTGCAGGCAGGACAGGTTGCAGTGTGAAATGAGCAGGATCCTTCTTGTCCCTAGGGATGTGCACATCCCACGGGAAGGCAGGCTTTGACCACCTGTGTAGGACTGTGACTATTTCTCCATTTATCTCCCCAAAATCTCTTTGGGTGGGTTTTTTTCCCAAAGGAATTTTTGATTTTTTTTTTTTCCCCCAAGTTTTTGTTTTTCCAGGTGCACTTCAGTGGGTCCCTGCCTCCTGGATACAGGTCCCTTTATTCCTTCTCACATTGGCTGCTGGTGCTGTTCTGGTATTTCAAGGTAAGGCCTCTTGGTTCACAGGACCTCATGCTCTTAGACGTGAGGCTGCAGGATGCAATTTCTCAGCCTCTTGTAAGACTACGCTCTGACAAATAGGATGAAATACCATGTAGAGTCTACTTCTGGCCCACAGATGCACTAGCGTCCACTGAGCTTAAATTCTGACTTCTCCTGCAGGTAGAATTTTGCTATTTGTCATCCAGAGGCAGAAGGGAGATGCTTCCGCATGCAGTTGAGAGCTTGGGTGGACCATGGCATCTAGAGGCAAGAGAAGGAAGGAGGATGGGATGGGGGTACTTTTCCTGGGGTGAATTAGAATAGTCCCTTCCTCTGCCTCCATTGGTCTCATTCTTCCCAATGCTTCCAGTGGAGTCATTCATCAGATCTGGACCTTTTTTCCTAGAAGTGTCAGTGGTGCCTCCCATCTTGGCAAGGGCCTGTCCAGAGATCTCTGCTTCTGCAGCCATGGCTGGGGAAAGGTCTCGTTTCCCCAGTCCAGTGCCAGGTGTTCCAGCTCTGTGGTGTCTGAGGGCACAGCTAGGCTCAGCCCTTTCTGGGGGGCTTTTGTGGTCTTGGTTTTCCTTCCTGGGTGGGAGCTGGAGCTGGGCCCTGCCAAGCCTCGGGAACCTGTGGCAGAGTGTCATGGCCAACGGCCCACACCAGCACCTCATTGCTCATGGCAAGGCAGGACTGATGCTCCCCAAAAACTGTACTGACCTCACACCAGCTGCCTCTCTCAAACTATGTACCTTCAGCCTCATCTCCATTTCTGTCTGTGTTGTGGTTTAGGAATGGAACTCCCCAATTCACTGCTCCCACTGAGACTCCCTAATGACAAACCATCCTTTCAGTCCCCTATTCCTTCTCTCTTCCTGCTGCTACAGGAGGGAGTTGAGAACTGGAGGCACAAAAGGTAAAGATCGTGGTTTTAGATAAGAACAATTTACTGGAATCAGCAATGAGATAAGAATAGAAACAATTAAAAGAACAATATTAATAACAGAAGTGTACAAAAGAGAGAGTCATTCATATGCAAAATCCACATCAAGGACCCCATGATAATAAACAAATACAGGATGACTTCCCTCCCTACCCTTTCTTCTTGACCAGAAGGAATCCAGTTTCCCCAGAAGAAACGGTGTCCCTTTCCACTTCCCCCAACCCCATGCCAATGATGTGAGTTTGTAACAAATCACATTTGGGTCCTGGTCATGCCCCTTTCCCAGCCACTGCTAAAATTAACCCTGTCCTGGCCTGTTCCAGGACATTTTCCACCACTTAATCTATACCATCTACTCATTCAAACATCCTACACTCTCCAACATATATACACAATCATTCACATATATATGTGAAGTATGTTTGTATACATAAGTATACATAGGCATCATCTCCATAGTCAATAGCCATCCCACCAAGATGTCTGCTGAGTTCATTTTATCAATGACTGTGGGTTCTATCTGTCCTAGATGTCTTCCAGAGCAGGAGGGTTGGTGTGTCAGTTGTTTTGCTGCATCAGGACCACCCACCTGGTGTACCTAGAATGGTCCATATTCATTGCCTATGGTAGTTAGGACAAACAATGGAAGCAGAGAAGGCTCCAGGCAGACTTTAGAGACCCTTTATTACACCCTGGATACTTAAATCCAGGGGTTAAACTCAAGATTCCTTGATTCTAGCTAGCACAATGGAGAAATAAATCCCCACCAGATATTCTCAAGAGCTGAAAATCACGCAAAAGTTACTGCAAAAATATAGAAGATTAAGCAAGCTTTGGCAAAAGGATTAAATACAACATGAAACCACTTATAATAACATTATTTTACATTAGTTTGATAACAACTTCATCAACTTAGCCCATTTACTTAGCCCATTTAACCTAGAAACTTTTAAATCCTTAAGATGTAAGTTACCCACAAAGTTTCATGGAAAGATAATTAGGAGAAGACAGAGAGAAATACAGAAAAGATATAGAAAAACCACAGACATAGCTACCAACTCATAGGGTCATAGCATGGGTAAGACCCACCCCAAAAAAGTCAGCAGGGCCAGACAGTTTGGTACTAGATGGTCATCCCTTTTAATCACTTGGCACTTTGTGGGCCCACCTCCTAGACGGGATTTCTGGAACCTCAGCCAATCAGAGGCTGAGTAGGACATTCCCCCTGCTGTTTGATTGATTGACAGCTCAGTCAATATGAGGGGTCTAGGGGCAGGGCACTGTCTTACCTGAAAGAAAGGCCTGACCCACCTCCAAACACATACACGCACATGCACACACGGACGCACACACGGACACACACAGACACAGAGACACAGACAGATGCACAAACACAGACAGACACATACAGGGACAGAGACACACACAGACAGATACACAGAGACACAGCTACGCAGAGACACAGACACACAGACACACACACCCAAACACACAGGTACAGACAGACACAAAGACACACAGACGGACACACAGACACACACACACATGGACACAGAGAGACACACACAGACACACACATGCACAGACACACACACAGACACACACATGGACGCAGAGACAACCAGACACCCAAACACACAGAGACAGACACAGACACATAGATACACAGAGACACAGAGACACAGACACACACACACAGCCCTGAACAGCCACAGACAGACACATAGACACACAGGGACACAGACTCACACAGACAGACACAGAGATATGGGCACAGATGCACAGAGACACACAAACACACAGGCATGCACAGAGACAGACCCAGAGATGCAGAGACACGCATACGCAGACACACATACAGACACAAAGCATCCGCTCAAGACACTAAACTTACCCAGTCTCTGACATCTTTCCAGTAGCTGAAGGTAGCTTACAAGAAGGCTGGAGAGGGACTTCTTACAAGGGCACAGATTACTAGGACAAGGTGGAATTGATTTTAAGCTCTAAGGAGGGTAGATTTAAATCATATAATAGGAAGGAAATCTTCCCTGTGAGAGTGATGAGGCCCTGGCACAGATTGCTGTAGGAGCTATGGATGTCTCATCCCTGAAAGGGTTCAAGGCCAGGTTGAATAGGGCTTGGAGCAATGTGGTCTAGCGGAAGGCTGGAAAGAGATGATGGTGGATTGGAAAGAGAGGTCTATAAGGTCTCTTAAAACCCAAACCATTGTTTGATGATTTGACTCTGCAATTCTGCATTTCTATGAGACTCATTCTGTTGTTAGACTATCAACAGGTGACCAAATGGAGGTTCTATGTGACCTCCGCTCATAAAAAGAGAAGCCTTTCTGTCAGCCTTCTCTGATGGATCAGTGCCAGAACATACCCACAATACTTGGAAAAAACCATCTGCCAAGCAAGAACAAGATGCATGAGGGTCTAGTGCAGTGCGATCAAACAATCTCGCCCCTCTGGAAATTCCCACTTACACAGGCCTCCAACAAGTCCTTTGTTATATTTCCCATCCCCATGCAGATGCTCAGGACTCCAGGTTCCCAGGATGCAGAGCTGCCTCAAAAGTGGGCTTTTCCCAGCACTGACCAGGACAGCCTGGACTCCTGTGGACCCCATCCTCCCTGGGATCTAAGGCCATCTTTTCTCCCATTCCTGCTCTTTCCAGCTGGGATGCTGGCAGAGGAATGTTCTTTGCTCAATGAACACTTGGCAAGTAGCATGGCCTGGGCTTTCCCCTGTGGCCAGACCATTGGGGAGTGAGAAGGCTGTGGGTTCCCTTTCAGTATTCCTCACCAGCAGCACAGGGTCTTCAAGCTCATGTTTAGAAGGGCTCACAGTGGTGCTGAGACTCCTTTCAAGAGGTAAAAACTGTAATGGAAAAAAGTTTCCATGTCACAAGGAAGACTGCAGGTCAAAAAGAGAGGTCAAGGCTCCTTCCCAGAGTAGACTCTTGGTGGAAGAGGATCTGAAAGCCAAGGAAGAGATCAGGAATGGTGCCTACAGGTCCATCAGAATGTGAAGTCCCAATCTTTATTTTTCAGGGCTGAGTTCTTTTCCAAGGCCTCTGAATTAGAAAGGATTGTCTGAGGAAAGAAAAGTCTGGAGAATATAAATTAGAAATAGGCAGGACATGAGGAAACTGAATTGAATTTCTTGTGCCCTCCCTGCACAAAGAAAAAGGAAAAACACCCCAGATAAGCAGGGCCATTCCCCATCAGGCCTGTATCCTTTTGGAAGCAAACACTGCTCCACAATTAAACTGACTTTTGAGTTAGTCCTTGGAGTGTCTGCCTTGTGCAGAATTTCCTTGGGAGCAGCTCTTATGTTCCATGCCAGTGGGACACCTTTGATTGCTGATATGGCAACTGGAGGTCATCAAGGTTCCTCTTCTCTCCCCTGTCCTTGAAGGTGGTGAAAGAACAGCGTCTTCTTGGTCTTTTCTAGGAGGAAAGGCCTATGTCACTAGTGGAACAAGTCCTCGCCTCAGGGGAGGAAAAATCATTACCTCTGTGACACTAGTCTTTTTTCACAGGAAGGAGAGTGGACTCCCTGGAAACTGTTTGGCTGAAGAACCACCAGCACCTCTACCAAAAAATTCAGACTCTGCAGGAAGCTTTCCAGAATGAGCTGGAGTCCATACGGCATGATATTCAGCTCCTCAGAACACCCCTGGAAAATGAACTAGGTGAGTAGGGCTATTCCCCAGCAGGCCACCTTTTCCCTGGAGGCAAAAGCTGCTCTACAGGTAAACTGTCTTGTGTGATTGCCCACCACAGCTTCTAAAAGCAGATGGAGAAGTACAATCCTTATGCGGGAATAGCTTTTTAGATCAAGAATACTCAAAGGGAAAACCTGAAGAGACTCTCTGGCAGTGAATTTAAATCAGGACACTGCTCTCTCCCTCAAGAAGGTAATGAGAGTGTCCCAATGACACTGTTCGTTCTTTATAGGATTAACAATAGAGGCAAATACTACAAACACTCTGGAATCCATGTGGAAGAAAGACCTCCATGAAGTATCCCAACAAGTTCAAACTCTGCAGAAAGCTTTTCAAAACACCCAGCTTTACACACAGCATGACCTTCAGATGATCAGAACAGACCTGAAGGATGAAATAGGTGAGCAAAGCCATTCCCCAGCAGGACTTCATCTTTCTGAAGGTCAATCTGACTCTACAGGTAAACTGACCAGTGAGTTAATCCTTTGCCTTTTGTCAGAATGGGCAGAACTTCATTAGGAGCAGCTCTTATGTCCGAGTCATCTGGAACACCTTTGATGCTGAGGTGGCACCTGGAGATGGTCAAGGTCCCTCTTCTCTCCCTTGTTGTAGAAGGAAGTGAAAGAACATCTCCTTGTTCTTTTTTAAGAGGAAAGTTTTGTGTCGTTAGTGGGACAAGACCTCACCTCAAGGGAGAAAAATCATTGTCCCAGTGACATCAGTCTTTTTTCACAGGAAGGACCGTGGAGGCAAATGTCACAGGGAATATAGCATTCATGTGGCAGAAGGACCTCCTTCATCTCTCTCAACAAATTCAAACTCTGAAGCAAACTTTCCAGAACATGAAGGTTGCCATACAGCGTGACCTTCGAATGATCAGAACAGACCTGGAGAACAAACTAGGTGAGCAAAAGCATTTTCACAACAGTCCTTCATACTTCTGAAGGCAAAGGCTGCTCTACAAGCAAACTGTCCTGTGAACTTGTCCGCCACTTCTCCTCAAGGGGGATGGGGAAAGACAGCCCTTACACAGGAAACAGTTTCTGTGCTCTGTGACACCACACAATCCTCATAACAAAGAGTATTATCTCCCAAGAGTACTCTCTGGACAGATAGAGTGGGATCATTCCTACCCTCCATCCTTCCCAGGCGGCCTTGGTCAAGCCATTAGGAAGATCCACAGGGAGTGGGAGAAGCCTAAGAGAGCCCTAAGAGAGGCTTTGACAGGGATTTTATATGATAAGCTGTAATGAAAAGTTTTAGGCATTGTCATTACAGATCAATGGTCTCTCCCTCAAGAAAACCATGAACCATGAAACATTTGTCCAAATGAAAATGTTCTTTTTTTTCAGGAGGGACAGTGGAGGCAAAAACAAGCATCTTAGAATCCAGGCTGGATAAGGACCACCGTGAAGCCTCCCAGCAAATTCAAACTCTGCAGGAAAATTTCCAGAAAAGATATGAGACCACACAGCGTGACCTTCAGATGATCAGAACAGACTTGGAGCATGACCTAGGTAAACGAGGCCATTCCCCAGCAGGCTTTCATCTCTCTGAAGAAAAAAAGCTGTTCTACAGGCAAACCGTCCTGTGAACTCATTCTCCGCAGCTCCTCAAAGTGGTTGAAGAAGGAGAGTCTTTACATGGCAAACCAGTTTTTGTGCTCTGTGACACTGAAACACCTCCAAGTGGAAGAGCCCATGATGAGCCCAACCCCATGCTCACCTGCTCGGCTAGGGGGCATCTCCATGGCCAGTGCATGAGGTGGGGGCAGGGGAAGGCACTGGCAGAAGCTGGCACTCTCTGACAAATGTCCAGGGACTTTCCCTTGGGCAGGCACAGGGTCCATATCCAATCTCAGGAGCCACTGACCAAGGCAGAGGCCCAGTGAACATTCCTGGGACCACAATGGGGTCGAGGGACAGGTAGGGGATGACCCACCACACCCTCCTCCTGATCAGAACGGACCTGGAGAACAAACTACAGGAGCAGAAGCATTTTCTCAACAATCCTTCATACCTCTGAAGGCAAAGGCTGCCCTACAAGCAAACTGTCCTGTGAAAATGAGCACTGTTTCCCAGGGCCCACAGATGCTGTCTGGAGAGATGGATTGGGGTCAGTGCTGCCCAGCAGGCCTTGGTGAAGCCTTTAGGGAGGTCCACAGGCAGTGGGAGAGTCCTAAGGAAAGATGCTCTGACAGGGAGTTTAAATCAGAGCTTTCAGGCATTGTGATTGCAGGTTGCCGGTCTCCCCCTCAAGACAGCAATGAGACTGTGCCAGTGAGATGGTTCTTTCTTCACAGGAAGGACAGTGGAGGCAAATACAAGGACTATGGAATCCATGTGGAAGAAGGACCTTCTGCAGCTCACCCAACAAATGCAAACTCTGCAGGAAGCATTCCAGAACATGGAGGGGTCCACACAGTGCGACCTGCAGATGATAAGAGCAGACATTAAGAATGAACTAGGTAAGCTAGGCCATTCCCCAGCAGGCCTTCATCTCTCAAAAGGCAAAAGCTGCTTTACAGGCAAACTTTCCTGTGAGGACATCCTCCACAGCTCCATAAAGGGGATGGGGAAGGACAGCCCTTACATGGGTAATACATTTGTCATCCATGCCACTGGAATACCTCCATGCTAAAGCGTTCTCTGCAGGGTCTCAAGGTCCCTCTTCTCTCCCTTGCTCCAAAGAGAGTATGAATTCTGAGTTCTCTCACTGTCTGATAATTGATAAGGTTTCCCCTTGAACGCTTGTCCCTGTCTCTGTTCCTTTCCCCACTGCCCTTCTGCTACAGCCCCACTCCTGATGCCACACTGGGTGAAGCCAGGCTGTGCACACCCTACGTGTCTGTGCCCATGATGAGCCCAACCCCATGCTCACCTGCTCGGCTAGGGGGCATCTCCATGGCCAGTGCATGAGGTGGGGGCAGGGGAAGGCACTGGCAGAAGCTGGCACTCTCTGACAAATGTCCAGGCACTTTCCCCTGGGCAGGCACCGGGTCCATATCCAATCTCAGGAGCCACCGACCAAGGCAGAGGCCCAGTGAACATTCCTGGGACCACAATGGGGTCGAGGGACAGGTAGGGGATGACCCACCACACCCTCCTCCTGATCAGAACGGACCTGGAGAACAAACTACAGGAGCAGAAGCATTTTCTCAACAGTCCTTCATACCTCTGAAGGCAAAGGCTGCCCTGTAAGCAAACTGTCCTGTGAAAATGAGCACTGTTTCCCAGGGCCCACAGATGCTGTCTGGAGAGATGGATTGGGGTCAGTGCTGCCCAGCAGGCCTTGGTGAAACCTTTAGGGAGGTCCACAGGCAGTGGGAGAGTCCTAAGGAAAGATGCTCTGACAGGGAGTTTAAATCAGAGCTTTCAGGCATTGTGATTGCAGGTTGCCGGTCTCCCCCTCAAGACAGCAATGAGACTGTGCCAGTGAGATGGTTCTTTCTTCACAGGAAGGACAGTGGAGACAAATACAAGGACTATGGAATCCATGTGGAAGAAGGACCTTCTGCAGCTCACCCAACAAATGCAAACTCTGCAGGAAGCATTCCAGAACATGGAGGGGTCCACACAGTGCGACCTGCAGATGATAAGAGCAGACATGAAGAATGAACTAGGTAAGCTAGGCCATTCCCCAGCAAGCCTTCATCTCTCAAAAGGCAAAAGCTGCTTTACAGGCAAACTTTCCTGTGAGGACATCCTCCACAGCTCCATAAAGGGGATGGGGAAGGACAGCCCTTACATGGGTAATACATTTGTCATCCATGCCACTGGAATACCTCCATGCTAAAGCGTTCTCTGCAGGGTCTCAAGGTCCCTCTTCTCTCCCTTGCTCCAAAGAGAGTATGAATTCTGAGTTCTCTCACTGTCTGATAATTGATAAGGTTTCCCCTTGAACGCTTGTCCCTGTCTCTGTTCCTTTCCCCACTGCCCTTCTGCTACAGCCCCACTCCTGATGCCACACTGGGTGAAGCCAGGCTGTGCACACCCTACGTGTCTGTGCCCATGATGAGCCCAACCCCATGCTCACCTGCTCGGCTAGGGGGCATCTCCATGGCCAGTGCATGAGGTGGGGGCAGGGGAAGGCACTGGCAGAAGCTGGCACTCTCTGACAAATGTCCAGGCACTTTCCCCTGGGCAGGCACCGGGTCCATATCCAATCTCAGGAGCCACTGACCAAGGCAGAGGCCCAGTGAACATTCCTGGGACCACAATGGGGTCGAGGGACAGGTAGGGGATGACCCACCACACCCTCCTCCTGATCAAAACGGACCTGGAGAACAAACTACAGGAGCAGAAGCATTTTCTCAACAGTCCTTCATACCTCTGAAGGCAAAGGCTGCCTGTGGAAGATTTTGTGCAAAACTAGCTTGCAAGTAAGGGACATAGCAGAGAAGATTAGCTGACAGAGAGCATGTATACAGGCCTGACAGTCATCAGTCAGTGTTCAATGGTAAAGCTGGGTCATAGTGACCTTACTGCAACATGAAGAGGTAAGAGGATAGTACCTTGCCAGAATAGTAAGATCAGTTTCAACAGTTTACAATAAAAACCTTGAAGATTGTAGAAGTAGGTGTAACTAGATGATAAGTAAACTAACCAATCCTGAGCTCAGCTTTTGCAATATGTATGAAGCTTATTAAGAAATGTATTTAACCTGCTGTATTCGCCTAATAAATCGAGACAAAGATGATCAAATGATGTCCGGTCTCCCTTCGTCCCGACAGCTGCCCTACAAGCAAACTGTCCTGTGAAAATGAGCACTGTTTCCCAGGGCCCACAGATGCTGTCTGGAGAGATGGATTGGGGTCAGTGCTGCCCAGCAGGCCTTGGTGAAACCTTTAGGGAGGTCCACAGGCAGTGGGAGAGTCCTAAGGAAAGATGCTCTGACAGGGAGTTTAAATCAGAGCTTTCAGGCATTGTGATTGCAGGTTGCCGGTCTCCCCCTCAAGACAGCAATGAGACTGTGCCAGTGAGATGGTTCTTTCTTCACAGGAAGGACAGTGGAGACAAATACAAGGACTATGGAATCCATGTGGAAGAAGGACCTTCTGCAGCTCACCCAACAAATGCAAACTCTGCAGGAAGCATTCCAGAACATGGAGGGGTCCACACAGTGCGACCTGCAGATGATAAGAGCAGACATGAAGAATGAACTAGGTAAGCTAGGCCATTCCCCAGCAGGCCTTCATCTCTCAAAAGGCAAAAGCTGCTCTAAAATGTCATGTGAGCTAGTTTTTTGCCTCCTCCAAGTGGGTGCATTGGGCAGAACTTCCTTGTGAGCAGCTCTTTAGTCCCATGACATTGGGACATCTTTGATGGTGAAATGGCACTGGGAGTCAGTAAAGGTTTGTTTTTTCTCTGTCACGTTTGGAGGGAGTGAAAGCCCAGTGTCTTTTTGGTCCTTTCTAAGAAGGGCCAGTGTGATTTATGGTACCATACCTCATCCCAGGTGAGTCAAAACCACTGTCCCACTGACACCAGTCTTCTCTAACAGGAAGGAGAGTGAAGGAAAATACCTCAAGGGTCTTGGATTCCATGCGGCTGATGGATATCCAGCAGCTCTCCCAAGAAATCCAATCTCTGGAAAAAACTTTGCAGACTACATTGGGGTCCACAAAGTATGACTTAGGTGAGCAAGGCCTTTTCCAGCAGAACTTCATTTCTCTGAAGGCAAAAGCTGCTTTACAGGCAAATTGTCCTGTGAGCTTCTTGTACACAGCTCGTCAAAGTGAATGGAGAGGGACAGATTTTCTTGGCAAGTAGCTCGTGTCCCCACCTGCAAAGACACCTGAACACTGAGATGATGACTGCAGGTGGTCAAGGTTGCTCTTCATTATCTTGTCTTTGAAAGGAATGTGTAGTGTGGGCTCTCTATGACCCAATATGAGGTAAAGGAGCCCACCTCCGTGCCTTAGTATTGTCTTCTTGCTTTCCCCACTTCACTTCCTCTTAACAAACATTGTCTCCCACAGCCCATAGCTGCTGTTTGGAGAGATGGAGGGGGCTGATCCCAACTCTCCATCCTGCCCATCAGGCCTTTCTCAAGCCTTTAGGAAAGTTCACAGGACCTGTGTTCTTTCCCCAGTCCTCCAGCAGTCAATCCATTCAAACCAGTTCTATTGAGGTGGGAGGGTCTTTGTTCTCCTTTTCCAGAGCCCATGTGTCCCAGAACACTGGGAGTTGGAGACTTCAGGGAGGAAAGAACCACCAGGAGTGTGAGAGTCCCAGATGAAATGTAGGGGCTCAGGCCTTGGGCAAGCCCTGCTCCTCTTCCCGCTGGCCCAGCAGTGCTCAATCACTTTGACAAGGGTCTCCAGGGGTAACTGGTGCAGGAAAGTCACCTTTGCTTCCTGGCAAGTCTTTCTCTGTGAAAGCCCATCTCCTTTTTAGTTTAGGGTCTGGCCATTGCTCTGGCCTCTCTTTCCTATCTGAAAAGGAAAGAGAGGCTGAGCTCATCTCACAGCACATTTTAGTTCTCCTCGGTCCTCAGAGGAAGCAAGCTGGAGCCACATGCCCCATGTCTGGAAAACAAAAGTATCACACACCCTGATGTACTGTTTTCTCTGGGAGTCTTTGATGAAATTAGAGTAGAACTGTTTAAGAGAACAGTGCGTGTGTGTGGTGGGGGAGTAGGAGAGCATGGGCGTGGGATTAGTGTCATGAAAAAGAGAGAGGTGTGTGTCATGTGTAAGAGATATCCTCAAACCTGTTCTGTTTGATTGTGCTGTCAGTGCCCCAGCAACACTAAGAGCCTTGTGTCTTACCATACTGACACATACTGTCAGTGTCAGTGTGATGGTGTTCACAGGGGTCCCAGGATGAGGGAAGAGATGAGGATCTGACCCCATGTTTCAGAAGGCTTGATTTATTATTTTATGATATATATTATATTAAAACTATACTAAAAGAATAGAAGAAAGGATTTCATCAGAAGGCTTGCCAGCAAGGAGAAAGAATGGAATGATAACAAAATCCTGTGACTGACCAGAGAGAGACACAGCTAGACTGTGATTGGCCATTAATTAAAAACAACCACATGAGACCAATCAAAGATTCACCTCTTGCATTCCACAGCAGCAGATGATCATTGTTTACATTTTGTTCCTGAGGCCTCTCAGCTTCTCAGGAGGAAAAATCCTAAGGAAAGGATTTTTCATAAAACATGTCTGTGAGAGTTTCAGAGTAGGGGAGCATGAGAGAGGCCTCATTGTCACCGAGGGGGGAGAGCTGGCCAATTTTGCTTCATTGCCAGAGCAAGCCCTGACAAATCCACTTACTTCCTGCTTTTCTCCTTTCCCACAGACCTTCCAGTCCTACGGACCTATAAAGGTAATCATAAGTGAGAAGAGGAAGTGAGTACTCAAGAGCCCGAGTGCAGCTCTGGAAAACACCCAGCCTCCTCAGATAGCTCTTTGGAGAAGAACACACTCAGGGAAGGGTGGTTGGATGACTTTTTTTGCTGTTATGTGCTGCCCAAGGCCCTGCCTGTGTTTGTCAGGAGCCCTCTCAGCTGTGGGGAGCAGGCACAGCTGGCTTGCACTGGCCACTGCACCTCCAGCTCCCACTTCTGATTTGGCTCTTGGGCCTCTCAGGAAAAGTGTCTGGAGCTGATCTTGCTCCACAGCAAGAGCAGCTCCTTCTCCTTTTAATCCGAATTGAGCTAGAGTACTTCAGTTTGTGACATTGTACCTTGCTTGAGTCCTACCAGGGGTTCTTCCCTTCCCCTGATGCATGTTGAAAGCTGAGGCAAGAAACATTCCCTTACCCTTGTGCACTGCAGGCCACTCTTCCACTCTAATCCATGTGCAAGCAGTATCATATAAGGGGGGTCTCCTGTTATTGAGGAAAAAAGTGCTTAAAACTTGAAAATCCCTTTCAGACTTTGTCAAGGAGTTAATCCAAACCTAATTACAGCTGCTGCCAGCTCCTGGTCCTTTTCCTTGGGCCACCCCTCACTAACAATGCTGAGATGGAGGCAGAGAAGGTTGAGCAGCACAGCCTCCTCCCTGGAACTGCCTGCTGCACTCCCAGGAGCACTGGAGGAGTGCCTGGCACTTGGCATGTGCTGGCTGCCACTCTCTCTGGCAGAAAGGGACATGGCAGGAGGGGAGGGAAAAGCTTGAGGTGTCCTAAGACAAGAGGCTGCTGAGTGCACCTGAGCATGGAGGGGGTGGAAGGACAAATGAGAGGGGGATGAAGGCATAGAAGGGAAAGGCTAAGAAAAGCAGAGCTTGTGTTTTCTGCTTTTCATGGTCTGACTTGACCTTTGCAGGAGATGTCATCTTGGATGCTGACACAGCTCATCCCAGATTGGAAATCTCTGCAGATGGGAGGACAGTGAAAGATACTGGTGTCATCAGATTCTTGCTCAGAAATGAGAAGAGATTTGATTCTCATCTGTTTGTGTTGGCAAAGGAAGGATACACTTCCGGGAAACACTACTGGGAAGTAAATGTTGGGACAAGAAGAAACTGGGCCTTGGGTATTGCCTGTGAATCTGTGACTCGCAAAGGGACTTTGACTCTGTGTCCTGAGAATGGCTTCTGGGTTATCGCATGTGTAGATGGGCAAGATTATTTGGCCTGCATGAATCCTTGGACCTCTCTGACTGTGACTGGCTATTTGTCAAAGATTGGGATCTTCTTGGACATCCCAGCCAAGAAGATTTCTTTTTATGATGTCTTTAAGGCAGTAGCTTTGTACACTTTGAGCATTGCTGATGGCAGCAGACAGGAGGGCAAATTCCTTCCCTTCTTCTCTACAGGCCTTGCTGCTGCTGAGCCTGACACAGAGCCACTAGCAATACTGCAATTTTCTGATGATGATGAGTAGTTTACTCTGCATTTCAAAGGTCAATACAATGATTGAATCACATTGTAATCAGGCTGCTGATTTGTGTCTTGTGAACAAAAGTATTGAAGGAGAGGACAAATCTGTCATAGTGGTCAGCTTTCTAAATTATGCATCAGAATGAAAAGATTTTGAGGGAAATTTTATGTTGTCAAGGGAAATAAATTTTCTTTTGTGATATTATGAAAAAAGCATTTCTTGTGTATTGTGAATTTTCCTGAAAAATTACTGTCTTGGGATGTTTGGGGTTTTTTTATCTCATACAATTTTTGGGTTTTTTGTTTGTTTTGTGTCTGGGGTGGTCACTGACCCTCCCCCTCAATCCCCCAGACTTTGGGATCATCAGGATGAGTACGAGCCAGACCAGGTTTTCCAGTGAGAGCTGGGGCAGAGTGAAGGGCAGCTCCTTCCTTCTGGGCAGGCTTCTTGGTGGGCTGGGCAGCTGGTTTCTCTGACTAGATATACTGTTGCTCTGTGGGTCTGGCCTTTTTCTTTTTGTTTCTTTTCCTTCCTTTTTCTGGATCAATATTAGTGTATATCCTGGAAGTTGCCCTTAGGCATTCTGCAGATACAGTTAAGAGTCTCATGAGGTTCTTATTTCACCTCAAAAAGTTTAGAACAATTGATTTGCCTTGGCATTGTGTATTTAAAGCCAAATAATATCCATTTTTGATATTGTTCCAGGAAATCCTTCCTTTCCGTGGTATTGGGGTCCCAGTGGGGGTCCAGGGAGGGAAAGTGCTCTTCAGCAGTTCCTGGTAGCCTGCCCTCTGTGTCTATAATGTTCACCTCCTTCCTAGTAGTCTGGAGTACCATCTCTTTTTCTTTAGAATCGACTAGATTATCTAGCAGAACCTGTATATCCAGTCAGTCTTGGTCTTGAGAATGGTTTCAAATATTTTAGGTAGTCTCTCCAGATATTCTCTATAAAGAAGAGGTGAGGCATCTCATCCATGCCTCAAGATCTATTGGAAGAGAAAGGTACTTTTACCATTACCAAGCCATGAGAAACTTTCTGTTTACCCCAGATTCACCCCAACACTGGCCACTCCTTTTGCAGTTTCAGATGGTTTTCCAAATAAAAGAATAAATCCACATAAGGCAATTCATTTCATTTCCCTCTCTCCTTCCCTAAACAAAGATACTATTCTCTGACCACTTAGCCTGGTAGTTTAGTGGATATACTGGCCACCACTGATGGCAATATTGGATTAGTCTAGGTTTACTTGGTGGGTCTCCTCCAATGTGTTTCCAGTTTTTCAATATACATTTCAATGGAGAATTGAAATCTCCCACTTCAGTTTTAGAAGAAACCGGCCCCATTTTCAATAATTACAAATATACAAGCTATTATCTTTGAAAGTTACAACGGTATTTCCGGGTTTGTAATGGAAGGGGGAGTGGGGAAGAGAAAGAAGGTTGCTACACCGGCAATCACTGAAAGTGACACAAGAGGGTGCTTTAAGTCCACAAATATGATCTCAGCCAAGCACACAAAACCAAAGCAACCCCAAAACCCCAGCAAACACTCAATCACGCTCCAACACTGTCTCAGGAAATAAATTTTTATATCATGGGTATCCACATGTTGATATGCTGAAAAACTCAAATCCACACAACACATGAACACACTCTCAGAGTTCAAGAAGAATGCAAAGAATGCAAAGAAATTAACCGAACTGCACCACAAAAGCGGCTCCAGATGAGGCCGGAGCTGGGTTTCAATTGTAAATTGAGACTGTTTTTTTTTCTTTCTTCATTCCTCCACCCAAGTCAAGATGGTGGTAGCCTGTGCTACGAGACAGTGGAACAATGATTTTTCTTTAAACTGTGAGTTTAGCTTGATGCAACAATTCCTGATATCTCCCAGGGACAACCTCTAATACCTTCTAGGGGAGCTGAAACCCTAATACTTCTTGGGGACTTGAACCCCGGACAGTGGAAACTCTGACCCCCTGAGGTCGGCAACTCAACTCTCCCCACAATAAGCTTAGCCAGGGACTCAAACCGCTCTTACCAGTAACTCTGTGTGGGGATCTTCTGGATGGCTCTCCAAAATACCAGAATAAGACTCCTTAAGAGTAATTTGGTTTAATGAGGGCATAATTTATTCAGGCCTGAGGTTGCATGAATACCTCTAACCATTCATGCACAGACTATTTTATGAGTGCACATTACAATTTACCGATTACCATAAAAACCACCCTAAGTTTCCAGATTCAATCTTTGTTTTGTCTGTTACTACATTCTTGAGCCAGATGTTTTCTTCTAATCTTCCAACTGTCCTTGCTGGGAAAGCAATTTTTCATGCCTAGTTTCTCTGCTGAAAGTTCACAGACAGTAAAAATTAAATTAACCCTTTTGGTATCACATAGGATGGCAGTCTCTCTCTGGCTTCTTTCCCTGAGTACTTCTATTCCTGCAGAACCACCCTGATAATGGACCTCTGTGTGTTGGACATGGTGGCTGTCACCTTGACATGACCAAGACTCACCTGGATGGGCTCCTAGCAGGTGTCCAGGGTGACATGGTGGCATGCAGTTGTCCCATTGGTCAGCAGGGGAGTTCCCCTCTGGGACATGTGGGTGAAGGTGTCCTCCAACCTGCCCAGGTGAGCTTTGAGCAGGATCACTTCCAGGCCCAGCTCCATGGGAAACAGGTTGTAGTGCAGGGGGTTGAAGAAGAAGATGGCCATGATGAAGGTCATGGCCTCATAGACTAGGACTCTCACACAGCCACAAAATGTGGGCCTGGAAAACTGGCAGGAGTTGGAGAAGGCAGGGGCATGGGAGGGCTGAGGGGGCTGTGGCCACTGTAAAAGTAGGTCCTGGGGAGGAATGGAGGGGTGGGATCATGGGAGGGTGATGAGACTGCTGGAAGATTGTGGTGGAACAAGTGGTGGAACTAGTAGGAGACAGTCTCCCAACCACTGGGAGGTGCTGGAACCAATGGGATTTAATGGTGGAACTACTGGGAGATGGTTGGAGCATTGGGAGACCAGCAGGAGATGGACCAAACCCTGGGAGATGTTGCCACCGTGGAATGCTGACCCCATCCAAACCTCCTCCTCTGCACCCCCAGGGGTCCTCTCACACCTTCCCCTCACCTGGGGTTCTCCAAGGTGACATTCTGGGTGATGTTAGATAGCTGGATCTCCACAGTCTTCTCCAAGAACTCCCACATCCTGGCACAGGATTCTCTGCTCCACAGGGTCAGAATCTACTCCAATCTGGGGTTTCCTCAGGAAAACCTCAGGGTTTCCTTATCCCTCTCTACAACTCCCTGAAAGGTAGTTGAATTCAGGTGGGGGTCTGTCTCTTCTCCCAGGCAGCCACTGACAGAACAAGAGGACACAGTCCTAAGCTGCGCCAGGGGAAGTTTAGGTTAAATGTCAGGAAAAAAATTTTCACTGAAGGAGTGATTGGGTGCTGGAATCATCTGCCCAGGGAGGTGATTGAATCACCATCCCTAGATGTGTTTAAAAAATGACTGGACATGGCACTGTCAGTTATTGTTCCCTGTCAATGAAGTGAATTCCAGTGATCTGAGGGTTAGGTGTGATAATTAGAGTCTGTGATGTACACAAGAGTAGAAAGATCACCCAGCAACTGACAAAGAGAAGAAACTAGAAGAAACTGTCTAAGAGAATTTTTATCTACAATGATTTCTGCAGGCTGCAAGACTAAAAGATAATTTGAAAAAAAGTGTTCAATAGCATGCATCCAGCATTGGACCTATGGCTAAAACAATTTATTAATGCTATATTGCTTCTTTGAACTTGGGATGTGGTAGTAAACAAGTGTCTCATTACAATTCACACAGAGCTATGCAGTGTGTTCCATACTCTCCTCCCTCTATCCAGAAAGAAGCTAAATGATACCTCTGGAACTTGCACTAAAATTAGCTATAGTAACTCAACGATTTGTTTGAACATATCCTCCAGCAAATAGATCCTCCATCAAATCATGGCTTTACCTCAAAGCAATTAAACCAGTAGAATAGGACTTCACTTGAATAGGTTTGCTGCTCTAATCCTGCATTTGCCATATGCTGATTTCCCCCAGAGGAAGGAAGTCTGAGTACCATGCAAGATTTTTCAAATAGAATAATAAATAAGTGGGTGTTTGAGCTCTGAAAAGATGTGAAGCCCTGAAGCTGGTGTAGCTGATTTGGTATTTTACTTGCATAGAGTAACCCTAACATTTTCCAGCATGTTTTCAGCTCAGAAACCTGTGTGTGCTTATGCAAAACATTGCCAAGAACAAATGAAAGTGAAGCACATATGACAAATTAATGAACAAGTGAGGCCTCTGCTATCCCACTTTCCCAGCTGTGGAAGGTTTTACTAACTTTTAAGTACATTAATTAATGTTTTTCTGCTGGAGAGACCCTCAGGAAGGGGAACCTGTGCCCAGACTCTCTTGCCTGACATGGGCAGTATTGTAGTGTGTTTTTATACTTTGTAATACTTTGAAGTAGTTTTGTTTTTGTATCCCTGTATTTTTTCCAAATGGTTTATCCAAGATTGTACCCCTTTCCCTTTACCTGTGTAATCCCTCTCCCTTGCTGAGATCATCCCCAAATCCCCACACTGGCTCTCTGTCAATCACTCAGCATCCCATCCCCTCCATCTAGAAGCTTTGGTCCGTCGAGTGATTAGCATTAACCCACACGCTATCCTAAATGTCTGTCCTCCAGTATCCATCCCTTAGGGTCAGTTATTGGTTGGTAAAATGTTATCTACTTTTGGTTTCCATCTCCCTTTAAATGTAACCTTGGCACATCTCCCGGGGCTCTCAGCAGGAGGCCCCCTAAGGTGCTGGAGCTCCCCACAGCCCCTGAATAAAACCTTGGATGAACCCCTGCTAAGAGTCGGCCCTATATCTTCCACCGATGTCTCTCGCGTCCCTTCTGCTGCAAAGGTGATGAGCCTAGCTGCCCTCAGCACCCTCGGGGCACGAGACAGTGTCTCCCCGCTGTCGGCTGTGTCAGGGTTGCCCCTCCCCACCCGGTGTCTGCCAACTTGGGGCTGGCTGGGGGTTCCTGAGAGGCTCCCAGAGGGACTGAGACAGGCAGGGCTATTGGTAGCCAAGCCAGACACTCCTCACAAGAACACATCGCCCTGCTCCTGACATAAAACAGCTTATTTATCCTTGTCAGATGCAAGGGGATGCTATTTGGATGCTTTTCTGTGCAAGGAGGCTGCAGAAGGACTGGCAAAGAGCTGTGGTCAAAGAGAAGGTTAATGCTCCACCTGTGATACACCTCAAGACTGCAGTTCAGTGTGGGGAAGCTGGTCATGGAGAGAGGAAACCACAATTTTCTTCTACTGTTTATAGATAGCTTGATTTCCAGACACAGGGTTTCTCTGGACATCAGTACTTCAGTTATATACTCAGTATTCACCTGTAAAAATTGCAGACAGCTGGTCCCACAGGCCTGGGGTGGTCCTGGGTGTGTGTTCAGCTCCTGTTTAAATAAAAGCAGTGTGGCCTGTGGCTCCTCCAGGCTGACGCTTTAAGGAATCCCCAAATTAGTAAGTTTATTTCTGCCTTTATCCCCAGTCTATCCTCTGGGAACCTCTTCTGTGCTTTCAATCAGATGGAGAGAAAGCTGCAGCAAGTCTCCAGCTCAACCAACTCCCTCAATCTAAAAATATGAGGCACGTAATTGCTTTTACCACTTGTAACAGCCTTAAACCTGTACAAAGTTAACCAGTGGCTTTAATGGGGCTTCTCTCCGTTTAGATTATGTTCCTGATGGGCTTGTCATTGCTTCATTACTTTACTCCCTTCATAGTTTTCCTGCACTTTGATACCAAATGTTCCTTTGCTCTCAAGGACACAGAGCACATGTGAAACATATGATAATCTCGCTTACAGACACAATTTGCTTTATGAGGGGCCATGCCGCCTCCAGAAATCAGGCTAGTAAGGAGGACTAGAGGAGGAAATGTGCAAAAATTGAGTCTAGTAAATTTTTCTGGGGATGAATTTATATATATTGTGATGAAAGGGAAGAGATTAATATACTCCAGCTAGTAGCATATACTTCATTAACTTTATTAGGCAAAATTACCTAAGACTTCAGCAATATCAAGGGCTAGCCCCTGGCCTGAGTAGTATCGCAGCACTTACAAGTATCATTAATTGCCAGACCATATGCTTGCACACATGCAGTAGGTGTGACATCACTCTAAAGAACTCAAATGTATATGCATATCTATATGTCACTCAATTTCCTGGATAGTTGGCACTACAAGTCTTGAGTTTGGTCACTCTGCATGCAGCCACTGATCCTGGAGGTCCTGTAGCTTAGTTTTAGCCCTGGTGCATCTGCAAGATGCTTTGAGCTGTGATGTTTAGAATTGCACCTGGGTGCAGTTCTTTCTGGCAATATTTTTGCTGATTTGGTTCCTCTAAAATTAAAAGAGCAGTGGATGGTTCATAAACATGAAAAAAGGCCTCCTGCTTTGTCAGAAGAAAGCTTGTCTTAGGTCTGCAAAGGAGCATTGTGATTTCAGGTGTAAATAACTGGGAAAACTTCAGCTGAAAAAAAAAAAGCATGTCAAGATTTTAATAAAAAGAGCCTTCTGGTGCTCTTACTCAGAAGAACCATATGCAGAGTATTTGGTGTGGGTTCTCTGTGATGCACTCTGCTGGGGTGCTCTGTGATGCACCCCAGAGAACAAGATGTTCTTTCGGGTTCAAATCAAAATTTAAATACTTCGTATGTTCTCCTTGTCTAATACTATGTAAAACCACACAGTTCTGATTTGGGACATTTTTTCCCATTTTCCCCTTCTCTACTCAGACAGAAGGATTCCTATTCTAGTAAATTTTTACCCAACTGAATAAAAACATGATTATTATTTTTAAAGAGGGAAGGGAAGTAATTATTAGACCTTGTGACAACATTTTGTTCTTATCTGCAGCTCCTGTGGGATTGGGCTGTTGAGGTTCTCTGGTCCTGAAGCCCCACCCAGGAATGCTGCCCCTGCCATTCCAGATTCTGACAACTGCTGCAAAGGATTCATTTGTAGGGCTAAATCCTTTTCAGCATGATAAATTCTATTCCACGCCCCACCCCCCACCCCCCTCCCCCCCCCACCACATCATTACTTTCCAACCTCATTTTTTCCTTTTTAATATAACTAAGCCAAGTGAGATAAAGCAAGGAGTAGGTTTCTGCACACCAGGTAAAATTTACAGCTTTTGAAAAGCTCTGATGGTGCAGGATGTTAATTGTAACCTGGGACTAGAGCTAGAAATAGTAAATCTTTAATAAGCACATGTGCGGCTGCTGGGAAAGGGGGAAAGATTGAACAATCTGTTCTCTAAGCACACCTCTGTCCCTTGGTGTCAGTTTCAGTGATGGCACAAAACTTGGAATTTTTTAAAAAAACCTAAAAGTAGTCCAAGGCACACATATGTGAACACGGGCGGTCTCCAGATTTCTCCAGTGTTCAAGAAAAAATTGCTTTTTCCTGGTGACATAGGTGGGAAGGCAGGACTCATGGATAATTCTAGGAAAGGGTGGGAGAGCTCAGCTGGGGAAGCTGGGGAAAAGAGCCTATTCAAGGACTGGTTCCACGGCTGGATTTCATCCTCTTCTGTTTTTCCTGGGGCTTATCTTGTTTGTATGCACAGAGACAAAAATCCGATTTTAGCTTCTCCTGTTTTTCAGAAAAGATCAAAAACTCCACAACTTGTGAAAGTTGTAAAGTTGGTATGTTTATTGCAGAGCTGGACGCATGCGGAGATTACTCCCCTTAAAAGGCATGCATGCCTCTGGGATCTTCAGGTCCCTTTTTATCCCTCTCTCAAATATATATGCATACAAGTTCACAATAAGTTCATACATATTCATTTTACAAACTTTGAGTGACATTTAGTGCTAGTTTTTCTTTATCAGAAAGAATGCCTACGTCAGGTTGACCTGCCCTCTCAGCAGCTTTTGTCTCTCTCTATCTCTCTCTCCCTCTGTCTCCCCCCCCCGCCCCCCACCTTATCTCTGTCCTTTGCTGAAGCAGTTTCTCTGAGCCTAGGCTTTTGCAAGAACAGGTAGTCAGACTAAATAGCTATGTTTTCTAACTAAAGACTTAACTTAAAGATGTACATTTCACCTAAATCAAAATGGATTTCTACTCTCGAAAATTTCTACTCTGTCTCATTTCCCCCCTTTCCTAGAAAATAAGTAAATTCTTTTACTTAATGCAGACCCCTATGACAATAAATGTCTCTAAATGCTTTACCATGTACATTTGATAGGGATGTTAACATAGCTACTCACTGTAGTATTCTCCAATTTCAAATTCTTTCAATCAAATAGGTGTTCAGGGCATCTATTCCCCAGTGTGCTTTCTGGTGTTCTTCCCTTATTAGTGACCACAATAAATGGAAAGGGATTACCAGCTTCTTTTCAATGGTAGCCCACCCTTCTTGGTTATATGTCCCTTTTTGATCTTCAATTAATTTTCTATCTCTCTTATTATATTCTGGCTTACCTTCAAGGGAAATGTGTCCATCTGGAATTATGGCTCCTTCAATAGTTACCTCACATTTCGCTGCTTCCTTTGCCTCTCTATCCGCCAGTTCATTTCCTTCTTCCAATTCTGAGCTCACTTTTTGATGTGCCTTAATATCCATAATTGCTACCTTTTCAGGCAGCTGAACTGCTTCCAGCAGCTGGATGATCTCTTGTGCATGTTTGATTTTCTTTCCCTGTGAGGTCAGCAGTCCTCTCTCTTTCCAGATGGTTCCATGTGCATGCACAACTCTGAATGCATCCCTCGAGTCTGTGTAGATGTTTATCCTCTTTCCTTTTGCCATTTCTAAGGCACGGGTCAGGGCAATTATCTCGGCCTTCTGCGCAGAGGTGCCTGTTGGTAAGGGTGCGGATTCTGTTACCTCTCTGCAGGTGGCTACTGTGTACCCATCATGGTGCTTGCCATTGGCAACGGAGCTGCTCCCGTCAGTGAACCAGGTCTCTGCATCGTCCAGAGGAGTGTCCTTCAAATCTGGGTGGCTGGAGTAGGTAACTTCAATGGTCTCCAGGCAATTGTGGTGTACTGCTTCTCCTTGATTTCCACTGAGAAAGGAAGCTGGGTTGACAATATTAGTCATCATTATCTCTACATCATCTTGCTCTACCATGATGGCCTGGTATTTCAGGAACCTCTGTGGTGAAAGCCAGTGGCTGCCCTTTACTTCCAGTACTGCAGACCCTGTATGGGACACTAGCAAAGTCATCTTTTGCCCCAGGGTAAACTTGCATGCCTCCTTGCCTCCTGAATATTCAGCACGACTGCTGCTACAGCTCTGAGGCAAACTGGACATCCTTTGGCTGTTGCATCTAGTTACTTGGAGAAGTAAGCAACTGCCCTTTGGTATGGACCCAAGTCCTGAGCCAGTATTCCCAAGGCAATTCCCTGTTTTTAATGTGAAAATCGAAAGAATGGTTTACTTACACCTGGAAGTCCCAGGGCTGGAGCTGACATGAGGGCACTCTTTAGCTGGTGAAAGACCTGTGTGGATTCCTTTGTCCACGGGAGATCTGTTTCCATTTGCAATAAGAGCATAGAGCGGTTTGACGAGGAGTCCATAATTATAAATCCACAGCCGGCACCACCCTGCCATGCCTAAGAAGGTTCGGAGTTCCTTTATTGCCTGGGGTTTCAGGGTTTCAGGGCACCCACCTCGTACCTCAGGTAGATTACTTTTTGTTTTACTACCTGTGCCTTCTTCTTTGATACTCTGTATCCTTGGAGTCCAAGGAAATGCAAATGTCTTACTGTCCAGGCCACACATGCTTCCCTCGTCCAAGTGGCTACCAGAAGATCATCCACGTACTACAACAGCGTCCCATCTTCTTGTGGAGCTTCCCAGGACTCCAGTTTTTTTGCAAGTTGCTCCCCAAATTGAGTTGGGGAGCATTTAAAGCCTTGAGGCAGAACGGACCAAGTGAGCTGGGTTTTGCGCCCACTTTTAGGGCTTTTCCATTCAAATGCAAAAATTTTCTGGCTGGCTTCGTGGATAGGGAGGCAAAAGAAGGCATCTTTTACATCTAAAATGGTAAACCAAGGTAGCTCAGGTGTTAGACGAGTTAATAAAGTGTATGGATTGGCTACCACTGGATACAAATCTTCTGTTACTTTATTGACAGCCCTCAAATCCTGAACTATCCAGTATGACCCATCAGATTTCCGAACAGGTAAAATGGAGGTATTGAAATCACATTGGCATTCTTTCAGCAACCCTAACTGCAGAAAATTTTGAATTATTGGGACAATTCCTTCCCTGTCTTCTTTCTTTAGGGGGCACTGCTTAATTCTCACTGGTTTTGTCCCTTCCTTGAGCTTAATTACTATGGGGGAGGCATTTTTGCCCTCCCTGGTACATCAGAGGCCCATACCCTGGGAGATACTTGGCTTAGTATCTCTTCATCAATTTCCTCCTCAATTTCAATAGCTGCTAAGGTTAAACTTAATACCTCCACGTACTTTTGATCATTTACCTCCAGAGCAACCTCACCATTTTTGAATGTAATGGTTGCTTGTAACTGTTCCAATAAATCTCTGCCTAAAAGTGCCTTTGGTGAATTGGGCATGTACAAAAATTTATGAACACCCCATTGCTTTCCTAATTTATACCTCAAAGATTTGTAAAAATATGCCCTTTCAGACTGGCCAGTTGCCCCCTGCACTACTACATAATCATTCTCCACAGTTACTAAAGCTTTATTTAAAACTGAATACGTGGCCCCTGTATCAACCAAAAATTCCACCCATTTCCCTTCTTCCCCCAGCCTCATTGTTAAAACCAGTGGATCCACTGGGGTAGAATTCCCCGGTACTCCTTTGTTGTTTTGTACATGTACAGCTACTTGTTGGTCACCTCGTCTCTGTTCTGAGCATTAATCTTTCCAGTGACCAGTTCTTTTGCAGATTGAATACTGGTTTCTGCCCAGCCGGGGTGGTCCTTGTCTGTGTGGTCCCTGGTTGTGTTTTCTTTGCCTTTCTTCCTGTACCACTGCCACCAACTTTTTAATTCCTTGTTTATATCCTTCTTCCCAGTTATTAAATACCCTCCAGGCCTCTTCTAGCAAGACTTCGAGATTTCTCCCTTCTGATTTCCAGATTTTCTGAAGTTTACGTCTAATATCTCCAGCAGACTGCCCCAAAAATTAATTAACTAGTTGGTTCATCCCTATCTCAGACCCTGGATCTAATGATGTATGACGACGCATAGCATCCCTTAAATGGTCTAAAAACTCTGACGGAGTCTCAGAAGGCCCCTGCTTAAGGGAATATAAGGCAGACCATTTTAAGGTTTTTGGAATGGCTCTTTCCACCCTGTTGCTATCCACTCTTGATAATCTGATTTCTTTACCTCTGCTGATACATTAGGAACCCATTCTGGGTCTTGGAGGGGGAAATATTCTTTTACATCTAGCTGGTTGCTCTTGCAGTGATCTTCTGCCAAAGTCCCTACTGTTTTTAAGATCAGCTGTTTTTCCATTTCAGTGAAAGCATCCAGTAGTAACTGGATGTCAGCCCAATCTGGATTGTGTTGCTTGATAACATATCGCAGATGTTTGGCAGTAAGTATCGGATCGATACAATAATTCCTAGCAATCATTTCCTATGCCTCTAAATCAAGAGGGGTAAATGGCACTTTAATCACTCCCTCCTTCTGGTCCCACTGCCTCTCGCAGAGGGGCCTGTAACACTGCTTGTGTCCCAGTTCTAGATGCAACTGGACTGTCAGGGGGAGGGCAGATTCTAGTGTATGTGCCTTCCGAGCCTGAGTCCTCCTCCTCTTCATCCTCATCCTCAACCTCCCTCCTTCTAGGAGGAGCTTTCATCCACTCAAATGTATCTTGTATCAAATGTATCCTCAGAATGATAAACTTCTCTGACCTCATACACCATTGTCCTATACTGCATGCTGAACAACAACATTTGATTTGCCCCTTCTTTTCCTTGTTTTCCTTTTCAAGGGCTAAGACCAGTGGGTCCGAGGGCAGTCTGATCCCACAGTCCCTTTGTCATTCTTGGTGATTTCTTAAAACAAAAAACCTATCAGCATATGAAACCTCATCCCATTTACCTTCCCGTCTTAAAAACAACATTAACTGCAGTAAGGTATTATAATCTAAAGTTCCAGTGGGTGGCCACTTCACTCCATCCTCTAACCTGTATAACGGCCACCAGCGCGTGTAATATTGGATTAGATCTTTTTTTATTCTCAGAGTCCCCCCTGCTGGTGACTTCCTTCCAGTAGGTTAAGATGCACCCCAAGGGGCTAGCCCAACGAACTTCCTTGCTCTGGTTAGTTCCCATTATCTCTTTCTCCTTGTCCTATCTCGTTTCCACCCAAACCTCTCCTCACAGAGCTTCACAGTAGATTCCCAGTCTTCCTCCCACACACAACTCCAGGTGGCAGGTATCAGATGTGACTTCCCACACATCAGCTTTAAGATCTTAGGTTCTGAATCAGATCTGATCAGGAAACTTTGATTTACACTCAGGACATATGCCCCAACGCTTATTAGAACAGCAATACCAGTGCCTCTTACAAACTCCGCACTGCAATAGTACCCACGCAGCGTGCCAGCCTCTCGATGCACCAAAGGCTCTCAGCAATTGCCCGCAGAGGCCGGCTATTCCATTTCTTACAGGGAACGCTAAATCCTCCACGGCAGGCTGTTCCCAGTCCAGACTGACTATCGCACCAGCTGAAGTCCAATAAAGCCCCTCTAAATGAACTCGTTCGTCTCCTGTATCTATCCAATAATTTACAGGATTCACAAACTCCCAGGGGTCGAGTCCAAACCACTGGGGCAGAGGAACCCCTTGGGTTTGTCTCACCACAGTAAAAGCGTGCACAATCTACAATCTACACCACAATTCACCACCTTTACTTAACAAACGTTCTCACCTGTGCTTCTCCACTACTTGCTCTATTTCTCTGCCAGGTGTTCCCTGCCCCACAGCCTGCCCTGGCCGGTGCCTAAGGCCTCACTGGCCCCTTCAGTCATGGGTAGAAACGCCCCCCGCCCCTGCACTGTAGATATACTAGCTTTGTACATTATGCACTCACATGATTACAAACACACTAACATTAACCACACAATGCATTAACTATACAACGATACAGTGTCCAGACACCACACACACACACACACACACACACACACACACACACACACACACACGAGTCCACTTGAACCCACCCCCAAGGTCACTAGCAGCCATTCTATAGGACAGTGAACTCCAGTCTCCCAGTCGCTCTATCGACTAGGCACTCAGATGTCTCTGAGTGACTTACTCAACCTTTTTATCCCCTGGGGGCCTTCTTAATACATACTGGATCTTCCTCCCACCAGCAGGTCTTAGTCTGTCTCTACAGGAGGCAAGCAGATGAGCGGAGCTCCTCGGGGAAGATCCCGGGGTGTGCCTAGGAGGTCCGCTTATCCCTTCTGCCCTGCAGGGAGAGAGACAGTTTCTCCTGCCTGGCTTTGCCAGAATGTTTTGCAGAAAAGATCAAAAACTCCACAACTTGTGAAAGTTGTAAAGTTGGTATGTTTATTGCAGCACTGGATGCATGTGTAGATTACTCCCCTTAAAAGGCATGTGTGCCTCTGGGATCTTCAGGTCCCTTTTTATCCCTCTCTCAAATACATATGCATACAATTTCACAATGTTCATACATATTCATTTTACAAACTTTGCATGACATTTGTGGGAATCCACAAAATCAGAGGGTTTCAGGAAAACTGCAAAAGGCAGGCCTCAGAGACAACAGAACTGTGATTAGAGCTAAGCAGTAGCCATGAAGCAGGTCAGCAGAAAAATTATTTAAAAAGTAGAAAAGCAAAGACAAATAGAACAATGGTCTGTGTATTAAGGCTTGTCTAGAATAAGTCCCTAAGCTGCAGAAAAGTTTATCTAGCAAGATATAAGGAAGTTTGAAGCTTAATAATGGAGCTCTGTGCATTGTGTTTTAAGGCTTACAAGCAGGTATTGTATTTGAAATAAGCAAGCTTTGTTTTAACCAAAGGTACATGTGCTTATAGTGGTTGGATAGAACCACTGTCAATGTGCTTCTGCTTTGTGTGATTGGTCAAAAACCTTAGAAAGTAAGTTGTAACATTAAGTTCTTGGTCTGCTGCATGGGTTGTGAGTTGATGGCATCTTCCCATTGTCATAACCATGCAATGAGACTGATGCTGGAAAATACAAAAGCTCAAGGCACGTCCACAGCAGTCCCGTCCCATTTGTGATTTGTACACAGCCCCCCGGTCGGCGATAACATTTAGCGCTAGTTCTTCTTTATCAGAAAGAATGTCTAGGTCAGGTTGACCTGCCCTCTCAGCAGCTTCTGTTTCTCTCTATCTCCCTCTGTGTCCCCCCCCCTCCCCCATCTCTGTCCTTTGCTGAAGCAGTTTCTCTGAGCCTAGGCTTTTGCAAGAACAGGCAGTCAGACTAAATAACTATGTTTTCTAACTAAAGACTTAAAGATGTACATTTCACCTAAATCAAAATGGATTTCTACTCTGGAAAATTTCTACTCTGTCTCACTCCCTTGTATTCCTCTCCCCTGTATAATTTTACTGTGTATTTAAGGGGACATCTGCAAATCCAGACCCAGACCAGAACTCCTTTGCTGTAGACAAGCACAAAATGAAAACATGTTGTCTGCACTAAAAGGGTTTGCAAGGTTATATTTTTGTTAAAGTAAATCCATTTTCCTCAACTTTGTTTTTCTCAGGTGGTGAATTAATCTATTCTGCTATTTAGCTGTGAGTTAGATGCTAGAGTAATTTGAAGAGTATGAAAGAGGGTTATAAAACTAACAATCTTCTAAAAACTTTAAATAAACAGGTTTTGTGACCCAGCAGAATATTTCAGAGAGAATCAAGTGATAAATGGCAGAGGTAAGACATCTGATGAATGGCTCCAGTACAGGGGGGCAGACCATGTCAACATAATTTGCAAGTAATTGTTTTTGTACATGGCTAGCATAAAATCTGCAGCAATTTGGCATTTCAACATGCTCCTCAGTACAAATGGGCAGCAAAAGCAGATGTGCTAATATTCAACCAGTAGCACTTCTACTGTACCTAATTAATTTGTATAAAAGATCAATCTCCTGGACTGAGAGAGCACGAAAACCACTGTAAAGCTGAAATGTTGCTAAAAGCACTCATCTGTAATTTTTCTGACTTTCAATGTGTGAATTTATTGCTGGGTTAGACACACCAAGGTAGGGCAGGTAATTCAAAACTGGCTCAGGAGGTAAGGCAAGGTATGGTGGACTCCAAATATTTTTAGTTCTCTGGCACAGTTTCTAGTTTATGACCAGAAAATAATCAGCTGATGGCTGCATGTTCTAGTCTGCAAACAAAGTCGTTGGTCTCATTTTGTTCTTTATAGACAGGTATGCTCATCATCCAAAAATTGCCTACCAGATTTAGAATTAATTAACTGCAATGATGTTGCATATAGGTAAAGCATTATAAAATAAGAACCTTGTTACCCTTGTAAAATCATGGCTCAGGCCTGCTACTTCAGCTAAGTATGGCTAACAGCTTGCCTGACAAGTAACTGTGAGAAAGGAATTCGTAACTGTGAGAACCATCCTTGTACCCATGTGAAAAAAGAATGTAAACATCTTTAGGGAAGAAAGTTTTTGGTGAGCATACTCTAGCAACTACCAACCAATGAACTGGGGAGCAACAAGTTGCTAACCAATTAGAATTAAACATGATGCTTTTAGAAAACTACAGAAACATGAGCTGTGAAGAATAAAGATGAGCTATGGCTGCATGAAGGCTTGTCAATCTCTACTGTGACATCTGGAGACCCCTGTGGCATTGTGTGTTTTTAGAAATATTAATTTGCTATCCTTTTGTAAGTTAATAATGGTTTGGTCCTCGGTTCCCCCCCATGTATTTCCCTCACAATGGTTTCTCCCTAAGTTGTTACTCCTGGTCTTCCCACGGTGGCTTGTCACTCAAAACCCTTTATGCCCTCATAAGCCTATTATCTCCCCTCTTGGCGCCACCGCCACGGTAACCACCCCCCCTTTATCTCGAGAATCTTCTGTGTCAATCATCCCTTATTTGATATATGATTGGCTCCCGGGGGTTCTCCCCTCCCCTGTGTGATCCTCAGTGGCTTAGCTGTAACCCTCGCTCCTCCCTGCGTCCCCATTCATTGGTTAGCTTTGTATCTCCTCCCATCACGCCCCCCCCCCTCCCTTTATAGCTGCCCCCCCCCAACCCCCCTCTGACCCCCCCCCCCCCCCCCCCCGGTGCTTTGTCTCGTGTCACCTGTCCCAGGCGCCGCCCGGGAAATAAAAGTCCCTGGTACCTACACGGGTGGTCCCTTCTCCTTCCTTCATCTGGAACCTCGCAGCCAACCTCCCGCCCGCACCATCCACGCCGCAGACGGAGGGCTAGCCAGGCTCCCGTCCATCCACGCGGCCGCGGGAGAGAGGCTACAGACTGTCCGGGTTCGGGCTGTTATTTGTCTCTGCCCAGACAAGGGTGAGATGGGCTCGCTTTTCGGGCTCCAAAAAACAAGGCTGGACTCTCAGGTTCGGTCTTCAAGGTTGTTTATTATTTCTTATCTACAAAAATTTTCTTTCTGCCCAGCCGGGGTCTGACCAGCAAGGCAGCCAAAGGCACTCTGACCGCCCACAGGGCGGCCACCTCCTTTTATAACAAAGTTTACGTAGACTATATTTATCTTTTGTCTCCAATACTTATAATTTTTATTACTAAGTGTACCTTTACTATAAACCTATCAAAAATACCTACGTCACCCGAAAAATGGAAGACAAGAAGAAGGAGGAAAAGCCATGTGGCAGGCCCTAACTCCCTCCATCTTGTTCTTTTCCAACCCCCCTGTACCAAATCTTAAAAACTGTGCTTAAGCTTATAAATGTTCTATTTCTATATCTTTTACACGCCAGTGATTCTTATGTCCCCACATATAGGTGGAACATCTCTTGCAGGGTCAAAGTTGAGCCACCAGGTACTTTTTGCAACATCCCAAGGCTCCCGAGCTCCCCAAGGGTTCTCTCGGTAGCTCTGGCCCTCAGGAGAAGTGCGCTGAGTTCCCACATCTCCCCCTTCTGTTTGCACAAAAAGCACCTGTTTCGTGACTGAACTTATGACACGTCGTATACACAAAAGAATACAAGGTGTAACAAACATGAGGACTATAAGAACCACTAAAACCATGAACCCTATCCTCAAAATCTCTTTCCATAAAGGAGAAAGATCAAAAAATCTTGCCATGTCATCGATCCAAGACCCTGTGTCTTCGCCAAGTTTTTTAATACTATCTTCTATTCTTTTGATGTTCTCGTGAATAGATTTTGAATGATCAGAGAGATTCATGCAGCACATTCCTTCAAACTCTTTGCATCCATGCCCATGAGTGAGCAATAAGTAATCAATTGCTGTTCTGTTTTGAAGTGTTGCCTGTCTTACACCGCTCATGTCTTCTAACATGTCGCTCAGTGCAAGAGAGACTGAATGGGCATGTTTGCTTAACCAACAACCCATATGGTCCAGCTGAGTCAAGGCTACCCCTGATGCTGTTTGAGGTGAAAAAATTGCTACTGCAATTCTTCTTGCCTTGTCCCAAGTGTACACTTTGTCATCGCAATTTGGACCATATTGTTGTAAAGATCTTTTTTCTTTATACTTTTGTTTTCCCATCAATTTTGAATCTGGTGACAACATTGAAATCTCTCCGATGCTGCATGGACCTCCCTGGGTATTCGCAGGAATACCATACCAAATTCTATCCCCACAAATCAAGAAAAGTCCCCTTGGCAATTGCACAGGTACTTGGAGTGACCTTTTGTCTATTGTAATTGTGGTTTTGCACCATGTTGATGCATTTCTATAGAACTCACGATTCGGAGTGACATCGATGATTTTGTTTGTTCTTGCCACATCCTGAATCTGAAACTGTATGCATATCTCCATTGTCATGGACCCAAAAATTTCCAATTCCTGAGGTTCAGTAGAAGCCACAGGAAGAAGATGTGTCCAAGCACACCACTCATTCACAGGATCCTTAACGACCTGTGAGATTTCAACCTGAGTGTGTCCTGGAATTGGCCATGCATTCACTGGCATCCCAACCATACAGACTGAGAATGGTTTTCCTGGTCTAGAATGTATTAGACAGATGCTATCTAAATTTGCTGCTTGGGCTAAAGCTTCCCAAACGTTCTTTTTTGGTTGGTTAACCGGTAAATTTGTTTTTTCATTTGAGACAATGCATAATGATGTAAGACATATAAACATTACAAAATTCATGACCTCCCCTTTGAGGTGAAACATTGTGGTAAATTCCCAACCAAAATCCCCAAAGTCTTTATTCTTTTGTCTCTTCTGGACCGTTGTCTGCAGCTTGAGCCTTCTCCTCTGTCTGAGTGCTCGCCTCGCTGCTCTTGGGATCAGTGCTCTCTTCTTGCGTCCGAAATGGTTTCACGTGCCGTGCTGACTCTGATGAGGTCACAAACTCGGTCTGCTCGTCTGCTGTGTCGGCTAAAAGTGGTTTTTGTGTGCCTTTCGGGGTCGGGTTTGAGTGGATTTCTGATATCCTAGCGATGGGGTTTGGACATCTAAGCATCTTTTTGAGGCTTGGGTATTTTGAACCATTGGGATAGGGACCGGAGGAGCCGAACTCAGAGAGGGGGTGGTGCCTTGCCGTGCCGAACCCCGGGCACGGCTCCGCCTCACCCCTGACGCCACGGGAGATCGGGCCCGCCCCTGACCACGTTTTTTCTGGGCATGCGCAGTCCCCAGGAGCCCTGTGTCTCCTAAACTGACGTCACTGTCTCCCTCCTGCTCCGTCTCAGAACTCTCTTCCCTAATGTCTGTCCCCCATTCTGCCTCTTCCTCTGATGTAGTGTCCGTCCCTTCTGCCCGCGCGACCCCTCCCCGTCCCGCCTGAGCCTTCATCCGGTCTCTTATTCGAGCCGAACGCCGCGGCTGCATTTCCTGCTCTGACGTCATCACTCTGCGACCCCTATGTTTCCTCACCGGCACTCCAGAGCGATCCGGGCTGTCCCGGTCTCTGGGTTTTCGGTCAGAGACATGAGGATTTACAACAGAGCCCTTGCCAGAGCTGATTATTTTCGGCGCGGCGGCACCGGGGACCCCTGTTTCGCACGGTAATTCGCTTGCAGAAATCTCCCCAGAACCCGTCTCCCCCTTTGTTCCCATGGATCTTGCAAACGCCTCCTCGGGCTTTGCCAACCCATGACCCCTTGGTCCGCTGTCCTTTGCGGTCCTTTTCCCGCCGCTCACTGCGGCTTTGCTCCTCCCGCCGCTTCCCGCGGGTCCGCTCGCCCCGCCGCTGCCCCCCGTATCAGTGGCACGGCTGCGAGCTTGGCTGCCCCCCCGCGCCGCGCGGCCGCGGGAGAGCGAGGCTCCGCCCCCACCCCCCGTGTTTTCGACTCCACTGCCTGAATCAGAGATCGAGCTGAGGTTTAAATCGCTTTCTGACTCTGAGGTTTCAGGGCACTCCGGGAGTCCCTCACACAGCTGGGCTGGTGGGACTGGAGGTTGTATTTCTCCCTGCTTTTCCTCTTCAGGAAGTGTGTCCCCTTGGCCGACAGGGCTTAAAGGCAGCCTCTGTCTTGAGCCATTGTTCCGTCCCTCAGTCTTTGAGGGTGTATCACGTGTCTCTTTGGCTACTGTGTTTGACTTAGCCATGATTGCTTCTAACATTGTGCGTGCTGGAGACAGCAATCTAAAAGCTGTCTCATCCTTTTTTATTGTTAATAAATACAGATGTTTGTTCACTTCTTGCCAGAAACCCACTTCAAATAGCAACCGGGTCTCTGCAGAAGGGTAATTACACCTTGTCCACAAAAGTAGCTGTTTAAGATCTGACTTTGATATTCCTAGTGTGTATGTATCTGCCACTCTTTTTAAATCTGACAAAATTTGTATTTGATCCTTTGAATATGAAACCCCCATTTCGTGTATATTATTAAGAATTCTCTCACCGAAATCGTCGTCAGGGAAGCCGGAAATGTCCTGGATTCTGGCCAGCAGTTTTCAGGAGGTGGAATCAGAGGCGCCTTTCTGGTTCCGTTTCAGGCTGTCCTGATACGAGGTGTTTTCGGCAGAGAGTGGAGTGAGGTGGATTATCAGTGGCTGCAGTCGCTTCAAACTCCTGGCTGGCTTCTGAAGGTATTATCTGCGGTGACCTTGGCACACGTCCCAGGCCGGGAAATCTCCGCTTCTTTCAGGCTATCAGTTGTGGTCCCCGTCTCAGGACTCCTGAGCCGTCTTCTGAGAGTCCTCTTCTGAGCCTTCTTCTGGGAGCCCTCGGGCCCTCTTCCGAGAGCCCTAGGGCTCGGTGGGAGCCTTGCAGCCCACCCAAGGGACAGCCAGATGTCCGGGTTCGGGCTGTTATTTGTCTCTGCCCAGACAAGGGTGAGATGGGCTCGCTTTTCGGGCTCCAAAAAACAAGGCTGGACTCTCAGGTTCGGTCTTCAAGGTTGTTTATTATTTCTTATCTACAAAAATTTTCTTTCTGCCCAGCCGGGGTCTGACCAGCAAGGCAGCCAAAGGCACTCTGACCGCCCACAGGGCGGCCACCTCCTTTTATAACAAAGTTTACGTAGACTATATTTATCTTTTGTCTCCAATACTTATAATTTTTATTACTAAGTGTACCTTTACTATAAACCTATCAAAAATACCTACGTCACCCGAAAAATGGAAGACAAGAAGAAGGAGGAAAAGCCATGTGGCAGGCCCTAACTCCCTCCATCTTGTTCTTTTCCAACCCCCCTGTACCAAATCTTAAAAACTGTGCTTAAGCTTATAAATGTTCTATTTCTATATCTTTTACACGCCAGTGATTCTTATGTCCCCACATATAGGTGGAACATCTCTTGCAGGGTCAAAGTTGAGCCACCAGGTACTTTTTGCAACATCCCAAGGCTCCCGAGCTCCCCAAGGGTTCTCTCGGTAGCTCTGGCCCTCAGGAGAAGTGCGCTGAGTTCCCACAACAGACCCCGATGCGATGCAACAATACCTGGCCACGAGGATAGCGGTGGAGACAGGGCTCGGCAGCTGATAGATGGCCGAGAGAGTTGTGAGAGTCAACGCAGCCAGAAGAAGAGCTTCAAATGGTCCAGACATCAAGGTGAACTGCTGGGGTTAATGGGGGGGCTGGGGGGGGGAAGCCTCAACCAAAGAAAAAGCTACAGTGAATATATGGACACTTATGTTGGGCAAACAATGGATAAAATGCTATAAACAGTCATGAACTTATTCCTGTGGTGCAAAAGAAGTGGGGTGAGAGTAGTTGTACCAACTGCTTTTTTTGTTAAAACATGGGAGGAAGTGGGGCAAGCTTATGGGAGGCAGCTACAAAGGGAGATGAAATAGCCACAAGATTGCTAATGATGTGGCAGTTGGTTTGGGACTTATTGCTGCAAACAAAAGCCAATAGAGAAGCGGCAGCTGCTGCTGCTGCCACCTCCACCTGGCTCCTGAGAGACCCTCTGCATAACATCCAGTTTTGACAAACCTGTTCTATCCTTCTCTGCCTATGAATGACAAGATATAAGATTACAGTGAGGAAGACGACTGTGAGTCGGCAAGGCAGACCTTTACAACCTTCAGACTGCGAGCAGAGAGCAGAGGTCAGACCTTGCAACAACAACAGGGGACTTTCTTGGCCAGACACAATTTGACAGAAAGCAAGATGCCAATACAGCTGATTAGGTCAGTGGTGTTCGCTGGATAAAGAACCATGGAACTGTAGTATCCTAAGAGTGGGGAAGTATTCTGATAAAGCCGATGCAGCTTGCAAATATTGCAGCAATTTTTCCAAATTAGAGCAACTGTTATTATGGGTTAAAAAACCCCTTGTAACTCTTTCCTAAATGAGAGAGACCTTGTTTTATAACTCCTGTGAGCAGCTGCAACAGGGAATGCTCCGAAAGATACTGATAACGAATCTGGGCACAGATCCAAGGCATGAATCCTGAGAACAGATTTCTGGAATGGAGACAGGGAAGAAGATAATCCCCCTGCCCACAGTTCACCCCATGGGTAGTTTTGGGTCCCCAGGCTTGAAAACCCCCTTAATTGTAAGAGATGGTCTGAAGTCAGTGGCCTGACTGAAGAGAGATGTCTGCCAAATGTTGCCTGCCGGTGTGTTTGCTGGACCAAAACTGGTTTCCCATAGAAACCAATCCTGAAAACAACGGGTCCCGCTCACTGCTAAGATTGCTTTGACCTGTTTCAGAGCTGAACTGTCTGTACACATTTTCCAATGGCCTTATTCCTCCATTGTCTTTTACCTGGTCTCCCCTCGATGGTTTCCATAGACTTACTATTCATTGTCTTTTACCTGCTTCCCCCTCAATGGACAACTATAATACACCTCTGAGTTAACCAAAACTTGGAGAGTCTCCCGGATGTTACAAGATAGATCTATTGGCTGGACCATGAGGATTTCGTCTCTCCGTTGGTAGCTATACCCCTCCCCTCTTTCTCTCTCTCTCTCTGCCCTTTATCTCCTTTCTAAATCCTTCTATTGTTTTTTTCTGTGGGCACTCAATAAAGGTGCATTTGTTTTGATTAATACTGAAATCCTCTCTGTGTTCTTGCACTCTGAGATCAGTTAACGAACCATCACGACCCCCACTTGTACCAGCGGATCATGACATTGACTCATCAGAGCTTCCCTGCCCCTTCTCAGGCCCCCGTGCTGTGTGGCTCCCCCACCCCATGCCTGCCAGGAGCTGCTGGCCTGCTCTGTTGCATGGCAGGATCATAGCCTGCATGAAATGCTGAAGCTATGGCACTATCAGAATGCCTAGAAGATGCTTTGAAATATGTTTGCTAAAATTAACCTTGTATTTTCAGTGAGCTGTGATTTTTAACAGGATTGTTTACTGGAGAGATTCAAAGCTGTGTAAATGTAGTTTCTTCCAACATTTTGGTAACATGACAAATTCTAAATTCTTTAACAAAAATGCTGGTATATTGCATGATTGGTAGAACATGCCATGTAGTATGTATACTCCCTTTTCAAGAATTTTGATTTAAGGTCTGATTGCACTAAATTAAGACTGATTCTTTACTAAGTTATAATGGCGTTAGCTATTACCACAACAATTAGAAACTTATTTATCTAAAATATTTGCAACTGGATAATATTTCAGTTTGTAGACAAGGTATATATTCATAAGATTGGATGCCCCCTTAAAAAAATTGGGGGACCCCTCCTTGCAAATATTTAGGGTGGGTGTTAATGGAACAGCAATTAATTTTCAAACCTGGACTCAGCACACTGCATGATGCACTGGGAGCAATTAGCTAAGTCATATATCAGGCAATCATTTGCTCACACTGAAGTCAAACCTTCAATTTTATCTGCAGTAGCTGTTTGAGGCTTAGCTATAGTTAGTACATGAAACTCCACTGCAAAGGCAGAAAAATTATGGCAGCTTCATCAGTTTGCTTGCTTTTTACCCCACTTCTTTAAAAATTTGTTGGGAATCTTTTGCCATAAAGACACTTGTGACAGCATTTTGGTTACATATATCTATTTAGTGATTCAAGAGTGGTTATTCTACCTTTCCACATATGAATTGAAATTGGATTAGATATCAAAATAGTTTAAGTACATTGATGGACCACAACTGCTGTGAGCAGTAGCTCACTCCATAAGAATAATCTGAAACCCTGACTGTTGGAACTCAGGCCATCCCTTTGGGAGTCCGGAGTTTCCGGGACCCCTGCCAGGGAGCTCAGAGACCCTGGCACACAGCCCAGAACACCAATGGGTTCGATTATGAACCTTGGAACATGTATCTTTGCATGAAGATCTAAAAGCCACAGCAACTTCAGTAGTGTAATTATAAATTCATCACAGGGTGTAAATGTTTTGTGATTTTTAGTATAAGGGTTATGGGGACAAGATGGAGGGCTTTGGGCGTGTCTAGCCTTTCTTCTTCTTCTTCTCTACCTCCATCTTCAGTGGTGATGTTGGCACTTTTAGATTGGTTTAGAGTAGAAGCTCACTGTCTAATATAGGTGATAGGTATTGGAAAATAATTGTAAACATGTTTTACATAGTTTTTAGTATATAAAGATAACACCGCCCCAGGAGCAGACAGAGTGCCTCTGGCTGTCCTGCTGAGTAGACCTCGGCTGGGCAGGAGGAAAATCTTTATAGATAAGATTTAATAAACAACTCCAAGACTGAAAACTTAAGAGCTTCGATTCATCCTTTGAATGCGTGGGCTGAAACAGAGACTTTTAGCACATCTCGGGGTCACAGAGCTCGGCGACATCCGAGACCTGACTTTGCAGCTGCTTATATACAAGTGTTAGTCTTACACACCCATTGACCTGAGTTACTTGTGCAAAACTCATAGTAGTACTATATAAGTAAGTTCTTGTTGTTTTAGCCTTCAGTATTTATATCCCATTACCTTTATTAGGCCAAGCTCAAATCTATTGTACAGACAATTTCAAAAAGGTGCAAGTTTGAAGGGCAGTTTGCCAAAATCTGTGCTGTTGTCATTTTTCTGAGTAAAGCTGCATTTGGAAAAATCCTGACAAGGATCCTGACAAGGTGTAAGTATAACACCAGAAAACTCCTCGCTACTAGTATTTTCAATAATATTTCCAGTTATCATGAACTATTCTCAAAACTAAATTACATAAAATCATACTTATCGCACCTTTATAATCTCTCCAGGAAATCCACGTTGCTGCTATTTCAGTCATGTTTACCTGCATGTTGTTGACATTGTTGTTCATTGATGTTGTTGACATTGATGTTGTTGTTCATCTGTTGTATGACAGATTTCTAATAACTTTTTTGTAATGATAGAGTCAAAATGAGTTAAACTCAGTTGTTTCTGGAACTTTTAAAGGAGCAGTCTCAACTCTGACCTTAGTTCTGTTACATTTAAGTGATGTTAAGTTCAATTAAGCTTGAGTGATGTTGGGTTTACATTCTGTTAACTTGAAGTTCTGTTACATTTAATTTGTGTTAAGGTTAAGTTCTACTAAGTTAATTTCTGTCAAGATTAGGTGTTGTAAAGATTAAGCAAAATTAAGTGTTGTTCAATTTAAGTTCTGTTAGGTTCTATTAAGAACAATTTCTTTTCAGTTTCAATAATGTTAACTTTAAGTTATATTAGATGTACTTTCAGTGAAGTTAATTTTAGGTTCTGTTGAAATATGGTTGTTTAAATTAAAAAATGCAATTCTTTTCATATAGAGATGAATAATGTCAAGTTTGCATGAGGCTAACTTCTGTGGAAATCTGCTCATTTAAATTACAAGATATAGTCATTTTGTTATAGAGATAAGATGGAAGACTGAAACAGTTATGATGAAGCATTGGTAAACATCTATTTAAAGATATAAAAGATACAGTTTGTTAGACTCTTGATTTCATGGAAGATTCTATAGCGTAAATGTTTTGCACTGGTTAATTAACATCATTATTTATAACAACCTTGCTGTTTTATCTTCCCTAGGTAGCACAGAAGAATGACTAATGATTCCAAATTATGGCTGTTATTAGTTGTAAGCTGTTTAGTGCTTTTTTTCTTACTTTTATTTTACTTTAATATCATATATGCATAGTTGTGTGGAAAAATATGATCTTGACTTCTTAGGACAGTTAATGCTCATATATTAATGATTCTGATTATGTTGTTAATCTCATAATGTGAATTCACTGACTTTTTATAATAGACATTATTCATAAGATATTATTTGAGGTAATACATATGCATTCCTTTCATTGTTTGCACTTTGTTTATGGTACCATTGACTATTTAACTAGGGATAAATGACAAAGCCAGTTGCTTTACAAACTTTCATATACTGTTGTGTAGCTACCTGTAAGACATGTATAGTTTTAAGGAACTTTCCCAACTGCTATTAGTAGAGACTATGTAAGTCAGACCTTTCCAGTTAAGGCCTGGGCTCTGGCTAAGCCCTGGCCCTACCTGGTCGGGAAGTATGCCAACAGACCCAGGTGTTTTCTGCACCAAAACTGTACTCAGGTGATTTTGACTTGCCAATTTTAGCTTATACAGCTGGATCCCCTTTCAGGGTAAACTTAGAAACCTTTCTCAGGAATGGTTCTCCAGGTCCTCACTGTGAAATGAGGCTTGCCAGCTGTTGAACACTCAGGGTACAGTATTTAGAGAATTGATGATGTATTGTTCTAAATCACCATCCTATCTCTCATGTGTTACTAATTAAGTGTATTACCGAACTGATTTCTGCTTAGTGTAAGTTTATTGTTTTACCACATGTATTGTTTTGCTTCAATGATGCTTTCATGTTTATAACAAAAGACATGCATGTTGTTGAAAAAACAAAGAAGGGGGAATATGGATCCTCAAGAACATTTAAATAATGCAATACTTACACTAGAAATTTTGAAAGCAGATCATCAAATCTGATCCCCAGCAGAGGGATACTGCTCTGAAGATTTGCATGTACTGAACCAATTTCTAAAAGCTTCTATGTAAGGATCCCCAGCTGAGTGTGCAGTGGAAAGGGCTAGCTGATTTACTAACCAAGGGAGAAGGTATTAATGTGTTTTATCACCAGCAGGTCTAAAGTGGTTGCCTGTTGCTTGTCTGGACAAACATCAATCGCCTCCAAGGAGATGAGGCCCAGAGAGAGGAGAAATGACCTAATCACCATCCAGCTCTTGTGGTCAAAGCAAGAGCAGTAGGACTGCCAAGACATGGCTGTGTCTGCAGGCTTACAGAGACAGCCTGCCAACAGAGGCCTTATATCCTACTGCACTTATCATCATGGTATTGCATTCATACTGACCTTCAGTTATTCCCTGTTCCATGCTTCCAGAAAGACATTCAGTAATGTCAAAGTCAACACTTCCAGCTAATGGACTTCCTCCTGCCTAAATACCATGGCCCCTGAGCTCCAGCCATATGAACTTTAGAACACTAGCCATTTATTTCCATTTCCTAGGAGACCTTGGACATTATCCTTTAGTTCTTCTATACTGTGAGTCTCTTTGTCAGTGACAAGATTGTATTTGATAAGTTTCTATTGATTGTGATCTGTATTCTATTTATCTTATCCTGTATCTAGCAGATGATCATTAATAGTCTTAATAAGATAATGGCCTTACAGGTGTGAACTGTTTTAACATCAGGATACAGAAACCCTTTGCATAAAAAACAAAGAAGGGGTGAACTGTTGCATATAGGTAAAGCCTTACAAAATAAGAGCCTTGTTACCCTTGTAAAATCATGGCTCAGGCCTGCTAGTTCAGCTAAGTATAGCCAACTGTGAGAACCATCCTTTTACCCATGAAAAAGGAACGTAAACATCTCTGGAGAAGAAAGTTTTTGGCGAACACGTACTCTAACAATGACTAACCAATGAACTGGGAAGCAGCAAGTTACTAACCAATTAGAATTAAACATGATGCTTTTAGAAAACTGTATAAATATGAGCTGTGAAAAGTTAAGATGGGCTATTGCTGCATGAAAAAAGGTGTCTTGTCTGTCTCTACTGTGATACAGTGCTGGCTCTGTTTGCCCAGAGATGTAAATGAAAGGGGAAATTTTAACAGATGTTAAAATATCCATTTTTTGGATATTTTTGTTAATTTAAACAGATGTTAAAATATCCATTTATCCCCAGATTTCACTCCTTTTCTGTCTTTTTTGGTTCTTTGTTGTACTTTCTCATGTACTTTGTTGTCAGTTATGTCTGTGCACTGTGAAGATTAAGAAATGTGGCCCTCTATCTTTTGGAAAAGTGATTTTTTTGCAAGCAATCACTATTTTTATGAACCTTTGATAGCAGCCAACATCCTGTCAGAGGTTTGGCATAAGGCACTTTGGGGTGAAGCCACAGGTGGGGATGTTTGAAGCTTTGTTTTGCAGAAGAACTTCGTGAAAGGGGGAAAAAACCTTGTATCCCTCCCCAAGCTTGTTTGCTATCCTGCTGCTAGGTACAAATGCCTTCCACTGAAGAGATCTGCTGTTAGCAAATACCTGGGAACCTTAGAATAAATTGTTAGGATTCAATGATAGATCCATATATTGGTATATCTCTAGTTCTCCTTGATCCTTATAAATCCACAGTAATCACAGGCTGCCTTTTCAAGTTTCGCTTTCCTTTTGTTGTCCCAAGTGTTAGGGAAATGTGGGGCTCTGTGGGTTTTAGGAGTTGTATGAACTGTGATGCAGAACAGGATTTAGATGTTGGTGATGTGGGTTGATCATGTCTAAATGATGGCTGTTGACTTAGTAAGTGTTTGAAAGCAAGATATTTATGTAAGCATTAAAACTGCTGACTATTTGACTACCTGAATGAAGAGCCTGAGAGTTCAAATCTCTGTGTCTCTCCTTACATTTTTCTATGGCTGCTAAATGATTTTTTATTGTATTCCATTTTATTCAGTAACCGTATCACAGACTTGAAATTTATTTATCTCCTGTTTTCCCTTCTCAGACTGAAGCTAGTGAGGTCTCAATTTTTCAAATAGGCTTCACTTACAGTTGCAAAAACCTCTGAAAACTGAAGCTGCTTTCCTTCCCCCACTTGCAGTCCCAGAGAGTAAATGGTATGCAGTTGTATGAGGAACACAGCCCAAAGCTTTTCAATTAAAAATTCCTATTTCCAGAGCTGACTGAAGTATTTTGTCAGTGGAATAAGTGCAGAGCAAAGCAATGGCTTTCCATTTTCTTTGATCCAATAATCTGAGGTTCAGTCCCAAGCAATACTCTTGCTCTGCTTGTTTTGTGGTTCAGCATTGCACCATCTACTTCCAACCTGCATGGAACTGGAACCAATAACACAGAATTGAAAAAAGCACATTACTGATTACTGGGGGGATGTATCCTACTGTATATAGCTCTTTTGAAATTATTAAAAATTAAGAAGCAATTAGTTTTAATTTGACACTTTTTAGCAAAATATGGACTGACTTTGTTTTCTTTAATGGGCTATAATTGTGTATCCATGTGTTTCGTTGCTGCTACTTGGAAAGAGTAATATTTTTACAGGAACATAACCCATTTTCCCTTTATTGTAATTGTTTTGAAATAAGAAGTAATAATCCAGGACTGAACAACTTGCTCTACCAAAAATTTTGTTCTCAATCCCAAGTAAATTGCTTTGAGAATTGACCAAAGCTCTGCTCAATCATGCAAGATATCCATTCTAAAGAACTCCAGGAAAGTAAACCTGCCTTAGCCCATTGAAATAGTCTTTTTTACTTCTCAAAAACTGTAAGAGCATGATTCCAAATGCCCAGGAATCTGCACTCAATGAAGAAATTAGTTTAATAAAACAGCTTAATGTTCCTCATCTAAATCCCCTAACCTGACAAGTGTTTAACTTTTAATTTACTACTAATAGAGCAATTCTGCTCTGATAGAACCTTCCCTCTCTGGGTATTCTTGTTTTGCAGTTAGGAAGTTGTTGAGCTCTTCTGGAGGGACCTGCATGGGAAGGCAGAGTGGAGGGGGATGGAATGTAAAACAGGAGCTACTCACTTGTGCTTTTTATTGACAGTCTGTCAACAGATACTGTCTGCAACCCTGTGCTCTAGACAAAACCCCACAGGAACATGCTGTCCAGATAACGTCATTGCCTTCCCTCTTCCCCGCTGCCTTTTTTGTTTGTTTGTGTGTGGCCTTTTTTGTTTGTTTGTTGTTGTTTGTTTTTGTTTTTTGCCTGCAAGTACCAAGTAGATATTTGGATGGATGGGAAAATCTCAATTGAAATCTTTCCTCTAATGTGCAAGCACAGTCCCTTTAAGATTGAAATTTCAATCAAACTTTTTTTCTTCTTCCCTTCCCATGTCACTTGTTGGCTTTATTTGTTCATTAAGTCAGAAATTGAGTGTATAGACTCCACACCATGTTCTTGTTCTGGTCACAGTGCAGCCACTGGCACATGTGCTTGCCCATCTTCTTAGGGAAGGAAAAAGGCAATAAAAGTTTTTATGGAATAAGAAAAGTGATATTGGTGATATTATTGTTCACAGAAATGCAGCGTTTCTCAAAGAGTTGTGTGAAGGTTTCTGGTACTTTATCATTTCTACTTGCAGCTATGGGAGCTTGGGAGTGACTGCTTGAAATAAACCATCCATCTATTGAGTAAATAAAATTTTACAGGTTAGTAAAGAGTTCCTTTCCTATTTCTTTTAAAAATTATAAAATAGGGAATATGACAGGAACAAAAAGTTAGGGTTTTGAAACCATGGGGTTGTAACAAGCTAATAATGATAGAGCCTTGGGCATTTTCAGAACCTATGTAAATACAGGTTGGTTAAACAGCTAAATAATGTTTATTTTATCACTACAAGTGTCTTCCAGCTCTGGGCAAAGTGCTGCTCTGTATTCAGTCTCCTGCTCCATGAGGCTACTGTTGTGAAATAGGTTCTTCGTTAGCAGAAGCTCTTTGTGGTTTGGTCTTTCTACAAACTCCCATTGAAAATGTTCACAGCAGCATCTTAGTTTTGCATGACACAGATAAAGTCATATGAGGGTTTTAGAATGTTATAGAAAAGACAGGCGAAATTGCATTTAGTAAAATATCGTGAAAGTTTTGTGCTTTTAAATAAGTCTTGCAAATAAAAACAACTTTAAACCAGAGGCACCCTATCAAATGCAATATGACTTAATGTTCTAGAAATGTGTTTCCACACACTTGGAAATTGGGCTAATTTTTCTTTATACAGTCTGCACATACAGTAGACTTGAACATTGCAAAAGCAACAACAACAACAATAATTTTTGTAGGCCAGGACTCAGAGCTTATGTCACAGTCTGGGAATCCACATGGCCATGAAGATTTTCAGTAATCTGTACTGACTAATAACATTAGCATGTATAAATTGGAAACTGTAAAGAGAAGTCCATCCATTTCATTTTGGATAATAGAAAAGTAGACCATAAAAATAAACAGATGAACAATATTGTAGTATTTTCAGTTAACACTTTTCCTTGTTTCTTGCAGTTAAAAATTAATTTATTGTCATTTAATTAATTTATAGATTGATTAATCATTGTGCATTTATTACTGTTGAAGACTTTTCCTTCATAATCTATACACATTTCCTTCATAATCTATACACATTTTACGCTCACATACGATGCGTTGCTTCCAGTTCCTGGCTAAGGTGAGGGAAAAGTGATTTTTTGTCAATATCCGTGTTAATAATGTTGGGAATTTGTGCAAGGAAATGGAACTTGAGTGAATTATGAACATAAATGGTTGCAGAGAAGTGCTGGTATCTTGACTGAGATTGAGATGCGCTGGTGCTGAGCACCCTGCAGTAAAACCCTCTCAAAAGAGTAAATAAATGGGGTGTCCAAACAAAAGGACAATGATACTGCAAAGAAAAACATATTTATCCATGTTACTGTTTATAGACAAATTTGAAAGAAGAAAGATATTTGTAATAGTTGATGTGATTAGGTTTGGAAATAATCTTCCTGTTGGGTTTGTGGAAGGCAGAAATCTTATCTGGTTTTAAGATAAAGACTGTGGTTTGATAAAAGGAGTAATGATGCTGTGATTTCCCATCACTGGAGGGGGTACAGTAGTATTACGTGGCGGGGGCGGGGGGGGCAGAGTTGGTGGTCAGAGACAGGGATGACACACACTCCAACATCCATGTGGCAATAGAGAGTGTTTTTCTGTATGAACCCAGTCTTATATAGGGGGTTTTAAAAGTCTGGGTCTAAAATGCTAATTTAGTCTGCTCTTAACACTGTCCAGCCCCCTAACCAGCGAGACGTCTGCAGCTTAGGATGGAACATGGTTGTTTGAGGTCCCCGTCTGTCAATTCAGGGCCTGACTTACGGAACCAGGCGGGGTTTCTTATTTATAACTGAATTGACTGCCCAGTACAAGCCAGCTTGTACAGTAACATCTCCCCTGTCATTTCTTTATTAAAAATTGCAACCTGGTATTTGTCACCTATCTGCAAGGGCCCTTTGCAAACAGAGTGACAGAAGACAACATTGGTTTAATTTGAATGAGGCCTCTTACTTAATTTGACAAAGCTAGGTTCTTCAGGTAACGATACATTCCACATACACCATTTGAGCTGCAGCACTCATGTCTAAGAAGCTGTTAGACAAGATCCCAAATCTTTAGGCTAGCATGCCACAGGTGACCTACAAGTTACAAGTTAACTTTAAAAATAAGAAATTATTTAACCCTTAAGCCACTTAACCCTTAGAGCTGTTTGAGAAAAACCCAACTAGCAGAAAAACAATCTAAACAGAAAGAACAGTTTGTCACCAGGAAAAAATAATTTGTAAACAAATGAAGTCCGTATATGAACTGTCACTTCAAGAGTTCCAGATTTCCATGAGGTAGGTGATCAATTGTTCTGGTAACACAGCTCTGTGATGTCTGTTGAGGGATTATCAGGAGGATGCTGCCTGTGGTCCCGAGCAGGACATAGTGCAGGCTGGACACATCTGGCAGGTATCCAACATGTCCCATTGTCTGTTGAAACTCATGCATATACCTGTCCCTAATTAATAAGATCCTAAGGACCCCCCCATGTATTGGTGAGGAGGTCTCTCACTATTACCTTGGGTTTGGGCAAGCTGAACATCACAGGATGTTTGTAATGGTAAGAAGTGATTTAAAATAACAGGGTTCTGGGACTTTTCTAATACTGTTAATTAGTGTGTTCTGCTTTGTGGGGTCTCACCACACATACCTCCTTTTTGTTTATTAATTATACGTTTTAAAGTACTGTGTGCTCTTTCCACTATCGCTTGTTCAGTTGCTAAATGGGGAATACCAGTTTGGGGTGACACACCCCAGAGCTGTAGAAATTGTCTAGTTTTCTGTGAAATGTATGAAGGGCCACTGTCTGTTTTGATGGTGTGAGGGATGCCCAAAGCTGCAAAAGCTGATTGCCAGCATCCTGATGGCATCCCGACCTTTTTCTCCTGTGTGTACTGTAGCTCACATTGCTGATTAAAAGGTATAAATTGAGATGAACATATTTTAAATGGCCGAATTCAGGGATCTGTGTGACATCAGCTTGCAAGATTTGCAAAGCATGCAACCCACCGGGGTTCACCCCCATCTGTAGTGGTGCAGTGAGGCCTTGGCAGTCAGCACAGGTGCTAACAATATTACAAGCCTCTGCGTTTGACAGTTGAAATTGCTGCTGTAAGGTTTGAACACTTTGGTGGAAAAAATAATGTGATGCCTTTGCTTGTGCTAGCATATCTGGTTGTGGTGCTGTCCAAGCAGCCTCTGTAATAAAACCTGGTAAATTGGTGTGACTCCTGATGTGTAGGATGTAATAAGGGCACATTCTGGCTTGGATAGTAAGGCATAGACTTATTAAGAATTTAAATAGTTGTGAACTATCAATTTCCTTTAGTAATGCTCAGTCTAATCTTTGCGTGATGTCAGCCATATATGCAGAATGAGTTACAACATTTAGAGGACTGTGGGGAAAAAGGTTGGAAAGCCATAGCAACAGCCCGTAGTTCTACTATCTGAGGTGATCTTCTCTCATATTCCTCCAATGTTTGCCACTCACCTTCCTCTTTCCATGTCACAATGGTCATTCTTGTTTCCCCAGAACCATCAGTAAACACTGTAGCACCTTTTAAGGGTGTTCGGTTATTTAGGGGTTTTAAGAGATAGTGTAGTTTTGCCACCTTAGCAATCTATGGCTTGGTATGCGTTAAGTGGTTTGTCCTGAAAAATTTTGCAAAACACTTTGCAAGGCTGTACAGTTAGCAAAACACCATTCAAACTGCTCTTGTGTCACAGGAATAATAATTTTGGAAGGATATCTAGCATTCAATTGCAAACACCTCTGGCGACATTTGATGTGCAATTAGCTCAAAGACCATAGGTGCCATCTTTTTTTGGCTGGTGAGGTAAAAACACCCACTCCATAATGTTCAAAGGGTCAGGCCAGTGTGTGTTCCACTGTCCAATAATACCTATAAGATGACAATCAACAATGAGAATGAACACATTGATACACGGCTCTGGGCATACCTGGTTTGTGATAGCTTGCTCTACTGTTTCGAGAACACCTTTTGCCTCTGGGGTTAATTTTCTGGAGGAAGTTAATTCAGGATCACCTTTAAGGAGGACAAATAAGGATGTTAATTGTGAATTGGTTAATCTTAGATACAATCTGACCTAGTTGATAGTACCCAAAAGTTTTTGTGCACCATTTAGAGTCTGAATTCTGGATGAAAATTTAATTGCTTGTGGCTGTACAATTTGGGTCATTATTTTGAGTCCCAAATATTTCCAGGCTGCTTGCCGCTGCACCTTCTCTGGTGCTACCTGCAGCCCAGATGTTTTTAATGCTTGCAACAGGTTTGGCTGAATCTGTGAGAGTTCCTTTTTTGTTTGGGCTGCAATCAAAATGTCATCCATGTAGTGATAACAGTATGCCCCTGGAAATTGCTCTCTTACTGATGAGAATGCTTGTGCAATGTACCATTGACAGATTGTAGGACTGTTTCTCGTCCCTTGGAAAAATTCATCATTGCTGACGTTGCACTGGTGCAGTGCTATTAATGGGAGGCACTGTAAAAACAAACTTTTGGGGTACCATCTGGGTGCAGTGGATAGTGAAAAAACAATCCTTCAGGTCCACAATCAGGATGTGCCAGGTATAACCAGGTAGAAGAAGGCATACCAGCTTGCAAAGCCCCCATACTCTCCATCAACAAAATGATTTTTCTTAGGTCATGGAGCAACCTCCATTTACCAGATTTCTTTTTTACAACAAATACAGGGGTGTTCCAAGAGCTCATAGATGGCTCTATGTGTCCTTGAGCTAGCTGTTCTTGTATTAATTATTTTAGGGTGACTAGCTTCTCTTTCTCAAGGGACACACAGGCTGAGTTGTAAGACATTTCAGAGCTGGTGTGGAATACTTTAAGCCCTTTAAAACTGTGGCTCCTGTTAAAAATCCATCCCCACCTGGAGTCCCCATGCGGACAAAACATCCCTCCCCCACAGGTTCAGTGGTGCAGCAGTGATGTATGGCCAGATTGTATGGCCCTCAGGATTTTTGATCAACACAGGATTGCTGCTCAAGCAGCTGTATGTGGTCCCTTCCAGGCCAGCAATGGCAGATCCTGCAGGTGCAGCTGGTCACAATGAAGGCCAAATCTTGGCCGTGATGATAGCAACTTCTGCCCCTGTGTCAATCATCCCACTGATCTTCATCTGTGAAGGCTTTGCCTTAGGCATCATGACAGTACAAACCATATTAGATCTTTGATCACCCATGACCTGAATCCAGTTCACATGGGGCTGTCTTGTTAATCTGAAGTCTTGGTCTCCTCGCTTCCTAGAATCTGTTTTGGGGACACAGGACTTAAACGGGTAAGTTGAGCGATTCTGTTTTTTTCAGGCATAGTCATGGGTGGAGTAGAGGTGGAAACCAATGCATGTATTTGTCTGGTAAAATCTGTGTCAACAACACCAGGGTACACAATGATACATTGCATTGTGGCACTGAATGTTCCAATTAACAGTGCACTTAATCCTTTCCTGATAGGTCCCCAAGCCTCAAGGGGGACCTTATTTACCTTTGTAGTGCTTATGGTTACTGTGATGGAGGTGGACACATTCCAGCTGCTCCTCGAGTCCTTCCTGTGAGCTGATCACATAGGCTTTTACAGGAGGGTGGTAAATTACTTGTGTAGTCATGCGATTCCCTTTTGTGCTTGGCTTTCTGTTTCCCTGGTTCTTGAGAGATTGACCATTAGCATGAAAGTTGGACCTGCATACCTTGGTCGCATGTCCAGTCCTTCCACATCAGCTGCAGCTTGCATTTGCTCCCTTCTGTCCTTGAAACACCCCCTGTGGAAAGGAGTTTTGGGGACAGGTTATCTTCATGTGGCCTTGTTGTCCACATTTGGTAGCAATGTAGCTTTACAGCAGCTGCTATGGTATCTGCTAACGTGGTCATGTTATGAGAATTAGATCCAACCTTAGCACAGGCATTTATCAAGTCATTTAGTGATGGATTGTCATCAAGTAGCAGTTCAATGACATCGTCCTTGCCAATTGCAAAATTAAATAATTTCTCAATTCAACATTAGCAATTTGTTTTTCCATTTGCACCTTGTAATCTCTCTATGAACTGTAAATATGGTTTATGGACCGCTTTTCTGATTTTGGAATATATTTGGGTAGGGTTTGCCACGTTAGTTATTTTAAACAGTGCCTGCACTCTGAATTCATTTACCTGTGGCAGTATTCATGGATGCGGCCTGGCTTGGAGTCTTTTATCTCCCATTGGTGGTACACCCAGAAGTTGGGTCCCATAACGTGGGTCCTCTTGCAGAACTTCTAGGTTTTTTGACTCCTGTTTCTAGCGCTGCTTTTCCATGTACATTCAAAAACCATATATTGGACAGTTTTAAACATTAGTTTTGCCAATTGCTTCACATCAAAGGGAGTTATCTCCTCAGTGGTTAAGAGCTATGTTAGAAATGCAGTAGAACCCAAACCATGTTTGGCCATAACCTGACGCAGTTCAGATACCACTGGCCATTGAAAAGGAGTATACTTGTCAGGATTAGTCCCAATGCCTCTTATTACTGGATAAACTCCCAGTGTCCCATCCTCAGGCACCCAGTCCCCCGACATAGGTACATCAATGAGTTTTGCCTCTTCATAGTCTCCATTCGTAATAGTGGCAGGCGTTACTTTTGCCAGACACTCACAGGATTTGGCAGGGCTGTCAGCTACAAAGCGACTGTTGCTGGTGTTCTGCAGGAGGATGAACTGGCTTTCTCTGCTGGCATCACTTGAGTCCCTTGCTGGCATATATTCCAGGGAACACTGTAACTCCGGCAGGGATGGTAGGGTAGGGATACTGCCCCAGCTTCCAGGTATGATGTCGGCAGGAACTCCTGGCGATATATTTCCCAGATCTGCCCATGGAGGCAGGGTCGGGGGCAGGGCCACACCCACCAGAGGCCGGAACTGGGGCGGGGCCACTCCAATTGGAGGCATGGCCGTGCTTTATGGAGGTTGGGCTGGGGGTGAGGCCCTGCCCCTGATGGAGGTGGGATTGGGGGTGCAGGCACACCCCCCAACCAAAGTGTGGCCAAGTTCCACAGAGGTGTAGCTTTGGAGCAGGCTCACTCAGTCTCAGGAAGGGGCAGTCTTGGTGTTTCCATCGTAATGAGCGATGTGGGCTGCAACGGCACAAATGGGTATGGTGCCATGGCCACGGGATTCTTGCCCAGCTTGGTGGTGCAGGGAAGCACTGGAGCGGCCTCTGCGGCGTGATCTGGCCACGCCGAGTGGGGCCACATGGTGTGCCCACCCAGACAGGCAATATGGTCTGACCCGGCACAGCAGCCTGGTGCAGGTGCTGCGAGGGCAGCCCTGGGGACTATGTGACACTGCAGGTTGATCCCAGCGTGCTTGGCTTGACCGTGGTGGCATGGCTTGACCGGAAATGATAGTCCAGGGCGGCCGGAGGGCAACTCAGCCTGGCACAGCAGTCCGGACTGGGTTCCGCAGCTGTGTTTGCCTCTGCTCCACCATGCACTGGTCATGTGGCTGAGTTGTGCAATGTGGCATGCTGCCCATCTGAGCGCCGGCAGCCGCTGTGGCGCGGGTAGCCTACAGGCTACCCCTGCCTGCTGGACCCCTGTGACTTTCCAGGGCTGCATTGCCGGCCAGGGCACTGCCCTGATACCGAGGTATCAGCATGGTGTGGGCCCTCGCTGCCTGTCAGGATTCAGCTCGTCCTCCTGGCCCCACCATGCGTCTGGGCTGTTGCACAGTCTTGCATGTAGCACCCGTTTGGTGCCCCATGGCACTGCGTGGCTGCTTCTCCTAGCATCCAGTCCTTGCTAGGCATCTTGGTTTTTATCTGCATTATTAAATTCAACATAAGTTTCCAATGTCTTAGGATTTTAACTGCACTTTTGTCACCTTTGCAAGCTTCATCCATTATATACTTATCAGTCTATGTCCACATATGTATATTTAATGCACTCTCTTCTCTCACATCCCCAATTTGTAGTCCATGTTATTAATTCTAAAAAAGTCTTGTCTTCAAAAATCTATGTCCCATTCCCATAGAAAGTTAGTCCATACCTTCATTGCTGGATGTTCTTCAAAGGATACAGATCCTCCCATGTTTTCCAATGGAGTTTTTCTTCTATTTGAAAGGGGTTTGTGCAAAAAAAAATCCAGATTTTTTTAGTGGCTTTCCACTGCAAACCAGCTCTGCTCGCTGTGTAATTGGGGTGGCTCTTCACGCACGCCTCTGGTTATTTCCAGGTTTTTGCCGGTTTGGCAGCTCTCCACGCATGCCTTTTGATTATTTCTTCAGCTTTTTTGCCTTTTTTTTTTCCTGGTGGCTCTGTTCGCATGCTGGCCTGCCTTCTCCCATTGTGCCAATGGGATCTGGCTGAGTCATATCACATGACTGGGGTGACCACATATTACATGGGGGGCCACATGTTTCGTGGAGTTGGTGTTTGGAGACAGAGACGACACACACACCGATGTCCATGTGGTAACAGAGAGCTTTTTATTGTATGAACCCAATCTTAATAGGGAGTTTTAAATGTCTGTCCTGGGTTGACTATATGATGCTTTTATCCCCAGTCCTCTTGTTCTGTTTATGCTGAATAAGAAGTTTTACACCTTTAAGACTTGTTCCAGAGAGTGAAGGGGGGAGAAAAGAAGCACGCAGTTTGTTATCAGACACTGCACTCACTCCTCCACATTCCTCCTCCTGGACTCTTGTTGTCTGCAGATGGACAGACAGCAGGACAGAGCTCTCCTCTGCTTTTAGTTAGTTTTAGCTAGCTGAGGCAAAGAAGTTCCCTGGACTGTGGGGTTTTTTTCTCTTTTCTTTTGGCCTGTTGAAGCCTGCTCTGGACTGGACACCCAGCAGAGCACTGTCAGCTCACATCTGTGGCCCAGCGGGCCGGGCCTGGGCCACAGCATTTCCAGCACCAGAGGGACTGATAAGAGACTGAGTGAGCTGAACTGCAACCCAGAGAAGAGACTTTTCTGAGTTTGTCATCTCTTTTGGAGCAGCAAGAAGTTTTATTGTCTAATATTGTTTAGGTTTTGTTGTTTAATAAACAGGTTTTGCTCCACTTTTCTCTAAGAAGGTATTTTCTCCCAAACCAGTTGGGAGAGGGGCCAATTGAATCTGCTTTTCTAGAGGAACCCCTCTGGGGGTTCTCTCCCAAATTTGTGCTGAACCAAGACAACTTCTCCGTCTAAAACATTCATTGGTCTGCTCTTAATACTGCCCAGCTCTTCTCCAACCAGTGACATGTCTGCAGCTTAGGATGGAATGGGATTGGTTGAGGTCCGTGTATATCAGCCCAGGGGCCAATTTCTGGAACCAGGCGGAGTTTCTTATTTATAACTGAATTGATTGCCCAGTACATGCTAGCTTGTACAGTAACACAGTAGGAATATAAAGCCTGATCTGGAGCAGGGGAGAAAAAAAAAAACAAAAAGAAAATTCATTTGAAATGTGGGAATTTTTAAACTTGATGTAAATTTAGCACTATATTTTCTCAATTTAAATCTGTTTAAAGTTAGAATTGCTCATAGTTATGTACATAATTGACTTGGGTTATTTGTGTCTGGAGAGGCACCTATTCAACACTGCTTTTGGATTGTTGTCTTTTTGGATACAAATCTTCAGGGAAAAGATAGCACTTTATGCTGGAATGTTCCGGTGGTAGAGTGGGACTACATTACATTTCTGTAATACTTTACATCCAGCATTTCTTAGCTTCCCAAATTGAAGCAGAGGGAAGTTGGGGAGGCTTATTTAAAGTATTTCTGTGAGAGGCAGAAGGAGGAGAAGTAGAAACTATAATTCCCTATTTCTTATGTTTGTATGGAGAAATGTTGCTTGAAAGTGCCACATGTTGCCTTCAAAAGCAACTGGAAGTTCATTCCCAGTTCAGCCTGTAGGCAACACTTTGGATTCCTGCAGGGACTGAAGTGAGAGCTCTGAGTATGTGTTTCCAAAGCATCCATCTCCACTGCCACACACCACTGTGTTTGTTTTCAGCTTAATGCATTTCTCTAATTTGCGCCTTTGCAGGACTATGACTCTGGGTCGGGTACTGGAGATGAAGAGGACAAGGACAGATTTGGGAGAAAACAAAGGAAATTACCCATTGCCAGTGTCAGGGTGTGCTGCTGCTGTCCACCTGCATGGAGGACTGAAGGAGTTGATTGAAGACGAACATAAGGCCAAGATGTTGAATTCTGAAGTGATATTTTTCCCTTGATTTTTAAAATAGGAAATATGTTGCAAGGCATAGTGGGTGCCATCAGCTGTTGAGAAGTGGCTGGTCATTAAACCAAGCAATTCTAAGTTCGGTAGATTTTATGAGGTTAATAACTATATTTAAACTTGTGGGTAGCACTGAGGAAATTAATTTTTACTAGTGAGGCACATCCTAGTCCTGCAAAGAGACAATTTGACCCTGTAACCTTCCTCATTACTGGTCATTAAACGGGAGGCACATCCTTCTTCAGGTTTGAGGGGTCTTGGGGCATAATAACTGGAAAGAGCTTGGTACTTTTTCCTCTGTATAGTATTTTCTGCATTCATCTTTAGTAAAGTGATTTTGAAGCATCACCCTTGATTGACATCTCCCATCAGAACTGTGACTCATGCAGCATCCCCTTATGATTTTTGGGCATGGCTATGATGCACTTGAGTTGTTGTTATTATTTTGGTTTTTTTCAGAGATGAACAGCTGTCCAATACAGCAGTTTCTCTTTGAGTACAGTCTACTCTTTCTCCATTTGAATTGTCCCCACACAGTTGGTTTTATTCCTTCCAATCATTTCATATTTTGTACTTAATTTGCACAATTTTCATGAGCTATTAATATTTTTAATTATGTAATGATGCATCAGAAATTCTCAGTCATGTCTCTTCATCTTTTAACATAGCATTATTTAAAGACAGTTACACTGAATTAATTGAGGGATGATGACTGAAATTTGATTGACTTTGCAAGTCCAAAGGACTTCTGGCAGATACAGATTTTTTGAATTTTAATACTTTTCTACTATGTGTATGCATTTAAACTACATATTTTACACACTTTGGTGCCACATGATGGCACTTATCTTTTTCCTGTTCATCTTAATGAACTTTAGAAAACTATTTATTTCTCTACTGAAAGTACTCTGATTGGAGTTAGGATATTAAATGATGTAAAAATAGGAAAAGTAAAAAAAGAACCCAGACCCAACCATTTCCCTTTCCCCATTATGTGGTTTGTGGGTTTGGTTCTTGTGTTGTTGTTTTGGGCTTATTTTCCTCTGCAGATAAAAGGGAGCTATTGTACCCTTTAAGAGAAATTTTGGTGAAGTTTTTTTCTTGTTTTATTTGGTTGGAGTATTTTTGTTTGGTTGGTTTTGTTTTAAGGATAACAATCCTTTTGTGGCTCTTTGAAGTATTTGAGATAATATTGTGCCACCAGAAGTCATTTCATAATGAGAAATCCATCCAGACACCTTTGCACATTGATGACCATTTAACGGTAAGTGGCGTTTGAGGCAGTGCCAGGGATGGTGTGAGTGTGATGTGGTGTCCCAAGCCCAGGTCTGTCGGTGTAAATAAGAGGTGGCGGCTGTAAACTGAGCCTGATCATAGAGGCAGTTTATTATCTTTCTTCTGTTTCTTCTTAATTTCACTTTAATATCTCATTTCTGCTGGCATTTCTGAATGCACCATTTGTTCTTAATAATTTTGCCTGTTGTATCACAGCTTCACAGTTTTGTGTTCTGTATTTATAACCTTAGTAGAAAATGCATGTAATGTGTTAATTTCACCACATTAGACATTGATTAGCTATGTCTCTGAGAACACAAGCTCTAGGTGTGCTAATTTATATTTTAAGAAGAGGATTTATTTTTTATAAAGAGATTTTTATCTGAGAGGAAAAATGTTTTAATTACTGCTGGGCTACATAAGGGAAATGGGTACCAGCCCAATTCTTTGAAACTTAATACAGTCACAACAAGGTCTATTTTAACTAGGTAACCAAATTCAGCATAGACTTTATCCTACACCGATACTGAGTTTGAACTGATATGAACTTGTGGTAAAGAGTTGAGTAAAGAGAATGCTACCAGGCAGTATTATGGACGCTGTAATCAGGAGGAAACAAGCCATTTAAGTAATTTCACAAAAACTTTGCCACTTTTGGTGATTTACAGTAATTTAAAAAATTTTAAAACCTCTTTTTCAAGCATTGCAGTTTTTGTCTTATGTGGATGTGTCAAGGATCTGCAGAAACAAACTGATCATACACTCAAAAAGCCAATTAAAATAAATGCTTTGTTTGGTGGGATCTGTTACTAGTAACAGCAGTAATCAATACTGTCAGAATAGTGTAAGTCCATTAGGAAAGATGTTTAGTTTCTGTTTTCTCTTAAATAAGTTGGTGGCTTGTTGGGGTTTTTTTTCCCCTTCCTTTTTCCTTCCTTTTTTTTTTTTTTTTTTTTTGTTTGTTTGTTTGGTTTGGTTTGTTTTTTACCCTGAAGATTTTAAATTTAAGCACTTAAGATGAGATTAATCTAACCTAACTTCAGGTTAGTCTACTCCCAAAGAGCTACCTAGACTCCTGCACTTCACAGAGATGGTGACAGCCATAGAGGGCAGTTCATGTCACTTACCTGATGTCCTTTATGAGCCTTGGCCCCAGCTGAGCTGTCTTCCCCTCTCCGTCCTCTCCTCTCTCACTAGGACTTGTCACTGTGGCCAGCTGCTAAATCTGGCTTCAAAGACCCCACTGAAGTAACCTACAGCAAAATTGAATTGCATCTTCTCTGAAATATTTTGTAAATTTTTACGTGAGAAGGTTCAGTGTGTTTATTGAAATTAAACATACATGACCAGGTCACAGATTTGCTTTGTTTTGGTTCTCTCTGCATCCGGGCTGGGTGGAAATGTGTTCCTGCAAGCAGCAGTCCGTAAATAACCACCTCAATGGTCGGCTTTGCAAGATGGTTGTGAACAGTCTATGTCCTGCAACCCAATAAACACTGGAATTGTGCTGAGCTTCTGGTTTGGGTCCTACAAGAGGGGAATAAATCTTCCATGGAAATCAAACACAAAATGAAGCTAACCCTCTTTCTAACATCTCAAAGGTCAGAATGGGGGGGCAGGGGGGGGATCTAGAGGAAAAGTCTCTCTTGTTTCTGGACCTCCTGAAATTAAAGGGAAAACTACATCAGTGTATCCAGGATTTCTTTTGCTGTTCCTGCTGCTCATGTTAATTTTGGATCATATCACATGTCAAAGTGCTGGACATTGTTAATCCCACTTTAGTGCTTATCTTTCTTTGACTGAAGTTTTATTGTTGCATTTTGAATGTCTTTGAGAAAGCCAGTTTATGATTTGTGTAGTACCCGCAGAGGGAGACCTTTGCATTATTTTTTTAAGCAGTGCTCATTGTTGGATTTATAAATGTGTCCATCTCTCCAATGGAGTAAATCCTCTGTCTCCGGTATTGCTGGGGCTAGGGATTGACTAAAGTGTGTCTCTGTGCCATTTCCCCCTTGTTGTTTGATTGCCAAAAGACTGAGATGTAATTCCAAGATTCCTTTGGGAGAAAGCGAGTGTGAGGTTTGAGGGTGTTCAGTTCCAGCCATCCAGAGCCTCCAAGACTTGATTTTAATTATAACTTTCAACTAAAAGCCCTTGGTTTGCTTGAACTTGAGGGAACCTTTCTGAGTAGGGCTTTGATGGAAGATATCAGCTTTATTTGCTTTGTGGTTTGTGTGTTTGTTTTTCCTTAGGGGAGGGAGGGACTGAGCATTGGAGGGGGAGATTTTCTTTGGCTTCTCCTGGTTGTGCTGGCAGGGAGAGGGAGCAGCCTGATGCTGGGAGCTGCCTCCTCCCTGGGGAGGGAGCAGGGACTGCTGATGTTGGGGTAGGGAGCTGCTCAGCCACTTAGGGCACTAAAAGGGTTGTTTTTCTGAAGAACAAAAGTAGTTTGAGAGATTAGGCTCCAATCTGGAGGAAAGAGCCTGCTCTGCAAGGATGTGGGTATGTGGAGGGTATTTATGGCTGCCTCTTAACATATTTTTTTTTGGCTACTGAATCTGAGTGCTGGCTACTGTAAGAAGTTCTTTGCTTTAGGTCAGTTGAAATAAAGCTTTAAAGAATAAAACAGCCCCCCATGTTGTTTTTCAGAGAATTTCTGAAGCACAGATGTGGCTCCTGCCTGTTGCACAGCATTGAGGCTATATGTGCAAGGGAACTGGGGTTTGTGATGGCTCAGGGCCCCCCTCTGCCTTTTGCTACTTTGCCCCTGGATTTCTGAGACACAGCTGCAGGCAGATCTGGAGTTGAATTGGGAGTAGCTTTTTTGATTACATCTGTTACTAGTTGCCTCTCTTAGTACGGCTTTGCTTCCCTTTTCTTTAATGTACTGCAAACCTTTATTTTTCTAACGATCAAAGTTGTTTTTTCACAGTGAGGCAAATCCACACCTAATGTTCTACTGCCTTTTTTTTCTTTTTTTTTTTCTGCAAGCAAATTGAGTCTGATCTGAGTGTTATGGAGTATTTGTGCTGCAGGACAGAGATGCACTAATTGGTGGGTTTGGCTCAGTGTTGAAGCTTCCAGTGTCATAAGGAAGATGAATACAGAGCAGCTGGGATTGCAGCCCATGGTGGATGCTCTCACTGCTTGCAGAGGACATTTAGAAAAAGATGGGGAAAACTGTCAGGCTGAAGATTTGTATTTCTCCTCTGTCATCTTGGTATTGATTGGTGCTCTCCAGAGGGGCACTGAGTAAAGGAGGAGGGAACCTGAGGTATCTGTATCCTTTGCTCAGCTTAGGGAAAGCAGGATGGCTCAAGGATGGGAGGCTGAGGGAGAGGCAGGTCCTGAAGGGAGGAGGAAAGTGGTGTTTGTGTGTGTATATATGTGTGATTCTTTCTATTTCCAATTTGCAACAGGTTTAGTTGTAGATTTTTCTCCCTCTTGTCTGTAGAGCAGGTAAAGGACTGCCTCAAGCACTAGCGCATTCCTGCTTTATGTTTTTTTTGTTAGTTCTGATCTCAAGAGAAAGGTCTACCTGCTGTAGTGGAGTTAGGACTTTTTTCTTTTTTAAACAAAGAACTGGTCTCCCCCCAAATAATTAAACCAACGAGTCTGTTCTTTGTGTGTGAGCCTTGGATGGAATAATTAAGCTGGTTTTGTTCTAAAAGCACTTACATATTGATCTGTGTTGGGAGACTGCAAATGCCATTCCCTGGTTGAAAGGGTTTGGTACCGTTAGCAGATGTTTCTGCTTCTCCAGTTAGTTCTTTGGAAAAGGGGAGTGTGAATATCTCAGAATGGGGATTAAATAGGGAAAAATATCTTGTGGTATTACGCTATGGACAAGAAAGGGTTAGATGTGTAGGTGCTTTAATTTATTGCAAGAATTGGCATACCTGGAAGTTCTCGAGGACACAAGAACTGGGGTAGAACAGATCTCAGGAGAGGCAAAGAAGAAAGATAACAGATATCTCTTATCTGCATTTGGCCCTGTTTATATAATGAGGCCTTAGGATAATTGAAAAAAACCCTATTCTTTCTGTATAACACCTTCTAGCACCTGTTAAAATAGGAATTCTTAAAATAAAAATCTCTTCTGGGTGGGTAAGGTGGATGCTTTCAGAAAATCCTAGAACACAATAAAGGGATTGTGAGCGACCATGACACAGACTCAGAATGGCAGAGAATCCGAATTGTTTATTCAAAGAAATGAGCTGGTTTTATACACTTTTTCCAGGCATGGTGTTTCCTTACATGGTAATTCTCACTACGTGACCTATCTTATGTTGCCATGTCAGCAACAGGTGTTCGAAATATCCTTATGTGGGGTGGTCATGCGCTGTTCACCCGTCTGTCACCTTCCAGCAAGTTCCTTTCCCACAGGGCTCTGCCGCATGGCACCTCCTCCTGCCAGTGTCTGGCAGAGACAAGCCTCTCTGTGCCTCCTTGTGCTCCTTTGTGCTGCCATGTGCCTCTCTGTGCCTCCTTGTGCTGCCATGTGCCTCTCTGTGCTGCCATGTGCTTCTTTGTGCTGCCATGTGCCTCTCTTTGCCACAATATGCTCCTTTGAACTGCCATATGCCTCTCTGTGTTGCCATGTGCCTCTCTGTGCTGCCACTTGCTCCTTTGTGCTGCCATGTGCCTCTCTGTGCTGCCATGTGCCTCTCCATGCCTCCATATGCTCCTTTGTGCTGCCACGTGCCTCTTTGTGCTGCCACGTACATTTCTGTGCTGCCACGTATGTCTCTGTGCTGCCATGTACTCATTTGTGCTGCCATGTGCTCCTTTGTGCCACAATGTGCTCCTATGTGCTGCCACATGCTTCTGCAGGTGCATCCCATAGCCTGCAGCTCAACTCCATCCCATCTCTTCCCACAAGGGACCAGCAAACTTCAGGATCTAGAATGATGCCCAATTTAGAGGGCAATTTGTAAGAGAGAATTTGCTGTTGGATTTGTATGGGTGTTTTTATTTGTTTGTTTAATGTTTCAACTGTTCTTTAGGAAGCCTTAAGGCTACCTTTCTGTTGAAACCTGTTTGGGAAATTTAAGACTGAATTACATTTGTCTCTTCAATGAGCATTCAAGAATTTGGGCAATTTCTCTCCCTTACAGTCTTCGCTGGGAATCCTTCCAAGCTCCTGCCTCTGGGTTTTGTGGTTGTTGGAATTACAATGTATTCATATTTCACGCTGGAGATGTGCTAAAGTTCACAATAAGTCTGAGAGCAAGGATCAAAATACTCTGTTGGTGGCCTAGATAAAATGATGTTTTGCATGCTAAACTTTATAACCATAGCAGAAAAGTCTCATTTGCCTTCAGATTTGTAGTGTCTCACTATATGAAATACCCTAAGCTTATGGCAAGACACTCTGTGGGTGGTAATTTTAGTAATTTTTTTTGTGCTTATGCCGTGTAGCAATGTGTGTGAGTCCTAGTCAAAACATTCTGTAATGTCTATATTTGAAGAGATGTATTTTTTTAAGATACTCATCCAAAATGGTATTTGGTGTTTGTTCAATCAAGACATGGTAAATTCTACTTAAACCAATATGCACACTTTCTCAGGTAGGTTCAAATAAGGATAAAATATTTATTGTCAGAATTGCTGAATTCTTTTATTGTAATGACTTGCTGTGTGACCTCAGCTGTATTTCATTAGTCATCAAATGGTGATTTAACGATCTCATTAATGAAAACTACCAGAGACAGTTTCCATGCTCTTGGGAAAGCATTGTCAGCTGTTGTTCCTGCTGTGCTGAAGCCATGGAGAGCACCTGGGAGCTGCTCGCCTTCATCCTTTCCCACCAATATTTAGGTGCACAGGGCTGGGGGTTTGGTTGAGCTGTTAACAAGGACACCACAACCTGTCTTTTTGTCAACCAGAGTTCTAAATTATCCCTTACAGATCTAGGAGTAGCCAAAAGGTTGCCTCTTCCATGATGGATTTGCTTAGGAGCAGTAAACATGGAGCAGGACAGGTTTCCTTGGCCACAAGATGGCAATCACAGAGCAAACATCCACTCCCTCTGCATGATGCAGCTTTTAAATTAGCACTCGGCTCCTTCAGGCTGCAAAGATCCCAGTAAAATATAAATGGTCTAGCAGGTAGAGAAAGGTGCTGTGCTATGTATATGTAAAATGTACATGTGCTTATTTAAATGGTATTTCTTCCCTAAACCCCACAAAATGCCCTGTGCAGTATGTAAACACACTGTTCACTGCTCCCAGGAAATTGCTGGGATAACTTTTTCTGGTTTACCTTTATCACTTTAGGGCTGTGACAAGTGGAAGGCAGCAGTGTTATTTAATATATGTATGATCCAGCATATATGTATGATTCCAGCATACTGTAGTTACTATAAACCTGTTTAAGAGTGGCCTTTTTATTTCATCTCTTACCAGAAACTGCAGGAGCTGTCTGGTTAGTTTTATATTTCAGTCCTGAGGGAAAAAAAAAAACCAAAACTGTAAAAATAGGTTTGGAATGTTCCCTGTTAAACTATTTTCATGGGTCAGAGGCATGACGTGAAATATTTCTCCAGAGAAAATAACAAATTCTGCAGTACGTCACTGCTACAGACTCCATTTTCACATCCTGTAAAATAGCTTCTCTCCTTTCTCCCCATTTTTCTTGCTGTGTGAATGGATATGGAAGTGTTATCAGAGTTTTTTGCAGTACTGTGTGCTGATTTTGATGGGGCTATTTCAGATACAACAGTTAGTATGAGCCTCTTCTGCAGGGAAGAAGAGTCCACAGAGTGTGATCAATGCATTAAAACACTACATTAAAACACCTCTCTCTCCACCTGAATCTGCTTCTCTTAATCTACAGAGGTCAAGCACCACTTCATGTGGCTGGAGCAGTGAGGGTAAGTTGAGGATGGGTTGCTGAGGATGATATCCTCTGGAGCGGAGCATGCTGATCTGGGGTTGGCCTCCCTTTGGGAGAGCTTGGCTGGAAATCCTGCCTGCAGCCATGAGACTTCATGTCTGTGCAATGTCCCTTGGTGCCTGTGCTTGTGCCTATCTGTTTGGAAGGCTCTGATCAGGCCCACAGGGTTGTTGCCCCACTAGACATGGGATTCAGTCTTTCCTAAGTGCCTTCTCCAGGGCTGAATGGCGTATCTGATACTCAGTGGTTGCCCTGGGCCACCTGCTAGTAGAAATGGTTGCAAAAGAAGTTTGTGAAAGCACAAAGGAATGCAGGAACAACAGGCTGTGCTTTCCCCTATCATAGGGGTAAAGATAAGAGAAGGTAATTTAATGAGAAAGTAATTTGGGTCCAGATTGACTTCTAGATACAGGACTCTGGGGTCCTGATATAACTCAGGATACAACCATCTAATACACTGACAAGGGGGAGTTATTGGGTGACTTTTTAAACTTGGGGAATACTCTGAGTTACCTATATTACCACTAAACCTCAAAGCACCCTGTAGAGTGTGTAGTTTGTTGTTGGATGGGGGCTGACACAGTGGGATAGTGAGGACATGATCAAGATGGTGTGATTAACTGGACTAGGCATGTTTAAGGCAACTGCACTTTCCTCCAGAATCAAAGCAGGGAGTGAGGGGCTTCTGCTCTCAAGCACCATGATTGCAAACATCCTCATTACCTTTTGAGGCTGGGACAGCAATTAATTATACAAATAAACAGCAGCAGGAGGCAGTCCAACTTCTTCCTCTTGTATTTCTAATGGCTTGAGCTTTTGCTGTGGTCTAACACCACAGAAGGCTTTCTAGATCCTTTGCTGTGGTTATGCAGGCTGCAAAACTTTAGGCTCATGCCAGACTGAAACCAGAAAGAATTACGTTTTCTGCTTATATATGGAGCCTGTGTGATATTAGTAGACTAAATATATGCCTGTTTTAATGAATAGCTGGAAAATTAATCAATTTATGGTGTTGGTGGCTTTTTATTCCGCATGTGAGTCTTTTTTATCACTCTGCAGCCAGGAGCTTAGGGCTGCTTTCTTTTCTTGACTCACTACTTGGATGTTCTGGTCCAGTTGTAAGTGTAGAGTGGCCAGGAAAATCATGTACCGGAGTAGGGAGACAGAGGTGGCTTTGTGACAAGGCAGGTGTTTAATGAAGAGAATTAGAGGGAGAAGTCAGAACCCAAGAGATCAGATGAAGGAAAGAAGCACCTCTAGGCCTAGTGGAAAAGTTGAATCTAACAATAAAACAGTAATGTATAATAAACATTAGCACCCCCAGTGTCAGCTCTTATTATAGATTTTTTTTTTCTGAATAAAAATCTCTTCTTGTTGTAGTAGTGCTTTTTCTTTGTTTGGAAGGTTTACTGCCTAATTTGTAATTTTGTTCCCTGTTTTTTGTTCCCTGTTTAACTTGTAGTTTTGTAATCCCCCTATACTGTCCCGTCCCCGTCCCTGTCCCCCCCCCCCGTCTTTGGAGTGGCACAGGCTCCTTATTTTGTATCTTGTGTTTCTAAAATTAGACATACTCCCTTTCCCCCAGAATCCTCCTTACTCCCCCCTCCCACTGAATGTCAATCTTCCCCCGAACCAGCCCTTTCTTCTGGAGAATTCCTTGTCTTTTCTGTGTCTTTTAGAACCGTATTGGTTTACCTGAGTTATGGCCCTCCCTAGTGCTCCCTTATTGGTTCAAGTGTAAAATCTCCCATCTTTGACCCCACCCCAGCCATACCCCTATTGGCCCTAAACCCCTCCTCCCGACTGATGTTATAAAGTCTCTTGTTTGCCTCAAGTCTTTGTCTTGGGTGCTGGTCGTGAAATAAAGGTATCGTCTTTCGCCCCAAGATCCGTGCTGCTGCCTTTTGTTCCTGTGCTGAACCACTGTTGGTATCTGGGATTTGCCAAGCTTGTGATGGGGACCTCTTGCACCCCTGTTGTTGTCGTCACTTGGCCGGGGCATAGTCAGCACCGTGACATTCTCTGCAATATGAACAGAAGCAGTGCCAGAATCTCCATTTTGTTTTATAGATGTCTCGAGTTTAGACCTGGAGAACAGCAGTCAAGGCATAGCAGACATGAAGGCCTTGAAAAGAAATAGCTTTCTCTTGGTGTATAGCAAGTATGAAAGGGTTTGTTTTAAAGAATTAGTCTTTTGTTTAATTTCTTCGATTGAAAGGAATTACAAGAATAAGATACTGCATTAAATTTTTTTGTTCTTTTGGGATCCAAATTGTCACCAAGGTAGAGAAGCAAAAAGCTTGGATTCAAAGTTGAATGGAGAACACTCTTTATCTTTTGGCATAGCTGTTGCCCAGACCCCATCTCTATTCCGTTTCCTTTTTGACATTGAATGGAATGTGGTTTGGGATCCCAAATAGAGCTGGCACAATTTCAGGCTGATATGGCTGTCCTGGCAGTGTCAAGCCTGTCTTGAGCCATCAAATACACAGTGAGTCATTACATACTCATTTTTATCACCTTCTGCCTTACTCTGCTGGAAACATGGAACAGACATTAAAAACATGGAGCAGGGGTTAAAAACATCCTCTGCACTGGGAGTCCTCTCCAGTTGCTAGGGGCTCATCCTATATCTGACCCTTTAAGGTACCAAAGCCAGACTGTCAAGTGACAGCCAAGCTGTCACTGGCTTGAAAGGAAGCCCGTCCTTCGGCATGCTGCATCATTTATTCCTCCTTCTTTTTGATCTCTAGACTTGAAGTCCACCCTATCTCCCATTAATAAAGGTTCCACCCGATGCACACAGAGGGGATCTGTTGTAAAAAGCAAGATATCAGGATTTTTTTTTCACATGTGGCAACGTTGATGATTTGAAATTAATCTGCAACTTTGTAATGCGAATACATCATGTTGGGTATTTACAGTAACTGGGATAGTTGCTTATTAGCTCTGTTGGGCTGGCTTTTAATGGGCTGTGCTGTGAGCATTCTGTATTTAGGGCTGCTTGCAGTGAGTACTGGTCTGAGTCTATTTTTTTTTTTTTTTTTTTTTTTTTTGGCAAAAGCCACACATTTCTGTAATAAATTCCCTATTTGAAGTTGGTGGGGAGGGAGGCCTGAGGCTCATGGTAGTAGAGCAAGCCTAACCATTACAATAACAATGGCAATAAATGTAACCATAAAAGGGTTTTTAAATCAGCAGTCACATTTCTCCACCCCACTCCCCACCTTGAAAACTTTTGAAGTTTTCTCAGTATTCTGTCAGAACTGCTGTTGAGGTGCAGTTAAGGACTTTACCTATTCTGCAGCTTGTTAATTTAAAATATAAACATTAAATTTTGTTCGAGAGGTCTGTTGGAACTCACTGCTTCACCACAAGGATCTAATATTTGCAATAGCAATGAGAGTTATCCTGAGGAGCCTTGAAAACTTGTAAAATAGGAAAATTGGCCCACATCGGATGCTGCACCTGTTTTTCTGTGTTAGCTCAACTTTCTTGTTTCCGTCACATAACCTGTGCTCATGTGGGACTCTGCTGAGCTCAGCTTCCAATTTCATGTGCATTGTGCTCACTGGAACCAATGGGATACAGCTGTGCCTCAGTTCTAGCCAAACAAATATGCTCTCAAGTATTAGTTAGTGACAAGAGTAGAGCTTTAGTCAGAAGCTAAATAAGGTACACAAAACTCCACTGAAATATAATGGGATTTAAGATGTGGAAGATCTGATTTGCTTCCCAAATATTATACTCTAGGGGAAGACCTCTAGCAGTGGGTGGGCTCCTCTTGTCCAGTGGTATGGGCCAGACTCTTGCAAAGTGGTTTTTATTTATATTTAGAGGGAACCTGAAGAAAAGGGAACCTTTTTTTTCCTAGAAGACATTGATTTTTCCATTTGAGAAACTGATGGCCTTAAAACCATAAAACCAGCTTTTCAAACACTGTCAAATTTGCCCTGTGACAATGAATACAAGTAAATGGGTGTTGGAGCTTTTTTTTTGCCTAGGATTTGCTGTAATGTAAATTCAGAGCATTTCTGTAGGTTTCTGGGAGAAAAATCCTAACTCTTCAATGTAATATTTCAACAACGGTGACAAAAACTTAAAGTTACTAAATCACAACTTTTTACTCCAGCAATTCAAATTTCAGCTATGCTGATGAAATTAAGTGCTCTGAAGTATTGTAGTGATGTTAAAGAGCACATGTTGACTGTAGGTGATGCTTTGGAGATTAATGACATCGAGTGTACAGAAAGATGTGGAAGAGGGCTAGAAAGTGAGGCTTGATGACACAAAGAGAATTCACTTGGAGCAAATGAAACCTTCAGTGCATCTCTTACGAAATGTGAAAAATTCTGATGTTTCAGCAGATTCTGTTTCAAAATCTGAGTAATGATACTGACAATTACAGTCTTGTAGGCAGTTTGGTCCTGGTCACCTCTGCAGTGCTGGTGCGGGTCCAAACCTTCTCCAGTGTGTGTGCATCCATCAGGGTCACACATCTTCATAGGATTTATTAATGTTGCCAGTGACCTTATTTGAAGCATGGCTTGATTTAGGATTTGAGCCTTTTACAGTAATTCCTTCTAGTACTATCATATACTACAATTTCAATGAAAATAATATGACTTTAGTCTATAGTTGTCAATAAATCCATGTGCCTTTTTTTTTCCCCTGGCTAAGGAATCAGCTTTATTTTTTTTTTAATTTCTTTTTTTTTCCTTCTTCCTTTTAACAAGTACAGTTAAATCATCTCATGCCAAGACAGAAGAATGTATTTAGATAGCATTATCTATTCCTGTACTACCTGGAGGAACTGTCTTACTTGTATCAAGAAAAGTATTGTTTAGTTAAAGAAACGAGGTTGAAGCAGCAAGTATAAAATAATGTCCAACACGTGTACATCAACTGCTGAACTGATGGGCTCTGCCAGCCAAAGGGATTGCAAGTGGCAACCAGTGACAATATTAGGTGGGATCTAGAGGGATCCCTACTGCAGAAAAATTTATATGAATGCTTCTGGTCAAAAGCAATAGATTTTAAGGTTGTATATTTTCTTAGTTTAGATATTTTTGTAACTGTTTATCTGCATTCCAAAATGATTGTAGTTAGAGAAAGCATGAACTTCAGTTATATCAGACCAGAGATATCACCTGACAGCAACACTGGGCTGGGTTATAGATGAAGTGGACTCAAACTCTAGTTTGGTAATTTTAGTTCTGTGACTTTGAGCAAGTAATTTAAACTGGTGGTGCTTTACAATCTCCTGCCAGATGGAGCTGACACTCTCTTTTGTTGTGGAAATGAGTATGAGGTTTTATTTGTGGGTGCCCAGGAAACACCATGGCTATTTGCGCACTGGTAGCAGGTGGCCACCTCAGGGCTTGGGTCAGTAATTCAACTTTTAAAAAATGCAGTAGGCAGGCACAGAAATGAACTTAGCAGAGGAAGAGGAGCTTGAGACTGCATTGCTGCATGTTTCTTGGCACTTAAGCCAATTGCAGGTATGGCATTCTAGCAGTGCTTGCTGTTTTTACTGAAATCTGAGCTCCTGGAACCATGGGAATCTCAGCTTTAAATAAAAGGGGGGGAAAAATAATCTAATCTTCGTGGCTTTGCTCATGGTTTATAAATGGAGAGCTGGCTGTATTAAATTTGATGTAGCAATGTGTTCTCTTGCAAATATGTATTAAAATTTGCTTGTCTCTTGCTAGCTCTCCTGTGTTGTCATAGCATTGGAATATTTTCTTATGTCCATGGGATTAAAGTTATTTTGGGACCCTAAACTGTGAATTCCTTCTTAAAAACTGTCAGAAAAATGTAGGCAGCCTTTCTTTCTATCCTACCAGCTGGGAAGAACTGGGGTTTTAAAAAATTTTTGATAATTTTGTAGAAAATAGACCCTTCTCTCTTGGTGGCATTGTGTGGCTTATTTCAGGGGTGGGAAGATGTAGAGCAAGGGTTTGAAATACCACCAATTTTGAGCAGTCAAACTGAGTGTTTCCTCTAGTGGTATATGCATGCTGGGAAGAAACTAATGGATTGTTTGCCTTTGTATACCTCAAAAGTTAGAGAGTAGTTATGCTTTCCTTATTTGTTTAAATTTCTTAAGGCCTTTCCCATGCACATTCAGTTCTCTCCTGCTCTGACCTTCTAGCAAAAAGGAGAAGAAGGGAAAATAGCTTAGGAGCTCTAAGAGATGGAGAATGGACCTGCTCTGAGTCTGTTTCTTCAGGCACCTGGTTGGTACCACTCTGAGGACTGGTGGATGAAGGATGGGGAAGGGCTGCCCAGCAGACTGGAAAATGGTTCAGAACTACACCACTTTATAATCCTTTTGACAGTTACATGGAGGTATATGTCAAAACTTGTGGGGTCTGAATGCTTTTGAGTTTTGGAGAAAACTCAGAACCAGAAAATGTTGTGTGTTTGAAAAAGCACCCACCAAACCACGAAACAAAGTCAAACATGCAGCAGCAATAGGCTTGCACAGCCAGGCAGCACAGGGAACCTGTGGTGTGTCTTTAGTGGCAGTATTGGACTCAAATCATGTGAGGGTGACCTGTGACAAACCTCTGTTCTGCACCAACAATTTCCTGCCCCATTGTGGAGATCAGGCAAGTTAACACTAGGAAAGCTGTCACAGTTTCCAGGTAGTTTTAGAGTTCCAAAACCTGAGGGATGCCATCCTAACAGACATCAGTGACACAGGAAATGCCGAGGACTCTGCTGCTATTAGGCAAGTAATTGTATAGTTTGTATTTCCTTGGAGTGCCTTGCTATGGGTATTTTTAGGTGCCTTAATCAGGCTTGATCCACATGTGGTTCTGAAATTATGGAGAATTATGAAGTGTTAGAAACCTGATTATACAAGCAAGGGAGGCCCAAAGTGGTGCTGAGATTTGACCAGTAGGGCACAGCAAACTCCCTGAGCCATGGAAATGACTCTCAGTTCTTGACCCCATTTCTGTCCTCTAATCCAAAGACCACATTTGGGTTATGAAAATAGCTTCAGCAACCTGCAAGCACAGAGATCTGCAGCTCCCCTTTATGTGTTGCAGTTGCTGCTCAGTCCTGTAGATAAAAATGTCTGGGAAAGTTATTTGCTTCCCGTGCAGTAAAGGGGAATTCTATCCATGGAATTAAGGCAGCTTTTTATTTTGACCATTTGCACAAAAAAATGTAAAGGGAGACTGGTACATGAAATCTGAATGCGGTAAACTTTTAATTGGGAGTAGGGAGCCATTCTCCCTGAATAAACACAAATGCTGAGGAAGGCAGTAAAACTGTTCTCTCAGACTTTCTACTTATAGGCCTGTTTGTTCTCCTGAGGGACTTTTGGATGAGGCTGGAGAAATAATTTTTGGGAGAGCAATTTCTTCTGCAGTAAAGGCTTCTGATGATCTTTAGGAGCTTCTGGGGAGCTTTTCTCCCTCCACCTCTTTAACCAATAAGGATTAGCCAAAGCCATGTTATTTTTATTTAGATACGTATTTAATATATTTATTATATCTTACACACACACAGACATATATATATATATGCACATGAGCTGTAACCATTTTCTTAAAAGCAGTTAGGGACTGTTAGCAGGGGTTGCCTCTTTTTCCATTATTGCTCTGCTGCTAATGTCCCCTGAGCACAACAAATATCAATATGAAAACCAAAAAATATCCAGCTGGGAATTGTCTGCATGACTTCGCTCAGGAGAGAAATTTCTCCTTCACAGTTTGGAAGAGTTGTAATACATACAATTCTGCTGGGCTAACCATAAAGGAAAGCTTCATAAGAGCTTAACCTTCTGTGTTTTTAATTTGTTTGCTTAATAGATTGATTTTGATGAGTGCAGCAATAATTATGAACCGTTTTACCGGGCACAGATTTGAGCCTCTCTTAATGGGCTGTTTTGCTAAGCTTTTATGAAAGGCATCATCACATGATAAAAATTGAGCATTTCACAAGCTTTTATAATACTGGGAAATGAATTGGCTGCATTTCCCTAGAAGTCTGGAATAGAACAAAATTATTTCAAGGGTTCGTACAGATTGGTAAATTCCTAGGAATATTAATAACGTCACCATTTGAAATTAGGATTACTTAGTGGCATGGCTGTTGGGAAGCCCTCAATTAAGTGTTTTTTTTCTTCCCTCTTGCCCTTCTGGGGGCAGGATCAGCAGGGCTGTATGATGAGGAGCTGCACAAGTTTCCTGTTTGTTCCACAAACTGCACATTTTGGCAAAGGTGAGGAATTTATGACCTTTTGAGCCAGGGGAAGTAACTGCTAATGCAGCTCTCTATCCCAGAATCCAATCCTTTTTTGATCTGCTTCAAACTTATAGGCACTGATGCAAAATCCATCCATGCTATGCCTACAGTACTGGATTTTACTGTGACATGAGGGAACTCTGCAGGCAGAGCTGAGTTCTGTGCGATCCCCTGTGCTACCAGGGCAGAAAAGTGGATGGCGAAATGTACATTGTGCTGTCCTAACCCATCGCAACAGAGTTCTGAGTGTACACCCAGGTCTCAAAAAAACCAAAACACTGATGTTTGTCTCCATGGAGAAGGTGTATAATGTCTTGAATAGACTTTCCTTCTAAGTGATCAACCCCTTCAGCCTCTCTATACTAGAAATCAAGCTATTTACTACAAATCAAGCTCTGTTCTTAGGGGCAGTGCTTTTCATGATTCCTGACTCAAAATCACAACCTTGGCTCTCTTTAAAAGAAAAAAATAATCATACTTAAAAGCTTTTAGCTGACAATTCTTGATATTAAGAAGATACTTAGAATTTCTTTCTTGCTGCCCTCCACACACCTCTATCTTTTTATGCTGGTATCAAGAACCTGGATACATCTGATTTTCTGTGAACAACGATTCTGATGTAATTTTCTTTTTCTCTTTTTAAACTTAAATTCTTTCAATTCTTATCATACTGTCAGCTTTTCTGTAGACATTACTGTGTGTTGACATGTGATCCATTTTAATATAGATAATTCACAGGGGGTTGTACGTTTTTGTGGTGTTTTAATGGTTGTTGGTTTCTTTTCAAGAGTTTTCTCTGACATGAAACCAGGAAGGGTTTTATACTCAAATTGAGGGGCAGGAAATAAAGGATACTTAAATAAGAGTATAGCTCTGAAAATGAGTGCACAGAACTTGTCTTCTCTATTTATAACCCAGATTGCCCTGAAGGGATTGATTAAAATTCAAAGCATGCTGATGTGAAATCGGGGACTCATTTTGTTTATATTTATATATAAATTTATATCTAAAATGTATGTTTATATACAAATAAAACACTAATGATTGCAATGCAGATTGGCCTGTGAAGCTCCATTCATTTACACTGAACCCACCGGAATAAGACTTGTATTGATACAGAATCATAAATCTGGAGAACATGGACCACCCCATTTTTAAACTATGAGTTTCTTTGTCACCCTGGTTTTTTGAGATTATCTAAAAGTCTTCTGATGTTGACATTCTTGCGGAGAACTTTCTCACGCACTTTCTGTAAACAGCTCATTGTTTTGCGTTCCTCTATGGAGGAGGAGAGAGTTGATGGACTGTTGGTTAAACCAGTGTCTGCGGAGAGGTGTCACTGTCACCCTCCAATCCACTGTCACCTTTGTAAAACTATAAATGTTGGAGTCAGAAAATAAACGGCCCTTTTTCTTCTTCACCTTGAGAGCGGTGTGCTGTGTGTTTTTTTGTGTCCTACAGCGACATTTCTTTAGAGTTTTTTAGAGCTGTCAAAAAAATATACAGACTATTTTCTGTACGTGTAATAAAAAAATTGTGGTGAATGGAGCCCTCCTTCTCCTGATAGCTCCAATGTGCCATGAATTGATGGAGCATGAAAAGCTATCCTATTTCTGGAAAAACAGGCTCAGAAGATACGTCGAACAGAAATACAGACTTTCAGAATTCAAGCTTTGTCAGTGGTGCTGATGAAGTAATGTTGCCATCTATCTTTAAGTATGAGAGAAAGACTGGCTTAAAACTCTGACAAAGTCTTCTATTGCATCTCTGCACTAAATTCTTCCAAATGTACTCAGACATGTTCCAGGAAGAGATGGAATCTGAATCTACTGTTAAATGGTATATTGGAAAAAAAAAAAAAAAGAAGTGTTTGAAAGGCCCCATGTATTGAATAAATCAGAGAACATGAAATAACACTGGGGATATTCTTTTTCTTGCTGGTGTAAAAGTTGTTTAATAAATCTTGATCACATTCTAAAAGTTGTGGTTCCTATCTGATGAAGATGTAGTTGAAGAGAGGTGACTGTTCGTTTCATTTATTGGGTCTTAATACATATCAGTTTCCCTCTTTTTGATTTCCATTTGAAGCAGTTTATTCTAGACCAGTAACATTGAAAGAAAACAATGGAATTATGCATGTTAAAAAAAATTATAAAGTAAGGAAGGCAAATCTTCTCCTTTAGTTCAAAGGGGCTTAACTAAAAAAGTTCTATTCACTTCTTTTTATTACATGTATCTTCCTGAGCAGGTTCACCAATTCAGGAGAATTTGCATTGCCTAATTTTTCCAGTGCACAGGAGAAGTTCATAGCACACCTCATGTCACAAGTGTAAAACTCGTGCTCCATGTGTATATATACACATACATATATTAAAAATTTAGCTGAATTTAAAGCTCTGACTCTGAATATGAACCTGTAAACTGGATGACAGTTACCTGACTGTAGTTGAAACAAGTCTACAGTTAGAAAAGTAAAAGGCAAAAGTTTGGGTGGCTCAGGTAGTGTCCATGTATTTTTGGATTTTATATTTGCCTGCCTGTGGTGGTACCAGTTGTGGGTTTCTCTGAGTCTGGATTGAAGGCACTTGAGATGGTAGTTCATGTTCGGACTCAAGTGCTTTTTATTTCTTATCAGTAAACAATTATCTTATTAACTACTGTGAGTTGGGCAGCTTTTCATTAGAAGGCAGAAAATGGCTCACAATCTCTTGTTACAAGGTCTTTTAAGACTAAATATCCAATTAAGAACACCTAGATTACACTCCTTTTTAACCCAATAACTTATCCCAAAGAGCTGCAATGGGGACTTTTCTGCCCAATTACAAAATGCCACCCAAACCCATGAAGAAGGAAGAAGAAGCATGAAGAAGAAACCCAGGACCACACCCTGTGCCCTCTATCTTGCTTCCATCCACAACATACTAAAAATCCCAAAACCTAAATTTCTCACCAAGTCATGCACCTACACTGCTCTCTATGATCTATTTCACACTTTTGTGTCTAGTGTACCTTGAAGTCTAGGAAACTTTCTCCATGAATGAGGGTCAAAGTCAGTGCTCCCCTGGGGGTCATGGCACCCCAGAGCAGACAGAGAAATATTCCCAGTGCCCTAGGGTTTCCACACCCACCCTTAAATAAAAAGATTTGGTAGGCATTCAATTTTTCTGGCCCTAATCTGCATCTTGTTTTGTTTTCTATTTTTAAAAATTAAACTTGTGAAGAATCTTTTCAAGACAGGGGTTATGCAGCCCTCTTTCATGATAATTGAGAAATATTGGTGAAAAGTACTTTGTGCCTGATGGATCTGCTCCTTACAAGAGGCCGTACAGATCAAACAAGTTGTTATTAAAGACAGACTCTTGACTGATAATATCCACCATCTGGGAGCAGTGATTGCAGACACAAAATTGGATTCACCACGGGAGGTGGTTGGTTCTGCTTGATGTTGAAATAGCCTTTGATAGAATAGGAAGAAAAGCTGTTTACAGGGGATAGACTTCCACAAATTTCTTGCATGAATCCATTAAAACTGTTTATATCCTGGGGCAGTGGATGCTAACTGAGTATTTTCTGATATAATTTCACATTGGAAATGAGGGAAAGAGCTTATATAAAGATGTTTTTCCCTTTTCTTACAACATTTCTCTGTTATCCTCAAATCCTGGCAGAGAAGGTTAGAACAACCACCAGATTAATGACACTTAAATAGATCTTTCTTTGTAGACAAAATCTGAATTTTTTTAAAGCACTGACTACTTAGAGCTATCAACAGATGCTGAGCAAATCTTTGTCTGACTTATTCTTGTTTCCCGAGGCCGCAGAAAGACTTTGTAAAAGAGGATGAAAACTGGGGATTTTAGCATTCCTCTGCTGTCACTCCCAAACCTGAAACCAATACCTTTTTCCCACTGCAAACTGTGGTAAATTTGCATTGGAATGACAAACCTCATTGCTAGGAAAACTGTGACTCCTTTGTTTGTGTTTCTTTGGCTGTATTTTTATAACTTCTCCAGTTTCAATCAAACTTTTGCACAGACCAAGGGGTAATAAAACTTTGCTTGGGAGAGGTTGACCTGGTTGACCTGGAGCCACCAAGCACAAGCCTATTCTCTGCATTAATTTCCTTTGTATGTAGAACTTTATTTTGTTAAAGTACTCAGTGTTTTCCACCACTGCATTAATGGACAATAAACTTTTTGGACTTTGTGTGTTGTGGTCGGGGAAGATGGAGAGACAACACAACATTGTAGTTCGTGCAGCAGCTGTGCCGGCTCAGACCAGACTGCCTGTCTGGGTGGGCACCCCGTGCTGCCCCACTCCGCACGGCCAGACCGCGCCACAGCGGCCGCTCTTACACAGGCTATTCAAAAGACGCCGCGTTTGAACCTGATTGTCTATGATTTGGTTACCACCCAGCTCACTGGCCAAGAGATACCTACTTACATTCTTGTCAGGGATTGGCTGGTTCACAGTCCAGCTGTTCGTCTGTCCTATTTGTGTAGAAATCAAGCACATCATCATTTTGTCCACATTATGAGGATCATCTGCTTAAAGGTAGGTGGTCTCCTGCTTAAAAGCAAAATTACCTGAACTAACACATTACCAACACACCTCCTGACTTGGAATGTGATGATCTTGAGTGAACTTTTTAGAAATCCAAAACTCATAGGGGTTGGAAGAAGGGGTGGGAGAGGTGCATGGAAAAGAAGATATTATTTAAAGATGATTCTTCTTCATTAAGCATTCAAAACTCCTATACAGGACTTCTGCAGGAGAGCTGTAACTCAGAAATATCAAAGTATTCACTACATGTCAATGAGAATAAAAGAACTTATATTCACTATTTTACCTGCAGATTGGATGATAGCTGTCACTTCACATAGGGAGTTTTCTGACAATTCAGGCCTCCTCAAGAATGAAGTTTCTGTATAAAGAGATTTGCAAAGAAATCGTTATATCTGGTGAGGGATTTTTGTTGTGATTTCATTCCTTTCTTTCATAACTATAACCATATATATATATATATATATTTTTTTTTTTTCCGTAACTGTCACAGTATTAAAGGTAAGGAAAGAGAGCCCATTGCCTGAGATGCACTGACAGGGGATTTGAAATACCTGGATTTCACTTTTTCTGGGCTGCAGATCACCCAGAATTTTCTTAAGCAAAACATCTGGATTAGATCAGAGAGATATTCCTGTGACTATTCCAAGCAGAATCCAGTGTTTATCCTTCCCGACTTGGGTGTCTTGGCTCTGTAGTGCAGTGTATGGGAATGTCACCTGCTTTATGATGAGATGTCATCCTCTGCTGCTTTGCTTTTCATAATGGCAAATAAAATCTGTAACTGCTGATATAGACAGTGATTAAAAAAAAGGAGGGGATCCTTTTGTAAGGATCTGAGCAAAAGTGAGGTTCAACACCAAAACTAGTAAAGACATAGCAAAAGCACAATGATTTAAGAAGGGTGATTCTGTTAATTGCATAATTCGTAGCATATTGCAATATATCAGATTTCCTATTCCACGTTAGTTTGATACCAAGATGATATTTTTGTCTTCTCTTTTATGTACCTTTTATATTCTTTTAAAGTATTCTCAGTGCTCTTAGCATGCATACTTGTAATTCCTTAAGTCTGATAACTTAGCATAGTCCTGTTAAGCCAGAGGACCAAACATCCTAAAGGCCTTAGAGCTGGAGGCTGGAAAGCCCTGTGTTATCTTGGGAAACCGAGGCCCCTCTGGTATACATCCTGTAAACTAAGATTTGGCCCATCCAGGGGGGAATACTTTGGAATGGGAGAATATCATGCTATTCATTAAAGACTCTCATTGGGGCATCTTTGTTAGATATGGTAATTTGTGAGGTCTATAAAATTGTATATGGAATCTATCAGGGGTGTGCATTTTGGTGTGCTCCAACTTGGCAAAATGTTGCACCATAAGTATCCTTATTAAATGCCAAGGTAAAAACCTTTTATCCCCTAACCGTGTCTGGCTCCTAATTTTAGGACCAAGGAAAAAGCATCAGTTTGATGAAAAATCTCAGTAGTTCTTCTCCCCATTAAAAGCAACCTTTGCTGAGCTCATACCAGGATGATTATTTGATGTTTTATGGGGAAAACAAATCAATCACAGTTTACTATTCATGAGTTGCAACTTGCGAAGCCTCAAACTATCATTTAATGTTCTAAAGCAAAATGCATTGCAACAGTAATTCATGTTTTATTGCTTCTTCATGCCAGCAAGGTGCCCAAGTCTCCCATCAACATATAAACCTCTGATCTTGTGAAAATGGAGTTCATTTGTTTGGTTTCCCAGAGCAGATCAAATCTGCCAAATGCTCCCTACCCAAACTCTGATTAATTATCAGCTCCACTGTGCACAGTGAGGCAGAGAGGGGGCAAATTTAAGGGAAGATGCTGGGGGAGGTTGTGTCTCTGCTCTGGGCCCAGCAGTCCTGAATGGTCACAGCAATTTCAGGTATTATTTACAGGTGACTATGGCGACCTGATATGCAAAAGGGCAGTGATGTGAAATACATGATTTTTTTGCTGGTTGTGGTGTATCAGGCTGAGCAGCTTCTTGCTTCCTTGTTTTGGAGCATTTAACAACTACTCGCTACTCTCAAGTACTCTTTGGAATAATAATATATTCTAGTTCTTGATAGAATTATTTTATGTAATTTTAGTGAGCAGACCACACAGTGCTGACTTGTGTGAGCTGCCTGAAGTTGGATTTGCAGCTTGTAACTCTGATAAATATTTGAAATACGAATAGGTCATGTAACAAACACCAGAGGACAGAGGTGGAGGAGGGCATGTTCCTCACCTTCCCCTAGCTAAAATGTTCGTATGTTTCCTGAAGATTTGATTTTTCTGCATGCCTTTAGAGTGTGTCTCTGAAGTGGTGACAAGTTGACAGCTTGACTAACAGTAACTGTATTCAGACAGGAAAATGTAGGCTGGTAAGTAAGTAAAACTATGTCCCCTCTTTGTAGTATCCCACGAACTCTCTCCCCCCAGCCAATTCCCAAGGGCATTTGCCTTGGAAAGACTTAACATAGAGTTCATTCCTTCTGTGGGACAGACAAGACTCCCTCATTGACCTCTGCCATATTTTGCAACCTCCCTTGGTTTCTCCTTTCCCTGTTTCCTCACTGGTTGGGTACCCCTGCTGGCTGCCCCCTCTACCCTGGAGACCAATCCCCTTTGCCCTTTCCCCGTCCCCTTAGCTCCAACGCCCCTTCCCATTCTCAAGCTGTTCACAGGACATGCTAATCCTTGTTTCGTCTGGGTTTCCCTTTGGTGCACCCTGAATAAATCTCACTGGAACTAACCCGTACAAAAGAGCCTTCTGCCTCTCTTTGCTGAGCCAGCTGTTGTGAGTGTTGTGTGAGGATATGACTGCATTGCCTGAATGCTAATCCAGCCAGCTTTGCTACAGGAGATGCTTGTTGGGAACAGGTAATAGGTAGCAGCACCCACCATCCAACTCTTGCTTTTACACCTTTTCTGTTGAAATACCTTGAAGATTTTGTACTGGGAGAACAGGTTTTATCTGAGATGGAGTTACCAATTATTCCATTAAAGGTGCAGGAAATTAATATCTTAAAGGCTGTTACCCCTGTGCTGACTTTGTTAAGGCTAGCCAAGAAGTTGTTATTACAAGGATTGATAGACACACAGGTACAGTAATTGCTTAAGCCTCATTTAATTCATTAATTAGGCAAAAAAATAGAATGGAAAAGGCTCTGACTGGTGAGACTTGCTGAGCTGGAGTTTTAATTTTCCACAAAATGGCCCATTAGAAACAAACTGAGTATATCAGTGACTGTTCTTCCTTACAGACATACTGGTAAAATGCAGGTTTCTAACCCTGTTATGTTTGTACTTCCTAACTCTAAATATACAGGATTTATGAGCATCAGAGGATGTAATGAACTGGGTCTGAGCTGTTTTGCTCTGCTTCTCATTAAGGGCAATGCATAGGTAGGTACATTAGAACTGCTCACAGATGTTCAGACCAGTATTATGCCCCTTCCTTTGTGAGGAGCTTTCCTGTAGTAATGCTGTAGTGTTGTGTTGGTTTGTTCTGTCCTCCCCTGTGTTTGTAATGGTTTGGGCTGGTTTCACTCTCCCCTCCTCCAAACTGTCTGTCACCCTCACTCCTCCCATTTTCCCATGGCAATCTCGTGTACTCTGTTTGTAGTCCCTCCCTGGTACCCTATCCATCACTCGGCACTCCCTCCTTTCTTTCCAGAAACTTCTACCCAGAAGGTCGTGTGATTGGATCAGGGCCAGGGCCCTCCCTTTAGTGTATTCCCATTGGTTCATTCCCAATGTCAATTGTCTGTGTACCACTCCCCTCTGGACTCCTATTTGCCCAGAGGTGGACTCCTCCCCTGTCCCTTAAAAGCCACTGTATCTGTAATTCGACGTCTTCAGCTTTGGGTTTTCCCTTGGGACCACAATAAACCCGAATTTGCCCTCAGCCGGAGTCCGCTCTCTTCTCTTTCAGCTGTTTGTAGCCGCAGGCGTCATCCGTCCGAAGGAGCCGTGCCTATTATAACACAGCGCGGTTTCCTTAGGCGCTGTCCGGGGTCGTGCTACTCCAGACAGTTGCCCCCATACTGCAAGCAGTGCTGGTTGCGTGCCGGGTGGCAGAGAAGGACGGTCCTTCTCCAACCATTTACTCCAGCTTGCTGCTTCATAATACAATAAACCTCGAGAAGGGCAAAATGTGTGGCATTATTTGCTTTAGGAGATCAGCATCTGCAGTTTGCTTCTCATCTCTTGTCATTAAAAATGGTAATAGTCAAGAACTGTGCTTATCGAATATTCATGCAAAAAAAGGATCACTTTAGGGAAATGTAGATGTATGGTTTTAGAGCGTTCCTCACTCCAACTTTACATATGAATGAAGGTAAAAAATATCTTGTGATTGCTTTGTATCTTCTTTCTTTTGGAATGAGTTGCCAAAGCCATGAAGTTTCATTTAAAATGAAGTTATTTGCTTAAATTTCTCGTGTGGCTATGAATGACGAGATTGGAATCAGCAGCATGCTCCTATACAGACCATTTGTTTTGCACTGGACAGGGAGTTAATGGTGTTCTAATTCACATTATTATGTAAATGCTGGAAATAACAGGTGAAGTAGAATAATGCTTTGTTTTAAAAGAAGTTGGGCAAGTTTAGAAACATTCTGATTTAAAGTTTCCATTTACTGTGTGTGTTTTACCAAAACCTGTTTGTTTCTCAGTGTTCTGGGAGGGTGGAGTGACAAGAAAGGGTCTTTGGTCATAATTTCACTTCTGAACCAGCTATGATAAATATGCTGAAATATTTGCTGTTTGTTTTTCTGACGTTTCCAGCAATGCTTACTATTGAGTGAGTTGGAAACACCATGTAGATATTCTATTATTCCTGGTTCTGGTTTAGCGTGAAGCTAAAGGGGTGTAGATGTGCCTAAACAAGGCAAAACAGATGGGAAATTCAAAAGCAGTGATATCAATGTAGAGGTTTTTTTCTGTCCAGTCTGGTCTTTGTTGTTTATGGTCTTCTATTGCGAGGAAATAATGGTTAAATTGGTGCAATAATGTAAGGACTTTGATTTAAAAATAAATAAATATTTTTCTTAGCTTTTCACAATAGGATGGCCAGTAGTATAAAAGCACTACATAGGAATTGTCAAATTGTCGTACAGAGATATCCGAACTCTTATTAGACTCTCAGTGTTTCCTCATGGCTCCTAACACAATGAACGTTTTTCTTTCCCCTCCTAAATTCAAATCTTACCTTATATTTCTTTATTCTTTTTTTAATCAATACCAATATATGGCGACTGTGGCAACTTGAGTTACACATATTTTCTCTTTCCGTGATTCCCTGCATATTTTTATTTCTCTAAAATAAATGAGAATCTGACACCAAAGCAAAATGAATCAAGAAAAACAGATCATTAAACATGACACTTGAAAATGTCCTTTAGAGAGAATAGAATAATAGTTTATAAGTAGCAGAGGTATAGAAGGTATAAAGTATTTTGAGGCTTCCTTCCTGATCCTATCTCTAATGCCTGTTCCTTGTGTTCAAGCTTGTCAGTGTATTGTGAGTTGTCATAGCAGATAACAACAAGAAGAAAAATGGGAGTTTTTTCTTGTTTTTCCTGTTTTTCTTTTTTTCTTTCTTTCTGCATGTCACAAAGCATACTGCATGTTGCTTCAAGGACACAGTATTGAAAAGGTTTTGGGCCTCACATTCTGCAGGACTTGTCCGTAGTAGAAATTTCTAGGCTTTACTTAAATTTATTTCCAGAAGTTCATGTCAGTGCAAAGTTTTACTTGTGGTGAGGAAACAATCTGAGGGTAATAATGTGACTTTGCAGGTGCATCACCTCTCCCGTCACCAAAACCACACTCCCTTGTGTTTACTGAACAAATAAATTGTGAGAACTTAGTAGTGCTCACTAAGCATTTATAAACTCTACTCCTGTGTGGCACATGGGTAAAATTGTGCCGCAGCAGCCTGGACTGGCTGCAGTATGAGGGAACCGGGCCAGGAGTGCCCAGCCTCTGTTTGCCTTTGAAAGGCAGCAACTTAAACCTCAAGTTGTTTTAGATAGTAAGTTTGACATTTTGATTTGGATTAATTTTTAAAAAATGTTTTCTGTTGCTTCCCACATAAGTCACCTGCATTCCAATAAGTCACAAGGATACTGAGCTGAACGTCTTTGCCACCATATGGTATCTGTGGATCCAATGTAGTCTACAAGGGGCTTGTCCCCTCATGGAAGAGCTTAACCTGTACTTTGCTATCCTCCCAAAAAATGCTGTTTAGGAAGAGGGCAGGCCTGTGAGAATGATGTGACCCTATTTAAAAAAAACCAAAGTGCCCATTTGAGGGGAGAGGTTCCCAGGGCTTTCCTTGGGGATCCAGGTTTTGCTTTCCTGTCTTGACTCAGCTCCCTGCTTGTCTGTGCCTGGAAGCTTTGTGTCTATACCTGTACCTGGTTATATAGACACAAAGCTACATCGAATTTTTTTGTTCCTTGTTTAATATATGGGACAAAGGAACGTGTGGCTGTTGCCTGGCAACTGGTGAAGTTCAGGTGGAAACTGGGAAGAGGTTCTGTCTGTGTGGGTATTGAAAGCCCCTCTTGCTGCTCCTGCTGCGGCCACCTCCTTGGAGAGGTGAATCCCTCCTTAGAGAGTTGGGGCTCCTAAAACTGGAAATTAAAAACCTTTGTGTACATTCTGACCCTCTCTGTCCTGGAGAGAGAGTGCTCATTATTCCCATCTTCTAATGGAGCAGAACACTGATTTTATGTCCCCTTTCAGGCCAAAACATGGCTCTGTGGAGGGCAGCCCTGTCTCTCAGTGCCAGTGAAAGTGTTTGGCATTACAGATTGTATTGATGTTTAGCACCAGGGCCTGCAGCTGGGCTTACATCTGGCCTTGGAGAGAATTCAGTGAGGAAAAAGTCAAACTGTATAGAAGGATTATATTTATTTTTAAGGGATGAACTGATGTTAAATTTCAGCCTCTCTCTCTCTCAGTAATGATTATTACTAAGTGCTCTGAGTAAATGGTGTCAAGCTTCCGGGTGCTGTCAGCTAATGGTTCCTACCCAGTTGTGTGTCAAGTCTCTTCCTACTAGGTGGGATGGTGTATTTACTGAAGTGGAAGAAAAAGAAATCCCAAGTCAACAGAGAAAAATTGCCATGAAAGGATCATCACTGCTTCCTTAAGAGTTCTAGAGTCAGACCTTTCCCCACCTGAGGATTCCTTTGCTGTCTCCAAGCAAGGAGGGGAAAATCTCCTTTCCCCTCTCCACTGTACTGGTGAGAGTTCTGCTCCTTTGTCCATCTCTACAGTGTGTAATCAGCAGCAACGTCACCTTGGAAAGCCCTGCTGCTGTGTGGTGTAGAGAGAACTTCAGTGGATTCTGTTTTTCTTAAACAGGAGCCACCTGGAAGATGAGTAGGTAGAATCTAAGCTTCTCCTTAAAGTTCTTAGCTGCTGTTAGATAGCTTTTTGTTAGCTGTTGGTGATGGGATTCAGGGAGGTTCAGCATCTAGTAAGTCACTCTGATAAATGGGAGATTTCAAGAGTAGCTCTGTGTTCAGGTTGTGAGTACTCACAGCCTCTTCTAACATGATGCATCCAAGACAAATTATTTAGAGGGAAATGGTTCTTGCATTCCACAATACCTGTGATATTTTAAGTGTGATGACCCTACTGCTTTTGTTATGTGGGGAGATCCACATTCCAGTTATAATGCTGAATACAACAAGCTGTAAAAACAGCCCATCCTTTAATTCAAGGAAGTGTCTCAGAATCAGACTGCAAACAACATGATTGTGTTTTTGGTGTTAAATCTTCTCTGGATCAATTGCATTGATTTCATTAAAACATAACTCTGGCATGCAGTGGATTCATGTAATATTTTATACATACATATTTACTTATAACATGAATTAACCATACATCTGTAACAATCCCTCCCCTTTTATTTCACCCATTTAATTCATGCTACTCTTTTGTCAAATTTTTAATTCCTACATCTACCCACCACCAGTAAGGGTTTCCCACAAACGAAGCACTATTCACACTATTCGGTATTCCCCTTGTGGGATACCCTGATATACCACATAATTTGACCCCTTCTTGGTTTGTTCTTCAAATTTTGCCAATGCCTCTGCTGCACTGCTGGCATATTGTTTTCCTCTCAGTCGCATGATTTTGGATGTGTTGCCTCCAGAAGCTCCCTCTGAGTCGATGGGGACTATTGCAATTTGCATTCCCCTGACCACTGAGTGAATCAGCCTGATAAAACAGGGTATCCGGCAAAGGAGGAATAGGACTCCAGCTACTGAACAGAGCACAAGAAAAATCACTTTGTTCCACCATGCTCCATCGAATAATTTGTCCCACCATGAGGACTGTAATATAGAATTCCACTTTTGGACAGGGACATGGGCCACCTTTTTGATCACGGCCGCCAGACCTCTTGTGGTCTCCCCATAATCATCAATCTCAATGCAACATTCTGATTCATTGAATTTTCCACACACTCCCCCCTCCTTGGCCAGCAAGTAGTCTAAAGCGATCCGGTTCTGGTACACAAAAGCCCGTACCTGGGTGTGCTGCCAACTTAATAGATCCAGGGCTTCAGAGGTGTGGTTCGAAACAATTTCCATCACCGCTTGTAATCTGATCAGTCTGTTCAGTAAGTAAATTGGAGTCCTATACCCACAGCTTCCATCCTGGGCCCACGTGGCTGGTCCATAATAATCAATTATCCTTGCCACCGGCCACTCCTCCTCCCCCCAGGTTTGTTTCCCACTTATCACCGGTATGATTTTCTTCAGACCTCTCCTCTCCCTTCTCAGGGTCTCGTACAATGGAGCACCTAACAGGTTACTTTTTGTTCTGGGGAGAGTAGAGAAAACAGGTCGGATCATGCCCAGGGTGCATGACCATTTCCACCTTGAAGGTAATTTGCTGTAAGCTTTTTTACCACATATCCAATAAATTCCATCTGGGGCTTTCCATCTCTCATTTATTTTCCCTGGGTCCTCCCAGTATTTTCTCACGTTTTCCAGGGATTGGAAGGGGTTGGCTTTGGAACTTTTGACCCAGCACAATCACATTTTCTCATTTCATTCGCAATTGGTATTGTTTTTGAGGCTCCAGTACCCCAAGGGAGGGGTTGGATGCCATGCTTTGCTTTTTGAGTCTGAGTTCACCGTCAGGGTAGATATACATGGAGTATATGCCACCATCTCGGTGTATTCCTTCCCTTCCCGACTGACACAAATGTGCTGATCACCCTCTGTTCCAAAATCCATCCCTCGGGTCTCTGTGCCAATCTTGAGACCCTCAGGTTATCCCACTTCAAGAGTTGCTCCAGAGCCAAAACTGCCCCTTTCCAAGGCCACTTCTCCGCCGATTTCAGCCCCCTGCAAATACAACAATTTGACAAACCTAGTTCTGTTGCTATTTCTTGCACCAAATCAATGAACAAATTTCTGTCGGGGGAGGGTAATTCCCCCTCAGCATATTGTTATTCTGGTACCATGTACTGCTCACTCAAGGTTTTTAGCCTTTCCTCTTCAATTTTCTGCCTCCTTAACTCTGAGTCCTTCCGTTTCATTTCTTGAGTTATATCTTTCATTTTCTCCTCAGGATCCTCATTATTTTTGTTTCTCGTGAAACAGACCACCTTGTCATACTGTGGGCATACCCTTTCCTCATTTACTGAGGCCAGATCCAGTATGAGTGGGTCTTTTCCCCAAGAAGCCTTACTGCTTAATTTCGTATTTTCGGCTTCCCAGTACATTCTCCCATTCATCACACATGTTCCCACCCTTGTGTTGTCAGAACACAATGGATTTACCTGGTGGTAAGCTATGAACATTGATTCAGCCTTACCCCCGACCCACGTGGTTCGATTGCACTGATTACAAATGGGGTTCAGTTCCTGTCCTGCCTCTCGTTTCTGCCTCGGATTCCTGTGAGCAATTGACTGTCCGTTCCTCAGCCCAGCCTCAGGATCTACACACCAAGTCCCGATCTCCAATTCACACAATTTCACCCTTGTGCCATTCATCCAACAGTACCTGCCAGATCCTCTGAGACATTCCTTGGGGGCTTGGTATGCTGAGTGTTCCTCGTCCCCTGTTGCAGGGACCACCCGGGTGCATTTTCTGCACTCCTCCGTGGAGCCTTCACCTCTGCCTCCTTTTTGGACCTCAGTGCCCAGACTCTGCGTCCGGCACATGACTAGGCTCAGGCCAGTCAGGATTCCCACCAGGTGTACTCCTCTGCCTTTGCCTCCGCCCCCTGGGGTGCCACCAGCGGCGAGGAAGACCATCTTCGCGGCAGCAGGAGTACTCTTCAGGGAAGACGCCTTCGAACCTAGATGCATACCTCCTTTTGAAGGTGCCCCACCTTGATACCCGGATGGCATCGGAACTGCACAGGACTCTGATGGTTTTCCGGCACTCCACATCCAAAATCTTGGCTTGCGCCCTGAGCTTTCCACGCACCCCGTTCTGAAAGATCCAAAACCGCTCCTGTGAATCGAGTTCAATGATACCTAAATTTGTGGCTAAGGTTAGGATATGGTCAGTCAATTCAAGCTCCTGCTCCAAGCATTGGGTACACAACGCCTTCGGTCTTTGCCCCCTCCTGCAATGAACCACAAAGACCCCCTGACAATATTCACGCTTAAAATGTACAAACGGATGGCATACACAATCTGACAGTATACAACTTATCCGCTCGTTGTTTGTCATTGACGAGGATGTTGGAGTTTGACTTTCAAGTCGCCAGGGGAAGAAGTGACCCTCCACTCGGGTGCTTCCTCCTGCAGTTTGGCCTTTTTCACCCTAGACACGTGTGTCCAGCCTTTCTCCACTGTCTGAATGGCCGTGTCTGTTGTCAGGAGAACAAGAAAAGGACCTTCCCAGTGAGAAGAGAGTGGCGCTTCTTTCCACACTTTTACAAACACCTTGTCTCCCGGTTGGATTTTGTGAATAGCAAACCCCAGAGGAGCACTCTGGGCTACTATTCCCAGCTTTCAGAGTTCCTGTAAGTTTCTGTTGATTGCAACCAGGTATGGTTGAATCTGCCCATCCTCAAAAATGGGGTGTCCCACTGGCATTCCATGCTTATATGGCATTCCATCCAGCATCTCAAATGGTGAGAGCCCCGTGTCCGAATGAGGCATGGTTCGGATATTAAGCAAAGCCAGGGGAAACACTTCAGCCAGGACATCTTTGTTTCTAGTATTAATTTAGATAACTGTGTCTTCAAAGTCTGATTCATCCTTTCCACCTGTCCTGAACTCTGGGGGTGCCACAGGGTGTGGTACTCCCATCGGATGCCCAGTGCATCAGCCATTTGTTTAATACCCTTTGATGTAAAATGTGTTCCCTGATCCGAATCGACATAGTTCACTACCCCATATCAGGGTACAATTTCTTCTAACAATTTTCTGGCCACGGTCTGGGCCGTTGCTCGTGAGGTGGGGAAGGCTTCCACCCAATGAATCAGTTTGTCTACAATTACCAGTACAAATTTGAACCTCCCCACCTTTGGCAGTTCCGTGAAATCAACTTGAATTCTCTCAAATGGTCGGTACGCAAGGGACGACTCCCCAGGGCAGCCTTTTTGGCCCTTGATTTGTTAATCTTTTGACAAACCAAACATCCCTGTACCTCCTGTCTTGCCAATTCATAGATTCCTTTGCACCCGAAAAATTTCAAGAATTGTTCTGCCAACACCTGTGCCCCCCAGTGCGTTCTTTGGTGCAATCTCCGTAAAATTCTTCTGCTAAAACCTTTGGACACCAATTCCCTCCCGTCAGGTGGTCTCCACCTACCTTCCTTCAGTTCACCTCCGATCTTTTCAAAACATTCAATTTCTTTTTGAGAGAGCTGGGGAAGGTCGTCAGGGGTTTCCTCCCTCCCAATCTCAGGGGTACTTACCACCATCAACGCTGCAGTTTTGGCCTCCTGATCTGCCAGATTGTTTCCCCTGCTTCGGAATTGAGTCCCTGTCTGATGCCCCTTCACATGGACCACTGCAATCTCTTCTGGTCCCCTCAAGAACCCCTTCTAAGATCTGCCTAATTAACTCCCCGTGCATCGGTTCTTTTCCCCTTGTGTTGATCAACCCCCTCTCTTCCCAGATTTTCCCAAACGTGTGAACCACCCCAAAGGCATACCTCAATTTGGTGAAAATCGTCCCCTTTTTCCCTTTCAATCCCTTCAATGCTCTTAAAACTGCATATAGTTTGCATGCTTGTGCTGACCAACTTGCATTCAGAGGACCTGCTTCAATTACATTCCCCATTTTCCCATCCACAACTGCGTATCCGGACTTCCTTTTTCCTTCCACGATTCTGCTTGACCCATCAATGAACCATTTTTCCCTATCCTCTAATTCCTCTTCCTCCAAGTCCAACCTAATTTTGGTTTGTAATTCAACAATTTCCACGCAGTTGTGAACTAATTTTTCCGCGGCTTCTCTGAACAGAAACTGCACAGGATTCTGCGCAGTCGTGGTCCTCAATTCCAAATCTTGTGAGTGAATCAAAATGGCTTCATATTTTAACAGCCTTGCATCTGTGAGCCATTTGTCCGCCTTTTGTTGTAGTATTCCCCTCACATTGTGAGGTGCAAATACTACCAGAGGTGCCCTGAAGGTCACTTTCTTTGCTTCTTCCACTAACAAAGCCACCACCACAATTGCCTGCAAACACATGGACCAACCCCTGCTGACCAGGTCTAAAAGCCAAGATAAGTACTCCACTGGTTTTCTGACCCCCGCCCAGTCCTGTGTCAAAACTCTGTGTGCTGTGTGATTGCTAGTGTCCACAAACAACTGAAAAGGTTTCCTCACATCCAGGAGGCTAAGCACTGGAGCTGCTGTGAGCGCCTCCTTGACTTTCCTGAATTCTTCTTCGTCATTTTGTGTCCATTTGATCCAATCTGTGGTGAGTTTCTCATAGAGAAATTTCACCTTTTCACTAACTTTTGATCCATTGCTGGCAGTATCCTAACAACCCCAGAATCTGCTGTACCTCCCTTTTTGTCTGTGGAGGTGACAGGGCAATAATTCCTGCCACCCTCTCTGCGTCCAGCTTTTTCTTGCCCTTAGTTAGCCAATGCCCTAAATTCCTGACCTCCTGTTCCGTGAACTGCAACTTTGACTTTGAAACTTTCATCCCCTTCTCTCCTAAAAAATTTAGAAGCTCGATTGTGCTCACCCTTACCTCCTCCTCCCCGTGTCCGGCAACCAGTAAGTCATTCATGTATTGTAAAAGCTCTGTCGCCCTGGCTGGCGTAAAATGACTTAAAACTTGTTCCAGGGCTTGTCCGAATAGATTTGGAGAATCGACAAAGCCCTGCGGCAGAGACGTCTACCTAAGTTGTTGCTTCCTGTTCGTCTCCTGGTCCTCCTATTGAAATGCGAAATAATCGCAGCGAGAGGGCAACTCCAAAAAGTGTCCTTTAAGTCAATTACACTGTACCAAGTGTCCTCTGGAGAGAGATTGTTCAGCAATGTGTAAGGGTTTGAGACCGTGGGGAACAAAGTCTTAGTCCTCTGATTCACAGCCCACAAATCCTGCACCAGCCTGAAGCTGCCATCGGGCTTTCTGACTGCCAAAATTGGGGTGTTATGCCTTGACATGCACAGTTCCAATGTGCCCTTCTTCACTAGTTCATCAATTACCCATTTCAAATCCCTCCTCCCTTCCATGGAGAGGGGATATTGCTTGACCCTTACGGGGTCTTCTGGTCTCTCAGTTTCCACCCGGATTGTTCTATGTCCAACCTCCCCGCTTCCCCAGGGACATACCACACCCTTGAGTCTATCTTTTCCTCATCCAGACCCATGAGGCTGTAAAGCCTGACTTTGAGTCGAGATTTTTCAACCGCAAACCCCACCCCTAGAGCAACCAGAGCAACCATCATATCCCGCCCCAGTAAGTTGAAGTCAGTGTCTTTTGCCAATAAAACATTGCCAGTGTGCTTTCTATTTCCCATATTTATTTCTATGTTTTTTATGATTGGAACCCCAAAAGGATCCCCCTTTGCCCAGTTACCATCATGGAGTCATCGCTCAGAGAGCACCCCTTCGGTAGCTGTAGCACCGTAGTCTATTCTGCCCCTGAATCTTATCATAAACCATAATTCTTCTTTGTAGGGTCCTACTTTCAATTTTATCAAGGGCTCCCTCAGTGTTCCGGACCCGAGACTGAAAAGCCCCTGACACCCCTAATCTTCTTGAAACATTGCCTGATCCTTGGCTTGGTTGGGACAATTCCGTTTGATGTGCCCTTTCTGTTTGCAGTAAAAACACTCAAAATTCTGTTTTTCTTCACTCGAACCCTTCTCCTGAGACGGACCCGGTTTCTTTGCCGGTGCCTTTTTTGCTGCCCCTTTCCCTTGTTCCTGTTTTTGAGCCTCCCTCACTGCCACCACCAGAACCTTGGCTTGGACCTTTTGCTTCTCCTCGTCCCGGCACATGGACACCTCCTGTGCTTCCCGTAACAATTCCTGCAACCCCTGCTCCTGCCATCCATCTGTTTTTTCCAACTTTTTCTGGATATTCTCCCAGGATTTTGCCACAAACTGTGTTTTTAACAACACCATCCCCACCGGAAAATCAGGGTCTCTGCCGGAGTACGTTCTCAAACCTTTACGGAGTCTTTCTAACCACTCCGTCAGGGTTTCATCTTTCCACTGACATTCCCTGAGCACTTTGCTCATGTTTTGCCATTTTGGTACCACCTCCGTGATACCTTGGATAATCATATTTCTCAAATTTATCATCTTTTGCCTCCCATCCTCCATCTGGGCTTCCCAGGACGGTTTCTGGTTTGGCCACCACTCCTCCCCAGCCCCCCCATTTAAGTTCTGCCTCTCCCAGACCTTGATCGCGGCGGACTGGATCATGTCCCTTTCCTCGTTGTTGAACAGCAATCTTAAGATCACGTGAAGATCCTCATAAGTGTATATGCTGGTTCCCAAAAATTCATCCAACCTCTCTGCCACCCTTTGTGGATTTTCGTCCCAGTGTTCCAGCATCCATCCCAAAGGACTATCTCTTGGGATTTCTGATAAGACTTGGGACGGTTTTTCCTGAACTTTCGTCTGCTGTCTGCTCTTCCCCAATCCCATTTTCTCAAGGAAAGTGGTGTCTTTTCTTACCTTTTCTTGCTTTGCTAGGACGGTTGCTTCGAGTCCCGTTTTTCCTTCCGATGTCCGATTCTCCAGCTTCTGAACAGCCTCCAGCCTGACCAAAATCCGCCACAGCCAAGAAAGCGTCAATTCCGGAATTTGGCGCTGGGTGAACCTGACTGACAGAGTGTCAGCATCTCCCCAGTGGCTCACCCTGACTGCTTCTTGCAGCCAGCTTACATCTCGTTTATTCTGCCTGAGGCAGAAATGACAGAATGTCCTTTTGTGTCCCTTCACATGTAGAACTGGGACCATATAGATACAAAGCCAGTCCAGGTGTCCCAATGACTGTCCGGACTTCTCCAGAACACCTTTCTTTCACATCTACCACTGGGTCCATACGAATGCAAAAGGCAAGCCTCGATGTCTGTAGAGCTGTCTTTCACATGTACTCAGGTGGTGCCCGGTGCTTTGGGATGACTGAAATGACTGATGTAAATTTCTCCTGAAAGGCATAATCATCTCAAGGAAGATGACATTCATGGCCTGGGAAGGCTTCATTCTTAAGCTAAGGACTTGATATTATCTTTAGCGTGGTCTGGGAACTGATTGAGTAAAAATAGGACTATGCTCCCAGCCAGAGTGGTCAAGGTGCGGTGGATTCATGTAATATTTTATACATACACATATTTACTTATAGCATGAATTAACCATACATCTGTAACATCACCATTCAAAACCTCTCACTTACCTATCAAGTAGATACTCTGAAAGAAGAGGGGCAATGGAAACTGTGCTGAAAAATTGAGACTTGAGATCACAACACCAGGAACAAAGACACTTGAGGGTGTGCAAGGTTATACTTCCTGTACTGATCCAAACACAAACACAGACAAGGAACTCAATCAAAATAAGCTGGTCTGCAAAGGTCAGAACAACTTCAAAATCTGCGAATTCTTGTTTTTATGAGTAGCTCCGCTTGCTCTGAGTGTTCCACATCATGGCCTTAAGAAATGCTAACACTAATTACTGCTCACATGACATTAGTTTGTCAGGCACCAGAGACATTGCAGACTTGGTGGAAGTAATTTTTATATACTTTGTATGCCAAACAGTAAGATCTTTCAAGACATTTCAGATAAAACAAAGAAAAAAACTGGGATAAAACTTCAGAGTCCTTCCTGCTTCTGTCAGGACCTGCCTTTGCTCTCCTGATTTCCATTTTCTGGGGATTTCACTCTACATTACTTCCACTAGTACCCTCCTCTTACAAAAGCAGCTCTGAGGAATGCAGTAAATTAAATTCATCCCACAGAATCACAATGCTGCCATGAACATATGAGAATTAGCCAGTTTCTTGATACTCACTATTGCTGGAATCAACACATTTCAGCAGCCGCAAAAAATTTTAAGTTATGATACAGAAGGAGCTGGTACATCTATTAATTGGTAAAGACAAGGTGGAAAGGAGGATCTGATTGTACCCAGAATGCCAAGACCAAAAGGCAAATAAAACCCTTCCAACATTTAGGGTGTTCCTCATGATCTTTAACATTAAAGAAGGAGGATGTTCCTTCTTTTTATTTTACTTTTTAAAGTGGTCAGGGTTAACACTACCATTAACATTCCATCTCAGTCTGAAAACGAAGTGTCTTGGGGTGACTGTATCATACTATTGCCTGTTTTAAACCCAGAAATGGGTCCTGTAACTCTAAGCAAGGCCTGAGGGAAAGGGGGGGAAGCTGGGGGAATTCCTTCGGCGCTCTGCGTTCAAACACTGATACTCCTCTGCTCTTTCTCTGTTCTTTCTGAGCAGAGAGATGGAGAGTTATATGCTTCACTTTTAGCTAGCTTCTTTTTTGTTAGCTGAGGCTAGAAGTCTCCCTGGAATGCATACAGATTCTCTGGTGAACTCTGCGGCTTCTTCTGGAACTATTCGGCTTAGCTTCGGTCTGAGAACGGACCATCGCTGGGAGCCGGCGGGGGGATACCTCACCCCGGCTCCGGACCTCGGGAGAAGCCGAACGGAACTCTAAAACCCACCAGCTTTCTTTGCAGCGAGCTTTTAATATCTAGCATTGTTCATTTTTTTCCCCCCGTGCCTGGGTGCACTCTGTGTGTTAAATTAACAGGGTTTTTTTCACTTTCCTCCAAGAAATTATTTTTGTATCACTGGTGGGAGAGGGAGTGCTTGATCTTGCCTTCTTTAGAGGAGACATTCCTTTCCGGACGTTTCCTCCTAAACTTCTCCCAAACTGAGACACAAAACTGAAAATTTTACAGCTTTCATGAGGTGAGCCTTCCCCGAAAGTCAAGAACTAAAAGGAAAACTAAATGGCCAATGTATTTTATTGCAGATACCAGATTTGCAGCAAAAAGCAGATGTTTCGCACATTTTACTTTCCATCTCAAAGCTTTACAGCAATTGCAACCCAAAAAACCCCAGATATTTGGTTCCTAAACACAAAAAACTAAGTTTTTCAGGGAGATAAGCTCTAACTGCTCCATGTTTGGATTTTTTTATTAGATTCTATTCCCCAGATGTAGTGGCTAAGAAAGCCTGGAGAGTTTACTGTACGAGATGCTGATTTACTGGCCAATGGCTCAGCACAGTTCTCAACCACACACTAAAATTTTTCAAGGAGCCTATTTGTATGGCAAAGAACAAGCACCATTTATAATATGAAATGTAATGCAGGCGAGCATTTTCTATTTCCTACAGTGTCAGGCTTTATTCTAATAACTAAAGATGTGTCCAACACATACCCAGAACAGAAAATGAAAAACAGGATAATAAATCTTCTAAGGACAGGAAAATAACACTTAGGTTTTGAATAGGGGAAAAAAATCCTTAGAAGTATTAGAAAAACAGCGAAAATATTGACACAGTTCATGATTTTAGGCAGATGCCCTCTCTCCATTAGGGTAGAAAGAGCTGGAGCCAAAAGTAAGTCCAAGGGGAGCAAAGTTACAGTGGAAAATAGTATAGTTGCCCCAGAAGGACGGTCAAGGCTATGAAATTCACCCTTGGGTGGGAATTCCCAGCATAAGGAGACACCCAACACGTCACATTCCACTTTCTGAAGCATTCTGGTATTTGCGCCCATGGCACATAGCCAAATGCACCAGGACCATGTTTGGACTTGATCAAGGGATGGTTCTTCCCAATTGCTCAAGAGTCATTTTGGATCTGCCTCCTCAAGGATTTTGTGAACCCATCTCAAGGATTTTGTGAACCTTCCAAGGATTCTGCAAAGAAATCACCAGAAATGCCTCATGCTTGCTTCACTTGCTGTCCTGCTGTCCGACCTAATCTTCAGTGAGACTCTCTGGAAATTTATCCCTGCAAAGCTACCCAGAAGGACTCCTGGATAAGTGCAAGACTTAATGTGCTGGATGAGAAGACAATTGTAAACCCCACATGGTAAAGAGATGGGAATATGTCAACATGATGAGGAAATACCATATTAATATTCAAAAATGCTATTAAAATCTTATGAAGGAATGTTAAGACAACACAGAAAGTCATAAGCACAATGGCAGAAAACAGAGTTTGGGCAAATCACAAGGGGAAAAGTTCAATCTTTTCCATCTGCCCTGAATTTTCTCTTTAATGATGCAGCAATATAGCAGCAAGCTGATTTCAGCTTGCTGCCTCTTTTCAGACATAATTTAAAATTGACAGCACTAGGAGTAATAATGGCATTTTCAGACATTCATGCCGAAGTTTCACAATACCAGAGACCTCTCTCATTAAACATTTATTTATTTATATCTGTGTTCCTTGAGCTGCAGAAAAGATACAAAAATTGAACTCCATTGACAAACATTTCACCCTAGTGTTCCCTGTGTTCCTCCCACACAGATGGGCAGCCGAGCTACTTAAACTAAATCACTGAGGCTTGGCCCTCCTGCAAGCAGTGGTCTCTCCTGGAAGCATGTGAACTATTAAAGGCAAGCATCACCTCCTGAGATGTTTAATCATGTAGCCCAAGCTACAGAACAATAGGACTTTGGCTTTTAAAAGTCTTGATGAATCCCTGCATAATTCCAAATACAAAGCATGAAGAACTGTGGAATAATTCCAGGTTTCAGCTTTCAGAAATTGACTCTTTCCACTCCTTATTTGTTGCTTGTCATACAGAGAGAACTTCTTCATCGTGGATTGTCCTGGTTTAGGGTAATTTTGAGAGAAAGACCTCTAAAGGGGTTTCCTTTAGAAAAAAAAATTTAAGTGGCCCTTCTCCTAACTGGTTGGGGAAAAATATCTCCTTGGAGAAAAGTGAAAAAAACTGTTTATTTAACAGTAAAAGCATTTACCAGCACAAAAAATGAACAATATTAAACAATAAAACCTCTTGCTGTTCTAAAAGAGATGACATACTCAGAAAAGTTCTCTTTGTGGGCTGTAGCTTGGCTCACTCAGTCTTTTATCAGTTCTTCTGATGCTGGAAATGCCACAGCCCAGGCTCAGCCCAGTGGGCCACAGGTGTGAGCTTCTGGTGCTCTTCTGGTGTTCAGTCCAGAGCAGGTTAAAACTGGTCTAAAAAAAAAGAAAAACCTACAGTCCAGGGAATTTCTCTGCCTCAGCTAGCTAAAACTAACTAAAAGCAATGGAGAGCTTTATTCCGTTGTCTCTTTGTTCGCAGACATGACAGTCTAGGAGTAGGCTGTGGGGAAGTAAGTGTAGTTTCTGATAACAAACTCCACGCTTCTTTTCTCCCCACTTTGCTCTTGGAGCAAGTCTTAAAGGTGTAAAACTTATTATCCAGCATAAACAGAACAGACGACTGGGGATACAAGCATTTTAGAGCCAACCCAGGACAGGGTCAAACTTTTCTGTCAGCATGGAAAATGTCAGAGGACATGGTTGTTATCCCAGGTAAAGTTTCTGTGGGGAGTCTAAACGATCTCAACTGAAATATCACAGCTCTGCCTTTTGGAAGGCTAATACAACAAATAAAAATAAAAGAAAACAAAAAACAAACTATTGCATTTGCTGGGAAGCCCCAACGAAGGCAGGAATGATGAATCTGACTCCATGTTCTCAGGAAGCTAATTTATTACTTTATAATACTATATTATATTAAAGAATACTATACTAAACTAAAGAATACAGAAAGGATGCTCAATGCTAAAAAGATAATATGGAAAACTCTTTCCAGAGTCTCGACACAGAGTGTCTTTGGCCCTGATTGGCCAAAGAGTCAGAACAACTCACACCAGAATCCAATGATACAATCACCTGTGGGTAAACAATCTCCAAATACATTCCACATGTGAGCACAACACAGGAGAAACAAATGAGATAAGAATTGTTTCTCTGAGGCTCCTCAGCTTCCTGGGAGAAAAATCTTGGGTGAAGGGATTTTTCAGAGAATGTAAATGCCACAACAAACAAACAAAAATACTTAAGCAGGTGGAATTCGCCAAGTATTCTAATAAACAGCTTATTTCTACTAAAGACCTATCATTCAATGCTGTCTTTTTTCGCCACAATGCAAAAGTGCCATAAGGGGCTTCACTGAGGATACACAGCCCTGGTGCTGGATTTCAGCTCAGAACGCACCCACCACCTTCCTCCCCATGTTATTCTGTCAGGACACACAGATCTTTAGTTTAACTGTTAGTGTCTTTCAGATTCTCCTATTAGCAGATACTTCCCATATGCAGCAAAAGAATTCTTTTCTCCCAGCTGGGCAGAGATGTATTTTGCCACCAGACATTTAGAGCACCGTTCTCTCAGTAAGCAGCAATTAGTCCTATTAAAAAAAATAAATTCTAAACTAGACAAATGAGGCTGGCTCATAAAAGTTACAGCATTGTCTGTATGCACATGCAAACAGCAAAAGGGCAAACTGCCAGCTCAGTTCTCAAAGCAGTGATTGATAACATTTTATGGGAAGCCATTAGCTCCCTGTGCCAGTGTCAGTCAGGGTGGCTGTGCTTCTATGTGAGCTACGAGCTTCCCTGGAGGCTCATCTGCACAGCCCAGAGCCTGGGGCTGCCAGCCTGGAGAGAGACCCAGCAGGCTGAGTGCCAGCCCTCAGACAGACATCTATGGATCTGCTGCTGGGATTCACCACCCCGCACATCAAGGAAGCAGCAGTGACCACACCGACTGCTGCTGTTGGGGCAGAGTGCCAGAACACATGAAAGCCTTGTGCTCCCTTGCCTCTGAGTTGGTTTTCATCACAGGAATTTCAGTAGCAGCCAGAGCAGAGAGCAAAAATGCAGAAGATGATTATGCCTGGTGTGTCCTGCTGCACCAATCAAACAAGGATTAGGGACAAGCCAACTAGCCTGGCCTTCCCTACCATTGTCACAGTGTCACACACACATTACAGTTGTGGTTTCCAAAGTATAAATGTTTCTACTGAAGTACAGACTCCAACATTTCTCTTTCACAGACCATTGTCATTCCCAGCCAGCGCAAGCAACCATGGAAACAGAAGAAACTTGGGGCCAGGTTCAAGTTTAGAGAAACCTGCAATAACTAAAGTATGCGTGCTTTATTTACAATGCCATGATGCTGCACTGTGATTTGGAAAGCACTGAGATGTTAATACCCACATGAAATGGATGAGAAAGTAAACATCTCAAAGCAGGAATGAGGTTGGATGGTTTGACTGTAACAGCTTGCTTCTTTATGATGTTTGTTTGCATGGTCACTCTGAATTTTTTAGTATGTCTTTGATGTTAATGCCCGAGAATAATAGTATCAAATTCTTTTTCCTTTATTTGTTCTTTTTTTGCAGGTTTATGATAAATTTTCACAAATTAATGAGAAATTTGCTTGTTTGGGACACTTAGGAGAAGAACAGGTCCTACAAAAATTATATTAAGGTTCCTTACATAAAGGATTCTTCAAAGTTACACTAACGAGCAAGAAGGGACAAATTTGAGATAACCTTCATGCTTCTTAGACAAAAACACTGAAGGAGACAAACACACAAAAAAGAAACTTCTACAACTTTACTGCCTTAAAAATATTTTTTCTTTTAACAGAATTTACCTGTAGTGGGTTTACAAAACAGAGCACAGAAATAACATTCTGTGCAAGCAACACCATAAATACTGTAAAATTACTAACAAGAGACACACAGCAATGCAATCTGGTTGTTTTTATAGTGTAGGATTTGTCACTGTGAATCAGAAGGTGTTGTGAAAGGGCAGTAAAGTCTAGTGAGTGATTGTGACAGGCTGGAGCCTGGCAAGGTAAGCAAAGCCCTTTGTGTCTCAGGGATGGGCATTTTATCATGATGGGTGGAAGAGAGAAAGAAAAAAAAAAGAGATGACACTGACTTCAAGATGTTTCTTTTAATGAAAGTTTTCATGTCAACAGTCATTACAATGCTAATGTCAACACTTTTTTGGAAGTAGTACCCTTATAAGATTCATTAGGGATGTCATAAGCATCCCACAACATATGGTGTCTCAAATCCAATTACTTTTCTATTCAAACGATGACCTTGAATAGGTTTTAAAACAAGAAAGAACACCAAGAAAAAGCTCCCGAAAAAGCTCCCATTGCTTATTTGATGGCTCAGTGGCATAGTACTGAAATTCAGAATTATGTCAAGTTGTCTTTCTGTTCTGCTTTCCAGTTTTGTATCCAATCTAAAAAAAAGTGATAAATGCTTAGTTTAGAAAGAAAATAGTGGCAGCATCTCCTTCCTGAAACTGTTTGCACATTGAAAGCACTGTGTACACAGAAAAGGACATTTTGAAATACTTCAAGCAGCGTTTGGCTGGGTTTCAAGTATCTCTAATTCCAAGGGCTAACATTGCAGTTGTCTGCATTCTGCATGGCCTGGAGCTGAAATTGTTCTCTCTGCTGGAATAACCTCACAACCTAAATGTACAAGAGCTTCTCACCAACCAGCATGTCCTCACTGCAGCTGCTGCCTTGGGTTCTTGCATGCCAGGTCAGTGAGGGAGATGCAGAAACTGGGATGCCTTGGAAGGACAGGGCAACACAGTGAGACACTCTCCCACAGTTCCTTGCTTCTTTATGTTAATGAGCCCAGTTACATCACCCCTGTTCTCCTCCTCAGTTCTAGAATGTTCCCTATTTCTGCTTTCCCTATTGGTTCCTATTCCTTGCAACTCCTCCCCTGTATCCCTGTTGGTTGTTTCCCTCTGACCCTGCCTTTGCACCACCCCTAATCCCTCTACCCATTGGCCGTCAGACCTGATGCTCCACCTCCCTCATCCCATATAAAAGCCCTGGACCCTCCTTTGTTCTTGGTTCTTCTGTCCCTGACCCCCTTCGGTGTGCCAGTTAATGAGCTGCCACTGGAACATCATGCAAAGAACCCCTCCTGCCTCTTCATTACGTCAGCCTGCATTTTCCACCTAGCAGCACGAGTGTCTGGTGCTCATCCTGAGCTATCTGTCTTTCCCTAAGGGAGACGCTCTCGGGAAGGCAGTCACCTCGGCAGCTTCTGCCGTGTCGCTGCATTGGGTCATTTCTGGACATCAGTCTTTCTAGCCCAATCCATGGGGGAAAAAAAACCCCTCAGAAATCTTAATGTTCTTTTGTGTTCCTAAGACAATGATTTAGGCCCTTCACCTGGGTAATTGAAGAAATAAAAAGAAACCTTTTCATCTAAATTGTACCTTTTGAAAACACCAGTTTTACACAGAGATTATTTGGCACCATTTTTGTCAGATAGAGTTTTTCTTCTGCGACCGTCTTCCTCTGTGTGATTTTAAGAAAAGCCCCCAAAGATATTTTGTTTATGTGAAGATCTAAAATTGAAATCTATCTCAAGCATGTTATGCCTCTGGAAAATTAAGTTCTTTATGTTTTTAAATTATATCTTACTGCAGCATCTCCTCTTGCTACAATAATAGGGCTAGCACTGTGCTGCTACACAAATAATACTGGTAATAGAAAACTTACAATTACTTGCCATGTTTTTGCAAGTTCTTCCTAAATTGCATTATATTGTTACAATATAAACACTCATGCCCTTAATGGTACAACTAAATCTAGAGCAATTACTGCGTATGTTCCCATACTTCTTCACTGAGCTTTGCTGAAATATTCCAAATCATTCTTGCAGTTTAATGCATTTAAATATGTAATTATGTTTAGCACATTTATTATGCACAGTCACTAGAAACCAAGTTCACTTTGAATATATTTTCTAATTGCTACTTAGAAGCTACTTGCAGACAAAATAAGTGCTGAGGCTACATTAATGCACAGATAAATGGTCTTGGTTTGAAAAGACAGGTGTCTGTTAAGGAAGGCAGGAGCCTCTTCTGAAATGGAAAACGTAAACTTCCTCCCTCTAAATTGTTACAATTTTGAAATTAAGGCTGCTCTCAGGCAAAGCTATGGAAGCAGGAATAACCATTCTTTATTAGGGAAAAAATAAAAATAAAATAAATAATGCAGTAATACAAAACAACACTGACAGAGTCAGAATACCACCTGACACCCTGTTGGTCAGAGTGTTGGTAGCAGTCTAATTGAAATGGTGGCTGCAGTCCTCCTGGAGTGGCAGATATGGTTCCGTTGAAGCAGTGAGCCTGCAGAAGGGTGTAGTCTTCCTCTGAAGATCTAGTGGAGAAGACAGCTGCTCCTCTGAGAATTCAGTGAAAAAGGCTGGCTGTGGTCTTCCAGATCTCTGATTATATCTAGTTAGGAATGTTTGGCTCCTCTCTCTGGGCAGAGCTCTTCACAATGGGATGATGTAGTTTTGTCAGTCCTGCAGTGACACTCAATGGCCTATTAACAGAAGATATCTCCCTGCAGGGAGGATGGTTTGTGGAAGAGATAAAGAAAACTGCCCAATTAACAGAAAATAACTGCCCCATCAGATCAGAATAGAATACACCTCTACTTCTAACATAAGACATAAATACATTAACCTAAACCTCTGTTACCCTTTTTAATGATAACAGCATTAATTGAAAACATTCACTCATTAAAATATTAATAATTTTCCTCTTAGCTTTAAAGTAATAGAAGCAATAGAAAGATCAAATATGATTAATATTTTAGAAAAATAAATATTGATAAAAGAAAACTCCAGGGGGAAAATAGAATCCATGCAAAAAAAAAAAAAAAAATCTCAGTAGCCATCAGGATTATCCAGAAGAAGGGAGGTCAACAAGAGAGACCATCTTTTAAAATATTCTACCTTTGCACTGTTATGTAAAATGTGAATTTTGCAAAATGAGAAGCTGACAAGCACTGCAGCAGGAATTACAGTCTTATCAAGGGAAGTAGTAATCAGCTTTCTGGGATTTCCCCACAGCCTGGGGGCCTGGGAGACATCTGTTCCACCAGAGGCTGCTCTTGGAATCTGTAACAAATCCCTGCCCCTCCTTAGGTCTCTTTTCACACCTAAAGAAAACACAAAAAAGCCTTGATCCAGTAGGGAAGGGCTGATGTAGGAACCGCCCCATAAACAATTCAGATGCTGCAGCAATGGAAGCCCTTATAAAGTTTGGAATGGATTTGCAGCACAGGCACAGCCATAACTGTGCAATATTTCCCATTACTGGTGGTTTGGGGTTTATTTAATGAACCCTCCAAGCATAGGGAGAGAGAAACCCCATCCCCTTCCCGTGCCATGAGGAATTGTTAAGTCTGCCTGACCAGAGTGAACTGACCTATCAACCTACAGCCAGTGATGTTTAGATAACAACATTTAGCATTTAGATAATTATGTGAATTTTTCAGCCACCTTCAAAATTACACACTACCCTTTCTAGATGTGTAACCATGGTGGGCTTTGGTCGCTGGTACAGGGGCTGCTAAAAAAATGTCATTCTACCCAAAATGCCAAGCAATTTGAAGGTGAGGCCAAGCTGCCCCTTCAAATTGCTATTTTCCATTCCCAACCCCTTTCACTCCTTGCATATTTTTCTCTGCATCTTCCCACTCCCCACAGTGAACACAAAGATAAGCACACTGAAAACCTTGCTGAGCAGGATCAGATTGTGTAAAAAAATATACATACTAAAGAAAAAAAAAAATTATACCCAAGGTCTGTTTCATCAATGCTCAGAACAGACTTGCATAAATTCCCCAAACAGCAAAATAAACAAAATATTAAGAGAAAAGAAAAATGTTATTTTAAAAGCAAAGATGTAAAGTTAAGGATTTTTTTAATAAAGAGAGAATAGTAAAATAAAACAAGTGTAAAATAAAAAGAGTAGGAACAATTTTTTTATCTCATGGATGAGAATAACTGAAGTGAGGCAGCAACAAATGTTTCTATCAACAATGAATACTGGCAAATTACGGAGAGGGCAGAACTAACAATGTCTGACAGCAAACAGAAAATGAACACATATTGAATGCTTAACAAGAAGACCACTACAAGTTATATGATTTAGGCTAATTAATAATACTATTTTAAAATCTTCAATCTCTACACATTTTTTAGAGGTTGCAGGTGATTTATCTGAGGGGGACTGGAACACAGAAACGTGAATGCCCTGTTGTAGTGGGTTTGACACTGACCTAATGCCAGTGCATCTATGAAAAATCATTTTCAGAAAATATGACAGTGACACAGGGAAACAGTTTATTGTATTATAGTCCTCACCATGGCTTGCAGAAGAATCTCAACTCCTATGACCAGAGCACCTTCTCCTCCCCTTCCCCCTCCTTTTCACCGACCTTAGTGTCGCCATGTTGTTTTCCAAACATGTCTTCACTTTTTCCTTTTCTCTGATTCAGGAGATAATTGGTGTTCATAGGTTCGTTTGTTGTCAAGTTCTGTCAATTAAAACAGTTTTTATAGAGGTCTGCAGTGCTAAAAGGTTGATCTTGTCCAGGCTCTGCAATCAGGGAATCACTCTTCATGCTTCTCATTGTGTTGGCCACCTGGTCTCCACCAGCACTACACAAGCCAAGCTGGCTGCAGCTCCACTCCGTGCCTTTTCTTTACGCAGGGCCCTGAAAAAAAAAAAAAAAAAGTTGTTTCTGCTGCTTTTGTCCTTCTGCCCGCAGCATGGCTGGCTAAAATAGGCTAAGTAAATAAAGTTCATTGAGAGCCATGCCAAGATAGCTGCAGCCAAGCAGCAGCACCCCAGTTGTGCTGATTTTGGTCATGCAGTTCCAGCTGTGCAGCTGCTCTTGGTCCTGGCTTCTCCCAGCCTTAGGGCCTCCCGCAGTGCTGGCTGCAGGGCTGCTTCCAGCACTGGTCCTGGCCGCATGGTTGCTCACACCACCGGGATGGCCCCTGGCAGCGTAGTCGGGGCAGCATCACCGGGAAAAGGACCGGCGGGCTCCCCAGGAAGGGACTCGGCAGCCCGCTCACCGCTCCAAAGAGAGCTTCCTGCGGTTTCTTCTCTCTTAAATGTGTTATCATAGGGGGGCTACCAGCTTTTCCAATTGGCTTAGCAGTGTGCCTATTCTCAGAGCAAGCCAGAGATTGGTTTTGCCAGTATGGAGGAAGCTGCTATCAGCTCCTCATAGAAAAATCACTTCCATGGCTGGCTTTTTTCCTCCTCACCAAAAATCAAGCTATTTAAAACCACCACACCTGTGTATTGTGAAACACAGAAATCTCTTCTCCAGCCCCCTGCATCAACCTTCACTGTCCTGAGGAGCCGTTGCCATGAGACAAATATTGCCAGATTTTTTTTTTTGCATGCACTTGAATGCCCAGGTTTATCAATGATTGATTTTTGACAGTGACTTCAGAGACCACACAAGATGTGAGCACAAAAACAAACTGCAGAGCAATAGTTACTGGCAAAAGCAAAGCCTGAAGCGTCACTCTCATTAAGAGTGCCTCAGCATGAACAATTGTTTAAGCAATGCTCTTCAGCATGTGCATGATGTAATTCTAAAACAGAGATATCCTACTCTGTATAGTAGGACCCCTCCCCCAAACCCTAAGCATTACTTTGAATTTTTTTTATTTATTGCATTCTTCACCCGGACAAGACTGACAAAGCCTTCTCTCACAAACTGTCATAATTGCTTTTGAGTTTATTTTCTGTCAGCAGCTGTGCAATGACTACTGCTGCTTAAGCAATGTCCTAGTATTTTGATTCTTCTTCTTGTAGCAGATGAAGTACCACTTTCTTCCAGATGCATCCCAGCACCCCAGGAATATCTGCACTGATTCTACTGGGAATAGACCCCTTCTAATTAACCATTTTGTGCTTCTTCAAAATGGAAAGTCATACAGAAATGCAAGACTTGGGCATAAGAGACAGGCTGTGAGAGAACCCTCCCAGCCTACCTGGAAATGGCAATGACAAAAACTGGCAGCAAGGCCCCTGACACCCCACATAAACCTCCTGTGTGCCCACAAATGCTTGAGAAACAAGCTAAAATTGACGCATCTCATCTCATGCACTGCTGTCACTCTTGCACTCTTGTTAAATGAAAAATAACATAGAATCTCATCATGGATACATCCTGTATCACTGATACCTCACCAGCTGATCCCCTGGGCATTGCACTGCCACATCCCTTCCCTTACAAACAACCATAAACCTGGAAAAGGATGCAGATGTCCTGCACTCACCTTCTCTCCTAACACAAGGGAGAAAAGTCAGGCAAGTTCTTCACTCAAGTTCACTGATTGAACACTTGAGACTGAAGCCAAAGCCAGCAAAATGCTTGTATTCATTTGTAAAATATCAAAGGCAGATGATGAAAGAGCTTGCTGAGTTTAGGAATAAAACATAAAAAGCCTGTCAAGCCAGGACTAGCCAGTGTTCCCAGTGACTAGGTTACAGGCAATGCCTCAAACCTGATGCCCCTTTCTTCCCTCAGATTTTCATGGGATATCTGTGGTCTCATTCATGTACAGGAAAATCATAGGCCAGGCCTTTCTTTTAGAAGGGATCAAAGAGCAAAGACATGATAACCTAATCATCACCATTCATAGAGCACTGTGGAATCCCCAGCAAGAGGGTCCTGATTTGACCCCAGAGTCTTATGAATCCCAATGCCAAAACTGCTGAAAGGAGCAATGTTACATGCAGGGAGCTGAATCTTGATGAATCAGCATGGTATCCTCAGTCCGTATTGTGTGGACACAAGGAAGAATCTCTTCAGCTTTCTGACACTTTGTCATGCAAAGCAGATGAGAAGAAGCTTCAGTCCTAAAGGCAGAAACCAAAAAGGAACAGAGGTCAGAGAGAAACACTTTTATTTCTCCACCTTTACTGAGTCAGCCAAAACTTATTTCAAGACACTTTAGTGGACAGAAAAACTCAAGCACCTGAAAACTTTGCAGAAGTTGTGTGAAGACTCAGACCTGGTGAAACAGATTCCCATATCAACTACCATAATACATCTATACTACAGAACACAAACAACACTCCGCTGTTGAAAAAATACCTGAGCCAGACAAGTCTTGTATCCTAACATAAAGACCCCTGAGCCAGCATAGTTGAAGTTTATCTAGGCACTGCAAGCAGAATTACATTTACTCATTTCTTTAGGAGCAAATTTTCTTCTCCTTGTATATTCCAATGTGCTTCTTTATTCCATCTAACTAAAGTGCCTTTCCAGAATTCTGCCCACTATTCCCAAGTACACGATGAACATGTTTGTAAAAAGCTCATTATGTTATGGCCTTGCACTTGAAGTGCCTATGCAAGTTTAAATTGACTGCAGAATTCTCTTAACTCTGTGAGCTTCTTACATCTACCTTTGTGCTCATTGTTCAAGAAATAGTGTTAATATATCAGTTCTTCTCTCCCCTGCAGCTCACAGCATTGTAACATTTATGCATTTTTTATATGCATATACAAAGTGTCATATATGTGGCAGTCATTGGTTGTTCTATAAAGGTTAGGGGATTCATATATCATATCTCTGGCATACTGATGTTATCATCTTCATGTTTTCAGAGCAGGGAGGAGTTCCATTTTTTAGGTTGATACCACAATTTGGCTTGTTGTCAGTTCCAAGCATGTATTGACAAGACTGTCAAGAAGTCACCTTTCATGCATTTATTTTCTCTCTCACAGTTAATTTAAAGATTTTCAAATTATAAGAAGGATAATTTAGCCTTTAAGGTGTGAATAAATCCAATGGAGACAATGCATTTAAATTTATTTCTCTTACAGTACAATTAGTTGTTCCTGTCCAACAAAGCACTATTTTTATATGGCCTATTGTCTTTTAACTAATATCTAGCTTTTCAGTTCAGGACCTAGAACTCAACTGATTATTTTATTTAATAAGTTTCTGTGCAGTTCCATGACATAGCAAAATCATATTTATGCATTATAAATATGGTATCTTAGCACTAGTACTTTAGAACTCTCCATCATAGATGTCACTATAATGAAAAATACTATGGGTAAATTTCTACAAAAGGAGCAGTAAATAAACAGAAATTTAAATGATATTTCCTCAAAGCAACTCTTTAGATGAAGAATGACTGCAAATCATGACCAGAGTCCAAATATCAAATTTACCAGAGCTGGAAAACCCAAATCAATAGGATATGCAGGTAGAAGAAGGTGTTAGTGCAAGATAATCAAGAGAAAAGGTCTGGCCAGTCCTCAAGAATAAAAGCAATATATCAGTAACAAATTAAGTATTCAATTGAAACCAAACTTGTCAAGACACTAAAACACTCACAATTTGTTAATAATCTTGACATCTAATCGTGCAGATTGTTTAGCAACATTAAAGGCCTGTAGGGTAAGCCTTCACATGTAATGAAATCTTCCTGTTTCCCTTCCATTTATTTGCAAAGGAATGGGTAGAGCTTTTCAGACATGAAGCAATTTCTATGAAATAGCCTCTTCTCAGCTGCAGAATAAGCCCACTAAAAGAAGTGCTTCTTGAAAATTGATCTTTATTTCCAGTCACCACAAAAAATGCCAACTCTAAAAAACATTTATCACCTCCTAGTAACTTCAACAGTTCCCATCTCTCTCTGTTAAAAATACCTGTAATTATTGTGGATCACTGTCCGAGATCAGACAGCTACAGAAGGTGAACTGGGTAGCACCACAGACCTTTTGGCCCTGGTACCGTGAAAGCCAAAGGAGAGATAAACTCAAAGCAAGAACAGAAGTGAAGACATCATCAGTGTCACATCATCAGAAGTGACAGTCTGGTCACTTTGACACTCTAAGGCCGTTTTGATGAAGGAAGATGCAACAAAGACTTTACTGGCAAAAAGAATAACAAAGTACATTACTATTACAAGAAGAATAATCAGAAGATTCTGTTTCTAAAAGGGACCAGGACAAAAGGGTCAGAGTGGAAAATTTTGTATGAACATAGTGACCAATAAATACTGGTAAACTGTGTAATAAACTGGCTTTGCTTTGCTGGCATAAGCAGAGTCCGTGTCTGACAATCCTCGCAGACCATTTCTTACCATGTAACTACCAGCCACCACAGGCTTTTACACATATGTAAAGCAGATTGTACCACAGCTATCTGCATTTGTCATAAACAGCTGCTAATATGTATGAAAAAAATTTTCTGGCCATCATAACCCCATGGTGACAATCATTTGTTGCTTTTTCTGTTTAGAAGCAAGAGCAGGGGACACATCTTTGTGAGTTCTTTCAGGCTAAATGCATTCAATTCAATAGGAATGATTCCATTCACATGCTGGCCCCAGCCCAGCATTGAAATACCATTTCTGGAACACTCCTAAAGGCCTGATTTTTCACCAGGGTTTCATGCAAGTTTTAACTGAAAAAGCATGTCAAGTTGTGTCTATTACTAACCTAGACAGCTTAAGGCAGACGTTGTAACAAGAACTAAAAATGGCTGAAGCTGCCCCAAAATGCAGCAAGCATGCCTTTTGATCAGAAGATGCTGAACACATTGCTGAAAACCAAAATTGTTTCCTCTAAACAACAGCAAAAAAATCCATCCTAAAGGCCTGAATCTCATGCCAGCTGACACGTCCAAGGGAGTATGGGGGCTGCACTGAGCCAAAGCAGCAGCAGTTGATCCCATTAGGGAAGGGAAGAGGATCCAGGCTGGGCAGTTTACTGGGATCAACATCTGCCTGAATCTCTTCTTTTTGGTTAAAAATCCCCCTGGACTAGGCCATCCTCAACATGTCTAAACAGTAAGTTAAAAGGTTCCTTTAAAGTTACAGCTGCTGATGCCTAAATCTCTCCTTCTTTGATGACATTATGCACATCTATGAGAAGGATTTCCATGCTCTCTGTGCAGAGAAAAAAACTGATGTTACCATTACGGCTTTTAAATCTTATGTCTCCAGAAAAGTTCAAATCTCCACCACTAAACTTTTCCTTTACATACTCTGAAAGTATGATGAGGCTGACCTTCAGTCTTCTGTGGTTTTGCTCTTATCTCCTTTTTCTCCTTGTGATTTTATGTCTATTCCCTTTCAGAAAAGTTCATGTCATCACTTTCCACCTGTGACTTGATGCCCATAATCTTTTTAGTGTTAAGGTTTGAGCACCATGTGTGCAACCTTGATTCCCCAGCAAAAAATCTGGAGGATCAAAGAAGCGCATTTTTGAATTTGTCACAAGGTGAGCACTTGGTTTTGTTTGTTTTTAGAGGAGTGGGTCCCATAATTTCTCCAAGAAGCAGAGTCTATTGATTAATTTCATACTACTGAAGTAACAATCACTCTTCCATTACAGGTAGAAATATAAAATTTTAAAAGGTGTTTAGGGAATAAGGAGGGATGATCACTATAGAAGATATTTTTTAAATTAAAAAAACTTAAATTGTTTATATTTATATTATATTTCTATAATATAAATTTATATTCTATATTTTAAATACCAAACATGGTGGGGGATACAGGTTTTTCTTAAGGAAGTTTAGATCTCAGGTATTAAGCAGCACCTAATTGTGTGGCCATAATTCAGCAGCTAAACAATTCCTGTCACAGACTTGTTTTAATGAAAGCTAAAAATGAGTGATTTCATCCAGCTAGGTTTGTTATTTCAGTATATAACAAAGATCAAACAATTCTAACCTCACATTCCTAATTGTGGTAAAAAACCCCACAACTTAGGGGATTTGAACAAAAATAGGTGTTTATTTAAAGGGAAAAGACAAAGAGGAGGAAGGGATGAAGGAGAAGGGAAAAAAGAAAAAAAAGAAAGTACGAGGCCCAAGGAACCTCTCGCAGAACCAGTGTTTGGCCCCAGGCAAGAATCCGACGGCACTGCAGTGAATGCAGTTAGTCTGCCCTCAGATCTGTAAAAAAGGTCTCGAAGAAGAGATATTGACTGAAGTCTGCAGAGTCGAATCTTCTGCTGTAGCTAACCCACAGTCTAAAGAACAATAAAAGACAGCAAAAGACAGCTCTTCAGGTCAGGTTGCCTCTTTTATATCCTCAGTCCCTCAGTCTACGCAGTTCCGCCCCCACAGTCTCTGGTGGTTGGTGCTAGTTGACAATGAGGTAAGATCTTCTTTCCCATAGTGTGCTGTCATTGGGGCGTGATGATATCTCAGATTGGCGGGAAGATATCTCATTAGTATGCACAGTTGCTATGGTATCAAATTCCCTGGAGTGGGTTAGAAATCTTCTATAAAATACTGCATGGTGAGAGGAAACTGCACCAGGATCTTTGAAAGTGTGATACTTAAAAGAGATCATTAAACTTACAAATAATGTAATTAGGTTAAGAAAAAAGGATTATAAAAATAGTACGGTTCTTATTTTGTTAACTATTTTAACAGGATTATTAAACATTCAATTGGAATGTACTGAATAACTAGTATAACTTTAGAATGATTAGATAATATTTACCTCATTAGCTTGAACACTTTTAATTGTTCAAACTAGTAACTTTAAACAGTTATAAATGCAAAAGCTAATTAACAGTTAGAAATGTAAAACAGTCACTAATGCAAAAGCCAGTTAAAGGGTTTTATAAATGCCACTACTCACCAAGCAGATTTGCTGAGTACAGAGAGCACATTAACCTTAAAGCTGTAGGGTATTTACTTATAGAAATATTTTTATTATAGGGAAGGTAATGGCAAGGTCATTGCCTTGCAGTTCCAACAGTATATACTAAATTATTAAGTATTATTATTCCAACAGTATATTACTAAATTATTAAGTATTAACACCTTAACTACATAGGGTATAAAAGTATGCGGATTGGATATAAATTTTCACATTCTGAATGTAATGTCTCTTGTTACTAAAGGATCTGAAGCACACCACAACTTAAGTGTATTTTTTATTAGTACAATAAGTCTATCTGACTGTATGGTATAGTGCTGTTATGCTTAAAATACCAATAAGTGTACAAGGTAATGCTCAATTACACAATTAATAGGGAAGGCAGCCTTTCTTTGGCACTGAAGGAACCAGTAAATACAGTAGAGAGTGAATCAAAATGGGCTGCAGCAAAACTAACACCTTGAAAGCATATTTTGAAAGTGCTAAGTATTGCTACAAAGGATTACTGGAGAAAATATAACAGTTTGCTGGGATCTAATTCTCTTCGATGTGAAGATGACAGAGGAGGAGAATTTAGGGCATCTCTTCACCCTTTTAGAAACACTCTTCAAGAAGTTAAATAACTGTGTGTCCTAAAAGGTAAGCTAGAAGGTAAAACATAAATATCATGAGCAATATACTGCTACCTAAAACCACCTTCTTTATCCCACCTGTTCTCACTTTCAGACAGAAAAATGTGGCTTTTCAGAAAAAAAAGTCCACACTAGATAAGCACCAGCTTTCCTGTTCTACCTCAAAGCACTGAGAAATTCCAGCATGTGATTGCATGACCAGCTCAATTTTCAATCCTCAATTTAAATCCTCTTGCTCTATGGCATTAAAACACTATATATGTACATCCCCTAAATTTAGGCCTTAAATTAACCATAATCTCAAATATAATCAATCACTGTTCATGCAGAACTCGAGGTACCATGCCAAGCAAAATTGTAATTTAAATATCGCAATTGTGTGTGCTGTCTTCTTGTTTTGGATTAAACAACTATTGAAAAATTTTTCCAGCATTCCCTAAAGTAGTCACTGCTTCAGCAATTATGAACAGCAAAAATAATACTTCTTCAAAAATCTTCACAAACACTGATCAGATCCCAATATTACTGAAGGCCTCATCCAGCAAAGTGAAAAAAAAAAAAAAAAAAGTGAAAACCATTCATTTTGGCCAAACATTTGCAGAATGTAATCAAGCATCTTGATTTCAAGGACAATAGCAAAGTCAGATCACAGAAGATTCAGGCAGTTTTTGGAATACCACAGGCAAGGGGCATTTGGCTGATTTCCCAGGATCCCAACTCAGATTCATGAAAAGGCTCCTCCTTGGTGTTTCTTCTTGTCCATTATCACCTCAAAAAGATGTTTAAAAAAAGTCTGATGGATTCTGGGTATGGATTAATTTAGGTTACACAACGACTCCATTTTAATTTGCCAGAACTCCAGATGAGTATCTTTCATTCCAGCATGTTGTAAAACTCAAATCAAGAGCAGAAAAAAAAAAAATTGCAAATAGATTTGGGTGGCAGCTGATTTTAAGCATACATGACACACTCTTCATAGTGAAGAGACAGACAAACACACTGACATTCCCAAAAGCCTAAATCTTTCTTCACTTGGAATTTTGACTGTAGCTGTCTCTGCTATGCTATAAATAAAACCTTTTTTTGGTAGTTCTGTGGTTCAGGCAAAGACCTGACAGTGGGTTCATGACTAACACAAGCATCAGTCCCTTATTATCTTACAATAAAACCTTCATATCTCTTCTCTGTAACTTCCTACAAGCAGCACCACACAATAGTGACCCTCTCTTCTTCATCAAACTGCAGGACCAACCAACTCCTTCCTGTTCCTTACACAATGACCTAACCCTTTATGTCCCTCAAACAACTGCCTGACCCTTCCTCCTCACAGCACAGCCAACAAACTTTGACTGGCTAACTCAGTCTTTTATAAAACCCACCCTTATTGGACATAGCTGCAACCTATTAAGGGCAAGGTTGTGTCCACTCTTTGGTAATGAGTACAGCTGCAACTCATCAGGGGCAAGATTGCCTTCAGCACTCTCTATTCTCTTACAATCTGTTCTCCCACAAAGACCTTGGAATAAGATTATTTGGGAGTGAAAGGACTAGGCTTCCAGGTACAACTTACTTCGAGGTCATTGGTCAGCTTCATGTCTAAGTCAGGGTTCAGAAGGGCAGGACCACATCTTATCTACATTCAGCAAGGAGAATTTTTCAAGTTTTGCTCAACAATTTTTCAACATTGCTCAGGTTACAGTCATGGCAAATAATCCCAGACAGTGAGTTACATCTTCACCACAGCTGACAGCTTGATTTCAGGTTTGTGGTATTTTAACTTTTTGACTATTTTATGAAAAAAAAATTACAGGTTTGAATTAATTTACTTTGTATTTGAGGTAGAGAAAGCCTTTTATTATTCCTTTTAATTACAAAGAGAAACAGCAGGATCATGACGGGAAGAGAAAAGCTGGGGAATTTCTATAGAGCAAGAAGTTCTGAAATGTTCATAGTTCCCTCCTGTAGGAATGTAATGCTGGTGGCATTTGTAATCATTCATCTATCAGCAGCAACACAAAACATTTTATTATATTTCTGACACATTTATTTCCATGTCCTCTGCTTCCCTCAAGTGCTAGATATACTCACCCTACTGGACTCCCACCTGCTATAAATCACTTGCTCAGCATGGTTTATTGCCTTATTTAAACAAGCCAGAAAATCCCCAGTAAAGCTGAAAGGACCAAGCCACCCTTTCAGTAGCTTCTTTATGTCCACCTGCACATACCTGGATGATGCTAAAACATCAATCATCCTGCTGGGAATGCTGAGGTACCCAGAGCTGCACACTCCCTAAGATTTATGTTGGGGAGGGTAAAGGTGCTCAGCTATACACATCATATTTCTTTCATGTTTCTCTCAGGTTTTAAGGGGTTGGAGCCCACACAATACCAAAAATTTTCCATCCTTATTTCTTTGAGTTCAAAGCTTCCATTGAAGATAAAGTCTTTACTTTTTTGTAACTACAAGATAAGTCTATATCAGTTACTTAGAGGATGTAATGGGAAAGTACCCAGCAGGGGGGTTTTCTGAGCAGTTAAAACTCTAAGAAAAACAACACTACTTTCACACAATGTTTAGATGAGCAGTTACCTGGAAGGGGCCGGAGGTGGTTGCTGTTTTGGTACCTGTTAAAACACTCTCTGCTGTGTAAACAACAAGCATAAATCATTTTCTTACTGCAGTGAAAACTGAATGCTATTTGTTAACAATTCTGAATTTTCCAAGAGCCAGTAGTAACCATAATGGGGTTCAGCATGGCAAGGGACTAAGAGTCTCTTATTAAAAACATGCCCTCAAATTAACATGCCCAATGCTGGTCAGTGCATCGTGGTATTTGACCATATTTATAGAAAGATAAGAAATTAGTCACTGAGGAAGTGTTCTCAGAAACTGAAATTTCTGTGCACCATCACTTTGCATTACAGTGGTCCTAAAGAACTCATACCAGCCAGAAGGATCAAATTCAGGGCAACCTAAGCAGAAAGTAGATGTATTTAGTATTTAAAAGAAGTAATTTTTGGAGATATTCTGTGTATCATACTTACTTAATTGACTGCCAGAGAGGGAAAATCTTCAAATGAAGAAACAACTCCCTGACAAGAAGTGATTGTGCCTCACTAGTGTGATTGTACCCAGAACCACAGAACAGAAGAATGAAACTTGTTTGTCCTAATATCTACATAAAGCTCCTTTCAGCAGTACAAACACAGTCTGAGTGAAGTTCTAGAGGCCCTGGGATTCCCTTAAATGAGAACACCAAGCAGGGCACCGCAACTTCCTGCTGAACTCCCCATACCCAGGTGGATGATGAGCTGTACCTCCATCTGCTGCAGCAGTGACACATTGGACTCTCCACATGGAAACATATGGCTGCTCTCAAACTAAACAAATGTAGCTATGCAGATCTACAACATGTTTTCATTTTTAAATATGCAGCTATGAGCTTAGAAGCCCACTGAGGTCCCCCTGCTCGGCTTAGCTGGGAGGAGCTGGCTAATAAAGATGAATGGGAACGATGGAACTAGCATGGAAGATAAAAACTTTAATAACAAGAATAGCAAACATGGCGCAGGTGCAGAGACTAGATTCCAAAGATGCCGGGGGTGGGGCAAACACAGCCATGTATAGGGGCAAAGGTCCAAGCACAACCTGAACTCAGGATATGATCTTATTTGAATTAGGCATGGAGCCAACTGGAAACAAGAACTGGAAACTGTTACCATGATTGACAGGGGCCTTTCCCAGTCACACCTCTTCCAAGGCCGCAGGCATCTCACTGGCCAGAACCAGAAGGGGCATAGAGCTATAGCCAATGGAATTATCCAGACCGCGTCTTTCAAATGCCCTTTATAAGGGAGGGCTTGGGAATAAATGCTCTCTGTTGCAACATGAACTTGGTGGTGAGTGGTCTTTGTCTATTGCACCACTCCCCCCCATGACACTCACAGAAACTTGAGGATGTTTTATTAGCATACTACTAATTCCCATGACTCTGCTCTTTCCCACCGTGGCCTGGTCAGGTGTCCCTTCACCTCACTGCCCTGCCTGCCATGGTTTATGGCCAAAACCCTCTGTAAAAGCACAAAAAAAAGCTAAGGAATCCCAGCAGGATGAGATCCCACAATTCCCCTATTAGAAAAATACTGAGTTAAGATTTCTAAAAAACTCTAAACTGACAACTTACAAAGTAGGGTAACCCCTTAAACACAATAACAACTACAAAAATCAGTGAAACCGTTTTGAGCAAAGATAAAGCTCAACCCTATAAGTTCTAGTTTTTGAACAAGATGTAAGGGATGGCTATTTGCAAGCCTCAAGGTGTTTTTTCTGCAGGTACTTTTTGGGGTTCCTCCTGTAGACTTTCCTGATCTTGCAGAGGCTGCAGATATGGCTTGATTTCTTTGCTGAAACCCAGTCTTTTACCTGTAGCGATACAAGCATACTCTTCCCCCCAGGTAATCAGAGGAAAGGGTCTTATAATTTGTAATAAAATCCTTAATTAGTACTGGGGGGGTCTTTTGTTTTAGTAGGTGTTTAAGAGACCCATGTGTTCTTTCAATAATTGATTGGCTCGTGGGAGAAAGAGGAATGCCTGTGATATTTTTGATCTCCCAGAGATTTATAAAAATGCTGTATCTCTGGGAGACTTAGGCAGGCCCATTATCTGGTTTTATTTCTTGTGGGATGAATAGAGTTGAAAATGCTTGTAGAAAATGTTTAAAAACATCTCTTGCCATTTCACCTATGTGAGCAGAGGTGGTGACTGCTTTTGAGAAAGTATCTAGTGAGACGTGTATATATTAACATTGCTTTGCCAAATTTGTAAACTGTGCAGCCCTGTAGGATTTATTCCTGCCCTGAGAGATGGCAAAGAATATTTCTGGCAGTCAGGGCATGTAGTGATGGTGTGTGTTAGTGTAGGGGTGTTAGCTTGTTTACTACCTTTTGTTAGGAATCCTAGTAAAGAAGTATGAGAGTCTACATTCATGACAGTAATAGGGATCCTGTTTCTAAGAATAAAAATTGAAGTTTTAAGCAAAGGGTATAACTGATCATTAGTAAATGTTTTCAGGAATGAATTTTCAGCTCTCTCAATAGTACCTGTAAAATAAGCAGAATTAGTTACCAAATTAAAAAGCTTGTAACAAAACAAACAACAGGACTGAATCTTCATAAATCATCTTCAGTAAAGGCTTAACCCAATTAATCATTGGTAACAGTCTTTGCAAATTGTGGAGCGTTTCTGTTTTTCATTTGGCTGCCATGGTTGATGCTGTACAAACTGAGAGAGAATTCTAAGTCCCAAGTATTTCCTGGGTGATGTTTTGTAGCAGACATGGAGCTAGCAAGAGCTCCATGGAGGATGGAGGCTTAGAGATAAAAAAATGCCAAGTCATAGTAACTAAGCCTGAAGCCCTCTTTCCATCCCTCCAGGCTAGCTTATCTCTCTGTGACCCTACAGGCTATTTTTCCCTAACCCTTACAACTGGTCAGTTCCTGAGCCCTTCTACCCCTATATAAGGGGCTACTTTAGCCCATTCTGGCAGAAGAGCTGTCGCTGGAACCCTTCACGGACCCCTCAATGAACCACCGTGGAACCCCCGAGGCTGCCTTCTCTCTCTCTCTTCGCCTGCCTGCTCCCTGGGGGACTCTGACCCTGCGGAATCCAGCTATCCGGCTAGAAGCAGCCCCCGTAGCTTTTCAATGTTTGTTGTATCTTTTTCTCTGCGATAGTCAGCCCTGCCTGTTGGATGGCTGTGATGATAGCTTTTAAAGTAGCATCTAAAAATGGACTATTTCTGGCTGTAATAAGTATACTATCCATATAATGATGAACAATTGCCTGTGAATGATTCTGGCGAAGGGAAGCCAGGACTTTATGTGTGGTTTGCTAGGCCTTCACTTTCTATCTATAAAGTCTAAAGCAGGTGTATTACTATCAGGCACTTGAATTAGTGCTTTCATTCCTGTGTTTTTAATATAATCAAGCACTGCCTTTGAGAGATTTGCAGCCTGCTCATTGTGCTGAGAATATAGCTCTTCTCTAGCTAGGTATTGTAGTGTTAACACTGACTGTGCTTGGTCCTCAGCATAGACAAACAACAGTTGAATTAACAGTCTGTTCCACCCCCTCCCACAGTGTGAATTCAAGTGGAGATAGCAGCACATTCATCACGTGTTTTAAGTCATGAGGAGTTAAAGGATAAACAGAGAAAGTAGCTTGCATTAGATTCTTAAAGAAAGAAGAATTCCTTCCATAGTTTTTGGCAGTCTTACTCAGTCCCTTTATAGTCCTGTAGGCTAGAGGTTTCCATGTAGGGCCAATTTTCCCCCTCCTGTTCATTACCGTACTTGGCTGGGTCTTCTGCCATGGATCAACAGAATTGCTGGATGTAGGAGAAATGAGGTCTTCAGCCAAGGAGGGGGAGCAGTTTGCAAGCACAGTGTTGCTATTGTGAAAGCAGACCTCGTTCCCCAGTACCTCTTCTGGGGAACAAGCCAGGTATAGGGACACAGGTCCAATCAGAACATGAACTCAGGGTATGACCTTATTTGAATTAGGCATGGAGCCAACTGGAAACAAGAACTTGAACCTTCACCAAATATAGGATGGATCTATTAGCATACTACTAGTTCCCATGGCTTAACTCTTCCCCACCATGGTCTGGTCAGGTTCCCTCCCCTCAGTGCCCTGCTTGCCACGGTCTATGGCCAAAACCCTCTGTAAAAGCATCTGAGGTAAGGAATCCCAAAAGGATGAGATCCCACATGCAGCTTGTTCAGTTTCTAGAAAATAAATCTTGCCAACCAGTAAGTGTTATAGTTTACTGGGATTTTTGATGGCCATCTGGCCCCAAAACAATTGATTGGCAAAGTATTGTCTGTAATCATCATCTAAGATCATATGCTTATACCTTTCTAGCTCATTCTAAACAGCCAGAGGTTACATGCACCATATAAAGAAAAAGTTAGAAAAGAGATATAAGCAGCAAAAATCCCCACAGCCATGACATGAATTTGATAGCACTGTAGCAATGTATTCAAATGAACTATTTCCCTGCTTCCATCCTAACAGGTCCCACAAAAACACACCTGCATTTGTATTTGAAAAGTCATCCACAGCACTTGTAAACCAGTGTGCTTACTGTTTGTGAGCAAAACCAGGTACAACAAGCCAATAAATTCATATAAATCTGCACACTTTAATATAGCAATTACTTTATAAAGTAGATTATACAACAAGGGAAGTTAAAGTATGTTGATGCACAGGGAAATTTAAGTGTTTAGGTATAATTCAAAGTCTAGTTTTCTGTTGAGTGCGGTAAGAATTTTCCATGTTGTTTTACAAAAAACCATGCAGATTAGATTTCAAGTCAGTACTCATAAGCATCGCTTTTGTAGTGCAAGAAAATTCAGTTTTCTTACCACAGCAAAAAAATTTGAGGAAGGAGGAACTCATGTCCAGTGTAAATGATCAAAGAATCCATTTAGAGCTGTTTACAAAGCACTCTTTTTCTTATTTTTTTCTCACTTAAATGTTTTTCATTCTACTCTTTTATCAAGCACCACTGTAGCTGCAGGACAGACCTGGCCCTTTCCAGCTCCTCTGGTCAAGGCAATGATTTTGGAAGTCAAATACCTTACACTCTGTAAGTCAAATTGAATTTGGAAGCATGATCTTGCCCAAAAAGTTAAATGCTAGAGTGGCTCTTTCTTCCTCCAAGGGTCAGAATCACAGCAGGAAGAGCAGTGCCCACTTTGAAAGCCCTTGTGGTTTTTAAGAGCCAGATGAGGAGTTTCAGGAAACTATTGCAGTTTTCAGTGTGGACTCTGAATTTCTGTTAAGAACTGAATAGTGTTATTTTCTCTATTTTCACTCTGTAGCTTCATTTATTTTACGTAATTCTTTTTAAAACCCACATAATAGGAGTTTAGGAAACTCCCTGCATACTAGATATACCAGGTACGCCTCTATCACCTCTAGAGTTCAGAGACAGAGCAGTCTTACCACTTTTTATTCCCCAAAGATCCCTTATCTTACTGTATAGAACCTGTACATAAATCTTGTACAATCTACAAGTGCACAACTGAAGAAAGGCAAGGGAAGTGGAAATTTAGAGCTGAGAGCTTAAATAATATGCCCTAGTAAGGAAAACGAGCAGTGCTAGAGAGAGAAACAGTGTTGATGTGGGCAACAGAGGTTCCAAACACCAGTCTGGAAACACACTGGCTTCTGGTTGTACTTGTGACTTGAGAGAGAGTCACATTCCAAGCAAGGCTTGAACACAGAGCTCTGAATTGCCCTAAGAACAGTTAATTTAAAAAATAACAACAAAACACAAAAAACCTAACCAAGCAAAAAAAAAAAAAAAAAACCCAACCCCACATAACATGCCACACAGCAAATCAAAATCCCCAAAACACCCACCTTCAATTCTATGAAACCACCTCTACAACCTCCTCCCCAAACACTTTGTCTTGTCAACACAGACCCAACATTAACCTCATAGTATTCCTCCTTATTGTCTCTTTCTCTCTCCAAACACAGTCCAAACACAGTCCACATCTTCAGATGATCCACTCAGTCAGGACATGTTTCCATTTCCTCAGCCTCCCAATGCCCTATTCTTATTTCTCAACCTTTCTTGTAAAAACGGATCCCAGGTCCATTCCTGGGTGTTGCAGAACACTGTATTGGGTCTGACCAAGGTAAAGTTCACAGCCCTTACTGTGCTGTGCTTTGCATTGGTAGCTGGATGGGTGTTGATAACAGACCAGTGTTTTGGCTACTGCTGAGCAGTGCTGTCCCTCTGACATTTGTTCCCCCACCAAAGTGGATAGGAGTGGGCAAGATCCTGGGAGGGGACCACCAGGCCAGCTGACCCAAATTAGCCAAAAGGATAGTCAATACCCTATGATGTTGGCTCAGATATTTAAGCTAAGTTAGAGAGGAAAAAGGGGGGGCATTCATGAGTTTTCAGTGTTTGCCTTCTGGAGGAGCCGTTACACATCCTGAAGCCTTGCTTCCCAGGAAGTGTCTGAATATCACTGCTGATGGAAAGCAGACTGATTTTTTTTCCTCTGTAGCTTTTGTGTATGTAGATCTGCACTTATTTATTTCTTTTACTATAATAAAACTGCCTTACCTCACCCTGCTGGTTGGACTACATCCTATTCTCTGCCCTCTCCCAGTGGGAAAGGGAGTCATAGAGCAACTGAATGGGTGCCTGGCACTCAGCCAGGGTCAACCCACTACAAACACACAACTTGCCGCTCTCTCATAACCTTCCTGTGCACAGTGCAGATCACTTGGAACAGTCATCAAGGCTTGATAAATTGCAGTTTTTCATTAGTTCATTATCATATGTTCATTACATTATCATGTTGCAGAAAACAATTTGTTTACAATTCCCTTTAAAACAATCCATGTGGTTGTTGCAAGTGATCAAGCATTATTTTAAAAGCTTCCTCATTCTTTTAGGTTTTATGTTAAATTAGAATCAGATTTAAGCACCCTATAAAAGAACCTGTCTTCCACAGGGAATTACCAAGTCAGGGACACAAATTGTAATGCAGAGAATAAAGAAATGACCCTCTTACCATATAAATTGGATTAGATAATCACAAATTTATCATGCAGAGTCAGAGATGTATCTTAGAATTTTAAAAGACCATGATTCTTTAAAGTCCACAGAAGAAGAGGAGAGAATGGAAATGCACGTCATTAGTTTCTTTGTGTAACTCTCCCTTGACATCTCCACATTGGTTTTCTCCTCAGCTCAGTGTCTTAGTTTACCAAGGCAGCCTGTAGTTTTAAGTCTGGTCTCATCTAAATGCACCTGTCATATGCATTACTTTTGCCTCAGTGACTACATTTATTTTGCAATTACTCCAAACTCAATGATAAATCAGATATGGACACAATGATCCTGGATAGAAAGCCAATTTTGCATTTTTTAAATGCAAAAATGTACAAAAATCTGGTTGGTTTTCAATTTAATTCCTCTCCTAACTATACAATAAAATAATATATTCTTGGAAGTTTCCCACTCTGTTGACTAACTAAACAAACAAAAAAAACCCAAACAAAAATCCCACACACAAAAACCACACGAAGATCCTTAGCTATTATAATCATCTCCCTGAAGAAATTTTCTGGATATTGTCTTGGACAAAACTGTGAATGAAAGAGCTCAGGCAGAACCCAGGTCCTGATGCCAATTTCCCCATAACACCTTCAAATGCTGTCATGCAATACATCACCCCTGACAATGTTTTGTTTGCTTCTCAACCTGAACTGTTACTCTTCTCATTCAAAATCCTCATTAAAACAGCAAAAATTCTCATCAAAATATTGTGTAGCAGTGGATCTCCATCTGCATCCTTTGTATCCCTGAGCACCATTTGGATGGTGCAAGAGGAAATGAAGATCTGAAATGAAGTCCTCAAATTACACTGATAAAGAACAGGTCTGAAATGCTATTATTTACAGAAGAACCAGGGTAAAAATATTTATTTAACTTTACATAAGTATTTTTGTTATTTACATCCTATTCATAAACCATTTCTATGTGTGTGTGTATATATATATATATATATTTTAACTCAGTGAGAGTTAGATCAGACTGTAACTAGGAACCAAAGTTCACAAAACCATGAGCTGAACTAACCAACAGAACAGCCACTTTGCTAGAGAACTCTCAGAAAATGTTTTGCTGAAAAGTTGATGTTTATGCATTCAAGTCATCTACAAGACTGAGGAGCATACATTATTCCATCATGTTGGCAGTAAATTTACACTCACTCAACTGGCTTCAGATCTGATTGTTTCAGGTGGCAGAATAGGAAAAACTGACTAAATCTGAAAGTTCCATCATTTGTTCACAAGCAATTTGCCAACAGAAAGATGCCAAAATTCTTTCATATTTATCAGGAGCTACTTGCTCAATTATTGATTGTGCATGACTGTAAGACAAAACCAGCTCATGACGTGCCAGGATCACAACTGACAATAATCAGACTCACACATATAAGTCACAGAGAAATTCAAGTGGATAAAATAAATACACAGTCAATGCTGCCAGCCCTCCCACATAAATAAGCAACAGTTTTATTCTTGCAGTGGATTGAACTGAGAATTTACCTCTTCTCACAATGACGGAGCACTCAGGACAAGCAATGGTTTTGATTTCAGAGGAATTACTTTGAGGATAAGAATCTCAGGTGATGAACAAACCCTGAACAATGGGAACCACTGAGCAAAATCTGCCTGTCAAGTGCCTAAATGGAGCTGAAAAGGGCTACCCAGCTTGGCTACCCAGCTTTGTTTTGTGATATGAAATATCCTTCATTCACAAATTCAAGTGAGTCTCATTCACACTGGCTCTGCCAGGTTTATCCAACAGGAAAAACCTGAATAGGCAACAGCACACCAGTCAGTTATCTGTAGGATATACAGAGGTATATTCAGGAAAAAGACAAACAAACACATAAGTGGAATAGGGCCCAATTGCTGGAAGTTTTCCACATTTCAAATGTTCAAAATGCTAAGACAGAAAAATAAAAAAACTTCCAAATTTAAAAAGGGTTTCAATTAAAATGACTTGTGCACTTTATTGTAGAGGAATCAGAATCCTAAAAATGCACCCAAATACATGAGAGGGACTCTGTTTGTAAGACTATCACAACAGATATTGCATTCTTAGTGTTTGCCAGCTGGCTTATACACTACAATCTTATACACTATAATCTTCTAAGCTGTTGGAGCATTTCTAATGGTTCAACATTCTTAAAATCAGATGATGCTAATTATAATAGGACCTTAAGTTATAATTTAGCTGTAGAACAAGATGTTACCAAAAACTGGATACAAAAAGAAAATCAGATTTCTAGGCTCAGGAAGAAATTCTAATTCATTTTGATTGAAGTGGTCAGCAAGTATCATGAAAAGCAGCCATGGAGTTTAAAATATTAAACTATTTATTCAAAAGGCTTCCATAATATGTTTACTTACTGAAGAAATCAAAGCCTCTCAGAAAAATAAGTAAGTAATTTTTATTTTAAGAAATTTATGAAGGAAGTTTGATAATAATAAACACTGGTGGTAATTGCCTCCAGAGTTTCAGGCAGATTATTTAATTTAGTTGGTTGGAGTGTCCTTAATTGCAACTAATGCTTTTCAAAAAAATAAAGGGCGAATTAAAACGGACAGTTGTTCTTTCTAGTGAGGATTTCTCCTCTCTTTAAAATTCCAGTCAGCTTTATAAATTAATAAAAATGCAGACAGGGCAAAGGATAAGTTCTGCAGCACCCAGATGAAACTCACTTCCAGGACATTTGCCATTTTGCTTGCAAGTGGCAGCAACACCAGCATTCCTGTACACTGCTAAAGAGTCAGAAAGCCTCTGCTTTAAGGTCCTTAGGAAGTGTAAGTTTTACTCCACACTGACAGTGCTTCCAACAGCAGGAGATAAGGAGAGCATTGTACACGGCTTTCCTCAGTGGAGCCTCTCAAACCCTGCTGGCTCTGCCGTGATTAACTGAGAAAAAGTACAGGGTAAAAATACTTGGGGAAATCACCTGCTGCCTGCAGGCCTGACTCTGCACACAGTAATCCACCAAACTCTTGCTCAGCCTGTGGGCACTCACAAACAGGTAATTAATTCTCTTTACACTTGTTCCATGTTCCGTATCAATCTATGGTACAGATTTTAAGGTAAAATAGGCTGCCAGCCTAATAAAGACTACATCAACAAAAGAAAAACTTATGTCAAAAAGCATATTTTAAATATATAAATTATAAAAAAAAAGGTCTTTATGAAGATACAGTGCTCCTTTTGGCATTATTTTAGTCTTCCTTATGGCTTTGACTACACATAGAGCCCATCATATGATTTCAAATATTTTAAGCTACTGCATTACAGTGCTGTTCAGAAAATTGTATTAATTTTTATAGCTATCTTTTATTTTTTAATTATTACAATGGCTGCAGATAAAGGGAGCTATTTCCATTCCAGCTCCAGAATTACAGACAGAACATTTTCATACAGCAGTCATAGCAAGTACAGACAAAAAGGAAAGAAAAAAATGAACAGTTATATCACATGGTTTTGGTTATCATGACAATCTATTTTACTATGAAATCCAGATTTTGGGATGCATAGATGAGGGTGAATATGGACTGAAAATAAAAGACATAAATGACAAAGTTTAATAATGTTACATCTTAGCCAGGCACCACTGCTTGCTCTTATCTTGCTCTTACATAAGGTCCCAGAACACATATTTAAAACTTGTTCCAAGTTTTAAGTGCCCTTTAAATCACCAAAGACAGTCTTTAGGACTAGGATCTCATAGGCAGCTCCTCCTTAATCAATCAGATCCTACTGATCTATTAGATAGCACAGAAAGTACTACTCCAAGTCTGAGGAAAACAAATACAACACGCCAACACCAAGAATGACCAGGGCTCACAGGAGCAAGCAAACCCTTCAGCACAAACTCATCTAATGTTTTGTGCTAAGTCCAAGAGGAAAATAAAAACAAAAACAAAACACAAACACACACACACCAAAAAGATGTAACACTGAGAAATTCTAGAAAGCCTAAAACTTTTACCCTGTTGCTATAATTCGCTAAATGCTGCCACTGCCACATTAACAGATGACATATGGGATGGTAAATCACATTGGAAATGTACTATACAAACATCTTATTCGTGCATTTATGGAAATGGTGTATTTTGGAGATGTGTCATTCTACCTCAAGCCAAAATACAATTAGTAAAGTTTAAAGTTATATTGCAGCTCTTTATAAAGAAAAACAGCTCAGTATTCAGAGTATGAACAGCTTGCAGAAAGTGTAGAAAGCTACATGAACAGCTTTGCAGAAAGTGGGCACATTTCCTCTTCCTCACCTCTAGAGCTGCAATTCTGATTTAGAAATAAGAATAAGAAAATTAAATTTTAAATAATTGTGGGAAAGAATCACCCAATTTCCACTGTTGTTCCAATATGCATCTGTGGCAACGATCCACTTTCCCAAAAGTATTCATTGCATCTTTTTTTTTTTAATATATTTTCCTCCACAGGCAGCAATTTACACACAGCTTTCAAACTACTGGAATATATTATAACAAACATCTGCACAGCCTGCAAATTGAGAACATCCTCAGTGAAATGGAACAAGAATATGGTGTGGATGTAAAACCAGATTTTAGAAGTACATGACAAGGTCAGAGTCATTTACTAAAATAGTCTGTTTAATCATCCTCTCAAAGAACTTAACATTTTGTTTAACTTACGAAGATAAAAAAAAATCCAGGCAGGAAAAAAAATGTTGTCTATTGGTTTAGAAGAGCCTGAGTGTCAGCAGAATTGCTCAATACTCTCTAAATAGGAAATCTGACTTCATTCAGCTGGACACAGAAAGCAAAGAATCAAAAACTCCATTAATAAGAGCACATGGGAGAAAACATGAAAGATGTATTTAAGTCTTTATTTTGGTAGCATTTGAGAATATCTGTTTCCTATATGGTGCATCCATAAGATCCACATTTCTGCTGAGTCAGGTGATGCTACTTCCTGGAAATCACCTCAGCCTCATAAAACATCAGTTTGTTATTTTAGGTGTAAATAATCTGTAGTACAGAGGCATAAAGTTTAGCAGAATTATTTATTGCAGATAATTAATTTTCCCAGCACTTCTAGATTCTCCTAATTTCACAGTTTCAGATGGTTCATCAAGAACACAGACACCATGGATCTGCTCAGGTTTATAGAAAGACTAAAAGAAGAGCAAGCAAAGCTGGGCCTTAAGGGCAGCAAGGAGACTCTGATAAATCAAACATAGATCTTTTATGTCACTGATATTACTGCTCTGTTTTAGAATTTCAAGCAAAAATATAGAAATTTCTGATCAAATAATACAAAGTTGACTAACTTGATTTTGCACCTGTTGTCATAGGTGTCAGTAGTTGAATATCAAGCAAAAATTATAAACAGCAAGCATTCCCTAAGAAATTATTTCTATCAACTGTAGATTTGCCTATGCAAGAACAGAAGAACCTGTGAGGACATGGATGATAGTGTGAAAATCCACTTTCTTGTAACTGGCTGGTTTTAATTCACCACTACCTGGTGGTTTTAATTCACTCCATGTATTTCTCCCCACAGCCAGGAATATAAACTGGCAGGTACCTAAGGGAAAGGCATTGTGTCTGAAGTAAGGATGGATTCTAACTTTTATTCTCAAAATCAGAGAAGTCTCCCATCAAACAGAGAGAGGCCAACCCTTTAAAGGCCAGTGTGAACTCGCCGGTGGCCAAAGGCTATGTTCCTGCTCACACAGCAGTGAGCAGGCTGAGAGGATGGGCTTTGTAAGGAACATACCAACACCACTCCACCACAGCAGCCTCAAATATGCAGTTCTAATGCTGGAAATTACAGTGCCAAGGAAAACAATGCTCTGGGGAGCCAGTGAAGGGGATTAGTGAAGCTTGGCATAAGGAGGTAGGCAGACATGCTCTTGGAGGAGAATGCTCCTGGCCAGCTCAGATATCATGTCAGTATTCAGGTGGCACTAATTACTGACTTATCAGCCACACTGTATTGTAATCAAACCGTGTTTCACCCCATGGTCATATCCTGACCACGTCATATCAATGTTTGTCACCTGTAACACCAGAACAGTTCAGGCTTTTTCACTGGATGTATAAATTGCCTAATGTTGTCATTAGTAAGTCAAAGTCTTCACCCACAATTTTCTTGATTTGTACAAACTAAACTGGTATTATATGAGTGGTTTTGACCAAGTAGTTGTCAGTCAAAGATTTAAGTTAATTACCACTGACTGGATGTGAAAAGCTGTCAATCTTTTTTTATTTTATTTTGCAGGTAAATGACAAAGCAGCAACTCTGGCTGCCAGGTACGTTGACAATTAACTGAAGATTAGACTTCAAAAAGTACAAAATGTTGGCAAAATTAAAATTTCCTATGGAAGTGTATTATTTATGTTAGCTACAGGAATTTTTTTTTTTTTAGACACAAAATATGCTTAATATTTTAGTTATCTGCATTTTGATAGCTACTTATTGTGCACACAAACTTATTTTGTGGTACATTATGCTTATAGCCAAAAAACCAGGGAAAATTCAAAACAATAAAATGAGAAGTTAAAAGGCTGCCATACTGTGAAAAACAAGGGAAGCATGCATGTAGCCCTGAACAAGATGTTGGATGCCTAAATAATGAGAAATCTGAAATATTGTCATTGAATTTACTGCTAACAGGAAAAGACTGACTTCCAGAATATTGCCCAAAAAATAATTCAATTACTATAAAAGGGGAAAGCCAGCAAAACAACAACAGATATGCTGTTCAGGCTACCTATTTCTGGAAAAGGCATTTCAGTCTTTGGAGAAGGCTTTTATAATTCACAGTCATGATGAAAAGAAACATCTTAATCAAGTTGTGTACCTAATAGAATGACTAATCACTATGACTATTACATAAAAATTGGGTCTTATTACATACATTTAAATTTGGGAGATTATAAGATACATGAGTCTGAAATATTTTTAAAAATCAACCAAGTACAAACAAAAAAATCCCATCACTTCATTATTTACTTGCAGCCAGACTGAAACAAACTTTACCTGAAGACAAAGGAGGAAATTGCTCTAAGGAACTCCACACCACTGAGCTCCTGAGAGACCCAAGAAGTGGACAGGATTTTTGAAGCTTTTATTCAGGTATTTTGTAACTAGTCTGATTACCATTTCCTTTCCGGATGCAAATATAGCTAGAGCTCTGAACAGAAGGATGTAATGCCAAATCAAGTCATCTTTGCCAGCTGGATTTTGCCAGAATAGCACTGAAGGACTAATTTCCTGGGAAACCAATTTATGAAAAGCATAAAACCTTTCATATCCTAAACAAACACTAAAATGAAAAAGTAACTTAATGACTTGTTAATTACTGTTCTAAACATTTATTTTTGTTTTACAGCTTAGAAATCATAAACAAAGAATGGAAAATAATTAAATCTGAGAGCTATTTTTGCAAACACATCAGATTGTATTAAGCAACAGAAAAGCCATTAATGACACAGCTGAGTGTCTGCTACTCTATAAATGTGTGTGTGTGGGCACGTGTGTGTGTGTATGTGTATATTTATATACATAGATACGTACTTGTGAAAAACAGATAAATCACATGGAATTGTTTCAGCTGCAACAGCCTTCTTTAGGGTTTGATGTTGCACTCACAAAGATAAGTAGTGAGTCCCCCATTTACTTCAGTTGTGCACCATCAGGAATTTAATAACTCAATTATTGTAACCCATTTATTTCAGACTTCTAGATGCATTAGTCAGCACAGACATAAAAGGCAGTTTAAAAGTGAGGGGGGAGTAGAAATTAAAATCCAAACTCATAGTCTCTTCAGTGGAAACACACTTTGATGGAGCACCTGGAGCCCTGTCTGTTGCCGTAGCTGGAAGCTGCAGGGGAAGCCCCAGCATGTTTTGTTTTTAGCATCTCATTGTTCAGCATTTTGCATGTGGAATATAAAAATGCAACCAGAACATGGTGCACAATAGATTAGTCTTTAAAACAGACTGAGGTTCCTGGGATGCACAAAGATAAACATCTCCAATTCCATGATGTCCAACGTTTTACCAAAAGGCAGCTTGCTTGTCTTTACATTAAACTTTTTCCCCCTTCTCTAAGCTTTCATCATATAACTTCTTCCCTTTGGGGTTATTTTTTCCTTTCTACATCTCCCTTTTTGGGTCAGGTATGTAAGATTGTGTACTGTTTGCAATATTTCATTAAAATCCAGGTGCCGTAAGAGCAATATATACACGCAAGGGCTTGTCCTGCTGTGGTTGGGCATTCAGAGCAGTGTGCAGGGTTCAAAGCAGTGCTTTCAAAAAAAAATCTATTAATAGCAAGCAGCTGTCAAATATTCTAGGAAAAAAAACCCCACTGCTTCCATCATATGCTAAGACTAAAAATGATGCAGCAGGGAAGTAAAGAAAGTTTATGTTGTGACTTTTGATTTATGTGATAATTGCAGTGATTGACAAGAGTCTGAGAAACAAGCAGGAAGCTATGGAAGTTTATAATGCACTGACATTTTCAGGCAAGGATAACTGTCACAATTGTCAGAACTTTAATAAATATTTAACTTTTCAGCTCCTTCAATAATGAGATCTCTTCTACTTTCTGTTATTTAGTTATCAAAACTCCATTATCTGTCCTTCCTAGCCCAATATATAATAAAAGCATTCACAATGAGTCACCTTTTAAAATGTGATTCAAATAAAAAAAATAAATCACTGACATTTCAGTGATAAGGTGGGCTGAGCTTCAGAAATGCTTATGGAAATAGAGCAAAACCTCAAACACTTCAGAGTTCCAATTCGACCCCTCTTCACACGGGCATAAATCTTGGGGCAAAGCAGCAGGAACTACACACAGAACAAAGCAGGATTTTCTTCAACAAATCTAGGTTTGAATTTCTCCAAAGCTTGACCTATTTTTTGTTTTGTTCATCCCTCACTTACAATGAAAATTAAGAAATTAAATCAGAAGCTTAGAGAATCCCTAAAGTAGCTGCAGTTTTTCAAGAACAAAGCAGACAGACCGGCACTCTAGAGAGCATTTCCCTGTTAAAAACTTCTTTACGTACAGCAAAGATGAACTTAACTCTTCTACCTTCAAACTGAGCCCTACAAGGTTTGGTAAATATAACAGATCAGTTGTTAAAGACTAAAAAATTATAAATGCAGGGGGGAAAAAAGAGAAACACATATGCCAATTTAGTGCAGAACTGTAAAGCAATACCCAAAGCAAGCTCCCACATCATCCTGGCTACAGAGAAAAGAATGAATTAGATAATCTCTCAAGCAAAAAAAAAAAAAAAATCCTATTATTTTAGAGATCATGCTACAAAAGAGTGAGTATTTGAGATTAGCCGTGGTTAAGGAGACCACAGCTCACAAATCAGATGTAAGAAATTGTATTCACACAAGCCATGACTGATAATCACAAAGCAGAACTACAGGAGCACAGTAAGGAAACAGAAAATAAAACACTTCCATGCATTCCCTATTAATAAAAGACCCTTGTCACCAAATATTTCACCCCATGGTTCAGAAACTACCAGGATCTGGGACCTTGGGAGAAGGATCTCAGCGTGACACAGAACTTACACCACTGGGCTCACTATCTGAATTTTCACTTTGCTAGGGAAAAAAAGATAATTGGGAATTCATTCCTACTAATATGCAGGGAAACAACATCAGAGAAAGAATTTTCCTCCTCCCCGAAAAGGGGAAAATATCCCAGTCTTAAAATCTGCATAAGCAAAGAGAAGGGCAAGGATGCTGTCCTAGGCTGATGTTAGGATGCTTGTATCCCCATTCTTGTGTCTGTTTATGCTGGATATTATGTTCTGTGCCTTCAAGAGTGGCTCTGAAGAGGGAATGTTTTGTTTTGGCTCCTTATCAGCCGCTCCCCCACGGCCGGTGGGACATACAGACGGGGCAGTACATAGTGCTGTTCCTGCTTCTTTGCTGGGCTTTTGGCTTTTGCTCTTGCTTCTGCTTGCTCCTGCTTCTGCTTGTTCTCACTTCTTGCTTTTTCTCATTAGTTAGTTTAGCTAAACAGTCCAAATTTCTTCCTGGACTGTTTCTCCTCTCCTCTTTTGGATCTACTCGAACCTGCTCCGGACTGGGACCTGGGAACACCGAGAGAGTTTGCACCCTGTGGCTGCAGCAGCTGCCCCAGCGCCGGAGGAACTGATACCAGAGCGACCACCCCCAAGAGAGAGACTTTCTGAATTTGTCATCTTATTCAGAGTGGTGAAACAGTGGTGTCATCCAGTATTGTTCATTTTGTGTGCAGGGGGTGCTGTGCTGTTCAATAAACAGGTTCTTTCCACTTCTCTCTGAGGAATTCTTCCCGAACTGGTTGGGGGGAGGGACCATGTGGGTTTGCTTTCTGGAGGGGCCCCTCTTTGGGGATTCTCTCCCAAATTTGCCCTAAACCGGGACAGATGCTGTTCCAGATTTCAAGGCAAGATGTATTCTATTGCCATCTGTATGGCAGTTGTCTGGTGTCAAGTGGGCAATGCTCCTTATCTCTCTTCCAGAGTGATCATAATCAACAGGGGACATCTGCTGATAAGGGGCTATTGAATGTCACCCCATGACTGATAAGAACTATAACATCCCATTGTGAGATGCTCCGCCCAGAGGGAGGAGCCAAGCAGTGCCATGCAGATATAACCTGCAAGGTTCTGACGCCAGCACAGCCTTTGCTCCACTGGACTCCCCAGAGGAACAGCAGCTGCTTCTACTTCCACGGATCTGTGGAGGAAGAATACACCCCTTTCCTACAGGACTGCCCTGCTCCAACAGAACCACGCCTGACACTCCAGGAGGACTGCAGCCCCTTTTCCAACTGGACTGCTACCAATACCCTGACCCACAGGGTGTCAGGTTGAGTTCTGACTCTGACAGTGTTGTTCTGGTGTATTGCATTGTTGTATTTTATCATTTTATGTATTTTTTCCCTTCCCTATTAAAGAACTGTTATTTCCTGCTCCCATACTTTTTGCCTGAGAGCCCCTTATTCATACCAATTGGGAGGGGTGGGGAGGGTTTGCATTCTCCATTTCAGGGGAGGCTCCTGTCTCCTTTAACAGACACCTGTCTTTCCAAACCAAGACAGATGCAAAACCTGGGATAAGGCCATATAGCATTTCCCCAGCCAAAACATCATTATTCTTCCATTAGTATAATAAAGACATAACATTCTAAACCAGAACTTGACCTGAGTGCACAATTCAGATTTAAAGTTTGAAAATTCAGGTAGTGGCTCAGGCTGTTCCTTTGAGAATTACTGTTTTCATACCATAGGGGTTGGTTGTGTTGTTTTGTGGGGGTTTTTTACATGAAAAATTAAGCATTAAATCAGTTTGAAATTATTTTTGATTCCTACTTTGGTTTGAAACAATAAAATGAAAAACAGCAGCAACACAGAGCTTGTGTTAAGGAAAGAAAAAGTGTTTTGACAAATAGTACCCACTATTTCAGGCAGGAAATGGGATTTGCATAAATTCTATTATGATTTTAATATGTTAGGGTTTATCTTATTTAACAACCTCCACAGGTACGTAAATAAAATTATGGATTTGCTGAATGTGCTATTAAATGAAAGTCTGAAATTGCACTGAGAAGATTTACAGCTTTATCTGGTGGGATTTAGGAAAACACAGAAGAGTACAAGGCAGCTCCATAAGAAGAAATTATAGTCTTATTCCCTTCCAGGTGGCAATTCCTTCCCACGAGTCAAAAAATAGTTAGTTTTGCCAAAGTCCTTGTAGGTGCAATGTTGTGCTAAGATATTAGAAGAGCTTTTGGGAGGCCAGAATTGCCTTTGTGGTTTAAATGAGCAGCCAGGTCAGAGTTGAATGTAAAACACTCACCCACCCTTAAACCTTGTCTGTTAAGCCTGTCTACTTCATGCCTGAAGCATCATGTTTATAAGTTCCCTTTCCTAATAATTTAAATCTAAATCCATCATAATTAAATTATTAAAATACTGTTAAATTTTGTTGAATTTTTATCTATTTAGGATCAAGTGTCATTAAGCCAATAAGAATTTTAATTAGCTAGGAGTATATGGCATCATATTTTCATTATTCAGGTGTGTCATAACAACACCCTATCAATATAATCATGCATATTATCCATGGCCCTTTTATTTGATTTTTTCATTTAACATCAAACATTATCTGTAATTAAGAAAATTGTTTATTTTTGTTCAGAAAACCAGTGCTGAACATCCCTAGCCCTACAAAAATGGCAATTTATTTATTGCTGATTTGCTGGCTTTTCCCCCACTTGTCCTTGGGCAAATTTACTCATTTATGAAATGCCGTTCATGAAAAAATACAAATCAGCTAAATCAGATTTTTTTAGATTCTCTCTTCATGAAACACTTTGTGCAATGTATTAGTGACAACTTGTAGATCTCACATAATTCTGAATTTATTTTTTTTAAAGCAACAAACTTGCAGAATGTTCGGCCAGCAAAAAGCAGATTTTTCCTGGAAAAAGCATTTATGGAGGTACCATTTCTGCAAAGCCTTCAACAGTTAAAATGACAAAAAAAGAAAATCAGCAAACTCCTGCCATAATCTCTTTCCAACATCACCCTGTGCCAAAGCTCCTTTATGCTTGGCTACGAAATCTTTGAAGTCAAGATTGTTATTTTCATTTTGGCACAAAGGTCTACAGAACTATGGACTTTGCAAGTTGGGATTTATTAAAAGACAACATGTAATCATGCTTACTTAATTTCACCTGGAATTTAAAAATATGTATTTTCTGTGCTTGAAATATTGTGCCTTCTGCCTCTAGCTCCAAGTATCTCTAAAGTATAAGTCCCACTGGTGTAATTTCAGGTTACCAGCTCATTGGTTCCTGCTAACAAGACAATTTTCCCAAGAATTTTTCAAATCTACTAATTTAATAGCATTACCATTATCTTCCAACTGTGTTAATGGACTTCACAAAAATAGACCTTTGTAATGAATATGCCTGCTCTCACCTCAGCTTTTAAACTCTGAAGAATTAGGTCCTTAGAGCTGAAAATGTAATTCATATGTCAAATTCTGCTCCCACTGAAACAAGAGTCCTGTTGGCTTCTGTATCTGTCCAATGTAATCAAGAGTTCATTATGACCCAAACCTGAGCTTTATCCTACATTTCTCACATAACGAGCATAGAACTTTCTTTCTGCTCAATGCACAACCCTGTCTTTGCATTCCACCAGTACAACAAACCCTGAGAGACCTCCCCAACTTACTTGTTTGCACCAATTCAAAAGTCAAGAGGGAAATATATGCTCTTTCTTGTCTGCATGCTACTTCTAAATCACTCCCTCAGATACCCAAATAAATTAATTGCTATTTGTCATGGTTAGACCCTGGCACAATGCCAGTGCCCCCATGAAAATACTTTCTCCCTGGTGTCTGCTGTGAGATGTGATCAGAAATAGAGCAGAGCAGGCTTCAGCTTAGGAATAAAAGGGAAAAAAACTATATATACAACTATATATAAAGAGAAACACAGAGAACTCGGAATGAAAACCTTCCAAAAACATTCCTCCTCCTGCCCACCAAATTTCCAATACATCCACCCCTCAGATCATCAACTCTCAGTCCATCCATCACCACCCTTTAGATAATCAATTCTCAGTTCATCAAGGAGAGAGGAGTCCCTCTTGTAGCATAGGCTTCCCCTGGAAACACAGTTGAAACCTCTTGCATTTCCCTGTCACACGTGGCACTGCCCGGAGATCATCTGCCAGCGTGACCTCTTCCTTCCATGCCCAGTGCTCTCACCGCTGCGCATGGACCAGAGCTGCTTCTAGGGTTCCCCTTTTAAGGATGCTTTGCCCAGTTCCAAAAAGAGCACAGTCTCTCACTTTCAGAACACCTATCCCTCCCCAAGTTTCACCCCCTGGGGCTAAGGGGTCTCAAGAACAGAGATCATCATCTTCCCAGAAGGCACAGGGCACCACCACCACCCTCCTCACCCTTCATCTCTGTTTACGCCACTCTTTCACATAACATCACTGCACTCTCTTGGCTCCAAGCCATGCCTTCCCCCTAAATGCAGTCTTGGCGCCACAGGAAAAATGGCTATGAAATAAGCATTTAAAGTGATCAACTGAAGGCTGGGGTCCACAGTATCGCTGTCGTATCCCTCCCAGGTGCGATTAGGAGGAAAAGGAGGTTAATGCAGCTTTGTCTACCAGAAGGCAGAGCAGGAGCAGGAGGGTCCTCACCTCACAAGAGTAGGCAGCATATACACTCTTGCATCCCATTTTTTGAGGTTGAAATCTTGAGTCCTGGCTCTGACTAACATCTTTAGGTTGTGGTGAGGGGCTGTTAAGGTTTTTTTTTTTTCAGTCTCTGCCGGTTCCAGGCTTCGCCCCGATGCCCAGACACTATTTTGATTTCTGAATTCCAAATTGGCTCACCGGTTTAGACGTTTATTAGCTTGCATCTGGGGGAGGTTTGCCCCCAACGCATCTTGGCTCCAAACTTAATTTGCATATCAACTCCTGGTCCCCTCCCCTCTACCGTCATTTACATGGCCCAGGCAAGGTGATACTGATACAAAACAGTGTTAACGACCACATTTTCATATCAATCTGTCGGGGTGCCATCTCCCGGGAAACAGCAGGGCTACGCCCAGCAGCTGCCCTGCGGTAAAGGAACTCGGCCTGGTCCCTGCCCCGGTCCCTGCCCCCGTGCCACCCCCACGGGCCCCTCCCCGCTCGACTGGGGCCCGTGCTTGAGGACGGGGGTCGGCCGCTGTTCCCGGGACGGGCCAGTCCCCGCTGGCACCACCCGTGGGGGCTCCCCCGGCCCCTCCGGGACCCGCGCTGGGGAAAGGGGGTGCTCCACCGCTCCCGCATCATCCCCGGCCCGGGCGGGACCCACCCCTCTTGGGCAGCCCAGCAGCTATGGAAAACAGGTAATTAAAAGGAAACTGTTAACAGGACATTACAACATGAAATTATTAACCATAAATAATGAGAACTCCCGCTTGGCCGTTATTGGTTTCAGTTGTGAGTTTTGCAATTTAAAAAAAAAAGGATAACCCTTTTTTTGTTCATAACAGCTATACAAGAAAAGTCCAGCTAAAGGCCACTCCATCACCTCCTCTCACGTAAGATTTTTCTCAACTTCTCTTGTGGCTCATTTCTGCTTATCTCATCTCTATCTCTCTTCTCATTCAACTTCAGGAGGATCGGTATTTTGTAAGGTTTCCACCATCCAAGAAAAGGGTTAAAATCTCAGGCTCTGCCTGTCCAGAACTCCCACACTGGCCCTGCCGGGCACCTTCTCACTGCCCCCCCCCCCCACCCCTTCTCTGCCGGCCGTGCTATCAAATTTCAAGGTGGCACAGGCACAGACACGAGCTCTCTCTCTCTCTCCTGGGAGGGGGGTGGGGGGAGCTGCCCAATGTCTCTCAGGGTTCTTCCACCCTTACATACTGCAGGGGCCTTTACCTCCCTTCTCTGTCTAAGGCCCGGCCTACCTCAGCTGCCCGCATGGCTTCCCCTCCCCCCCCGCCCCAGCCCGGAGCCGGGCAGGGGAGGTCTGATCTCTTTCACGACAAGAGAGCTTCCCCCTGGGAGTTCTCTGCTTTTAACCGCCCTGTGTTCTCAGAGGCATTTCCATGTCCTCAGTGGCCACACCAGGTGCATACATTCAAATATGAGCACCTAGTGGTTTGACCACAGCATCCCAAAAAACTCACTTCCTCTCAAACCAGGACACTATTTCATCAAAAGACAAAAAGAAAAGAGTTACTGGCCACTCATGACACATCTTCAGATAAAGTAGTCTTCCTGAATGTTTCATGCAATTATAATTCACATACTAAAGTGATTTGTATCAAACAGAAGATGAGGAGTGTTATAGATGTATGGTTAATTCATGCTATAAGTAAATATGTGTATGTATAAAATATTACATGAATCCACCACATGCCCCTGACCACTCTGCTGGGAGCATAGTCCTATTTTTATTCAATCAGTTCCCAGACCACGCTAAAGATAATATCAAGTCCTTAGCTTAAGATTAAGCCTTTCGGAGAAACGGCGCCAGGAACAGATTACATCGTCATCCCGAAGCACCTGCACCACCCAAGTACATGTGAAAGACAGCTATACAGACCTCGAAGCTTGCCTTTTGCATCCGTATGGACTTGGCTATCCATGTGAAAAGAACATGCAGGAAGAGCCTAGATGTTTGTGGAAGCACTGGGACTGACTTTTGCATCCCTGTGTTCCAATTCTACATATGAAGAAACACAAGGGACATCCTGTTATTCAGGCCTCAGGGAAAATATTGGGGATATGAGCAGACTGTACGAGACGGTCGGAGTGAACCTCCGGGGAAACGCTGGCACTCTGTCAGTCGGATCCAGGTTCACCCAGCACCAAATTCCAGAATTGATGCTGTCGTGGCTGTGGTGGGGTTTTTTTTTGAAATTATATTTTGTTATCGATCAAATAATTATTTGTTAATTTTTTTTTTTATTTGGCTGCAGATTCGATCATTTAGAACAATTTGGTGACAACCCGACATGATCTGATAGTGGGGTTTGGGAAACCCTTTTCCCACCCAGGGGGCGCCCCACTGAATTCAGTGGCCCGAGCGGGAATTGAATTCCGAGACCAATCAGATCCACAAAAGAGCCACAACAGGAGCTGCGGATCATAATTGGAGCCGTGTGCTGCAAACAGAGCCATAGCCAAGGGAGATAAAGGGCCCGATTCTCGGCTTGGAAAGAGCAAGAGAAATTTCCGAGACTAGAGGTTTTTCATCCGTAAAAACTCAACGTGCACGAAGAGATCCATGCAAGAAAAAGAACTGTAAGTATTGTGTGGTTGGGTGGAGCGTGATCAGACACGTATGTGAGATGTGAGAATTGTCATGAGGCGAGGGACAGGGAGTGTCAGGGGAAAGACGAAACCCTGACAGAGTGGTTAGAAAGACTCCGGAAAGGTTTGGGAATGTACTCTGGCAGAGACCCTGATTTTCCGGTGGGGATGGTGTTGTTAAAAACACAGTTTGTGGCAAAATCCTGGGAGGATATCCGGAAAAAGTTGGAAAAAACAGATGGATGGCAGGAGCAGGGGTTGCAGGAATTGTTACGGGAAGCACAGAAGGTGTCCATGTGCCGGGACGAGGAGAAGCAAAAGGTCCAAGCCAAGGTTCTGGTGGTGGCAGTAAGGGAGGCTCAAAAACAGGAACAAGGGAAAGGGGCAGCAAAAAAGGCACCGGCAAAGAAACCGGGTCCGTCTCAGGAGAAGGGTTCGAGTGAAGAAAAACAGAATTTTGAGTATTTTTACTGCAAACAGAAGGGGCACATCAAACGGAATTGTCCCAACCAAGCCAAGGATCAGGCAATGTTTCAAGAAGATTAGGGGTGTCAGGGGCTTTTCAGTCTCGGGTCCGGAACACTGAGGGAGCCCTTGATAAAATTGAAAGTAGGACCCTACAAAGAAGAATTATGGTTTATGATAGATTCAGGGGCAGAATAGACTACGGTGCTACAGCTACCGAAGGGGTGCTCTCTGAGCGATGACTCCATGATGGTAACTGGGCAAAGGGGGATCCTTTTGGGGTTCCAATCATAAAAAACATAGAAATAAATATGGGAAATAGAAAGCACACTGGCAATGTTTTATTGGCAAAAGACACTGACTTCAACTTACTGGGGCGGGATATGATGGTTGCTCTGGTTGCTCTAGGGGTGGGGTTTGCGGTTGAAAAATCTCGACTCAAAGTCAGGCTTTACAGCCTCACGGGTCTGGATGAGGAAAAGATAGACCCAAGGGTGTGGTATGTCCCTGGGGAAGCGGGGAGGTTGGACATAGAACCAACCCGGTGGAAACTGAGAGACCAGAAGACCCCGTAAGGGTCAAGCAATATCCCCTCTCCATGGAAGGGAGGAGGGATTTGAAATGGGTAATTGATGAACTAGTGAAGAAGGGCACATTGGAACCGTGCATGTCAAGGCATAACACCCCAATTTTGGCAGTCAGAAAGCCCGATGGCAGCTTCAGGCTGGTGCAGGATTTGTGGGCTGTGAATCAGAGGACTAAGACTTTGTTCCCCATGGTCTCAAACCCTTAAACATTGCTGAACAATCTCTCTCCAGAGGACACTTGGTACAGTGTAATTGACTTAAAGGACACTTTTTGGAGTTGCCCTCTCGCTGCGATTATTACGCATTTCAATAGGAGGACCAGGAGACAAACAGGAAGCAGCAACTTAGGTAGACGTCTCTGCTGCAGGGCTTTGTCGATTCTCCAAATCTATTCGGACAAGCCCTGGAACAAGTTTTAAGTCATTTTACGCCAGCCAGGGCGACAGAGCTTTTACAATACATGAATGACTTACTGGTTGCCGGACACGGGGAGGAGGAGGTAAGGGTGAGCACAATTGAGCTTCTAAATTTTTTAGGAGAGAAGGGGATGAAAGTTTCAAAGTCAAAGTTGCAGTTCACGGAACAGGAGGTCAGGAATTTAGGGCATTGGCTAACTAAGGGCAAGAAAAAGCTGGACGCAGAGAGGGTGGCAGGAATTATTGCCCTGTCACCTCCACAGACAAAAAGGGAGGTACAGCAGATTCTGGGGTTGTTAGGATACTGCCAGCAATGGAGCAAAAGTTAGTGAAAAGGTGAAATTTCTCTATGAGAAACTCACCACAGATTGGATCAAATGGACACAAAATGACAAAGAAGAATTCAGGAAAGTCAAGGAGGCGCTCACAGCAGCTCCAGTGCTTAGCCTCCTGGATGTGAGGAAACCTTTTCAGTTGTTTGTGGACACTAGCAATCACACAGCACACGGAGTTTTGACACAGGACTGGGCGGGGGTCAGAAAACTAGTGGAGTACTTATCTTGGCTTTTAGACCTGGTCAGCAGGGGTCGGTCCATGTGTTTGCAGGCAATTGTGGCGGTGGCTTTATGAGTGGAAGAAGCAAAGAAAGTGACCTTCAGAGCACCTCTGGTAGTATTTGCACCTCACAATGTGAGGGGAATACTACAACAAAAGGCGGACAAATGGCTCACAGATGCAAGGCTGTTAAAATATGAAGCCATTTTGATTCACTCACAAGATTTGGAATTGAGGACCACGACTGTGCAGAATCCTGTGCAGTTTCTGTTCAGAGAAGCCGCGGAAAAATTAGTTCACAACTGCGTGGAAATTGTTGAATTACAAACCAAAATTAGGTTGGACTTGGAGGAAGAGGAATTAGAGGATAGGGAAAAATGGTTCGTTGATGGGTCAAGCAGAATCGTGGAAGGAAAAAGGAAGTCTGGATACGCAGTTGTGGATGGGAAAATGGGGAATGTAATTGAAGCAGGTCCTCTGAATGCAAGTTGGTCAGCACAAGCATGCAAACTATATGCAGTTCTAAGAGCATTGAAGGGATTGAAAGGGAAAAAGAGGATGATTTTCACCGACTTGAGGTATGCCTTTGGGGTGGTTCACACGTTTGGGAAAATCTGGGAAGAGAGGGGGTTGATCAACACAAGGGGAAAAGAACTGATGCACGGGGAGTTAATTAGGCAGATCTTAGAAGGTGTTCTTGAGGGGACCAGAAGAGATTGCAGTGGTCCATGTGAAGGGACATCAGACAGGGACTCAATTCCGAAGCAGGGGAAACAATCTGGCAGATCAGGAGGCCAAAACTGCAGCGTTGATGGTGGTAAGTACCCCTGAGATTGGGAGGGAGGAAACCCCTGACGACCTTCCCCAGCTCTCTCAAAAAGAAATTGAATGTTTTGAAAAGATCGGAGGTGAACTGAAGGAAGGTAGGTGGAGACTACCTGACGGGAGGGAATTGGTGTCCAAAGGTTTTAGCAGAAGAATTTTACGGAGATTGCACCAAAGAACGCACTGGGGGGCACAGGCGTTGGCAGAACAACTCTTGAAATTTTTCGGGTGCAAAGGAATCTATGAATTGGCAAGACAGGAGGTACTGGGATGTTTGGTTTGTCAAAAGATTAACAAATCAAGGGCCAAAAAGGCTGCCCTGGGGAGTCGTCCCTTGCGTACCGACCATTTGAGAGAATTTAAGTTGATTTCACGGAACTGCCAAAGGTGGGGAGGTTCAAATTTGTACTGGTAATTGTAGACAAACTGATTCATTGGGTGGAAGCCTTCCCCACCTCATGAGCAATGGCCCAGACCGTCGCCAGAAAATTGTTAGAAGAAATTGTACCCTGATATGGGGTAGTGAACTATGTCGATTCGGATCAGGGAACACATTTTACATCAAAGGGTATTAAACAAATGGCTGATGCACTGGACATCCGATGGGAGTACCACACCCTGTGGCACCCCCAGAGTTCAGGACAGGTGGAAAGGATGAATCAGACTTTGAAGACACAGTTATTGAAATTAATCCTGGAAACAAAGATGTCCTGGCTGAAGTGTTTGCCCCTGGCTTTGCTTAATATCCGAACCATGCCTCATTCGGACACGGGGCTCTCACCATTTGAGATGCTGGATGGAATGCCATATAAGCATGGAATGCCAGTGGGACACCCCAGGTTTGAGGACGAGCAGATTCAACCATACCTGGTTGCAATCAACAGAAACTTACAGGAACTCCGAAAGCTGGGAATAGTAGCCCAGAGTGCTCCTCTGGGGTTTGCTATTCACAAAATCCAACCGGGAGACAAGGTGTTTGTAAAAGTGTGGAAAGAAGCGCCACTCTCTTCTCACTGGGAAGGTCCTTTTCTTGTTCTCCTGACAACAGACACGGCCATTCAGACAGTGGAGAAAGGCTGGACACACGTGTCTAGGGTGAAAAAGGCCGAACTGCAGGAGGAAGCACCCGAGTGGAGGGTCACTTCTTCCCCTGGTGACTTGAAAGTCAAACTCCAACATCCTCGTCAATGACAAACAACGAGCGGATAAGTTGTATACTGTCAGATTGTGTATGCCATCCGTTTGTACATTTTAAGCGTGAATATTGTCGGGGGTCTTCGTGGTTCATTGCAGGAGGGGGCAAAGACCGAAGGTGTTGTGTACCCAGTGCTTGGAGCAGGAGCTTGAATTGACTGACCGTATCCTAACCTTAGCCACAAATTTAGGTATCATTGAACTCGATTCACAGGAGCGGTTTTGGATCTTTCAGAACGGGGTGCGTGGAAAGCTCAGGGCGCAAGCCGAGATTCTGGATGTGAAGTGCCGAAAAACCATCAGGGTACTGTGCAGTTCCAATGCCATTTGGATATCCAGGTGGGGCACCTTCAAAAGGAGGTATGCATCTAGGTTCGAAGGCGTCTTCCCTGAAGAGTACTCCTGCTGCCGCGAAGATGGTCTTCCTCGCCGCTGGTGGCACCCCAGGGGACGGAGGCAAAGGCAGAGGAGTACACCTGGTGGGAATCCTGATTGGCCTGAGCCTAGTCATGTGCCGGACGCAGAGTCTGGGCACTGAGGTCCAAAAAGGAGGCGGAGGTGAAGGCTCCACGGAGGAGTGCAGAAAATGCACCCGGGTGGTCCCCGCAACAGGGGACGAGGAACACTCAGCATACCAAGCCTCCAAGGAATGTCTCAGAGGATCTGGCAGGTACTGTTGGATGAATGGCACAAGGGTGAAATTGTGTGAATTGGAGATCGGGACTTGGTGTGTAGATCCTGAGGCTGGGCTGAGGAACGGACAGTCAATTGCTCACAGGAATCCGAGGCAGAAACGAGAGGCAGGACAGGAACTGAACCCCATTTGTAATCAGTGCAATCGAACCACGTGGGTCGGGGGTAAGGCTGAATCAATGTTCATAGCTTACCACCAGGTAAATCCATTGTGTTCTGACAACACAAGGGTGGGAACATGTGTGATGAATGGGAGAATGTATTGGGAAGCCGAAAATATGAAATTAAACAGTAAGGCTTCTTGGGGAAAAGACCCACTCATACTGGATCTGGCCTCAGTAAATGAGGAAAGGGTATGCCCACAGTATGACAAGGTGGTCTGTTTCATGAGGAACAAAAACAACGAGGATCCTGTGGAGAAAATGAAAGATATAACTCAAGAAATGAAACGGAAGGAGTCAGAGTTAAGGAGGCAGAAAATTGAAGAGGAAAGGCTAAAAACCTTGAGTGAGCAGTACATGGTACTGGAATAACAATATGCTGAGGGGGAATTACCCTCCCCCGACAGAAATTTGTTCATTGATTTGGTGCAAGAAATAGCAACAGAACTAGGTTTGTCAAATTGTTGGATTTGCAGGGGGCTGAAATTGGCGGAGAAGTGGCCTTGGAAAGGGGCAGTTTTGGCTCTGGAGCAACTCTTGAAGTGGGATAACCTGAGGGTCTCAAGATTGGCACAGAGACCCGAGGGACGGATTTTGGAACAGAGGGTGATCAGCACAATTTGTGTCAGTCAGGAAGGGAAGGAATACACCGAGATGGTGGCATATACTCCATGTATATCTACCCTGACGGTGAATTCAGACTCAAAAAGCAAAGCATGGCATCCAACCCCTCCTTTGGGGTACTGGAGCCTCAAAACCAATACCAATTGCGAATGGAATGAGAAAATGTGATTGTGCTGGGTCAAAAGTTCCAAACCCAACCCCTTCCCTGGAAAACGTGAGAAAATACTGGGCGGACCCAGGGAAAATAAATGAGAGATGGAAAACCCCAGATGGAATTTATTGGATATGTGGTAAAAAAGCTTACAGCAAATTACCTTCAAGGTGGAAATGGTCATGCACCCTGGGCATGATCCGACCTGTTTTCTCTACTCTCCCCAGAACAAAAAGTAACCTGTTAGGTGCTCCATTGTACGAGACCCTGAGAAGGGAGAGGAGAGGTCTGAAGAAAATCATACCAGTGATAAGTGGGAAACAAACCTGGGGGGAGGAGGAGTGGCCAGCGGCAAGAATAATTGATTATTATGGACCAGCCACGTGGGCCCAGGATGGAAGCTGTGGGTATAGGACTCCAATTTACTTACTGAACAGACTGATCAGATTACAAGCGGTGATGGAAATTGTTTCGAACCACACCTCCGAAGCCCTGGATCTATTAAGTTGGCAGCACACCCAGGTACGGGCTTTTGTGTACCAGAACCGGATCGCTTTAGACTACTTGCTGGCCAAGGAGGGGGGAGTGTGTGGAAAATTCAATGAATCAGAATGCTGCATTGAGATTGATGATTATGGGGAGACCATAAGAGGTCTGGTGGCCGTGATCAAAAAGGTGGCCCATGTCCCTGTCCAAAAGTGGAATTCTATATTACAGTCCTCATGGTGGGACAAATTATTAGATGGAGCATGGTGGAACAAAGTAATATTTCTTGCGCTCTGTTCAGTAGCTGGAGTCCTATTCCTCCCTTGCCTGATACCCTGTTTTATCAGGCTGATTCACTCAGTGGTCAGGGGAATGCAAATTGCAATAGTCCCCATCGACTCGGAGGGAGCTTCTGGAGGCAACACATCCAAAATCATGCGACTGAGAGGAAAACAATATGCCAGCAGTGCAGCAGAGGCATTGGCAAAATTTGAAGAACAAACCAAGAAGGGGTCAAATTATGTGGTATATCAGGGTATCCCACAAGGGGAATACCGAAGAGTGTGAATGGTGCTTCGTTTGTGGGAAACCCTTACTGGTGGTGGGTAGATGTAGGAATTAAAAATTTGACAAAAGAGTAGCATGAATTAAATGGGTGAAATAAAAGGGGAGGGATTGTTACAGATGTATGGTTAATTCATGCTATAAGTAAATATGTATGTATAAAATATTACATGAATCCACTGCATGCCCTTGACTACTCCGGCTGGGAGCATAGTCCTATTTCTATTCAATCAGTTCCCGGACCACACTAAAGATGATATCAAGTCCTTAGCTTAAGAATAAAGCCTTCCTGGGCCATGAATGTCATCTTCCTTGAGATGATTAAGCCTTTCAGGAGAAATGGCTCCAGGAACAGATTACATCAGTCATCCCTAAGCACCGGCACCACCCGAGTAAGTGTGAAAGACAGCTATACAGACATCGAGGCTTGCCTTTTGCATTCGTATGGACCCAGTGGTAGATGTGAAAGAAAGGTGTTCTGGAGAAGTCCGGACAGTCATTGGGACACCTGGACTGGCTTTGTATCTATATGGTCCAATTTCTACATGTGAAGGGACACAAAAGGACATTCTGTCATTTCTGCCTCAGGCAGAATAAACGAGATGTAAGCTGGCTGCAAGAAGCAGTCGGGGTGAGCCACTGGGGAGATGCTGACACTCTGTCAGTCAGGTTCACCCAGCCACTCTGTCAGTCAGGTTCACCCAGCGCCAAATTCCGGAATTGACGCTGTCTTGGCTGTGGTGGATTTTTGATAATTTGTAATTAATATAATAAATCTTTGTCTTTTTTTTTAATTTGGCTGCGGATTCAATCATATATAACAGCGAGAAAGGATGATTTTTGTTTTATAATAAAATAGCCAAGCTTCCAGGCATATCCATGAGGTGTTTGCTTGCTGGTTCAGCTTTGAAGGCTGGAAGAGGAAGGTGGATGGACAGATGTATGATATCTATCGGTACAGTTATGCTGAAGGTCTTTGTTTTCTGCTTTCATCCCACAGATCTCCTTTAGTTCTGATTTTCTGCTTAGGAATATTTTTTCTTTTTGGGTAAATAAAAGGAGCTTATAAACCTGAGTTTATAAAACTCAGCTATTACAATTTTTTGACTACTACTTGAAACAGAGGATTTTAGAGTATTGTAAATTTGAATTGTCTCATGTTTTTTATCATCAGATGAGCTTGATAGTTTGGTGCCTAAATTGTTTTGATATTGTTATAAATGATCGGATCCTCAGCCAAATTAAAAAAAATTTGACAAAGTTTTATAATAGTAATTACAAGTTGTCAAAAAATCCGCCACAACCAAGACAGCGTCAACTCCGGAATTTGGTGCTGGGTGAACCTGGATCCGACTGACAGAGTGCCAGCGTTTCCCCGGAGGTTCACCCCGACCATCTTGTACAGCCCGCTTATATACCCTATATTTTCCCTGAGGCCTGAATAAGAGGATGTCCCTTGTGTTTCTTCATATGTAGAGTTAGAACATAGGGATGCAGAAGTCAGTCCCAGTGCTTCTACAACCATCTAGATTCTTCCTGGATGTTCTTTTCACATGTATCGCTGGGTCCATACGGATGCAAAAGGCAAGCTTCGATGTCTGTATAGCTGTCTTTCACATGTACTCGGGTGGTGCCCCGATGACTGATGTAATCTGTTCCTGGCATAGCTCTCCTGAAAGGCTTAATCATCTCAAGGACATGGCCCAGGAAGGCTTCATTCTTAAGGTAAGGACTTGATATTATCTTTAGTGTGGTCTGGGAACTGATTGAATAAAAATAGGACTATGCTCCCAGCCAGAGTGGTCAGGGGCATGTAGTGGATTCATGTAATATTTTATACATACACATATTTACTTATAGCATGAATTAACCATATATCTATAACAGATATCATGTTCTTCAGTGTGAGTGGACAAATCTAAGCATTTTCTCCCATTATTAGGTACTTAATGTTATCATCATGGCATGACAACCTGGTCCTGCCTGTGTTGTGGACTGTTCATCCAAGTCAACACTACAGGCTTCCAGGTGTGCATTACCTGTCAGGTACCTCCCCACTGTGCTCAGCCTTATCATCAGCAAAAAATCTCATTCCTGATCTGAATGGCTCAGGCAGGGGTAGCAATGAGGCCACATTAAGCCCTTCCTGAGAATACTGGGCTCTGTCTGTAGCGTGACTGCTGAGTGCTCTGGACAAAGTGCTTAGGTTGGAGGGATTACTCTGGGCAGGTGTTGTGTGAGCTCTAAAAATAATCATCCTGTGCCAGCTGCTTGATCCTGGACTTTATCTTTTTGCTTGAAGGTTTTGTGATAGGGTGTGGCTTTCTCTGGCTGCTCAGTGTCCTGACAGAGCTCCATGCCTGATCTGAGCAATTGGTGCTGGATGTCTAAATGTGAGTGCTACTGAAACAGGCAAAACACTTAGAATGCTAAGTGTTGGGGTCTCTTTCTGCTGCAAACTATGACTGAAACAAAACCCCAAGCAATTCACGGCAAAATATGAAATCTTAACTTAACTCACAAAATGGAGTTGGAAATGTTGACAAATATATTTGTGGTGTTTCAGTATAATTGCTCCCTTTCTCCATTTTCAGGGTTAATCCAAAGCCCAGCATGATTCCTTCCTAGGAATAGTCCCTACTATCACACATCTCCCTTTCCTTAAATCCCTTCTATCAGCTTTCATTAAAATAGAAAATAGGGTTTATTGCTAATTACAAGCTTTATTATGGAGGCCTGGCTTATCTGCCTTCTGTTATGGAAAAACTTGGACCAACAACTGTTGGATATTTGTCCAAAAATATAGATTGATGCATTGTGGATTTTATGCTCTCAGTAACTTTATTCTGCACCCTAAGTGAAGCTTAAAAAACACCAAATAAGTAGGAGAAACAAGTTCATAAGTTCACTCAAAAATATTGAAGGCATGTGACTTCCATTGTTTTTCAGTTTTTATTAACTAGGTAAACCTTGAGGTGGAAATTTTGCTTTTTTCAATTACAAGATTTGACAGTATTAATCTACAGTGTAATACTTGCTGGGTGACATTTCTGTGGTTGTGTTGTGGATTTTTCTGTCACTGTATGGTGTTGGAAGCCATTTGAAATGCTTGAAATGAAGTAACTTGAGTATCATGTATTTTACAGATATACAAAGAGGATCCTGGAAATTAAACACCTTGACGATCAAGTAATTTACCCATGTGCTGAGAGAATCCTAGGCCAGGGTCACTGGTCCAAGACCCAGTGCAGACAGGGCACCCTTGTGTCAGCCCAACTTACCCGAGCCCTCCCTGCACCTTGCACTGAGCAATTGAACTGCTGACAGTTCTGGGTTCCTCACTGTTTTCTGTCTCCATCCTGAGGGTCCCCTGAAGGCCAGTCCTGGCCTCTTCTCACTTTACAAACTGCAATCTTTCCAAACAACAGACTCTTGACTTTCCTGTCAGGTGCTCCTTACGCTGTTCTCTTCAGGCACAGATAAAATAACATTTTTTGTCACATTAAAGCTCCCTGGTTGTTCCCTTACACTTCTTGTAGTGCCTGTTCTTCCATTTGGTATAAACAATTTCTTGGTGCCAGAGCATTGTTTGGCTTCATATTGCTTTCTGTAAACTTAAGTGTGGTACAATGTAAGCATTAGGGATGGGGGATCATGAGGCCTGACTCCTCTCCAGACTGAAACAAAAATACCAACCTGAAAAATCCCTCAGTATTCAAGAAGGTCAAACATGTGCTGTGTGAACTTGTTAAACACATTTATTGAGTTCTTGACAGTAACCAAACACAGTGAATGACCATTATAAATAAGAAAAAAGGCATTTGCCTTTACTAGGCCAGCTCCTGCTTTATCTGTAAAGAAAAAAATATCCCTTTCACCACAAATTTACAGGATTGAATGTTTGTCTCAATAATGGCTTCAGTAAGGAAAATGACAATTTTAAACTGAGATATGTTTCATCTGCTTTCTGCTTCTGAGACCAGTTCCTGTTAATGATGGACCATAAGTGGAGTTAAAGTTATATTGCCTTTAAGTGCATTCCCAATTGTCCTTAACTCACTTGAATGGGATGCAAACAATGAAATTAAGTAAAAAAAAAGAACAAAAAAAGGAGGAAAAAAAAGAAAACCACAAATAATGCATCCACAAGTAGTAGAGGCTTGTTATTTCAGAAAGGAAAAAAAGAAATCAAAGCAACTAAACTAAATTAATTTGTTAAACACATTTATTGAGTTGTTAATAGTAACCAACACAACGTATGATCTGTTGTAAAGCAAGAAACAGAAAATGGATATATTCTGATTTTGCCAAATCCTACTACAGATATGTGACAGAGGGAAATATTTCAATTTCCTTTATATTCTGCAGTGATATATTTACAATATTTATCTATCAAATTCTGTCCTTTTTAAAATTAAATTAACAGAAAGATCATACCCAGAAATATTTCCTTTACAGGAGTCTTGTTCTGTCTTGTCAGTATTTATTAATGATAGTGAAATAAGAGAGCTTTCCAAGATTACTTGGCACACAGAACACAACTCCACTTTGATGCTGTACTGAGCCACCTTTTTTCTTTTTTTTTTTTTTTTTTTTTTGCCATTGAGGGAGAGAGGGGGAAATGAGAAAGAATTTCATATGTACAAAGCCTGAAAAGTCTTTCTTTGTGACTCCAAATTAGTTCAGGAAAATTGTAATCACATTTACTGTAATACTTTTGTTTTGTTTTGTTTTTTAAATGGCCACCAATCACATGAATAAATTTTGAGGAGTTTTCCAGCATGGCAGCTCTTTTCCCACAGCACATGGTGCATGTGAGCCTAGAGAGGGAGGTTGGGTGCATTGTAGATGATGTCAGTTCCCAGAAGGAGCATTCCACTGAGGATTTGAGTTCTGCCTGCTCTGTCTCATTTGAGGAGCCATTCATTTACTGGAAGAGAAACAAACAAAAACAATTATGCTTCAATAAACTCCAAATATGAAACTGGTTTAACACTGTGAATCAAATTTAACTGGTTTAACACTGCATTAGGCGCTTAGACAAAAATTCTTTAAAATCCAGGAGGTTCAGTTTCCTCCTTTTTCTAAAAAAGAATTAAGTCTGAATGACTGTTCCTTTGAAGTATTGCAACACAGTCATCTGCCTTGCTGCTGAAAATGTCCTTTTTTTCCCTTTAGTGCTACTCCTTCATAATGATGATATTACTGCTGTGAGGGCACTTTAACACCACTATTTCAGGCAACACAGTTGTATGCCTGGGCTCAGATGGCTGAGACACATTAAAGCTCAGTTGAGAGCCACAGCTGTGGCAGTGTAGGACTCTAGCTGCAGGTGTCTGAGCTGCTTCATTGTTTATATCCACAGCTTTTTATCCACTTAGCAATTTAGGTGTTTGTAATGGTGGTGCACCTTGAAAGTGAAATTAAGTCTTATCAATTACTAATTTTGTTTGAGATCAGTTGTCATCAAGACTAGCTCATCCCCCATTGTGGGTGAGTAAACCAGAGCAAAATGCACTTTGTAAGGGTAGAAGACTTTAAAATGAGGCTAGAAAACCAAGGGCCTGTCCTATTTGCCTCTAAAAAACATATTTGATGTCCCAGGCTGTTTTTTTTTGTCAGGCTTTTCCTGCACATTTACTCATCTATTTCAAATGTGTGGCATTTGACTGAAACAGTTATTCCCCAGATCTGGAGTTTTATGTTTTTATTTGTGTGCCTTGTTATGCCCTTGGATTTCTCAAAGAAAGGAGCTCAGTGGAATCATAGAAAAGGTTATTCTGGAGGTGGAACGTACCTCTATACTGTAGTTTCTGTGCTCTATTGTTTGGACAATCTTTTCCCTGTAAACTAAAGTTGATATTAGTTCGGATACATCGATTGTTGAGAGGCTGGACTGGTCTGAAATTGTCGCTCATGCTCAGAAATATCTGTGATGGCTGATTCTGGCTTAGGAGTCGCAAAGAATGCATCTATAAAGAAAAAACAAGGGGGTTTTCGTACTGGTCTTTGCTGTAAGTAAACAATATACAACACTAGTAAATAGATTAGTTAATAAATAGAAATAAAACAGAATTTCAGTGAAAAAGAATTTCAGTAAAACAGAATTTAAGTTAATTGCCAGTTTGTAGTCAGAACTTAAAACCGTTCCTTGTGTGTTCCTCTGTTTCTGTGCCCCATTTTAAATGAGAGGAACCAGTTTTGTGGGTAGTGAATGAAAATGGTATTGAGGTGTCCTTGGGTGAGACAGAAAGTAATGGCATCCACAGTGCTGGATGGCAGCAGCTGGTACAGAGCAAATGAACTTGATGAATGACAAGAGCTAATTTCCTGAACAGTGTAGCTTTCAGTTGAGAAGCCACAGTTTTGGTTGGTGTTATTCAAGAACCAGGCAGGGGCAGGCTGGATGGGAAGGAAAACTGACAGTGATGCTGCTGAAGTCGTGAAATTAATGATGTTAAAAAGTGAGAGCCTCTTTTTGCTGACAGGTCTGTCACGATACTGTCTGTGCTGTGACTGTGGGTGTTCCTACAGCAGACTCCGGCCTTCTTCTGAGCTGGTTTCACAGCACAGAGGGAAATACTGAATCATCCTCTGCATCCAGCACTGGTTGGCAGAAATGGCTGTCATGGTGACTATGCAACTCTTAATTGATTCGAGTTAAACAAAATCAGAGAGGGAAAAAAAAAGTTTCAAGTTACAAACCAGACATCCTCAATATTTTGATTAAAAGATATAAAACCAAAATATCTTCCATGTCAGTGTACAATTTAAGAGGTTTGTTTATGGCATTTAATGGGGAAATCCAGTAGCTGGATTTTATGTACTGGAAGTCTTTAACAGCTTTTAGAGAAAACTTGAGCTGGGCATTGCTTTTACAGTATGAGTACGCAACATAATTAGTAAGTATTTCACAAAATCAATTTTCAGCATTAATAATGGAGGATATAACTAAGTATTAATGGAGGATGTGATTAACCATTAAAGCATGACAAGGAGCAAGTATCATGAGGTTAATAACCCATAGGTAGCAGCACAGACTAGAAATAGTCGAATCCTTATTTTGCACATTAATATTGGACCTAAAAATGTTGCTTGTAGGAAAATATTCAGGTCCTGTGTTTGAAAAGTTCACAATAGTAAGCATTTTTGCCTCTGCTCAGCTGTGTCATTCTCCCAAATCACCTATTTAGAAAGGAAACAGAGTATTTTCACTACCTCCAGACTAAATTAGACAGAAGGAATATCGCAAAAATAAAACATCTCAGGCTTTTAAAAGTAATCTTATTTACAATGTTAATATAATTTTAAATCCCAGAGTGATATTTAGGGTTGTTTTCTGGTTCCTCATTTCATTTCTCAGGCCATATTTCTTCTGCTGCCTGCTTGGGGCAAGCAGATGGTGGTTCAAGAATTCCTTGGTGTTCCAGTATACAAGAGAGAAGGTTTTAGTTCAGCTCACAGCTCTGTAGGCAACTCTGATGGAAACTCTGGAGAAGAGGCCAATTGGTGTTAAATTTGGTGTTTTCTAATGCCAGGCTTTGGATTGTAAGTAAGTTGTACAGAAATTTAGTTTTTGAGATTTTTCCACTGGTGTGTTTCCTTAATAGCCTCCTTTTGGATGTGAAGTTGTGTTTTCTCTTGCATAATTTCTTGCTTCTCTCTAATAGGGGCTTCAATACATCAGTCTAATTTTTCCAAAGGTATTTGTGGTGTGTATCCTGTAATTTTATTCTATACTAGAAAGCATTGGCTGATTTTATTTCCAGAAGGCTCCAGATAGTGTATCTCTGTCACATTATTTATTTTCTGCCACGTGTTTATTCAGACCTAGGAATGACCTCTGTTACCCTTAATAACCTTAGTTATGTTTGTACAACACTGATATACTTGTTTTAGAGTCTCCAAGTAACTGTTCATAGCATCATAGGATGAAGCAGTTGTGGAGAGACTGCTGAAAACCATTTGGTTCAAACCTTCACTGAAAACAGGGTCGCCCTTAAAGTTTGTTTGTGTAGATACTGATGGAGTTCTTAACAGTTAGTATTTTTATTTTGACAAAAAAACTCTCCAATGCTTTTACAAACTGTATAAATAGCATGCAGAGATCCCTACAGCACAAGAGTTGAATCTAATGTAAAGCTATAAATATTATGTTTAAAATAATAATTTGTACCTACCCTAGATTGAGTAATTTGTAAATTGCTTTACCTGCATCCTTGTTATGTAGACAGGTTTGTTCATTATTATCCAGCTTGCTGTTTCATAGCAGGGTGGAATTGTCATTGACCCATCATACGTAATGAAACTGGAGGTCTCTGGATAAAGTTCCTCAATATTAAGCCCCTGTAGTAAGTATGCATCATCTGGAGAACAAAAGAGTTTCCTCAGGTAAAACAGCAGCATCACAAAACAACAAACAAAACCCCAAACAAAACAAAAACCAAAACCAACCAATCAAACATCACCCTTTTTATGTCTCCTAATTCCAGAACATGACAACATGATGATCAGTTCTGCTAAAGAATGAAGTTTTATAGATGCACATTTCTGGATGCTCCAGCAGTTTAGAGAAGAACAAGTAATGCAAGTAATATCCCACCAGTGCTGGGTGGTTCTGCACTGAGATTCCCATTCACACACACTGGGAACTGAGCACAGGCACCCACAAGGCAACACTAAATTACATTTAGGGACTGGACTCAAAAGCTTCTTGAAGTTGCAGTTATTGATTGAGATGCAGAAGCCTTTGGAGAATGCTGACTTTCCAGTTTTTGGGGTCATTAACAAATTTTGCTTGATAGAGCCTTAGGAAGGCGAAGAGAGTTAAAACTTAATTGCCCTTCTGGCATGAGAGGAAGTTGCAGTTAATACATGATAATAAAGCTGCTCTACGAAGCCTCCCAGCCTTTCATGTGCACAGTGGTGTGGGTGCAGTGCCAGCTCCCTCAGAAAGCTAAACTAGGTGGAAGGCTTGCTGGGAAGCAGTACCGGGATTCCTGCCTTTATTGTAAGGCTCCCTGGGAATTAATGAAGTGTATTCCTCTGCAACAGAATTTATTCTGTGGTTATGTACCTAAATATAATGAGATATATCTTTCAAAATTCATCAGAGTTCCACAGTGTTTTCTGTAGTATCTGCACTATTTCTCTTGGGTGGTGCTGGCCTTACAGTACTTCTGGCAGTGCTGTCAAAGCTAAAACTCAGATTTTCCTGACAAATCTTAGGCTGTAGAAGTTCCTCCACTCAGGGATAAACATATTGTATTACTTATACACTGCTGCTTGTGTGTATCTCAGAGAAAGCTGGGGTGGTTATGATTTGCAACATTGTGAGATCTCTTTGAACCCTTTCACCTGTGTCTGGTGTCTTCAGATTGGTTCATTTGCAGAGGAAACATTAAAATGCATACGAGGAAAAGGGCACACTGAGGTGTGTTCCCTCTTTCAATGCTCAACATAAGCTGACCTTCATTTTTAGAGAAATCCAAATGATCAAGGAAGTGTAGAGGAGCTAAAAAAGAAAGGTGCAATTTAACTTGATTTAACATATTGTAGTGGAAGGACATAACTTAGATGAGCAAAAGACTTGTCTTGTACAACCTAATGGACAAATAAGAAGGGCTGCAGACTATTGTCTTGGGCAACAGAAAATCAAAGAACACAGGCAGAGAAAATGTGACCTTGTTTTTTTTATTTTAACACAAAGAGTCAACATTGTACAGGGTTTTGGGGCAACAATATTGGCAGCTACAGCGTGAGTTATACTGCCAAGGTGAGAGTGTAATGTTTCTGCCTCATTCACCAGGGCCTTACAGTTATTTAATATTTTAAAAGTGTTTGTTGTTTTACAAAACAAAATCTTGGCAGGTCCTCTCATGTTTGTTAGACAAAGAGCCCTCTGCCCATCCCTTGCAGTTTGAGCTGGATGGTTGCTGTGCTGGATGGCTGGCTGGATCCTCAAGCAGAAGGGGAAGTGCCATTAGTGTCTGGGAGGTGGCTGACTGTCCCCTGTTTTAATATTCCCAGGCTTCACTGGCCCATGGCCTGGGACAGCTTCTTTCTAAACCCAAATCTTCCAGACAGAAGCATGCAAACACTGTCAAAATGCAGTTATATTTGAACAAGTAGAGATGACTGAATACACCTGGTCATTAAAAACATTATTTGCAGTGCACTGGTAATTTTGCTAGAATTGCATCAGAAGAGAACTGATGGACTCTTTTCATGCCAATTCCTGTTTTCAATGAGTCGTCACACACTTTTCCCCTTTCCCATATGAACAGCCTGTTCATTATTTATGAGCCATGGAAAGTGGTGTGTTTTAACACCAAGTGGCACAGAATCAGGCAGAAGAGATCCCTAAAGACCAAATCTGCTTTCTCGCAGCCATACTGGCTTCAGCTGGGTTAAAATTATTTCAGCCAGGTAGAATTTGCCCTGAAATGTTTACTAGGAGATGGAAAACTAACTGAAGATTAATACAGATGAGAGATATTGATATGAGAAACTGGAGGAAAATATCACTTCAGGAAAAGTCAAAGATAGGGGTGAATGAAATAAAGGTTTGTCCAAGAAAACAGTACTTATTAATGCCTGTATATGAGTTATATTCCCATGGGAAGTCAGATGATTCCATGAGAGAAGACTACACAATAAGAATTTGGTTACCAACATTTTACCCATGAACAGGTCTGTCCTTTCCCCACATCTTGGTAGGGGTTTCTTTTTCTGGAGTTGAAGCAGACCTGGTGGGTTGGTATTAATACCAGACTGCAGCGCTTCAAAGTCTTGCTTGTGTTTACTGCAAATACATTCAAAATGCTCAAAATCACCCTGTATGATCTCTTGCCAGTGACAAACTTCCTTTCATAAATCCATCCAGCCTTTCCTGGATCCTCTGCATCATTCCTATCTGTAGCCCACAATGTGTTACTCTTGATCTGCTCGTGCCTTATGGTGATTTTCAAACCCAAGAATTTTTCTCTCTACAAATTAGATTTCATTAGATTACCAATTCATTTACATAAAGGCCTCAACTCTGACAATTTACCTAGGGACTTATGTAAATCCTTTTATCCCTAGGCTTGTAATAGATGTGTGGGATTGGCTTTCACAGCAAAATCTGTGTGTGTTCTCTTTATAATAATGCTTTTTATAGGGAATATAGTGTATTTTGAGTGGAGGAAGGTACATTTGATTTTAAAGCTTATATCATGATAATCCAGAAGAGGATCTAGGTTAGATTTACAGGGTAAGTAATGTAGAGATCCTCAGTTTCTCTGCTTACCAGACAATGACAAGACCAAATTTTATGTGGAATTTTGGGAATCTAAAAAGTTAATTTTTTCCCTGATGTTAAGCAAATACTGGATGAAAGCTCATGTAGCATGACTGTTTTGAAAGAAAACTAACTTATCTCCTCAAATGGCACACTTAATGAGGAATAATAAAGCAGTTTTCTTTTGAGATATCCCCACAGCTTCTGACTAAAGCCTGCTTGAAAAAACCCTTGTTCACCTTGCTCACAGTAGATACTTTGGGCTGCGATAACAGAACAAACTAAACATTTAAAATTTCCTTAAAATTTCCTTGGGGTCCGCTTTACTTCACTGTAGTCATTAATATCTAAAAGTAGAAATTTCCCTTTTAATGCTCTTGGCATGTGGAAATTTCATGCAGCAGGAGAGACAGCACTTAATTTTGTTGCTTTTCTTTAAAAAAAAAAAAAAGTCAAAAGCTTTTATTTATGTTATGAACTGTCCTGACTCTGAACCAGCATTCCTTTTATCATTCCCTCCATGCTCCTCTTGAGCACATGGGGCCTGGGCATTTTGTCAGCACCATGCTGAGTATTGACTTCAGGAGTGGAGCCCTAAAGCAGAAGCTGCAGTACTCCAGCTAATAAAGGCACACTAGAAATCCTTGCAGTGTAAGAGGTAAAATTAGTTTTCAGCAATGATGCTATAATCCATCATGCAAGACAACTGCAAAATTACTTTCAATAACACTTTCATGTTCCAAATTTACACTAAAAATTCACAGTCAATACTTGTTACTACAGTAAGTAACCCAATGCCATGTGGAATATTATATGCATTGTGCCTACCAGTGGTTTAATTTTAATGGATAAACTTAGCGAAAAATGTGGTTAAAAATTAAAGTAATTCTGTTAATCACTGCTTTTCCAGCCTGGGTTTTATGTGTTCATCTTCATAAGAAATTCATTTAGTATACCCAAATTAGGTGCGATTGAAATTGTGTTTCCCTTGTAAGGAGACAAAAAAAGCAATGGGAGGTTGTGGGATGCTGACAGCTCCAGAGAGGAGGAGTTTCCACTGTAAATGCAACATACAAATGAAATATTTGGTATTGGGAGAGTGGGCCCCATGGAAGAACATCTGGCTGGTTCCCAGAAGCTGGGAATATGGAATCTGTGGGTGAAAGAGCTGGAAAAAGCACTCTCAGCCTTAACAATAATTCCTTGTTTTCAGGATGCTGCAGCAGCACTGGTAGGCAGGAAGCTCTTGCAGAACAGCCTTGCTTGTGTTTTTGCAAGGAATTGGGACAAGAATTTGAAAATGGGATTGATCTGCTTCTTCCATGCAGAGAAGATGACATTTGATACTGGTAGAACAATCTGGAAAAAACATTCTGAGGAGAAACCTCTGTTGCCTTCCTTTCTATAGGTATTGTAGAGAACTGAGTTTCATTATCATAGACGCCTCTTATTTGGACTAAAGATGTACCGAGATTTGTTAACTCTCAGGTAAAAGCAGAGTAGCTTCAGTGGCATGAAAGGTGTGTGTGTTGCAGGAGAGGACAAGGAATTATTTGTGTTATCTGTTTGCTGTGTACTTTCTGAAAGTTAAATTCTGCTATTGTTGAACTTACAAACTTCATAGCAGCTTAGAATATTTGACAAAGGAAACGAGGTTTTCAGGAGAAGAGGTTTAATTTCTTATATGTATTTTTCATTATTTTTTCTAAAATACCTTAATTAAGCTCTGGTTTTCCTCAAGGTCAATACATGAACATGGAATTATTGAGGATCAGTTAAAGGCTTTTCAAATGTGAATACAATAATATACAAGTTGTGGTAATAACCTCTTTATATAATCTGTTAAATGCAGCAGTAGTTGAATAGGAACGTTGTAACTTTTCTTTCAAAAAGAAAACACTGATGAATACTAAATCCAGTAAATTGTGCAGCATCTTGACATAACCAGATCCAATATAATCCAGGCTGCTACACATGTCCCTTTTACTGCTAACAGTAGACAGGTTCTCCTGAGCATTCTGTGTGAATACAGTATATGTATGTGTCAAATATAATTTCATTAATTTGTTGTTGCCCCTTCAGATGTAAAACAGACTTTGAAGTTTAAAATTCATTTGATAAAGTGATGACCTAATGAGCTCTTTCACATTCCTGAGTTTATCATGCAGAGTTCCTGGCAATGCAAACCTGGAATTTCTGCCCATAATGAGGTGCCTCTTGTTTCAGGATCACTAAATGTGTTATTTGATACTGAAAGAACACAGCTGTTACCAGAGGAAATGAAAAGAAACTTACTCTTATATGTTATTCTTGTTATGGTGTCTCTGTTAAGCATACGATTTAGAAATGGATTTGATGATTCAGATACCTACAGAAGAGAAAATGCACAATGTCAAAGTCTTCTCACAGACATTTCCTTGCCAGAACTACAGCTTTTCCATGTGTGCACACAGACACTCTATGATACTCCTCCAGTTGGGTTCTCCTTTTTTTCATTGTTGAGGGAGAAGGAAATAATTACTTACTTTTTTTTCTAATGAAGCTTGATAGAAAGTTGGTAGAATAAATAAAACACAAGGAACACGGCAAACAGAAATCAATGCCTGAATAAAAGCATGAACACAGGTTTCTTCTCCAACAGCTTTGATGAAATTTGCAGATGGTTGATATATTAGGCAGGATTTTCAGTAGTATTCTATTATTTTATTTATTGATAAATATAATTTCCTTGCAGCAGACTATTTTAATTGCAAATTAAAGCTCTCTTCCTCTGGTTTATATCTGGGTATGAGGTAACACGTCATGTTCAGGTGGAACTTTCCATGTGTCAGATTCTGCCCCCCTGTTGCTCAGCAGCCCTGAGCAGAATCTGGTCCATTCTCTGACACCACCCTGCAGGTTCTTCTAAATATTGACAGGATTTCCTCTGTCTTCTCTTTAATTTTCCCTTTTCCATGAATGCAGGTCAATACTTTTTAGATAGAAAAAAAATTTTAAAAAGGTAGCATAAATGTCTTTCTTAAATATTAGACCTGTGTGAAAATTGCTCTTTTATTATTATTTATTATATTTATTATATTTATTATTATTCAGTGTACTCTGTGAAATGCATACTTTGTATCTGAGGGTAATCCTTTGTTAGGACCTTTATGAAATGGGATTAGAGTACTGAGGGGAACTAATAGATATCCCATACCTAAGGTGTGATGAGGTGAACTTCAGTATTACTCAGAAATACACACTTTTTTAGACTGATGAAACAAAGATACATAATGACAGAATATAAACAATATTTGGAGGGTTGGAATAATTTTTTTTTATAAAATGAGACAAAAGGTTTCTCCGTTGTAGTTAAAGAGGTTTGGGAAAATCATGAAGTCTTGAGTTCAGTGTTATATCACTATAAATTGTAGACTTAACTATGTACCTTGAAAGCAACAGGATGGAGACAAAATATTCACGTCTTTGTGGTTCTGTGTAATGCAAGATATCAGAAGTTCTACTTTTAATGTTCTTTCAGTTTTCATAGTTTTTAGATGTTTTAAACAACACAGAGAAAAACTGATTTTGCTGGCTTTGACACATCAGCATGACATGCCCTCTTTCCCAGGGCCTCAACCCACTAGAAGTTATTTAATTAATAACATTTCATGAAGAAACACCAAATCTGCAAAGCTAGTGACTTCTGCCATAGCTATTAAAGTGTTGTGAGTGATGTTTATGATGTAAGGGGTTTTTTTCCCCCACCTCCCTTACCCCTTTTAATTTTTTGTTATATTATAAAAGCTTTGGAGCAGAGATGGCGTGCTCAATTAAGGAAGAAGATGTCTCTGGATTCCAGAACAGAGCCTTGGGCATTGCTGTAGCATAATTCGGAGTCTAACGCCTACATTTACGGTTCATGGAAAATTTACTCTCTATATATTAGGAATCTGTAGTACAGAATACTTACTTTCATAAATATGGAAACTACCACCAACCCATTAGGACTCTTTGCAGCTTCTGTGACATTTGTGTACAGCTCATGGTTATAGTGGATCAGCTGAACCTAAAAAAGGGTGAAGGGAAGGATTACAATTAACCAGTGGCAAATAATCCCATACAGTGTTTGCAAATACTGCCCACACACTGCTTGGTTTGCATCAGGATCCCATCTCTGCTTTGAGTACTTTGTAGCAGGGTAATTTTTCAGGCATTTGCAGCACATATCATTTTAACAATTTCAGTCATCATCTGGCTCCAACTGGTACAGCATCAGCATGTTTTCCTCTGAATTGCCAGCCTCTGAGTTCCCCCACATCCAGTTACATATTGCACTGCATGGGCTGACATCACTTCTCTGTTCTAGCAGCACTTGCCATGGGCACCAAGTAATCTGTACTCTGCAGCCTGAAGCCAAGAACAGAGGAATCAGGGGTTGAAATAATTGAGGAAACATATGGGATATGAGTTTGGAGCTGTGAAAACCACCACTCGCAGAATTCTAAATACTGATATTCATTTGCCCCAGATTCTGCAAACTTGTTTACAGAGGCTCCTACAGTTAAGCACTTACTGTATTATAGTCAACCAGGTTCTCCTTAGTACCTGCAGCTTTCCTTCTGCTTTTTAGTTTTATGATTGGCTGGAACTTTTAAATTACAAAGGTACAGTTCCCTTCTCTCACTTCCTTTGTAAATGTCTTACCCAGAACCTTGATATTTGATTTGTCTGGGATCACCAGACACTGTTACAATTTACATTGCAAACTTTTTTTTTGAAAAAAAAGATGAACAAATTTAATGAACTCTGGTGGCAGTTAAGTACTTCTGAACAGATGAAAGCTAGTCAGCTTTATTTAGCCTAAAGATCCTTCTTAGTTTTCAGATGTCAATTAGAAAAGGAAGGTTCTTGTTCTGGCATTGTCAGAATTGCAGCAGCCTGATGTTCACATGTAAAAAATCAGGTCTGTCTTTCATGTGCTGATACTTCTAAGGCTGTTCAGAGACATGCTGTGAACAAGATCAGTATTAAATTGGTTTATATTTGGTAATCTTTGTAGCTATACAAATGGTCCAAGACTAAGACTGCCAGTAAAGAAATTTCATTATAATGTGCTGTCCAGGTTTATAATAAGGGAAAAAAACAACCCCTAAACATCACTGAAACAGGGTTTAATGCCTGTATTGGTAAAATTGTCTTTTGGATGAATGTGAGGTCTGGTTATTCAGTACTGAAATGCAATTGTGAGGATTTTTCTGCAGGAATGGTGTTCCTACAGGATCTGCAGTGCACAATCAAGTTACACAGACTAAACCTTACTTTGGCACCCAAAGGTGTAAGTCCAGCAATCCATGTGCTGATCTGATTATAGCAGTATCCCAAGTTATGTGTAACCTATACCATTATTATCTCAGTCCAAGATAGGGTAAGAAATAAATGATGCATTCAAACAGTTTTATTTCCTACATTCTGCCCTGACTGCAAAATGTATTATTCTTTTAAGTAAATCTTATCAGCTTTATATAAAAGGCCCTCAAGCACAGTCCTCTCACCACCCCCCAAATCCCTTTGTGATGCTGTTTTAGTGCTTGGATAGATGTAAAAAGGGGCAGTGGAAACTCTGAAAGAGAAAATTTGTTGGTAGGATCAGATTGGTGTGTAGCTTTACTATTCACAGCCAGCAGTTCAGAGACCAAAAAAATAAGATGAGGGTCAAAAGTACTGGTATGATGTGTTAATTTCAATTACTTTTGTCCTGTCTCAATTGGGAACTATCTAAAATATGTCAAAGGAGCCAATGGAGTCCTCTACCAAATTCTGACAGCCAGAAAGCAGGCCAAGTGAAGGTCTCATACAGCACACAGAGGTTATAATGCTCATTCATCATCACTTTGTGGTACTACTGAACTTTGATAACATCCCTGTTCTGGGGACTGTGCACTCACTGAAATTTTTAGGCTTAGTCTCATATTTGTCTTTTTATATACAACTCTTTATCCTGGCAGTCAAACTAACTTGTGAATTATCAAGGAAATAAGTGATGAAATCTGCTTTAGACTAGACCTCCTTCTGTAAAAAGTCCCAGAAAAACAATGAATTAGATAAACTCGTTTAATATAACAAACCAAAATGCTGGGTGCAGGAATGACTAAAAGCAGGGGACAAATTCTCCTTCCACCCATGGGAACCGTGAGTCAACATCAAACTCTTGTTTCAACTGATGGCACTTACAGAAATAAAACCACTTGAGTATATACAACGACCTACAGGATATTTGTCCCAAACAAAGGTCTCAGTGCCTAATGAAGAGACACTCTTTTTTTTTCTTCTCAAACCTGTCACCTTCTCTGTGCTTGGGTTGTATCCTGTTGTATCCTTCCTCCCTGCATCCAAATTAATTTTAAAGCTGTTTCCATGGTACTATGGTTAAATTCATTAGGTTTATCTTTTTTTAGAAAAAGCTTGACCATCTAAGGAGGCATAATTTTCAAAGTTTCTCACATGGAACAGGCTAATTTAAAAAGATTCAAATGAATGAGTGTCTTAAACACAGAATACAACAGGATAGAAAACCATAATTCCCTATTAAATTTCCTTGGAGAATAATTTCTTTAAGTTGCCTGAAATACCTGCAAGCATTTGGTCTGTATAAAATATTACTGGACTCTTCCATGAAGGTGAAGCCACATAAGTAAAATTGCTCATATATGAAAATCTCACTTTTCAAATGATGACACTGTATTAAAAGCACATCACAGTAAGAGCAGACTTAAAATGCTGAAAGCACCATTTGAATTTAGTTTGGGTTTCAGGGCTCAAAGGCAATACTGAATCTTGTTTTAACCCATTGATTTTTTAGGAAGATTCCCCCTTTAAGATTAATTTGCCACAGAACAAGTGATACCTCTTTGTTTTCCTCCAGCTAAAGAAGATCTGTTTTGCAGGAAAAAGATTAATTACTCTCTGATGAAAAACCAGAACGCGGCCTTGTTCCATCACCCAAGAATGTGACTGGACCAAGACCAGAATCAGAAACAGAGCTTTTTAGCCTCTCAAGACTGTCCATGTTCTGCTGCAGCCAAAAATGGAGCAATAGGATACCGAGGGAATTTAGAATATTGCAGTAGTTCACACACATTTTTCCACAGTCCTCTTGGGAATATTAGAATACCTTTTTTTCTCACTTGAAGAATTATAAACATTTTTGAATTGTAAATGACAAGAGAAGAAAAGCATGAAGTAAATGGCAGCAGGAAACAGCTCATCTGTAACCATAGTATTTATATTATGGTGTAGTACCTGAGAAACTGTTGGGGTACCTCATTGAGAGCAAGCAGAAAGTGTGTTTCCAGCACAGCAGGGAACAAAAGCAAATGAAATTGTTCAAGAAGACTGATTGTTTGTTTTGATTCAGAGTTCCTGTAAGAAGTGTCTAAGATATCTTTAAGGAAAATAATTATGCATTTTTGTTTATCCAAATTTTAATAAAAACAGCAAAAGAAATGTAGTTTCTGCATGGTGGGTGCCCAGAGAGGAAAATAATTTTACTGAGTTAAAAGCTATTAATAACAACAGTTATTCAACTGTTAAAATATAACTGCTCTTACAGGTCTTGTAAAACCTGTTGGAAAGAGTTGCAATGTTGCATCACCCAAGAGTTATATATGACACTAATTTTGTGGATATGAACAGGTATGAGATCAGTGCAATTTGTGTGACTGACAAAACTGTTTTTAAAGTTGTCCTAAATTAAATTAAATGTACCTCCTGCTTTGTGGAAAAGTATAGCACCAGCTGGGAGAACATGGACCAACTCTGTGGTCCTGATTTGTCTTGTTTTCCTGGACTAATCCCTAGCAATGGTGCAGGGGAATTTTCTTATCTTTGAAGAACAAACCCATCTTTTCATGCCCAGGTTACTCAACCATGAAATCTTAGTGTTTGAAAAGGTGGTTTTACCCATACCCTGGTTAATTAATCTTAATGTATAAGCCCACAGCAATGCAGTGCTCTTGCTTTGTTAATAAATTGATAACGTGAATTGTAGGTGATCACCTGTACTGCAGTTTACTTTGCATTTTAGGAAACTACTGCAGTTTTAAGATTAAAATCTGTTTAAAAAAATAACTTTGCTACATTAAGCTAAGGAGAAATGCAAAAAACCAGTTGCTTGAAATATCTCTAACTCTCTAACTCTCTTTGATGTTCTCTTTATTAAAACAGTGGTTATTTAGGCTTTCGTTGACACATGTGGTTTGTGCTTTGTTTTGCATTTTTTACTGATTTTGACAGTTATTTTTTGATTTAAAAGAAATATGTATAAATACCTGGTTTAATAGATAGGCTTGTCATTCACTTTTATAGCTGTATGCCAGATGTTTTATCCTAGGAAAATAAACATTATTAGAATTATTTTTTACTTTAAAGAATAAGACTAAAAATGCATGGAAGGAACTAATTTTTCTTCTGCTTCTGAGCAGACAGCTGTGTAGAGAAATTAAATAATTGTGCAGTAAAATGGAAGTACAATTGGGTTAACTACTCTTGGCTGCAAAATCTACTCTATTAGAAATAACGGCATGCTTGGAATTAGCACTGAAGCTACAATGGTGTCTATCCATTTTGTCAGAGTAGTTGGTAACAGCTAACTTGCAATAAAGAGTGTTCAACAGTGAGCCTCAGCTAGTGTTCCTTGGTAGCATGTTAACATGGGGTGTTATTTTCAGCATGTATTATGGCTCCTAAGAATGAATATATACTGAATATAAAAGGCCCTGCCATAACCTGCTTTAGGGTTGAAGTAGTTTTCTCTAGTTATTTCTAGATGCCATTTTGGCTGCTGACCTAATATCCTAGACCCTGATAAGGCTCTAACAGAGCCTTATGTCTTGTTTATATGCAACCACTGCAGCTAGAAAATATTTTTTTTTAAATTACCTAAATGAAATATAGTCGATTAAGTCTTTCTTTTAATATTTATATATACTCTGAATACTTTCCTAAGTCTTACTTTAATTTATTTGCAAGTAGAAACAAGACTAATTTAGGTAATATTTAAAACTTGACATTTTTCTTAAGCATCACCAGGACTACAGTAAAAAGTACAAATTACTGTCTGAAGAGACAGATTGGCCATGTATATCTCAGAATTTGCTTTCAGGACTTTCTCCTTTGTGCCAACAACAAAAAAATTATGTAAATAGGCTGAAAAAATAAAAGTGAATGGTGATGGATTCCTGATATCCAAATGCTGCTGGAACTGTTGCAAGTGTTACAACTATTTGTACTCTCTTTCACACACCAGAAAATTCAAGGAAAGAAAAATCCAAATTGACCCCCAGAGGTACAGAGGAATTCCTTGGCTGCTGGTTGCTGAGTGATTCAGGGAGGGTTTTTGACAGGGGAGTCATTGCTGAGCCAATTGCTCCAAACATGGGTATTTTTGGCTGACCTGCCACTCAACCACTCTTGTCACTCATCATTAGCAGATGAGCAAGAGCTGGATAAACTTAATAAATGACACCTCTCTGCAATTTGCTTTGTGTGAGGATCAAATTGAAGTTAGAGGCTCAAATGCTTAATGTTGATTATGTCTTGGCTGATGCATTTCACTGCAAGCTGTAATTTGGCACTGACCCAATCCATCATCTGCAAAAGTTGTATCGTAAGAGAGAATAAGGGTAATGTAGGGGAAAAAAACCACTATTAGATGAATCCATCATCATTTCTGGATTCGTGCAGGATTCTCTTACTAAACACTGCATTTAAATTGTTTTCTCATCTTAAATACAGCAGATGCTCAGACACCTTGATGATGAACTCGGTATAAATGCTCCATTTGGTAGATTCAGTTACATAATGGTGCTCTGTATTTCTGCTAGAATTCTGTTTCTTTAGCAATGAGCCCAGAAAGCAGCAGAAAATGCTTCCTGCATGTCAAGAATGTGGGGAAGTGGTGATTGATGCTATTTCTGTTGTTCACTGCATTGCCCTGAGACATTGAATACAAAGGATGCCAGAGTAGGTCATGGACAGAGGAATTAGCAGTTCAAGCCTTCTCCAAAATCCACCAGACCTCTCAGTCCACCTCACTAAAGAACCATCTGTAGTTCCATTTCTGTTCAGGGACTGGGCATGATGGGCAAGGGCAAACGAAGACATATCACAGACTGATGAATAAAAGGATGAGAAAAAAAAGTTAAGAGAATTTGGTCTAGTGAAAATCTAGATCTTGTCCCTTTTGTCCTCATTTCTTCATCTAGTAAGGAAAAACTATGTTTAAAGTTAACTAGCAAGTAAAGGCTAGTGTTAGGGTTTCAAACCAGAAGCAGAAATAAGGCAATTATCAGTTTCACCTGCTCTCTTGAGCACAGAAGTGCATTGTAAATTCAGAATGTTATTTTTCTATTTGTGCCAGAAATGAAGCACGGGATTTTATATTCTTAAGATGCCAGCTATATGTGTATATGAGGAAAGCACAGAATAAAACTGAGGATGTATTTTAAGAAGCGTTTGGTACTGTCCATTGGAGAAGATATAGTAGCCAGGTGGGGGCTGGTCTCTTCTCCCAGGTAACAAGAAACAGGATGACAGAAAATTACCTCAAGTTGTGCCAGGGGAGGTTTACATTGGATTTTAGGAAAAATTTCTCCCCACAAAGGGCTGTCAAGCCCTGGAAAAGGCTGCCCAGGGCAGTGGTGGAGTTACCATCCCACAAGGACAAGTGGATGTGGCACTTGGAGATGAGGTTTAGTGGTGCCCTTGGCAAATTATAGGATAACAGTTGAACTTGTTTAAATTAAAAGGTCTTTTCCAAAAATTCAATGATTTTTTTTTTCTCACGGTCTTCTCTCAGGAGTCTCCTTCCACTTTAGTGACTGAATTGCTCACCTCTGAACTTAAAAACTTATATTCAAGTCCTGCTCTGCCTTTGAGCAGATCTCCTTCCCATCTTGGCCCAGCTTGTCAACTCCAGCATGGGAATAGCTGCATTTTCCTCCAGTATCAATATTGTGAGAGGCTCAGATGTAACATTACTGGTATTGGGGAAAGCATCTCAATAATGAATGTTATGTTTTGGAGTTTAATCTATGTTATTGATCCACGACAATGACAATTTGTGACACATCACCCATAAAAGGCACAAAAAAGATCAGAATCCAACTAGTTCTGGGAAAATACTGTGGGATTTCCACTTGATTTCCAGCACCTCAAAAGATGGTAACAGGAAAACTTTTAAAGCCTGATAGAAGAGAAAAAAACTGAAATGGACTTAATTGCTGGTTAAGTTACTGTTTGAATATAAGTTGAGAGTTCAAACACAGAAGAGTTTGAGAAAGCCCAGTCTGATTCAAAATAGCCAAAAGCATTTCTGGAATTATGCTTTATTGAATTTTCAGAGGTCCTTTAGGATATTAATGCTGTGTTTCGTGAGACAATAAATTAGGGTAAAATTTTTAGAAATTATTCTGAGAAAACTAACACCTGTCAGAGGTGCAGAGTCAAAGATTCAGTGAAAGCTGGCACAGATCTGCTCTGCAGGCAGAAGATAAGTGGGTTTTTTTCATTTTTGTTTAAGAATATCCTGGAAGGGTATCCTAAGGGAAGTGCAAGTGCAAGTGCCTTTTGCTGTTCATAGGAGTTGCATAAGAGCCAGCTTCATGTTTGTAATTTAATAGGCAAATTTGAAGTTGAGAAATAGCAAGCAAGAAAAAAAAAATACAAGAGGACAGGGATTATCTAAGAATGTGAGATAGTACAGCATAAGGCAGACAAATACAAAATTATCTTGTTTCTGAATGAGTTAAATGGTGTTAAACTCAGTAGGGAAGATAAGTGACACTCTGTAGCCAGAAAAAAACCAGTTATCTTTCTAAATTAAGCCCTTTAGCTTCCTCTGAAGGCTTTGGTGAAAGAAGCAGGGTATTGGCGAACACTGCTGAGCAAATGCAGGACACGAATGTGATGCTGGTGGAAGTGGCAGCAGTAGAATCACATTTGTGTTTTTTATCAGCTGATTTTCTACATAAGAAAACAGAAGTCAAAGCTTTTTTTTCCCTATTAGACAACACAGTTTGTATTCATTTGCAGGTGAAATGCTGAAGTGTTGAAAATACTGGAATGGAAATACCTGAAATGCCAAAGAGATATTTTGTATTAATGAAAGATCAGGGAACATGCCATGCTCTAACATGCTGAGTTCCTGAAGAACCAATCTTCTGTTTGTTAGACTTTCTGCAGTTAGAAAAGATGACTTTGGGCAGCGAATTAAATAGAGGTCTTTGAAATTTGTTTTGTCCATGTAGTAAACTCTATTTCTGTCAGAAGGCCTGATCTCAGCTGGAGTGTGAAAGCAGCTCTTTACTCTGGCTGGCTAAGGGTCTGGCCTTAAGAATGTAGCTGACTGCCATGCAAACAACACCCACTATTCACTTCTTGCTGCCACCAGCTCGCACTGGGAGAGCTACAGACTCCTGAAATACCAACTGAGTGGAGATGTTTTGGCTTCCATGGGAGAATAATGTCTGAGTGGGGTGTGTAAGGTACAGCCTGCTTCCATCTCTTCATGGAGCGTGGTGTCCTTTAAGACAGCACCTCAAGGTGGTGAGCAGTCAGAGGTTGGGCTCAGGGGTCTTTTCCAGCCTGAATAACTCTGTGGTCAGTAAGGAGGGCAGTCAGAGAGCAGTAGTGGTGCCTGCCCCTCTCCCACCCTGACAGCAGCCACCTCCCCCTGCCAGGACACCCTGGGGAGGATGAATGGTTCAAAGAGTGGATGACACTCCTGCGGTCCCCAGTTTGGATGCTCCCAGTGTGACTGGAGTGCTGTGCTCTGGTAAATACTCTGGTTCCCTTTGAATTTATGCCAATCCCATAAAATCATGCCAATGTTTGACTGTGTGTGGTGATGGAAATGTGTTGTTCTTTTTTAGGTGTACAAGAAATGATGGCTTTATGCAAGCAATGTCTCCCGTGGGTTTCTCTTAGTCTTTCCCCCATGCAATTACTATTAACTAGTTCTCCCAGATGTACTTTCTCCAGTTAGTCCTAGTGCTGTGCCTGACACCTCTGCCTTAATTTAATGTACCATATCCTCTGGTATGGCTTTTGCACAGTGAATTAAAAAAGCCCCAACCCTTTCTCTTAGTGCACAGATGAAATGGAGCTGAAAATTACTGGAGATAAAAACCCAGCTCTTTGAACTGTAATGCTAAGAATTCTTCGACAAAAGTAGACACCTAATTGAAGATAATGTTGACTCTCTCTATAACTTTATTACTTTGTCAATCGTACATCATTAAGCATGTATTTAATTTCAATATCCTGCAGTAAACAGTTTGTTGTCGAGGTGAGATAGGCTGGTTTGTGGTGTCTGTAGGCAAAGCTGTGTTTTACTTTAAATGCAGGTAGTGCTGTCTTTAGCTTTTGAGTTATGGAGAAACAATGTAATTATCCTATTACCTTGCTAAACATCTGATTATTTGTCAATGATGTGAAAACATGAGAACTTAAATGTGAGAAATTCAAATAGGAATGTAGCTGTTATTTTCTTTCCGTGACACTTTAACAATATCAATTTGCCAGGCTGTTGTGAGAAAAGGATTCCATATGAAACTTTCAGTGGGGGACTGCGTATCACTAAAAGGATTAATAATAAAAGATTTATTTCTGATTTTAGTAAGCTAATATATATGCAAAGTAAGTGTATAGCTTAATAAATCATTTAAGTATATATGTGATTTAATTTTACTGCATAGCAAATTATGTGCCCCTTTTCTCTAGCTTTGCAAAGCCCATTATCTCAAGTTTAAAGGGAGACACATAGAAAAAAGGCAAAGAAAAAAATCTAGTTCTTCCTACTTAAAAATATGTTGCAGAAGTGTGAGCCCAGTACAAATTCAGAATTCTGTCTCCAGAGTTGTCTGATCTCCTCAAAAAGTCCTTGAATCCTATTAAAAATTGCTGGTTTCTCAGCAAACAGCATGAAGAGTTTTTCCTGGGAGAAAGGTTTTAATAATTAAAATTAGTCAATACTGAAGTGCAGAAGGTTATTTGATCTTGCTCAGAAACTGACACTTTCCAGAAGGGGAAAAAAATGCAATCTGTCTAGTAAATCACTTTGTGCAGAACTGGGAGTCAAGTAGAAGAAATTTGCTGCAGAAGAAAAGAGGGCAATTCACCAGGGAAATAGGTTTGCTGAAAACAATTGTGAGTTTGAACATCAAGGTTGAGATTTTTAGGACATTTCCTGAAAAAAAATCTCTAAGACTATCAAGATGAGATGTAAAAATGCATTTGTTAGTACTTCAGGGCATTACATCTCTCAACCACATTATATAAAGTTGCTGTTGGCTCTGGTGCTCCAGTCCAAATTTCAGTTTGTCTACTTTCCCCCTGTAATTCCAATTAAACCTAGCTGTTTTATCAAGTCAGTCTATATTTCTGCACAGAACTGAGGCTTCCCACCTTCATTTAATGGACTGAAATTTTGCTCCCATCACTCTTGTCAGCTCTGGACAGTGTCAGCAGATGACAGGATGAAATTAAAGCCATGCCCGTGGCTGTCTGTGCCCAGCAGAGTTAGATTCCCTTTGAGCCCTGCTCTTTTCAAGCCTTTCTTTTGATGCTGTGCCTGTGCCACGCAAGCTGTGGTGTTTTCCTTGCACACGTTCAAACCCAAATATTCCCATTGTTATAAATACCAAACCTCTCCTCTGGCCTTTTCTGATCCGTTTCTTTCTGTCACTTAAAATCTGTCATTCTTCCAGCATTATCACTGCCATCCAGCTGTTCCATCCCCCACTGTGCATCTCCTAGGGAGGCAAAATGGTCCTTAAATACATCCTGGTTTCCTGTCTCAGTGGGTTTCAGGGGTTAGTGAATACAAGTCTGAGACCAGACCTCTGCTTTTCCACGGGGTTGTCACAATGGAAAAGGGCAGTGATGCTGCTCCACCACCTGCATCATTCTGGGGATGTCACAGGTGGCTATTGCAAGTGCTTCTGGAAGCGCAGAAGAATCAATTCAAGTGCTCTGGCATGTTGCAGTATCTCACATTTTCTTTGTACAGCTAAATGGTGTCTTTGCATTCTGAATTTTAGCTCTGTTGTAGCATAAACATTAGAATCAACTAATTTCAGAAACAAAAAAAGTATACCAAATGTTGCATTAACTGTGTTACAAAAATATTTTACTTTATCGTACAAGGAAGGCAGCATTAATGTACAACATAAATGTACAGTGATGCTGCAATTCAGCAGAATTGATGTGGCAGCTGAGAAAACCCCCGACCTTCTGAAGTACTTTAATTTGTTTGATTCACCTTGTTTGACCTCTCTCTGTGGCAGATCAGGTAAGACAGCAAAGAGGGAAGCACAAAAAGACTGTCAGGGCAAGCAAACTAAGAGAGGCACAACCAGCTTTTCTGCTCCCACTTCCCAACTCTGGAGCATTAAACTTGTGCATTCTGTAATTTTTTAGCTAAGTTTATTCTGTGTTTTTTGAAGCACCACAAAATACATGCAATGTTTTGGAAAAAAAAAAAATTAAAAAGACAACAGAAGAACTGCCTTTAACTCAGAAGTTATCTGGGAGAACAGGCACAGGCTTAATCTGCTCATACTCTGAGCAGTGAGTAGAGAGTTATACTCTTGATAAATGATTTGAAGTTCATATTATATTTTCTGGAACTTCCAATTTTTAAGTAAGGAACCCTAGAACAGAACATATTTTTTAGCATCTTTCATGTTAATACCATACTTTACAAGTGAAGTACTCAAAATTCTGTAAGTAATAGAGGAACATCTTGGAGATGGGAATCTGGCAACTGTCAAATCCTAGTATCAAGAATCTCATGGGTGGGACAGGCACAGATTATTCTGCAGGCTGAGGTGATTGGAGTAGTTTGCTCACAGATCTGTGCAGTTTTGTACGCTCATCATATTTACACTGTTATTGGCCAACCAAAGGCCTGGTAAATAAACAATTTAATAATAAAAGTAGATCTAATTGGACAAGGTAATTGCTACTAATTGAAAAGACCCAGATAAAACCATACAGGTTTTGAGGCTGAAGTTGGATACGGGTCACTGTTGCAGTTAGATAAGAAAATGTTCTGCAAGTGATGCTGCGGAACAGCTCAAATGCCAGTGAGTTCTGCAGGATCTGCTTGTACCTTCAAGGAACTGTCTCTCAACAAAGTACTTTTGACCATGCAGGTCTCTCTGTATTATGAAAACAAGCTCTAATCTTAGTCCAGACAAGACACCAGAGCCAAAAAAAAAAGCAGAAATGAAGATGGTGCTGCCATGGCAAACTGCTCTGCAGGTAGGGCAACCAGCAGCTGGGGTTCTGCCAGCTGCCCAAACTCCCATTTCCTTCTAGTTCCTTTACTGCTAATAACAAATGGGGAGAAGGGTAAAACTGCCAGCAACAATAAAGGGAAAAAGAATTCAGTGCAACCTATCTAAAGCAGCAGCAGCTCACATTGCTCAGAACAGGAGGATCAGGAGGATGAGGAGGAGTAGGAGGAGGAAAATTTTTCATTAATCAAAACACCAGAGACAGCTCTTAATAAATATAAGAAAATGTTTTCACCTAACCAACTATTAAATAGTGGATTATTCATTCAAACCAGCTCAGCATTCACCTGTTGTGGTTTTATATCACGTTTATTTATGTGTGCACACACACATATGGTTTTTAGTTCTCACTATGCTGATCATTTGAGAAAATTTGGCCCAAAAAACCTGAAGGCTGATCAGTAGGTCACAGATTTCAGATTACGAAGGCTGTGCTGTTTTTTTCTCAAGTTGTTGACAATAGTTTTACTGTCTGCAGCTGGAGGTATTCACCCAGCCATACGTACCTCTTTTACATATAGTGTCACTGCTGTAAATAAAATTTCCAAAATGAATTAAAATTACAAGGGAAGCATGCTGTTGTTATAATTGCGCAGTTTGCTCATCAGAAACTGGTGCAGCTCCACTTTTCCACAGAGAGATGGTGTAAGAAAGGTGCACAGATGAAAGGTGTGCACCCTAAGGATAGCTTTATTTGCTTCATTAATACCAGTTTGATAAACAGTTGTTCAGTTAAGGGTCTTCTGATTAGACTCAAAGTGTGAAGACTGTCAAAATAATTAAATGGTTTAATAAATCTGAGACTATACATCCAAAGAAAAATTACTATACATTAGAGACTTTTTAAGAGGTATTCACCCCATCAGCCTTCCATGAACTTCGAAGACACATCTTGTAAATTATTTTTCACTGCTTCATTGATTTTTAATATTGTCAAATACTTATGGCCCTGCAATCCAGAAGTACTTTGAGATCTACTTAGCTCGACATATTTATTATACTACAGTCTTCTCTATCTGGCATCTTTTTTATCTACCTCTTTTTCTATATTTACAAGTTTGGAAATTTAAAAAGTAGCTAGTGAGAGGCAGGTTCAGGTATGGATGATAAAAGACCTTCTGGGGGGCACAAATTGTGTATATATGACGGGAGGTTCATGACTGTTCTTTGATGCACTTGCATGTTGCAGTTTGTACGCTGCAGTGTCTTGGGGTGATGAACTTTGACTGGAGTAGCAACAATGCAAGTTCTGCCTGCTTAAGGTGCCCATTTTTAATCTGTTCCATATAAATAACGTAATGAATTTTGAGAAATCAGGTGGCCAAAATTTCTAGGTATTTGCGAAGAGGATGAGTTCTCATGTCTTCACCCTGCCATGCCTGTTGTCCTGACTGCAGTTGACTCACCCTCTATCATCTGTAAACTCAGCACAAGAATTGCTCTGTGAGGTAATTGGTAGTTAATGGGGAAATGTGCTAATGGCTGTGAAGCAGAAAGCATTCCAAGGGCTGTCATTAGTGTCTGCTGTGTGCAGCTATCAGCAGTTCCAAATTTCCAAGGGGACCATGACATGACAGCTTCCAGCACCGGACATCTCTGAATTAGGATTTTGGTTCAGGCCCAGCTTGAAACAAAACAACGAACTAAAAGGAGACAGATGGGCTCTTCCAGCCCCACACTGAACTTTCATTTTCCTCTTCATAAACATTAAAAGACAGATTTTCAGCTGATATAGGATGATAGAGCTCAGTAATTCTGTTGGTTTTCTAGAATTTTATTTTAAACTATGTACATCTTGAGATTTAATAATAAAAAAATTCACTTTTAGTTATAAGTTGCCACTTTCAGAGCACAAAATAAGGAATACTATCTAGCAGTACATGATCTACTCCAAGCTGCCCAAAGATTGTTTGTGATCACAGCCAAAATATTGATGAGTTTAAAAGATCATTTGAAAGATGGATGACATCAAATAATTGATGTGATATTCTTTGTTAGGAAAGAAGCCTGTGTCTTAAAAATTCTCTTTTCACCTTAATCTTTTGGTAATTTCGACAGTATTAGCAATTTCTGGATACTTTATTATTTGGTAATGCCTTGTGTACATAAAATAAGAAAAAACTAAAATAATGTAAAAGCTCACAATGGAATTTGCATTTTAAATTTAGGAGTATTTAAGTATTTTGAATCCTAGAGATTGCATCCTGTTTTTTTCTGGTATTGTGAACGCCATAGTTTTTGTGCTTCTGACAGTTACAGCAAACACACATCCCAAATTACATCTGTCATCATCCCCATGGTTTTACTTATTTCCAAGTGGTTTTTATGAATATGAAGATTAGTGGGAATAAACCCTGAATATGCTGCCTGACAGCTCAAAATTCTAACAAAAGATTTCCAACTTTCTTTGAAGTATTCATCTTTAATACTGACTATATCTAAAAAATAGTGAGGTATTTTCAAATAGGCCATGGGAAAAAGGCTTTTGGAACTGTTTTTTTGTTGTTGTTGTTGTTGTTGTTATTGCTTTTGTTTTTGGGGATTTTTCTGCCCTGTCATTTTTCCTTTCATCATTTTCCTGGATTTCTGAAAGAATATCCTATGAGAATAGAATAGACTGACATTCATTGGAATCTGGAAGAATAAGAGTGATTTCTTTTTATTTCTAATTAATTGCGCCAGGGAATGACTCTACCAGTCAGGAGGAAGAACAGTTCCTCTATTGTGCCTTTTGTGACTTAGGAACAGTACATGGGGAGGCTCTAAGCTATAAATCAAACAGTGAAAATCCTCTTAACTGAACACACCCTTGGGCTTCACACAGAATAAGGGTTTGCACTAATCATAGGCAGAACTAGTTGGGAATTTTTTTTTGCTGAAACAGGGTTTTGCTGGAAAATGCTTATGTCAAAAAGCAAAGTACCTTGTGGAGAGAACTTGATTTCAGAGATTTTTTTCTGAAAGACAAGCAGAGACTATCAGAAATCTCCCTGATTTCCTGCCAGTTTGTCTTGTGATTCATCCAAAAGCTTGCACACCAGATGCCTTTAAGGAACTGGCTGGTTTTCCTGTGATGCCCCTCCCCAAAGAAGGGCTGGCTGACTGTGAATAAAATTATGTTTGTGTGTTGCCCTGATTTTTTAAGGCTTTCTAAGCCTTCTGATGTTTACATTCTTGTAATGAACTTTCTCACACACTGTATGTAAATAACATTGTTTTGCATTCTTTTATGGAGGAGGAGAAATTTGATGGACTGTTGGTTTGTCCAGTGTCATTGGAGAGGTGGCACTGTCACCATCCAATCCACTGTCACTTCTGGAAATCTATAAATGTTGTATTCAGAAATTAAAAGCTCTCTTTTTACCTTGAGAGAGCTGCGTGTGTGCGTCGTGTTATTTCGTGTCCTATAGTGACATTTGTGGGTACAGACAGCCTCTCAAAGGGACAACCTGGGTACCAAGAGCATGGCAGTTTTAAGGCTCCCACAGAGTACTCTGCCTTACCCTAGAATTCCTGGGGTTAGGCTGCGATTTGCAGCCTTGGGTGCACCTGGAAATACTCCTGCCTGATGCCTCTTTCATGGCACTAATAATGCCCAAATGAGGAAGGGCCAGGGCTGGGCTGAACTGCTGATACCGCACCAGCACCACCCTCCCAGGCTTGTCCATGAGCCACCTCACTGGAAATATCTCACTGCCTCCACTGCTCTGAAGGAAAAAATGGAACAAAATGTGCCAAAATTTAAAATGATTGAAGCTGTCTTAGTGTACTAATTTGTGATTTGAGTAAAATTGGCTCTACAGGTGAGGGCCACAGATTTTTCAGAACAGCCCATGAGCTCCAAAACCACAATACTCAGAACTGAGATGAAAGATCTGTCTGGTTCTTTGTTAGTTTTTGTCTTTGAAATACAGGCACGTCCTGCTAAAGGAGTGTGTAGTAAAGAGGGTTTCACATTCTGCCCATGGTGGATTGTTCTGCAAGTGCTTTATGTATTTTCAATGATGTTTTTATTGGTGGCATATTTTTGTGATATTTTATTGATCCTTACCTGTTTTTTTAAAGTGAAGAGACTAAGCAAGGAACACTAACCTGTCTTCTAAAGGACTTGACAGTGGTACACTTAGTAGTACTAAGAAGTCTTTTATCCTTTTCTGAATCAGAATTCGTTATTTCAGGCAAGTATGCTAATTTATCATTTATGCACATTACCATAAGCTTTTCTGTTCTCCCAGAAAAAAAAATAAAAAGAGGGTGAAAGTTTGATTCTTCTGGAGAATCTTAGCAGAACCCCAATTTGAAAGCCATGCTCCTCTAATGCATTATTTAATGAATTTTAGTGCAGTGCAAATGCTGCACTGAGAGTTTGGTGGATTGGAGCAGGAAGAAGTTCGGTCTGCACAACCTCACCAGGATACTTCAGTCTTCAGGGGGCAAAAGAGTAGCAGGTAATGAGGACTGGGTGGCTGAGCTCCTATAGCTATGGATGCTGTCAGATTCTAATTCTTGTGTCAGCATGGGAAGTGATGGGACCATACCCCCATGCTGTGCTGCGAACATGAACTTCAAAGCATCAGGATGGGCTGGAGGTGCTGTGTGGGACTGATAGCTCAGGCCTTGATCACTCTGTGCTTTGATTGTCAGGGAAAATGGGAAAGAAATTGCTAAAGTGGAGAAGAGCAAAGATTCATGTAACAAAATACACCAAATATATACTGTTCACATTGAACATGCCTTGGAAAAGAAATTTTAAAAATCTATTTTCTTTATTCATAAGAATTTTGCATTTGAGAGAATGTGACAGCTGTTTCTGGCCAGTCCTACACTGAAGGTTAAGAAGATGAAGGCTGTGTTGCCAACTGGTTCTGTTATTAGCAGAGTAGTACAGTAGTGGCACGTTCATACTTAGATAAGAAAAAGTAAATAAAGTTCAAGATGATGGAAGGAGATGGACAGTAATAGACTTGCCTTTTCTAGCTAAAATCCAGAATTCTCTTTGCTTTTCACAGAACTTTCAGAGTAATAGCTTGTATATGGTGTTTTTCTAATGTGCCTATGGCAAATCGTCAGTGACAAAATGTTTTCATGGCAGGTACATTAAAAACTCCAACCAAACCACTGAAAAGTAGCTGAATATAATTAATTCCTACTGAATTTTAAACCACCAAATCTTGGCGGGTGTATGCTTTAACATACAGTTAGTTTATACAAAGAATAATGCAGACAGATAAATGTGAGATAATAAATGGAAAGAAAACAGACTTGGAAAAAATGTGGTTTAACCTTGTCAATTTTAATTCTTTGGAGTGTGAATACTGATTCCATTGTGGCTGCTACCACTTACATGCTGTTTTAAAAGTAGTTATGCCTGAGAAACTGTTCAAATTTAAATAATTTTAGAAAGACATCCTTCTGAAATGATAACAAAACCGAATTTTCCTTCCCTTTATTGTTTGTAAAACATCTCAATCCATTATCGATCACAATTTTGTCTAAAGAAAACAACATTTAGAAGTATTTCCTTCTCAGTCTTTATGGAAATTACAGGGATGGTGAAAATTAAATACCTCAAAATTTAAAGTATTTTCACTTTTTGGGAGGCAGTGCATGCTAGGAAAGGTCTAAAGTGATGGAGGAAAGTCAAGTCAGTATTCTAAATGAAAATTCCAACTCTGCCACTCCCAGCAATCTCTAAAAATGTAATAAAAAGGCAGCTAGAAATGACATGATTTAGTTGGCTTTTTGCTAAGATATTAAAATGTGACATAAGAAACTGTTAAACATAAAGTAAGGGACAAAGACCCATCAAAAGAGTCACTGAAGCTACAGAAATAATCTGAAAGTCAGGGAGCTGTGTATTAGGAAACAGGGATTATTCCTGGAGAGGACAGAAAAGTGGGGGCTGGAACACCTCCTGGACTCATTCAGTCCTAGATGGATGTGGTGCTCCCACTCCCCATTTGGATCCCAAGGGACAGTGACCAGTACATCTATCTGGGATGAAGAAAATGTGCTCTGGCTGCCTCCTATGCCTGTCCTTGGTAAAGGAATGAGCCATGAATTCCCATCTCCCACAAGAGAGATGCCAGCAAGTTCAGACTAATTCCTTGAATTAGGGTCACATTCATTGTCTTAAGCTCTTCCATTTTTATGGAGTAAAAAAAAATTACTAAAGTTTCCAATTTGACTCCCCACTGTCTGGGTGCAAGGCCTGGGCTTGCTCTCAGAATTAGTTTGGTTTGTTCCCACTTAAGCTTTTACTGAGACAAATGTGTGGGCTGTGAGTGCTCAGCACCAAACAGGCTCAGGAGCTTCACTGGATCCTCAGCGTTGTGACTCATCTGTCATTAACCCTGGACTCTCCTATTTATTATCTGATACCCAGCATCCCTCATCCATCCCAGGGGTACTATCAGTGAGGAGAGATGGGGCTAACACAGATTTTTGCAGTCCACACTTAGTACAGAAATACCAAATCATATTTTTACCCCAGACCAGTCTCCATGAGGGTTTTGCCCAAGGTAATGTTTACTGTAACTGCTTGCTGGTTTTTATTGTTTTGCTAATTATAACAATAAAAATGCCTTTCATTGGTTCTTATTTTCGTTTGTGGTTGCCCATAGTATCTGCAAGGGTTTTTGTACAGGTTGTTAGTAGGATTACTCCTTTCTTTGGAACAATACATCAGATATATTTGGGGAAAAAGTTAAAACTTACAAAAGGTGTAAGGGAAAATTGATTACCAAAAACTGATTACCAAGTGACATAAAACAAAACCCATTTCAAAATGAACATAGTTTTTTGCCTGCAGAGGCAAATTGCTCTTTAATTAAAGAAGAATCACTGTGTAGCAAGTGAAGTACCCCCAGCAAATGATAATAATTTGGAATGAGATAAAGTGAATACTTCAAAAGTGACACTGGAGGTTTAGAGTGTTGAAAGTTTTTATGTTCCAGTGGTTTAAAAAAGCAAATCCTACAGCTGCTACTCTAAGCAGAAAAACTCCACCTTATTGCTTTATGATGCTGGGTTTTAAAATTGAGGCACCAGAGGGATTTAGATTACAGTCAGTGACAGATTGTGCTCTCAGTACATTGACACTCTCTTTCACTTCTCCTCCCCCCAAAGAGGAGAACAGTTGGTAACCAAAAAGTAAACATGTGCAAAAATATATTACTAAAGGAATCTGCTTCACTTGGAATCTAAGAAATTCAATATTTATTATACCATGCAGATATTTTGCTGTGTCATATGCTACATTAATGAACTGACATTGTCATAACAAAGCTTGGCATTTGTTTGGATGGTTCCTGCAATTCTACTAATGGATGGAAAGTTCGTAAGATTCAGAAAAGTAGTTTCCAACAAAGGAAAGTTTTCTGGCAAGAAAGGCCCACATATGTGTAGATAATGGAACACAACCCCTCTAAAAATCTGCCTGTAGAGCTTCTTGAAATTCAGTATAAAGCAGACAGTATCTATAGGGCTTGTATCCCAAAATCCTCAGAAAGCAAAAGACAGAAAGAAAAAATGCTGGCCCTCAGAAATGGAGCTCCTTGTAACAAGCACCTGGAATTTGGTATGTAGAATCCAGGAATAATCATGTGATTTAGTTAAACATGAAGAAATCTAGCAAATGTGGATGTTTTCAGGCTTCAGTGAGCAAAGAGAGAAACATTTCTGGTTCTTGCTAAAACTAGAATTCACTAGGGAGTGAATGTCCTGTTGTATGTCAGTGGGAATGACAAAGAGAATATCAATGTAGTAGCAGCTGGTACCCAAATTCAACAGCCTGGCATTCAGTGCTTGAGGGGAAAGTCCCTTAAATACTATACACAAAATTTTCAAATATTTAAAGATACCATCTAGAAATCAGCTAATGATCTACAGAAATCAGGTGGCTTCTGTATTGTTTTGTTGTCTAAAATTAATGTATTCAATTATTCTAAAAAGGCTTAGGGCAATTTTAGCATAACTAAATAATCAGAGTGATGATGTGCTAAAAGACTGTTGTAAAGGCTCTTCATTTGATGTGAATTAGAACTTTTCACCTCCAATGACCATGCAAATACCTCAGTAATCTGAGAAAACAGAAGCCTAAAGCAAAGATCAAAATCCTACTTGGATACCTAAAATTCAGTCTCATATTTTAGAAGGGGTTAAACACTTGTTCTGAACATCATTCAATCTCCATATGGTTTCTAATTATCGTTTGGGATTATAAAATTACATGACTGTCCTCTTCAATTATATGTTATTGTCAGTCTTTCTTCTAAAAGACATAAATATGTCATTCTGCCCCTGTATCTTTTTCTTAGTTTGTATCCATAAAAAGCTACAGCTGCATGAGGTCCATTCCGAATTCCTGTTGGGGCAATAACTGACTTTCTGGGATATATGCACCAAAAAAAACACCCTTTTACAACTTGCTACAAATAAAACCATTTGACTTTTCCTGTTTTGCCTGAACTATCATAAAATGCACACTTAGGCCTGTAGTATGCACTATAAATTCTTCCTTTGAAAAAAAAATCAAAATACTTATTTCTATTTTCACTGCTAATCAAGTTTTGGAAAGGTGAAAAAAATAACAGGAATGCTATTTATTATAGGAGAAGCTGATTATACACAAAGTAAAATTCTTTATTACTCTTACCAAATTTTGGTCATCATATTACTTGATTTGTGTAATTAAGGGTTATTCCTAAAGGAGGGATAAAACAGTCTGTTTCTAAAATCTAATGTTCTTTTTAAAATGGCAGCGTGGTTACAGTGGCGCTAAATGTAAACCTGTGACTGGTGCTGCCTGGCAATGTGGCCATTCCTATAAAAATGAGTTGTACCTGCTGTGCATTTTTCCTATTTATATATTTATGATCAATGATTTATAGTTGATACACCTTCAATTGATTATAGAACTTCTCCTGGCTATTGAGGTTTGGGATTTTTTTATTTAACAAGTGTATTTCATCTGTACCTTGAAGATGTACCTGTAGCTGTCAGCTGTCAGATATAGCTGTCTAGCCAAAAAATTACAGGAACATAAGTTAAAAGTCAACTACTCCAACAAAGTTAAGCATGTAAACATGAAATTGCTTTTGAAGGCCAGTAAGGATTAAGATGTATTTTTAGAACTTAGTGTCTTTTGAAGTAAAATACACCACAAAAATTTCAGTTCCCTGTTTCTGGAAAGTAATCTTTCTTGTGGGCTCCAACAGAGTAGTTCAGAAGGAAAGGCTTTCTTGGTAAGAAACACCAGCTGCCTTTTGTTCTATTAACAGGCAGGAAAAGCCCATTTAACTTAAGACATAAAACTGAATTTAGTTTAGAAAAACACAATAACCCTGTACAGGCCATTCACTTAAGGGTTGCATTTGATGATGCTTGTGGGCTCCTTCAATGCAGAATATTCTGTAATTAATTGTCTTTTTGCACTTCAACCCTGCTTTTTATTGATATTGTATAAAATTTTGGGTGAAGCCATCTGTAATCTTTGGTGAGGACAGAGGTGCATTCTTACAACAGAAACACATATTCATGTCCCAGTGATTTTGAATTACTCATGTGAGCAGTCTCCCTATACTTTAGTGATGACAATACTAGCACCTCTGCCTGATTTACATTCTGTTCCTACAGCAATTTAAGTCGTTATCTACTGACTTTCTCCTTTGAAGCTCAACATTAATCTGAAGGTTATAGAGATTTTACTAAGTCTCCCTTCCTTTAGACACATGTTCCTCAGCTGACACTTTTTCCAGAGGCTGATTTTTCAACACTAATAAGCATTGGAATATTGTAAACTTATCTTCTGCCTGAAATACTTAAAAATACCTGCTCCACTTCCAAGAGAGGCTCCAAAATGTAATAGCAGTGGCCTGTGACAACTGAAAAATCAAAGTTTTGAACTTTATTCTTCAAACTGTTGGCAGCAATGCTGGGGTTACCTGCTGTAGTAGGGGCTGCTCACAGCTGTCTTTGTGAGCACCTGGAGGAGTGGGGTTAGGAAAAAGCCAGTGATTCCTGTCCCCCCTCCTCAATGGCATCACTATCTGATTTAATCCTCCTCCCTGAGGAAGAGGAAGGTGATGTGCTAGTACAATCTGATTTCAAGCTTTTCCTCTATAAATGACACCACCATGAGGTGTTTTATGGAGGTTGTTTGGAGATTCACAGACAAGTCTGAGGTGTACAGAAGGTCTTAGTTACAGAGCCACTGTTTGTGATTTAACAATTCGGAGTACTCTAATTCTGGTACAGGCTGGATTAAACTATCCCAGCTGGCTGTCTGGTTCTCATAGGCTGTATATCTAACAGTACTGCTTCTTAAAATATCCCAAGTTGGATTTACAACACTGATTTCCCTATAAGTAATCCTTTACAATCGCTAGAACTCCCCTACTCAGAAAAAACATGTCTGCAGTTAAAGAAATGGCAGTAGCAAGAGGAGACTGGTGTTTCAGAACTTCCAGTTTCTCCCTTTTATCTTAATTTTCTTGCATTTTTGAGTTGGTTTTCTCAGCAGCTTTTAGCAGCAGTAAATCTCAGTTTCAAACTGTGTGTACACCAATACTTATCCATTTATTCAGATCCTGTTCTCACTTTCATTTTAATTATTCTGTAGCAAACTAAATAATTGTGTGTTTATAATTGGTCCATGAGTTTTTGGAAGGGGGGGCAAAGAAAAAAAATTTTTTTTAATGTGTTGTTTTTTTTAATATGGTCTCTTGTTTGAAACTCTCAAGCCACTGAGTTTGCGAAAAGCAAATAATTAAGGTCCTTGACTTTCTGCCTAGGCAGTGATAAGGCTGCCACAATGCACATCTGCCAACTGACTGCAGGTCAATTTTATGCTTAGGAAAAAACAATTACCATAAAAGTTTTTTATGACTTTGCCACATGGTAAAGTTAAAGGGTCCTATTTTTACCATGAACCTTTTGGAAGTTGCCACCTTTTTATTTTAACAAGGCAGTGCCTGAGCTACAGCACTCAGGCCAATTCTGCTGATTAAATGGAAAGTGGGCTTTTTCATTAAATGATATACACTCTGAAGCATTAAAACCTGTTTTGCAGAGAGGGTGTCTTAGTTAGAGACTTTGCCTAAGCCAAGATTTTCTTTTAATCATTATAATACAGTAGGATGCTCCTGCAAAGAACAGAGCATTAAACTCACTGGAGTCCATATCAGAGGGACAAATAAATACTCAATTTATTTATTTAAGCATTCCAAAGCCTGCTTGCCTTTCCATGTTACCAGTGCCAAACATATTGATAAAACTGATACACAGTTTTAAGGCCATTAAACTTGAACTATTTAAATGTTACTTCAATTATTCTGTCTACTAAAGTGATAATTGGGAGCCAAAAACTAACCAGATTACTGTAGAGATATCTTTTGACAGCCTTTAACACCAAGTTATAAACTGAAGCCTGGAAATTACAAGCTTCTTGGTATCATTCAGTCCATAGCACATTCTGAAGCAATCTGCTATTTCTAAGCTCTTTTTCATTACATATTACTACTCCAGTGCTCTTCAACTTGCTCTAAGTGCCTGCCCACTTGCAGAACTAGGCAATAAAGGTCCCTAAAATAAACTTCTTCCTTAGTGTGGACATCAGGTAGGCTTTCCAGATGTGTAAAGAACATTACAGGTGGTTCAAGGTGGACTGGGGGTGTTTAAAGGATCCTGCTTTGTCTGGACTTGGATTTGATTTAGGCCTGAGCCAATCTAAGTCTTGCAGTGCTAGGAGGGAGAGGTGCCATCCTGTCACTTGTCTCTCTGCAGTGTCTTGATTCTAATATGGCTTGGAGACCTCAGTGAAAATGAGGGGAGAGACATGGATGGGAATGGAGGAAAGGAGAAGCAGGAATAATTCTGATTGTGATCTACTGGAATACATGAATGTGGTGGGTCTAGCGCTGGCCGAACGCTATGCACCAACTAGAATATACTTACTTATTTTCTGCTACAATACAGGATTAGGAGAACAGCAAAACAGGCTGAAACTTTCAAGGGTATAAAGAAAAACTTTATTAACAGAACTAAAAGAACAATAAGAATCAGACTAAACCCTTCAGAACACTTCTTCCCCCCCCCCCCCCCCTTTTACACTGACTACATACAGAAACATTCAGTCAGTTTATCACTTCTGGAATAGTCTTTCTTCAGTTCACTTAGGGATAGAAGTCTCTCTTGTCATGCTATGGAGACTTCTTCACAAGAAAACAGTTCTCTTGTGGCTTTTAATTTCCATGAATAGCAGTCCACCAAAAATCTGCAATCATGAAGTCCCTCCCATCTTTTGCAGCTTTCCCACAGCTGCGTTTATGGGCCATGTCAGTTTATGGGGTACTATTTTTAAGGATGAGCTGTTCAATAGCAAAAGTTCTCTTATCTATCTCTGAGATCATCTTCATCCCTGGGAACAGAGGTCTTCTTTCTATGGGGGTAAAGGGTCTTCATCACTCATTTCTCTCGCCCTATTCAAACTTGTAATGGGATCACAGCTACTTCAACATCTGCTTGCTTTAGCATAGATGCCTTTGCTCATATCTACAATTTCAATGCTTCATCCCCCCATGCTTTTCAATGAGCTACAGGGAAAAGGAGTCTCATATACCAATTATATCTTCTCCATAGCCTTACAAGAGGATTTCAGCCCAGGACTGAGGCACCTCCTCAATCCCTCCCATCTGGGACTTGACTTCTTTACTGACCTTCATGTCTCATGTGGGTCTCTCTGTATCTTCACTCTTTCCTTTTCTTTCACTTGAAAGATTTGATGTTTGTAGGTTTCATCTGTGCACTAAAAAGGTTAATATCTTGCCCAAGCGGCAGCTGGAGCAGTTGAGGTGGAGTATTTTAGACTCCACTGGAGGGGCTGGGCCGGGATAGCAGAGGCCCGTGCCCGAACAACGGCGGCTGCTCTGGGAGGAGAAGGGCGTGTAGGATCTCGGCAGCCAGGCTGGAACTCAGAGGCCGCACCCGTCGGTCAATGGCTTCCCCTCCCCCTGCCCAGCGGTTTCTGGCGAAACTCAGCAGTGGCAGACTTGCAGCCAAACTGCGGGCCCGCCTGGCCGTGCTGGGGGAGCAGGACCGGCTCAGCCAGCGCTACACTGGAGCCGGCCCTGTCCCTGCCGGGACGGGGCCCGGCGGGCGCCCTGCGAAAGGACCCGACCCTGTGGCAGAGCCCACCTGGTCTGGCTCGGCCGCGCGGAGGGGGCCGGGATGGCCTTTTACCTTTACTCAGAGCAGAAGAAACAAAAAGTTCCTGCGTGTTATGAGTAAAAAGTTGTCCATATTTTTAAAAGTTGCAAAGTTCACAAGTTAAACCAATTGCTACCAAGTTGGAGTTCTAACTATTTATTGTTAACAATTTCATGTTGTAATCTCCTGTTGTTAATAGTTTCCGTGTAATTGCCTGTTCTTAATAGTGCCCCGAGCCAGCCCGCCGCTGCCCCGGGTATGTCCCAGGAGCGGGAGCCCATCCCGTGAGCGGCGGGCCCGCCCCCGCTCAGCGGTGGGCCCGGGAGCCTCGCGGGAACCGGCCCGCCCCGGCAGCGGTGGGCCCGGGAGCCCCGCGGGAACCGGCCCGCCCCGGCAGCGGAGGGCCCGGGAGCCCCGCGGGAACCGCCCCGGCAGCGGTGGGCCCGGGAGCCCCGCGGGAACCGGCCCGCCCCGGCAGCGGTGGGCCCCCCCGACCCTCTGTCCCCTCGGCGCGGGTCCCAGCCGCGGCAAGAAAGCGCCGCAGGGCCTGGCCTGGGTCGCCGTGTCCCTCAGGGGCAGCCACTGGCCAGGACCCTTCGCCCGGTGCCGCCCTGCTGCTTCCTGAGAGATGGCAGCCGGACGGTGAAGAGGACAGGACGTCGGAGTTGACATGCAACGGGGAAGCCCCCCACTAAACCTAGCAAAAAGATCCCTAAAAACAACGAGCCAACACAGAATTAAGAGATCAAAGTGATGTCTGGACGTGAGGAACAGAATCCAGAGCCTGCTGAGACGCTGAGACCCTTTTGGCCTCTTTTCCTAGCCAAGGGGACGTCGGCTGGAGGGAGGACCCTGAAAGTCAAACTGAAAAAGTGAATCAGGGCATTCCGTGGTGCTCTCGAGAGAACGGAACCCCCAGCTCTGGCTGCAGACTGGTGGACAAAGCTGCGCTTTGGTCATTTTCTGTGCCACACCTGGGAGCAGTGGCAGCGTGAGCACAGATCTCCCCACCTCAGCTGATCGTTTTTAATAAAGGCATTTAAAAGGAGAAAGATCTCCTGCCCTATTTATTTCACTAGGCTTTTTTCATTTTAAAATGTGCATCTCACAGGGGCATGTTTTAGTCTTTATTTGGCTTATCAGCATGCCTATTCTCAGGGCCAGCCAGCAGTTGGTTTTGCTAGGCACGGAAGCTCTTAACAGCTTCTCCTGAAACATCACTTCCGTGTCTGGGCTCATTCCCTCCTCACCAAAACTCAATTAATGCAAAACCAGCACAGTCACCCTTCTTGGGTAACTTGGGAATTGTTTCCCCAGTAAAACAGAGGTTTCTGGAAAGCCCATAGAGAGTTTGTCCAACACAGCCGAGAGGGCCAGCCCTGGCAGTTCAGTCTGCAATTAGCAGTCACACAATGCAGTGCAATGACTTTTCCCTGGTTCCTAAAGCCAAAGCCAGCAAATATTTGTTACTATTCTTACCTGCACCAGCTAAATTATGAACCTAGGCAGTTGTTTTTCTTTATCCCATCTCCAGTGACAGCATTATCTAAGGCAGGAGTGAATAGTAATTGGCATCAAGCCTTGAAAACACGCGTGACATCACAAAGACACTCTCCCAGGAAGTCAGCTGGCTTGTTTACAGCATTCCCGCTCTCACTGCTGAGAGATGTAGATGCAACATCCCCCAGTGCTGAGAGCTTGTGGAAGAGCCCTCATTTATACAGGCAGCACTTGCATGGGTGGATGGACACTCGAAGAACTCCATCAGCAGCTGCCCTTCCCTGGAAATCTGCAGCCATTCAGCACCACTGATTTGCATCTGGGTTTGTACTTTGGAATACTGTGTTCTAGAAAAAAGACTTAACTGTGCAGGTATAGGCTCAAATTAGTAATTAATGCTTGACCTTGCTGGAGTTCATCTGTCCACCTGCCCAAAACAGATTTTGAAACCTTGAAAAACACACCTTCAAAGGACAGAATTCACCTCAGTATCTGAAAGGGAGTCCTTGAATCTCAACTCCTCCTCCTGCTGTCTGTGCTCTGTTGTCAAGGAAAATGCATCTCCACAGAGTGATTTGCCCTGTCCTAAGAGACCCAGCTCTGGCTGTCAGGACTGATTAATCCTTTGAAGGTGCTGAGCTCTTTCTATTCAGTGCAGGAGGATTCAGACAACAAGATGAATCCTGCGCACACTGCAGATCCAGTTGTGCCTGACTGACTGACAGCAGTTTCCACTAAGCTCAGTTTTCTGCTCTTATTAAAAATTGTTGAGATCTCTGTTAAAACCACCAAATATTAATAGTACTTCAGAACTCCAACTTTCAAAAATAGAAGAGCCTATAGCTAATAACAATAAGTATTGTCAGACAATGCTGTACATTTTTACATTGTTATAGTCTAGGACTGATGAATTAAAAACTTAAAAACTCTTTTTAAAGCATCTGAAATGGTGGTGATACATTAGAAGTGCTGTGGTATGTGTCAACCAGATTTTTGCTTTCCTGTTCAGTCAACTTTTTTTTGTTTTAATATTGCTCTCATGTGTCTGAACAGCAAAGCAAAGACCTTGTTTACTACAGCATCCTTTACTTTCAGTGTTTAAAGGAGCAATACATGATGAGTTCACTTATAGAATTGAACAAAGGAAACCAAAATCAGTTTTGTAAGACATTTGTAATTTCACAGAAAAGCTGCCACAGGCTATATGTAGCTTATAAAACAAAGCTAATGATTACCATCAATTATAACATCATGATGCAACAATGCTGCAATTAATTTCTTACTCCTAAATACCTGCTGTTGCTCAGTGCCAAAGAAAATGACACACATTAAGTGACTCATCACCAGTCTGTGATGCATAGTACAGATGTTAATTTGATTACTCATCTCTGAGAAAATAAGTGCTTTATGATGAAAAAGCTGTTCTTTTTTGGTATTCTGAAAGAATGGTAACGGAGTGGCTTTAAAAATAATCCCTAAAGTAACACAGAGTTACTGTGAAGCGTTATTTTGAGTTGTAGAGTTGGACACTGCGTAGTGCACAGCCATGGCCCAAGCTGGAGGAGGATGGGGTACTGCAAACCTCATGCATCTCTTTTATGTGAGAATGTTCCTATATAAGGAAAATGGAAGGATCCCATTTTGTTTGCCCCAGAAAGTCTGCAAACTTTATTGTAAATCTTGAAAAAGGGCTCCATTTAAGCCACTAAAATATTTATCTAGCAAGAATAATGAGCCATTCCAGAATAGGTATCGGGATCAAGAAATCATGGTCTTTCTTGGGACAGGAAATAGATATTATAGGCATGTAATTAACATAAAACATTACTATTCTGCCAGGGACTATGTATGCAGTTAACTTTATTTCTTGAGCAGAATTCTGTGGAGTCATCTCCAGAATCAAGTATCACCTTGTTTCTGCATGAATCAAAGGCAGGATGGTACTCAATGTGAAGTGTTACACACCAGTGAGAAGCCAAAGTAGCCCTTCTGTGGGAGTTTGAAGCACTTCCAGCATTACTTTGAAGTTAATCTCATACTTCCCTTTACAAGAGACATAAAGGCCCCATCCAAAGAGACCTGATTACTTTGTAGGTAGCCCAGATGAGGATAGAATGTGTCTCTACATAAAATAAACACAGCAGTGTCATTATAGATATGAGTAAAAAAATTTGCAGTGCTTGGTTGAAAAAGAAAACAAAAATTCCCCGATTTTCAAAATGGCTACAGGAAAACAATTTTTGCAGATTAACTTGCAAATACCTTCAGGCAGAAATAAGAGGTGGGTAATTCCTAGTGGTACTACCCACTACGGTGACATACCTCTCCAGAAAAGGCCTGGCCATTGAGGAGGTGCTCTGATCCCTGGCTGTCCTCACTGCCAAAGTGTAACCGGATTTCCTCCAGGCGGTGACTGTAGGTCATTGGGCCCCCGGAGATGTTCACCAGGTGCTCCTTGTCTAACCGGAGGGATACGTGTCTCCCTGTGTTGTACATTGTCCCACTGACCTAAACAAAGTGGAGAGGAGAAAAAAAAAGGATTTTTCCAAAATAATCTGCAAAACTTACAAACTGATTGGAGATTTGGCTCTTTACACACCTTCACTCAAATACAGCGATGCATCTTGTGGTTGTCAGATGAAACAACCAACCTCAGGTCACACTTCAATTTCTGCTTTACATTGTGTATTCAAATATTTTGCTAAAACCCTATGTACACATTTTAGCCTTGGGCTGACATGGTGAATAGGACTGTTGCACTTCTAATTAAGTAGGTTTTTAGAGTACTTTTCTTGCCAGGTATGAATAATGGCTTCACTTGAAAATTTCTGCACAGGAAATGGGAACATTTCAGCTGACATAAATTATTAAAGTACACTTGAACAAATCTAAAATTTAATTTTTTGCCCTTCTTTTAATATTTATAACAAAGTTACCCAAAACTAAAGGTGATGCAAAAAGCTGAGATGCAATTTTTCATTAATAGGGAACTCTATGTCTCCTGGAGCTGCAGATAAAAACTTTCACTGTCTTCCTATTCAAGTCTCTTTGTTTTGTTATAAATATTTTATGTGTACAATTGCCAGGTCTTTTAGCCAGAGAAGTACAGAATTAATTCCAATTTGATTATATATGTCTAGTTCATGCTACACATCAAATAGCTCCTTAAGATTCATCTTTATTTTTTAAAAGGCTGAATGTTGTGCTTCTTTTGCAAACTGATTTACAGCTACTGTAATGAAAAATGATTGCAGAAATTTTTCATATGGAATATAATTCTTTTATGATTTCCACTGTCGTAGAAAAAGTTTCTAAATCAAGAAGTTCTTTAATTTATGCCATTAGAAAGTCAAATATACCAGTTTGAGTTAGAGTTATTATTTATTTAAAAACATTCTGCATGGATACAAATTACACTTGAATAACACTCATTTAAATTAAGAAGCAGAAGTGTAGCAACAATATGCTTTGTTGCACTTCAATGTAAAATTAAAGACACTGCTGACTATTATGTATTATATCCTATACTACATCAATATTATGGTAATTAATTGTAATTATTACCATAATTAATATTATGGTAATATGCTGCAGTGTCATTTTATCTATAATACTAATTACTGAGTTTAAATGACCTGTTTTCTTTCACAGTATGTTGTAAAAAGTTACATGGAACAGACTGTGCACTTGAACTAAATGGAGGAGAATAAACAGCTTTTGATTGTTGTGGGTCTTTGCACTTTGATACAGATATTCTACTGGGTTTTTGGTGTTTATTCCAATTTAAAGTAAGCAGTAATAAATTTCTTATGAAAAGGCATAAAGACAGATATTCCTGTTTTCTGCAAATAAACCACAATGATTTTATTTATAAATGCACCTTACTTTTTCTACTTGACTTTGCATGCACAATAATTAAAAACAAGTTTAGCTTCATAAGTCAAAGAAGGTTAGTTTATTGAACTCAGTTTCAGTACATTGCGTATAAATGACACAAAGTTGATAATCATAACTAACAAATGGAGTTTAAAAACAAACAGGGGAAAATGGAAAAAGCCTCTTATTCATATTTGGAAGCTCATGCTTCACTGAACCCTCAGTAAAATTCAGCAGCTATGCAAAAATATTCAGAATCCATTTTCTTACTTAAATTGGCATCAATCTCTAATGAGGTTACCATTATTTTCTCTCTCCAAGTAAAACTGACCCAAATAACCCCCAGTGGGAATCAAATCACTCTCCACAGAATAGAGAGGGGAAATGATATGAGGCAAATTCATGAACAGGAGTAACATTTGTCTATCTTATTTCCCACTTCATAAAAATGCAGTGCTCATAATGACATGGTATTGACTTTTGGAAACCAGAATTTTCCTGCATAGCTGCCGATGGGGAATACCAGTAAAGCAGTGAAGCGTTTGAGGTGCCTCATTTCTGATCTGATGGGAAGTGTGAACACTAGAAGTGAGACTGTTAAATTCTCCTCAATGGGCACAGACTATGTACCAAGCAGAGCAAAGTCCAAGATCTTCAATATGAAAATACAAGGCCTTGGCCTTTTATGTGCTTTCTTAGGTTTAAAGGAAGCACTGGTTTTATTGCTGTGTGTGCCCAAAGAAAGAGGAGCTGAAGAGACCACTTGAGATTCAGCACCAAACTGCACCTTCAGGACATGCCCATTTATGAAGTAGGGTCTTCTATCTTCCATGTACTGAGATTACAGCTGAATGAAAAGGCTGAAATATTGAGGAACTTTTTTTTTGTGAGGAGACATTGTGACTTGCCCAGGCTCTATAGTTAGCTGTGCTTGATTATGAGAAGGACCATCATATGTGAATTGCTTTCTTGCAGTTCAGGATATTGTCTGGTTTATACATAACCCCAAAATCTTACCACCTTTACGGGCGTACATTTCAAGTATAACGATTTACAGTTAGGATGCAGAAACACTTGAATGTATTCACCCTCTACTTGCAAGCTCAATACCCACAAATGCCTTTTGCAGAGCAAATAATATATTTTCTTTTCCTTATGTGCAGTTTTAACTGCTACTGCAGGAAAATGAGGTTCTGGTCTTGTTCACTACTGGTAAGAGAAGGATTCTCCATATTTGTAGTACTGAGCCTTTAAAGTGATGGTGACTCATCTCAGAACAGCAAACTAAGTTGTTTTGGGGGAAAGCAAACTTGCATGTGGCCTTACAAAAGGTTGCAGGTGTAGAAGTTAACAAGGAAGTATTTTCTGCATTTTGTACATTACCCTACGAAGTAAACAGTATGGAGAGTGGGTACCTTATGGGAAAGATATTGCCTTTTCCTGTCTCAGTGAACAGTCTCTGCTGCTCCAAAAGGCACAGTATTTAATTTTTATATGCAGACTGGATAAAATGTTATAGGGTAGTTTAAAAGGATCATAAAAAAGACCTGTTAAGATCTATATAACAATTTTCTTAATTAGTCAGATGGATCTTAGGTGTTTCAGCATGGTGGCCTTTGTGCTGCTTCTTGCTCTGCTTTGTTCTCTGCGTGTTTGACTTGAAAGTTACACAAAGATGAAAACTCAGCAAACAAACCTGGGGAAGAAATAAGCACTAAATCTTAACCTCCTCTTTTTAAAAAAGATCAATATTCCCATTTATATTATATCCTAGAAATGAGACTGCTGTAGAGAAAACATATTATATCATCCATAAAGCTGATCTGAGAAAACAGAAAAGTCCAAAATCATACAAGTTAATGATTGGGCCACAATCTCAGTTGACCTCATTTTCCTCACAGATTTAGAAACATTTCCAAACAGGTAATATTATCCGTGGCAAAATCCCCAGGTAGAAGAGAGCATGGGCTTCAATCTTAATTATGGAACACTTCAACTTTGGTAGGCTTTAATTAATTTATTAACGTATTCCTGATGTAGTTATTTTCTTTTTAATCTCATTGCTTTTAATTCTTGCTTCACAGAGCTTTGTGCACATAATTCTCCAGCAGCATTTTTCTCTCTCTTTATCTTGATGCAAAATATCCATACGAGCATAGGCTGCTGATATATTCGATACTTCATTTCTCAATAAGATCTGGATATCCTGTGGTAGCTCTGTATAACTTGGCCCTGCGACCACAAAAAAAGTCACAATTCTGCTCTTTGAAAGGTGGAACATAAGCAAAGTCAGTAAAAATGCACACTCAAGAAACACAATCTCTTTCCTGCACATTTATCTTGAAATGCTACAGACTTTATGACCATTACGAAAAACCCCACAATAATAAAAACCCCCAGCAAAATCCCTAAACCAAACCAAAATCCACATAAAAACCAGTCCAGAAACATCCCTCCCCCCCCGAAAATGGTGGTTTTTAACCCATCATCTGTGGAAACATTTTTGCTTTGTCCCAGCTAACTCTGTATCTTGTTCCCTTCGTCTTTTCTTCCACAGATAGTACCGGACACAATACTTTTCAGAACTTCCTTTGTGCCCTACATCTTTATATTACAGCCTCTGTTAAAAGAGCCTCTGTTAAAAGAGGAGAAAAGGAAGCCTGTTTCAGGGTGAAGCCATGCTAGAAATGTGAGCAGGGAATGAAAGAGGAAAGGGGATGGATGCTCTGCCTTTCAATTCCTTGCTACATCTGCAGTTCATTGTCACCTTCAAGGGGTGGCACAGACCCTCTGCTTCCTGGGGCCTTTACAGATAGTGAAATATTACCTTTTGGATTTATTTAAGTTAAAAATGGGCTGAAGATTAGTTCCAATAATATTTTAAAAGTTGTATCAGAACCTGCCATTGGAGCAGCACTGAATGTAAGCGAGCAGGAAAATCAATTGTGTATGGCTGCCTGCTCTGGTGTCCTTGGATCTTATCTGCAATATTGGGTGTTCCTTTCTTTAGGATAAAAATAGATACCGTCCAAAGAAGGCTTAGTGCTTTGGAGGGAAACAAATCACCAAGGTTTGAGTTGTCTTTTGAAGGAGTTATAGTGCCCTGGTTTTATATGCTGCAATAACCAGCTTTTGATCATCTGCGGCCTGGCTTTTCCATCCTTTCCTCCTGGAGTGCTATGTTCCAGCAGAATAGGAAAGCAGCTGTGCAGACTCTGCGAGGGATGGGAATCGTGGACTTTCCTCCTCTCTGAGCAGCACCTGAACCACTCTACCATTACCTTTGGTTTCTGCAGCAATGGCAGCAGTTCCATGGGGATCCCAAGGAACCTGTGATGTGGCCGTGGATTTCTGCTCAGCTCCTCTCCCTGAGCAGCTCCATGAGGGACAGGTGCTCCATATAATATTTAGGAATTAACACTAATATTAACTATGTCATAGGATCCCCCATCTATGCATCTTCAGGTGAAAAAATGCAAAAATAAGTATGAAATTGTTTTTTTGTTTCACTGGGATATGTCAATATCTTTGCCATGGAAATGAATTTTCCTCCTGACAGTTGAGAATTGTCCTATGAAAAACTTCACTCTAACTAATGTTATCTGAACTTGAGTTTCTATGTGCAGTAATAAACTGAATCATTCTTCTGGGTCCCTCAAGCAAATTGCTTTCATTTAATGGGGTTATTTTGGTGGTTGTTCACAGTATCTTGACCATGTCCTGTGATATAAAGTTTTTTCCTTCCTGATTTAAATTGGCTGGACTGTAGAAACTACCCTCACCTCCCCTGTGCAAAGCAGAGGCTGCTTTTCCTTCAGGGTTTGAAAGCAAAGTTTACATAGACTTCAGGTCTGTGATCTGAAATCTGACTTTAGGGACAGTGTGGAAGCACTGCACCAAACCAGAATTTCAGAGGTAACTTGCCAGAGCTACCTGCTTTGCTTTCTGCAGCAGAATAATAAGAATTATATTCCTTTATTTCATGTAGTAGCAATGTCTACTACGTGAGAACTTTTGTTCTCTTAATATTGTGCTTATGGTAGCTGGTTAGTTTCAGTAGTTTTATGGTGTTGATTCCTCGAGCTGCCGCTAGAGGGGGCCTAAGCCGGAATATAAAATGGTTTGACGGAGTTGTTATTTAACAGTTCTTTAAAGACGTGTTTTGAAGTCTTCTCTTAAATAGGAGACAGCTGTTCTATCGCTTTCCCAAACTTTTGAGGCCTTTATCCTGGTCCTGGAGAATTTTCTGTGTGTAAGGAGATACATGTACAAAAGAACTTTCAAAATTGTATTTAAGCAGTTATTTTCTACAGAAGTTGCAGTTTTATTTAGGTGCTTTCAATATTTGAATATTTATATATTTGAAGAGTTATTTTATCCTAATACCTTTCCCCTGCCTTTCCTTTATGCTTAATCACTGTATGCAACATTATGTAAAGAAATTGTGGAAACGCTTTCTTTTTGAAAGTAATTTTAGGGGAAATTCCATTTCCTGCATGCTTTCCTTGCTGCCAGCAGAGAGCAGCGTCCACCCATTCCACACAGCCTTTACCTGTATCCCACAGGGACGGCCACAGCCAGGAAGAAAAGGAAAACTCATCTGGTTTATACAGCACGGCTGTAGTAAGCGGCTTTAATTCAGGAGTGGTGGATTCAGCTGTGGGATAGAACTGTGGGATCTGTTCCACAGCTCAAGAAGAGTTTGGGGGATTCAGGCTCTGCAGGTTTCTTGGTCATCAGATTAAACATCCGGAATGGCTTTTCTGGCAAGAATTCAACGGACCTTATGTTGTGTTTATGAAAAAAAAAAAGTGGAGAGAAGGGAAATAAAGATAAGAAAACACCACTTACTGAGAGGGAGCTGCAATCTAATTGCTGGGCTTTGAAGAACAACAGGCACCATCATCAATATTTGATTAAAAAAGGCCCGTGTGAAAAATGTAAAATGTAAGAGAGAAGTGTAAAGATTAACATAATCTTTTCATCTTCTCAGTTGAAAACTTTTTAAAAGGAAATGATGTTAATGAGCCTAATTAACCCATTTACCGGCCTAATGTAATGTGTCATCTACCAGTATATGACATGACACACTTTTTTTCTGCTTTTAAAGTACCAATTTCAGTAGGAACGTTTCCCATTCACTCCTCTGCATTTTTGCTGGTTTACTTACCATGAGACATAAACTTTAAGGAATTTAGAGATTTTAGAGGAGCTGAGGTTTTAGTTACAGATAAGCTTTATTAGAGTTAATAAAAATAAATGGGTAGGCCTGGATGAAGTTAAGAGTTAGCAGTTAACTAATAATTGATTGCTTGTCAACATGATATTTGGTTAGCTGGGTTTCTAATGAAGAATACAGAAACTGATAAACAGCTCTTAGGAGCATAAGACAATTGTAGGCCTCCTCTGTTCTGAAACCAACTGAGGACAGGGAATGGATGTTCTACCAAGGGTTCATTTGTCATATTTGCATTGAAAAGGTAGAAAGGTCAGAATGAGGAAGACTTCATTTACTTCCTCATTTTGGGACCCCTCCCCATGAAAGGGACTGCAGACCTGTTTCAAGGAACAAACTATGCATGCGTAATAGCTTTTCAACTAATTACCATATGAAGCGGGGAATGGGATGTACCAAAGCTATGAATATGCATTTGTATTTTGAGTATTCAATACTTGTACAGATAAAAGGACTCTGTAATCACCTGTAAATTGCGGTGTGTATTTGGGAGCTATCCTGCACGCTGCTTGTCGTGGCAATAAACATACACTTTCTAACTTTAAACTGTTAAAGAGTCTTTGTCCATCACAGTTGGATATCGGTACTAGATCAATATCCATAACATTAATAAATCACCCAAAAATGACTGGTCCATAAAAAATATGGAGTTAACATCATAAAATAAATATTCAGCCTTACTGGTTAATGAGCACAATATGTCAAATTTCAGTAATCAAAATAATGTGTTTCAATAATGTATACTCCATTCTGTAACAAAATACAATTTTAATAGAGGACCCGCAGGGTCATGGTTAGTCTTGAGATAATTATATGCCATAGGATGTGCAGGAATGAAATTGCTCCAAGAACACTGGTAACACCCCACAGACTGCAGGTGCCACATGCTGCTTTTTAGGAATAATAAAGTGCTTCATTGTGATGCCTTGTGAAGGCTGACCTGGAACAGAGACTAGATGAAGCTAAAGAATAAAGCAGGGATTTATCAGGAGGCCTTAACAGACCCACCTTGGGCAGCACAAGAGTGCAGCCAGGGCTGTGCCCCAGGTGAACCCAAAATGGTCACAAAAATGGACAACCTGTCATGAGGTTTCACACTTTTTGTAAGTTTTGGTCCATTAACATATTGGAGCTAATTGTTCAATTCCAGCTTTAGCCCATGCAGTCCCATCCTTCTTGTTTTTCTCTCTTTGGTCCACCATTATTCATGCTCTTGGGCCTGAGATCTGAATTGGTTGTCGTTGGGCCCCCAGCTAGAGAAGGAATTGTTTTGTCTCCCTACTATGTGAAGAGAGCTTACTATCCCTTTATGTGAAGCCCAGACCCACACAGTAAAGCAGCACAGAATCTGAAAAATATAAAAGCTAAAACCTGAGGCATCAATTCTGTTTCCACTACTCCATTAATACAATGATTTCTGCTTGTTAGTAACTATGGAGCCTAAAGCAAATGCAGCCAAATTTATGGTGCCTTGCACTGATAATTGCTGGGCATGCTGACACCAGCTTTGCAGTGATATCATTCTCTCCTTAATATAAAGAATTCCATTGTGAATAAAAAAGGTATTTTGGGGCATTCTAAGCCAGACTGCAGAACTCAGCTGTTAACAATCCTCAGCTGTTAACAATCCTCAGCTGTTAACAAGTGTCCACTGCCACTTTTTTACCACTGATAGCAACCCTCATCCTGTGCTGTGACAGTCACGAGCATTACATGAAGGAGGGGAAAAATACATTTGCATGCTCTTCTTAGTTTCTTAACCTTAGTTTATAAATAGGATAAGTAAAAAAGTAATCAAAGGAATAACTGTGTTTTGGAGAACTCCTTACCCTAATGTAGTCTTGCAGTCTATAAAGAGATTTTAGTTTGGTTTTGTTTGAAGAATCTGCATTAAAAGTTGTATTAAGGATAATTTTTGTCTCTGCTAAAGGGATGTCAAAAGAGCTGCCTTATCAAAATCTGAAGGCTTACATAAATATTTAAAAGGTTGTAAATGGCAGAGAAGCCAACAAATTTATGAGAAATACAGATCAATGAAAAATTGCTCTTTCCATTTTTTATGTGGGTTCAAAAGGTAAAATTGAGTATGTTAAAAAACCAGAGGGCCTGAGTTCCGTTTTAGTGAGTTACACTGATACACTGACCTTTGGAGCTGCCTGATTTCAGAGCTCTTCTTTCAGAGAAGTCTTTGCTTGAAAAGCCAGAGGTTTTTCAAAGGAATCCAGATCAGACAGAAATTTATAGGATGTATATTGAAATTAGTGTGTTTTAATTTCCTTATGTTTACTGTCTAGCAAGACAGACTTAGACATTTGATGCTTAAATCTCATTTGATCAACTGTGTATTAATAAATATGTTCCAACTTTCTAAGATCTTGATTTTGCTTCTACATTTTCTTCAGTACTTTCATTCCTAAAACATCCTTCCCTGCTGAGAGAATGAGATATAGCCAACTGATTGATTGAAATTCTCTTTTAAACTGTTGGTGCATCTTCTACTTTATTGTTTGTGCATAGTATTAGCAAAAAGACTGTGCTAAATAATTTGAGAAGTATCTTTCAGGTTAAGTAATTAACACTGTAGTGTTGTGTAGGTTATTGATGTACTCACTGCTTTATTTATCTGGGTCTATATATCTTTTTATATATATCTCTATATATATCTATTGAAATGAAATATTTTATTTTTTACTAACTTTATTAATAGAAAGGAGGAGAAAAATATCCTCTCACAGAGGCCAAGATTAATAAAAAGCCTTTGTTCTTTGTTGTTTTGCATGCAGAGCAGCAGATCCGAGTGCCTGAGAATCCCAGAGCTTCCTGCCCAGGGTAAAGGATGTGACTCAAAGATCATCTCTTATACACCACAGTCAAAACACACCATTATTAAGGTTAATGATTCAATTTTCCAAGAGCTAGAAAGCACCACATGTTGTAGTTATTTATTTCTGTAGTTCCTTTGCTGCCAGGATGTTTGAATTTCTAGGCCTATTAAGTTTTCATAAACTCTCTAAAATAAGGAAGGGACTGTTGCTGTCTTTTGTGATCCTTTGCCTACTCTAGCCATGATGTTCCATGAACTGATCCTAAAGAAAACCGCAGCGACTGAGCTGTGGTGTAGCCAAAGAAGCATGGTGATGATTTAATTAAATTAAAAATGAGTGGAAATGTAGAGTTTATAAACTCAGCTTTTTAGCCATGAAAGGGACAAAAGTTTTATGAGCTTTTTTGGAAAGTTTTTGAGAATAGTGTTATTCATAATATTCACTGCTTCTCAAATCAGTGCCAAGAAAAAAAATTCATAATTATTGTAATATAATTTCCCAAACCCTGTATCTCTAGAGGTAAACTAGTATTTAGATAACTTGAAATTTGACCTCAATAAAATTCATCATGTGTCAAGGCAAATCCTTTGTGGCATGCAAAAATTGTCAGCTATTCTGCCTACTAGCATATTTCACTGGGAGTTGTTTTGGTTTTTTTTTCAGCAGAAGAGAGCTGTTTTGTCCTGGCCTGCTTTTTCTATATCTTTAAAGAAGATGAATAAATTCGCCTTTCCAGCTCAAATTATTACTGTTCCAGTTTGAGATAATTGTTTTACTGTTCTCATTTTGTCTGCCTCAAAAGCATCTGTGTACTTTTTATGCTGAGAAAAGATCAGATCTACAGAAGAGGTTGAAATAAAAAAAAAAAAAAAAACAACCAATCCCTGTCCTGAAGCAATCTTTGCTTTTCTTGACACTTCCCTCTCTGCTAAAACTCTTCACTTTTTCTCCTGACAATGCATAATGCAAGGTGGATAGAAGAGTAGGAAATTTGGGTTACAACATAAATTTGAGCTCCAGATTCACTTAGGAGCACTCCTCTGCTTAACTTGGTCAAGAAATTTTGGGTTAGTTCTTTCCTCTTTTATTTTCATTTTTGGTTGGTTTGGGGTTTTTGTTTAGTTGATTGTTTTTTTTTTCCCATTCCCTGCCATGTTTATGGACTCCATGGCTACGGGGGAAGAGCCAGTCCTTTGTTCCACATACCAGTCTCCTGTAAAGCTCCTTGTACACAGCAGTTACATAAATTAGTATTTTTACAAGTAACCAAAACCAAGGCTCTGGATACCAAGAAGAACCTTTGCCCTCTTAGATCATTCCCATGTATGTCTTATTCCACTTAGAGTGAAAGACACGTTTCCATTATCTCAAATCCTAAAGAAATTGTGAGAAACTATTCTGAAAAAGGGTATTAGGAAACCAGTTTTACTACTGTGATAATTTTCCACCAATTCCCCTCTGTTTTCTTGGTTGCTTTGCTTACACAGTAACGATTTATCTGGCTCTTCAAAAGAATCCATAAGTAAAAGAGGAAGGAGTTATGGGATAAAGTTAGCTAGGAATCAGCATATGAAAATGCTTTTCCAATACAGATACCATCTAGATGAGAGAGAATCTCAGCTTTCCATACAGAGAAGTTAATTTTTAAGAAGTATTTATCACCTACATTCTAAGAGTTTCAGGAATGTTTCATCTGTTGAAACCTGTTGGCAAGTTCATCTCCATTATCTTCCCAGGAAGACTCAATAGTCCGTTTTCAGCTATGGATCTACAATCCTATTTATCAGCAATTGCTTTTCCTCCTGTTTTTTTTTGGTTTTTTTTTACCTTTTTCCTTCTTTGTGGCCAGCTGGGGCTGGATGCTCTCAAATGCCTGTGTAGGAGGATCTTCCCCAGCTCTGGGTGTTTGCACAAGTATTTCTGTGCTCACAGTCCTATTTGGGATTAATTAAAGCTGAGGAGTTGCGAGGTGCTGAGCATCTTACTGACAGTGTAAAGACAGCCTTCCTCTCTTTATCCCTAACGAAGATGAATTTTAGAGTTCTTTCTCACACTCAGGTTTGCTGTTCTTGCCTGCAGAAGAGGAAAATACTTGAAATGTGCTTATGTTCATACTAATTAGACAATGCTTAGGCTAAACTGGAGCTTTCAGAAATTAACTCTTGCAGATAAGAATAAATATTGCTTACAAGAGTCCAGTGAAAATTTCAGCACACTTGGTATTTTTAATGGTTTTAAATGCACAGATTCCACTGCCCCTGAGCCACTGGAATCTGTGAGCATTACCTGGTTTTGGTATGTAATTGGTGACTAATATAGGCTAAAATAGAGATAGGAATTGCTCCAAGTCCTTCACTTAGAGAAAAATGTCCACTCCCTGATGTAATTTAAAGATTTGTATGTCTAATATGGCTTATGTCTTATTATTTTCATACCAACTATTACTAAAGCCTAGATGATGCCTAATAAACAAATCCTTTGATCATCTTTAAAATGATGAACCTATTGATTAATTTAATTTTCTCCCACAAGATATTGCTATATTGATTTTAGCACCCTGTTTTTAATAAACGGAATTGCTTGCTATGACAGTCCTGAAAGTAGGGCATCAACAGACTTGGCAAAGGACTGAATTTAAAAGGGAAATTTTTGCTGGAGTTCTGATCCATTATCCCTCCATTGCTGACATTCACTTGTAATGCGAACACTGGGCCAAAGTGCCCAATACCTTGAGATAACATTCTGGCCACAGAAGAAATGTGGTGGGAACCTCAGGGCTGGGCCAACATTGGAACATTAAAAAAGCTGCCTCTAATTGCAGAGATATTTTTCATCACTGTTGGAATTTACTTTTTTCTGAGTATATGAAACCTCTGCACATGTTCAGGAGTGTCAGGGTGTCTTCAATCAGTCTGCCTTACACAGCTGAGTGGCTGGGCAGAAGGTTCACATGATGATGGCACAGCTATTAAAAACCAAACGAATAAAATGGAAACAACAGAAAATTCTAGTACACCTCAGACTGTAACAAAATTTATGTAGGGGTAGACATCCTAAAATGTGCCAGTTAGAATATAAAAAAGACTTTTTCGTTTCAAAGTTCCACCTCAAGACTGAGTGCAGCTTGTGTATTAAAACTGTGGGTTTGTATGTATATGGATCCACTTGGGAACTCAAAGCATTTATATAATTATCCAAGTACATATGTGGCTATTGGCATGTCAAGTCAGAGATATGTATTCAGGGTATAATTCCAGCTCTTTTAAAAAAGTTTGGGTTTTTTTGATTTCTTGGTTTTTGTTTTTGTTTGTTTGGTTTGGTTTTGTTGGTTTTGTTGTTTTTGTTTAGGTTTTAGTCTTGGTTTTGGGTGGTTTTTTCTCTGTTTTTTTTCTGGTTCCTTTTTTCCTGTTTTCCATACCAGCCTATGCTCTCACAGCATAAAAAACCCCAGCTTGAAACATAAATTCATAGAGCCTAGAGCATAACAGAAACACTGAGGGATTACTGAACATTATGTGATACACACAAGCTGATAATTGACAACTTAGTAATAGGTATTGAGTAAAAACCTGAATAGAAATATTATGGCCAAATTTGTTTAAATATTGTTGCTTGTTGTCTTTTTCATTTATGTATTTTAATAAAAGGTTGATACTCCTAAATCCCTGTTTTCATTGTACGTTCTGTCTCACAAAAGCAAAGCAAAGTCAAACCAACAACCTCTAAGATAAAATATCTACACTCAAGGCAAGTGTTCCTCAAAGTCTGGCCACCACCCTGAAATGAGGCACAAGGTGGCAGATGTCAGTGATTTAATTCCCCCTGACCCACAACTGTTTCCAGCAGCTGCCAGAGGATGAAGCCCTGTGCTGAACGCTCACGGAGACCAAGAGTGCTCCACACATGCTCCAAGTCAGAGAAATCCTGATCTAGGCTAACTTTTTACCTATCCAGGCACCTTAGCTGATGTAAACTCCTTCTCTAAGTGCTAAGTAAATAGAATTCTGTAAGTCATAACCTCCTAGGTTTCTAATAATCCTCAGAAATTACTAAATACCTCCCTTAGGCTTTCACATTAGAAAAATGAGAATCCTAATATTTTTACCTGTAACTGTGCAAAGGGATTTTTCCTCCATCTTTCAGTGAATTGGTTAGTTTGATCTCTTTTTTTACTGTCCTATACATAGGGGATAGTCATATTTTAAAATGTGTTTTTCGTGTAATACCTGTCCCTGTGTTACTCAGGAAGTTAAACACACGTGGGGGGCTCTCAAGTGTTTCCTGATCTTCTGGGTAAACTCATTGCCTGTTGTGTGTCTCTGTTCTTGGTGTTTGCAGAAGAATTAAATATTTTCTACAAGTCTGAAACTCACCTAAATACTGATGAAAGTGTGCAGCACAGGGATGTGTGTGTTCTACCCACAAGGAAATGCTCAGTGAACATCCAGCCTTTCACTTCCACAGCACAGTGCTACCTAGTATCCCAGCTACCTGAACACATTTTTCTCCCCACCAAGCTAGTGGGACAGATTATAAATTCTTATTTAAATATAGATCTGGTAGTGCTGCAAGAGCATCTGAGGCAGGAACACATTGTCAGCACTGACCTACCTTCATTCCTGAATTTGAAGGCATGAACATTTCGTTCTTTACTGTGGTTGCAGCCTGGAACTCTCTTATTGGAAGTGTCAGAAGCAAGATCAGGTGATAGTTGTCCAGATAGTTGTTAAATTTGAGTAACTCCTTGTTAAAAAAAACCCTCTATCTCCATGGAAGATAGATGGTTAAGATTCCTGCTTAACCATAGGGAAGTTTAGAAGCTTCCCTAGAAAGCATGGGAAAAAAGCCAGTTATGGTCCTTCTTTAGGATCCTGAAAATATTTTGCTACAGAATTTGATAGGGACAGAAATCTCTAACATATGTTTCAAGTGTTCTAAACTGGGAGACTTCAGATTCTGCTCCAGGGTGAGAGTGGAGGAGGGTGCTTGGTGGCTACCTTTCTTACATCTCTATTAGTTAGGGTCATAGAAGAGGCCTCTCCACTTATTTTATGTATTCACAAAATAAATTAGAAGATATTTTATGAATTGCTAGTAAGGAAAAAAAAAGTGCCTCCTCTTGATTGTACAATATATGCTCAAAATATCTGCAAAATAATTTATTCTTATTCCTGGAAACAAGATATTCACTTGGTACCCTCCTGCCCCCTATCCCAGCACTGCTATTTGTAAGTCTAATTCCGGAATAAATCCACAAATACAATAGCCCCAGCTGTGGCAAAGAGATTGAACAAACCCTCGTGAAACACAGAACAGAGCATGGATTAAAATCTTGAATGACTTCACATATTTTAATGAATATTTTAGCTGAATATATCAGCCCCACAGAGAATAATCCTGGGCCTTCCAGCACAAGGCTGCAGTAAGAGCTAACCTACCAATATGCTGCTTCCAGCAATTCAGAGACCTAAAACTTAATCTACATCATCTAGAAAGCATGTGTGCAGAAAATGTGTAATGCCAGATCTTACTATAAAAAAGAAAATTAAGGCTGAAAAAGGATTAGAAATTAATTAAGGAGCTTCTTCATGTTTCCTGATATCCTTCTGATCTGTGACCAGCCTATCTTCAGGGTCTCTGCCACTGATGCAGTTGTTAGTGATAGTTCAAATCACAAACACTACAAAGGATTATTATTAAGCTTTAGGAAGAGCTGCAGCTTGGTGGTTTGGGGTTTATCTTCCCACTCCACACTTGCAGATCTGTTGCAGGAATCAGGGGGAGAGCTGCAGACTGGAAGCTCAACTCTCCAGACTCACACCACCAGGAGCAGCAGTTCTTTGGTGGTGGCAGACGTGAGATGATATCTCGCTGTAGGGCTCCAACAGGGAGCTGATACAGCCCCTTCCAGAGGAGCAGCAGAGCCCTGACACAGCCCCAGCCAGGGAAAGGGGCCAACAAAACAACGGGGACATCCGAGCTCCTCTCTTATCCATTTCCTCTGTTCTCCAAAGTTAAGCAAAATAATCCTGGGCTCAGTTTTGTGAGGGGAATGGCTGTGGGCTAGTTTTGCAGATGATGGTATAGACACACCATACAACTACAAAAACAAGTTGGACACTGACAAGAAAAGTTACATCTAAGGAATTTTGTCACCTTGATTTTTTTAAGGCTTTCTAAGCTTTCTGATGTTGACATCCTTGTAGAGAACTTTCTCACACACTTTCTGTAAATAGCACATTGTTTTGCATTCTTTTATGGAGGAGAATTTTGATGGACTGTTAGTTTGTCTAGTGTCATTGGAGAGGTGGCACTGTCACCCTCCAATCCACTGTCACTTTTGGAAAACTATAAATTTTGGAGTCAGAAAATTTTGCTCTTCACCTTGCGAGCAGCAGCGTGTGCCTGTGTTCTTCTGTGTTCCATAGCGACAGAATTTCAATTCAGGCTTTGCAGTGGGCTCACTGAAAGTTTTAAACTGCATGTACTCCACTTGTAGGTAAAGAGTATGCATCAGGGAAGAATTATTCTGATTGATATTAATTAATTCTAGTAATAATAATCAATTTTTAATTACAGTATTTACTATGCAGGTAGTTTCTTACTTATGACACGGCATATTTCCATTTTCTGGAACCTGATTATACACTCAAGATTCAACCCCAGTTGGACAAAATTATTATTATTTCATTTGGAATTCCCAACTTAATTTCCACAATATGGAATTAATGTGACTGTAAGAGATTTTCTATAAACAGGGCCCTCAAGCTTGTTTCAGTGTAAATCAAATGTATTTCCTCACATTTATGAATAAACAGCTATAAGCAGGTTCTGAAGTAGAGAGGGTATCATGTGCACTGACAGCATTTATGAAAGCAAGTGACAATAAAACAGCAGTAAAAATTTTTTAGCGAAAGATTAGACAGTTTGGTTTCAAATGAAAACTCAAGAAGTGAGCAGGGAGGAGCTGGCTTGTCAAGAAAAAAGATTTTTCCTGATTGTATGAATTCCAGCACAAACAAAAATTACTGCTGAAGCCCTCCTAAACTCATGATAGTGATAAATCAGACAAAAAAAGAAGCTCTGAATATTAAACATTTCCTTCAAAAAGCGTTAATGGTATCTGAAAATTACTGTTATTACTATAAGATGCAACATGATTCAACATGAATTGAGACAAAAATCAAAGCATTGACTTCTTTGTACAAAATGTTATTACATGAGTAATTCCACAGAGCTATCATGCTCAGCCGTGTGAAATTTAATGCATTCCCTTTTCCAGGATAAATTCACAGGTGGAGCCTATCCTTTCTTGCACGCATCTCAGGGATGTTTAAGTTTACACTTTCAGCTGCAAGTTCTCACAATACCATATTGCAGAGTTGAATTTTTTTCTATTTTAACTCTTGTGGTGCAGTGTATTGGGGGGATAAAGGAGGACACATTTTTGCATCAACACTTACACATCCCTCAGATGTGGCCTCAGAGGCCTCTGTCCCCTTTTCCCTGTGCTTGGCTTCCTGTCACCAAGATGCGCAGGATGTCTCCATCTCAACCTTGGTGCTGAAACCTTTGAGTTTCCATGAGGTGTTGGTACCAAACCAGCTCTGTTTCCACTTAAACACATTCCAGGGAAACAAAATGAGATCAACAGTGAGCCTGTCCCCGCTGCCTGATGTTCCCAGCCAGAAAATCTGGAGGTGCTGCTGGCAGAGACAGCCCTGGAGCCACAAACGGCATGATCTCACTGGCAGGAAATTGGTTAAATCTGTTTAGCTGGAAAGCTAAATATAGAAAGTTGTTTTAAAATTGTCTTTGCTGAAACCTGTGCAGCTGTGGGTTCACACTGTCTCTGACATGCAAGGGAGCTACTTCCAAACTGCTGTCAAAGGATGTTATTTTTGCCAAGAGCCCCAATGTCTGAAGTCTCTGCAATGCCTGCAATATGGTGCATTGATAATTAGGGAATTACCTCTTCATTGTTCTGAAGCAAAATCCTATTTACATCAAAACCTGTCACTTCACAGAATCTACAGATTTCTAAAGAGAAAAACTTTTGCTTACTGCCAAAGAATATAGTAGGAAGTATAACTTCAGGCAATATTTAACAATACCTGCACAACACAGGATTACAGTCTGTGCCATATTCAAATTCATATGATTTTTTTATTATTAGGAGAAATACAGCTAGCAGCTGTTCCTCTTTTCTAACATTAAATTAGTGACCATTTTATGGCATGTGTGTACAAATATTTATTTATCATTAGCTTTATGAGTCTCTTTCTCTTTTTGACCACTACAGCTATTCAGTTCCTCTAAGTATTCTAACAATTATGTAAAGATGCCATTTGGGAACCCTGAATTGTAAATTTTCTCCATATGTTGTACATCCAACCTCCTCACATATACATATAGATGACTTCATAAAAGTATGTTACATTTCATACAGTAAACCAGTTTCTAAGCATTACCATATAAACATCAGGTGAAATAACACAGCCTAAATAGACCTTATTAAAATGTATATATTAAATAACTTCTGTCAAGTGGAATGGACTCAAGGAAGCCTCTTGCCATTTGTTTGTATGGAGCCTGGTGCTCTTTTTATTGATACCGATAGGGAATTTACTGATTCTCTTCTCGTGGTGGCTTTACTGCAGTATAAACTTACTGGTTTCAGCAGAGCTACTACTTCTGATTTACACTGTTGTGAGAGGAGTATCAAACCTGGAGTTTACAGCTGAGGATTTGTACCAGATAAAGCATTCAGAATGCACAGGGAAAGGACCCTTGTGAAGATTAGTGGTCATTCTTTATGTATAGTTCACTTGGTTTCCTTCTTTAAATACTCAGTTGATGACCATTTATAGCAGAGTGCATATAAATCAGGCTGATGAGGTATTAATCAGATTTAGGGCAAATTTTCAACTTTCCCTAAACAACATGGCTGAAAAATTGAGGGTATATTTACTAGTACAAGTCAAGTGGCCACTCACCCCTTTTTAGCACAGCCAAACAGGAACTATGAATTTAGGCAAATGCATTTGCCTAAAAAACTATGGAGATCTCATGGCAATTTAGTCCACATGTGTGAATTGTGAGTTGAAATAAAGTATTTCATGATGTCTAAATATTTTTTGTTCTTTATGATTCAAAATTCCTTGGGTTTTTTAAAATAAAACATCTTCTAGCAGTAAAGGAGATTTGGGGATTATTGGCAAATACATTTTTGCAGATATGTGCATTTACAATGAGCTAATTAACCTGCAGATTTTCCTGGAAAAAAAAAACCAAAACCACCAGGTTTTGGAGCTGATCAAAGATTAGCTGGAATTAGGCTCTTTCTACTGAGGAAAGAAGCACCACCGTACCCCCATTTCTTGTGAAATTTTCAGCTCTAAGCAAAGCTTAAGATCTTAGTTTTTGATGGAAGGACTCTGCAGTGAGGCTGAAATGCCACCATGCTATCCCAGGAACAAGAGCCCCCACAGAGCTCCCAACAGTGCCCCTTTCTGTGTCACCCTCTTTGGAGACAGCTTTATAACCAGACAGGGTTCATCACATGCTCTGTGCAGGATGTCACAAAATGCCCAAAGGAATGCCTTGACTGGGCCCTTCTGGATGTGTTGAGGAGGATGACAGACCCTGAGCCCTTATGCTCAAATGCCAGAGCTTTGTATTTAGTTTCAGAAAGAACTACACATTTATAAGCAAGGATGCAACATAGCTTTTGTTCATAGTTTAGGATGGGTAATTTTCCACCTCCAGATGTGTGAGCAGCACGGCACAGATAAGGCAGCTTCATCTCCAGAGCAATCTGTAATGAGCAGGGAGATTGTACCAGGTAGGGAATTAATGGGAAACAGCTCAGTCTGGCATCATTTCATCATAAAACTTGGAAAACAACCTTACTGTTTGATTTCCCTTTGCCCAACACTCTGTTTTCTTCACCCTGCCAGATTTAGAGCTCTTGGAACACTTTTCCCTTTCAATTTTGTTCCTTGTGTGCTCTCACCATTTTTGTATTCCTCATATGTAAAATCCAAATATGTGTGTGTTTGTGTGTGTATGTGTCTGTATATGAGAGACCTGGTTACTTCTAGATTAATTTACTTTAATTGCCTCAAGTCTTTATCTGGAAACTATGTAAGAATTTACATGGATTTACTTTTAATTGATAGGGAAACTAAGCACAAGACATTGTTTAAGAGGGGCTTTATCTATAGAACACGGCTGATTTATTGTTACTTAAACTGATACAAACTGCAGTGTAGACAGAACCCTTGGATTTGGAGCTCTGCAAGCATCAGTGGGAGCTGGGGGCCTTTTTCACTCAAATGATGACAGCATAGGCACATATAATTTATTTCATGCATCAAGGGAGATTTTAAGAGGCCTAATCACTCAGAAAACACAGACCCCAGTCCTCAGCTCTCCCGAATAAAACAGGCCTTCCCTGAACAATGTAGATGGCTGAAGATTCCCTCCAAGTGACCACAAACCTTTCAATAGCTGGCAGCTCACACATGCTGCTCTTCAAGGCAGAACATTTATGCTCAGATTCCCCCATGGTCTTTCCCAACTCGTTCCCTTATTCAGGGTGTGTTTTGAAGTGCCAGCAATATGCACAAGGCAGCTCTCCCTACATCAATAGAGACAGTACCTTTGGGGTATCTTTTCTGAGAGACAACATAATAGCACCTCTGTCTTGCCTCTTGTTCTAGGCAGCTGAATAGAGGAATAAAGCTAAAAAATGAAGAGTCAAAGAATCTTCATTTTTTTTACTAGCAAGTGGCATTAGTCAGCCAGTGTAGCAGAGGCTGCCTGCTCAGAGACCTTTAGGAAACTGCCTCTGTTCCTGAACACTCACACAGTGTCAGGAACCACAACACAGCATGTCCTCAAGCATATTAATGACTTAATGGGACATGCTCAGTGTGTGAAAGAATTCCCTCCAGCCAGTCTGGGGGAAGAATTCACTAATGATCTGAGCAGTTGCAATTCCATGATTTTGCTAAGGTGCATATAGTTAAAATCTTGAATAAACATATGCTGAAATGAGCCAAGTAGGAATGTGTGTAATTGGTATGGTGGGGGCAAAGCTGAAGGGCTTTAAGAAAACACTGGTTTCTCACACAGTGAAGAGAAGAAGCGAAGATCACCCTGTGCTCCAAAATGCAGCTTTTGGGCACATGCCCAAGTGAGCCTGAGCTGTTGAAGCCCAGCTCCCAGCAGGGAAAAGAGGTGGAAGGTGACTCCTCTTCTGTTTCTGGAGGAATATTTCACTTACTACTGTCTACAGATTCTGGGGAAGATCCTGCTAACCTGCACTGGGCTTGCAGTGACACACAAGGACATCAGTCATAACAATGACTTTATCACTTCTTTTCCCCTTTGTAAAATGATATTGTGCAAGAAAAGTAATTTGGTAGATTATTTACAACCGAAATGAATCTAATGATTTTGGATTATTTACAATTGAAATTAATCTAATGCTTGTACAGAACTTGTAAAGAATAGTCAGGTACACCTGACAGTTTATAATGATAGCCTTTTTTGCTTATGCATTCCCTTGGCAGCACACTATGATAATCTAGAAAATACTAAGGAAGTTTCCAAGCAACAGAAGAAAACATTTACTATATGACTAACTGCATCACAGTAATTGAATTTCCCTAAATCAAGAGGAAAGATTAAATTACTGGAGCAATAGTTTGACAAGTTTGGCTGCAGTTAACAGGCATAAGCAAAATCATTACTTAAGCATATTGTTAATTATATTTGAATCAAGAATAAATTGAGTGATAGCTGTTAATTAGGCCTGTGTGCACAAGAAAATAAGCAATGCCATTCCAGCACGCTATAAATATGTCTGCTTGCACAATGCTGGGAGGTGTGAGTGAGGGAACAAGAGAGCATGTGGGTGTGAGTCTGGAAGCAAGTGCCTTGCCTGCCTGGTTTCAGGTGAAAGTTATTTTATTTAATTCAGATAAATGAACAGAGGCTTAGGTTCCGCTGGCAGTTCACTCTCGGCCACTGATTTCCTCATTTTACAATTAAACTTGCCAGTGAGAAAACCCAAAGAAGATTCATATCCTGATAAAGGGCAATCCTCACACACACTTTTAGAGAGCCTAGGATCTCAGTCCCAGAGAAGCTGATGGCCCAAGCAGTGGGATGAGGGCTGGGTCATGAGGGGGTAGAATCTGCTAAATACCTTGCACCCTTACATATTTTGCATCCTACAGACTGTAGTAAAAAACTATGCAGGTGTTCTGATGGCTTTTAAGTCTTGGTAAAGGAAAATACTTGGTTCTGTAGTAGATCAAATAGTATTAATTGTCTTTATAACCCTATAAGACACTTGTGTCCACATCCAGATGTGTCCATAAACTGCCCAGGAAATGAAAGGTGAACTTATATTAACTGATGGACTTGGTGAACCAAGCTCAGATCTGTGTCCGGATTTCTCTCAATTCAACAGTTCAGCTCAAAGGACAGAACTTGTGAATGGGGTTCTCTGGGACATGAGAGTAACCAGGTAGTGAGCTGACCTAAACCTGATGTCACCATCACAGCAATGGGAACAGGACAGCTCTGTAGTTGACATAAGCTGTGAAAAAGGTCTTAGGAATTTTTCATTTAAATTGTTAAAATTTCAGCCTGGACTGCCTTGTGGTCAGTGTAACAGTAAATTAAAAAGTTACACACTTCTGTGCCTTCCTATGTCCTTTTACCAAAAAAGGCTCAGTGGAATCTCCCTCACTGTAAGAGACCAGAGTCTTCCTACTGCCAGTTACAAAAATACTGTCTGAGGTGCCCTGGCCAACATTTTTCCAGTAAGTAATACTTGAGAAATCTGAGGTACAGCTTGACTGAACAAAATAAAACAAGCTTAAATACATAGATGGCCTGGTATCAGCCTTGGCAATGCACTCATGGTAAAAACTGTCTCCTTTGATAGAGTTTATGCAGCCAAACCACAGCATTAGACCTAAAACCCAAGCCCTTCACCTTAGTGAACCTCCCTGCCTGTGCAAGAAAAGGCAGGGTGCAAATTAAACTTCCTCCACCAGCTCCTTCCTATCTCCCACAAGAGGAGACAGGACTAGCAGCATAATTGGAAAAGCAGCAAAATTTAGTTACTGTAATGCGGTGCTTGGATTTATTTCTGAAGTTGCAGGTTCCTGAGACTCTGCTAACAGAGCTGCCACATTCCAGCAACACATAAAAACTGGACCAAGGGGAAAAAAAGGGAGCTATGACAGGCATTGGCTTCACATTAAGGAATAATCTGTTTTTCAAACATGCAAACAATTTATAATAAATGGAATCCAAAGCACTAGTGTTTGAAGTAGATATTTAATCAATTTTGCAGTATATCTTCTGCACTACATTATTAAATAGAGAGCCTGAAGCCTCATAGCCTCAAACTTACTGATGGAAATGACTCATATGAAACTATGACAACTTTTTTTGGGGTGTGTTGACTGACCAAATGGGTGACAGCTAATAGCTGGCCTAAAGGCCTCACAGACACAAGTAACCCTGACCTTGACTTGATCGCCTGTACCTGTGCGGAAAGGAAATAAAACATCTTTAAAGAAAATTTTCCACTGAAAAGCAGAATGATTTAACTGCAGGGAATGGATGCTGGCCAGTCTTTGGCGAGCATGTACACAGGCAGCTATTAGCTGGTGAACTGGGTGGTAACAAGTTACCAGCCAATTAGGATTGAATGCATGATTTTTGAGAACCACATAAAAGTGAGCTGTGAACAATAAAGATTGCTATTGTTGCATGAACCTTGAAGTGTCGTGTGGTGTTGGTCTCAACCGAGACATATGATGACTTTGACGGGATCAGTAATAGCTGGGTGTGTGAAGAGCCAGAGCCCAGCGAGGAGAAGCAGCCTGGTGAGCTACAGACAGCATGGAGGTCTGCAAAAGTCTGGAAGTGTAAATAAGAAGGTGAGCTGCTGGAGACAATGGGGGCTCAAGCCTCAGCCAAGGAAAAAGCTGTAGTGAATGTATGGACACTTATGTTAGGCAAACAAGAGTTAAAATATGATGAACAGGCACTGTGAACTTTATTGTTGCAGTGCAAGACCCAAGGGTAGATACCACCACAGAATCCACAATTAGTATTAAGAACTGGGAATGGGCTGGTGCATTGATTTTTGAGTCAGCCTCTTGAGGCAATGAGACTGCTAAAAATACTATGACTGCCTGGAGGACTGTGTGTGAGGTGCTCATGGGGCATGCGGCACCCGCAGACTGAACAAAGAAGGATGCTTGTGCCACTGCGGCAGCTGTGCCAACCCTTCTGTGAATGACCGTAAGTCTGCCAGGGCTCTGGGAGGAGAACCAGAAGATGGCCCCTGATCCCCCGATCTTTTTGATCCTGGAGGTGACCCTGATGGTATCACAGAAGAGCTCTTGCTGCCCTGTGCCATGCAGCATCAGCTGGAGCAGGGTTGTGGCAAGTGGCTGGAGCTGGGAGAGCCCTTTCTGATAGATGTTCCCTCTCTGTTTGCCCTTTGCTAGAGTGTAGCGGCAGCAGGAGGGGAGTGTGTGGAGCTGCGGGAGGGGTGGTGCTGTAGTGGTTGCAGTGAGCACATGGTACCAAGCATATGGCAGCGAGCACATGGCCACACTGTGCTGGCGACCTGGCACAGCTGGGTGAGCAGCGGGCCATCTTGTCAGTGGGTCCGATGGGACACCTGCAGCTCTCTGCATGTGGGCAGTGAGGAGATGACACAGGGAGCCTGGTGGCACTGGCAGGGGCAGCACCATGCCTCTGCTCCCCTCATGTAGCCAGATGTGCTGGGGAGGCACAGCTGCCATCCTGTGTGCTGGCGGAGCCCTGTAAGCCACTGCAGCCTGCGCCATCCCCACTGCAGCCAGAGCCCCCCTCTGCTGCAGACCCTCATGAGCTAACAGTGTGCTGGAGAAAGAACCTGGATGGGCAGGTAACCCCTTTCTCAGGGGGACTGCAGCATTTGCAGTGGCTTGTACCTCTGGGGGGGTGGCTGTGGACTGGACATGTCATTCCTGCAGCTGGTACGTGGAATTCTCCTGTTTTTTACTATTCAGATGGTGACTGCTGCATCATTTGGGGGGGTCGGTACGATTGTTGTGCTTGTGTTGCCGCTATCCTGGACCCTCACTATTAAGATTGCCTTTTTTACCATACCACCTTGTGACCTCCTGCATTGTGCTGATTTCTTTTTGTGATAGATGCTCCTGTAATAATTCTAAACTGTAAGCTATCCTTTCAAGTGGAAATTAACTGAAATTACTTTGTTTTTTCAAAGTACCCTTTTCCTACTTGAAGAAACTGGAAGAATGGTTCCCACCTTGCTGGCTGCTTGATGTAGAAAAGATTACCAATAGAATGAAAGACCATAACCCTCTCATCCTGCAGCAACTTCTGACTCAGGGGTGATTATCTTTTGAAACCGCTTAGGGAGTTAATATAATTGTATTGTCCCAGGTCTGGATTTATATACCTTCTGTGAAGGAAAATTGGCAAATTTAGGTATTGTTAAGTCATTTTCTGCTTTTGCTAAAAACTAACTTATTTTCACTAAATAACTGTTCATTAGAGAAATTTAAGGTTAGCTATGTGATTGTAGATCCATACAGCATTAATGCATACAGTTTTTATAATGAGGTTTAGTTGTAAGATAATTATTTAATCTTACTTATATGCATTCTTTGATCATATTAATAAAGGTTTGCTTGTAGGTATTTTAGGGAAACTGTCTCCATCAAGGGTTCAGGCTCTGGCCAAGCCCTAGCCCTGGCTGACTGGGGATTATACCACCAGACCCAGGTATTTCTGCATTACAAGTGTTATCAAGTCACTTTGACCTGCCGATTTGGTCTTATAAAAGCTGGACCCTCTTTTTGAGGTAAACTTGGAAACCTTGGTCAGAAAAGGTTCTCCAGGTCATTGCTGAGAACTGGGGCTCCCCATTGATGGCAGACTCTGGGTGATAGTAAAGTATTTAGGCAGTTGGAAGTACTACCTTGCTGATTTTTGCTCAGTAGAGCTTGTTGTTTTATTATATGTATTGTTTTACTGTTCATAAAAAGAAAAGTGCATGTTATGTTAAACATTTTCCTGAATTTAATAGGTTGACATACATATGTTATAGTTAAAACAAAAAAGAGGGAATGAGGGGATGGTATGTGCCCCCTCCAAAAACCTAATGTTGGGAATTATAGATGAAGACTATACTGGGCAGATATGTGCTGTGATATCAACACCTACTCCACCTGTGACCATCCCAGCTAAAAGTTGCATTGCTCAACTTGTACCTTTTAAGTCTTATGTCCCTAAAATAGACTCAAAGCTGTGAGGAAACCAAGGCTTCAAATCAATGAGAGAACCTCAAGTATACTGGACTCAGGTTGTATCTTATCAAAGATCAAACATGGTTTGTACCCTTACAATGCTTTAGGCAAATCTGTCCCACGTTAAGATTAGTGGGATGATAGATACCAGAGCAGATGTTACTATCGTATCTGTTAACACATGGCCTCAATCATGGCCTACCACAGCTGTGGGATCTGTTGTTGCTGGCCTCAGAGGTACCACACAAAGTTACTTAAGTAGTAAATCTGTATTAGTTAAGAATACAGAAGTTATTAGTAGTAAATCTGTATTAGTTAAGAATACAGATGGCCATGATCCATCCCTATGTTACTGCTGCACCACTCAACCTATGGGGAAGATGTTGCCACCATGGGGAGTTTGGGTAGGAATGGATTTTTAATGGGGGCCACTGTGCGGAAGGGTGTAAAGCATCCTACATTAGCCTTGAAGTGGCTCACTGAACAACCTTTGTGGGTTGATCAATGGCCCCTTGAAAAAGAAAAACTAAACACCCTTAAATTGTTAGTTCAGGAACAATTAAATCAAGGACATACTGAGCCATCAGCAAGTCCATGGAACACTCCTGTGTTTGTAATTAAAAAGAAATCAGGCAAATGGAGGTTACTTCCTGACTTAAGAGAATATAATGCTGTAATAGAAAATATGGGATGCCATCCCCAACTATGATACCTGCTACCTGGGACATTTTGACGATCGAACTGAAAGATTGTTTTTTCACTGTTTCTTTATGTCTTGATGATAGCCCAAAGTTTGCATTTACAGGGCCCTCTATCAATCATGCAGTGCCGGTCAAATTATATCAATGGAAAATGCTGTCACAAGGTATGAAAAATAGTCCATGAATTTGCCAATGGTATGTTGCACAGGCACTCTCAATAGTGACAGAACAATTCCTGGGTGCATACTATTATCATTATATAGATGACATTTTAATAGCAATCCCAACCAAAGAAGGCCTTTTACAGATTCAGCCAAAATTGATGCAAGCACTGCAAGAGTTTGAGTTGCAAATTGCACCGGAAAAGGTGCAGCAGCAACTCCCTTGGAAATACCTGAGAGTTAAAATATTAGCTCAAACAACACAGCCACAAACAGTAAAATTTTCAACTGAGGTTCAAACACTGAATGATGCACAAAAACTTTTGGGTATCATCAATTGGGTATGGCCCTATTTAGGGTTTACCACCCCACAGTTATCACCCTTGTTTAATATTCTTAAAGTGACCCTGAGTTAACTTCTCTAAGGAAATTAACTCCAGAAGCAAAAAACGTCCTTGAATCAGTAGAGGGGGACATAACAAACCCACAGGTTTATCAGATATGTCCTGAAGTTTGTATTACCGTGTTTATTGTTATTGTTGATTTACACCCTAGAGGTATAAATCAATGGGACACTCAGTGGTCTGACCCACTACACATTTTAGAATGGATCTTTTTGCCCCATCAACCTAAAAAGACAGCATCTACTCTTTTTAAGTTAATTGCACAAATAATTATTAAATACCATCAAAGGTGTTTTCAGCTGAATTCTAAAGATCCCTCAAAAATTATTATACCAGCACAACAAAAATACTTTGAATGGTGCTTTGCAAATAGTACAGCACTACAAAGTGCCTTACAAAATTTTACAGGGCAAATTTCCTATCACTTACCCAGTCACAAACTGTTGCGACTGAACGGGACAACTGCGTTGTCTTTAAAACTGCTAAACAGCCATGCACCCTTGAAAGGCCTCACTGTTTTTACTGATGATCTGGGAAAACAGGAAAAGCCATCATGACCTGGAAAGATGACAACGAATGGCAAACACTAAAGGGTTGTGATAGTGGATCACCTCAGTTAGTTGAATTATGTGCTGTAGCCAAGGCTTTTCAACTTTTCCCTCATATTCCCTTAAATATTGTAACTGATTCTGCTTATGTTTTAGACATCACACAACGAAGGACTGAGCATTGTTAAAATAAATTGATAATGCTGCACTATTTGAATTGTTAAAAGCTTTGTGGCATGCAATCCAAGCCAGAACTTGTCCCTATTATGTATTGCATGTTCAGAGTCATAAAAATTTGCCAGGCTTCATAGCAGAAGGTAATGCCCAAGCTGATTGGTTAGCCAGCCCTGCCTGGATAGTGCCACAGACAGATATGCTGGCACAAGTGAGAGCATCACACACCTTTTTTCACCAAGGTGTTCAAGCCCTACAATAACAGTTTTTGTTAACAAATACCAAGGCACATAATATTGTTAATAATTGTGGTGATTGTCAAGACCACACTGCGCCACTGTAGATGAATGTTTACCCTGGTGGTCTGCGAGCCTTACAAGTCTGGCAGACAGATGTTACACACATTTCTGAATTTGGTTGTCTAAAGTATGTGCATGTTTCAGTAGACACCTTTTCATCCACTATATGGGCTTCAGTTCATGCTGGAGAAAAAAAGCTGTCATGGTATTGCACACTGGTGACTAGCCTTTGCTGTCCTAGGCATTCCCCATACTGTAAAAACTGATAATGGTTCTGCATATGTCTTGCAGAACACTCAACAGTTTCTGTAACTCTGGGATGTGTCGCACTTTACTGGTATTACTCATTCCCCTAACCAGTCAAGCCATTGTTGAGCATGCCCATGACACTTTGAAGTGCATCCTTGAAAAACAGAAAAGGGGAATTTGTGGTGAAACCCTGCAGAGTAGGGTGGCCAAAGCTCTGTATACACTGAATCATCTCATGATATTGCCAAACTCCCAAACCCCTGTTATTTTAAATCACTTTTTGTCATTGCAGTCCTCCAGTGACATCCAGTTGCCCAAGCCTAAGATATTAGTATGGTACCTCATTACCAACAAGTGGGAAGGTCCTTAAAACCTTCAGTGGTCCTAGGATCCAACCTACTGTGGGTATGCTTGCATTTCTACAGATGTCAGCATTCAATGGGTACCTGCCCAGTGTGTACACCCTGCTCTACACTCTGCTCTGGATCACAACCAGCAACGCCTCCCTGACAGCCCCTCAGGTTATGTGGTGGAACAGTAACAATGTTAGAGTATTGTTGCTCCATGCATTGAATCAGATGGGATTTTGTGCATCTATGGAACAACCAGAACAAGCTTTTTGCACCTGGTTAGTGGGAGTATCCTTGAATGGCACACAAGGTTTACAAGTACTACAAAATGTTGTCAAAATGTGATGCTCTTCCCAGAAAAACTCTAATAGCACAACCTGCTGTATGGAACAATGGGATCTTTGGAATGAGAATTTTCCTGTTGTTTCAATTGAACCCCAAGAGTTAGACATTTTAGGGACATAATCAGCAGAAGGATGTGTACTTTTAATTACACACCGGGACATGATATGTGAGACCAAATGGAAACAGGAAAGCAAAATGTTACCCCTGATAGTTTCTGAATTAAATAAATTGGTTTGTTTTGTAGCAAAAAAGATAAATGAAACTTCCTTAATTTTGAGCGCTTTGGCTATAGATGTAGATGGTGTGTGGCATGCCACCTTGTAAAATCATGCTACTATTTATTTTCTTTTGCTAGCTCATGGACATGGTTGTAAAAAAATTGATAGATCGCTGGCTGGAAGGGTTAGGTTTATCAAGCTGGGTGAAGAGCCTTATTCAAACTGGGCTTATATTTTTTTGTATTATCTTAATTATTTTGTTCATTGTACCATTTTTGTTACCCTGTCTACAAAAGGTCCTGTAGAGGATGATAAAGATGACCTTTGTAGTCAAAAAACAAAAAGGGGGAACTGTGAAAGCTGACAGCTGGCCTGAAGGTCCCACAGACACAAGTAACCCTGACCTGGACTTGATCAGTCTGTACCCGTGAGAAAAGGAAGCAAACATCTTTAAGGAAAAGAGCACTGAAAAGCAGAAGAACTTAACTGCAGGGAATGGATGCTGGCCAGTCTTGGGCGAGCATGTACACAGGCAGCTATTGGCCAGTGAATGGGTGGTAACAAGTTACCAGTCAATTGGGATTGAATGCGTGATTTTTGAAAACCATATAAAAGTGAGCTGTGAACAATAAAGATTGCTATTACCACGTGAACCCTGACGTGTCGTGTCTTGTCCATCTCAACTGTGACAAATGGGCTTTCATGTTCCAGTGTGTTTCTTGTTAATGGTATGTTGTTATTGCACCAGTTAATGGTTTGGTCCAAATTATATCCTCCCACCCACAGTGTCAATTTACCTTGATACCTGCCCCTTGCTCCAGTGTGCTCCCTGCCAATCCTACCTTGTACCAACCCCCTGCTTGGAAATCCCTTTTGGAAACCCCCTAAAGGTGGAAGTCCCCTTAGTCCAGGTGACCCAGACCCTGTCCCGCTACTTTCCTCACTGGATGATGCTTTTGTGAGCCCTGCCTTTTACTCCTCCCCATGATATCCCCGATTCGTTGATGATTTGTACCCTCCCTTTGAACCTCCTCCATATTTGTTACTGTGCCCTTGCCTTTTTGTCTTTTGCCCCCAGATTCCCCAGAGTGATAAATCCTCTTTTATCCTATGCAAAAGGCCTCCCCCTTGTCCTTGTCTCCTCAGAGCACTGACTGCCAGCCAAAGAGCCCGCAGAGCAATTGCTCTAGCCGCACCTCAGGTCATCCTGCTCCCGGGCTGTGACCCACTCTCGGCACCAGCCGTAGTGGTAGAGACAGCGCAGCTCTGGCCGATGTGTCACGCTCATAACAATTTTGATCTTGTACAACAAAGCTCAGAAATTTCAGTTCCCAGTAACTATCAGTGGCACATGAAAATTCTTAAAGTTTCTAAAAACTAGGTCTCCAATCGAGGGTAGAAGAGATCTTCCATGATACAATAATAAAGATATTAATCATGCACAAAGTAGTTCCTAACAGCAGTTATTGTAGGAAGGAAAATGTTTAAAGCCATCTAAATTACTCACACATTACAGTGTCTGAATACACTTCTTTACCTTCTTCTGATAGGAAGTATTTCTAATGTATGCAATTTAGTTCTTAGTATTTTTGCTGCTTCCCATTACACAGGTAGAAGTAAATTAAAGGTTATCATTAAATTGCAGAAGTTACAATTTAAAGGAAATGTCAGTCAGTATTAAAGTAGTTTAAAAACTGAACAGATGTTGATAGGTAAATTATTATATGAAACAGTCTATCTGTGGAGAAAAGACAGTTTCATCCTCCCTCGTGTCACCAGGCACTTGCTCCCTTTCACGTGTGACTTTCCTCCTATTTAATTTCAGACCTTTCTTTATCAAGTGCTCATTGAAGCTGAGGTTTGCATTTACCCACCCACTGGGTTCCCATCTGCTTCTGAATAATTTGAGATCCAGACACCCTCCCAGTCACCAGCCTGGCAGACATGGGCAGGTTTTGTGTGCACTTTGCTTTTCATTGCAACCACTGGGAGCCTGGAACTCTTCAAGAAGTCAGGAAAAGTGAGCAGATTTGAGATGTCCCACTCAAGATGTTCCATGGGACAGAGTTCAGATGCTGGGATGTTCTTTGTTGTGTTCAGATAGCCCCAAAGTGGGTTCCAGGTCATGTTTATGTCACCTTCAGTACAGGGATGCCACATGTGCTCTGATCAGTCTCAAGATACCCATGAGGGCTGCGTTTGCAGCAGTGTTTTGAACCCGGGAACTCAACCTGGGAACAGCAAAGGCTGCTGGGGTTTCAAAAAGAGTGATGGTTTCCAAGCCACTTGCTACTACTTTGAAAATCTGACTGAAAAAGCAAAATATATGCATCCAAAATATCTGTTATTATCTGTTAAGGTATGATTGATAATGAACATCAGACTTTCAAAGGACTCACCTACCTGTTAATATAAGGAAAACAAGATACATATAAGCAGCTATCATTGGTTCTTTTCATTTTTTGGCCACTCCAAATTATTCTAACAAACACACTGAAATAATACGTGGCTTACAAAATATACGGAGGGATTCTTTTTTTACTGACTTTTACTGTTTCTATGTCATATTTCCATATTTTTCTTACATATCTATTGGGAACAATGAGTTTTTAATACAGAGAAGGCTTCCTTTTGTGTAAATCCACTTCTTAAATCAAACTGCAGGACTTGGAGCAATTACAGGAACTGGGAAGCCATGTTATCATCACAGTGGAAATCAGGCTTGTACACTGAGGCAGTGATAAAAAATAACAGAATTACTTTTTTTACTCCAGATATTACTAGGAAAACTTCCCCATAAAAGAGAGCTTAACTTTAAAATAGAAATCTGAGAAAGGGTGTGAATGACCCCTTGTATTTAAAGCACAACTTCCATAATGATAATTGGTAAAATGAGAGAAAAGCATTCAACCCTAAGCATGGATCTCCTTTTCCCAAAAGCCAACCAAGCTCAGCACAGCTGAATTAAATACCCATGAGAAGAAAGCAATAATAAGACAGAAGGAAAAAGTAGTTATAAACTATAGGATATATTTAAAGTCAAATATAAGTAAACAACATTATGCTTTGAAAGCATTCAATGAAAAAGTATTCCAAGAAATCAGAAAGTAAAGATCCTGATTAAGTAATGTTAATTAATAATAATGGGTAGGTCTCTTCAGGAGGAAAACAACCTATAGTTTAACAATGAGGTTCAATTAGTAATTACTATCTAGTGGTTCTAAATATCATGCTGCCTTGGAAATGCAGATTCATGAATTCTGATTCCTGATACCCTGAGGTAAATACACAGTAACTGCAGCAAAATTATGTGGACTCCGCCAGCCATAACTGAAAGCAGAATTTGGCTGTAATCTATGACTGGTAATTCCCACTGAGTTGATTATGCTATTTAAAGCTCAATCAATGATGTGCTAAAAGAAGAGCCCCTATAAAAATGTCAGTGCAAACAAAAAGTAAGATTAGGATGATTTCTCCAGTGCTGATGGAGTTCCTGGTGCTCCAGATGCTCCTCAGCTAAACAGCTAAAGGCTCTCCCCTGCTACGTATGAAGGCATTTCTGAAGAACAAATATTTTGCTGCAAACAAATTGGCCAGGATTGCAGGCATTTTGAAAGCACTTTCCAGGGTAGTCTCTCACCCAGGCAAGTCATAATTTTCTACCTCCTTGTTATAAATGGCAAAACACCTAAGAATAATAGGATTTGGAGAAATATTTCCAGAAGGTGTGCAAACTGCATGCCAGGTCTCTGTGCTGCTGCCTGCTGCCTGCTGGAAGAGCTTCCCCAAACTCAAGAGGAAAGTGAATGAAACAACAGGAGATTGGAACTGAGCACATCTCTGTATTACAGACTCCAGCACCTTGTCCAGACATCCCCAAAGGTGGCTTCTGAAAACTGTCCAGCCACAGCAACATCTTCATAGGAGGGTTATTTAAAATGTTTAAATGTTGTTTTCCAGTTTATATTTTATCCTCAACACAAAGTTAAAATCCAAAGCCAGGTACCAACTTAACCAACCCAGATAAAATGTCAGCAATGGAATTATGATGGCCAAAAAAGAGAAATCAGAATACTTAAAAAATGATTCTGCTATCTTTCTCTGCCTCTGAAACTCCTCACTAGTGATAAGAAACCTTTTCCTAACTATAAGACCTTGGGTGAGATGACACTGCTCCAAATATCAGAAGTTTGGGGTTGCTGGACAAGGATCTTGCTGTGAGAAGTGTGTTTTTCAGATGCCCTTGAAATCCCCTGCACACCCCTCCACATCCCCATCCATGCTGCTGCCCACATACACAGTGATGTCAGATTTTTCCACCTCTGCTCTCACATTATGTGGTTACCCTGATATGAACTGAATTTCAGTGAGTGGGGATGAGGAATTTGCTTTGAAAGTGCACCTGGGAGCTGAACTGACATTCTGAAGTAGATGCACATTTTCAGAAGTGTAGATGATTTTACAGGACTAGGTTGTGCAAATTTTTGCTGGAAATACTGACTTGCTGCTTAAAGCTGTTAGAAAGTCTAACCAGTGCAATCATGGCAGCTGCAGGTGATTATACAGTTACCAATGGGTTATTAAATCTCCTCAAAATCAATGACTGATCTCCTGGAAATGGATTCAAAAAGCTGGGGAGGTGCATAAAAAGCCAGGGTAATCATACAGAAACCATCTGGTATTTTTTGAAAATCTAATTAAAGTAATTTGACCCCACCAAGACCATAATAGCAGGGACATCAGAGAAGGAACACTAATTTACCTTCCTTCCTATTGACTTCTGGAATGTAACTGAAACAGACAGGTATTTTTAGTCCATCATAAAGAAAAACATTATAAGTAAAGCCTTATTGGTGCTTGAGGAGAAGAATCTAAATAACATTTTAACGCCTTGTTTTGCTGCACACTCTATTCACATATTTCAGCAGTAAGTAGATTGTTAGTAACAGTAAAGATGGGCTGGTCTGTGCTGTTGAGTTTTAACAGGCTGTGCTGAATTTTACACAAACCTGTCAATTCAGCACATGACATCACCATTCTGGAGCTCCTCAAAGACATAAATCAGCAAGACATCCTCTCATCATTTACTGAAGTGGTAATATTTTGTCTGGTATTAAGTAAATTCTGCTCTTGTTTATGCCCTGTTGGTTGTGCTTTCAGAATATTTCAGTGACATTGTTGCTGTGCCTGGTTCTGCTCTCAGTAATAGAGCAGCAGCATTAATTTAAGCTGTGATGTTCTGGCCTTCTCCATGTCTGAGGACGTGCACAAAAGCTGGAAGTTCAAAGAATGGAATCCCAGCCTCCAGACAAATACAAAATCCATATTAATGTTGTTCAGGGATTTTACAGCTGCAAAGAAGATGGGATGGTAAAGCATAATATGGCTTAATTTTGCCTGGTGCATCTTTTTAAAGACTTGAATGAGAAATATGTTGTAATTTTGATGTCTTTGCGAAGACAATGACAAAATGGGACCTTAACTAGTAAGAAGTGAGAAATAACCTGACTCAACTACCAGGTTGGTTTTCAGACAAAGCCTTTAATATTGTGAGGAATGCATTGTTTCTGAAATACCATGTAATGATACAGGTATTTAATTGAAAATATATGTTGCAGAAACTAGGAAAATTACTTCTGGTCTTGCCTGAATCATGTTAAAACAACAATTAAATAGTAAGATTTCACCAGGTTTTAGCTGTATCTCTTTTGGGTTGGCCACATCTAGTAACATACCATATGAGCACTTTATCTTTAAACAAAATGAGCTTTCCAGCTCAGTGTCATAGTACCCTTAGCTGTGCTCTAGCCCTTATTCCAGAAGGAAAATGTGGGAATCCACAAAATCAGAGGGGTTTGGGAAAGCTGCAAAAGGCAGGCCTCAGAGACAACAGAACTGTGATTAGAGCTAAGCAGTAGCCATGAAGCAGGTCAGCAGAAAAATTATTTAAAAAGTAGAAAAGCAAAGACAAATAGAACAATGGTCTGTATATTAACGCTTGTCTAGAATAACTCCCTAAGCTGTAGAAAAGTTTATCTAACAAGATATAAGAAGTTTTAAGCTTAATAATGGAGCTCTGTGCATTATGTTTTAAGGCTTACAAGCAGGTATTGTATTCAAAATAAGCAAGCTTTGTTTTAACCAAAGGTACATGTGCTTATAGCGGTTGGATGGAACCACTGTCAATGTGCTTCTGCTTTGTGTGATTGGTCAAAAAACATATAAAGTAAGTTGTAACATTAAGTTCTTGGTCTGCTGCCTGGGATGTGAGCTGCTCGCATCTTCCCATTGTCATAACCATGCAATGAGACTGATGCTGGAAAATAAAACAGCTCAGGGCACGTCCACAGCAGTCCTGTCCCATTTGTGATTTGTACACAGCCCCCGGCCAGGATAAATGGTGCCCCGTGTGAGGAGCTTGGTCAGACCAGAGGACTAAAGGAGAAGATCGTGGGCAACTCGGTTGCCAGAGGCCCAGGCTGTTAACAAGAAGAATAGATCATCCCCTTCATCATCATCTGCATCTGATGTCCTTGTAAGTAATAAGTAGCTATTTTAGGGGCTCCTGGGCAACGAGATGGGAAATCATTTATCTAAAACAGAACGGGACATTTTCAGAGCTTGAGAAAATTTTACAGGATAAAGGACGTTCAGAAATCTCAAAACATGAACTGAAAGACTTATTAATCTGGGTGAAAGCGAATATTCAAAATATAGACTTGCAATCTGCTTTTACCTTTGATTTTTGGGACCAGATAAACTGGAAAATTTATAATCTATTCACTCTCAAAAAGGAAGAGACTGCGGCCAGCGATAGGAAAATCTGGGTTTGGTGTTTTAAAAGTCACCTTCTCTCCATTGCATTTATCTGCCAAAGTTGGACAGCTGCAGTTAAACTTGCTCCCACAACTGATCACACACACACACACACACACACACACACACACACACACACAAACACAGAATCTGTCTCTCTCTGTCTCGCTCCCCCTCACACTATTCCAGCTTATTTCTGGCAAATAATAAGTTTTCCTTTACATTTAAATCTGCGTTTTAGTTTTGGTTCCCTCTCTCTCAAAAACAGAAGCTTACCCTAGTCCTAATTTTTGTTCCATTTGCCACTAAACTGCAGGGTAGATATTCAGTGTTATGATAAAGTGAAGCACTTAAGGAAAAATTCCTATCAAAAGTTTTGTTTTTCAAAAGCTAATACACAAAAATAAAAGCTAATTTTGAGAGAAACACTGCAGTTGCAACCTTGTGCAAATAATGCAATTATTTATCATTGCTGGCCACTTTTGACTGAATGATTCAAAATTTACTTCATTGCTTCAAGATGTTTACAAGAACTTAAAAGATTTGATAAAAGATAATCACATCCCTTATAAATAATGACTTCTTTGGTGTCACCATAAAGTATCTTATAATAATGAAGCAAAGCGAATAATTCACACTATTTTCTCTTGGTTTGAAAAATGAGATTATTTTTTAGGAGCTAAGGGAACGATAAATTTCAGTCCCAAATAAGCAGCACTGCAGAAAGTGTCCAACCCTTATGCACCACTTACATGACAAAGGGAAATATGAGCAAAGCCTAGTGAATGTTGCCATTCTCTGCTTGCACATGTTATGCCAGACCAGTTTCACCATAACACTCTCTGGCAGGATGTGCTCCACCAGTTTAATGATTTTTAAAGTCTTCTCAAGCCATTTTCAAATTCCCCTAAAATTCTGTTATAATTATTATTCCAATGACAACTGAAGTATTACAGCAGCAATCAACTAGTTTGTTCCTACATTCTAAACTTGTGCTTTCTTTTTCCATAGATAGTTTCTTTCTTCAGAGAAGTGGTGGGTGCCTAAAGTTCTTCAATAAATTTGTAGATTTTTTTATTGCATTTAGTAGCAAATACATTTATTGTAAAATACACTGTGGGTGCAACTAAATAAAGGCAGAAGCTGAATCTCTGCTACTTCCTTGTCAGCAAGGATGACACAGCATCCAGAAAGCTCAGAGGTTAACACTCTAATAAAATTCAAGTCAACCCAAGTGATTTGGTCTGATGCATTGTCTACTAGGTTTGGGTAACTCTATCCAGAAATAAATAGCCTATTGAAATAATAAGTATTCATATCAGTATACTTGTGATTTGTTACATACAGACATGAAACCAATGTGAAAGACAAACTAGGCCCTAAGGGAGGAAAATTCCTTCTTATTTTAATAATATTTTCAGAATTAAAAACCCAAATAGGGAAAAGTGGCCTATTAATATTAAAGTGATTGCCTACAAAATTAAAACTCAAATCCAGGTATTAGAACATTTATTATCCTTTTAACCCCTTCCAATAGCATAGGGATTAGTTTTCCCCAACAGAAACAATTAAAAAATGAAATTTGAAAAAACCTCTCCAATTCTAAACTTGCACATCTATTCATCATGACAGAAAACGCCTTGATGCATTGTGCAATGGACAGAAAAGAAGATTATGGCTGTGGTAGTTCACCGTGGTGGCACAAAAGCAGGTCTTGGTCACCAAACATGCCAACTGAATTTTGGCAAGTGGCTTTTCCAGTAGAGAAGAAGGGTTTTCAATTCCAAATGGGTCCTTAGGAATGTAATTCCTCATTGTGGTTTTGGAATATTTGTGCTGTAATCTGGATGGAGCTGCAGGGTGCAGGTGCAAGAGGGCCATGGCAGCTGTGGGGGGATAAAAGGCTCCTCTACTTTCTCACTAGCACAGAAAACTGGATTTTATTCTTAATATTTAGCAGTTTTCTGTGTGGCTGCACATATATTACTGCTTCCCTCCTCTTATCTGAGGGCTGCTTATCTTTGTGTCACACATGGACTGCAGGAGGGATGAGGACAATTTTGAGGGATTTTGCTGGTGCCACCAGGACACTCCTATGAATCCACAGCAGCTGAGCTCAAGCCAGGAGCCTCCAGCTCCAGCCAGGCTGTTTAATGACCAGTATGTAAAGCTGCACACCAGGGGCTCTCCAGTTTCAATGTTGCACCCATGGCTCTGTCAGTTAGCAGTATTCGGGTTAAAAGGAGCATGTGCTGACCACTGACTTCTCACAGATTTGGATCCAAACCCTTTCCTCAGGGCCTGTCACAGCTCAGGGCACAACTTCACCAAATCTCCCATTTCTATCAGCTTGATTTGGCTTGCAAATTGTGTCCAAGTTGAGGGGTTTTTGCTGGAAAAGAAGCCTCGTTTCCTTGACATTAGGAAGGGATGTTTTCAAGATTTCTTTGGAAATTAAAGGTGGAAGGGGTTTGCTTGAGATGAATTCTCTAGGTCTGGACTTGATTACATAATCATTTCCAGGAGAAACAGCCTCCTCCCACCCCAAATCAACACTCTTCTGTAGGAAAACAATTCCATACAAACAGCAGCTTGGCAACTGCCAGCACTGATATCCTGGTTCTGCTGAAGAGAGACTTCTACTATGGATTTCAGTGCAGCCAAATTTTCTTTCCAGGTCAGTTGAATTCCTTTCTCACAGCTGGTTGCCCAGGTTTCAAAGCAACACAGAATGGGTTCTGGCAGTCAGATGCTGCTGGAATACTGGATTACACATGCCTGCCCGCTGCATTTCTTCAGCCAGAGCTGGTGTGAGGCAGCAGCAGCTGCAGGCTGCCAGTGCAGAGACATTTCCTGAGTAAGAAAGGCATTTTTCACGTTTATGTGCATTGCCTATATGCAGTTATGGCTGCTGGAGACACAGCACAGCTCAGTGCGCTGATGATCACCCCATCTGTGGGATTTTCAAGGAAACACCATGTTCTTGTATTTAACTGATAGTAAAGGTAAACACAACTGCTCACCGCTCTGCTTAATAACTATGGCATCAAAGAATGTCCTCATGGTAGGAGATTCTAGCAGGCTTCATGTTGACTAATTCTATTATCAGTCTGTGACTTTTCATTCATTTTTCAGCAAGAGAACTGGTCAGTATTAGGCCAAGAAAGTCAACAAGTCTTTCAGTTCTTCATGGTCTTAGAATTTCTAACTAGCTGTATGGGTACCAACCTGAGTTTTTCAGGGAAGCATGAGGAAATTAGAATAATTAGGAAATGATTGAACTTCAGGAGGGATTTGACGCTCAGTTTTTTAAAGATCTATCTAAATCTACCTTCACATATGAATTTTTCTGAGTTAGAAGTCATAAGAAATACAAGCATCTCTTTTATACTAAAAAAATAATTTTATACGATCCTTGAATCATCAATATATGAAGCATCAGGAATGACCTGATCACATCAGTGAATGTTCTCCAAACCACAGAGGATATTCCAACATAATTATTTCTTTTGCAGTATTTTCTCCTTTTTGACTTCACATCTAATTAACAAACCTTTCTTTCATACTGATATATTATCCTTCTTCAACTGAGAAAAACCCCATTCTGACTTGTGTGCAGTCACTAACACTAGTCACTTACAGAGGTTCCTTAGTTTTCCTTCCTTTGCCATCTTTCTTGGCATTAAAAATACCGTCCATTGTTCTGCAGCAAAAAAGTACATTTATCATATTCATACACACATGGATACATGCTCACCTTGTGATTGCTATGTGATACTATGAGGAATAAAAATATTTTCAATCATCTTCAGCCCTAACCCATAGAAGAAATTTAAGGAAATGTGTGTGGGTGATCCAGCTACTACTGCAGGAATCTGGAATGACTGTGTATTTTGAATTTGTATGCATTTTTTGTTGCTACCTTTCAAGTTCAGAAGCTGTTTCACAGTGTAAAATCTTTAAATTTAGGACAGGATTTATATATTTATATTTTTTTAACTGTCAGAAAACAGGAGGTGGAACCATCTCATGTTTTCATGTTAGGAAGTTTATAAAAAAATAATTTATTTCTTTATATTCCACTTTGTTTGATGAGTTCTTGTGGATGATCTTGACAAATCAGATTTTCTGCTCCAGAGCTTGCAACAGAGCTTGCAAAAATCCATTTATTGTAGAAAGAATTTTACATTTAATGTAGTTGGATTCAGCCCTGCACTGAGCCTTTCCCTTCTTACTCACTCTTTGCTTCCAGGTTCTCTTTACAGCCGTTTAAAACGGAATGAATAAGCATAATGAAAATAGAAAGTACCTTTTCCAAATGTGAAGTTATTGTTACAGCCTGGTTTCAGCTGCAGAGTCCTTGCAATGCATTAGGATTTCTGCCCTGCTGCTGAATTTGGAGGGTTGGGATGAGTTTAGATATGGGAGTGAGAGGTGACTGAACAGTGCTGCGCCAGGAGAATTCTTTGTGCTCATTTAGCCATCCCTGACTCTAGTCCTGGGCATCCAGGGCAATGAGCTGCTTGGCTGCCATCAAATTTCAATTAGGGAATGGTCCCCAGCACCACCAGGGACTTCCGACCCTTGCTCAAGCCTAAATTGTCAGGCCCAAAGGCAATGAATGATCAGCTATGCCTGGGCTGCTGGGGCAGCTCTGGGCACCTCTGCATCCTCAAGTGCATTTTAATATTCTCATTCCCATGGACCTGTGGACATGCAGAATGAGCTGCCTTTATTTACTGGGTCCCTGGAGGAATTTGGGAATGAACTGCATTAAGAAGTTGCTGATGCCTTGTGGGAAATCTCTGAAACACATTTTGTTTGTATGTGCCCCATAGCATATTTTCCCTGTCTCTTTTCTTTTGCAGTAGAATCCTTATAAGTTGTTGCCTTTTTGGGGGCAAGATTTCTATTACTGTCTCATCTCAGACTGAATTTCCATGCTTAAGTATATGCTGTTTGAAGCAGCAATTAATGCAAACTCTATTCCCCAGAAAGAAGAGGTTGGGATTTTTTCTCAGGGAAGATGAACAATAAATAAGGGAGAGGTATTTGCTCAAAAATTCTGTTAACTTGCTTGATGAGGGTGCAAGAGGGATATAAAAGAATAAGGAGAGGTCTTTCCCCCTCCTTCTATCCTAGCTGGTAATTTTTAGGCATGTATTTTGTTTCTCCTCAGGATGACCTGAGAAGGTTTCAAACCAAGGCCATGTTCTGCAGCATTAAATATGAGAGAAGATGTGTCATCACTTAATTTGTTTTAATTTTTTTTACAACACATATAACATAGCACAGTAAGTGCATTGGATATTTTGGGACTCTACCATCTCTGATTTCACTGCTGTAATCTCAGTTTGTCAACAAAATAGTATTTTAATTAGAATGAACCAAGAATATTGTCTGGGATCCAGGACAATACCTGAATCTATCTATCATTCTATGAATTCTTCCACTTTCATGTGACTACAAACTCTACAGGTGTGGTTAGACAAGCTCTGTCTACAATTACACATGAGCAAGTGTATTTTCCATAGATTACACTTTGAATTACTACCAGAAAATATTAGTCCTTGTCAGTGTAATGTGTGAGAGGAATCAGGTGGAATCAAGCAGCATTTATTTGTTGTCAGAACATGGCATTGGGGCAGTGCTTTGACAGCCACAGGCCTAGCCAGCTCTCCATAAGGGCTGGTCAGGAAAATTATATCATTGATGTAATTAAATTACAGAATCAGTAAAATAGGGTTAAATCTGGACTACATCCTTACCACTTAACTTGCATTTCAGAGGTGAAATTCTGTTGGTCTCTTCCAACCCAAGCCATTCTATAATTCTATGATAATGACAACAGAGTGACACAGAGAACTGCAATTTCTTTACTCTTGGTTAACAGTGACCGCTGCAGTTGCTACTGCATGTATTTCTAAAAATGAAACTTTAATGCTGAAGGAAAGTCTTCACTTGCAAAAAATACACAAAAGAATAATGGTAATTTTTAAATTATGGAATTTATGTTTTAGGATTAGATCCAGTCCTAAATACAGCTGGATAATATCAGTGATTTGTATATAATTAAAAAGTGAAAGATCTCCTCCTCCTCTGATGGTCTTTAGAGCAAATCCCAGGTGGAAGCAGGAGTAACAGCATTTGTCTCTTTGCAACTGAGCTTTATCCTGCCTTTGTAGAGAGTTTCATGAAGCTGAACTGAAATTTCAAGTAGCTTCATGTTTGTTCAAAGATACTACACAATGTTTAAAGGTGTTTTACTGGGACTAAGCTGCTTCTGTTGCCTAATACTCTGCAATAGCTCCCATTGGAGCTACTACTGAAATAAGATAATTTTCTAAAATGAATGAAGAAAGAAATGCATAAAAGACATTAAAACATATGAAGCTAAACAGTTTATTATTGTTGGAGAATTAGCTGTATATGTGATTGCACAGGATTGCCTGTTAAGGATTTATTCCTTACTTTTGAGGATGCTCAGTACCCTAAATGTTATTTTGTGTTTAATAGCAAATTCCTAAAGCCACTGGGAGACCCATTTGCAGAGCTACTGCAGTGATTTTCTTCCCATTCTGGTTTTATAAGGATGCTGTTCAGATAGGGTGAAGTATAGCAGTGCCAAATTCAGAAAACTCTTATTTTCCAAAAGTTACATGAAATCTCTATTTAGCCACTGCTTTCAGTTTCCACTGAGCACTTCTGCTAAAAATATTTACTGTTTTCAAACCATTACACTGCAAAAGTGTAAATGACAATTTTCAGTCATTCATTTGCAATTAAATCCATCTTTTAATTCCATTAAAAAAAAAAGTTTAAGCTGTTCCAGTGACCAGAAATAATAATTTTATTTATACATATATGTCAGAGCCTTTCCAGAACACGGCAAGTGCAAGGACCTCATCCCCTATGAGCAACACCCAGGAGTTAAAAAAGACCCTCCAGTGCTACTGAGAACATATCCTAATTTAATATATTGAGAACTTTTCATTAATAGGCAGATTGTAGGAACAAAACTAGGGATGCAAATTAGTATAGCATTAAAAAAAAAGACTGTCAGAGAAAATTCTACCTTTGGTTTCAGAGCACAGAGCAGATGAGGAGGGTGAAGAGTGGCAGCAGAAGTGGCTCCTCTCTCTGGAACTACCAGAGAGACCAGGGAGAACTCCCTTGGAATAAAGAGCAAGTGCTTCACTCTCATTATTTTATTTTCATATCATTATTTTCAAGCAATATTTGCCCTCCTACCATGTGGCATTGCCTTTTCATTATTGCTACTAGTACAGATTTTTGCACAGAACTGAAGTGGGAAATTTGTAGAAATGTTTTAATGACTCTGAAACAAAGGGACTTTCTCAAAAATCCTGGGGATTTTGCTGCTGGGGCTGCACCATGTTCCAAACATGGCCAGGTTTTACTGCTCCTGTGTTGACTCCAAAGCACATCAACCTGTTTGTTGTCAGGCACATGCTCTAGAATCCTCATTTTCTGCTGGCTCCCAACTGCCTGTACAGTGCAACAGATTCCAGATCAGTGCACTGGACCCCAAAAAATAATGACATCAGCAATTTCACTCTGCTTTTTACTACCTTTGGATGTGATTCCTGCTTTTTTTTTCTTTTTTTTTTTTTTTTTACACTTTCAGGTATTCTTTGGCATGATTCACTTAGTTGCTATTTTAGAAATATATAATGACAACATGATTTTTGAGGTTATACAAATCTATGCACAGCGAGAAGGCAGAAACAGGAGGCCAGAAAAAAAAATCTGAAATTACTATCTCATTTTAGAGTCCTGAATATTACCTTCATCCAGAAGCAGCAAGACAAGACACAAGTGGGTTATATTTTTCAAGTAAGTGTTTTGGAGCAGGTCTTCACAGAGTAGGTGACAAATTTTCACTGATTATTTATGATAAATGGTAAATGTTTTTTATCTCAGCAGGAAACTCACTCTTTACACTTACTGTAGCACAATGTAAAATAATATTACAGTTTTCTGGCATAAATTTATCTTGATTATTCTAGTGATTTGATATTTTTATTGGTATGCTGGATTAAAAAAAAGCAGTATAATTTATTTTTTATCATCATATGTGCAGAAAACACTGGAGGCATTAAAATTATGAAAGAAGTGTTATGTTAAGATCCCAAAAAAGGATGCAAAAATGATTTATGTTACTTTTGTCTCTTATTTGCAGTTCATTATGTTACTGTCTTCTTGTAATGACCAAGTGAAAATTAAGGTATTTCAGAGGACAACTTTGGGTTCAAGCATCATTAGAGGAAGAGAAATGAGTTCTTTGATGAACTTGACTGCAGAAATCTGTAGAGCACAACTTAATCAGACTGCACATTGATTTCTAGTGCTAGAAGGCAGACCTGTGATTCAACAAATCTTTTAAATGCATATTTTTTTCTTTTAAAAGCAAGATATGATGCATGAGAATGATTTATTTTTAATATTCTTTCAGTTTATAATGTAATATGATACCCTGCACTTGCTTTTTTTACTCACTGGAAACTGAACTCTTGAATAAAATAGGTACCTCTGAGGTTATGTATCTCCCTTTACTCTCTCAGTTATGTAGGATCTGTGACTCTGGGAAATGGGATATTGTTTCTAACTAATGAACTCCCAATTCACTCAAAAAAAGCATCATTTACATTCCTTTGAAACGTGAAACATGAGATACAGTTAGATAATTGTAGATGGTAAAAATATCTTCAACTGATTTGCTGACCTTTCTCCAAGAAGAGTTTTTTAACAACTTAATGAGATGGTAGGTTGAATTCCACTCAGATGTTTGAAATGCCTCTGATTTGGTAAGGTTTCTGCAAGGCTGTAATTCATAAAATCTAATTCCTAGAATCTGACCCTCTGGAAAGAATAGTAAGAACTTGCATGCAACACTACAGTGCAGTGTAGTAGTGATTCTGCTCCAACAATTTCTACAGCTGTTCAAGAGAAAAAAATCCTAAATCTAAATTTCAAAAGGAATACAGACAGAATGGAAATCTGAAATCATTACTTATGTCTCATAATCTGGACAAAGTTTTTACACACTTTCATTCTAGAAGGATCCCTTTCTAAAAACGGGAATTCTAGGGCTGCATTCCACAACTTCCATTTGTTTGTTCCAATTACAAAAATATGATGTGCTAAAACAGCAGTAGCAAATTTTAACATGTTTCCTTTCCTTTTGGAGTTCAGGAGTCAGTACTCTTGGAAAATCTTGGCACTACTCCAGTTCACTCTTTTTTTTGGTTTTATTGATTGTAAGTGCAGACAATGGAAGCTGGAGCCAAAAGCATCCCCCACAAATGTCCCCCCCCAATCCCCCTCAATGTAAAAGAGCTGTACCAGGATGGGATGGAGCTTTTTGAGGCTCCAGGAATTTGCTCTAGTTCCATGTCATGCATGAGGGCAAACCCTCCAGCAGTTGGAGCTATTTCTGAAGTATATTCTCCCTTTTTCCTATGAAACTGTTATTGCTGGTCAAATAAACTCACAGCGAATTAAAAAACTACTTCTAATATTACCAACTCCTTTTTCAGTTTCAGCTGCTCCTGTTTCCCCTATTTTATCTGCTGTGGAACTTGCTTATTCAACAGAGCAATCCCTTCTTAGCGTAAACCAATACTGCCTCATCAGCAAAGCTGCTGGGTATTAAATAGAGGATGATGGAGATAATTTTTAATCAGGTTAGTGCTTTAATTACTATAAATTAGATTTTATTCTTCTAAGCAAGCAAAAGGGAATTATTTGGGCTACTTAAAACGGGAACTCTTTAAACAGTCAAAGTCATTTAGAAAACAGATAAGCATTTTCTTCTTTGTTCTGATGTGACAGTAACTTTATGCCTTTTTCTGTGAAAATAAGTCTCACAAATGCCATGAACTTGAAAATAGGTCTCACAAATGCCATGAAATTGAAATTAATGCTCATTGATACCAAGCCCCCTAAAGTAAAAAAAATCCCCAAGATTAAGCATGAAAACAAACAAACAAACAAACAAACAAACAAAAAGCAGAAGTAACCTACTCATAAGGAAAATTCAGTACATAAACCAGTAATTCCTGCCTGGGAACCACTGTTCTATCTTTTCAGGGGATTAAGCCCTGTAAGCAGTGCATTATCCTCATGTCCAACACTTAATATTCCCTTGACTGCATTTCTGCACCCCCACACCATTTTAATCATAACTGGGTTCAGAAAATGCACTTCCCAGAACAATGTTTTGTATCAGCCAAGTCACATTTAATGAGCAAAATGGTTTTATGTGGAATCATCTCAACAGCTACAATTTCTGACAACATGAAAACACTTTGCAAAAGGCACTAATGATCTGCTAGTGACACATTTTACCCAGAAATGTCCTACACTTAAATCTTTTTTGTTCAAATTCGATGTTGAAAGGAGATTTTTTTCCCCTCAAAATGCTTATCAAGGGCATTTTTGCTTTGCCTAAATCTAAGACTAATAAAGCCTGCCCCTTAATTTCAGATAATGGACATGAAAAACAAATGTGTGATGGGTTTGTGTGACACAAGGCATGACAAACACCTTGTCACAGCTTCATACAGAAATCAGATGGAAAGGTTTCACATGTGGATAATAGGAAATCTTGATCTTTGGCAAGCAAGACTTTATCTTCCAGCTAAAGCAACCCTAACTCTCAGTTTTATGCCCTCTGTTTTGTTTTATAAATGGAAATAACAGATAACACTGAAGGTATCAAAAATGAGATATCCCAGCAGCTTTCTTAACTGCTCAAGACTGTTCTGGACTTAAATTTATTTGTCACAGTGCACTGTTAACAGAACCTTTGGAATACAAACAGGATGGGAGCAGAGAGGACTTAAAAGCTCTTATAGAATTCAAAACAAATCTGTAAAACAAAAGGAAAGGATGGAGACAAAGTGATTTATAAACTGAGAGATTACTCTTCAGGTGTTTAGTCTTTGCCTGGATTCTGCTAATCAGTAGTGTTGCCTTTGTTGCCCATCTTGTTTCCTCCACCCCTACCCCCTTTGGTTTTGGGGAGTCAGTCTATGAAAACCCCTCCATTTACAGTAAGTATGAGTATGTGAAAACTTCAGGAAACTTCTCCTACTTTCTTCATAAACCACCTGACAGGCAGAAATGCTCAGAAGAGACCCTGCAGTGGAGTACTTTTCGGAGCTCTGCTATTAAGAGATTGCAGGGATGCTCTTGGCCTCCGGTAGATATTGGTGCTGTTGTGGGTAACTGGACTTCAGACACAGAGTTAGCTGAAATCACACAGTTACTGAGGGGATTGCAAGAAGCAATTATTGAAAGGCCCAGTGAGAAACTTTGGCAAGCTGAACACAGTTTTTGTTTTTACTTTCACAATGATGCATCAAGGAGTATCTGGGGTATTTCATATCTGGCCTGAAAAGGATGTGTAATCAATAGACAGACTGTAAGAGTACATCATGATCCTCTTGTATGTTTAAATATTAAACTCTTCACTAGCTTTAGAGTAGAACTCTCTGCCTTACAAGCTCTCTCTGTGATCCTGGGATTCCATTTCACTTTTGAGAGTGACAATGACAAAGCTTTCCTGTGTCCCTCCCCTCCTTCCATGCTTGTGGTGTGTTTAAAGCTCTCTGTTACATTTCTGACTAATGTTTTCTTGAGAGATTTTCTGAATGTTACTCATGATCAACTGAATTTGAAAGAACACAATATTTCTATTGTGTAATAAAAGAGGATAATTTTGATAGGTTTTATATATTAGGTAATCAGCTTCACGGATGATCAAAGATTAACTTTAAATGGATGCTGCTAAGAAAGATCTTCAGTCTTAAATCAGCTTTTCTGCTTTAAACCTTTCTCTTTAAGCCTCAGCTTCAAGTAATTTTATCAATAGATACAATTGGAAAATCTTCTAAACTACAGAAGTATAATATAATCAGATGACCCTCAATGCTATCTTTTCTTTTCTTGAGATAACTGTAAGAGAGCATACTTTGTCTTCTTATAAGCTGCACTGTACATCAGCAATGATATAAAATCATTAATTTAAAAAAAAACTGGATCATTTTAAAAAACAAACTGAATGAACCTACGGCCTTTTTCTCAGTTACATAATATTTCAGAGATATTTCACATTTCTATGTCAGGATTTAAGGCCAGGCTGTACAGTCCCAGCAGCATCTCCTAGCACACGTGTGCAGGACTCATTAGGGCTGCAAGGACCATGTCCTGCACTGTGCTCAATGCAGCTGGACAGGAATGGGAGGTAGCCAAGATAACCAGTTCCACCAGTTATCTCTTCTACAGCATAAATACTTATGCAGTGGCATAAATAGCACCCAAATGAAGACTAAAAGATTTTTTTCTGAGATGGTTTGCATCATCTACGTGTTTTTGAGTAATCCTATTTCTGCTGTTTAATACCTAATTATCTTGCTTTAAACTAATAGTCTTCTGAACCATTACACTTAGGGGAGAGCAAAGGGTACCTACAGTGTACAATTTGCTCACCCATCTTTTTTTATCAAATTGCTTCTGGAAATGTCCATCTCTCTGCATGGATGCAGCCTCAGTGAAATTCAACAAGTCCAATCACAGGAACTGAATCCCACTTTGGGAATCAGATCATTAACTCAGTTGCATTGGTATAAATCTGGAGTACTCTGAGTTGCATAACTCAGTTTATGCTGATTCACCCAAGCCAATCCCAACCTCAGCACGCTTCAATCGACTCCAAATACCCAGCTTAGTAAGGAAACATTAAAACCAGATTTGATATGAAAACATTCCCTGAGATCCTTGCCAATTGGTGCAGTATCATATCCAAAATAATGAATAATAAATGCAATAATGGCAAAATGCTATCACTACTGAAAAAAATCCACATCAAATGAGAAAAACTGATCGTAGGAAGTGTAGTGAAAGGAAAGAAATAACCAGGATTTGGAAAATATTTTATACCAATTTTAATTACTTTAAGCATTGCTGACAGCAAGTAAAAGGTAAACAGTTTTCAAATTAAAAAGTCACCTTTAAACCTCAGTATTCTTGTTTGTCAGATTGGGAGATCTGATTTTACTGATATTTAAATTGGGTTTGCAGAGATATTACTCCACTATTTCCAGCGCAGTTACTCCTGATTTGTAGAGTGTAAGAGAAAATACAATCCTACACTCTTTGTTTTGACAGTGAGCATATTTTTCCGTGCAATTTAAATAATCAAATTTCTTTTCCTCCTTATTCATCAGTCACATCTCATGAAGTTGGTAAATACTTCACAACTCCAGTAAACAGCAGAAGAGGCGTTTGGAAGAAAAACTACTCATAATCATTAAAAAGACAGAGCATAAAAAAACTACCAGAGCTGCAGGGCAGCAGTAACGTTATAGACAAACTCTACATTTGTACTTAGTAATAAAAATAAAACTAGATAAAAAATGTCACACAAATGGAGGCTCAACCTGCAAAATCAAACTGCAAAGAAATGAATCAAGATGGTTAAAAACTGCTCTAGAAAAGGTTACAGAGCCCACTTACACATTTTAGATTAAAAAATTTAAGATGGATGTTAAAAGCCCCATGTTTCTAGGAAGAATAAATAAAGTGGAGCTGAGATAAATTCCTGACTGAAAATTAAATTCCCTTTGTTGTGTATATCAGACACTGACAGGTACCAATTGATGAAGACTTCATATAGTGAGAGAGCAACTAAATATTTCAGCTGAATATTTTTAGCCTCATGTAATAACAAACTTAAGGAGCATCACTGACAAGGAAAGTAGAGGAATGAAGGTTTCCTCTCAAGGCTATAGTGCCTTGTGTACATGAAGAAAAAAGGGTCATTTTGCAAAAGTTCTTCAGGATGTTCCTCACAGAACACTTTGCTCTGCTCAATTTGGAGACTCTCAAGTACTAAAAGGATCAACTGTTTCACATGGGAGATTCCTTTATAGCCTACTAGCTCTCACTGTTGGAAAGTTTTTCCTAATATTTAGCCAAAGTTTTCTATTTATTTCTTTCCATAATTCTATGTATATGGTTCTTATGGCTCAGCAGTGTAATCCAGGATCAAAGCCTTAGTCTTGCCTTTTATGATTTTATTGCCTTCTTATAATTTACAGCCTGCAAAACTCTCTAAGGAGATACTCAAGTGACCAATTGAAGAAGAAGAGGCATTTCCATCCCTTGGCACTGTTACCTGAGGAGAGGGAACCTGTGATACATCACTCCTCTGTGTAGGATGTAGTGCCAGGTACAGGATTTGCTATCCTGCCTCTATAACCATGCCCATGAGTAGCACGATTTTTTTTTTAAATTTTTAAATTTTTTTGTTTGTTTGTTTTTTTTGTTATAATACACATCTAGGGCTAAATGGCTAAATTGGACTCTGGTTCCCCTTATCTGACCATGTTAGGAACAAAAAACACTTAGCAGCAGTACCAGGAGCTATTGGTATGGCTCAGAGCAGACACATAACACTTTATTTGACTTAAACTTGAATCAGCACCTGAAACAAATTCAGGTGCTCAGGAAGTTTTAAATTCTCCCTCATAACTTTCAGTGTGGCAATTTTTCTTTATCTTGTCCCACCCATCCAGTGTCAACTGATGAAATCACAGAAACAATAAAGGTGCCATGGCAGCTGCTTTCATTAATTCTTTGCTTATTGTTTGAATCCCATCTTGATGGTGCAGAGTATGTTGGATTACAAGGAAATACAAACAAAAGCAGAATGGTAAGAATTATTCATTCTGCTGGCAAAGTATAGAAATCAGGGATTAAAGACAAAGACCTGTAAGGATCCATACAAGTGTAGAACTTGTATGTTTTTCTGAAGTTTGCATTATTACATGACCTGGTGACTAAGCAAGTCTACGCCATTGCACATTGGTCTCACTGACCCTCTGCATGCTGTTTTTATCCTTTCCATCAACAATAAAGTCATCCTTAATAGAAACCTAGATTAATTATTAATGCTATGTGAGTAAATAAAAATGGAAACCTGGGTTCCTTTTTCCAGACCTAATATTTTTAGCCTAACACTAAACCTCTTGTACTGTAGCACTTTATTTGTTAAAGTTTAATATGGTTCCAGTGCATGTTTCAAGCATTCTGTATTCAGCCATACTTAAAAAGCAAATAAGATAACTAAGTTTAAAACAGTCACATAAAAATCCAGTTCTTTTAAACAAAGAGCAAAAAAAACTGTCAGTGAAGATGAACTACACTTTTTGTATATTAAAGCTAGATTTGATTTTAACCTGTTAAGATTTCAGCCTGTTTGACCTGGACATTTTGGGGCCAGTTTCGAACTGAAAGAGAAGAACCTACAGATTTATTCAGACAACACGTTGTCACTCAACTTTTCCAAAACTCCAGACCTGTGCGCTCCATCAGCAGTTTATTTCTCACTGAATCTTCCCAGCACTGCTGTTTTTCTGCACAGTAAAACTCACCTGCCAGCTCTGAGGATGTCAGCCTCGAGCAAGCTCCCTCCCTGCCTTGCTCCTCCTTTGTTTCCCCTTCCTCCCACAGAAAAACATTGCCAGCAGGTATCCACACTCTTCAGGGCAATAAAAACAGCATTATTGCTTTGATGCCAGTATTTTATAGCTTTGTGGAGCAGGCGCAGCCTGGAAACAATGGAGCTGTATCCTGGGAAGTTGTGGTGCATGCTCCTCCTCTGCTGCATTAATGTACTCTGAGGATGCAGGAGGAGACAAAAGGAGTAGGCAGAGCTGATGCTTCTATTTAAACCCTCCTGAGAAGGTGGATTGTCCCAGTTTAGAAATTTCTGAGTACCTCCTATCAAAAAACCAAATCATCCATAAAGCTTTGTGTTCAAACAGATGGAAGGACAGGCCCTGTGTTCCTTATTTGGAAGAGGAATGGGAAAAATTTGGCAAAACCAGTTTTGGACAGCTTTTTCTCACATATTTCCCTCTTTTAGCCTCAACTCCAAAGGAAATAATGTGACCCTTGGATTTTATTCAGGATTTCCAGGGTAAGTTTGTGGTGTTTCCAAGTGAGAACCCTCCCAGAGTATCAAACTAAAACTTTTGGGTGTTTTGCTTTGTCCAGGAGAAGCTATGGGAATCAAATTAGGCCAAGCAGCAGCCTTAGGGAGCCTGACTGCTGTTAGCTCTTTAAATCTCCATTATACAACCTCTAAACCTTGCTTTAATTTTTGATGATGTGTTTGTGGCCTCCACAAAGCAGCTGCTCACTATTTGTGTTTCTCCTGTGCCTGGGGACTGCTAACATGGATTGGGCATCACAGCTATTGAGGCCAGGTGCTACGAAATATATAAAGTTATTTCCCAAAGAGAATTGCTTCCACCATATCACCATATATATATATATATTTTTTTTTTTTTAACTGTTAAAATTCTTCCTGTAGCTATCTGCCATCTCAGATATGGCATGCATATGTGTCTCACTCTGGAAATCCATTTCTCAAGCTGATGCTTCAGACAGCTTTAAAAGACAGCCTGCAGAGGAGCACAAAGAAAGAGAACAGAGATCACAGGATTGAAGATTTTACTTTTTCTTCTATTAGTATAAATCTGGAGTAATCTTAATGTCCATTGTGCATGCACTGGTGTGTACATGGTTTCAGCCCCTAATGCTTTGCTTTGCTCCCCTCTCCTTGAACATGCTGGGCAGCTACACTGCTAATGAGACTATTCTGACTTCACAGCACTGCAAAAGCCAAGACCATGGCTAAATTCAACATTTTTATTTAACTTTTTTTAATAATCTATGCATATATATAAAGAAGCTATACCTATATAAATGCATAGGAAAGCATCCCAATATAAATGTATACTGAAAAATAACCTTGATAAAAACACAATGGCTTTCTGACAAATCACTGATAAAAAGTTACATATAAATGATGCAATGGCTAAAACACTTGACTGAGTATATGTTGCTTTTCAAACCAGTAATTAGAAACAAAGCCTTTATAAACACCTGCTTGGCTGTTTCAAAAGCATTTCATAAAGAGTCTGATGAAACAAGTCCAGATGAAACTGGAAGGGCTACACAGCTAACACACAGCCAGTTCTACGGAGAAAGGAGTATTTCCACAGGAGGCTACTGGATGAACCACTGTTGATATTTTTATGTTCAGAATTCCAATTAATTTTGCTCTTTCTGGAGGAAATGCTTGCTTTTAAAATGGATAAAAATAAGAATATTCAGCTGCTGCTGAACTGTCATGAGCATGGCAAACCCCAGGGGGACCGGCCTATGGCTTCAGCTCATCATTTCATAATTCTATGACTTTCCACAACTACCTGTAAAGTTTTACACTGACAAACTTATATAGTGGTGGCTTTTATTTTCCCAATTCAGCTCTGAGAAGTTCCCAGTAATCCTAATTTCTCCTCTTTCTTTCTCTTTTGTTTCTTTTTTTAAAATCTGCTATCATCACATACTGTGGCAGCTGTGTAGTGTGTAAACTCATGGCTTTATTTCTGATTTTTACACAGGACTGTCAAGACAAATCTGCTCAGGAGGGCACTGATTTGCCACTGGTATCTCAGGGCATGCCCTTGGCTTTGGAGTCATTACAGTGAGAAAAGATTCCTTTATCTGTTATAAATATGAGAAACTCTCTTGGCTTGGTTGGATTATAAGGGGCTGATCATGCAGGTGAAAAGGGATCCTTTATCAGGAAAAGTCTTAGAGTCCAATGTGAGGGGCTCACCTGCTATGGAGAGAGGTCTGAGGAAGCGCCTGAAAATACAGTAAGAAATGCACCTTGAATGACCATCTGTGCAGGTGGGGAGTGTGTTATTAACACAGAACATTCTCAGCTGTGAGACCTGGTGAGCTCCTGGGTGGACAGAGTTTCTCCTTTGTCCAGGGAACTGCATGTGAGGTTCACAAGGGGGTTTCACTTGCCACGTTATTTACTTGTGCCTGTGGTGCTCTGCTCTGGCAGTGGAAAATGCTATTGTCATTAGGTGATTGAGAACGGTTAGAGAGACCAGAAGTTATCTTCCAGCTGTCAAAAGGTCTGGATATAAGGGGAAGCCGCTTACTAGTGGAGTGTTGGTCCTGGGTCTCTAAGCTTCACTGAAAATGGGTAAAATGAAGGAAAAAATGGACAATTATCCCACAGACAGTTTTTCCATTGAGCTTCTCCTGATGTTTCTTCACACAGCAGATGCAGCCTGGATGAAACCTGAATGATGGGTAATAGCTCTGTTTTCCCAAATCTGTCTATTACTGCTCTTCCTTAATTTCCCCTCTGTTTTTCATAAGACCTCCTTTATATTGTTCTACTTTTGAGGGGAGAGTTCTAAAAGCTGAATTGCTGATAAGGACGGATTTTGCCTTTTCCAGATCTGCATTGTGCCTTTAACCTTGCTTCAAGACAAAGCCAGGAAGAAACAACCCCTGCAGTGAGTGCTCAAAGTGCTCCTGGCACAGGGGCTGGAGGGAGCTGGGATTCCATCCTGACAAGTTTCTGCCAAGGCTGCACACAAGCACAGGTGCAGCAGGGCACTTGATAGAGAAGCTTTGTACTGGACTACACGACTACTCTGCTAGTCAAGCTTCTGCTTTGAGAAACCATTCCAAGAGCTCAGTGAAGTTCTCCACGCAAACAGCAGAACATTTTCATGGGCACTTCTTCTGTCAGCATGTCTGGGCCCCTAGAATAACTTTTTCTGTAGTTACCTGAAAACCCATACTATCTTTCCTTTCCTGTTTGTTGGCATTTCCTTGAACTACATCTGTTCTCCGGATTTCTTCATAGCCTTCTCATTTGAAATATAAACATGAGGAGTGTGAAATATAAACACTGCCTTGACATTCTGCCCTTTCTTTAATGGCCCCACTTCTCCAGTCTGGAACCTGTCTTTTCTAGAATAACATATTTATTTCTGACAGAGCTTTCACCATATTTAATACAGAAAACTGCAAATCTGTCCTGTCCAAGCTCATAACATCAGTGTGGCTATTTTTAAATGGGCTAAAAAAGATGGGATGGTGGGGATGTGCATCAGGTTCACTGATTTTAGACTGGAATATTAGGAAAAAGTATAAAATGGGCAGAATGTGCTGCTCTAGAAATGCCTATATTTCCAAGAAGATAGGTTTGCAAGTGCCTCTCTGATCAGCAAATCAGTCAGTTGTCTACCAAAGAGAAGCTGAGCACAAAACAATGCATTCAGTGATAGGATAAACAGAGAAGTAGAACAGGATCTTATGGGAATACTTTAAAAACACAGATTTCTGGCATTCCAGACAGCTGTGAGAAAATAGGTTTGGTTTGTGAATGTTCAACAAAGCTGAAGTCTGTCACCTCAGTAATGTGACATGTTTAACCCAACACTTCTAAGCGGATTTGAACAGGGGATTTTTTAGCACTGTATTAATTCAATGAACAATGTAAACTTGTGGTGTCAGAGTAAAACTGCAGCTATATATCCATGGATTTACATCAGTACATGTTTATATTTAAGGAATTTCAAATAGGCTTAACTCATATTATGGGTTGGTTTAATTTTTTCTGAATTAGTCATGTACAACCTGTATTTTAACAGTTCTTCCCTGAATTTTAGAGATGTGAAATGGTTCCAACTCACTATAAACATGCAGTACAGTCAGCACACTCCTCATTTCTTAATGGAGTACTGAGCAGAAATATCCTACAACATCTTTGGAAACATTTACATTCTCTTGACAGCACAACTTAATACTGTTAACAAGAGGCTAGTGGCACAAAAGGCAGAGTCTGTGGAAATCCTTCCTGTGTTTGTGGCATTTCACAAGTCACCAAAGATGTTCAGTTGGTGTCAAATTATGTGTGGATACGTTACAGGAACCATTCAGTTCTACTCATTTGTAATGCTAAAGCTCAGCACTTTATTCATAGATAATAAGATATTTCTGTGTTGCGTCCAGGTGTTTCATTATTCATTTGAAAAATGCATTTAAATAAATGCAATAATCCGTATAAGTGAGGAAAAAAGTTGGTTTTGTCCCTATATACACCATTATCTCCATTATTACTTCTGAAAATCAAAATATGCTAGAGTTAATGGAGTTTATATTAATGCTGGACCCACCCTTTCAAAATCTACCCAGAGGATTAGTTCTCCAAAGAGATATTACCAGTGGTGCCACATGTGTGTGGAAACCACAAGCAATGTAGAACAGAATATGAATATATTTTTCAGAAATTTCAAGAGCACACAGACATTGCTGCCCTGACCATCAAAAGCTGCTCATTCTTTTCATTTCCTAGTAAACAAATTGCCATTTTCACAAATGTTGACATTTCAGCAACATTCATTGTTCTGAAATCATAGGTGTTTAGAAGAATATTTATCAGTCATTTCCCAAATCCAAGGCCGAATCCCACAAACACAGGAAGGGTTGTGGGATGAGTCACAGATGTAAATTCAAAGCAGCTCCACTGTCCAACTAATTATTTTTCACAGCATGAACCAAGTGCATTTTGACAGGTACAAACATTTACCTCACCCAGGTGGGAGTGGAAGATGAGGTCCATCAGAGAAATGCTGCCTCACAGGTAACAAAGGGTAACTCCATTCCAAAGGAACACATCTCTCCTGATGGAATAATAATTTCCTTGCAAAACTTACAGAAGTCAATCCTAGTGCAGAACTGTAAGAAACAGTTTCTGCTATTTACCCTCTGCAGGATGTAAATTAACTTGAAATCCTCTGCAAGTGTTTGGGCTGTGAAAGGAAGAAAGGAGGGGAGATGAAACAAAAGAGAGGAGCAGCCTTGACTCCCGCAGTGAAGCATAAACACTTCCAATTAAGCTCTACACTCTGAATTTCTGTACCCGTCCATGAAGCTGCTCTGTGCTTCACAAGAATGTTTGTGACAGACTGGGAGCCACACAGGCACCTTCCCGTCCTCAGCACTGAGAGGCTGTCATGAATATAACACAGCACAAATAAAAGGACAGTGTTTATCCTATAAAGGATGATAACCCCATCCATCATGTGCTCTTGCTATGAGACGCCTGGTTTTGTGTATCCTTCTTAGCTCCTGCTCCACCTATGTGCAGGTTCCATCCTTCCTCACTCATTCCAGCAGGTATGATCCTACAGCTATATCCTAGCTCCAGCCTCAGATCCAGTCCAGCTGCCTCCCCTGTCACCTGTCACACCAGCACCTGGAATACTTTGACAGTGACAACTGTTCTTCTAAGATGGAGCTGACATTTACCCATCAAGGAGACTTCCATGAAAAGTTACAAAGCCATTTTGGTAAATTTTAAAATCTACTCACTACACTGTAAGTAATTAATACTTCATCATCATCATAATCTGCTTGTTAAATAGTAAATACTGTCATTTGCACCTTCCATAATCCAACCTAACACACTTCAGGGTCTTTAGATACCAACTAGGCACCTCTGGAAGAGCTGAAATGAGCTCGGGAATGAAAATTCCCTCTGAGGTTGAGCTGACAGCTCTCTTCACCTCCAGGTCTCTGGCAGCAAAACACTTCAAAGTTTATACTCTCAGGCTGGGGTAGGTACCAAAAAACCACTGTGATGTCTGCCATGCTTGCTCCCTCTATCTTGCAAATATGGTGTAGGAAAACCTGGGTCAAATTAGATGTAAAATGCACTTTTCCAAATTACACACCAGATAAACAAAGGAAACTCCCACTTGCATCAAAAGCAGTTATGCTCACCTAAGCAAAGCTGTAATTTGGTCCTTCTGTTCCCAGACACTCATTTCTTAACTAGCATCTTTCTAGAGAAAAATATTGGTTTGGAAGGCTGACAAAATAATAAAAATGCAAGGGGAGCTCACAGACAATACCCAACATATTTGAAAATATTAATTCCTCTCTAGTTCACAATCAGGCAGCTTATTTACATAAAAAGTGTAAACCAAGCAATGGACAAATGCAGGTTAAACAAAACAAGAAAAACAAACAAACAAACCAGAATAAAACTCAATTTAAACCATACAGAAAATTGCTAACCATTTGAAAATCATATAAAGTAGAACTGTATGATGAATCACCACCAAATTCCCATTTAGAAGAATGGAGCTTTTCCATATCTTCCCATGGTACTCTGACTTTTTACCTCTGAAAGTGCTTTAATGAATTCTGTAAACTATTTCCTTGGCAGAAAATTCTGTGAATGAATCACCAATGCTGCAAAAAGGGGAAAAGACAATTTCAGCATCTTCAAAATACCAGAATGAACAGACTTGCAGCTGCTCAGGTAGAATACACACAGACAGAGGAGAGTTGCTGGTTCCACAGCACACTGGTGCTGTGCATGTACAGTCTGGCGTCACCCGTCTGTCCCAAAGGAGGACAGGCCAGCCTTGGTGACACTGTGACACATTTCTGAGACATTCCTTGAACCAGGAGTTCTTTGGGATATTGTGCCTTACACTTAACATGGAGAAGTAGTAATGGACTGACCAAAGAAGTACAGTGAATGGAAATTAAAAAACAACAAACCCAAGTGCTACACTGACTAAAATTCATTGTTTTAAAGGAATTTATTCTAGGAGAGAAGTTTTCAAGAGAGTGGGAAATATTCAGGAGACAAAGGCTTGCTCTTCATTGATGACCTTCAATGTTACTGCTGGTTACCCCTGGCAACAGTCAGAGAACAGCTGGGTTTCAATAAAAGAAAAATGCAAGGGAGAGCAAGGACCAATGTTGCCAGTGAGTTTAATTACCCATTTTCATGTTTGTATTAGCAAGTGGTTTCTGGGGTGCTGGGCTTTTTTAGTGTTAAATCCACGGGGATGTTAACACCCTGTGCTGTTGCTGTTCCTTATGCAGGGCTGAGTGTCTTTTGTAGGAACAGGATGCTCTGGCAGTCCTTGCACTACATGGGGTAGCTGCGCCTCTCCTTGTCCCAATCCTTGTTGCCTTCTTCTCTCCAGAAGGCTGCTAAGCCCACCATGCCATGGATCTGCCTTCCCTCAGCACCAGTGTCTGATATTAGCCATCAGAATAGAGTAAAACATCCTGTATTTCAGGGAAATAACCAGGAATATTTATCAGGAAACCCAGGCAGGGATTGATATCTCGTTTGGTAAGCAGGTACTGTGCTTTCCTTTCTTGCCCTCAAGAAATAGTCAAATTAATGATCCCATTTCCTGACAAAACCAGAAGTTCTATTAATTTTACTGATGAATCCTAATACTGTGATCACTGCCAAGAATTAATTTTGGTGTTTGATGTGTGGAGATGCTGATGTAATTTAAAATTGTAACATCGTAAGATATGTAGTGACATAGGCTTGATTTATAACCACAATTTAAATGAATCACATGCTCAATCATCTGGAAATATTAGTTATGGCCAGTCAAAAAGAAAAGAGGTGAGAATGAAAACAACAGGGGTGTGGGTTGGAGGCAGCTGAGCTTTCCCATATTGGTTGTCACTGCTAATCCAGCCAGGACCACACACTGTAATGCCTTTAAATCACTGTGCTTGTTGGGTGAAGACATTTTTCTTGGATATGAACACAATAACATCTAAAAAAGGTGTTCAACCAATCTGTAAAAAAATCTACTCAATAAATTCTTCACAACTACCAGCTCACAAGAATCTTGGTGATCTGCAATCTTCAAATCAATCAGCTTTAAGGAAAGCTGGAATTGTTTCTCCAAAACAATTCAGTCATGTGATTAAAAGGAAACAGGTGTAAGATGCAAGAGTCAGGGAAGAGATTGTACTTTGGGGTTTTGTTTGATCTGAAAAGCCAGTCATCTCATCTGTTGCATTCATTCCCCTTTAGGAAACATTAATCTGCACAGATGGTAAAACCCAGTAAATCTCTGCTACCAACTGCAGAGGGGAATTTTTAATGAAATGGGAGTTTAAAGGTTTTCACAGAAAGCACTAGAATTACTCCTATTATTTTCTGTGATGCCCAAATTACTTTGACTGTTATTTGACAAACCCTGTGCTGTAAATACAACCTCCATGTGGGTTCAGTCACTGCCCAAACACCATTTCAAAATGGCCTTTGTTTGCCAAAGCCAGACATTGAAAGCTTTCCAGCCAAAGAGAAATCGGTTATCCACTAATAACGTGTTATTTGGATGCTTTATTTTATGTTTCTCTGAGGTTTAAAACAGTCTTGCCATGTTTGCAAACTGAAGTGAAGCCAGAGGACAAAACAGAAAATAGGATTTGTAAAGAAAGGTGACACTTAAAAGCCCCACAGTTGCCACCAGTTTTTCATCCTTGTGATGTAAATATTTTGGCTGAAGAATGTATGCCAGCACTTAGGTAATTGGGTTAAAAAAAAATCACAACAAAACACAGAACCAAGCCAAAAAAGGAAACCTGAACTAGAAGAATTATAAAGTAACAGTTTGGAGCAGAGATCCTTGCCAATACTAAGTCAACCTACAACAGAATATGTGAATTAACAGTTTTAAAATCATAAAACCAGAGATACATAAATTTTACCTTGAAGTTTAGGTTAATAATGTGATTTCTTTATTAGCTGATGATACCTTTGAGGATAGCAGTAATTTCTATTAGAGAATTCCTCCAGTACTTCTTTTTATAGGACATTAGAATTACAGTGCAATTAATTATATTCACTGAGCAGGATTTTACACACATTTGCAGGACAGGTGTTTCTCTTCCTAATGAAAGATTATGGATTTGCCTTTCTGATGTTTTTTTCTCTGCAACTCTGCCATTTAAAAAGTTTTGCTTCAGGGGTTGCAGGATTATGACCTACTATAGGAATATATTTAAAACAGAGTTTTGCATTTGTATTGAAATTCTAAAGTGTATGTATGGGAGCAATCCCAAACGTAAATTTAGTGTAAATTTATTGAAGGTTCTGAATGAGTCATAATCCCAATCAGAAGCACACTCACAATTGGGAAAGCAGTAGGAAGTTTACTACCAGAAGGACCAAATCCTGTGAAAATCCCCAGGTTAAACAAATTCTCTTAAATGGCTTTTCCTGCATTGTGATGCAGGAACATAGAGAACAGAAAACCTTAAAACAAAACAGGTAAAGGGAAAGAAATCTTAAAATATACAAACTTACTTTGCTATTTCCTATTTTCTCTAAAAATACTTTAAACACTTTTTTTTTTTTTTTAAAGAATTGATATCTATGCTGCATTTCCAAATAGTTTACTAAAGGCTTCTTGCTAATAAGTACAGTAGAGTTCTAAATTGTTTCAAATTGAGGAAGGATAATGCAGAATGCCTGTTTGTGGGAGCAGAGTTGCATGCTCTGCTTCTGCCTCACCATCACAGTTACCTCAGATATTGCAGGAAAACCAAGGTTTTGGGAATAAAAACTTATCTTGCCTTCCTATGTCACAAAATGAGCAAATTCAGACAGGGGTGAGAGTCAGTATTGTTCATGTGACTTCAGTGGGGATGAAACCTGGCAGTCCAGATAGAAAAAAAAAAAGTACCACGAGGTCCTTTGGAAATTAGACAAATTCAGGGCAAAATTCTGAAGTCTTTGGTGCATTAGAATGAAAACAATTGTATTTTAAAGCACTGCAAATATGATGATATAAGTGAGCAAGTAAGGATTTTACTCCTGGGGACTGAGGACTTGTGTTTTACCTGCCTTTGTCCACTGGTTAATCTGGTCAGAACCAAAAGGCCAGAAGTTCATAAAATAACCCAAGGGCAAGGTAAATAGTTTTGAAAAGAACCAAGTAAATTATTTGTGTTTTGTGTGTGCAGCCTTCATGGCAAAGGTGCCATCAAAGTGTTGAGTCAAACCAACTCAATCAGTTAAAGTACTATAAAATATGAATGCAGAGGGAATAGATGACATCTTGATGTGAATAATAAAATAGCCTATAAAGTACCTGAAATAAATCAATCTTCCTTTCATGCAGCAAATACAAAATGCAGTATATTTCACATTAACTCTGGATGACAAGAAAATCTATTCAGATGAAGATACAATATTAGAAGTCTATTTAATCTAGTGGAGGACAACACTGCCCTAAGTCATCATTTACTTCACAAAAGTTTAATAGTCAGAGTTTAAAAACTAATTCAGTCCTTGAGATGCAAATAAATGCTTGAAGTGATTTTTGAAAGGCAAAGACATATTCTGGTGCTAAGTTCTGTTGATGGAAATGGGATTCAGAACATTTGTAAATCTTTATTAGGTATGGAACTATGTTGAAAATATGGTCCCAGGAGTCTTGCAAAGATTCCTCTGAAAATTCTGTAACAGGAATGGCTTTATGTTTCAGATTAAAAAAAAAAAAAGAAACAAACAACAACAACAAAACCCCCCCCCAAAAAAAGAAAAAGAGGAATAGTTTTGTTTCTGTTTAATTAGTTTTTACTCTGACACTTATCTCTATAGTGCAGAAAAAACCAGAATTTATGTTTTTAATTGTAATTAGCAACAAACATTTTGATGGAAAGTACAATGGGAGGAAAACACCACCAAATCTATTTCAATCCAAGAACTCACACTAAAAGCATCTGGATTTACTGAATGCTCATCAGGAAAACATTCTTTTAGTTATATATAATCTACAGGTGAAATTCATGAATGAAAATGTAACATATCTGAAAAAAAACTATTTAAAAAACAGTCTTGCTTAACTCAAAATTATTGAAAACTTATAAGAATAAGCATCCTATTTTCTTTCTACAAATCTCTTCTCTGTATTATTCTGACTATATTTGAAGGTACAAATAAATATCAAAAGCTACCTAAGGATGTTTTTTACTTCATATTCATTGCAGAGCCCAAAAAGAGGAGAGTAAATGGAAAACAAAGTTTGATGATTAACCTGTGTGAGAAACAATTCAAATCACTCTCTGAGAGCTTCTTTCCCAACCTGAAATGGGAACAGCTCATATCCTTTTTAGAGAAAAATGAGGTTCCTAAAATATGTTTTCTATCATTAGATTTAACTCCCATTCTGAATGTGACACCTGAAATCCTTGGCATGTTTTCAAGTGATACCTGAGGATTTTCTACCTTCCCAGGAAGCAGTCAGTTGTACCCTTGCTCTTTCAGGGTGTGACATCTCCTCTGCACTCACTGGAAAGGCACAGCACAATCCACGATGAGCAGAGCAGTTACCCTGGATGTATCCCAGCAGCTGCAGATGCAGTATATTTTTCCTGGGTGTGTTTTTCCTTCTCACACCTATGCCTGCAGTGGTTTGTCTTCCCAAGGAGTCAGCACAAGCCCTGCCCATATCTACAGGCAGTTCTTGCATTTTCCCACAGAGCTGCTGTGCCAGGAATGTCTTGGTTGCTTCTCCATGAGGGTAAGGAATGCCCCTCTCCCTGTTGAGCTATGATTTTAGTGGTTCAGGATATTCCCTAGATAACCTTCAGAGGGCACAATGGATAAAGACATTCAAGGATAAATTTGCATTTCAGTAATACTAGTGCAAATCCAGAATTATGCTGGATTTGTGTTTATCTGAGACAAGAACGTAATGTACACAGGGTTTTTATAATGCTGATGCGATGTTCTTCCATGTATAAATGAGTAAATACCAGTTTCCTGAAAACATTGCTCTTGTAGAAATTATTAAAGGATAAGATGAAAGAAAAAAAATATCTCAGCCAACTCCTAACTGGAATTATCAACCAAATTTTTTTCTGACCATTTAATCTATTAATTCTGTTTCACAGCATACAGCTTCAGTCTCAGCTGGTTACCAAACTTAGATGATTCCTTTCATATTTTGCTTTCATAGAAGATACTGCCTCAAGGTCTAATTTATAAGTGAGAAGACTGTGCTACAATTCTCAGCAATAAACAGCGAAAATGTTGTCTATGTGAACCACTGCAAAATATTAAATATTCTTTCATTAGACTGTAAGTTTCCTTCCATTGACATCTATTGGAATACAGCTAGAGAGCAAGACTGAGAGCACTGCTCGTGACTGAAGCGGATGTGCTAAGCCTAGTAGGTGTAAGCCCTTGTAAGTCAAGGCAGCACCCTGAAGGAGGTAGCAAGAGATAACAGTGTGCGTGGTATGTTTTGTTTTTGAGAAATCATGCAGGACTGTAAGTGCCTGTGTGAGTCTGTGAAAAGCTATGATTAAGCAATGTTACTAGTAGACATAAATGTTACAGTTATTGCTATTTTCAGTTATAGCTGAAAAGGTATATACTGAGCTTTGTAATCAATAAATCGGCTTCATGCATGCAAACCGTGGAGTCCTCATCTCTACCAATCGCTGTCAGACATCCATAGAAAATTACAGTCTTCTGTGAGGGTTATTGGCCTATGACATATTTATCTGCCATGCGGTTTGTGTCAGCAGGTAACTGAAGTCTGACTTACACAAATAGCCATGGTAGTATCTACTATTATAACTGCCAGTAAATTGGGGCTGGAAAATAATAAGTGCAGCTTTATTCACTGCATTTGATAGGAAGACCCAGAAGAATCTGCACAAATTGATCAAATGTCGCTCCATTGGAATAAAAATTCTCATCTCATCAAGAAAATCCTCTTGAAGATCAGTAAGTTTAGTAAATTATAATTGCTAAAAAAGGCTGTTTGGTTTTAGATAGCTCATCATTAACAAAGCAGTGCTGTTTGTGGAACAGAGATTCCCTGGCACTACAAATGTTGTGACTCTTAATACTTGTCCTCCAGCCTCTTCCTTGAAGTGGCTGAATGTTCCAGCCTCAGACATTCTTCTTAGGAAAACTCTGTGAAGTGCTGGGGAAAGTGGAGGCAATGACACCATTGAATAGGGAAAAAACCTAACCAAAACAAAATAAAAATCAAACCAATAAATTAAATGATGAAACAGACAATGGAAGTAGTAGCAAGAGGGGAAAAATAAGCTGGGAATATAGAGGGATTTTTGTAGGGTTGGAGAGGAAGAAAGGACTGTCTTCAAGAACCTCCACAGTGAATTGAAAAAAGACATTTCGCTGCTTTTATCCCAAACAATTACTCAGGACCCATCTCCTGTTAAACCATATGTGAGACAAAGTAAGTCACCCAAAGAATTAAAAATGAGAGGCAAAGTGGTGGACAAAACTTCCCAGCGCTTGTAAGACAAGGCAGAAGCTTTTATTTAATGTTGTGGCTTGTTGAACACAGCTGACATGTTGTTGTGCTTACAATAAATAGCTTTTGGGGTTTTCCAATGCCTCAGCTTTGCTTCAATGTGTTTAACCACCTGCAAAAGCTGTTTATTGCCTTGTATGCTTCCCTCATCATGACCATTATCCTTTAAGTATGAGGCTTTATGGCGTGTCTAAGCAGGGCAGGGTACAAGGCACTATCAAAGCTGTGTGCAAGCACAGATGAAATAAATCCATGTGAGAGCTACAGACCATGGAAGTAGAAAGATAAGCTATAATAATGCAGTGCAGTGATTTCACAGGCACTCTGCTGATTGTTTAAAATGCACCCTTGTTTACTGAGAGCCACTCTACAACCCCATCTGCAACTGCCAAAGGAAGATGTATGCATTCCAAGAAAATTATTAGGAATCATGAGAGACAAAGCCAAAAAGGCTCATAAAGGGCATTGTGTGTGTTTTACTTCAAAAGGCTTTAGCTAAGGTGCTTTAAAACAGCTGCAAACATAAAAGAGCAGAACACTGAGAAAGTATTTAAATGAGAAAATGTGATATTACAGAGAGCTCTTTCTTTGGCAACAGAGAAGCACTACTCGCACTTGAATGGAACCTTTTCTAAACAGATACCAAGACCAGGAGAAAATAATCAAGGCTTTATAGGACAAAAGAGTAGTTTTACTTCCTGCAACAGGCAGAGATAGAAAGATGGTGCATTCAATCCAAATCTTTAAAGTTATTTTGCAAGTATTTTTACTTTAGTCAATACATCACAATATCAAGGTACACAGGAGCTGGGTTCAAGAACAAAGACTCAAAGTGGAGTCCAGCATAACATCAAACAAAGCAGTGACAGACACATCTCACTACTGCACAAAAACTCCAGTCTCACTAGAATTCCTGACTTCTGTGTAACTCTAGCCCAGAGAAGACAGAGAAGAAAGGCTTACTGGAAAATAGAAAAATAAAGCTGACATAATGTATTGAATGCAAAGGCATAGGGCCAAATACCCTGCCTTATCTTTAATGTCCCGAAATATTTCTGCATATAAGGCATTTCACAGCTATTGACAAGAAGTTTGACAATTCTCACTCAGTAGAAATTATGAATTTATTACCCCTCTGTGGGTTTGTTTTCTTTTTTTTTTAATATCTTCCTTTTATTTAGAACTTTGTCTGTTAAGTGGCTTTTCCATTCCTGGAAAATTCTAGTGACCATTTTACTTTTCCATCAGGCTAATTCATTAAATCATGGTATTTAACTCAGTAATAATTTTTAAGTTCCAGTGATTTCTCAAGACAAAAATCACCATGATCTACTGCAGAAACATAGACATGATAATTAAAATGATATTAAGATAATTATAGCTTCACTACGCTATGCTGTTTTTTTATGCATCTAACTATTTTCTGTTTCAAATATGTCTGGCAAAAATCAGGGGGTTTTTACTCCTTAGCAGTATTTATGCTACTTAACATTTTGTTGTGGTTTAAAGGACAGGTGTCCATCAAAGATGGCAGAAACCTCCCTTGGAATGGAGTATGTGACCCCCTTCCCTTTAAATTATTATAGCTTTGAAATTATGGGGCTTTCAGACAAAGATATGGGAAAAGGAATAACAGTTCTTTACTAGTATGCCAATATATGTGCCTGTATATCCATATACGCATATATATATGGCTAACAAGGCAAACTGACAGCAGCAGCAGCAGCAGCACCGAACAGAGCCCCGCACGCAGTGACAGCCGCCTCTCGGCCGCAGGGACCTTCCCCTTCGGTGCAGTTCTGGTCTGTCCTAGGCTGACGTTAGGATGCTTGTATCCCCGTTCTTGTGTCTGTTTATGCTGGATATTATGTTCTGTGCCTTCAAGACTGGCTCTGAAGAGGGAATGTTTTGTTTTGGCTCCTTATCAGCCGCTCCCCCACGGCCGGCAGGACATACAGATGGGACAGTACATAGTGCTGTTTCTGCTTCTTTGCTGGGCTTTTGGCTTTTGCTCTTGCTTCTGCTTGCTCCTGCTTCTGCTTGCTCTTGCTTCTTGCTTTTTCTCATTAGTTAGTTTAGCTAAACAGTCCAAATTTCTTCATGGACTGTTTCTCCTCTCCTCTTTTGGATCTACTCAAACCTGCTCCGGACTGGGACCTGGGAACACCGAGAGAGTTTGCACCCTGTGGCTGCAGCAGCTGCCCCAGCGCTGGAGGGACTGATACTAGAGCGACCACCCCCAAGAGAGAGACTTTCTGAATTTGTCATCTTATTCAGAGCGGTGAAACAGTGGTGTCATCCAGTATTGTTCATTTTGTGTGCAGGGGGTGCTGTGCTGTTCAATAAACAGGTTCTTTCCACTTCTCTCTGAGGAATTCTTCCCGAACCGGTTGGGGGGAGGGGCCGTGTGGGTTTGCTTTCTGGAGGGGCCCCTCTTTGGGGATTCTCTCCCAAATTTGCCCTAAACTGGGACATGGTCACAGCCGGCAGGGGCGCTGGTGGCCCCGTCCGGGCAGCGCCGGGGCGCTGACTCCCCCGCGGCTGCGCGTGGTAATGGTGGGCGGGCTGGCGGGAGGGATAGAAAAGGGGCTTCCTTTACAAACCCACAGGTGTAGCCAGTCCTGGTGCCCCTCCAGATGGTGAAATGGCTGTAGAAGGAACCTTGGAGCGGTGGCTGAAATGGCAGAGGTGGGCACACTGGGGTAGCAAACAAATAGAGAAGAAACTCCGCAGCTGTAGCAGAAAGCTACGGGGTATCCAGGTGTTGGGTTAAAATGCAGCAAGAATCTCTGAAGCAGCAGCAGAGAACAGTGGAGCTGAGCAGGGAATTGCTCCCCTGGGTAGCTCACTGGCGATGGCTGATCACTGGGGTCAGGCTGTGCAGATGGGGCAGCCCCAGTGGGGGATGGTGTGCTCTCGACACAGCATGCACTGGCTCTGGGCTCCCAATCAAGAAAACGAGCAGAGAAGCTAGCTGGCAAGCCCCGGTCACAGTGCCCCGAGCAAAGGAAAAAAAAAGAAACGATCAAAGCCCACATGGCAACAGTATCTCTTGTTAGAGGAGCCGTTCCCCATGGCCAGAGAGATGATCACTCCACCAAAAGCAGGCAACCAACCCCCGCCCCCAAAATCTTCTCAGGAAACCCTGGGCTGGCTCTCACACATTGCAATACACCCGGAGCTAGGGGTGCGAACATTTCAGACCCAAAACCAGAAGCAAAAACAAAGAAACAAAATGGATACAGGATAAAAACCATCCCCAAGACACATATCCACCAGTTCCTCAACTAGAACAAAGATTGTTTGCTATCCACTCCCAAATACTTTCCTTTGATTGCCAAAAGCTTCTCCACTGACTGCAATGAAATTCTGTTACAGTAAAATAAGTAAAATGTGGTTAATAAAAAATTGAGCCAGTGAGATGCTCTGCATTCTCAGCTTAAAAGGTTGTGAAGAAGCTCAAGTGCATACAAAAGAGTCTCCAAAAGTTCTGAATTAAAAGTTAATTGCAAACACCAACAGGCCAGAAAAAAAATTCTCACTGGTCTCTGTAGAGTCAGTTTAGAAATGCAGGAATTCAAGCAGAGAGAAAGGAAAAGGACTAAACCTTGCTCTTTCATGTAAAAATATTACCACAGATTCTTTGTAGAAAAATGATAAAAAAATCTCTAGGTAGGCAGGGCTCCTTGAGAAAGTATAACTTGGGCAGTTGTGGTATAAAAGACCGAGTCATTTCAATATGTTGCTGACTTTCAGGAAAGATCAGTGTCTGGTTCTGGTTCTTAACCTGCATGGAATGATGTGGGATTTAAAATCAAATACGGCCAGCTGAACCAGTAAGAATTGAAGACATAATGATTGTAATACATGACTATGTTGCACAAAGTTGCAAAAATAATTAAATATTCTTGATTGTTAAAGAAAAAGTTATAGCAAGTTATATTTCACTGTGCTTCTAAGATGACCAGTAAGATAAAAATTATGACTTTTAAAGCAAGAAATATTGCAGATGCTAAATTACTGATTTAAATATGAAATCAGTAAGGGTTTCCATAAATTCCAATCCATTATCAAAAATATCTTTCTAATGAATGCTTTACCCATTCATCTTGTCAAATTCACTGAAAATTTTTTCTCACACCTTTAATTTATGATGCATTTACTCTGAGTCTGAACTGCTTTATAGTCAAGAATCAAGGGGGAAAATTAATTTCATTAAACTGCGAGCATCTAAAAGCTAGTTTTTTATAACCAAGAAAAGCAGGCATTTCCTCAGGCTATTTGTAGATGCCTGTGTTAAGCAGATGAATACGGGTTAATGTTTCTGGAAAGAAATCATGATTAAAGCAACCAGGTTCTGTTCAACAGACAGACTAAAGGCAGTGCTGGCTGACAGAGCTTTCTGTCAGTCTTGCATAAAGCAATCCATGGCTTCATCCAGCTCAGTCTTTTTTCCTTATCCTGTTGAAAAAAGAGGGGAAAAAAGGGTGTGCCTGGCACACAGTTGGTGTACAGACAATTCTCACTGACTGAGCAGTACTTGTGGAAGTGCCCAATCAACACACACACACAATCAAGATGTTGAATTTTTGGTTAATGAAAAGCCCTAAGCAGCCACAAGTCCTTTGCCCACTCAAAGACTGTGTCCTAAAGTCACCAAAAAGCCCAGTGACAACTCAATTTTATTCAACTAACTGGGACTGCAATGCGCCCACAAGACCCAACATATGTATTGCAACTATGTGACAATTTTCAGCCACAGCTGGCCTCCTTTAGTTGAAAAAGTTTCTCCTGAACTTTAAAATCCATGAGCAGGAAGTGCTGAAAAGCAACCAGTGAGTGCTCAGCCAGTTTAGACTTTGTGGGTAGCTACAACTGCCTCACCCTGGAGGAGCACTGTTAGTGTCATATTTGTTCCTAAATCTTGGTGGAGAATGAATTAAATTTACAACTTAACCAAGCATGAAATTATGTTTTCAATAACAATTCAATAAAAGTTGCATGTGCTGGGAACAATTACATATCTCATTGAAGTATCCAGTATCACCAAGTGTGTCCATTTGAGTCATTAAATAATGTGTGACCACCCATCTATAGTGCACCAGGACTGAAAGCTGATAGTCCAGTCAGCTTCAATGAGGCAAAAGAGAATGCGGGTGTGAGAAATAGCTACTCACTTTTCTTAAATTTGGAAAGGTTTATTAAACCTTATCAAAAATTCAAGAGAAGACTGAATGGAGAAAATATTATGGCACCAGAAGCAAAGGATTTTTCCCACTGTGTGCTCCCCCACACAATGGAGGTTTTGCCTTTTAACCCTTTAACCCCTCCCAAAGTTCTGTTCATTGACTCCTTCTTCGCTGTCCAGTGGTGGAGTTTACTTCCTCAAATCCTAATTGGAGGTCAGATGTCACCATATTGACAAGCTGACAGTCCCAAATGCCCCAACCCCAGCTGTCCCTTGATAACAATGCAAGGGGGTGTCCTAGGTTGACTATATGATGCTTTTATCCCCAATCATCTTGTTCTGTTTATGCTGAATAATAAGTTTTGCACCTTTAAGACTTGTTCCAAAGAGTGAACTGGAGAGAGAAGCAGCGTGCAGTTTGTTTTCAGACAGATCAACACCAATTACTGATACAAAACCCAAAGTTAATGCAACTGACACAGCATCAGGAGCCACTACTGAGTCCTATTCCCTGAAAGACCTTCGTAGCCTAAGGAAAAATTACACTCGAAGACACGATGAGTCCATAATTAGTTAGTTAGTCCATCACTGAGGTGTTGCAGATGAGGCTACAGTTTTAGACGGTAGTGAAGCGAAGCATTTGAGATCCCTGTCACATGATCCTGTCATCAACCAAGGAATGATGAGGAGGGCTAACCCTCACAGCCTCTGGGCATGGGTCCTGAGAAGTGTAGCAAATAGATACCTGTGTGCAGATGATCTCTATATGCAGCAAACCCAGTGGAAGACCATAGAACAAAGAATTTAACACTTAAGAGAAATGGCAGTGGCAGAGATTGTCTTCTCAGATGATGTAAACACTGTAAATCCAGACTTAGTACCATACACATCTGTGATGTAGAGAAAACTTGTACGACTTGAGCCACACAAATATGCTTCTGCTTTGCAATAATGAAGCGGGATGACGTTGAAGAGACCGTGCTTGATATGGCAAAGAAGCTCCAAGCATATGCAGGTGCTGTACATAGCCCAACACATGCCAGAATTGCAGCGGTAGAAAGACATCTGCAGAAGTTAGAGGATAAGATAGAAGAGAATCACAAGAAGCTCAGAGAGGAGATTAAAGAAGACTTTCTCCAAATCTCAGCAGTACAGATCAGAGGTTCTGGTGCCCAACGCAGACGTTCCCCAGATTGGGAGAGAAGGTACACCCCACGAGCTGAGCTGTGGTTCTTCCTGTGTGATTGTAGAGAAAACACGAAGAGATGAGATAGAAAACCTACTGCTGCTCTGGCACAACTGAGCAGCCCACAGCTCCAGTTCACTGGGGTGCGTGAACTAAAGACTCAGAGAAGAAGTTCCAAAAAAAGCAGCTCCAGTAGCCAGTGACCGAACTGTCATATATGATGATAATGATAATATTTTTGATCCCCCTGAAAGAACCTCCAAAACATATGCCCAGAGAAAGAAGAATAACCAGGCTTAGAGGGGTCCTACCTCTAGCCAGGTAGAGGCTAGAGAAAACCGCATTTTTTAGACTGTAGATTCGTTGGCCTGGCACATCTGAACCACAAGAATACAAAGCTTTAGCCGACACCAGTGATCAGTGCACAGTTATCCCATCAAGACATGTGGGGACAGAATCTGTTTCTATTGCTGGTGTGACAAAGAGATCCCACGATTTCACTTTAGTAGAAGCTGAGGTGAGCCTGACTAGAAATGAGTAGAAGAAACACCCTGTTGTGACTAGCCCAGAGGCCCCATGCATTTGAAGCATAGACTTCCTCCGAAGTAGGCGTTTCAAAGACCCAGAAAGACTTAGATGAGGATTTAGAATAGCTACTGTAGAGACAGAGGGCATCAAGCAGTTGAACACCTTGCCTGGACTGTGAGAAAACCCATCTGCAGTATGGCTCCTGAAAGTAGAAGAGCAACGAGTGCTGATTGCCACCTTGACAGTGCACCGCCGACAGTACCGAACGAATCGAGATGCTGTAATCCCCATCCACAAAATGATCCGTAAGCTGGAGAGCCAAGGGGTGGTCAGCAAGACCCACTCACCCTTTAACAGCCTCATTTAGTCAGTGCCTAAATCTGAAGAAGAATAGAGACTGACTGTAGACTACCATACATTGAATGAAGTGACTCCACCGCTGAGTGCTGCTGTGCCAGACATGCTGGAACTCCAGTATGAGCTGGAGTCCAAAGCAGCAAAGTAGTACGCCACTATTTACATTGTCAATGCATTTTTCTCCATTCCTCTGGCAGCAGAATGCAGGCCTCAGTTTCCCTTCACTAGAGAGGAGTGCAGTACACCTAGAACTGACTGCCCCAAGAGTAGAAGCACAGTCCTACCATCTGCCATAGACTGATCCAGAGTGTACTAGAAAAAAGTGAGGCTCCAGAACATCTGCAATATATTGATGTCATCTGTGTGTAAGAGAAGACAGCAGCAGAAGTGTTTGAGAAAATAAAGAAAATTATCCAGATCCTCCTAAAAGCAGCCTTCGCCATCAAAAAGAGCAAAGTCAAGAGACCTGCTCAAGAGATCCAGTTTCTAAAAGTGAAATAGCAAGACAGACGGTGTCAGATTCCCACTGATGTCATCGACAAGATCACAGCTATGTCTCCACCATCCAGCAAGAAAGAAACACAAGCTTTCCTAAGTGCCATAAGCTTTTAGAAAATGCACATTCCCGAGTACAGTCAGATCGTGAGCCCTCTCTACGTGGTCATCCATAAAAAGAACACTTTCCACTCGGGCCCTGAGCAGCAACAAGCCTTCACCCAGGTCAACCAAGAGATCGCTCATGAGGTAGCCCTTAGTCTGGTCAGGATGGGACCAGAAGTGAAGAATGTGCTCTACTCTGCAGCCAGGAACCATGGTTTGTCCTGGAGTCTTTGGCAGAAAGTTCCTGGGGAGACTTGAAGCTGACCACTAAGATTTTAGAGTCGAAGCTACAGAGGGTCTGAAGCCAACTATACCCCAACAGAGAAAGAAATTTTAGCAGCCTATGAAAGAGTCCAAGAGGCCTCAGAAGTAATAAGCACTGAAGCACAACTTCTCCTGGCACCCTGACTACCAGTACTAAAGTAGCTGTTCAAAAAAAAAGTTCCCTCTATGCACCATGCCACCAGTGCTACATGGAGCAAATAGATTGCTCTTATCACACAGCACGTCAGTATTAAAAAACTGAATCGCCCTGAGATTCTAGAAATAATTACAAACTATCCGGGAAGTAAAAACTTTAGTCTTGCTGGTGAAGAAAAACAAGAAGTGACACATGCTGAAAAAGCTCCACCATAAAATCAACTGCCAGCGAAAGAAACATGCTATATTCTTTTCACTGATAGTCTTGATGCATTGTAAGAATGAAATGAAAGTAGAAAGCAGCCGTATGGAGCCCCACATGACAAGTCACAGAGGCCACTGAAAAAGAAAGTGAATCAAGCCCATTTGCTGAGCTCAAAACTGTTCAACTAGCCCTAGACATTGCTGAGAAAGAAAAGTAGCCCAAGGTCTGCCTCTACACTGATTCATAGATAGTAGCCAATGCTCTGTGGGGATGGTTAGAGAAGTAAAAAGAAGCTAACTGACAACGTAGAAGAAAACCAATTTAAGCTGCTAATGAGTAGAAAGACATTGCTACCAGGGTAGGGAGGCTACCTGTGAAAGTCCACCATGTAGATGCCCATGTCTCCAAGAGTAGAGCCAATGAAGAGCACCAACACAATAAGCAAGTAAACCAAGCTGCAAAGATAAGAGTGTCCAAGATAGACCTAGATTAAGAACACAAAAAAGAGTTATTCCTAGCTCAATAAGCCCATGATGCCTAAAGCCATTAGAGTAAAGATACCACCTATAAGTAAGCATGAGACCGAGAAGTAGATCTAACCATGGACAGTATTTCTCAAGTTATCCATGACTGTGAAACGTGTGCTACCATCAAGCAAGCCAAGCTAGTGAAGCCCCTATAGTAAGCAGTGGTCCAAGTACAAATATGAAAAACCTAGCAGATTGACTACATCACACTGCCCCAGACACGCCAAGGCAAGTGCTAATGCTGACTGTAGTAAAAGCCACCACTAGACAGTTAAAAACCTACCCTGTGTCTCATGCTACAGCCTGTAACACCATCCTAGGCCGTGAAAAGCAAGTCCTGTAGAGACACAGTACTCCTGAGAAGATTGAGTCAGACAACGAGACTCATTTCAAGAACAGCCTTATCAACACTGGGGCTAGGGAACATAGCATTGAGTGAATGTACCATATCACCTACCATGCACCAGCTGCAAGCAAAGTAGAAAAGTACAACAGACTGTTAAAAATCACCTAGAAAGCACTAAGTGAAAGATCTTTCAAAAACTAAGAGCAGCATCTAGCAAAAGCCACCTAGTTAGTTAGCACCTGAGTGAGACCGGCCCAATCGGAGCCTTTGCATAGAGTAGATAGAAACAAAGTCCCAGTAGTACATGTCAAAAGTTTGTTAAAGATAACAGTTTAGATTAATTCTGCCTTGAATGGAGACAAACCCATTCGTAGAGTTGTTTTTGCTCAGAGACCAAGTTGCACATAGTAGATAATCCAAAGAGACAGAAGAACATGACGTGTACATCAAGGAGATCTGATTGTTGAGTGAGAACTATGTGCAAATATCACTGTTTGCTGAATGTTACTACCATTGTCTGTGTATAGCTGTGTATTAGATGTAAGATGTATGTGTTTGTAGAGTTAGAATTTATATTAGTTTTAATAGAAAGCTGACAATATGAAGATAAGAAGTAGAATGTCCTAAATTGACTGTATGATGCTTTTATCCCCAAACATCTTGTTCTGTTTATGCTGAATAATAAGTTTTGCATCTTTAAGACTTGTTCCAAAGAGTGAACCAGAGAGACAAGAAGCGTGCAGTTTGTTTTCAGACACTGCACTCACTCCTCCACTGGACTGTGTTGTCTGCAAATAGACAGACAGCAAGACAGAGCTCTCCTTTGCTTTCAGTTAGTTTAGCTAGCTGAAGCAAAGAAGTTCCCTGGACTGCAGGGGTTTTTTTTCCCTTTTTCCCTTTTTCCCTTTTCTTTTGGCCTGTTGAAGCCTGCTCTGGACTGGACACCCAGCAGAGCACTGTCAGCTCGCATCTGTGGCCCAGCAGGCCGGGTCTGGGCCGCAGCATTTCCAGCACCAGAGGGACTGATAAGAGACTGAGTGAGCTGAACTGCAACCCAGAGAAGAGACTTTCCAAATTCGTTATCTCTTTTAGAGCAGCAAAGAGTCTTATTGTTTAATATTGTTTAAGCTTTATTGTTTAATAAACAGTTTTTTTCTACTTTTCTCCAAAGAAGTATTTTCTCCCAGACCGGTTGAAGGGAAAGGAATCCTGAATCTGCTTTCCTAGAAGAGCCCCTTTAGAAAGTTCTCTCCCAAATTTGCCCTGAACCAAGACAAATACAGGGGGTAAAACATAACTATAAATCTACAGAACTTTTCTTATATACATGATATTTGTCAATTGTGAGAGTCAATCATCGCATTACTCATCTATCACACAAGGTCGCACAGCTTATTGATTTGGCTTAAAATACCACAAAAAGACAAAGAAATGTAACTTTCATTTTGCAAAAAGTCGGAAAAGGCATCTCTTTAATGCTTTGTGGACTCTTGCTATCATGGCAGACCTTGAGATGAGAACTATCCTTCTCATTCTGGAATTGCTGTTCCAATTCCCTTCTTGTTTGCAGCCAGTTTCTGTCTGCTCTAACTGGGAGCTGGTTCTCAGCAACATCATTCTTTTTCATAGCATTTGATGTGCAGAACTCCCCTCTGTCTTCTCATGCTATTAAAAAATGATTGCATTCAGCCTAACAGTAATATTTATAAAGTTTGTTGTAATAATTTGACATACTCAATATTTCATCCAGTACCAGCTGGTTTATTCTCCCATCACAACCACCAGATGCTGTAATGTTGTTCATAATTTCTGTGTGGAGTGTTCAGTCAAAGGCTGCTGCACACAGTCAAAGGCTGTTCCCACACCAGCACAGCTCTCTGTCTCCAGCAATCCCCACCACAGGAGTACCAAACCTTGTGAAGATAACAGATGGGATCTCCCAGAGGCTGGAAGAAAAGTTCAAGTTTTTCACTCCTCCCAGTAGTTCCCCTTTTTAAGAATCTCTTCAGTTCACTGCACATCCCTTTGCTCGTGATTAGTTATGCAGGGCACAGTGGGGCATTAAAAAAAGAACCAACATTACTAGACAAAGGATTTTAGATGTTGAACCAATATGTAGTTTTATAGCTAAAGGACTTTCAGGAAAAGACAAGTCAAAGTGGAGGAGAGGATACGAGCAAAATCCGTTAGTCAAAATAATACATAATCCTTTAAATTACATAATCAGTGCAGAACCAGCTGAGAAAAGATACTGTAAAATACTTCATTATTAACAGCATTATCAGACATCTGGGAATGAAACAGGTTCTCACCCAAAGAATGACGGAGACACAAGTGAAACACTTCCTGACTTGTGATGATTTCTGGGTTCTGACTATCACCTTTGTTGAGGGTTAGGATTTTTCCTTTTGCTTCTTTCTCTCATAAAATTTTAGTCCCTTCTGTTGCTAACAGACAATAACCACCAGTACTTAAGAGAGACAAAAGATGCAGCCAAGAGGGAGGGGGAGGAGAGCCACTGGCTGCACTATCACAGCAGAGGGGCATTCTCTTGGGGAGGGCAGAGATACTGCGAGATTTTGGCTGAGAGGTGAGGGGCTGGGCTCAGCTCCTCTCGCTCTCAGCACTGGAGGAGGATGGTCGAGCCGTTCATTACTGCAGGGAGAATTCACTGCCGCTGCCGAAGCTCAGCCTTGTACTGCTTCTTCCTTGCTGTGGGCGAGCCTTTGCTCGTGAGAGCAGCCATTGCACTGGGACCCTGAGGCCGTCCCCCTTTCCAGAGGGCGCGTCATCCTGGCTGTGTGCGGTGGCTGCTGCTCCCCAGCCCTGCTGTTTTCTGCTGCCGCCTCAGGCTTTTTTGCTACACCAAACCAGCATCCAGTGTCCACCTGATGCCCGTGTCTTCTGCTGGGGCTGCGGAGTTTCCTGTTGCATTTTGTTTGCCACACTGGGGATGTGCCTGCCTCTGCAGTCCCAGCTGCTGCTCCAGGGTTCCTACTGCAGCCAATTCCTCAGCCTCCCGTGGGCCTGCCGTGAGGGAGACAGGACTGAACTCGCGCCACAGCGCCCCCTGCAGCCGCGGGGGAGTCGGCGCTGCCCGGACGGGGCCACCAGCGCCCCTGCCGGCTGTGACCAGAACTGCACCGAAGGGGAAGGTGCCTGCGGCTGTCACTGCGTGCGGGGCTCTGCTCGGTGCTGCTGCTGCTGCTGCTGCTGTCAGTTTGCCTTGTCATACATACATATACACATACACCACATGCATTTACATATACATATGCCTATACAGATACATTGAGCTTTTCTTTTTCCATATCTTTGCCTGAAAGCACCATAATTTCAAGTTATAATATTTTGGAGGGAAGGGGGTCACATTTTCTACTCCAAGGGAGGTTTCTGCCTTCCTTGGCAGACAACTATCTTTCAAACCAAGACAACCTTGTAGAGATTTTCATTAGCACAGCCTTCGATAAGCAAACATATTTTGGGGTTTGTGGGGAAGATATTCCTAAATGTGTTTCTGATACTATATTTTTGGCTTATTTTGTAGGGGATGAGGGGTAACCATCAGCAGTCCAGGCAGCCATACAAACACCATGACAGTCACTGAGAATGAAGGGTTGGTCTTTTCATGAGGATATTATCCCTTCACTTGCAGAGGTGAGCATTCATCATGAAAATTGCTTCAGACTTCCCCCTGCTAAATAATTTCTCTTCTTTCCTTGCACTGTTTTGGGACAGTAGGAAAAGGAGGTGATGCAGCTAGACACATATAAACATCTTGGCAATATTTGCAGTGATATTCTAAGGGGAACTGAGCAAACCTTCAACTTCAAACAGCATTTAAAGAACATGACATTGGAAAAATACCAGTCCATACAAACATCCTACTGTTTGGGCAGAGGTTTCCCCCAAGCCAAAAACACCAATGCAGAGATGGCCACTGTGGCTGGCTGAGCTCCACAGCAGCTGTGCAGGGCCAGCTCAGACACCCTGTTTTCATAACTTAACTGATTCCTCTGCTGGTTCTCTGAGCTGGCTTTGGTACTTCTGAGCAGATTTCCTTGTGCCTCTTTGGCCTGTGAGCCTTGACCAACACACTGCGGAGCATTTTGGCCGTGCTCTTGCTCACCACAGTCCTTACAGTGTCCTTGCACTGCAGTTTTCAGTGGCTCTCAGAAGGTTTTGTGCTGCTTTACCTCTCTGACTGACATTCATCACAACTGTAAGGAAATAGCAGATCAACAAGCAAATACTGCAGGATCTTCTAAAGCAAGAAGGGTGAGAGACTGTAAGATTTTTATCCAAGCAATATTACATTTTTTACTAATTTATTAACTTCATTTTGCTTATGAGGATGAGTCCTTAGTGCTTCCTGAAAGATAATGAAAGTTATGCATTTCTGCTTGAGAAAAGAGCAGCCAAACACTGTTGTGGTGATGTGATAGGTGGCAATCTGCAGGATATGCAATTTCTTCCTTTAATATACATCTACCTGTGAAATTCCCTGTTTAACACTTAGCTCCTTAGCTCCTGTCTTCACAGACACTTCTTTTAGTAAGTGCCTATGATTAAATATACTGGAAATAATCCACTATAATAGTAACTGTTTTGAGAAGAGTTTCTTATTTTCCCCACACTAACTCCATTATCTTCTGGCCAGTTTTATCCAGCTTTGACAAAGAAGAAATCTCAGTATTTTGTGAAAATTGGCTGGAAGAAAAGAGCAAACCAACTTTGTGCTGAGGGCCAAGCAGGTACAACTCCATAATAAAAATTAGTATAGAGCTCCTGTCAGCAGCAGTCAACGGGGCAGTCAGCAGGAGCATCCACTGGCACAAAGAATTTGGAAATAGCCACAGCATCCTCTGCCTTTGTCTGTTTATGAAGGGATCTGTGGACTAGTGGAGAATTTATAATGAGAGACAGAGGCTAAAATGAAAGAAGCTAAAATGAGATTCTGTAGAAAACCATGCTACATTATTTCTTCTGCTTGTGGAACACTTTGTGTTAACAGAAGACTCGTCACAAAAAGGCCTCTCAAAAAATCAAACGATGAAAAAATCACATGAATCACATGATGCTAGTTCTAAGACTTGGGAGATTCGGTTGAGACAAATGGGTAAGTAGATGGCAAAAAACTTTGCATGATAAGAGGAATATTCTGTCAAAAACTGGCATACATCCTTGTGCTTCCAAACAATATTCTTCTCTAAATGTACATCTATAAAAGAAATGTGGCGTGAGCTGTGAAAAATCTGGATGAAACATCCATCTGGTCATGGGTAGCCTGTGGTTTACTTTTACTGAGAAGGTTTCTAATAAGATGAAACAATGTGCCAAAGTTTTAAGCCTGGAGTTGAGATTTAGAGGCATGGATTTCCTGTTGTGGCTGATGAATCCAAGGATCTCCAATATCACTGCCTTCTGTCCATGACAAATCTGTCTTGGCAGGGAGGTTCTGAGGGCAGAATTTCAGTCTCCAGCATTCAACATGTCCCTGGGCAACATCAAACCAGGAGGGCTCTTTAACAGTGTTTCTGCACTTCTAATTGAGCAATACCCAGTAAATAGCCACAAATCTGTCCAACAGTGATTTACATCCCAATCCATCTTCATACTACAAAACCCACAGCAGCTCTGTGGTTTTTTAGTACCATACTGAAAGAAGAGATCACAAATGTATATCCGCATCATTTCAGTCACTCAAAAGTAGCTATTAGTGTCCATCACATAAATAAGATGCTTCATGGTAGTAAAAATAGAAATACAGTTATTTGGAAAGGCTGTGACAATATTGTAAATACATTTGTATGATTAAAAATAATTCACATTTTAATCCTTTTTTTTTTTCCCCTCAAAGGCTTCTTTGCTCAGTACATTTGAACACTGTTTTTGGTAGTCTTAACTAGTCCTATGTGATACAGGACTAGAGGAAATACACAGATAAAGCGAAACATTTAGTGAAGGCAAAGGAACTTAAAAGGAGCTTCTAAGTGCCACCTCAGCACATCTGTGCTGCCATTGGCATAGCCCTGGAAGATGCTGTGATTTAAAGTCCTATCTGTGATAGGTTTCTCTGCACTCTTTGCAGAGTGGCAGGAAAAGGGGGACTACAGAAATGTGAGTGCACAGGTTTAATACCATCAGTAGCAAATTACTGTGTTGATATGTTGCCTCCATGTGCTGCCTGGGACACAGAAGAAAGGATAAAGGAGTAAAGGCTAAAGCTGCTCCTTTTTTCTTTTTAATAATTTCTTTTTAAACATCTTCAGAGAGCAAAGAGATACAATTTGTTCTGATTAGCCCTTGCCCACTCTTCTCCTTCCCCTTCCTCCTCATCCCAGCGTATATCCCCCATGTATCTCTGTGTCAGCATGACATATTACTGTGTTCTGTGGAACATGCTCTCCTGCTGAACAGCCTGCCTGACACAGGTGGCACTGAGTTGTTACAATGAATAAGAATGCAGTACACTCTCTTCTTCTATGTAAGCTTACAAGAGAAAATGCTTATTTTCATCATCTTCTTCACATTTTCCAGTTCAAACTGCGCAATGATTTTTGGCAGTCAAGTTAAACTTTATTTTCTTATTTTCCCAGCTTAAAAGCTAAAATGTCCAAAGCTAAAATGTCAGACCTACCCTGGTAGTTGGGTCTTGGTGTTGTTCAGGGATACAAGCAATGACTTGATAAAAAATACCTTGCTGGAGGTTAAAGTGCTCAGTTCTAATTGATTCTGTTGGAAATTACATAACACAGATGAAGAATTACTGATCCAAACACTTACTGCGTGACACGGCTACCACACACCAACAGCACCACTATGAGCTCAGTCTCTGTCACTTTCTGTACAGGAGCAACACATACCAAATAAAAAAGGGTACATGCAAAGGATTATTTAATCTTTCCAGTTTTCTTATAAGGCCTATAAAGCTCCTGTAATACACAATGACCCTTATAGTAAGAACAGTTTTGTACCCCAAATTTATGTACATTTTCCTCCTCTGCTACAGAATCATCTACTGATGTTTTCCCTCAGCCTGCTGGGTGACACACACTTTAAATGCTCCCACTCCTCCACCCTCTAGATCCCATGCCAATCCACAGATTTGTTTTTGATTATTACATAGAGTTCATTGACAACAATTTTTCAGTTTTTTTCCCTTAAGCTCCTTTCTAGCATCTAATCCTAAAATATATAGTTTAATTCTTCCATCTGTAAGCAAACTGTGCCTGCTTCAGTTTTCAGCCATCACAGATTAACACTTCTGGGATGAGAAACATTGAACTTGCACTCCTCTCCAGCATCAAATGCTGCTCAGAATTGGGGATGGCAACAGTGTCATTTATCTCACAGCAGAACTGACATGTGTCTAACACAGTACCCACTCCAGCTGCAAGGCAGAAATACCTGCTCAATATCCGCTGATTTCTTGATTTAACCATTTTGGATGAAAGTGAGGAAAAAAATTTTAAAAAAGGGAACCTTTTCCCTCGCTTCCTTAATGGCTCGGTTCAATTTGTCAGGAGCTGAGGCCCTGACAGCTCCCACTTCACAGCTGCCACCTTTAGAGCTCTTTGGAAAGCCAGATCATCACCTCGCTGCCACAAACAGCCTCAGCCAAAGTGTGGCACCTTCCAGATGGGCAGCAGACACCTTACACACATTATGAAGTCCTCACTCACGTCCTAATCCAGACTTGCAGAATTCCAGAGCCATTTCAGCCACAGGGGATGGCAACCACTAGTAGCCACAGCAGCAATGTAGCTGCTTAAATGCTGAATGTCACCATCCTAAAGGATGGTCTGACTATAACAGGTAACTTAAATTTGCTTTCTGAGAAGAAAAAGAAATCTCTGATATACAGAAATTGCAGGCTTTTGCCATTAAACTGCAAACACAGACTTGTAAATGCTGAGGTCAGGTTTTACCAGGAGGAGAGTGATATGAATTCTTATTAATTCTGTTTAGCATGGCAAGGTTTTTGCCTCATGAACTGGTGGCAGCTGAACAACAACCTTGGATATGCCTGCACCTTCCCCAGATATCCTGACTTTGGTAATACGATTCAAATTCTGTGTACAAAAAGACATGGAACATCCCCATCCACTAGAGTGGGCTCTCAGTTTACAATATTTCATTGATGTTGTGCCAAAAATACACATTTAAATAACACATTATTATATATTATTACATTTCAATATGTCATACATTTATTAATGTTTGTAACAAGAAAAAAAAAGCAAAGAGTCATCATTTCTGAGTCGAGGAAATGTGTTTTAACAGTGCTAAAATACAAAATTATATTTCATTTAAAGCATATGGTATGAGGAGACCTGCACACTTTTACGATAACAGCAGGATCAGTGTGAGAGGAAAAAATCTTCAGCCTTTTTCATACCGACAACTATAACCCCAAGTAGAGAATCATGTACACAGACAAGATGTTACTTCTACTTCTGCAAGGCTTGAAATAAATATCTAGGCTTATAAATAGACCTAAGTGCAGGATGAAATAAATCCAAATAAGATACTATCAATGCAGTGCATAGGTCTACTAGAAAATAGGAAAGGGGTATTAAAAACAAAGTGGGCAAATTTGAAAATTCTTTTGAATATATCAAACTGTGGCTGGAGGCCAGCTGCTGCTCCAGTCTTTTTTTTCCTTAGTCTCATTATTAGGGACTGAAAACTGGAAAGCAACTTACTGAAATAAACATGAGGAGGGGTAAAGGATGTGCAAGGCCTTTGGCTGGGATCTGTTAGCCCAGCTTCAATAACACCTTTAACCTTCTAATGGATCTGCCCAATGTGCAGAAAAGCAGATCCTGTTGATGTTTCTGATGATATCCAGTGAGTGCATTTCCAGGGACAGCACCTTTGCAAGGACACCGTGGTCTGCTTTGCATCACTGCATAACTGCAGCTGAGAGACAGTAACATGATTTGAAAGGTCCTCCTGCCAAACTGAGACCATATCCCAAGCTCAACACCAGAGTACAATGCTGTTCGTGGAGTGAATCATTCCCCAGGTCTAAGATCTCCCAGAAAACTTCCCATGGCAGGCAAGTGAGCTTGTTTTATGGCACCAGACATGATTAAATATCAAGCAGAGAATGAAGAAACTGCAGAAGTATATTCTCATGCCTGTTCAGGACTCATTCCATGGGTGATCTATGTCAGAGACAACCAGAAACTGAGAACACACCAAGATGCCCAAGACTTCACATATTGCAAAGTGATGCAATCTCATGGACAAGTGAAGCAGTAAGGAAAGAAAGGTCTCGATGTAGAGTAAGATGCAGATTCTGAACTTGTTTTCCCCTGTGCACAATCTACTAACAGCAAAGTCTGCAGTCTACATCCGAAAAAAACCAGCATTTTTTTCCTGTTGTAAATTCCATGGTGAGGGTGAATAAACAAGTTACTATAACCTGCTGGTTCCACTGCAAGTTCACTCACTAGCACACAGAGCACGCAGAACTGTAGAAACATTAGAAATGGTGAACAATTATATAAGCGGCAATACTATGCTTCATTTTTTATTCATTAAATTTTTGATGTTTGCGTCAGACTTTTGACTTTCCAAAGCTACTCTACATCAAAAATCATTATTAAGACCTCTAAAAGTATATCACAAGTCAGTTTACAGATGACATTGATGTCTTATTGCTATCCATTCCTCCTGGACCATTTATAACATTTAATTTTTTATATTCCTGCAGTGCTGAAATATGGTTCATACCAGAATCTGTCCTTTTAGTAATCACCAAAGCAAAGCTTGGCAGTTGTCATCTATTGCACTCTTGAGAAAAATGCTAGTAAATACTCTGAATTGATTGAACAGCATGGAATCAGAACTAACTGGCAGAGAAACCATTTAACTGATTTCAATCCATAAATCTCTTTTCTCCTACTCTGTTTTAGTTTAGAAGCTGCTGAATGTAGCCATTATCTTGTAATGCATAGAATGAACCAATTATTTATATGGATATTAATTTAAATAATGCATGATTGTATTCATTAATGCCCCATATGAGCAGGCAGATGTGTGGATCTTGCTGATTAACTTTCATTTATGCACACTGAGCTATAGAATAACAGTCCTTGGCCAGCTGACATCAATTCCTTTTATTTCCCCAGGGATCAACATCAGGTATAATGTCCTGGCTTGCCTTAAAAATAAAGTGGTTTTAAACAGAACTTTACCTGCTTTAGGCAACAATTTCAGCCTTGAGTGTGACCTAAAATGACTCATAAGACTGATGTGGCAAGGTTTAATTTCTTGGCAGGGATGCACTTGCTGTCTAAAGCAAATGTTTTTTGGAGAAAAAAGACAAAAAAGCATGGCCAAGAACTGTAGCTGAGTCTTAAAGAATTCTAGAAATGGGGCTTTTGAAATTAAGTCCACAGAGAACCAGGAGACTAAAGTGAGATGGGATACAGAAAGGCAAGGGAAAAAATTGGGGGACCAAAGGCAGAGCTCTTGCAGAGGTGAATTGAGGAAGAAGTCCCAGCCAAAGGACCGGGTCAGTGGGAAGTGGAGTGGTTTTTTCATCCACCAAAATCACCCACCACAGGCTGGAAACCCCTGCTTTGGAGATTGAAACCCAAGGTGCTTCCTGCCTAAATATAAGATATTCTACTGTGCTGATTGCTTTGGTGCTCAAGTGAATCCAAGGCAAAAAGAGCAGAGAAAGTAAAAGGGTGCCATTCTTTGTGACATAGAGGAGTGTGATTTGCAAATGAATAAGGGTTGGCATTGTTTATCAGAAAGGGCTGTTTATCTGAAATGGGCTGCTTGCTAAATTCATTAAAATGGGTAACTAAGAGACAAAGCTGGGCCTGAGAGAGAACTGGAACCTGGGGAGTTTCCTCAAGAGCAGCATTTCTTCTTCTGCATGTAAACTCATTAAATATCTTGTGCTGAGGTTCTGGATCTTGGAATCCAATTATCTGTATCAATGACACTCAAGGCTTCAGGACCTGCTAAGCCACTTTCTCAGGAAATGTAGAATCACACATACAGAATAAGAGCAGAACTTAGAATAATATCTGATGGTGCTTGAATTGTAAATGTGTGACCTGACACTGCCCTGAAATCGTTTGACAGCACAAAAAGCAAAACATCACTGCTCGATGCAACCTAATTGCAAAAAAACTGGATGAAAGAGGTATAAATATTTGGCAAATAGCACTGCCATCCCTTTTACTCCTGAATGGAATGGGAAGAATTTTCTCAGCCTCAGACCAGAAGTAACCATTAAGTTGCCTGCTGTGTGATGGGCACAGACTGGGCATTTCTCCCCTTGAAGGAAAACAGTGATGTTGTCCTTCATACCCTCCTATCAAATAATTTCTTCTCTTAAGGAGAAAGAAAAATATTGCTTTATTTCAAAGCAGTCTAAAAAATAGTAGGAAAGTCTCAATCTGGTTTACTAAAAGGCTTTCACTACTAGCACTGAAATAAAATTATCTAAAGGAACTAGAAAGGGATGTGCTTAAATGGAAATTTTAGGCACAAATTCTGCAGTGGAATGATACAGTTTTGGTCTGCCAAGGTAAGAAGGGAGAACTAAACAGGTAACTGGTTTACAGAAATTAACTAATACTCCCCACTAAAAATAAAGCCCAGGAGAAAGGAGTGGCAAGGAGTGAAAGGGGTAAGAGAAGGTATTAAGTCAGTGATCATAGATTGGTCTTGGATTCTGTTCCTGTGGGTGAGTCACTTCTGTTCCTCATAAGCTAATTTCCAAAGTGAAGGACACAAAATAGATATGTTGCTTTCAAAATTAAATAAATATTTTTTAAACCTGATAAAATTGAACTTCTAAATTAATAGCAAAAAAAATTGTTAACTTGAAATTAGTGTTCCAAGAACAACTGAACTATTTCCTTCCATCTTGCTGTGTCTTAGAGCTTGAGTCTCCTCCCAGCCCCTTTTCCAAAAAAGGTTTATTATTGTGACTGTGTGCAAATAACTGTTTCTCTTGTTCACTGTGCATGTAAGCTAGCTTATTATAACTTTGATTTGAAACATCAAATCCCTTTTTTATTTATTCATTATTTTTCTTAGGATCCGTTCCATAAAACCCTTTCATATACAGCATAATCACAGTTAAGTCTTGTCCAAGAAATTCCCTGGCTGCCACAGCAATTAGTTCTGAGTGCTGAGAGCCGAAGTGCTTCGGCCCATATGAAACACACCTTTATTTTTAACATGCAAAAAACATGACTGAGGAAGTGAACACAAATATACTACCATACACTACCAGTAAAATCAAATCCTCAGTGAAGCCAAGAATGAACAAAGAATTTTTATTAAGGTATCAAAATTGCAATATTTTTTCTCAGAGGAGAATTTTGATTTAACCATTTTGGAAGTCTCTCTAAGACAAATCACAATAAGAACAAATTCTGTAACATGACAGAAGGTCATCAGCGGCAGTATTTGTGAGCACGGTAAATGTTAAAAATAGGTTAGAAACTGTTGTAAAATAGTTGAGAGATTGTTAAGCATGTACTGTTAGTTTGGTTATTCTATTGTAAAAGGGGTTAAAAGGGTAATTGTGAGAAATATGGTACTCAAGGTACCAAAACATACCTCAGTAAAGTGCACTACCCCCCAAACAAAAGGAGCCAGCCTGGACAGAACTGTAATGGGCCAATTAAGCACCTTAAACCTTCATGCAAATGAAGGATCCAAAAAGAAACCAATTCAAAGGGACAAAAAAACAGGATAAAAAGGGGCTTCTGACCCACTGAATTCCTGCCAGGTGCAGGAATTGAACTGAACCCAGCGCAGGTGCTGCAGCATCCTCAACGGGAATGCTCCTGCTTGGCCCGCAGGCCCCCTTGCTTTAGGCCTTTCTTTTTCTTATAATAAATGCTGAAATCACTTTAGTACCGGGAGCCTGCTCTCGTTTTTATCAGTAAAAACCTCAGCTCTGATACAGCATCTCCCAGTCTGTCAGTGCCTCCAAATTTTATCAATAATCAGACATTTGCTTCATTCCGAGCTGGTACAAAAACCCAGCTGAGTTCTTGGAACTGCTGAAGACATTGAATATTCTGAACCTCCTGCATTCGACTCACTGACAACTTCCACGTCCTTGAACTTCATGTTTTGTCATTCTGTAATTTATAAATAACATGACATGTGTAAGCCTTTATGTATGTAGCAGAGTCATCAAAACTCTGAGTTTTGGTTTTTTAGTTTTTGAGGTTTTTTTAAAATCAAAACAAAAAACGTCTATGCATTTCCATTTAAAAAGCAAAATGTAAATATTACCCTGAAATTTGGGCCAGAGTTGGAAGCATTACTGTCCACCAGTAATACCAACACCACCATTTCAGCATTTCTGTGATAAAGCCCACATAAGTTCTGATGTATTTGCACATGTGCCACCAGAACCTCCATGGGAAGTACAGAGTAAATTCCTAGAATGCCACACTGTGTCCGGTGGACATCTCATTTGTCATGACAACAAGGGAAGATAAATAATTTTCAAATAGCCTTTTGTTGGAGTGTCTGCTTGCTCCGATATTGTTATTCACAATGCCTTTTCACCTGCATGGTCTTATCCAAGCTGTGTTACATTGGTCTGTAGCACAGGTTGGGTAAGAGACAACTGCCTGCATGGAACAAGCAATAAATACTTTAAAATACCCTTTTAGATGTCCCAACATAAGAAAAGCAACACAAAACCATTATAAACTAATGAGTATTGCCAAGACTGCTAAAAGGTTCAAGATGTTTTATGTATAAAATAATTTCAGAATTGAAATATCAATCCTTCAGTTGGATAAACAGAATTGATTAGTTCAGTGATTTGAGGACAATCTTTAAAACACAAACAGAGCTGACAGATAAAAGTAAATGCTTTAGAAAAATAAAATGTAGCTGCTTTTTTTTTTTAATCTACTAACTCCATTTATTTTATACACCACAACAGAGACCACCTACCTTTCTTCCCCCTGTGTTTAGGCGAAGAGGAGTTAGGAAGGGATCAAAAATCATATGGCTGGTTTCAATATTGACAGGCGACTGTCTTTTCCCAACAGAGCAAAGATTCCAAGCTGAGTTCACCAAACCCCAAAAGGAGGGTACTGCAAAATATAAGAAAGTGCAAGTTTAATGGAAGTCTGGAAAGACTGGAGCAGTACATGCCAGGCAGACAGCCAGGTAATTAAACTTGTCCGATTGTCTGTACACACACTTGGAAACTGAAAACAGGCAAATTCATCTTGCATTTGAAATTTAAATAAGAGCAAAACATATGATTTCATATAATTTTGTATCAGGAAAGAAGGTGGGTTAGTTCTTTTCCTCTTGGATATAATCCCAGGTTCAATAATAAACAGATCTTTTGCTATTACAGAATATCTACTGAGCAATAGGAATGCAAATCACTAGTCCTTATGCTAACTTTGCATATATTCCATGTGTCCTTGGACTGAAATGCTTCCATTCTACTCAACTTTAAAAAAAATACCTAAAATATTTAGAAAATTAATTAAGGCTCAATTAAGAATTGTTGTAAGAGAAACACACACTGTGATACTGGAGAACAGACTGCTCTCTTGAGGTTCTACCTATTTCTGTTCTGCTCACCCAAATCTTTCTTTAGATAAAGTTTTGATATTAAAAAAATATCTTGGAGAAGTCACACTCTGGTAGTGAGAAAGGATAAGTTCCTCACCTGGGCATGCAATGGCTTGGAACAAGGAGGAAACACCAACTGTGGATAAACTGAGTTACTTCCTGCATTTTCTAACTGGAAAAAAAATGTGATGTAACTACATATTGCTGCATATCAGAGAACTGCAGCTGAGGATCACATTGCATCTCATCTGCAATTTACAGACAAGATCAACCTGGATTTCTCTTTGGCTACTAAAAACCTTTCTGTAAATGAGTGGAGTGCAATTGCAAGATACACAAAGGACATATTTAGATTTGTGTCTGCAACTTTGACCTTGTCAATTGTTTTGTAGTTTTGTGTAGCAGCAGAAAATTTTGCAATCTTCTTGTGAGATATTTTTGGCTTGATTTTTTTTTTCTTTTTACATGTTGCTAAAATTTTAATAGCCTTTAAGCCTCAAAGCATTGTTCTGATGTCTAAACCATGTGTGACAAAGCCTCCAAACCCAGACTGGGGAAGACTGGGGCCCTGGGACAGGAACACAGGGGCTTTGTCTGGTGGGTGGAGCTGAAAACAACCCACTTGGGCTATAAAAAACTTTTTTGTTCATGTGGTTAGTTAGATGCAGGACTTTGTAGTGTGAATGATTGCTCCTGATTGCAATTTTTGGCTACTCTAGGGGGAGCTACAAAGAATTTTGGCTGGATTGGAATCTCATATTCACATTGGGTTTAACACATTGAGAGGATATTCCTTGGAGGGGAGAAAGGTGGAAAATATCTTCTGAATAATGTAGCCCTAGGACCTCGGTGATCTTGATAATTTCCTTATGTGTTTTATACAACTCAGGTGTTTTTTGCCTTCAAAGTTTGAGTGTATGTAGGTGTAAAACTTTGGTTGGGTAAACCTGTATTTCATGTCACCTTTTCCACAAAATTAGATAAACTTTCTGGGGAATTCTTAGGTTGCTGCTTGCACAGCGAAACTTTGTTGTAAGTGTTTGTGCAGGAGTGATAGAAAGTGTTTTGCAGCTATTGCCTGCTCCAGTAGTTCGGGTGTTGTCATCTACAAATGTTAACTCTTATTACAAAATGTCGCACCCGGCTAGGTGGTGACAGTGGGGGGTGACAGTCCCCTTTTCCGGGGCTCCACAGAATCCCAGCTACCAGTGGAGGCGCAGCATGGAACAAAAAGGACACAGCAGCAGCGCGGGGGGCCTGGGGGGCACTGGGTTACTTTATTTGATGTTACACTCCCCAAGTCTCGGGGTCCCAGGCAATGAGCTGGGGGCATCAAGGGAGGATACAATGTAAGAACTGTGGGTGGAACACAAGGCAGGGAATACAAGGGAGGAAAACTGCTTGGGACAGGAGGGGTTAACAGCTGGATGTGAGGGAGACAGGGTTTGAAACCTGGCAGAAAAGTAGCTAAGTAGCAGCAGATAAACTGACACCTGGCTCAAGTGAATAACGAAGGCAGGTCTGTGTCCCTCTAAACAAATCAAACAATAACAACCTGCAAAATAAAAACACTGCAACAACAAAATATGTGTAAACTCAATTTTCAGTTGAAACTTTTTTTATTCTTAGTGCCAGTGTGTCTGTGCAGCCACAGGTGCTGCAGGTACAGGTGAACTCTAACAGCCAAAATTGATGTGGTGCTGCCAGCAGAGCTTAAAGCTGCCTTGCATACAAATTTTATGTGACTATGTGCTACTAATACCTTAAATTTGCTAGTGACTTATTTTTTTTCACACCTGAGACAGTCAAATCAGCAACTCCTCTTAGGATATACTGCATGAAAATCTCAGAGGAGAGATGGTGATGGAATGCGTCACAGGCATGGGAAAGCAGTGATCAGGGAATAGCTACCAAAATAGGTGGAATTGCAGATGCCCATATCAAATTGTGCCAGTAGTCTTTTATTTGAGTAACAAACCCTGTGTGCCACCGCAAAGAAGGTCAGATGGAAGGCCCCTAAAATAAGTGAAACTTTGAAAAATAAATAGGTGGTATGGTCTTAAAAAGTTTTTTGTCTCTGTTTGCCCTCCCAGTCAATTCCCACTTCCACTGTGGACTTAGAAGGTTAGAGTTCACAGAATATACTAAACAATAGTGCTAATGCTCTGAAATTGGATAGAATAAGTGTAATGCCATTAAAACCAAGCCATCTCACAACTAGTAGTGCTTTTTCTGAAGAGAAATACCACAGCAGCTCACTTCAGCTTTCATAAGACAGAAAATCCCTTTTATACAGAGGCCTTAAATAAAAGCTTAGGTTAATTGAAAGAGCCTGGTTTCCGTTGATTAAGTCCTCTGTTGTGTAATTGGTGTTATTTTAAAAAACTGAATTAATGAAGCTGTAGAGCTGTAGAATCAAGGGATGGGGGGGACGGGGCGGAATATTGCATGGGAAATCTGTTGCTTCAATAGTATCTAGTATTACTTTAAAAAACCCCAAACATTCTGGCCAGAAATATTCCTGGAATTGGCAAAAAACAAGTATTTAGCAAGTTTTTAAAAGAAATAAAATCCTTGACAATAGTAAGTGCAATAAAACAACGAACCAAACACATCAGCCCATTTTCTTCAAGTTGATAGCAAAACAATTTATGATGCAAGCGCGATTGACCCAGAAAAGCTGCGCTGGAAAAGGGCTGCTAGGAGGGGTTTGTTTTATAATGTTATTTCTTGTTTCTGACAGAAAACCCTGCATTCTCTGCTGTGCCTGTCACAACAGCCTGGAACTTGAGGGGAGGGAGCTGCAGAGTTGTGGCGTTGCCCTGCAAAGGTCACAGCTGTCATCAAACATGTGAGTCTGAGCTGAAATCTTCAATTCCTCTCTAAACACCCCAGACTGGAGCTCCAGGACCTCTCCAGTTCTGCTGCTATTTCTGGGCAGACAAAGAGAAAAGTTCCCCACAGCTGCACTCACCCCACGGATCAGAGTGATTCTCCCTGTGCTTCAGTCCAAGGTTAATTAAGATGACAGACTGAGGACTGCACACCTAAGTTAACTAGAGGATGGGGCTATTAAGCAATATTAATGTCTGATTACATTTAATTAAAATAATTAGTGCTGCTGTTTAGATGCCCAAAGTGATCTACAAGTATTCAGAACTGTAATAGAAAAATCTAAGAATGTTCATGTAGGAAGCCAAGGCTTAAATTAAACACAGGTACTGAATTAACTGTTTAGTCTGAAGAAATCAGATGTATGAAAGTAGGAAAACATATAAAAATAGTTGTCATTTTTTATTCCAGCTTAACCAGCTGACAAGGTTCTACTTGGGCTTAAATCATTAATGAAACAGTATCTACTTTCCCATAATTATGTTGTATTTCCATAAAAATCTACTTATGTGTGGAATATACTGCTTTTCTGTGTGTGGCCCTCTGAAGCATTTTAGACAATTCCTGTACCATCCAGGAGTTAGTGTGACTCTCTAATTTGCATGCAGACCAAACACCAGCTCTAAACATCATTTATCAAGGTGCTCCAGCTCCTGGTTATTGTACCCAAAGCCTGAATATAGTGATTGTGTCATCTCTGCTTCCTCTATAAATCCCCCTAAACTTGCACTGCTTAGGAGCTGAGTATGTTGTAAACATAATACACAGACATCAGATCATAAGTTTGTGTCTGATCAATGCCTTCAACCTTCTCCTAACAGAAAATTCAGAGTTTATATCCTGTGTGAGCTGGCACACTATGGACAACAGATATGTGTATGTGTGATTTTGTTTGTGTGTGTGTGTGTGTGTGTGTGTGTGTTATATGGTGAGGTGGATTACTTACATTTTATACCTGTGCAGGAATCTCTGACTTCTTTATTTAATCTGTATCTTATTGCAGCTGCTCTCTTTTCAATTTACTGGGAACAATTTATATTGAGATAGATGAAGATGCTTCAGTATCAGCATGACACAAAAGGATGAGGGATTCTGATGGCTTTTATCAAACCTATGCAAAAAAGCAGTGAAACAAAAGCAGCTAGAAAAATAATGGAAGGTTTGAGAGCTATTCTGGTGATGAGTACCAAGGATTTGCTGAAATAAATATGAGCCTCCCCTCTCTAGAGGAAAGCAATGAGAGAAAGGTGTCCCAGAAGGATGTCCTTCCATAGTGACAGCAAACTTGCAGATAAGGAGAATGGTATAGCCTGCAGGGAACAGTTTGCATTTGTGCTGAGAGGAGCCAACAGTTTTCCCAGGATGGTGTACACAGTACACACAAGGGTGTACTGTGTATGACATCTGAATTGCCTGACTGCAATAAAAAATCATGCTGGACTCAAAGATCTAGGTCCTGGAAGGGCTGTAGAGAGGTGTCCACTATGAAATGACTGGAGGCAAGGACTCTGCTTTAGCAGCAATTACAGAAGCAACACTTTTTGCATCCAAAAAATTTGTAGGTTTGGTGCTTGGGGTCATGGTTTAGTTGCGGGTCTGGGGTGTTGGATTAAGGGTTCTATGATCTCAGAGATCTTTTCCAACCTTAGTGATTTGATGCTTCTCTAATAGACATCCCACTATAATGAATTCATGTCTCTTTATGGATGAAAAGCTTTGTATAGTTGACTTTTGTGTAACCCAGTGAAGAACTAGATAGAAATGAAGTCTCTTATTTAAATTGCCACCAGAATTAAAGTGTTTTGGGCTGTTTTGAGCCTTTTTTTAAACAGGAGACAGAAGCCAGAAAACTTCAAATACAGAAAATAAATAGGGTGGCTGGAAGTAAGGGAGCATTTTCAAAAAGTGCTGTCCAAATAAGAAAAATGGAAAAGGCGATAAACTCTGACCAGTTAAATAAAAAACTAAAATAAGACATGCCAGAAGAAGATATCAAAGAACAATTTCCAAAGGTCTTAAAAGCCACTAATAACTTTTTTTAAGAGTATGAGAAGCAAGGACACTGAGTGTGTTGGACCAGCTGATGATCAGGTTGTAAGAGCAGCACAGGAAACATTATGTGTCAGTAAAGCTGTATGAATTCTTTTCCTTACTGCTCACAAAAGGTGTCAAGGGATGTTCCCACACAGGAGCTCTTTTATGAGGAATGAATCTGAGAAACTGTCTCCGAATCAAGCATCAGAAAAGTGACTTTTAGTAAAAACAGATAAAATTAACAAATTCATTCAGGTCAGACAGAACTCTAGGATGAATACCACAGTCATGGGAACTGCCAAAATCCTTGTTTAAAATCTGCACCAGTCTTGGAGAGACAAAAAGTAGCAAACGTGATCCAATTTTTATGGTGTCTATTTTTATAGATGCTTTATTTTCCCAAGGTATCTGCTACTGATTCCTGTCATCGACACAAGGTGAAGTCTAGGCAGGACAGCCAGGTTATTTCTGTTTAACTGCACCAAGCCTGTAAATTCCTCTTTGAAGTTTGCTCAACTTCCAAGAGCCCAGATTCTCTGAATTTAAGTTTCTCCAGAGTTCATGAATTTAAATGAAAAGTGTCAACTTATCCATCAGCACATCTTTGTTTATTTTTTTAATCCTCAGCACTGGCCCTGTCAATGGCGTAAAACACCATAAAAGATTGTATTTGTGCAGTGATTATTCTTGCCCTGTGTAATTACTGGTACCTCAGATAAAATCTCAAGCTACTTTATTGAGGCTGGGAATTGGAACCACAGAGAGAATCAGTAATCTATGTACATCAATAAAGCAGTCCATTAATTATTTCCACCTACTCAGCTTGAAGAAAATTATCATACCAATTCCTCTGGATAACCACATGACCTGCTCTGCCTCTACATAAAAGCCAAAGGTAAAGTCATAAAGGCTTTGAGAGATAAATCAGGGACACCAAAGAAATGACAGAGTATAGAATGGCATTCATCTCAGTAATTCGTCACAGAAATCTCCAGACTGCAGTAACATTAGACACTATCACAATGGCTTCAAATTTGAGAACTGAAAGTGTTCTAATTTCTTTTTAAGCAGCAAAGTGTTGACAGCTGAAATATATCCTCCAGAGTAAGACAGCATTGCCATTATTCAAGAGATAGTAAAAAATTTAAAAATTTTCAGCAATAAATCTTGAAACATATAACAAATTAAAATTTTGAAGAACTCTAGCAGCATCATATTCTATACTGCTAATTCCATACTCATAATTCGATACTGGTCTGTTCAAATGTCATCCCTCTGTATGAAGGATTTTCAATGACAAGAAAAGTTCAACAAGAAAAGTTGTTAAAGTTATCTCTCATTTAACAACTGCACTTGTTAAATGAGAGATAACAGAAAACAGGAAGGGGAAAATGAGGATTTGAGATTCTGACATGATACTGTCTTTCAAAAAGTGGCTACTTTCTGCTATGCCTTTATTAAAGACATTATGCAATACCCTCTCCAATTCACCTTTTAAATTATAGTTGCTTATTTATGCCTAATTAAACATTTCCTTAAATTAAGAGTTAAATTATCTGGGAAAAAGTATTTAGCAATCAAAATTAATGACCTCTGGCCTGCAAAGCTTTTGCTTATTTTTATCTACAAATTTAGGATACAAGTGTAGAACACAGTACCACTCCTTTCATTATAGTGATTAAACCAGACTAATTCACTTCTATAAATTATGCTAAGCTAAGGGTAAAGAGTAGTTACACAACAGTATGTAATTACATTTTTCTCTGCCACCCTCTGGTGAGTTCACACAAACTAAAGCTATCCAATGAAACACTAATGCTTCTGAAAAATACAGGTCAGCTGCTTGTAGAGGTGTTTACAGATACTTCCCATATTGACTTTTTTCATTATTCATGTGGCAGGAGTAGAAAGGGGCACCTAGAGGGAGAGGTATATCCAGGTCCAAAACTAAGCAGGTAACAATCTTCTAGGGTCAGGGTTACTGAAGTTCTGAAAAGAGAATGTGTTTCTCTCTCATTCTAGTAAAAAAGATATTATAGTTTTGGGGGAAATGGGTTTTTCCATGTAATGTGAGTGAAGGTCCTGCTGGTGAAAGATTTAGCACAACTATGGCAAAAAAAAAAAAAAAGAAATGAAAACAGATTAAAGAACAGTTTGGTTTCAAGGTTAAAAGGCAACTGGGATGTTTAGTGCAGCTGGCACAGATTGCTCATTAAAGGGTCAGTTTTGGGTATGGGAAATCCTTCTTGGCAAATGAACTAAAAATGAGAAAGCCGAGGACAGCATCATCCTCTCCCTCTTTTCCACCCCCAGTCCCTGTGGGCTGGATCTGTGCCCTGCCTGCCTTTGAGTGGGACCTTGGGCTCACTTCCTCTGCCTGCCAGGGCCCAGGCTGTGGGTATGACTAATGAGCTGCCATCAATTACTGCCACTCAGCTGGTAATTTCTAACCAGGTCTGGTCAGTCCCTAAGCCATCAATCACTGACAAGGTTCAACAGATTTCCCTCGAACCAGGCATAGACACCACTGAGAGCATTTGCCTGGCACTCATTGTAATTTGGGGGGTGGAAAACAGGGAGAGTTCAGCCTGGAGCTGAAGTATAGACTGAAAGGGAAAAAGCTGAAATGCAAAAAAAAAATTGTCATGGTCGTTCTGGACCTGAAATAGGACTTTGCATTAAAATGCAGAAAACACAGATTTTGAGCTATCCTGTGATCTCTAATCTTCCCTCTTCATGTTCTTCATCTTTGGCGTTTTTGTGGCTCATGCTGTAGAACTGGGGACTACGGCTGTGCTGTTAAAATGAGTGACTGTTCCGAGACAGGATGAGTGAGATGTAAGACTTTAAAGAAGATCCAGAAGAAAGGTGAAGAAAGCCTCAAATGGATGAAATTGAATAGAAAAAGGGGTTCAGAGAAAAGTAATTTGAAACTTGTTTTAAGGGAAAAGACTGCTTATCCAGCAGATACCTTGAGCTCTATTCTGTAGATTCAGCCTTATTTTAATGTCTTTGGGTTACTATCGATCCTTCTGCTATAAAATATAAATTAAAGCAGGAACAAAAAAAAACCAACCGAAATATAGCATATTTATTCTATCAAAAGTGCTTTTTCTAAGTATCCCTATGCCTCACAGTATACTGTTACTAAAATAAGCATAACTCTCAGGTATTAAGTTGGAATTTAACTATTTATTGCCGAATCCAGTGCTTGCCTGCTGGTGCATCCTTTATTAGAATGGGTTTACTGAGCATCTTACTCTGGAACTGCAGGGCATGAGGGGATTCAGTTTGGAGAAGGCAGGTGTAAGGAGCACTCAGGAGAGGTTAACAAGTCCCATTCTCCAAGGCATTTTTGAGTGTGATAGCAGCCCCTTGAGAATTACTTGTAGCTCTGCACTATTTTGGTTTCCCGCAAGGCTCCTGCAGTTAATGACAGCAGGGAGGCAGAAATGTCCAGCCTCTGCTGACTTGCAAAGACAAATGGGGAGCCAGCACAGAGTTCAGCACTGAGTGCTGCAGTTTGTACCTGTAATGACAGCTCAAGCAGGAACAGTGATGTTCTCTGCTCTGATGTTTTCTGGAGTAATCAGATTTCTCTGACCCCATCCCATAGGGCTCCGTCTCTGCCTGGGAATGCTGCTTCTGCAGTGAGATTACCAAAACTCTGTAACTTTGATTATTCTTGGATAGGCCAGAAGTGAGCACAGCTGACTTGATGCAATTACTCACAGGCTGCAAACAATGTTGTCTGGGCAATCCTGATCTCTTAGAAGTCCGACCTGGTGTTGCCAAGCCACAACTCTAAACAGAGTCATAACTACAAAATATTTTGGAATGGAAAGAAACCTTGGCTTCCCCTCAGAGACTACATCAAATTATTTAGGTAATTGCTGAGCAGTGATTGATCCTTCACTGAATGATTCCATTTTCTTCAACCTTTTTGTGGTGAAGACTCTCAAAGTCTGATATCTCTTTTGGGGCAGAATCTAGTCCCTGTTTCCCTGACCACCTATTGTACACACAGCATGTGGCACCCAGCCCCTGCAGACAGGCTGCTGAGCACAGCAGCCAGTGAAATCCTTATCTAGGAAAACTTCCATGTTCATGGAGAATCCAGATCTCTTGTACCCAGAGATGAATTTGAAATACTTTTCTGTGTTTCTCTGTGTGCACCAGGCAGAAGCACTTTGTGGTCCCTCTCACTCAGGATGAACCTGTTTTTATTGGAATCCCAGTAAGGAGTGTCTAGGGAAGTCTCACTTCTGTTCTCTCTTCCTCTAGAGCAACGTATGTATCTTGCAGGTCTCTGAAGTATCTGACAAACTCTTTGCACAGGAGTTACTCTCTGTGATGTAATGGGATAGCTGAGTGCACGGGTATTTCTTGTTTCATGCCACATTGTCTGATTTCTGCATTCTGGACTAATACACTAATCAGCTGAATGTCAGGTGGTCACTACTATGATGGGTGTAAGGCTGATCATTATTTACCTAATTTTCAGAAAGACTGAAATGAATTGTCTGAATTCTCAGAAATCAAGTAAAAATAAGGGAAGATAGGAAAGGATGAATTTTTTCTTGAAAAAATGGGCCACTTACATAATCTAAAAAGTCTGTCAATGTGGTGACTAGTTCAGAAAAATAATTTATAAACAACATAAATACTGAAGAACTTCTTAAAGAGGAAAGAAACTTCACAGCTATCTGCAAATCCCCTGCAACCTAGAGAACAAATGAAATTAATCATAATTTAACCTTCACCAAATAGCTAAAATGTGATACATGGATGGGAAGACATCTCACATTACATGTAAACCTACTCTTTAAGTTCCAAACCTGCTTGTTAGAGCTGTTCAAGTGGGTGTATCCATGACCCTCTTGTCTTTTCTAGAAAATGCAAGGCAAATACGACATGCTTATTCATGTTTTACATGCTATCTAAGTAAGTTTTCTGCTTTTAATCCTTTATGAGCTTGCCAACATTATAAAATCCTACACCACTGGATTAATTGCCATTTGTGATAGTCAAATATACTGCTTTTATATACTGATATACAAATATACTGATTTTTTATTGACAAGGTCACATTTCAAACCTTAAGTTCCATTAATGCATTCAGTTTTGAACTGTGCTGTGAATCTGAACTTCCAAACAAACTTGCTGATCTTGCTGAGGCTGCTTTTGGACAGAGATACAGCAAATGCTGAATTTTGCTGTCAGTGAGGAAACATTCTTAAAATATATTTGTTTTCACAAGACTGTGAAGATTCTTAAACACTCACCTAAATGTGTATTAAATGATAGTATCAAGTGTGTTTTCATTTACTTTGACATTTCTGTCTTGGCAGTTGAACACAAAGGAATGTTCTGCAGCTATCACTGCACAGGAGAAATGGCAAGGTGCTCAAACTGGTTTTGTCTGAAAACAAACCAACCAAACCCTTCCAAAATCTCTCCAACTCCCAAAAAACTAGAATAGGAGTGGGGAAGGAACCAAATAAAAACTTTAGGCATTGTTTGTGAGTTGAGAAAGGGAGGAGAGTTTTGGATGTGATCGGACAGTGCAGGCAGGGCAGTGTGAGGTGAGGAGGGTGTGAATGACCCACTGCCATCCCACACCCTTCGGAAAAAATTATTACCTACAAATTTCAGCAGCAGGATTCAGAATGTAGAGCTGAAATTCATGTTGAACTTAGCACAGATTAGAGATTTTGATCTCTACTCTCACATCC